>NC_138991.1:29635708-31019208 GCF_964341445.2 Mesoplodon mirus | reverse complement strand
TGCTGCCCTCTTCGCTCGACACCTCCCGTTTGTTCAGCCTGCAAACGGCCTCAGGAACGCAGTTCTGAGCAGCCTTACATTCCATGCTGGTGTGCCCCAGGGAGCGATTTGGGCTCTTCTGAGAAACACCACTGTGCGTCCCCAGTGAAACCAGGGGACGCCTCAAGGACGACTCCCTTCGGCACCTGGAAGCTAGTTGTTTACGTCCAGCCTGAAAAAGAAAACGCTGGACGGCTGTCCCCGGGACAATGCTGGACGTTCGGGACCACCCCGAGTCACCAAGTACCAAACTTGGCACAGCGTGGGGAACGCTCTCCTGCACGTACGGCACTCCCCACCTGGAAACCTTTCTTACCAGAAGGGGGCCCTCGTTCCCTTGTACTAGATAGCTAGACAGAACGTTCAGATAAACATGCTGTGTCATCAAGCCTGAAAGTGGGACACTGATGGCAAAGTACGCCTTCTGCCCGTGTGCGAGCGACTTGTTTCGGCCTTCCAAGCTGCCTGAGCAGCGCTTGCGGCCCGACGTCTCTCCACTGCAGGGTAGTCGCTGTGGGCGAGCAAGGCTGCCTTCTCTCAAAGCCCATCCTGTGCTGGCAAATGCCTTTCTAGGGACTCATACCACTGCACTGCAGAGTCAGCTCCGGCCAAATGAAAGGTGACCTGAGGCCCCAAGGCAAGGGCTAGTGTTTCACGTCAGCAGAGCTGGGGGTGCAGGGGTGCCATGAATCCATGCGCCACGCTGGATGGCCTGAACTCCCCGATGCCTCCGGGGACACAGAGCAGAGGCGGCCGTGCACCACTTTGGCATGGTGACTGCTCTGTGCCGGAGGAGCGGCCGGTCGCTTCTGAGGAACCTCAGGGGGGAAGGAGGCCCGTGGGAGCCACTCTTCACATTCCTCGCAAGGGCCACGCGTTGCTTGCTGGGGGCCGAGGTAGAGTGTCCCAGTCATAACAGAGACGCGTGGGAGCAGCGCTGGGCAGCCTCCCTGCAAGTCGATCGGCCTCACTGACTGAAACGGACCTGTGCTTCAGAAACACCCCGTGCTGACGACTCAGTCCAGGGAAACACTCAGGACGGCACTCTCGCAGAAGCGCGAGCTAGGCTGTGAGTGCAGCCTGAAGAAACGTACATCTTTCACCCTTAACACAGCTAGGTATGGGACGGAGCACTGAGGCCCGCCTCAGGTACTTCACGACCTAGGCAGTGGATGCACTGCAGGGGACCCTGTGTCCGAAAGTGTCTCCGAGGAAAGGCCCTGTTCCTCCCGCTGTTTCCTTGAGGTAGTCAGAAACTACTGAGGATAACTGTCTGAGCTCACGTTTGAAACAGGGCGACCCTGCCCAAACGTAATTTTCCCCCCGGGTGGATGAGATGCGGCTAGAAGGGTGCCTGAGGCACACTCCTGGGGCCCGTCTTTTCTTTGCTCCAGAAGGCCTCAGGGAAAAAGTGCGAGTTTACTTGCATCAGGCTCGCTGGTCTCAGTTCCTTGCTGGGAGCGTCTCCAAGAGCATTCCGGAGATTACCGGCGACAGAAAGGTGAGCCGTGGCCTCGAGTCAAAGTCCAGCGTTTTCCAGTAGTAAAGTGAAGCGTGCCGCCCTAGTGAGGAAGCAGGCGGTAAAGGAGAGCGTCAACTCTGTAAGGTATCGCAGGACTCATTGCGCACTCACGTTCGTTGTAAGTTTTGTGAGAGGGCACTGTGTGCCGCCCAGCTCTTGTGTGGCGTTTGAGCCGCCGGAGTGGAAACGTCCGTTTGCTTTAACTGCACGGATGTGCCAGCAGTAAAGGCACAGTGCTGCCCTCTTCGCTCGACACCTCCCGTTTGTTCAGCCTGCAAACGGCCTCAGGAACGCAGTTCTGAGCAGCCTTACATTCCATGCTGGTGTGCCCCAGGGAGCGATTTGGGCTCTTCTGAGAAACACCACTGTGCGTCCCCAGTGAAACCAGGGGACGCCTCAAGGACGACTCCCTTCGGCACCTGGAAGCTAGTTGTTTACGTCCAGCCTGAAAAAGAAAACGCTGGACGGCTGTCCCCGGGACAATGCTGGACGTTCGGGACCACCCCGAGTCACCAAGTACCAAACTTGGCACAGCGTGGGGAACGCTCTCCTGCACGTACGGCACTCCCCACCTGGAAACCTTTCTTACCAGAAGGGGGCCCTCGTTCCCTTGTACTAGATAGCTAGACAGAACGTTCAGATAAACATGCTGTGTCATCAAGCCTGAAAGTGGGACACTGATGGCAAAGTACGCCTTCTGCCCGTGTGCGAGCGACTTGTTTCGGCCTTCCAAGCTGCCTGAGCAGCGCTTGCGGCCCGACGTCTCTCCACTGCAGGGTAGTCGCTGTGGGCGAGCAAGGCTGCCTTCTCTCAAAGCCCATCCTGTGCTGGCAAATGCCTTTCTAGGGACTCATACCACTGCACTGCAGAGTCAGCTCCGGCCAAATGAAAGGTGACCTGAGGCCCCAAGGCAAGGGCTAGTGTTTCACGTCAGCAGAGCTGGGGGTGCAGGGGTGCCATGAATCCATGCGCCACGCTGGATGGCCTGAACTCCCCGATGCCTCCGGGGACACAGAGCAGAGGCGGCCGTGCACCACTTTGGCATGGTGACTGCTCTGTGCCGGAGGAGCGGCCGGTCGCTTCTGAGGAACCTCAGGGGGAAAGGAGGCCCGTGGGAGCCACTCTTCACATTCCTAGCAAGGGCCACGCGTTGCTTGCTGGGGGCCGAGGTAGAGTGTCCCAGTCATAACAGAGACGCGTGGGAGCAGCGCTGGGCAGCCTCCCTGCAAGTCGATCGGCCTCACTGACTGAAACGGACCTGTGCTTCAGAAACACCCCGTGCTGACGACTCAGTCCAGGGAAACGCTCAGGACGGCACTCTCGCAGAAGCGCGAGCTAGGCTGTGAGTGCAGCCGGAAGAAACGTACATCTTTCACCCTTAACACAGCTAGGTATGGGACGGAGCACTGAGGCCCGCCTCAGGTACTTCACGACCTAGGCAGTGGATGCACTGCAGGGGACCCTGTGTCCGAAAGTGTCTCCGAGGAAAGGCCCTGTTCCTCCCGCTGTTTCCTTGAGGTAGTCAGAAACTACTGAGGATAACTGTCTGAGCTCACGTTTGAAACAGGGCGACCCTGCCCAAACGTAATTTCCCCCCCGGGTGGATGAGATGCGGCTAGAAGGGTGCCTGAGGCACACTCCTGGGGCCCGTCTTTTCTTTGCTCCAGAAGGCCTCAGGGAAAAAGTGCGAGTTTACTCGCATCAGGCTCGCTGGTCTCAGTTCCTTGCTGGGAGCGTCTCCAAGAGCATTCCGGAGATTACCGGCGACAGAAAGGTGAGCCCTGGCCTCGACTCAAAGTCCAGCGTTTTCCAGTAGTAAAGTGAAGCGTGCCGCCCTAGTGAGGAAGCAGGCGGTAAAGGAGAGCGTCAACTCTGTAAGGTATCGCAGGACTCATTGCGCACTCACGTTCGTTGTAAGTTTTGTGAGAGGGCACTGTGTGCCGCCCAGCTCTTGTGTGGCGTTTGAGCCGCCGGAGTTTGCTTTAACTGCACGGATGTGCCAGCAGTAAAGGCACAGTGCTGCCCTCTTCGCTCGACACCTCCCGTTTGTTCAGCCTGCAAACGGCCTCAGGAACGCAGTTCTGAGCAGCCTTACATTCCATGCTGGTGTGCCCCAGGGAGCGATTTGGGCTCTTCTGAGAAACACCACTGTGCGTCCCCAGTGAAACCAGGGGACGCCTCAAGGACGACTCCCTTCGGCACCTGGAAGCTAGTTGTTTACGTCCAGCCTGAAAAAGAAAACGCTGGACGGCTGTCCCCGGGACAATGCTGGACGTTCGGGACCACCCCGAGTCACCAAGTACCAAACTTGGCACAGCGTGGGGAACGCTCTCCTGCACGTACGGCACTCCCCACCTGGAAACCTTTCTTACCAGAAGGGGGCCCTCGTTCCCTTGTACTAGATAGCTAGACAGAACGTTCAGATAAACATGCTGTGTCATCAAGCCTGAAAGTGGGACACTGATGGCAAAGTACGCCTTCTGCCCGTGTGCGAGCGACTTGTTTCGGCCTTCCAAGCTGCCTGAGCAGCGCTTGCGGCCCGACGTCTCTCCACTGCAGGGTAGTCGCTGTGGGCGAGCAAGGCTGCCTTCTCTCAAAGCCCATCCTGTGCTGGCAAATGCCTTTCTAGGGACTCATACCACTGCACTGCAGAGTCAGCTCCGGCCAAATGAAAGGTGACCTGAGGCCCCAAGGCAAGGGCTAGTGTTTCACGCCAGCAGAGCTGGGGGTGCAGGGGTGCCATGAATCCATGCGCCACGCTGGATGGCCTGAACTCCCCGATGCCTCCGGGGACACAGAGCAGAGGCGGCCGTGCACCACTTTGGCATGGTGACTGCTCTGTGCCGGAGGAGCGGCCGGTCGCTTCTGAGGAACCTCAGGGGGGAAGGAGGCCCGTGGGAGCCACTCTTCACATTCCTCGCAAGGGCCACGCGTTGCTTGCTGGGGGCCGAGGTAGAGTGTCCCAGTCATAACAGAGACGCGTGGGAGCAGCGCTGGGCAGCCTCCCTGCAAGTCGATCGGCCTCACTGACTGAAACGGACCTGTGCTTCAGAAACACCCCGTGCTGACGACTCAGTCCAGGGAAACGCTCAGGACGGCACTCTCGCAGAAGCGCGAGCTAGGCTGTGAGTGCAGCCTGAAGAAACGTACATCTTTCACCCTTAACACAGCTAGGTATGGGACGGAGCACTGAGGCCCGCCTCAGGTACTTCACGACCTAGGCAGTGGATGCACTGCAGGGGACCCTGTGTCCGAAAGTGTCTCCGAGGAAAGGCCCTGTTCCTCCCGCTGTTTCCTTGAGGTAGTCAGAAACTACTGAGGATAACTGTCTGAGCTCACGTTTGAAACAGGGCGACCCTGCCCAAACGTAATTTTCCCCCCGGGTGGATGAGATGCGGCTAGAAGGGTGCCTGAGGCACACTCCTGGGGCCCGTCTTTTCTTTGCTCCAGAAGGCCTCAGGGAAAAAGTGCGAGTTTACTCGCATCAGGCTCGCTGGTCTCAGTTCCTTGCTGGGAGCGTCTCCAAGAGCATTCCGGAGATTACCGGCGACAGAAAGGTGAGCCGTGGCCTCGAGTCAAAGTCCAGCGTTTTCCAGTAGTAAAGTGAAGCGTGCCGCCCTAGTGAGGAAGCAGGCGGTAAAGGAGAGCGTCAACTCTGTAAGGTATCGCAGGACTCATTGCGCACTCACGTTCGTTGTAAGTTTTGTGAGAGGGCACTGTGTGCCGCCCAGCTCTTGTGTGGCGTTTGAGCCGCCGGAGTGGAAACGTCCGTTTGCTTTAACTGCACGGATGTGCCAGCAGTAAAGGCACAGTGCTGCCCTCTTCGCTCGACACCTCCCGTTTGTTCAGCCTGCAAACGGCCTCAGGAACGCAGTTCTGAGCAGCCTTACATTCCATGCTGGTGTGCCCCAGGGAGCGATTTGGGCTCTTCTGAGAAACACCACTGTGCGTCCCCAGTGAAACCAGGGGACGCCTCAAGGACGACTCCCTTCGGCACCTGGAAGCTAGTTGTTTACGTCCAGCCTGAAAAAGAAAACGCTGGACGGCTGTCCCCGGGACAATGCTGGACGTTCGGGACCACCCCGAGTCACCAAGTACCAAACTTGGCACAGCGTGGGGAACGCTCTCCTGCACGTACGGCACTCCCCACCTGGAAACCTTTCTTACCAGAAGGGGGCCCTCGTTCCCTTGTACTAGATAGCTAGACAGAACGTTCAGATAAACATGCTGTGTCATCAAGCCTGAAAGTGGGACACTGATGGCAAAGTACGCCTTCTGCCCGTGTGCGAGCGACTTGTTTCGGCCTTCCAAGCTGCCTGAGCAGCGCTTGCGGCCCGACGTCTCTCCACTGCAGGGTAGTCGCTGTGGGCGAGCAAGGCTGCCTTCTCTCAAAGCCCATCCTGTGCTGGCAAATGCCTTTCTAGGGACTCATACCACTGCACTGCAGAGTCAGCTCCGGCCAAATGAAAGGTGACCTGAGGCCCCAAGGCAAGGCCTAGTGTTTCACGCCAGCAGAGCTGTGGGTGCAGGGGTGCCATGAATCCATGCGCCACGCTGGATGGCCTGAACTCCCCGATGCCTCCGGGGACACAGAGCAGAGGCGGCCGTGCACCACTTTGGCATGGTGACTGCTCTGTGCCGGAGGAGCGGCCGGTCGCTTCTGAGGAACCTCAGGGGGAAAGGAGGCCCGTGGGAGCCACTCTTCACATTCCTAGCAAGGGCCACGCGTTGCTTGCTGGGGGCCGAGGTAGAGTGTCCCAGTCATAACAGAGACGCGTGGGAGCAGCTCTGGGCAGCCTCCCTGCAAGTCGATCGGCCTCACTGACTGAAACGGACCTGTGCTTCAGAAACACCCCGTGCTGACGACTCAGTCCAGGGAAACGCTCAGGACGGCACTCTCGCAGAAGCGCGAGCTAGGCTGTGAGTGCAGCCGGAAGAAACGTACATCTTTCACCCTTAACACAGCTAGGTATGGGACGGAGCACTGAGGCCCGCCTCAGGTACTTCACGACCTAGGCAGTGGATGCACTGCAGGGGACCCTGTGTCCGAAAGTGTCTCCGAGGAAAGGCCCTGTTCCTCCCGCTGTTTCCTTGAGGTAGTCAGAAACTACTGAGGATAACTGTCTGAGCTCACGTTTGAAACAGGGCGACCCTGCCCAAACGTAATTTTCCCCCCGGGTGGATGAGATGCGGCTAGAAGGGTGCCTGAGGCACACTCCTGGGGCCCGTCTTTTCTTTGCTCCAGAAGGCCTCAGGGAAAAAGTGCGAGTTTACTCGCATCAGGCTCGCTGGTCTCAGTTCCTTGCTGGGAGCGTCTCCAAGAGCATTCCGGAGATTACCGGCGACAGAAAGGTGAGCCCTGGCCTCGAGTCAAAGTCCAGCGTTTTCCAGTAGTAAAGTGAAGCGTGCCGCCCTAGTGAGGAAGCAGGCGGTAAAGGAGAGCGTCAACTCTGTAAGGTATCGCAGGACTCATTGCGCACTCACGTTCGTTGTAAGTTTTGTGAGAGGGCACTGTGTGCCGCCCAGCTCTTGTGTGGCGTTTGAGCCGCCGGAGTGGAAACGTCCGTTTGCTTTAACTGCACGGATGTGCCAGCAGTAAAGGCACAGTGCTGCCCTCTTCGCTCGACACCTCCCGTTTGTTCAGCCTGCAAACGGCCTCAGGAACGCAGTTCTGAGCAGCCTTACATTCCATGCTGGTGTGCCCCAGGGAGCGATTTGGGCTCTTCTGAGAAACACCACTGTGCGTCCCCAGTGAAACCAGGGGACGCCTCAAGGACGACTCCCTTCGGCACCTGGAAGCTAGTTGTTTACGTCCAGCCTGAAAAAGAAAACGCTGGACGGCTGTCCCCGGGACAATGCTGGACGTTCGGGACCACCCCGAGTCACCAAGTACCAAACTTGGCACAGCGTGGGGAACGCTCTCCTGCACGTACGGCACTCCCCACCTGGAAACCTTTCTTACCAGAAGGGGGCCCTCGTTCCCTTGTACTAGATAGCTAGACAGAACGTTCAGATAAACATGCTGTGTCATCAAGCCTGAAAGTGGGACACTGATGGCAAAGTACGCCTTCTGCCCGTGTGCGAGCGACTTGTTTCGGCCTTCCAAGCTGCCTGAGCAGCGCTTGCGGCCCGACGTCTCTCCACTGCAGGGTAGTCGCTGTGGGCGAGCAAGGCTGCCTTCTCTCAAAGCCCATCCTGTGCTGGCAAATGCCTTTCTAGGGACTCATACCACTGCACTGCAGAGTCAGCTCCGGCCAAATGAAAGGTGACCTGAGGCCCCAAGGCAAGGGCTAGTGTTTCACGCCAGCAGAGCTGGGGGTGCAGGGGTGCCATGAATCCATGCGCCACGCTGGATGGCCTGAACTCCCCGATGCCTCCGGGGACACAGAGCAGAGGCGGCCGTGCACCACTTTGGCATGGTGACTGCTCTGTGCCGGAGGAGCGGCCGGTCGCTTCTGAGGAACCTCAGGGGGGAAGGAGGCCCGTGGGAGCCACTCTTCACATTCCTCGCAAGGGCCACGCGTTGCTTGCTGGGGGCCGAGGTAGAGTGTCCCAGTCATAACAGAGACGCGTGGGAGCAGCGCTGGGCAGCCTCCCTGCAAGTCGATCGGCCTCACTGACTGAAACGGACCTGTGCTTCAGAAACACCCCGTGCTGACGACTCAGTCCAGGGAAACGCTCAGGACGGCACTCTCGCAGAAGCGCGAGCTAGGCTGTGAGTGCAGCCTGAAGAAACGTACATCTTTCACCCTTAACACAGCTAGGTATGGGACGGAGCACTGAGGCCCGCCTCAGGTACTTCACGACCTAGGCAGTGGATGCACTGCAGGGGACCCTGTGTCCGAAAGTGTCTCCGAGGAAAGGCCCTGTTCCTCCCGCTGTTTCCTTGAGGTAGTCAGAAACTACTGAGGATAACTGTCTGAGCTCACGTTTGAAACAGGGCGACCCTGCCCAAACGTAATTTTCCCCCCGGGTGGATGAGATGCGGCTAGAAGGGTGCCTGAGGCACACTCCTGGGGCCCGTCTTTTCTTTGCTCCAGAAGGCCTCAGGGAAAAAGTGCGAGTTTACTCGCATCAGGCTCGCTGGTCTCAGTTCCTTGCTGGGAGCGTCTCCAAGAGCATTCCGGAGATTACCGGCGACAGAAAGGTGAGCCCTGGCCTCGAGTCAAAGTCCAGCGTTTTCCAGTAGTAAAGTGAAGCGTGCCGCCCTAGTGAGGAAGCAGGCGGTAAAGGAGAGCGTCAACTCTGTAAGGTATCGCAGGACTCATTGCGCACTCACGTTCGTTGTAAGTTTTGTGAGAGGGCACTGTGTGCCGCCCAGCTCTTGTGTGGCGTTTGAGCCGCCGGAGTGGAAACGTCCGTTTGCTTTAACTGCACGGATGTGCCAGCAGTAAAGGCACAGTGCTGCCCTCTTCGCTCGACACCTCCCGTTTGTTCAGCCTGCAAACGGCCTCAGGAACGCAGTTCTGAGCAGCCTTACATTCCATGCTGGTGTGCCCCAGGGAGCGATTTGGGCTCTTCTGAGAAACACCACTGTGCGTCCCCAGTGAAACCAGGGGACGCCTCAAGGACGACTCCCTTCGGCACCTGGAAGCTAGTTGTTTACGTCCAGCCTGAAAAAGAAAACGCTGGACGGCTGTCCCCGGGACAATGCTGGACGTTCGGGACCACCCCGAGTCACCAAGTACCAAACTTGGCACAGCGTGGGGAACGCTCTCCTGCACGTACGGCACTCCCCACCTGGAAACCTTTCTTACCAGAAGGGGGCCCTCGTTCCCTTGTACTAGATAGCTAGACAGAACGTTCAGATAAACATGCTGTGTCATCAAGCCTGAAAGTGGGACACTGATGGCAAAGTACGCCTTCTGCCCGTGTGCGAGCGACTTGTTTCGGCCTTCCAAGCTGCCTGAGCAGCGCTTGCGGCCCGACGTCTCTCCACTGCAGGGTAGTCGCTGTGGGCGAGCAAGGCTGCCTTCTCTCAAAGCCCATCCTGTGCTGGCAAATGCCTTTCTAGGGACTCATACCACTGCACTGCAGAGTCAGCTCCGGCCAAATGAAAGGTGACCTGAGGCCCCAAGGCAAGGCCTAGTGTTTCACGCCAGCAGAGCTGTGGGTGCAGGGGTGCCATGAATCCATGCGCCACGCTGGATGGCCTGAACTCCCCGATGCCTCCGGGGACACAGAGCAGAGGCGGCCGTGCACCACTTTGGCATGGTGACTGCTCTGTGCCGGAGGAGCGGCCGGTCGCTTCTGAGGAACCTCAGGGGGAAAGGAGGCCCGTGGGAGCCACTCTTCACATTCCTAGCAAGGGCCACGCGTTGCTTGCTGGGGGCCGAGGTAGAGTGTCCCAGTCATAACAGAGACGCGTGGGAGCAGCTCTGGGCAGCCTCCCTGCAAGTCGATCGGCCTCACTGACTGAAACGGACCTGTGCTTCAGAAACACCCCGTGCTGACGACTCAGTCCAGGGAAACGCTCAGGACGGCACTCTCGCAGAAGCGCGAGCTAGGCTGTGAGTGCAGCCGGAAGAAACGTACATCTTTCACCCTTAACACAGCTAGGTATGGGACGGAGCACTGAGGCCCGCCTCAGGTACTTCACGACCTAGGCAGTGGATGCACTGCAGGGGACCCTGTGTCCGAAAGTGTCTCCGAGGAAAGGCCCTGTTCCTCCCGCTGTTTCCTTGAGGTAGTCAGAAACTACTGAGGATAACTGTCTGAGCTCACGTTTGAAACAGGGCGACCCTGCCCAAACGTAATTTTCCCCCCGGGTGGATGAGATGCGGCTAGAAGGGTGCCTGAGGCACACTCCTGGGGCCCGTCTTTTCTTTGCTCCAGAAGGCCTCAGGGAAAAAGTGCGAGTTTACTCGCATCAGGCTCGCTGGTCTCAGTTCCTTGCTGGGAGCGTCTCCAAGAGCATTCCGGAGATTACCGGCGACAGAAAGGTGAGCCGTGGCCTCGAGTCAAAGTCCAGCGTTTTCCAGTAGTAAAGTGAAGCGTGCCGCCCTAGTGAGGAAGCAGGCGGTAAAGGAGAGCGTCAACTCTGTAAGGTATCGCAGGACTCATTGCGCACTCACGTTCGTTGTAAGTTTTGTGAGAGGGCACTGTGTGCCGCCCAGCTCTTGTGTGGCGTTTGAGCCGCCGGAGTGGAAACGTCCGTTTGCTTTAACTGCACGGATGTGCCAGCAGTAAAGGCACAGTGCTGCCCTCTTCGCTCGACACCTCCCGTTTGTTCAGCCTGCAAACGGCCTCAGGAACGCAGTTCTGAGCAGCCTTACATTCCATGCTGGTGTGCCCCAGGGAGCGATTTGGGCTCTTCTGAGAAACACCACTGTGCGTCCCCAGTGAAACCAGGGGACGCCTCAAGGACGACTCCCTTCGGCACCTGGAAGCTAGTTGTTTACGTCCAGCCTGAAAAAGAAAACGCTGGACGGCTGTCCCCGGGACAATGCTGGACGTTCGGGACCACCCCGAGTCACCAAGTACCAAACTTGGCACAGCGTGGGGAACGCTCTCCTGCACGTACGGCACTCCCCACCTGGAAACCTTTCTTACCAGAAGGGGGCCCTCGTTCCCTTGTACTAGATAGCTAGACAGAACGTTCAGATAAACATGCTGTGTCATCAAGCCTGAAAGTGGGACACTGATGGCAAAGTACGCCTTCTGCCCGTGTGCGAGCGACTTGTTTCGGCCTTCCAAGCTGCCTGAGCAGCGCTTGCGGCCCGACGTCTCTCCACTGCAGGGTAGTCGCTGTGGGCGAGCAAGGCTGCCTTCTCTCAAAGCCCATCCTGTGCTGGCAAATGCCTTTCTAGGGACTCATACCACTGCACTGCAGAGTCAGCTCCGGCCAAATGAAAGGTGACCTGAGGCCCCAAGGCAAGGGCTAGTGTTTCACGTCAGCAGAGCTGGGGGTGCAGGGGTGCCATGAATCCATGCGCCACGCTGGATGGCCTGAACTCCCCGATGCCTCCGGGGACACAGAGCAGAGGCGGCCGTGCACCACTTTGGCATGGTGACTGCTCTGTGCCGGAGGAGCGGCCGGTCGCTTCTGAGGAACCTCAGGGGGGAAGGAGGCCCGTGGGAGCCACTCTTCACATTCCTCGCAAGGGCCACGCGTTGCTTGCTGGGGGCCGAGGTAGAGTGTCCCAGTCATAACAGAGACGCGTGGGAGCAGCGCTGGGCAGCCTCCCTGCAAGTCGATCGGCCTCACTGACTGAAACGGACCTGTGCTTCAGAAACACCCCGTGCTGACGACTCAGTCCAGGGAAACGCTCAGGACGGCACTCTCGCAGAAGCGCGAGCTAGGCTGTGAGTGCAGCCGGAAGAAACGTACATCTTTCACCCTTAACACAGCTAGGTATGGGACGAAGCACTGAGGCCCGCCTCAGGTACTTCACGACCTAGGCAGTGGATGCACTGCAGGGGACCCTGTGTCCGAAAGTGTCTCCGAGGAAAGGCCCTGTTCCTCCCGCTGTTTCCTTGAGGTAGTCAGAAACTACTGAGGATAACTGTCTGAGCTCACGTTTGAAACAGGGCGACCCTGCCCAAACGTAATTTCCCCCCCGGGTGGATGAGATGCGGCTAGAAGGGTGCCTGAGGCACACTCCTGGGGCCCGTCTTTTCTTTGCTCCAGAAGGCCTCAGGGAAAAAGTGCGAGTTTACTCGCATCAGGCTCGCTGGTCTCAGTTCCTTGCTGGGAGCGTCTCCAAGAGCATTCCGGAGATTACCGGCGACAGAAAGGTGAGCCGTGGCCTCGAGTCAAAGTCCAGCGTTTTCCAGTAGTAAAGTGAAGCGTGCCGCCCTAGTGAGGAAGCAGGCGGTAAAGGAGAGCGTCAACTCTGTAAGGTATCGCAGGACTCATTGCGCACTCACGTTCGTTGTAAGTTTTGTGAGAGGGCACTGTGTGCCGCCCAGCTCTTGTGTGGCGTTTGAGCCGCCGGTGTGGAAACGTCCGTTTGCTTTAACTGCACGGATGTGCCAGCAGTAAAGGCACAGTGCTGCCCTCTTCGCTCGACACCTCCCGCTTGTTCAGCCTGCAAACGGCCTCAGGAACGCAGTTCTGAGCAGCCTTACATTCCATGCTGGTGTGCCCCAGGGAGCGATTTGGGCTCTTCTGAGAAACACCACTATGCGTCCCCAGTGAAACCAGGGGACGCCTCAAGGACGACTCCCTTCGGCACCTGGAAGCTAGTTGTTTACGTCCAGCCTGAAAAAGAAAACGCTGGACGGCTGTCCCCGGGACAATGCTGGACGTTCGGGACCACCCCGAGTCACCAAGTACCAAACTTGGCACAGCGTGGGGAACGCTCTCCTGCACGTACGGCACTCCCCACCTGGAAACCTTTCTTACCAGAAGGGGGCCCTCGTTCCCTTGTACTAGATAGCTAGACAGAACGTTCAGATAAACATGCTGTGTCATCAAGCCTGAAAGTGGGACACTGATGGCAAAGTACGCCTTCTGCCCGTGTGCGAGCGACTTGTTTCGGCCTTCCAAGCTGCCTGAGCAGCGCTTGCGGCCCGACGTCTCTCCACTGCAGGGTAGTCGCTGTGGGCGAGCAAGGCTGCCTTCTCTCAAAGCCCATCCTGTGCTGGCAAATGCCTTTCTAGGGACTCATACCACTGCACTGCAGAGTCAGCTCCGGCCAAATGAAAGGTGACCCGAGGCCCCAAGGCAAGGGCTAGTGTTTCACGTCAGCAGAGCTGGGGGTGCAGGGGTGCCATGAATCCATGCGCCACGCTGGATGGCCTGAACTCCCCGATGCCTCCGGGGACACAGAGCAGAGGCGGCCGTGCACCACTTTGGCATGGTGACTGCTCTGTGCCGGAGGAGCGGCCGGTCGCTTCTGAGGAACCTCAGGGGGGAAGGAGGCCCGTGGGAGCCACTCTTCACATTCCTCGCAAGGGCCACGCGTTGCTTGCTGGGGGCCGAGGTAGAGTGTCCCAGTCATAACAGAGACGCGTGGGAGCAGCGCTGGGCAGCCTCCCTGCAAGTCGATCGGCCTCACTGACTGAAACGGACCTGTGCTTCAGAAACACCCCGTGCTGACGACTCAGTCCAGGGAAACACTCAGGACGGCACTCTCGCAGAAGCGCGAGCTAGGCTGTGAGTGCAGCCTGAAGAAACGTACATCTTTCACCCTTAACACAGCTAGGTATGGGACGGAGCACTGAGGCCCGCCTCAGGTACTTCACGACCTAGGCAGTGGATGCACTGCAGGGGACCCTGTGTCCGAAAGTGTCTCCGAGGAAAGGCCCTGTTCCTCCCGCTGTTTCCTTGAGGTAGTCAGAAACTACTGAGGATAACTGTCTGAGCTCACGTTTGAAACAGGGCGACCCTGCCCAAACGTAATTTCCCCCCCGGGTGGATGAGATGCGGCTAGAAGGGTGCCTGAGGCACACTCCTGGGGCCCGTCTTTTCTTTGCTCCAGAAGGCCTCAGGGAAAAAGTGCGAGTTTACTCGCATCAGGCTCGCTGGTCTCAGTTCCTTGCTGGGAGCGTCTCCAAGAGCATTCCGGAGATTACCGGCGACAGAAAGGTGAGCCGTGGCCTCGAGTCAAAGTCCAGCGTTTTCCAGTAGTAAAGTGAAGCGTGCCGCCCTAGTGAGGAAGCAGGCGGTAAAGGAGAGCGTCAACTCTGTAAGGTATCGCAGGACTCATTGCGCACTCACGTTCGTTGTAAGTTTTGGGAGAGGGCACTGTGTGCCGCCCAGCTCTTGTGTGGCGTTTGAGCCGCCGGAGTGGAAACGTCCGTTTGCTTTAACTGCACGGATGTGCCAGCAGTAAAGGCACAGTGCTGCCCTCTTCGCTCGACACCTCCCGTTTGTTCAGCCTGCAAACGGCCTCAGGAACGCAGTTCTGAGCAGCCTTACATTCCATGCTGGTGTGCCCCAGGGAGCGATTTGGGCTCTTCTGAGAAACACCACTGTGCGTCCCCAGTGAAACCAGGGGACGCCTCAAGGACGACTCCCTTCGGCACCTGGAAGCTAGTTGTTTACGTCCAGCCTGAAAAAGAAAACGCTGGACGGCTGTCCCCGGGACAATGCTGGACGTTCGGGACCACCCCGAGTCACCAAGTACCAAACTTGGCACAGCGTGGGGAACGCTCTCCTGCACGTACGGCACTCCCCACCTGGAAACCTTTCTTACCAGAAGGGGGCCCTCGTTCCCTTGTACTAGATAGCTAGACAGAACGTTCAGATAAACATGCTGTGTCATCAAGCCTGAAAGTGGGACACTGATGGCAAAGTACGCCTTCTGCCCGTGTGCGAGCGACTTGTTTCGGCCTTCCAAGCTGCCTGAGCAGCGCTTGCGGCCCGACGTCTCTCCACTGCAGGGTAGTCGCTGTGGGCGAGCAAGGCTGCCTTCTCTCAAAGCCCATCCTGTGCTGGCAAATGCCTTTCTAGGGACTCATACCACTGCACTGCAGAGTCAGCTCCGGCCAAATGAAAGGTGACCCGAGGCCCCAAGGCAAGGGCTAGTGTTTCACGTCAGCAGAGCTGGGGGTGCAGGGGTGCCATGAATCCATGCGCCACGCTGGATGGCCTGAACTCCCCGATGCCTCCGGGGACACAGAGCAGAGGCGGCCGTGCACCACTTTGGCATGGTGACTGCTCTGTGCCGGAGGAGCGGCCGGTCGCTTCTGAGGAACCTCAGGGGGGAAGGAGGCCCGTGGGAGCCACTCTTCACATTCCTCGCAAGGGCCACGCGTTGCTTGCTGGGGGCCGAGGTAGAGTGTCCCAGTCATAACAGAGACGCGTGGGAGCAGCGCTGGGCAGCCTCCCTGCAAGTCGATCGGCCTCACTGACTGAAACGGACCTGTGCTTCAGAAACACCCCGTGCTGACGACTCAGTCCAGGGAAACACTCAGGACGGCACTCTCGCAGAAGCGCGAGCTAGGCTGTGAGTGCAGCCTGAAGAAACGTACATCTTTCACCCTTAACACAGCTAGGTATGGGACGGAGCACTGAGGCCCGCCTCAGGTACTTCACGACCTAGGCAGTGGATGCACTGCAGGGGACCCTGTGTCCGAAAGTGTCTCCGAGGAAAGGCCCTGTTCCTCCCGCTGTTTCCTTGAGGTAGTCAGAAACTACTGAGGATAACTGTCTGAGCTCACGTTTGAAACAGGGCGACCCTGCCCAAACGTAATTTCCCCCCCGGGTGGATGAGATGCGGCTAGAAGGGTGCCTGAGGCACACTCCTGGGGCCCGTCTTTTCTTTGCTCCAGAAGGCCTCAGGGAAAAAGTGCGAGTTTACTCGCATCAGGCTCGCTGGTCTCAGTTCCTTGCTGGGAGCGTCTCCAAGAGCATTCCGGAGATTACCGGCGACAGAAAGGTGAGCCGTGGCCTCGAGTCAAAGTCCAGCGTTTTCCAGTAGTAAAGTGAAGCGTGCCGCCCTAGTGAGGAAGCAGGCGGTAAAGGAGAGCGTCAACTCTGTAAGGTATCGCAGGACTCATTGCGCACTCACGTTCGTTGTAAGTTTTGTGAGAGGGCACTGTGTGCCGCCCAGCTCTTGTGTGGCGTTTGAGCCGCCGGAGTGGAAACGTCCGTTTGCTTTAACTGCACGGATGTGCCAGCAGTAAAGGCACAGTGCTGCCCTCTTCGCTCGACACCTCCCGTTTGTTCAGCCTGCAAACGGCCTCAGGAACGCAGTTCTGAGCAGCCTTACATTCCATGCTGGTGTGCCCCAGGGAGCGATTTGGGCTCTTCTGAGAAACACCACTGTGCGTCCCCAGTGAAACCAGGGGACGCCTCAAGGACGACTCCCTTCGGCACCTGGAAGCTAGTTGTTTACGTCCAGCCTGAAAAAGAAAACGCTGGACGGCTGTCCCCGGGACAATGCTGGACGTTCGGGACCACCCCGAGTCACCAAGTACCAAACTTGGCACAGCGTGGGGAACGCTCTCCTGCACGTACGGCACTCCCCACCTGGAAACCTTTCTTACCAGAAGGGGGCCCTCGTTCCCTTGTACTAGATAGCTAGACAGAACGTTCAGATAAACATGCTGTGTCATCAAGCCTGAAAGTGGGACACTGATGGCAAAGTACGCCTTCTGCCCGTGTGCGAGCGACTTGTTTCGGCCTTCCAAGCTGCCTGAGCAGCGCTTGCGGCCCGACGTCTCTCCACTGCAGGGTAGTCGCTGTGGGCGAGCAAGGCTGCCTTCTCTCAAAGCCCATCCTGTGCTGGCAAATGCCTTTCTAGGGACTCATACCACTGCACTGCAGGGTCAGCTCCGGCCAAATGAAAGGTGACCCGAGGCCCCAAGGCAAGGGCTAGTGTTTCACGTCAGCAGAGCTGGGGGTGCAGGGGTGCCATGAATCCATGCGCCACGCTGGATGGCCTGAACTCCCCGATGCCTCCGGGGACACAGAGCAGAGGCGGCCGTGCACCACTTTGGCATGGTGACTGCTCTGTGCCGGAGGAGCGGCCGGTCGCTTCTGAGGAACCTCAGGGGGGAAGGAGGCCCGTGGGAGCCACTCTTCACATTCCTCGCAAGGGCCACGCGTTGCTTGCTGGGGGCCGAGGTAGAGTGTCCCAGTCATAACAGAGACGCGTGGGAGCAGCGCTGGGCAGCCTCCCTGCAAGTCGATCGGCCTCACTGACTGAAACGGACCTGTGCTTCAGAAACACCCCGTGCTGACGACTCAGTCCAGGGAAACACTCAGGACGGCACTCTCGCAGAAGCGCGAGCTAGGCTGTGAGTGCAGCCTGAAGAAACGTACATCTTTCACCCTTAACACAGCTAGGTATGGGACGGAGCACTGAGGCCCGCCTCAGGTACTTCACGACCTAGGCAGTGGATGCACTGCAGGGGACCCTGTGTCCGAAAGTGTCTCCGAGGAAAGGCCCTGTTCCTCCCGCTGTTTCCTTGAGGTAGTCAGAAACTACTGAGGATAACTGTCTGAGCTCACGTTTGAAACAGGGCGACCCTGCCCAAACGTAATTTCCCCCCCGGGTGGATGAGATGCGGCTAGAAGGGTGCCTGAGGCACACTCCTGGGGCCCGTCTTTTCTTTGCTCCAGAAGGCCTCAGGGAAAAAGTGCGAGTTTACTCGCATCAGGCTCGCTGGTCTCAGTTCCTTGCTGGGAGCGTCTCCAAGAGCATTCCGGAGATTACCGGCGACAGAAAGGTGAGCCCTGGCCTCGAGTCAAAGTCCAGCGTTTTCCAGTAGTAAAGTGAAGCGTGCCGCCCTAGTGAGGAAGCAGGCGGTAAAGGAGAGCGTCAACTCTGTAAGGTATCGCAGGACTCATTGCGCACTCACGTTCGTTGTAAGTTTTGTGAGAGGGCACTGTGTGCCGCCCAGCTCTTGTGTGGCGTTTGAGCCGCCGGAGTGGAAACGTCCGTTTGCTTTAACTGCACGGATGTGCCAGCAGTAAAGGCACAGTGCTGCCCTCTTCGCTCGACACCTCCCGTTTGTTCAGCCTGCAAACGGCCTCAGGAACGCAGTTCTGAGCAGCCTTACATTCCATGCTGGTGTGCCCCAGGGAGCGATTTGGGCTCTTCTGAGAAACACCACTGTGCGTCCCCAGTGAAACCAGGGGACGCCTCAAGGACGACTCCCTTCGGCACCTGGAAGCTAGTTGTTTACGTCCAGCCTGAAAAAGAAAACGCTGGACGGCTGTCCCCGGGACAATGCTGGACGTTCGGGACCACCCCGAGTCACCAAGTACCAAACTTGGCACAGCGTGGGGAACGCTCTCCTGCACGTACGGCACTCCCCACCTGGAAACCTTTCTTACCAGAAGGGGGCCCTCGTTCCCTTGTACTAGATAGCTAGACAGAACGTTCAGATAAACATGCTGTGTCATCAAGCCTGAAAGTGGGACACTGATGGCAAAGTACGCCTTCTGCCCGTGTGCGAGCGACTTGTTTCGGCCTTCCAAGCTGCCTGAGCAGCGCTTGCGGCCCGACGTCTCTCCACTGCAGGGTAGTCGCTGTGGGCGAGCAAGGCTGCCTTCTCTCAAAGCCCATCCTGTGCTGGCAAATGCCTTTCTAGGGACTCATACCACTGCACTGCAGGGTCAGCTCCGGCCAAATGAAAGGTGACCCGAGGCCCCAAGGCAAGGGCTAGTGTTTCACGTCAGCAGAGCTGGGGGTGCAGGGGTGCCATGAATCCATGCGCCACGCTGGATGGCCTGAACTCCCCGATGCCTCCGGGGACACAGAGCAGAGGCGGCCGTGCACCACTTTGGCATGGTGACTGCTCTGTGCCGGAGGAGCGGCCGGTCGCTTCTGAGGAACCTCAGGGGGGAAGGAGGCCCGTGGGAGCCACTCTTCACATTCCTCGCAAGGGCCACGCGTTGCTTGCTGGGGGCCGAGGTAGAGTGTCCCAGTCATAACAGAGACGCGTGGGAGCAGCGCTGGGCAGCCTCCCTGCAAGTCGATCGGCCTCACTGACTGAAACGGACCTGTGCTTCAGAAACACCCCGTGCTGACGACTCAGTCCAGGGAAACACTCAGGACGGCACTCTCGCAGAAGCGCGAGCTAGGCTGTGAGTGCAGCCTGAAGAAACGTACATCTTTCACCCTTAACACAGCTAGGTATGGGACGGAGCACTGAGGCCCGCCTCAGGTACTTCACGACCTAGGCAGTGGATGCACTGCAGGGGACCCTGTGTCCGAAAGTGTCTCCGAGGAAAGGCCCTGTTCCTCCCGCTGTTTCCTTGAGGTAGTCAGAAACTACTGAGGATAACTGTCTGAGCTCACGTTTGAAACAGGGCGACCCTGCCCAAACGTAATTTTCCCCCCGGGTGGATGAGATGCGGCTAGAAGGGTGCCTGAGGCACACTCCTGGGGCCCGTCTTTTCTTTGCTCCAGAAGGCCTCAGGGAAAAAGTGCGAGTTTACTCGCATCAGGCTCGCTGGTCTCAGTTCCTTGCTGGGAGCGTCTCCAAGAGCATTCCGGAGATTACCGGCGACAGAAAGGTGAGCCGTGGCCTCGAGTCAAAGTCCAGCGTTTTCCAGTAGTAAAGTGAAGCGTGCCGCCCTAGTGAGGAAGCAGGCGGTAAAGGAGAGCGTCAACTCTGTAAGGTATCGCAGGACTCATTGCGCACTCACGTTCGTTGTAAGTTTTGTGAGAGGGCACTGTGTGCCGCCCAGCTCTTGTGTGGCGTTTGAGCCGCCGGAGTGGAAACGTCCGTTTGCTTTAACTGCACGGATGTGCCAGCAGTAAAGGCACAGTGCTGCCCTCTTCGCTCGACACCTCCCGTTTGTTCAGCCTGCAAACGGCCTCAGGAACGCAGTTCTGAGCAGCCTTACATTCCATGCTGGTGTGCCCCAGGGAGCGATTTGGGCTCTTCTGAGAAACACCACTGTGCGTCCCCAGTGAAACCAGGGGACGCCTCAAGGACGACTCCCTTCGGCACCTGGAAGCTAGTTGTTTACGTCCAGCCTGAAAAAGAAAACGCTGGACGGCTGTCCCCGGGACAATGCTGGACGTTCGGGACCACCCCGAGTCACCAAGTACCAAACTTGGCACAGCGTGGGGAACGCTCTCCTGCACGTACGGCACTCCCCACCTGGAAACCTTTCTTACCAGAAGGGGGCCCTCGTTCCCTTGTACTAGATAGCTAGACAGAACGTTCAGATAAACATGCTGTGTCATCAAGCCTGAAAGTGGGACACTGATGGCAAAGTACGCCTTCTGCCCGTGTGCGAGCGACTTGTTTCGGCCTTCCAAGCTGCCTGAGCAGCGCTTGCGGCCCGACGTCTCTCCACTGCAGGGTAGTCGCTGTGGGCGAGCAAGGCTGCCTTCTCTCAAAGCCCATCCTGTGCTGGCAAATGCCTTTCTAGGGACTCATACCACTGCACTGCAGGGTCAGCTCCGGCCAAATGAAAGGTGACCCGAGGCCCCAAGGCAAGGGCTAGTGTTTCACGTCAGCAGAGCTGGGGGTGCAGGGGTGCCATGAATCCATGCGCCACGCTGGATGGCCTGAACTCCCCGATGCCTCCGGGGACACAGAGCAGAGGCGGCCGTGCACCACTTTGGCATGGTGACTGCTCTGTGCCGGAGGAGCGGCCGGTCGCTTCTGAGGAACCTCAGGGGGGAAGGAGGCCCGTGGGAGCCACTCTTCACATTCCTCGCAAGGGCCACGCGTTGCTTGCTGGGGGCCGAGGTAGAGTGTCCCAGTCATAACAGAGACGCGTGGGAGCAGCGCTGGGCAGCCTCCCTGCAAGTCGATCGGCCTCACTGACTGAAACGGACCTGTGCTTCAGAAACACCCCGTGCTGACGACTCAGTCCAGGGAAACACTCAGGACGGCACTCTCGCAGAAGCGCGAGCTAGGCTGTGAGTGCAGCCTGAAGAAACGTACATCTTTCACCCTTAACACAGCTAGGTATGGGACGGAGCACTGAGGCCCGCCTCAGGTACTTCACGACCTAGGCAGTGGATGCACTGCAGGGGACCCTGTGTCCGAAAGTGTCTCCGAGGAAAGGCCCTGTTCCTCCCGCTGTTTCCTTGAGGTAGTCAGAAACTACTGAGGATAACTGTCTGAGCTCACGTTTGAAACAGGGCGACCCTGCCCAAACGTAATTTCCCCCCCGGGTGGATGAGATGCGGCTAGAAGGGTGCCTGAGGCACACTCCTGGGGCCCGTCTTTTCTTTGCTCCAGAAGGCCTCAGGGAAAAAGTGCGAGTTTACTCGCATCAGGCTCGCTGGTCTCAGTTCCTTGCTGGGAGCGTCTCCAAGAGCATTCCGGAGATTACCGGCGACAGAAAGGTGAGCCCTGGCCTCGAGTCAAAGTCCAGCGTTTTCCAGTAGTAAAGTGAAGCGTGCCGCCCTAGTGAGGAAGCAGGCGGTAAAGGAGAGCGTCAACTCTGTAAGGTATCGCAGGACTCATTGCGCACTCACGTTCGTTGTAAGTTTTGTGAGAGGGCACTGTGTGCCGCCCAGCTCTTGTGTGGCGTTTGAGCCGCCGGAGTGGAAACGTCCGTTTGCTTTAACTGCACGGATGTGCCAGCAGTAAAGGCACAGTGCTGCCCTCTTCGCTCGACACCTCCCGTTTGTTCAGCCTGCAAACGGCCTCAGGAACGCAGTTCTGAGCAGCCTTACATTCCATGCTGGTGTGCCCCAGGGAGCGATTTGGGCTCTTCTGAGAAACACCACTGTGCGTCCCCAGTGAAACCAGGGCACGCCTCAAGGACGACTCCCTTCGGCACCTGGAAGCTAGTTGTTTACGTCCAGCCTGAAAAAGAAAACGCTGGACGGCTGTCCCCGGGACAATGCTGGACGTTCGGGACCACCCCGAGTCACCAAGTACCAAACTTGGCACAGCGTGGGGAACGCTCTCCTGCACGTACGGCACTCCCCACCTGGAAACCTTTCTTACCAGAAGGGGGCCCTCGTTCCCTTGTACTAGATAGCTAGACAGAACGTTCAGATAAACATGCTGTGTCATCAAGCCTGAAAGTGGGACACTGATGGCAAAGTACGCCTTCTGCCCGTGTGCGAGCGACTTGTTTCGGCCTTCCAAGCTGCCTGAGCAGCGCTTGCGGCCCGACGTCTCTCCACTGCAGGGTAGTCGCTGTGGGCGAGCAAGGCTGCCTTCTCTCAAAGCCCATCCTGTGCTGGCAAATGCCTTTCTAGGGACTCATACCACTGCACTGCAGAGTCAGCTCCGGCCAAATGAAAGGTGACCCGAGGCCCCAAGGCAAGGGCTAGTGTTTCACGTCAGCAGAGCTGGGGGTGCAGGGGTGCCATGAATCCATGCGCCACGCTGGATGGCCTGAACTCCCCGATGCCTCCGGGGACACAGAGCAGAGGCGGCCGTGCACCACTTTGGCATGGTGACTGCTCTGTGCCGGAGGAGCGGCCGGTCGCTTCTGAGGAACCTCGGGGGGAAGGAGGCCCGTGGGAGCCACTCTTCACATTCCTCGCAAGGGCCACGCGTTGCTTGCTGGGGGCCGAGGTAGAGTGTCCCAGTCATAACAGAGATGCGTGGGAGCAGCGCTGGGCAGCCTCCCTGCAAGTCGATCGGCCTCACTGACTGAAACGGACCTGTGCTTCAGAAACACCCCGTGCTGACGACTCAGTCCAGGGAAACACTCAGGACGGCACTCTCGCAGAAGCGCGAGCTAGGCTGTGAGTGCAGCCTGAAGAAACGTACATCTTTCACCCTTAACACAGCTAGGTATGGGACGGAGCACTGAGGCCCGCCTCAGGTACTTCACGACCTAGGCAGTGGATGCACTGCAGGGGACCCTGTGTCCGAAAGTGTCTCCGAGGAAAGGCCCTGTTCCTCCCGCTGTTTCCTTGAGGTAGTCAGAAACTACTGAGGATAACTGTCTGAGCTCACGTTTGAAACAGGGCGACCCTGCCCAAACGTAATTTCCCCCCCGGGTGGATGAGATGCGGCTAGAAGGGTGCCTGAGGCACACTCCTGGGGCCCGTCTTTTCTTTGCTCCAGAAGGCCTCAGGGAAAAAGTGCGAGTTTACTCGCATCAGGCTCGCTGGTCTCAGTTCCTTGCTGGGAGCGTCTCCAAGAGCATTCCGGAGATTACCGGCGACAGAAAGGTGAGCCGTGGCCTCGAGTCAAAGTCCAGCGTTTTCCAGTAGTAAAGTGAAGCGTGCCGCCCTAGTGAGGAAGCAGGCGGTAAAGGAGAGCGTCAACTCTGTAAGGTATCGCAGGACTCATTGCGCACTCACGTTCGTTGTAAGTTTTGGGAGAGGGCACTGTGTGCCGCCCAGCTCTTGTGTGGCGTTTGAGCCGCCGGAGTGGAAACGTCCGTTTGCTTTAACTGCACGGATGTGCCAGCAGTAAAGGCACAGTGCTGCCCTCTTCGCTCGACACCTCCCGTTTGTTCAGCCTGCAAACGGCCTCAGGAACGCAGTTCTGAGCAGCCTTACATTCCATGCTGGTGTGCCCCAGGGAGCGATTTGGGCTCTTCTGAGAAACACCACTGTGCGTCCCCAGTGAAACCAGGGGACGCCTCAAGGACGACTCCCTTCGGCACCTGGAAGCTAGTTGTTTACGTCCAGCCTGAAAAAGAAAACGCTGGACGGCTGTCCCCGGGACAATGCTGGACGTTCGGGACCACCCCGAGTCACCAAGTACCAAACTTGGCACAGCGTGGGGAACGCTCTCCTGCACGTACGGCACTCCCCACCTGGAAACCTTTCTTACCAGAAGGGGGCCCTCGTTCCCTTGTACTAGATAGCTAGACAGAACGTTCAGATAAACATGCTGTGTCATCAAGCCTGAAAGTGGGACACTGATGGCAAAGTACGCCTTCTGCCCGTGTGCGAGCGACTTGTTTCGGCCTTCCAAGCTGCCTGAGCAGCGCTTGCGGCCCGACGTCTCTCCACTGCAGGGTAGTCGCTGTGGGCGAGCAAGGCTGCCTTCTCTCAAAGCCCATCCTGTGCTGGCAAATGCCTTTCTAGGGACTCATACCACTGCACTGCAGGGTCAGCTCCGGCCAAATGAAAGGTGACCCGAGGCCCCAAGGCAAGGGCTAGTGTTTCACGTCAGCAGAGCTGGGGGTGCAGGGGTGCCATGAATCCATGCGCCACGCTGGATGGCCTGAACTCCCCGATGCCTCCGGGGACACAGAGCAGAGGCGGCCGTGCACCACTTTGGCATGGTGACTGCTCTGTGCCGGAGGAGCGGCCGGTCGCTTCTGAGGAACCTCAGGGGGGAAGGAGGCCCGTGGGAGCCACTCTTCACATTCCTCGCAAGGGCCACGCGTTGCTTGCTGGGGGCCGAGGTAGAGTGTCCCAGTCATAACAGAGACGCGTGGGAGCAGCGCTGGGCAGCCTCCCTGCAAGTCGATCGGCCTCACTGACTGAAACGGACCTGTGCTTCAGAAACACCCCGTGCTGACGACTCAGTCCAGGGAAACGCTCAGGACGGCACTCTCGCAGAAGCGCGAGCTAGGCTGTGAGTGCAGCCTGAAGAAACGTACATCTTTCACCCTTAACACAGCTAGGTATGGGACGGAGCACTGAGGCCCGCCTCAGGTACTTCACGACCTAGGCAGTGGATGCACTGCAGGGGACCCTGTGTCCGAAAGTGTCTCCGAGGAAAGGCCCTGTTCCTCCCGCTGTTTCCTTGAGGTAGTCAGAAACTACTGAGGATAACTGTCTGAGCTCACGTTTGAAACAGGGCGACCCTGCCCAAACGTAATTTCCCCCCCGGGTGGATGAGATGCGGCTAGAAGGGTGCCTGAGGCACACTCCTGGGGCCCGTCTTTTCTTTGCTCCAGAAGGCCTCAGGGAAAACGTGCGAGTTTACTCGCATCAGGCTCGCTGGTCTCAGTTCCTTGCTGGGAGCGTCTCCAAGAGCATTCCGGAGATTACCGGCGACAGAAAGGTGAGCCGTGGCCTCGAGTCAAAGTCCAGCGTTTTCCAGTAGTAAAGTGAAGCGTGCCGCCCTAGTGAGGAAGCAGGCGGTAAAGGAGAGCGTCAACTCTGTAAGGTATCGCAGGACTCATTGCGCACTCACGTTCGTTGTAAGTTTTGGGAGAGGGCACTGTGTGCCGCCCAGCTCTTGTGTGGCGTTTGAGCCGCCGGAGTGGAAACGTCCGTTTGCTTTAACTGCACGGATGTGCCAGCAGTAAAGGCACAGTGCTGCCCTCTTCGCTCGACACCTCCCGTTTGTTCAGCCTGCAAACGGCCTCAGGAACGCAGTTCTGAGCAGCCTTACATTCCATGCTGGTGTGCCCCAGGGAGCGATTTGGGCTCTTCTGAGAAACACCACTGTGCGTCCCCAGTGAAACCAGGGGACGCCTCAAGGACGACTCCCTTCGGCACCTGGAAGCTAGTTGTTTACGTCCAGCCTGAAAAAGAAAACGCTGGACGGCTGTCCCCGGGACAATGCTGGACGTTCGGGACCACCCCGAGTCACCAAGTACCAAACTTGGCACAGCGTGGGGAACGCTCTCCTGCACGTACGGCACTCCCCACCTGGAAACCTTTCTTACCAGAAGGGGGCCCTCGTTCCCTTGTACTAGATAGCTAGACAGAACGTTCAGATAAACATGCTGTGTCATCAAGCCTGAAAGTGGGACACTGATGGCAAAGTACGCCTTCTGCCCGTGTGCGAGCGACTTGTTTCGGCCTTCCAAGCTGCCTGAGCAGCGCTTGCGGCCCGACGTCTCTCCACTGCAGGGTAGTCGCTGTGGGCGAGCAAGGCTGCCTTCTCTCAAAGCCCATCCTGTGCTGGCAAATGCCTTTCTAGGGACTCATACCACTGCACTGCAGGGTCAGCTCCGGCCAAATGAAAGGTGACCCGAGGCCCCAAGGCAAGGGCTAGTGTTTCACGTCAGCAGAGCTGGGGGTGCAGGGGTGCCATGAATCCATGCGCCACGCTGGATGGCCTGAACTCCCCGATGCCTCCGGGGACACAGAGCAGAGGCGGCCGTGCACCACTTTGGCATGGTGACTGCTCTGTGCCGGAGGAGCGGCCGGTCGCTTCTGAGGAACCTCAGGGGGGAAGGAGGCCCGTGGGAGCCACTCTTCACATTCCTCGCAAGGGCCACGCGTTGCTTGCTGGGGGCCGAGGTAGAGTGTCCCAGTCATAACAGAGACGCGTGGGAGCAGCGCTGGGCAGCCTCCCTGCAAGTCGATCGGCCTCACTGACTGAAACGGACCTGTGCTTCAGAAACACCCCGTGCTGACGACTCAGTCCAGGGAAACACTCAGGACGGCACTCTCGCAGAAGCGCGAGCTAGGCTGTGAGTGCAGCCGGAAGAAACGTACATCTTTCACCCTTAACACAGCTAGGTATGGGACGGAGCACTGAGGCCCGCCTCAGGTACTTCACGACCTAGGCAGTGGATGCACTGCAGGGGACCCTGTGTCCGAAAGTGTCTCCGAGGAAAGGCCCTGTTCCTCCCGCTGTTTCCTTGAGGTAGTCAGAAACTACTGAGGATAACTGTCTGAGCTCACGTTTGAAACAGGGCGACCCTGCCCAAACGTAATTTCCCCCCCGGGTGGATGAGATGCGGCTAGAAGGGTGCCTGAGGCACACTCCTGGGGCCCGTCTTTTCTTTGCTCCAGAAGGCCTCAGGGAAAAAGTGCGAGTTTACTCGCATCAGGCTCGCTGGTCTCAGTTCCTTGCTGGGAGCGTCTCCAAGAGCATTCCGGAGATTACCGGCGACAGAAAGGTGAGCCGTGGCCTCGAGTCAAAGTCCAGCGTTTTCCAGTAGTAAAGTGAAGCGTGCCGCCCTAGTGAGGAAGCAGGCGGTAAAGGAGAGCGTCAACTCTGTAAGGTATCGCAGGACTCATTGCGCACTCACGTTCGTTGTAAGTTTTGGGAGAGGGCACTGTGTGCCGCCCAGCTCTTGTGTGGCGTTTGAGCCGCCGGAGTGGAAACGTCCGTTTGCTTTAACTGCACGGATGTGCCAGCAGTAAAGGCACAGTGCTGCCCTCTTCGCTCGACACCTCCCGTTTGTTCAGCCTGCAAACGGCCTCAGGAACGCAGTTCTGAGCAGCCTTACATTCCATGCTGGTGTGCCCCAGGGAGCGATTTGGGCTCTTCTGAGAAACACCACTGTGCGTCCCCAGTGAAACCAGGGGACGCCTCCCTTCGGCACCTGGAAGCTAGTTGTTTACGTCCAGCCTGAAAAAGAAAACGCTGGACGGCTGTCCCCGGGACAATGCTGGACGTTCGGGACCACCCCGAGTCACCAAGTACCAAACTTGGCACAGCGTGGGGAACGCTCTCCTGCACGTACGGCACTCCCCACCTGGAAACCTTTCTTACCAGAAGGGGGCCCTCGTTCCCTTGTACTAGATAGCTAGACAGAACGTTCAGATAAACATGCTGTGTCATCAAGCCTGAAAGTGGGACACTGATGGCAAAGTACGCCTTCTGCCCGTGTGCGAGCGACTTGTTTCGGCCTTCCAAGCTGCCTGAGCAGCGCTTGCGGCCCGACGTCTCTCCACTGCAGGGTAGTCGCTGTGGGCGAGCAAGGCTGCCTTCTCTCAAAGCCCATCCTGTGCTGGCAAATGCCTTTCTAGGGACTCATACCACTGCACTGCAGGGTCAGCTCCGGCCAAATGAAAGGTGACCCGAGGCCCCAAGGCAAGGGCTAGTGTTTCACGTCAGCAGAGCTGGGGGTGCAGGGGTGCCATGAATCCATGCGCCACGCTGGATGGCCTGAACTCCCCGATGCCTCCGGGGACACAGAGCAGAGGCGGCCGTGCACCACTTTGGCATGGTGACTGCTCTGTGCCGGAGGAGCGGCCGGTCGCTTCTGAGGAACCTCAGGGGGGAAGGAGGCCCGTGGGAGCCACTCTTCACATTCCTCGCAAGGGCCACGCGTTGCTTGCTGGGGGCCGAGGTAGAGTGTCCCAGTCATAACAGAGACGCGTGGGAGCAGCGCTGGGCAGCCTCCCTGCAAGTCGATCGGCCTCACTGACTGAAACGGACCTGTGCTTCAGAAACACCCCGTGCTGACGACTCAGTCCAGGGAAACACTCAGGACGGCACTCTCGCAGAAGCGCGAGCTAGGCTGTGAGTGCAGCCTGAAGAAACGTACATCTTTCACCCTTAACACAGCTAGGTATGGGACGGACCACTGAGGCCCGCCTCAGGTACTTCACGACCTAGGCAGTGGATGCACTGCAGGGGACCCTGTGTCCGAAAGTGTCTCCGAGGAAAGGCCCTGTTCCTCCCGCTGTTTCCTTGAGGTAGTCAGAAACTACTGAGGATAACTGTCTGAGCTCACGTTTGAAACAGGGCGACCCTGCCCAAACGTAATTTCCCCCCCGGGTGGATGAGATGCGGCTAGAAGGGTGCCTGAGGCACACTCCTGGGGCCCGTCTTTTCTTTGCTCCAGAAGGCCTCAGGGAAAAAGTGCGAGTTTACTCGCATCAGGCTCGCTGGTCTCAGTTCCTTGCTGGGAGCGTCTCCAAGAGCATTCCGGAGATTACCGGCGACAGAAAGGTGAGCCGTGGCCTCGAGTCAAAGTCCAGCGTTTTCCAGTAGTAAAGTGAAGCGTGCCGCCCTAGTGAGGAAGCAGGCGGTAAAGGAGAGCGTCAACTCTGTAAGGTATCGCAGGACTCATTGCGCACTCACGTTCGTTGTAAGTTTTGGGAGAGGGCACTGTGTGCCGCCCAGCTCTTGTGTGGCGTTTGAGCCGCCGGAGTGGAAACGTCCGTTTGCTTTAACTGCACGGATGTGCCAGCAGTAAAGGCACAGTGCTGCCCTCTTCGCTCGACACCTCCCGTTTGTTCAGCCTGCAAACGGCCTCAGGAACGCAGTTCTGAGCAGCCTTACATTCCATGCTGGTGTGCCCCAGGGAGCGATTTGGGCTCTTCTGAGAAACACCACTGTGCGTCCCCAGTGAAACCAGGGGACGCCTCAAGGACGACTCCCTTCGGCACCTGGAAGCTAGTTGTTTACGTCCAGCCTGAAAAAGAAAACGCTGGACGGCTGTCCCCGGGACAATGCTGGACGTTCGGGACCACCCCGAGTCACCAAGTACCAAACTTGGCACAGCGTGGGGAACGCTCTCCTGCACGTACGGCACTCCCCACCTGGAAACCTTTCTTACCAGAAGGGGGCCCTCGTTCCCTTGTACTAGATAGCTAGACAGAACGTTCAGATAAACATGCTGTGTCATCAAGCCTGAAAGTGGGACACTGATGGCAAAGTACGCCTTCTGCCCGTGTGCGAGCGACTTGTTTCGGCCTTCCAAGCTGCCTGAGCAGCGCTTGCGGCCCGACGTCTCTCCACTGCAGGGTAGTCGCTGTGGGCGAGCAAGGCTGCCTTCTCTCAAAGCCCATCCTGTGCTGGCAAATGCCTTTCTAGGGACTCATACCACTGCACTGCAGGGTCAGCTCCGGCCAAATGAAAGGTGACCCGAGGCCCCAAGGCAAGGGCTAGTGTTTCACGTCAGCAGAGCTGGGGGTGCAGGGGTGCCATGAATCCATGCGCCACGCTGGATGGCCTGAACTCCCCGATGCCTCCGGGGACACAGAGCAGAGGCGGCCGTGCACCACTTTGGCATGGTGACTGCTCTGTGCCGGAGGAGCGGCCGGTCGCTTCTGAGGAACCTCAGGGGGGAAGGAGGCCCGTGGGAGCCACTCTTCACATTCCTCGCAAGGGCCACGCGTTGCTTGCTGGGGGCCGAGGTAGAGTGTCCCAGTCATAACAGAGACGCGTGGGAGCAGCGCTGGGCAGCCTCCCTGCAAGTCGATCGGCCTCACTGACTGAAACGGACCTGTGCTTCAGAAACACCCCGTGCTGACGACTCAGTCCAGGGAAACACTCAGGACGGCACTCTCGCAGAAGCGCGAGCTAGGCTGTGAGTGCAGCCTGAAGAAACGTACATCTTTCACCCTTAACACAGCTAGGTATGGGACGGAGCACTGAGGCCCGCCTCAGGTACTTCACGACCTAGGCAGTGGATGCACTGCAGGGGACCCTGTGTCCGAAAGTGTCTCCGAGGAAAGGCCCTGTTCCTCCCGCTGTTTCCTTGAGGTAGTCAGAAACTACTGAGGATAACTGTCTGAGCTCACGTTTGAAACAGGGCGACCCTGCCCAAACGTAATTTCCCCCCCGGGTGGATGAGATGCGGCTAGAAGGGTGCCTGAGGCACACTCCTGGGGCCCGTCTTTTCTTTGCTCCAGAAGGCCTCAGGGAAAAAGTGCGAGTTTACTCGCATCAGGCTCGCTGGTCTCAGTTCCTTGCTGGGAGCGTCTCCAAGAGCATTCCGGAGATTACCGGCGACAGAAAGGTGAGCCCTGGCCTCGAGTCAAAGTCCAGCGTTTTCCAGTAGTAAAGTGAAGCGTGCCGCCCTAGTGAGGAAGCAGGCGGTAAAGGAGAGCGTCAACTCTGTAAGGTATCGCAGGACTCATTGCGCACTCACGTTCGTTGTAAGTTTTGGGAGAGGGCACTGTGTGCCGCCCAGCTCTTGTGTGGCGTTTGAGCCGCCGGAGTGGAAACGTCCGTTTGCTTTAACTGCACGGATGTGCCAGCAGTAAAGGCACAGTGCTGCCCTCTTCGCTCGACACCTCCCGTTTGTTCAGCCTGCAAACGGCCTCAGGAACGCAGTTCTGAGCAGCCTTACATTCCATGCTGGTGTGCCCCAGGGAGCGATTTGGGCTCTTCTGAGAAACACCACTGTGCGTCCCCAGTGAAACCAGGGCACGCCTCAAGGACGACTCCCTTCGGCACCTGGAAGCTAGTTGTTTACGTCCAGCCTGAAAAAGAAAACGCTGGACGGCTGTCCCCGGGACAATGCTGGACGTTCGGGACCACCCCGAGTCACCAAGTACCAAACTTGGCACAGCGTGGGGAACGCTCTCCTGCACGTACGGCACTCCCCACCTGGAAACCTTTCTTACCAGAAGGGGGCCCTCGTTCCCTTGTACTAGATAGCTAGACAGAACGTTCAGATAAACATGCTGTGTCATCAAGCCTGAAAGTGGGACACTGATGGCAAAGTACGCCTTCTGCCCGTGTGCGAGCGACTTGTTTCGGCCTTCCAAGCTGCCTGAGCAGCGCTTGCGGCCCGACGTCTCTCCACTGCAGGGTAGTCGCTGTGGGCGAGCAAGGCTGCCTTCTCTCAAAGCCCATCCTGTGCTGGCAAATGCCTTTCTAGGGACTCATACCACTGCACTGCAGAGTCAGCTCCGGCCAAATGAAAGGTGACCCGAGGCCCCAAGGCAAGGGCTAGTGTTTCACGTCAGCAGAGCTGGGGGTGCAGGGGTGCCATGAATCCATGCGCCACGCTGGATGGCCTGAACTCCCCGATGCCTCCGGGGACACAGAGCAGAGGCGGCCGTGCACCACTTTGGCATGGTGACTGCTCTGTGCCGGAGGAGCGGCCGGTCGCTTCTGAGGAACCTCAGGGGGGAAGGAGGCCCGTGGGAGCCACTCTTCACATTCCTAGCAAGGGCCACGCGTTGCTTGCTGGGGGCCGAGGTAGAGTGTCCCAGTCATAACAGAGACGCGTGGGAGCAGCGCTGGGCAGCCTCCCTGCAAGTCGATCGGCCTCACTGACAGAAACGGACCTGTGCTTCAGAAACACCCCGTGGTAACAACTCAGTCCAGGGAAACACTCAGGATGGCACTCTCGCAGAAGCGCGAGCTAGGCTGTGAGTGCAGCCTGAAGAAACGTACATCTTTCACCCTTAACACAGCTAGGTATGGGACGGAGCACTGAGGCCCGCCTCAGGTACTTCACGACCTAGGCAGTGGATGCACTGCAGGGGACCCTGTGTCCGAAAGTGTCTCCGAGGAAAGGCCCTGTTCCTCCCGCTGTTTCCTTGAGGTAGTCAGAAACTACTGAGGATAACTGTCTGAGCTCACGTTTGAAACAGGGCGACCCTGCCCAAACGTAATTTTCCCCCCGGGTGGATGAGATGCGGCTAGAAGGGTGCCTGAGGCACACTCCTGGGGCCCGTCTTTTCTTTGCTCCAGAAGGCCTCAGGGAAAAAGTGCGAGTTTACTCGCATCAGGCTCGCTGGTCTCAGTTCCTTGCTGGGAGCGTCTCCAAGAGCATTCCGGAGATTACCGGCGACAGAAAGGTGAGCCCTGGCCTCGAGTCAAAGTCCAGCGTTTTCCAGTAGTAAAGTGAAGTGTGCCGCCCTAGTGAGGAAGCAGGCGTTAAAGGTGAGCGTCAACTCTGTAACGTATCGCAGGACTCATTGCGCACTCACGTTCGTTGTAAGTTTTGTGAGAGGGCACTGTGTGCCGCCCAGCTCTTGTGTGGCGTTTGAGCCGCAGGAAGTGAATGCGTCCTTTTGCTTTAACTGCACGGATGTGCCAGCAGTAATGGCACAGTGCTGCCCTCTTCGCTCGACACCTCCCTTTTGTTCAACCTGCAAACGGCCTCAGGAACGCAGTTCTGAGCAGCCTTACATTCCATGCTGGTGTGCCCCAGGGAGCGATTTGGGCTCTTCTGAGAAACACCACTGTGCGTCCCCAGTGAAACCAGGGGACGCCTCAAGGACGACTCCATTCGGCACCTGGAAGCTAGATGTTTACGTCCAGCCTGAAAGAAAACGATTGACGGCTTTCCCCGGGACAATGCTGGACGTTCGGGACCACCTCGAGTCACCAAGTACCAAACTTGGCACAGCGTGGGGAATGCTCTTCTGCATGTCCAGCACTCCCCAATTGAAAACCTTTCTTACCAGAAGGAGGCACTCCTTCCCTTGTACTAGATAGCTAGGCAGAATCTTCAGATAAACATGCTGTGTCATCAAGCTTGAAAGTGGGGCACAGATGGCAAAGTACGCATTCTGCCCGTTTGCAAGCGACTTGCTTTTGGCTTCAAAGCTGCCTGAAAATCGCTAGCGGCCTGACGTCTCTTCACTGCAGGTTAGTTGTTGTGGACCAACAAGGCTGCATTCTCTCCATGCCAAACCTATGCTGTCAAATTCCTTTCTAGAACCTCATGCCACTGCACTCCACAGTCAACTCTGGCAAAAGAAAGGTGACCTGAGGCCTCAAGGTAAGATCCACTGTTTCACATCAGCACAGTTTGGGGTGCTGGGGGTGACATGACGCCATGAGCCACAATGGATGGCCTTAACTTCCCGATGCCCCAGGGGACATATAGGAGAGGCGGCCGTGCACCAGTTTCACATGATGTCCCCTCTGTCCCGGAAGAGCGGCCACTAGCTTCTGAGGAACCTTAGGGGGAAAGAGGCCCATGGGACCCACTCTTCACATGCCTAGCAAGGGCCACGTGCTGCTTGCTGGATGGCCTAGGTAGTGTCCCAGTCATAACAGAGACTCATATGAGCAGGCACTGGGCAGCATCCCTGTTTCAGTGACAGAAACAGAGCTGCCCTGCAAAGACACACAGTTCTGACGATTCAGTCCAGAAACTCACTCGTGAGAGCACTCTCACAGAAGCGAAATGTGGGCTTTGCATCCAATCTGAAGAGTGGTCCGTTTTTCACACTTAACACTGCTAGGCATGGGTAAGAGTCATGTTCACCACGGCCTCCCTAAGGTACTGAAATACTTATGCAGATCATCCCATGCGGAGGTCCCTGTGTCCAAAATGTCTCAATGGAAGGGCCCAGTGGTTCGGGTGAGTTTCCTTGAAGGAGTCAGAAACTACCAAGTATAACTATATGAGCTCAGGTTTGAAACTGGGCGATGCTGTCAATACCCAATTTTCCTCCAGGGAAGGCAAGACAGTTTTTGTTCAAAAGCTGCCTGAAAAACACTCATGGTGCCCATCTTCTCTTTGCTGCCAAAAATCCTTGGGAAAGAAGCATCAGTTTACTTTTGTCGGGCATGCTGGTCACATTTCCTTGCAGGGAGATCCTAGAGCAGCACTCTGGACCTCGCAAACAAAAGAAATGTGACCTGTAGCCTCAAGGAAAGGACTAGATTTCTTCCATCAGTAAGCTTTGGTTTACCTCAGTCCCCAAGACACATGCGTTAATGGAATGTGTCAAGTCTGGTACATCTTTCACGAATCATTGGGCACTCACGTTCCTTCTAACACCTGTGAAAGGGAACTGCCTACCCTCCAACTCTCCTGTTGCTTTTGAGTAGCAGTAAGTGAAAGGGCTCCTTTGGTTTAACACTCTGGAAGCACAGCAGGAATGGCAAAGAACTGCTCTGGTTGCTAGACAGCTATCTTTGGTACAGCATTCCAACGGCCTCAGGAACGCAATTCTAACCAGCCTTACGTTCCATGGTGGTGTTCTCCATGAGGAATTCAGGGATACACTGAGAAACACTACTGTGCCTCACAAATGACACCTGGGTGCTCCCCATAGACATCTCTTGACGGGAGTCGCAAGCTAGATTTCTGGTTCCAGCCTGAAAAATATGGAGAGCTTCTCGGTGACAACGCTGGACTTCTGGGAGCATCCAGATTCACTAAGGCCGAACTTGGGCAGAGCACGCGTAACACTCTTCAGCACGTGCAGCAATCCCAACATGCAAAAGGTGCTGCTAGGAAGGGCGCAGTGTGTCTCATGTTCTAGATAGCTAGACAGAATCTGCAGGTCAAATATGCGGTATCATCAAGCTTGAAAATGCGACACCAAAGGGATAGTATGCATTCAACACTTCCGGAGGCGACTTGGTTTTGCCTTCAAAGCTGCCTGAACAGCACATGATGTGGCCCAACATGTGCTCATTGCAGGAATGTCGCTGTGGGCCAAGGCTGGGTTTTCTCAAAGCCAACAGAGTGCTGGCAATGCCTTTCTAGAAACTCACCGCATGGCACTCCAGCATCGGCTTCTGGCCAAATAAGAGATGCCCTCTAGCCTGAACTTATGGTGCAGTTTTTAACATCACCAGAGATGGATATGCAGTGAGTTCCATGAAGCCTGAGACAGAAATGCAGTGCCTTAACTCTGCAATGCCTTTCGGGATACATAGGACGGTCAGGCATGCACGAATTTCCCAGGACGAGCATTCTGTGCCAGAAGAGTGGCCCAGGGTTTCTGAGCAGGCCTAGGGGAAATGGGCTCTTGGAAAACACTCTTCCCATTCATAGAAGGGGCAACGTACTACTTTCGGGGTTGCCTAGTAGAGTCTCACAGCCGTCACTGAGCATCATGAAAGCAGCTCTGGGCAGACTCTCTTTGCAAGTCGAATGGCCTCAGTGGCAAAACGGAGCTGCAGTGCAAAAACACACCGTGCTGACGATTCAGTCCAGTAACTCACTCGAGACAGTACTCTCACAGAAATGAAAGCTAGGGTTTGGGTCCAGCCTGGAAAATGGTACATAATTCACATTTAACACTGCTAGGCATGGGCAATAGCCATGGTCACCGAGGCCTACCTAAGGCAGTGAGGCACTTATCGATTTCATCCTATGCGCAGTTTTCTGTGTCCAAAAGTGTCTCCATGGAAGAGCACTGTGGGTCCTGTGTGTTTCCTTGAAGTAGTCCGAAAGGACCTCGGGTAAATTTGTGTTGGCTCAAGTTTGATACTGGGAGACCCTGGGAAAACCTTATTTTCCCTCACGGTAGGCGAGACACTTGCGCCTCAAAGGCTGCCTGAAACCCACTCCTGGTGCCCATGTTCTCTTTGCTGCCAGAAGTCCTTGGGAAAGAAGTGTGAGTTTACTCGTATGAGACATGCTGATCTCTGTTCCTTGCTGGGAGCTCCTAGAGCAGCACTTGGAGCTCGACGACAAAAGAAGTGTGACCTGTGGCCTCAAGGAAAGGTCCAGATTTCTCCCATCAGTAAGCTTTGGTGTGCCTCAGTCTCCAAGAATCATGAGTTAATGGAGTGCCTCAAATCTGGTACGTCTTTCACGACTCACTGGACACTCACGTTCCTTCTAACATCTGTGAAAGGGCACTGTGTTCCCTCCAACTCTTTTGTTGCTTTTGAGCAACAGTAAGTGAAAAGGGCTCATTTGGTTTAACAATTTGGAAGTGCAGCGGGAATGACAAAGAGCTGCTCTGGTCTCTCGATAGCTATCTTTTGTACAGCACTCCAACGGTCTCAGGTACACAGTTCTAACCAGCCTTACATTCCATGATGGTGTGCCCCATGAGGAATTCCGGGATCCACTAAGAAACACTATTGTCCTTCCGAAATGCCACCTGGGTTCTCCCCATGGACCTCTCTCTTCCGCAGTCGGGAGCTACATTATTAGTTCCAGCATGAAAAATAGGAAGAGCTTCTCGGTGACAATGCTAGACTTCTCGAACCATCCCAATTCACCAAGGCAGAACTTGGGCACGGCCGCTGTAATACAGTGGATCACGTGCAGCAATCCCAACGTGCAAAACTTTCTTCCCGGAAGGGCGCAGTGTGTCTCATGTTCTAGATAGCTAGACAGAATCTGCAGATAAACATGCTGTATAATCAAGCTTGAAAGTGTGAAACCGATGTGAAGGTATACTTTTGGAGGCAAACTGGTTTTCCTTTCAAAGCTGCCTGAACAGCAGTGATGCGGCCCAACTTGTCTTCACTGCCGGAATGTCGCTGTGGGCCAAGGCTGAATTTTCTCAAAGTCAGCAAAGTGCTGGCAATTCCATTCTATAAACTCACCCCACCGCATTCCAGCTTCAGCTCCCGGCCAAATGAGACATGACCTCTAGCCTCAAGTTATGGTCCAGTGTTTAACATAAGCAGAGATGGGTGTGCAGTGAGTTCCATGAAGCCTTAGACAGAAATGCAGTGTGTTAACTCTGCAATGCCTTTCAGGACACATAGGACGGTCAGGCATTCATGTAATTCCCAGGACGAGCATTCTGTGCCAGAAGAGCAGTCGGTGTTTTTGAGCAAGTCTAGGTGAATTAGTCTCCTGGGTCAAATTCTTCCCATTCATAGAAAGGGCAACGTACTACTTTTGGTGTTGCCTAGGTAGAGTCTCACAGCTGTCAATGAGCCTCGTGAAACAGCGCTGGGCAGACTCTCTTTGCAAGTCGATTGGCCTTACTGACTGAAACGGAGCTGCCCTGCAAAAACACACTGTGCTGACGATTCAGTCCAGGAACTCACTCGGGACAGCACTCTCACAGAAGCGAAAGCTAGGCTTTGGGTCCAGCCTGAAGAACAGGACAATTTTCACACTTAACACTGCTAGGCATGGGCAAAAGCCTTGGTCCCCGAAGCCTACATAAGGTACTGAAATACTTTTCCAGTTCCTCCCGTGCAGAGGTTCCTGTGTCCAAAGTTTCTCCGTGGAAGGGCCCTGTGGGTCCCGTGTGTTTCCTTGAAGTAGTCAGAAATGTCCTCGGGTAACTTTGTGTTGGCTGAAATTTGAAACCGGGGGACTCTGCAAAAAATTATTTTCCTCCGGAACAAGTGAGACAGTTTCTGCTTGAAAGCCTCCTGAGAAATACTCATAGTGCCCATCTTCTCTATGCTGCCTGAAGGCCTGGGGAAAGAAGAGTGAGTTTATTCGTATGAAGCCTCCTGGTCTCAGTTCGTTGCTCGGAGCTTCCACAAAAGCCCTCTGGAGCTCGCAGGCAAAAGAAAGATTACCTGTGACTTCACGTAAGGGCCCAGATTTCTCCCATCAGTAAGCTTTGGTGTGCCACAGGCCCCAAGAATCATCCGTTAATGGAATGCTTCAACTCTGGTATGTTTTTCATGACTCATTTGGTACTCATGTACGTTTTAACATTTGTGAAAGGGATCTGTGTTCCCTCCATCTCTTCTTTGGCTTTTGAGCACCAGGAAGTTAAAGGGTTCATTTGGTTTAAATCTGTGACTGTGCAGTGGGAATGGCAAAGAGCTGTTCTGTTCGCTCGACAGCTCTCTTTTGGACAGCATTCAAAAGACCTCAGGAACTCAGTTCTAACCAGCCTTACATTCTATGCTGCTGTGCCCCAGTGAGGAATTCTCGGCTCCACTGAGAAACACCACTGTGCTTCACAAATGCAGCCTGGGGGCTCCCAATGGACGTCTCCCTACGGGAGTCAGAAGGTAGATTTTTAGTTCCACCCTGAAAAACTACGGACAGCTTTCCCAGTGACAGTGCTGGTCTTATGGGACCATCCAGAGTCCCAAGGCCTAATCTTTGCTTGACATGTATAATGCAGTTCAGCAAGTGCAGCACTCTCCATGTGAAAAACTTTCTTACCATAAGGGGGCAGTGTTTCCCACATACTAGATAGCTAGGCAGAAACTGCAGATAAATAAGCTGTGTCATCAAGCTTGAATGTGGGACACTGATGGGAAAGTACGCATTCTACACTTTTGGAAGCAACTTGGTTTTGGCTCAAAGCTGCCTGAACAGCACTGATGTGGCCCAACTTCTCTTCACTGCAGGAGTGTTGCTGTAGGCCAAGGCTGCTTTTTCTCAAAGGCAACTAAGTGCTGGCAATTCCTTTCTAGAAAGTCATCCCACTGCACTCCAGCATTAACTCCCGGCCAAATGAATGGTGACCTCTAAGCTAAAGTTAAGGTCCTATGTTTCCCATCCACAGCGTTGGTTGTGCAGTGGATTCCATGAAGCCTTTGACAGAAATGGAGTGCCTTAACACTGCAAAGCCATTCTGGGCACATAGGACGGCTGCACATACACGTATTTCCTGGGATGAGCACTCTGTGCCGGAAGAGTGGCCCGTGGCTTCTGAGCAGGCTTAGGGGTAATAGGCCCCTGGGAACCACTCTTCACATTTAGATGGAAGGGCAACGTACTCCTTACTGGTAGGCCTAGCTAGAGTGTCACAGACATCAAAAAGACTCCAGAAAGCAGAGCTAGGCAGTCTCTCATCCAAGTCAAACAACCCCAGTGACTGAAACAGAGTTGCACTGCAAAAACACACTGCTGATAATTCAGCCCGGGAACTCGCTCGTAACAGCACTCTCACACAAGCAAAAGCTAGGCTTGGGGGCAGCCTGAAGAAAAGTACAGTTTTCACTCTTAACACTGCTAGGCATGTGGAAGGGCCATGGTCCCTGAGGCCTACCTAGAGCATGAGACACTTATCTAGTTCATCCCGTGTGAAGGTCCCGGCAGCCAAAAGTGTCTCCATGGAAGGGCCCATTGGGTCCCGTGTGTTTCTTTGAAGTAAACTACCATGGTTACCTATCTGTGGGCTTCAGATTGAAATTGGGGGACACTGGCAAAAACTTATTCTCCCCTTGGGAAGGCAAGACCGTTGCGGCTCGAGAGCTGCATGAAAAACGCTCATGGTGCCCATCCTCCCTTTGCTGCCGGAAGCGTTCGGGAAAGAAAAGTGAATTTAATCATACGAAGCAGGGTGTTCTCAGTTCCTTGCAGGGAGTTCCTCCCACAGCACTCTGTAGCTTGCGGGCAAACAAAGGTGACCTCTGTTCTTACTTAAAGGTCCAGTTTTTTCCCCATCAGTAAGATTTTGTGTGCCACAGGCCCCAAGAATCATACGTTAATGGAGTGCTTCAACTCCGTTACATCTTTAATAGCCCATTGGCCCTCATGTACGTTCTAACTTCTGTGAAAGGGCACTGTGTCCCACCTGTCCCTTCTGTGGCTTTTGAGCACCAGCAGGAGAAAGGGATCGTTTGGTTTAACTCTTTGAATGTGCAGCAGGAAGGGCAATGAGCTGCCGTGGTCGCTCAACACCTCACTTTTGTACAGCATTCAAACGGCCTCAGGAATGCAGTTATACCCAGCCTTACATTCCATGCCATTATGTTCCGGTGAGAAATTCTGCACCACTGAGAAGCGATACTGTGCCTCACAAATGCGACCTGGGGGCTCCACACGGATGTCTCTCTGCCGCAGTCAGAAGCTACATTTTTAGGTCCAGCCAGAAAAGCAGGTACAGCTTGCCCAGGACCATCCTGGGACCATCTGGGACCATCCTGAACCACAAAGGCCTAACCAGCACAAGGCATGTGCAGTGTAGTTCAGCACAAGCAGCACACCCAATGTGCAAAATTTTCCTCCCGGAAGGGAGCAGTGTGTCCCATCTACTAGATAGCAAGGCAGGATGTGCAGATAAACATGCTGTATCATCAAGCTTGAAAGTCAGACACTGATTGCAAAGTACGCATTTTCTCCATTAGGAAGTGTCTTGGATTTGGCTTCGAAGCAGCCCGAACAACACTGCTGTGCCCCATCTTCTCTTCACTGCAGGAATATCGCTGTGGGCCAAGGCTGCGTTTTCTCGAAGACAAGAAGCTGCTGGAAATTCCTTTCGAGAAGCTCATCCCCCTGCATTCCAGCTTTAACCACCACCAAATTAAAGGTGCCCTGTAGCCTCAAGTTAAGATCTCGTGTTTCCCATCAGCAGGGTTGGTTGTGTAGTGGATTCCATGAAGCCTTAGATAGAAATGGACTGCTTTAAATCTATGAAGCCTTTCAGGGTACATAGAAAGGTAGAGCTTGCACCAATTTCCCAGGACGAGCATTCTGTGGTGGAAGACCGGCCCATGGCTTCTGAGCAACCTCAGGTGAAATAGGCCTCTTTATAGGAAGCACTCTTCACATTCAGACAGAAGGGCAACGTACTCCATCGTGCGTTGCCTTGCTAGAGTGTCACAGCCGTCAAAGAGCCTCGGGAAAACAGCGCTAGGCAGACGGTCGTTCCAAGCGTATGGGCTCATTGACTGAATCAGAGCCACACAGCAAAAACACACTGTGCTGATGATTCAGTGTGGAAACTCACTCGAGACAGCACTCTCACACAAGCAAAAGCTCGGCTTTGTGTGTAGCCTGAAGAACAGTACAGTTTTCACACTTAACACTGCTAGGCAGGTGGAAGAGCCATAGTCACTGAGACCTAACTAGGGGCCTGAGACACTTATCCAGTTCATCCCATGCAGAGGTCCCTGCGGCCAAAAGTGTCTCCATGGAAGGGCCCAGTGGCTCCAGTGTGTTTCCTTGAAGTAGTCAGAAACTACCACAGGTAACTATCTGTGGACTCAAGATTGAAATTGGGGACTGGTGGCAAAACCTTATTTTACCCATGGGAGGCGAGACAGTTGTGGCTCGAAAGCTGCCTGAAAAAACTCAAGTTACCTATCTTCTCCTCATGGCAGGAAGGCCTCGGGAAGGAAAAGTGAGTTTACTCGTATGAAGCATGATGGTGTCAGTTCCTTGCTGGGAGGTCTGCCTGCAGCGCTCTGGAGCTCACTGGCAAAAGAAAGGACACCTCTGTCCTTAAGGAAAGGACCAGTTTTCCCCCATCAGTAAGCTTTGCTGTGTCACAGTCCCCTAGAAACATGAGTTAATGGGTTGTTTCAACTCTGGTATGTCTTTCATGACTCATTGGACACTCACGTATGTTCTAACATCTGTGAAAGGGCACTGTGTACCCTCTGTCTCCTCTGTGACTTTTGAGCACCAACAAGTGAAAGGGATCGTTTGCTTTAACTCTTTGAATGTACAGCGAGAAAGGCTAAGAGCTGCTCTGGTCGCTCGATGGCTCGCTTTTGTACAGCATTCAAACACTCTCAGGAACGCAGTTCAAACTAGCTTCACATTCCATGCTTCTCTGCTCCCATGAGGAATTCTAAGCACCACTGAGAAACAATACTGTGCCTATCAAATGCAATCTGGGGGCTCCCCACGGACCTCTCTCTACAACACTCAGAATCTAGATTTTTAGGTCTAGCCTGAAAAACAGGTACAGCTTTCCCAGTGACAATGCTGGGATTCTGGGAACATCCAGAGTCACTGAGACCTAACTAGGGCACAGTGTGCGTAATGCAGTTCAGCACGTGCAGCACTCTGCATATGAAAAACATTCTTACCGGAATGGGACAGTGTTTCCCATGTACTAAATAGGTAGGCACATACTTCAGATAAACATGCTGTCATCAACCTTGTAAGTGGGACACTGATGGGAAAGTACACATTCTACCCTTTTGGAAACCACTTGTTTTTGCTTCAAAGCTCCCTGGAAAGTACTGATGTGCCCCATCTTGTCTTCACTGCAGGAAAGTCACTATGGGCCAAGGCTGCATTTGTTCGAAGGCAAGAAGGTGCTGGCAATTCCCTTCTAGAAGCTCATCCCACTGCACTCCAGCTTTAGCTCCCGGCCAAATAAAAGGTGACCTCTAGGCTCAAGATAAAGTCCTGTGTTTCCCATCAGCAGATTCGGGTGTGAAGTGGGTTCCCTGAAGCCTTAGAGAGAAACAGAGTGCCTTAACTAGTTTGTGCCTTTCGGGACACATAAGATGGTTGTGCATGCACCAATTTCCCGGCATGTGTGCTCTGTGCCGGAAGAGCAGCCTGTGAATTCTGAGAACCTTAGGTGAAATAAGCCCCTGGGGACCACTCTTTTACACTTAGATGGTAGGTCAAGGTACTCCTTTCTGGGTTGTCTAGATAGAGTGTCACAGTCGTCAAAGAGCCTCCGGGAAGCAGCGCTAGGCAGAGTCTCATTCCAAGTCAATATGCAGAACTGCACAGCAAAAACACACTCTGCTGAGGATTCAGTCCGGGAAGTCACTCGGGACAGCACTCTCACAAAAGCGAGAGCAAGCCTTTGGGTCTAGCCTGAAGAACAGTACAGTTTTCACACTTAACAATGCTAGGCATATGAAAGACCCATAGTCCCTGAGACCTACGTAGGGCACTGAGACACTTATCCAGTTCATCCCATGGGAAGGTCACTCTGCCAAAAGTGTCTCCATGGAAGGGCCCATTGGTTCCCGTGTGTTTCTTTGAAGTAGTCATAAACTACCACGATTAACTATCTGTGGGCTCAAGCTTGAATTTGGGGGATGCTGGCAAAACCTTATCTTCCCCTGGGGAAGGCGAGACAGTTGGGGCCCGAGAGCTGCATGAAAAACACTTATGGTGCCCATCTACACTTCCCTGCAGGATGGCCTCGGCAAAGAAAAGTGAGTTTAGTAGTACAAAGCTGGGTGGTATCCTTTCCTTGCTAGGAGCCCCTCCCGCAGCACTCTATAGCTTGTGTGCAAAGGAAAGGTGACCTCTGGCCTCAAGCAATGGTCCACATTTCTCCCATCAGTAAGCTTTGGTGTTCCACAGGCCCCAAGAAGCATGAGTTAATTGACTGCTTCCACTCTGGCACGTTTTTCACTACTCATTGGGCACTCATGTACATTCTAACATCTGTGAAATGGCACTGAGTACCCTCCATCTCTTCTGTGGATTTTGAGCACCAGCAAGTCAAATGGATCGTTTGGTTTAACTCTTTGAATGTGCAGCAGGAATGGCAATGAGCTGCTCTGGTCGCTCTACAACTCTCTTTTGTACAGCATTCAAACGGCCTCAGGAACGCAGTTCTAACCACCCTTACATTGCATGCTGGTCTGCCCCAGGGAGGAATTCTGAGCTCCACTGAGACACACCATTGTGCCTCCCAAATGCAACCTGGTGGTTCCCCATGGACATCTCTCTACTGCAGTCGGAAGCTTGATTTTTAGGTCCAGGTTGAAAAACAGGTACAGCTTTCCCAGTGACAATGCTGGGCTTCTGGGACCATCGAGAGTCACCAAGGCCTAACCAGGGCACGGCGTGCATAATGCAGTTTAGCATGTGCAGCACTCCTCACGTGCAAAAATTTCTTCCTGGAAGGGCTCAGTGTGTCCCATGTACTAGATACCTAGGCAAAAACTGCATATAAACATGCTGTATCATCAAGCTTGAAAGTGGGACACTGATGGGAAAGGGCGCATTCTCCCCTTATGGTAGCAATCTGTTTTGGCTTCAAAGCTGCCTGAACAGCACTGATGTGGCCCAAGTTCTCTTCACTGCAGGAATGTCACTGTGGGCCAAGGCTGCATTTTCCAGAAGGAAACAAGGTGCTGGCAATTCCTTTTTTGGAGCTATTCCCACTGCACTCCAGCTTTAGCTCCCGGCCAAATGAATCGTGACCTCTAACCTCAAGTTAAGGTCCCGGGTTTCACATCAGCACAGTTGGGTGTGCAGTGGATTCCATGAAGCCTTAACAGAAATGGAGTGCCTTAACTCAGCGATGCCTTCGGGACACGTAGGATGGTTGTGCATGCACCAATTTCTGGCGATGAACACTCTGGGCCAAAAGACCAGCCCGTGGCATCTGAACAACCTCTGGGGAAATAGGCTCCTGGGAACCACTCTTCACGTTCACATGGAAGGTCAACGTACTCCTTTCAGTGTTGCTTTGCTAGAGTGTCACAGCCATCAAAAAGCCTCAAGAAAGCAGAGCTAGGGAGACTGTCGTTCCAAGGGGTTGTCCCACTGACTGAACCAGAGCTGCACTGCAAAAACACACTGTGCTGACCATTAGGTCCAGGAATTCACTCGGGACGGCACTCTCACAGAAGCGAAAGCTGGGCTTTCGGTCCAGTCTGAAGAACAGTACATTTTTCACACTTAACACTGCTAGGCATGTGGAAGAGCCATGGTCCCCGAGGCGTACCTAGAGCACTGAGACACTTATCCAGTTCATCCCATGGGAAGGTCACTCTGCCAGTAGTGTCTCCATGGAAGGGCCCATTGGTTCCCATGTGTTTCTTTGAAGTAGTCATAAACTACCATGGTTAACTATCTGTGGGCTCAAGTTTGAAACTGGGGACTCTGGCAAAAGCTTATTTTCCCCTTGGGAAGGCAAGACAGTTGTGGCTCGAGAGCTGCATGAAAAACACTCATGGTGCCCGTCTTCTTTTTGCTGCCAGTAGACCTCAGGAAAGAAAAGTGAGTTTAGTCAAACAAAGCAGGTTGGTCTCAGTCCCTTGCTGGAAACTCCTCCAGCAGCACTCTGGAATTCGCAGGCAAAAGAAAGGTGACCTCTGGCCGCAAGTAAAGGTCCAGTTTTTTTCCCGTCAGTAAGCTTCAGTGTGCCACAGACCCCAAGAAGCATGCATTAATGGAGTTCTTCAACTCCGGTATATCTTTCACGACTCAGTGGGCATTCACGTACATCCTAACATCTGTCAAAGGGCACTGTGTACCCTCCATCTCTTCTATGGCTTTTGAGCACCAGCAAGTGAAAGGGATCGTTTGGTTTAACTTTTTGAATGTGCAACGGGTGGGGCAATGAGCTGATCTGGTCGCTCAACACCTCGCTTTTGTACAGTATTCAAACGTCCTCAGGAACGCAGCTCTAAACAGCCTTACATTCCATGCTGGTCTGCCCCAGTGAGAAATTCTGAGCTCTACTTAGAAAAACCAATGTGCCTCCAAAATGCAACCTGGGGGTTCCCCACGGACGTCTCTCTATTGCAGTCAGAAGCTAGATTTTTAGGTCCAGGTTGAAAAAGAGGTACAGCTTTCCCAGTTACAATGCTGGAAAAATGGGACCATCCAGAGTTACCAAGGGCTAACCTGGGTAAGTCGTGCGTAATGCAGTTCAGCTCGTGCAGCACTCCCCACATGAAAAAATTTCTTCCTTGTAGAGCACAGTGTCCCATGTACTAGATAGCTAGGCAAAACTGCAGATAAACATGCTGTATGACCAGGTTTGAAAGTGGGACACTGATGGGAAAGTATGCATTCTCCCCTTATGGTAGTGTCTTGGTTTTGGCTTCAAAGCTGCCTGAACAGCAATGATGTGGCCCAAGTTCTCTTCACTGCAGGAATGTCGCTGTGGGCCAAGGCTGCTTTTTTCCCGAAGGAAACAAGGTGCTGGCAATTCCTTTTTTGGAGTTAATCCCACTACACTCCAGCTTTAGCTCCTGGCCAAATAATTGGTGACCTCTAGCCTCAAGTTAAGGTCCCGGGTTTCCCATCAGCACAGTTGGGTGTGCAGTGATTTCCATGAAGCCTTAGACAGAAATGGAGTGCCTAAACTCAGAGATGCCTTTTGGTACACATAGGATGGTCGCACGTGCACCAATTTCCCAGGACAGGCACTCTGTGCCAAAAGACCAGTCCATGGCTTCTGAGCAACCTCAGGGGAAATAGGCTCTTGGGAACCACTCTTCACATTCAGACAGAAAGGTAACATACTCCATTTTGCGTTGTGTTGCTACTGTGTCAAAGCTTCTGAGAGCCTCAGGAAAGCAGCCGTAGGCAGACTCTCTTTCCAAGTGGATTAGCCCACTGACTGAACCAGAGCTACATTGCCAAAATACACTGTGCTGATGATTCGGTCCGGGAACTCACTCTGGACAACACTCTCACGGAAGGAAAATTTAGGCTTTGGGTCCAGCCTGAAGAACAGTACAGTTTTCTCACCTAACAATGTTAAGCAGGTGGAAGAGCCATGGTCCCCAAGGCCTAAAGCACTGAGACACTTATCCAGTTCATCCCATGTGGAGGTCCCTACTGCCAAAAGTGTCTCCATGGAAGGGCCCACTGGGTCCCGTGTGTTTCCTTTAAGTAGTCAGAAACAACTACCAGGGGTAACGCTCTGTGGGCTCAAGTTTGAAATTGGGGAGCACTCACAAAAGCTTATTTTCCCCTTGGAAATGCGAGAGAGTTGTGGGTCGAAAGCTGCCTGAAAAACATTCATGGTGCCCACCTTCTCTTCGTGGCAGGAAGGTCTCGTGAAAGAAAAGTGAGTTTACTCGTACAAAGCAGTGTGGTGTCAGTTCCTTGCTGGGAAGTCTGCCCGCAGCACTCTGGAGCTCGTGCGCAAAGGAAGAGTACCTCTGTCCTCAAGGAAAGGCCCAGTTTTCTCCCATCAGTAAGCTTTGGTGTTTCACCAGCTCCTAGAAACATGCATTAATGGGTTGCTTCAACTCTGGTATGTCTTCCATGATTCATTGGGCATTCAGGTACATTCTAACATCCGTGAAAGGGTAATGGGTTGCTTCAACTCTGGTACGTATTTCACAACTCATTGGACACTCACGTACATTCTAACATCTGTGAAAATGCACTGTGTACCCTCCGTCTCTTCTTTGGCTTTTGAGCACCAGCAAGTGAAATGGATAATTTAGTTTAACTCTTTGAATGTGCAGCAGGAAGAGCAACGAGCTGCTCTGGTTGCTCGACAGCTCTCTTTTGAACAGCATTCAAATGGCCTCAGAAACGCAGTTTTGACCAACTTTACATTCCATGTGGTCTGCCCCTGTGAGGAATTCTGAGCTCCCCTGAGAAACACAACTGTGCCCCACAGGTGCAACCTGGGGGCTCCCCCACGGACGTCTCTCTACTGCAGTTGGAAGCTTGATTTTTTGGTCCAGCGTAAAAAACAGGTACAGCTTTCCCAGTGACAATGCTTGGCATCTGGGGCCATCCAGAATCACCAAGGCCTAAGCAGGGTATGGCGTTCGTAATGCAGTTCAGCAGGTGCAGCACTTCCCACATGGAAAACTTTCTTTCCGGAAGGGCACAGTGTATTCCATGTACTAGATAGCTAGGCAGAAACCACAGATAAACATGCTGTATCATCAAGCTTGAAAGTGGGACACTGATGGGAAAGTACACATTCCCCACTTTTGGAAGCGTCTTGATTTTGGCTGCAAAGCTGCCTGAACAGCACTGATGCGGCCCAACTTCTTTTCACTGCAGGAATGTTGCTGTGTGCCAAGGCTGTATTTTCCCAAAGGAAACAAGGTGCTGGCAATCCCTTTTTTGGAGCTCATCCCGCTGCACTCCAGTTTTAGCTCCCGGCCAAATGAAAGGTGACCTTTAACCTCAAGTTAAGGTCCCGGTTTCCATCAGCACATTTGGGTGTGCAGTGGATTCCATGAAGCCTTAGACAGAAATGGAGTGCCTTAACTCAGAGTTGTATTTCGGGACACATAGAACAGCCGTGCATGCACCAATTTCCGGGGACGAGCACTCGGTGCCAGAAGACTGGCCCCTGGCTTCTGAGCAACCTCTGGGGAAATAGGCTTCTCGAACCCACTCTTCACATTCAGGTGCAAGGGCCACATCATCCTTTCTGCGTTGCCTTGTTAGAGTGTCACAGCTGTCAAAGAGCCTCGGGAAAATAGCGCTAGGCAGACTCTCATTCCAAGTGGATGGATGGGCCCACTGACTGAACCAGAGCTGCACTGCAAAAACACGGTGTGCTGATGATTCAGTCTGGGAACTCCCTCAGGACAGCCCTCTGACGCAAGTGAAAGCTAAGCTTTGGTTCCTCCCTGAAGAAGAGTACAGATTTCACACTTAACACTGGTAGGCAGGTGGAAGAGCCATGGTCGCTGAGGCCTACCTAGTGCCCTGAGACTCTTATGCAATTCATCCCATGTGGAGGTCCTTGCACCTAAAAGTGTCTCCATGGAAGGGCCCACTGGGTCCCGTGTGTTTCCTTGAAGTAGTCAGAAAATACCACGGGTAGCTCTCTGTGGGCTCACGTTTGAAACTGGGGGAGGCTGGCAAAACCTTATTTTCCCCGTGAGAAGATGAGACAGTTCGTCTCTAAAGCTGCCTGAAAGACACTCATGTTGCCCATCTTCTCTTCTCGGCAGGAAGGCCTCACAAAAGAAAAGTGAGTTTACTCGTACGAAGCAGGGTAGTGTCAGTTCCTTGCTGGGAGCTCCTCCAGGAGCACTCTGGAGCTCATGGGCAGAAAAAAGGTGACCTCTGGAGTCAAAGAAAAGTCCAGTTTTCTCCCACCAGTAAGCTTCGCTGTGCCACAGGCCCCAAGAAGCATGCGTTAATGGAATGATTCAACTCTGGTACGTCTTTCACGACTCACTGGGCATTCACGTATGTTCTAACATCTGGGAAAGGGTACTGTGTACCCTCCGTCTCTTCTGTGGCTTTTGAGCATCAGCAAGTGAAAAGGAACATTTGGTTTAATTCTTTGAATATTCAGCGGGAAGGACAATGAGCTGCTCGGTCGTTTGACAGCTCTCTTTGGCACAACATTCAAACAGCCTCAGGAATGCAGTTCTGGCCAGCCTTACATTGCATGCTGGTCTGCACCCATGAGGAATTCTGAGCTCCACTGAGAAACACCACTGTGCCTCCAAAATGCAACCTGGTGCCTCCCCCACAGACGTCTCTCTATTGCAGTTGGAAGCTAGATTTTTTGGTCTAGCCTGAAAAATAGGTACAGTTTTCCCAGTGACAATGCTGGGCATCTGGGACCATCCAGAGTCACCAACACCTAAGCAGAGCACAGCATGCGTAATGCAGTTCAGCATGTGCAGCACTCCCCGAATGCACAAATTTCTTCCCAGTTGGGCACAGTGTACTAGATAGCTAAGCAGAAACTTCAGATAAACTTGCTGTATCATCAAGCTTGAAAGTGGGACACTGCTGGGAAAGTACTCATTCTCCCCATTTGGAAGCATCCTTGTTTTGACTTCAAAGCTGCCTGAACAGCACTGATGTGGCCCAACTTGTCTTCACTGCAGGACTGTCACTGTGGTCCAAGGCTGCTTTTCTCGGAGGAAACAAGGTGCTGGCAATTCCTTTCTAGGAGCTCATCCCACTGCACTCCAGCTTTAGCTCCCGGCCAAATGAAAAGTGACCTCTAACCTCAAGTTAAGGTCCCGGGTTTCGCATCAGCACAGTTGGGTGTGCAGTGGATTCCATGAAGCCTTTTACAGAAATGGAGTTCCTTAACTCTGCTATGCCTTTCAGGACACAGAGGACGGTTGTGGGTATACCAATTTCCCGGGACGGGCACTCTGTACCGGAAGACCGGCCCATGGCTTCTGAACAGCCTCAGGGGAAATAGGCCCCTGGGAATCACTCTTCACATTCAGATGGAAGGGCCATGTACTCCTTTCTGCGTTGCCTTTCTAGAATGTCACAGCCGTCAAAGTGCCTCGGGAAAGCAGCGCTAGGGAGACTCTCACTCCAGATGGATGGGCTCACTGACTGAACCAGAGCTGCCCTGCAAAAACACACTGTGCTGACGACTCAGTCAGGGAACTCACTCGGGACAGCACTCTCACAGAAGCGAAAGCTAGGCTTTGGGTCCAGCCTGAAGAACAGTACAGTTTTCACAGTTAACATTCCTAGGCAGGTGGAAGAGCCATGGTAACCGAGGCCTATTTAGGGTCCTGAGACAGTTGTCCAGTTCATCCCTTGTGGTGGTCCATGCGTCCAAAAGTGTCTCCTTGGAAAAGACCTTGGGTTTTTTTTCTGTACAAATGGTCCTAAAGTCCATATAGCAAGTGCTATGGGTCTCAAAAACCAAGCCATGACCAGAATGCCCATTTTCCCAAACTATGGACCACAAACAGGGCCTTGCAAAACCCTTTCCTTTCCTTGTTAATATGCTACCTTTTGGAAGATTCAGAGAATTTTTCAGACTTTAGCATCTCCCTTTGATTAGGTCCAGATACCACTGTGTCTATCAGTTTTTCAGAATCTGTGGCAAGGGGCTGTGGCTACCCTGTATGTCTTTATTAATGACATTTCCTTTTCTGGTTTAAATTGATTTTTGTTCATTTTGATAGTTCCAGGAACATTGGCTTAATAGATGTATACTCACATAGCCCCCTCCTTTTTTTTTTTTTTTTTTTTTTTGCGTTATGCAGGCCTCTCACTGTTGTGGACTCTCCCGTTGCTGAGCACAGGCTCTGGACGCGCAGGCTCAGCGGCCATGGCTCACAGGTATAGCTGCTCCGCAGCATGTGGGATCTTCCCGGACCGGGGCACGAACCCGTGTCCCCTGCATCGGCAGGCGGACTCTCAATAACTGCGCCAGCAGGGAAGCCCCAGCCCCTCCTTTGACCTCTTTGAAAAAATAAATATAAGAAGCCACTTCCCCAATTTCTGCACAAGATTTCATCTCATATCATAGATTTTTGATCATATCAGATCTTAAAATTATTTTATTTCTATCATATTTAGGGCTCCTGTGGTTGCAAGTACAGAAATCTCTACAGCTTGTTTCAGACCTCAGGACCATAGAGTTGTGTAAGGAACCTAAATGTAGGGAGACAACAAAGCCTTAGGCAAGGCCAAGACCAGGATCTGGACTGCTGTAGAGTGCTAGAAAGTCTTTTCCTCTACCTCACATCCTGGCTTCTCTTTGTTACTTCTCATGACAGGCTGGCTTTCTCTTTAAGGACACAGGGTAGAGACTGGAAAATGCCAATATCACCCAAGTTTTCACCTCAGCTTGAGAGCACCTAGATCAAAGTGGAATCTATTTGTGAATGACTTTGATAAGTCTTATTTGGGTCATGTGCATACCTCTGGTCCAATCATTTGTACTATTAGGGCCACATGGTGTGAGTATGCCTGCTCCTATGGCAAATGTGAAGGAGGGGGTTTTTGGTTCCCTTAAGAGGAGTTGAAAAACTTACTGTAATTATTGTAGCCTTTCTTCATTGATTCCTGGAGGAAGAAGCCTCCATTTGATAGCTTCAATTGCTATTATATGGTTGTGGCAGATTATATTTTCCAAAGATGGCCATCATGCTATATCCCATCCCACACATACTTCCTACAATGTGACACTGACACTCTTCCCATTAAGTGATGGGGGAACATGTTCTCTTTCCTTGAACTTGAGTGGACTTTTGTCACCAGTATAGTACAGCAGAAGTGAAGCTATGTGATTTCCAAGGGTAGATCGTAAAAACTCCATGCACTACTTATATTCCCTTGGGACAATCACACTTGAAAACCAGCTACAAGACTGTGAAGAAGCCCCAAGGAGGGGATACCTCTTCTGATCAACAGGTGAGGTCCTAACCAACAGCCAATGTCAACTGTCAGACATGTGAGTGAAGTTAGTCTTCAGAAGAAACTGTTGAGTTACCCTAACCTTTAAGCCACTCCAGCTGGTGCTGCATAGAACAGAGATGATCCTTGTCCAAATTACAGATTCATGAGAAAAATAAATGATTGTTGTCATTTTAAGCCACTAAGTTTTGGGGTGAATTATTACCCAACAGTAAAGAATGGATACAATGGTTATTTTGTTATTCTGATATCTGGTTATCTAAGGACCAAGCCACACCATTGCTGGTTGAACAGCATTCAGCTAGAAGGAGAGATTTCATTCCTTGCACACATATGTATCTCAGAAGAGAAACTGAGATTTAGAGTCAGGACTTTAGGGAGGAATTTTCATCAAACATTCACTCACTTTCCCTCCTGCTGTGGAAGGAGGGTACTTCCCTCCCGCTCCTTGAATAGGGACCAACTGGCTATGGACCAATGGAAGACAGGTGGAAGTGACAGTGTGCCAGTTCTGAGCTTATGTTTTAAGCCACATTGTTAAGTTTTCCACCCATCCTCTTAGCACCTGCTGTCCTTAGTCACTGCTCCTTCAGCTTCAGTGTCAGAACGTAGACACATAAAAAACTTTGGTCAGACCTGAATCCTGAGGCCATCTAAGTGCAGCTGAGTCAAGGCAACCCACCGCAAATCTACAGCCACCCACACACTTGTGAGTGAGAAATAAATGTTTGTTGCTCTAAGCCACTGAGATCCTAGGGTTGTTTGTTTCTGCAGCAGTGGCTGACTGATTCAGAAGGTAGCTGAAGTGAATCTTTTCTCAAAGAGCATGTCATATGGATGAATATATGTTAAAAATCAAACTGAACTACTTTGAGTCCTGCTTTTGCTACTGGTAACTGTTTGACTTTGGGAGATTTACTTAACATCTGTGAGTCTCAGTTTTCTCTTCTTAGAACACAAATAATAAAATCTACCTCAAAGGATGTTGTGAAGATTAAGTGAGATGATGTTTGCAAGTTAAGTATCCAATATATGGCAAACAAAACTGAAATATTTATTCTCTTTCTTCACCTTTATTCCCATTGGGATTCCAATGGGTACAAAATCTAAGGAAGGAATTTTTAAGAAAGGGATTTAAAGGTGACATCCACCAAATACAGGATGTTTGAAAGAATCCAAGAATCCCTAAAATCAAGTTAGCTCTGGTGGAATCCCAGCCTTTCCTGGAAATTTTCTTGTTTTGATTCTGTGATTATTCTGCTTATTTCCCTTAGGATTTAGCTTTCTTTTTTTCTTCATGTTTCCATTTATATTAACCATGATGAGAGAACTAAGATTAGTTTTGTTCCCAAGTGGGCTAGGGTGTGACAGGGGAGCATCCCAACCCTGGGGTCAGCAGGCTGATAGCACAAGAGACTCCAACAAGAAAACTGAAATTCAATTTTCTCATCAGAAAAAGTTCCTTACATTACACATGACATCTATCTATCTATCTATCTATCTATCTATCTATCTATCTAACAATCTATCTATCATCTAGTGTGTGTGTACGTGGTCTCAGTCAGGATCCAATTAGGGAAGCAGAACCACTATGAGTATTATGAATTAAGGAATTTATGTTGGAATTAAACCTACATAAATGTGGGAGGAGCTTGGGAAGTAAAGGTCTAGGAAGGGGAGTTGGAAAAATCAGAGAAATATCTTTCACCAGGCCTCTTGGGGCACTGGAGAGGGAGGACTAAGCAGGGATTACAGGGGAATTTGGAAGCCAGGCTGGCATGCCAGCTGCCAGAGTGGGGTTGAAAAGAGGAAGTGGAGAGTGTATGGATGACTGCTGCCTCTGACAGTTACCGTCTCTGAGATTCTAGCCAAGCATGGGGTGGGTAGGTAAGGGGAAGTCCAGGACTGCTATTGGTCAGCAGGGCCAGAGTTGGGGAAAAGAGCTGGAAGCTGAGTAGGGGAGAATTCAGACAAGGTAGAACATGTCTATATCTTTTTGTCTGTCTTTGTAACTATATTTGACCACGATGGTGAAACTGAGTGGGGCCCTGTGGGGCTCCTAGGCCCAGAGGCCTTTTTTGTTCCCCATTTCTTGAAGCAAGGCTCCAGTGTCCATGACCTTCCCTGAGTTCCAAAGGACGGATTTGAACAGTTGCTAATCAAGGGAGGAGCATCTAAGAAAGCACCTGAGGCAAGATTAAAGGGACAAGAGAAGCTCATCAAGATTAGGAGACCAACCGCCTGAGATGAGATTAAAGGAGTGCAGGCCCTGCTCACACCCTATGTTGTCAGAGATCCCACCCTTGAACCATTGTATAAAACCCTTCATCAAATCCTCTGGGGGTGGGACACATAGTTTTTCGAGGCAGGAGCCCACTGTGTCCCCCTTGGCCTGGCAAAGTAATAAAGCTATCCTTTTCTACTTCACCCAAAACTTGTCTCTGAGATTTGATTTGGCACCTGGTGTACAGAGAGGCCAAGCTTTCAGCATCAATGGCTTTCAGATAATAAAGGCTGCTGATTTACTACTTCCTTCCACATCTCATGCAAGCTTCTCTTTCAGCCACCTCTAACCCAGAATCATGCAGAGAAGAGCATTCTGGGAAGCAGCTCCAGTGTAGCCAAGTTGACATAACACAAAACTGCTGTACATACATGTGTGTTTAAGTACAAAATTCACACATGTACCTACATTTGCTGAAACAAATTTAAATAAAGTCATATAATATAAAATAAAAGAGGAAAGTTACATTTCCATTCCCATCTTGGAGTAACAACTTAAAAGCCTTTGTTTTTCCTGTGCATATGTATAACATATATCAGTGTATGCACTGTTATACATGTATAGATTATATATATTTATATACTTTCTATGTACAAAACAGAATTAAGTTATAAATATTTTTTTGTAATTTGCCTATTCAATAAATATCTCATGGACTCCTTTTCATGTCATTACATAAAGATCTATGTATAGACTATATTGCATAGACTATATTATTATTGTTGTATAGACTATATTGCGTAACATTTGTTTATGTGGGTTGGAGATTTAGAATGTTTCCTATGTCTCTTTATGGCAATGTTATATATGTATTGCATTTTAAATGACATTTTACCTCTAGGAGTATAAGTAAATACATACATACATATATATACATATATATATATATATATATATATATATATACACATATATATATACATATATATATGTATATATATGTATGTATTTGTTTGTAAATGTTTGAATGTGTAGTAGTGTAGTAAAGAATTTAACCTTGCCCCAGGAGAGGTCTGAACTAGACCTCAGCTTCTAGGAGGTGATCTTTAAGCCCTTGAAATGTCATGCCTGATAGGAGTGTCTTGGTTTGCCAGGAAGCCTGGAGTCAGGCTGGATAGTCTAACTGTATGATTTATGGTAGAGGCTGGACAAACTTTAGAGCAGGGGCTGGCCATGCCAGGAAGACCAAGGAGGAGATTTAGTGTGGGGTCTTTAGGTCATGAAGTAATCAACCACATGGGAAATCAATCAATCAATGCCTATAAAGCCTGTCACAGCAAGGCTTGAGTAAGCTTCCCTGGTTGGCAATACTCCATGCATATTGTTACATACTGACAAATTAATTTATCCTGACTACACAGGGAGAGGACAATGGACACTCTGCATTTTTTATGCCCCCAGATCCCATCCTAATGTGTGTCTTCCCTTGACTGATTTTACTGTTTCCTTTCCTTGTAATAAGGCATAACCATGGGTATAATAGCTTTCAATGAGTTCTATGAGTGAATGATCAAATCTGAGGGTGGTTTGGGGAACCACTGAAACTTACAGCTGGTGTCAGAAATGAGTGTTCATGTGTGGACTATTCTCCTAACTTTGCAGTTGGCTAAACTCCTGAGGTGAGATAAGGTAAGAATCCAACAATTTTTCTCCTTTTTTCCAAATGGACAGCCAATGTTATCAACTCCTCTCTCCAGACGTTGACTTGGAAGGAGAGTTCATTTATATATTAAACTCAGGGATTTGTTTGGAAATAAAATAGTGATCGGTTTAAACATGAAACTAGACTGTTGAAAGAAGTTTGTGACTATTGTGACCAACAGGATGTGGTTTTGGGACACCTCTTGGGCCATGTTGAAATCAGTGCTGTTCTGAGGTAATATCCAAGAGCTATTATTTCCATACCTGTGTCTCCCTCAAGCCCTGTTCCCACAGCCATGGTCATAGCTTTTATGCCCCTTCCTCCCGCCAGGCCACCAGCTGTTACCCAAATGGATCCTCAGCAGGGTACTGATTAGACTTCTTTGGATAACACCAAGAAACCACCACAACATGAGGAAACCATCTGAGAGGTCTTGTTTTACTGCATTTGTCAGTTTCCTCCCCCCAGTGTCTCCCATTCCTATATGTGTCAACTCCTGGGATATTTACTGAGTGATAGGAATTGTCACTACAGTGACCTCCCCAACAGTGTCTTCATATGTGTCTCCTAGCCATGTCCTCATTGGAGATATAGGCTCAACAACCCTAGAATTCCCCTCAGGCAGGGGCCAAGTTTTTCCCACAATTCTACTGTTTTGTTTTGATAATCAAAAGCACATGATATACAATTGCACAAAAACCTTCTTGAAGCTAGAGGGTCACTTCTGTTAGAGTAGAAAGTCATGAGACAGAACAGTTTTCTGACCCAGTCTGTTTTGGTTCTGAAAGGCCTTGCATAGCACTTCTGATTTCTCTTACTCTTCACGTCCCCCTTTCCTCTCTTCTGGCTTCAAGGATAACACATTTATGAATGCCTCCTTCCTCAAAAGGCCAACTTGTTTTCTTATCTATCTTGTTTTCACATTCCAATGAAAGCAGACTTCAAAAGTCTAGAAATCTTCCTTTTCAGCTTCTCTTTTTCCTCTGTACCAAGGGTCCAACTACCTTGGCTTTCAGGCACCCATATACTTAGTCACAGATTTTCCCATGCTGAAATTCACCCCCTCAGGCTGTCTCCATCCAAAAGGACAACTAATCCATCTACCCTGCATCCCAGAGCTTTTGCCAAAGGGAAAGAGGAGCACAGCCAAGCATTTCAAGCAGCTTAAATGGACACAGGAAACACTGGTGAACACAACATAACAAAATGCAGTTCAGTAGAGAAAGCAAAGTCTTTGAAATGTGCACTGTCCAATATGGTAGCCATGATCCACAGGTGGTTATTTAAGTTAATTGAGAAGAAAGTATGTAATGTTAATAATCTAGTTCCTTGGTTGCACAAGCTACATTTCTAGTGCTCAATAGTAACATGTGCCTAGTGACTACTGTATTGGACAGCACAGGTATAGAATATTTCCATACTGCAGAAAGTTCTATGGAACAGCACTGCTCTACAATAAGCCTTTCTTAGCTTGCCTGGAGACATGTATTCCACCTCTACTCAGTCATCTTGGAGAAACACTGGCTCCTTTTAGTGACTAACACTATCCTTATGTCCCTAGAGTTTTATCCTCTCTATGGATATGTGTTGCTTTCACTGATGTGTCCCAAGCCACATATTTTGATAGAGAATTTTATTTCCATATGTCCAGTGAGAATTTTACATTTTCATACTCAGTAAGACCTGCTAAAATGAGAATGAGTGCCATCAGTTGCAAGCATTGAAAACCCAACAGGTATTTTTTTTTCATAGAGATCATTTATTTATTCATTCACTCATTTTTTCTATCATCATCATCTATTTATTTATTTTTATTAAAGTAACATTGACATAATATTATAGGAAATTTCATGTTCACAACATTATATTTCTACTTCAGTATATCCTACAGCATGCTCACCACGAAAAATTTAGTTTCTATCCATCACAATTGATCCTCTTTACTCATTTCACCCTACCCCCATCCCTCTGGTAACCACTACTTTGTTCTCTTATATGTGTTTGTATTTGTTTGGTTTGGTTTGGTCATTTATTTTGGGGTTTTTTTTTTTGTTTGTTTGTTTGTTTGCAGTACACAGGCCTCTCACTGTTGTGGCCTCTCCGGTTGCGGAGCACAGGCTCCGGACACGCAGGCTCAGCGGCCATGGCTCACGGGCCCAGCCGCTCCGCGGCATGTGGGATCTTCCTGGACCGGGACACGAACCTGTATCCCCTGCATCGGCAGGAGGATTCTCAACCACTGCGCCACCAGGGAAGCCCATATTTGGGGTTTTTTAAATGTTTGTTTATTAGTTTTTGTATTCTACATGTGAGTGAAATCGTAAGGTATTTGTCTTTCTCCATCTGACTTATTTTACTTAGTATAATACCCTCAAGGTCCATCCACATTGTTGCAAATGGCAAAATTTCATCCTTTTTTTTAATGACTGAGTATTAATCCATTGTGTGTATATATCACATCTTCTTTATCCATTCATCCATTGATGGGCACTTAGGTTGTTTCCAAATCTTGGCTATTGTAAATAATGCTCGTGGTGAACATAGGGGTGCATATATCTTTTCAAATTAGTGTTTTCATATTCTTCAGATAAATAGCCAGAAGTGGAATTGCTGGATCATATGGTAGTCTTATTTTTAACTTTTTGAGGAATCTCCAGACTGTTTTCCATAGTGGCTGCATCAACTTACATTCCCACAAAAAGCGTATGAGGGTTACCTTTTCTTCACATTGTCGCCAACACTTGCTATTTCTTGTCTTTTTGATAATAGCCATTCTGACAGGTGCAAGGTGATAGCTCATTGTTGTTTTGATTTGATTTTTCCTAATAATTAGTGATGTGGGACATTTATTCATGTGCCTTTTGGCTTTCTGTATGTCTTCTTTGGAAAAGTGTCTGTTAAGTGTCCTCTGCCCATTTTTTAATCAGGCTATTTGTTTTGTTGTAATTGTTGATTTGTATGAATTCTTTAGATATTTTGGCTATCAACCCCTTATCAGATACATCATTTGCAAATATCTTTTCCCATTTAGCAGGTTGTCTTTTCGTTTTATTGATAGTTTCCTTTGTTGTGCAGAAGCTTTTTAGTTTAGTGCACTCCCATTGTTTATTCTTGCTTTTGTTTCCCTTGCCTCAGGAGACATATCTATAAAGATATTGATAAGACCCACTGCTATTTCTTCTAGGAGTTTTATGGTTTCAGGTCTTACATTCAAGTCTTTAATCCATTTTGAGTTCATTCTTGTGTATGGTGTGAGATTGTGACCTAGTTTCATTTTTTTGTATGTGGCTGTCAAGTTCCCCCAACACCATTTATTGAAAAGAGTATCATTTCTCCATTATATGTTCTTTGCTTCTTTGTTGTAAATTAGTTGCCCACATATAGGTTTATTTCTGGGCTCTCAATTCTGTTCCATTGATCTATGTATCTGTTTTTCTGCCAATACCATGCGTTTTGATTAGTACAGTTTTGTAATATAGTTTAAATTCAAGGAGTGTGATATCTCCAGCCTTTGTCTTTTTTCTCAGGATTGCTTTGGCTATTTAAGACCTTTTTTGGTCCCATATATTTTAGAATTTTTTTTTCTATTTCTGTGAAAAATTTCCTTGAGATTTTGATAAGGATTTCATTGAATCTGTAGATTGCTTTAGGCAATATGGACATCCTGACAATGTTAATTTTTCCAGTCCATGAGCATGGAATATCCTTCCACTTATTAGTGTATTCTTCAATTTCTTTCAACAATGTCTCATAGTTTTCAGTGTATGTCTTTCACTTCCTTGGTTAAATTTACTTCCTACTTATTTTGTTCTTTTTTATTTTGCAGTTGTAAATGGCATTGTTTTCTTAATTTCTTTTTCTGCTAACTCACTGTTAGCATATAGAAATGCAACAGATTTTTGTATATTGATTTTGTATCATGCAACTTTACTGTATTCATTTATTATTTCTTTTTTTTAATAATTTTTTTTTTTTTAGATGTTGGGGGTAGGAGTTTTTATTAATTAATTTATTTATTTTTGCTGTGTTGCGTCTTCATTTCTGTGTGAGGGCTTTCTCTAGTTGTGGCAAGCGGGGGCCACTCTTCATCGCGGTGCGCGGGCCTCTCACTATCGCGGCCTCTTGTTGCAGAGCACAGGCTCCAGATGCGCAGGCTCAGTAGTCGTGGCTCACGGGCCTAGTTGCTCCGCGGCATGTGGGATCCTCCCAGACCAGGGCTCGAACCCGTGTCCCCTGCATTAGCAGGCAGATTCTCAACCACTGCGCCACCAGGGAAGCCCCATTTATTATTTCTAATGGTCTTTTTGGTGGAGTCTTTAGGATTTTGTATATATATAATATATGTCATCTGCAAATAGTGACAGCTTTACTTCTTCCTTTCCTATTTGGATGACTTTTAACTTTTTCCTGCCTAATTGCTCTGGCTAAGACTTCCAATACTATGTTGAATAATAGTAGTGAGAAGGGGTATCCTTGTCTTTTTCCTGATCTTAGGGGAATAGCTTTTAATATTTCACCATTGAGTATGATGTCAGCTGGGGGTTTGTCATATATGGCTTTCATTATGTAGGGGTAGACCCCTTGTATATCCACTTTATTGAGAGTTTTTATCATAAATTGGTGTGAATCTTGTCAAATGTTTTTTCCACATCTACTGAGATGATCATATGATTTTCATCTTTCATTTTGTTAATGTGGTGTATCACATTGATTGATTTGCAGGTAAACCATTCTTGCATCTCTGTAATAAATCTCACTCCATCGTGGTGTATGACCCTTTTGATGTATTGTTAAATTTGGGTTGCTAATATTTTGTTTAGGAATTTTGAATCTATGTTCATCAGTGAGAGTAACCTGTAATTTTCTTTTTTTGTTGTTGTCTTCATCTGGTTTTGATACAGGGTGACATTGGCCTTGTAAAATGAGTTAAGTATTCCTTCCTCTTCAATTTTTTGGAATAGTTTGAGAAAGACAGGTGCAAACTCTTCTTTGAATGTTTGGTAGAATTCATCTGTGAAGTTGTCTCATCCTGGCTTGTGTTTGGGGGAAGCTCTTTGATTACTGCTTCAATCTTTGTACTAGTGATTAGTCTATTGAGATTTTCTATTACTTCAAGATTCAGTCTTAGAATGTTGTATGATCCTAAGAACTTGTCCATTTCTTCTGGGTTGTCCAATTTGTTGGCATATAGCTGTTCCTAATACTCTTATAATTTAAGAATACTCTTATAATTCTTCATATCTCTGAGTTATCCATTGTATTTTTCCACTTTCATTTCTGATTTTATTTATCAGGGCCTTCTCTCTTTCTTTTTTTCTTAGTGAGTCTAGTCAATTTTACTTATCTTTCAAAAGAACCAGCTCTTACTTTCATTGATCTTTTCTATTGTCTTTTTAGTATTTATGTCATTTATTTCTATTCTGACCTTTATTACTTCCTTCCTTCTACTAATTTTGGGCTTTATTTGTTCTCCTTTTTCTAGTTTCTTTAGATGTAATGTTAGGTTGTTTATTTGAGGTTTTTCTTGTTTCTGGAGGTAGGCCTATATTGCAATAAACTTCCATCTTAGTACAGCTTTTGCTATATCCTATAGGTTGGTATGTCATATTTTCATTTCCATTTGTCTTCAGGTAATTTTTTTATTTCTCCTTTTATTTCTTCATTGACCCAATAGATTTTCAATAACATGTTGTTCAGTCTCCATATATGTGTGATTTTTCCAGTTTTCTTCTCGTATTTGATTTCCAATTTCATACAACTGTGGTAGGAAAAGATGCTTGATATGATGTCAGTCTCCTTAAATTTATTGATACTTGTTTTTTTGTCCCAACATATGGTCTATCCTTGAGAAAGTTTCATGTGTATTCTGCTGCATTTGGATGGAATGTTCTGACTATCAAATCCACTTGGTCTAATGTTTCATTTAAGACTACTGTTTCCTTGTTGACTTTCTATCTGGATGATCTATCCATTGATGTAAGTGAAGTGTTAAAATCTCCTACTATCATTATGTTGCTGTCAATTTCTCCCTTTAGGTCTTTAATAATTGTTCTATATGTTTTGGTGCTCTTATGTTAGGTGCATATATATTAATCATTGTTATGTCTTCTTGATAAATTGTCCCCTTTATTATTATATACTGTCCATTTTTGTCTCATTACCTTAGTGGCTTAAAGTCTATTTTGTCTGACTTGAGTATGCTACACTCACTTTCTTTTGGCTGCCATTTGCCCAGAGTATCATCTTCTATCCCTTCACTTTTAGTCTATGTTTGTCTTCAGAACTGAGGTGTGTCTACTGGAAGCAGCATAAACTTGAGTCTTGTTTTTTAATCCATCCAACCACTCTTTGTCTTTTCATTGGTGAATTCAATCCATTTATATTTACGGAGATTATTGATAGAGAAAGATTAACTACAGCCATTTTATTTTTTGTTTTCTATTTGCTTTATATCTCCATTTCCCTTGTGTTTCTGCCTGTCATTTTGGTTGGGTGGTTTTCTATGATATTTATCTCTTTTTTTGTTGCTTTGTTTTGTTTCATGTTTCAGCTCTATGTTTATGTTTTGTGGTCAACCTGAGATATAAATGAGATGTATAAAAAGTCTCATAGATAAAATAGTCCTTTTTCTGCTGATAGCATCTTATCTTCACTTACCTATATGAATTCTGTTCTTTCTCTTCCCCTTTTATGTTTTCTTTGTATCAAATTATCCTGTATTTATGTTGTGAGTTTGTTGCCAAACCGAAATAGCTATAGTTATTTTTCTGCTTTCTTTTTTTCCCCTTTAACATTTATGCTATAATAAAGTGTTTAAAAACCTATCCTGACAAAGAGTTGCAATTTTCTGATTCTATTTATCATGTCATTCAGAGTCTTATGTACTTTTTTTGTTGTTTGTTTCCAGTAGAAGAGTTTCTTCTAATATTTCTTGTGAGGCTGATCTAGTGTTGATGAACTCCCTTAGCTTTGACTTGTCTGGGAAAGTCTTAACTTCACCTTCATATCTGAATAATAACTTTGCTGGATAGAGTATTCTTGGGTGACGGTTTTTAATCTTTCAGTATTTTGAGACTGTCATTCCACTCCCTCCTGGCTTGTAGGGTTTCTGCTGAGAAGTATGCTGATAGTCTAATGGGGTTCTTTTGTACTTTATCATTCTTTATTCCCTGGCTGCCTTTAAAATTCTTTCTTTGTCATTGACTTTTAACAATTTTAATATTATGTGTCTTGGAGAAGGTCTTTATGCATTGAGATCTTCTACCAGCTTTATGGACTTATACATCCAGTTCCTTCCCCAGGTTTGGGAAGTTGTCAGGTAGTAGATTTTAAAATACACTCTCTGTTCTCTTCTCCCTCTCTTTTCCTTCTGGGCTACCCATTACCCTAATATTGTCCTTCTTAAAAGAGTCAGATAGCTCTTGTAGAATTTCCTCACTTTAAAATTAACTTATTTCTTGCAGATGGCCAACAAGCACATGAAAAGATGCTCAATATTGCTGATCTTCAGGGAAATGCAAATCAAAACCACAGTGAGGTATCACTTCACACCTGCCAGAATGGTTATCATAAAAAAGCCAGTTCTTTGAAAAGATAAACTAAATTGATAACCCTTTAGCCAGACTCTTCAAGAAAAAGAGGGAGAGGGCCCAAATCAAGGAATGAAAAAGAAGTTACAACTGACACCACTGACATACAAGGGATGATAAGAGACTACTACAAGCAATTATATGCCAACAAAATGGACAACTTAGAAGAAATGGACAAATTCTTAGGAAGGTACAATCTCCCAAGACTAAACCAGGAGTAAATAGAAAATATGAACAGACTAAATAGAAGATATGAACAGACCAATTACAAGTAATGAAATTGAACCTGTGATTAAAAAACTCCCAGTAAACTAAAGTCCAGGACCAGAAGGCTTCACAGGTGAATTCTATCACACATTTAGAAAAGAGTTAACACCTATCCTTCTGAAACTATTCCAAAAAATTGCAGAGGAAGGAACACTTCAAACTCACTTTATGAGACCACCATTACCCTGACACCAAAACTAAGAAAGATTCCTCAAAAAAATAAAATCACAGGTCAATCTCACTGATGAACATAGATGCAAAAATCTTAAACAAAATACCAGCAAACCAAATCCAACAATACATTAAAAAATCATACACCATGATCAAGTGTGATTTATCCCAGGGATGCAAGGATTTCTCAATATCTGCAAATCAATCAGTGCTAATACACCACATTAACAAATTGAAGAGTAAAAATCATATAATCATCTCAACAGATGTAGGAAAACTTTTGATAAAATTCAACATCCACATATGATCAAAACTTTCCAGAAAGTGGTCATAGAAGGAACATACCTCAACATAGTAAAGGCCAAATAGGACAAACCCACAGCTAACATCATAATCAACAGTGAAAAGCTGAAAGCCTTTCCTCTAAGATCAGGAACAAGACAAGGATGTCCACTCTCACCTTTTTTATTCAACATAGCTTTGGAAGTCCTAGCCAAAGCAATCAGAGAAGAAAAAGAAGTAAATGGAAAAGAAAGTAAAATGGAAAAGAAGTAAAACTGTCACTGTTTGCAGATGACATGATACTATACATAGGAAATCCTAAAGATGCTACCAGAAAAGTATTAGAGCTCATCAATGACTTTGGTAAACCTGCAGCATACAAAATTAATACATACAAATCTCTTGCATTTCTATATACTAACTATAAAAGGTCAGAAAGAGAAATTAAGGAAGCAATCCCATTTACCACTGCATCAAAAAAGAATAAAATACCTAGGAATAAATCTACCTAAGGAGGCAAAAGACCTTTACTCTGAAAACTATAAGATATTGATGAAAGAAATCAAAGATGACAAAAACAGATGGGGAGGTATACCATGTTCTTGCATTGGAAGAATCAATATATTCAAAATGACTATACTCTTCAAGGCAATCTACAGATTCAATGCAATTTCTATCAAATTACCAATGGAATTTTTCACAAAACTAGAACAATAAATTTTTAAAATTTGTATGGAACATAAAAGACCATGAATAGCAAAAGCAATCTTGAGAAAGAAAAATGGAGCTGGAGGAATCAGGCTCCCTGACTTCACACTGTACTGCAGAGCTATAGTAATCAAAACAGTATGGTACTGGCACAAAAACAGAAAAATAGGTCAATGGAACAGGATAGAAAGCTCAGCAATAAACCCATGCACATATGGTCAATTAATCTATGAAAAAGGAGGCAAGAATATACAATGGAGAAAAGACAGTCTCTTCAATAAGTGGTACTGGGAAAAGTGGACTGCTATGTTTAAAAGAACTAAATTAGAACATTCTCTAACGCCATACACAAAAATAAACTCAAAATGGATTAAAGTCCAAAATGTAAGACCAGATACTATAAAACTCCTAGAGGAAAACATAGGCAGAACACTCTTTGAGATAAATCGCAGGGGTGTTTTTTTGGGGGGGGTGATAAAAGCAAAAATAAACAAATAGGACCTAACTGAACTTAAAAGTTTTGCACAGCAAATGAAACCATAAACAAAATGAACAGACAACCTATGGACAGGGAGAAAATATTTGCAAATGATGTGACTGACAAGGGATTAATCTCCAAAATATACAAACAGCTCATGCAGCCCAGTATCAAACAAACAAACAACCCAATCAAAAATGGGCAGAAGATCTAAAATGACATTTCTCCAAAAAAAGACATACAGATAGCCCATAGGCACATGAAAATATCCTCAACATTGCTAATTAGTAGAGAAATGTAATCAAAACTACGTGGGGCTTCCCTGGTGGTGCATTGGTTGAGAGTCCGCCTGCCAATGCAGGGGACATGGGTTCGTGCCCCGGTCCAGGAAGATCCTACATGTCATGGAGCGGCTATGCCTGTGAGCCATGGCCGCTGAGCCTGCACGTCCAGAGCCTGTGCTCCGCAGCGGGAGAGGCCACAACAGTGAGAGGCCCGCGTACCACAAAACACACACACACACAAAAACTACAACGAGGTATCACCTCACACTGGTCAGAATGGCTATCATTAAAAAGTCGACAAATTATAAATGCTGGAGAGGGTGTGGAGAAAAGGGAACCCTCCTTACACTGTTGGTGGGAATATAAACTGGTACAGTCACTAAGGAGAACAGTTTGGAGGTTCCTTAAAACACTAAAAATAGAGCTATCATATGATCCAGCAGTCCCACTCCTGGGCATATATCTGGAGAAACCATACTTTGAAAACATACATGCACCCCAATGTTCATTGCAGCACTATTTACAATAGTCAAGACATGAAAGCAACCTAAGTGTCCATCAACAGAAGAATGAACAAAGAAGATGTGGTGTATATATATACAATGAACTATTAGTCAGTCATAAAAAAAGAATGAAATAAGGCCATTTGCAGCAATATGGATGGACTCAGACATTATCATACTAAGTGTAGTAAGCCAGAAAGAAAGACATATCATATCGCTTATATGTGGAATCTAAGAAAAGGGATGCAAATGAACTTATTTCCAAAACATAAATAGACTCACAGACATAGAAAACAAACTTACAGTTACAGAAGGGAAGAAGGAGAGTTTGTTATTAAAATATATACACTACTATACATAAAATAGGTAAAAAACAAGGACCTACTGTATAGCACAGGGAACTATACTCAATATCCTGTAATAACCTATAAATGGAAAGTGTAAAAAATTAATTTATATACATTTTAAAAACTCTCTCCATATATTGATATATACATATATATAACTGAATCATTTTACTGTACACCTGAAACTAACACAACATTTAAAATAACTATATTTTAATAAAAGTTAATGACATGTTAGTAGTTAGAATCTTTTCTTTATTTTTCAAGTAGGTGGCGCTATAACACAAGTTTTTGGTTTCCCTCTTCTTATATTTAAGGGTTGGCATTTTCTTCAGCCTTCACCATCTCTGTAAGAGGTGTGTGGCTCCATGCCTTCATGTCTTGCTCATTACCTCTTGTGCCTCTGGGGTTGTTGGTACCTTTCTTCTGCCAGAGCCACTGTCATCACCACGATGGTGGGCTTTTCCCTCTCATCCAGGATCCCCTGAGTCACAGGCTCCCCCACCATTGGAGGAGGGTGGGGGTGGGGCAACTAGAGCTGTGCAGATGCAGCTACTGTTTTGTGTTCTAAGGTTTGTGGGTTCTGCCACGGCAGATGAGGGGCGTGGGAGTGAAGGCCAGGGTCATGGACACCTCAGTGACTGGTGGGACGGAGTCCCAAGCCCCACTGCCACTGCTGCCCAGTTAGTTTTGGCAATGGGCACCCCTGCCATTAGGAGGCTGGAGCCACGTGCCCCACCTCTTCTGCTGCCACTGGGTTCTCTGAAGCTGCAGGCTCAGCTACACGTGTCAGAGGGCAAGGATTTCAGGCACCAGTCTGCTGTTCTTTCCATTCTGCCTCCTCTATGTATTCCAGTCCACCCACCTTTAGAAGTATAAATGTGTGGAATTCTCCAGCATCCTGTTGTGTTGGGAAGAACTATCTCTGTTGAGTTGTGGGTGTTTTACTGGTTATAGATTGAAGGAGATAGAGAAAGGTAGCTTTTCACTCTGCCATGTTGCTGATGTCACTCTCCCAGTAAATTTAAATAGAGGTACATATAATGTACAATGGAAAAATCCAGGCGTTCTTCAAGGAGCATGTTTATTTTCCTATTTAGTAAATTACCATATAAATAAAGAAAGGCTTAGGAGATAAATGTTCCAGTGCTAAATCTGTTTATCAGCATGGGCTGTGTACATGTCTTTATACTGTCGACTGAAAAAAGAATGCACAACCTAAAATTTAACAATTATATTTTATTTGGTGAACTTAAGTCTGGAACACAGCATTTCAGAAAACTCTGAGAGACTGCTCTGAAGAGGCAAGGAGGAAAGCCAGAGTATATAGGAATTTTTGTAACAAAGACCAGGTAGTCAGAACATCAAAAGTTTACTGTTAATTAAAGAAAACCAGATATCTCAAGTTGAGGAATTTAGCACTTTTCTATGTATGGGAAAATGCAAGAGTCTGGGCTCACTGAAATCATTCCTTTGATATGAACCTCAGCTATCTGGGGCCAGTATCCTGTGTTTTATCATCTGGAGTCTCCTCAGAGTGCACTACTGGGGGTGGCTGCAACAGCTGACCGCTAGATGGCAGGTATTAAGTATCCATCCTAAGTTCTCTCAAGGCTCATCATTGAGGAGGCTGTAATCAGATGACTTGATGGCTGCATCATCCTTTGTTTACTGATATGGAAGGTGATATTTTTCATTCACAATACCTCAAATCAGTTCCTGGAGAAATACCTATGGGTGGCACGAGCAGGCTGTCACTATTGCAAGCCTTCCCTAGTGTTTCTCTCATCTGGAATTCCTCACCCTGCCCCTTTTTGTAGACCACTGGTACAGTGTGATAACATTTTTATTTTGCTTCACAGTGGTTCCCAGATATTCTCATTCTTGGGTTTCCTCCCCTGGGGTGTGAGTGGTAACATTTCATAGCTTCTGCAGCTAGAGCAGGGCTTCTCCCTGCATCCTCCCTATTACCAGTGACTGCTGCACTCTAACTTCCTTTGAAGTGTTACTAGCATCTCTTGAAAAGGCATGAGAGTGATCCTGCCATTTCTGCAAAGTGGATCGGGGCACTGCCTTACCCTCTCTCAGAGGAAATGGAGATCACTCTCAGGGCTCCAGCAACCTCCCATAACTGTGCTTCTCATAATGTAAGCATCATTTGGGTATGTGGTGAAGAAAAGCATCACCCTTTCCCCTCTGGTTCCCTGGATGGGTCTGAAGGGCAAATGAGAAATGCGTACCTGACAGAGTGTTTCTCCTAAAGCATTTATTTCATAGTTACCTCAGTTAAACCTAGCTCTGAATTATTTATGGCCAAACAGGTAAATAGAGTCATTCAAGTATTTAAATATTTACCTTTATATCTAGTTGTAGAATGAAGACTCTGGTTAATTTTTTTTAAATGGAGATCAGAATGAGTAAAGGAGTACTGAGGACATTACCCTTGTGATAATGTAACTTATTAATGGCCTCCATTCTTCACCTCTCCCCAGAGGTATTCATTTTGCAATATAAATGTTCAGTTTCTCTCACTAAACAGGTGAAATCTATTTCCTCATCATTTGGATCTGAGCTCAACCAGGTGGCTTGCCTTGGCCAACAGAGTGTTGCAGAAATGACAATGTGACCATTTCAAACCTAGACCTCAAGAAACCTTGCACAGAGCAGAGATATTTGTCCCAGTTGTCCTAGCCAAGGCCAATTTATACAGGCTGACAGCCAGCCAATCCCAGACCCATGAGTGAGACCATAAATGCTTATTGTTGAATGCCATGGAGGTTGCGTAGCTGTTTTTTATGCAGCATTATTATGGAAATAGGTAAATTTTATCTCCCTGCAGAGTGAAGGATGACCCCCTTCTTACTATTGGGAATAAACTGAGAGTATGTCTCTCAGAGGGGAAACAGGATTTTGGTGTCTTGCAGAGGTCTGGGCTTTAGAGTTGTAATCTCTTTATGTCACTGCAAAATTTTGATTCTCACAGATGAAACCATTGGCTCCATCTTAGGCCCAGCCATGCCTCAGACCCTGGGCCAGTCTTTTTTCCATTCTAGTAGGATTTAGAGAGCCTTATAGCACTAGCATTAGCTCAATGATTCAGAAGTTCAACCTCAAGGCTACTTTGCTGCAGGGTTTTTTTCTCTTCTTATCTCCTTCCTTGTGACCTTCTTATTTCTCAGGGCCCACATTCTCTCCATTCCTTTGGGTTATTGGAACCCTATTGCCAAAATCTGTTTTCTGAAATGGAAGTGCCAAATATTACTCATTGCTATAGTTACATGTCTAAGATGTAAGTAATAAACAACAACTTTTGAAAATGAAAAGTGTTTACTTGCCACTGTATTAGGATTATGGGTTTCTTTCCTATTGTCCTGGACTACCTTTACTCTATAAATTATTCTCTATTTTCACAACCAGTTAGTGTCTCCACCAGGTCCCAAGTGCCTACTCCACTCTAGAGGAGTAATTTTTCTGTCTTAGATCTCATCGTATCACCAACCCAAAATTTTCATGACAGAAAAAGGACTAAAAGGGCAATCTGGCTGTTGGAGACAGCTGCTGGGACACTGATAGATTCCAGGCAGAGATGGTGTCCAGAGCCAGGCCACATGGTTTCTCCCAGTTAATACTGGCTTAGACTAAAATGTTAAGAGATCCCTGGTTTCTTCAGAGGCTAGAAACTGCCTTAGCAGCTGGATAGTGTGTTTAGTTTAACAAAATTTAATAGAAGAGAGAGAACTTTGGGAAGAATTTCCCCAAATATAATATTAGGGTTATTAGGTATTATAGAAAAAAATGGGGGGATCCATGGTCAGAAAATATGGGCAACATTGGGCTAAGCAGTTAAATATGTCTGTTGGTTGCAGTTCTTTCAGGAACTTTTTGTAATTAATTATGCATTGTCAGTCTCCAAAAGGTAGGTTTCTATCACAGAGTCTCTTGAGGGACATTGTGGAACATGGATGTAGAGAAGAGGTTTGAGACCAAACACTCCAACAAGGGTAAAGAAAGCTTATGCAATGGTCTACACAGAGCATCTGAACCCCATGTGAGAACTTGGGCTCTGGAGGTGCCAGAAACAGAGCAGAGTAGAACCGATGTGCAACTCAAACTGGAAACACTTGAGAGAGTCAGGATGCTTTTCTTTGACCTGGAATGGCAGCACCTTTATGCCCTGAAAATCTAGTCAAAACCAAAAGACAGTTCTAGAAAGACTGAGGCTTTCCCTTGTGGAGGCGTGGATCCAACTTAAATCTCTCTCAAATCAAAGCTGGAGCATCTGCATCAGGAAACATCCTAGAATGGAAGAGACTGTAACTTTCTTTCTTTCTACCACTTCCTGAAAGCTCAAAAATAAGTCAATTTTTTTGGTTCCTAAAAGCCAGGATCAGAAATCTGTATCTCATGAGTGTCTTGGAATTACACAGTCCACCAAGTCTTAACACACTTCCTTTGATCTTTTTGTTTTCTCACCTTAGACTTTTAATGATGGAGAATTCTCTTATACCTTAATTCTTTCTTAAAAAACAAGACCCGAACATAGAACTGTATGTGTCCAAATGTTGCAGCAGCCATTCAGAATACAATCCAGTGCTACCATGTCATCTATGATGAGAAAAGAGCTACTACTCAGATGTCACTGGATCACTTTTTTCAAGAGGGTAGATAGAATCGAATCCAGCAAGGAACCAGAACCATTAACGTCAGGCATGAGTGAAATTGCAGCTTGCCCTCCATCTCCTACTGCTGATGATCCTTCAACTCTACCATCTCCCACCTCCTCTCCCTCCTCCAGTCAGTAACTCTTCTTGCCTGTTCACACAATGCCAGCCCCCATATACCAACAGTTGTACTGTACTACTGTACTTTTCAAGGTACTGCACTGTAAGATTAAAACTGTTTACTTTTTTTGTGTGTTTGTTTCTTGTTTACATACTGTTTGTGTGAAAAGCATTATAAACCTACTACTGTACAGTACTCTACACCTGATTGTGTTAGCTGGGTACCTAGGCTAACTTTGTTGGACTTACAAACAAATTAGACCTATGAACATGCTCTCAGGATGTAACTCACTCATATGTAGGGGATTTATTCTATTTACAATTCTTTATGAAAATTAGGGACATAGACTACTCTTCCTCTATAAATGGGTCAGCATGTAACATGCAGTTCAAACTGGGATGCTTTTGAGAAAAAAGTGGGCACTTTTTTTTTCTTTTTTTTTATTAGTTTCTGCTTTATAACAAAGTGAATCAGTCATACATATACATCTGTTCCCACATCCCTTCCCTCATGCATCTCCCTCCCTCCCACCCTCCCCATCCCACCCCTCCAGGCGGTCACAAAGCACCAAGCTGATCTCCCTGTGCTCTGCGGCTGCTTCCCACTATCTATCTACCTTACGTTTGGTACTGTATATATGTCCATGCCTCTCTTTCGCTTTGTCACAGCTTACCCTTCCCCCTCCCCATATCCTCGAGTCCATTCTCAAGTAGGTCTGTGTCTCTATTCCCGTTTTACCCCTAGGTTCTTCATGACATTTTTTTTAAATTCCATATATATGTGTTAGCATACGGTATTTGTCTTTCTCTTTCTGACTTACTTCACTCTGTATGACAGACTCTAGGTCTATCCACCTCATTACAAATAGCTCAGTTTCGTTTCTTTTTATGGCTGAGTAATATTCCATTGTATATATGTGCCACATCTTCTTTATCCATTCATCCGATGATGGACACTTAGGTTGTTTCCAGCTCCGGGCTATTGTGAATAGAGCTGCAATGAACATTTTGGTACATGTCTCCTTTTGAATTATGGTTTTCTCAGGGTATATGCCTAGTAGTGGGATTGCTGGGTCATATGGTAGTTCTATTTGTAGTTTTTTAAGGAACCTCCATACTGTTCTCCATAGTGGCTGTACCAATTCACATTCCCACCAGCAGTGCAAGAGTGTTCCCTTTTCTCCACACCCTCTCCAGCATTTATTGTTTCTAGATTTCTTTATGATGGCCATTCTGACTGGTGTGAGATGATATCTCATTGTAGTTTTGATTTGCATTTCTCTGATGATTAATGATGTTGAGCATTCTTTCATGTGTTTGTTGGCAGTCTGTATATCTTCTTTGGAGAAATGCCTATTTAAGTCTTCTGCCCATTTTTGGATTGGGTTGTTTGTTTTTTTGCTATTGAGCTGCATGAGCTGTTTATAAATTTTGCAGATTAATCCTTTGTCAGTTGCTTCATTTGCAAATATTTTCTCCCATTCTGAGGGTTGTCTTTTCGTCTTGTTTATGGTTTCCTTTGCTGTGCAAAAGCTTTGAAGTTTCATTAGGTCCCATTTGTTTATCTTTGTTTTTATTTCCATTTCTCTAGGAGGTGGGTCCAAAAGGATCTTGCTGTGATTTATGTCATAGAGTGTTCTACCTATGTTTTCCTCTAAGAGTTTGATAGTTTCTGGCCTTACATTTAGGTCTTTAATCCATTTTGAGCTTATTTTTGTGTATGGTGTTAGAGAATGATCTAATCTCAAACTTTTACATGTCCCTGTCCAGTTTTCCCAGCACCACTTATTGAAGAGGCTGTCCTTTCTCCACTGAATATTCCTGCCTCCTTTATCAAAGATAAGTTGGCCATACGTGCGTGGGTTTATCTCTGGGCTTTCTATCCTGATCCACTGATCTATCTTTCTGTTTTTATGCCAGTACCACACTGTCTTAATTACTGTAGCTTTGTAGTATAGTCTGAGGTCAGGGAGCCTGATTCCTCCAGCTCCATTTTTCGTTCTCAAGATTGCTTTGGCTATTCGGAGTCATTTTCACAATATTGATTCTACCAATCCAGGAGCATGGTATATCTCTCCATCTATTTGTATCATCTTTAATTTCTTTCATCAGTGTCTTATAATTTTCTGCATACAGGTCTTTTGTCTCCTTAGGTAGGTTTATTCCTAGATATTTTATTCTTTTTGTTGCAATGGTAAATGGGAGTGTTTTCTTGATTTCATTTTCAGATTTTTCATCATTAGTGTACAGGAATGCCAGAGATTTCTGTACATTAATTTTGTATCCTGCTACTTTACCAAATTCATTGATTAGCTCTAGTAGTTTTTCGGTAACATCTTTAGGATTCTCTATGTATAGTATCATGTCATCTGCAAACAGTGACAGCTTTACTTCTTCTTTTCCAATTTGGATTCCTTTAATTTCCTTTTCTTCTCTGATTGCTGTGGCTAAAACTTCCAAAACTATGTTGAATAAGAGTGGTGAGAGTAGGTAACCTTGTCTTCTTCCTGATCTTAGTGGAAATGGTCTCAGTTTTTCACCATTGAGGACAATGTTGGCTGTGGGTTTGTCATATATGGCCTTTATTATGTTGAGGAAAGTTCCCTCTATGCCTACTTTCTGCAGAGTTTTTATCATAAATGGGTGTTGAATTTTGTCGAAAGCTTTCTCTGCATCTATTGAGATGATCATATGGTTTTTCTCCTTCAACTTGTTAATATGGTGTATCACATTGATTGATTTGTGTATATTGAAGAATCCTTGCATTCCTGGAATAAACCCCACTTGATCATGGTGTATGATCCTTTTAATGTGCTGTTGGATTCTGTTTGCTAGTATTTTGTTGAGGATTTTTGCATCTATGTTCATCAGTGATATTGGCCTGTAGTTTTCTTTCTTTGTGACATCCTTGCCTGGTTTTGGTATCAAGGTGATGGTGGCCTCATAGAATGAGTTTGGGAGTGTTCCTTCCTCTGATATTGTTTGGAAGAGTTTGAGAAGGATGGGTGTTAGCTCTTCTCTAAATGTTTGATAGAATTCGCCTGTGAAGCCATCTGGTCCTGGGCTTTTGTTTGATGGAAGATTTTTTATCACAATTTCAATTTCAGTGCTTGTGATTGGTCTATTCATATTTTCTATTTCTTCCTGAGTCAGTCTTGGCAGGTTGTGCATTTCTAAGAATTTGTCCATTTCTTCCAGGTTGTCCATTTTATTGGCATAGAGTTGCTTATAGTAATCTCTCATGATCTTTTGTATTTCTGCAGTGTCAGTTGTTACTTCTCCTTTTTCATTTCTAATTCTATTGATTTGAGTCTTCTCCCTTTTTTTCTTGATGAGTCTGGCTAATGGTTTGTCAATTTTTTTTATCTTCTCAAAGAACCAGCTTTTAGTTTGATTGATCTTTGCTATCGTTTCCTTCATTTCTTTTTCATTTATTTCTGATCTGATCATTATGATATCTTTCCTTCTGCTAACTTTGGGCGTTTTTTGTTCTTCTTTCTCTAATTGCTTTAGGTGCAGGGTCAGGTTGTTTACTCGAAATGTTTCCTGTTTCTTAAAGTGGGATTGTATTGCTATAAACTTCCCCCTTAGAACTGCTTTTGCTGCGTCCCATACGTTTTGGGTCGTCGTGTCTCCATTGTCATTTGTTTCTAGGTATTTTTTAACTTCCTCTTTGATTTCTTCAGTGATCACTTCGTTATTGAGTAGTGTATTGTTTAGCCTCCATGTGTTTGTATTTTTTACAGATCTTTTCCTGTAATTGATGTCTAGTCTCATAGCATTGTGGTCGGAAAAGATACTTGATACAATTTCAATTTTCTTAAATTTACCAAGGCTTGATTTGTGACCCAAGATATGATCTATCCTGGAGAATGTTCCATGAGCACTTGAGAAAAATGTGTATTCTGTTGTTTTTGGATGGAATGTCCTATAAATATCAACTAAGTCCATCTTGTTTAATGTATCATTTAAAGCTTGTGTTTCCTTATTTATTTTCATTTTGGATGATCTGTCCATTGGTGAAAGTGGGGTGTTAAAGTCCCCTACTATGATTGTGTTACTGTGGATTTCCCCTTTTATGGCTGTTAGTATTTGTCTTATGTATTGAGGTGCTCCTATGTTTGGAGCATAAATATTTACAATTGTTATATCTTCTTCCTGGATCGATCCCTTAATCATTATGTAGTGTCCTTCTTTGTCTCTTCTAATAGTCTTTATTTTAAAGTCTATTTTGTCTGATATAAGAATTGCTACTCCAGCTTTCTTTTGATTTCCATTTGCATGGAATATCTTTTTCCATCCCCTTACTTTCAGTCTGTATGTGTCTCTAGGTCTGAAGTGGGTCTCTTGTAGACAGCATATATATGGGTCTTGTTTTTGTATCCATTCAGCCAATCTGTATCTTTTGGTGGGAGCATTTAGTCCATTTACATTTAAGGTAATTATTGATATGTATGTTCCTATTCCCATTTCCTTAATTGCTTTGGGTTCGTTATTGTAGGTATATTCCTTCTGTTGTGTTCCTTGCCTAGAGAAGTTCCTTTAGCGTTTGTTGTAAAGCTGGTTTGGTGGTGCTGAACTCTCTCAGCTTTTGCTTGTCTGTAAACGTTTTAATTTCTCCATCAAATCTGAATGAGATCCTTGCTGGGTAGAGTAATCTTGGTTGCAGGTTTCTCTCCTTCATCACTTTAATTATGTCCTGCCACTCCCTTCTGGCTTGTAGAGTTTCTGCTGAGAGATCAGCTGTTATCCTGATGGGGATTCCCTTGTGTGTTATTTGTTGTTTTTCCCTTGCTGCTTTTAATATGATTTCTTTGTGTTTAATTTTTGACAGTTTGATTAATATGTGTCTTGGCGTATTTCTCCTTGGATTTATCCTGTATGGGACTCTCTGTGCCTCCTGGACTTGATTAACTATTTCCTTTCCCATATTAGGGAGGTTTTCAACTATAATCTCTTCAAATATTTTCTCCATCCCTTTCTTTTTCTCTTCTTCTTCTGGAACCCCTATAATTCAACTGTTGGTGCATTTAATGTTGTCCCAGAGGTCTCTGAGACTGTCCTCTGTTCTTTTCATTCTTTTTTCTTTATTTTGCTCTGCAGCAGTTATTTCCACTATTTTATCTTCCACCTCACTTATCCGTTCTTCTGCCTCAGTTATTCTGCTATTGATCCCATCTAGAGTATTTTTCATTTCATTTATTGTGTTTTTAATCAATGCTTGATTCATCTTTAGTTCTTCTAGGTCCTTGTTAACTGTTTCTTGCATTTTGTCTATTCTATTTCCAAGATTTTGGATCTTGGAAATAGAATCTTGGATCATCTTTACTATCGTTATTCTGAATTCTTTTTCAGGTAGACTGCCTATTACCTCTTCATTTGTTAGGTCTGGTAGGTTTTTATCTTGCTCCTTCACCTGATGTGTGTTTTTCTGTCTTCTCATTTTGCTTATGTTACTGTGTTTGGGGTCTCCTTTTTGCATGCTGCAGATTCGTAGTTCCCATTGTTTTTGGTGTCTGTCCCCAGTGGCAAAGGTTGTTTCAGTAGGTTGTGTAGGCTTCCTGGTGGGGGGGACTAATGCCTGTGTTCTGGTGGTTGAGGCTCGATCTTGTCTTTCTGGTGGACAGGTCCACGTCTGGTGGTGTGTTTTGGGGTGCCTATGGCCTTATTATCTTTTTAGGTAGCCTCTCTGCTAATGGGTGGGGTTGTGTTCCTGCCTTGCTAGTTGCTTGGCATAGGGTGACCAGCACTGTCGCTTGCTGGTCGTTGACTGAAGCTGGCTGCTGGTGTTGAGATGGAGATCTCTGGGAGATTTTCGCTGCTTGATATTATGTGGAGCTGGGAGGTCTCTTGTGGACTCGTGTCCTGAAGTTGGCTCTCCCACTTCAGAGGCACAGCACTGACTCCTGGCTGCAGCACCAAGAGCCTTTCTTCCACCCGGCTCAGAATAACAGAGAGAAAAAGTAGAAAGAAAGAATTAGTAGAAGAAAGAAAGAGAGAGGGGAAGAAAGGAGGAAGGGAAGAAAGGAAGGAAGGACGGAAGAAAGAAAGAAAGCGCGGGAGGGAGGAAGGATGGAAAGAAAGAAGGAAAGAAAGGAGGCAGGGAGGGAGGAATGAAAGCAAAAGGAAGAGTGAATGGAAGAAGGGAGGGAGGGAGGGAGGAAGGAAAGAAAAAGAAAGTGGAAAGAAGAAGGGTGGGAGGGAGGGAGGGAGGAAAGAAAAAGAAAGAAGGATAGGAGTGGAGGGAGGGAGGGAGGAAGGGAAGGTAGGAAAAAAAGAAAGAGCAGGTAAAGTAAAATAGAATAAAGTATGAAATATAGTAGCGTTATTAAAATTAAAAAGTAATTATTGAAAAAAAAATGGACCAATAGAACCCTGGGACATATGGTGGAAGCAAAGCTATACAGAGAGAATCTTACACAGAAGTTTACACATACACATTCACAAAAAGAGAGCAGGGGGAAAAATCAAAAATCTTGCTCTCCAAGTCCACCTCCTCAATTTGGGATAATTCGTTGTAAAAAGAGGAAAAGGGCGAGAGGTCTGAAATCTTGCTCTCTAAGTCCACCTCCTTAATTTGGGATAATTTGTTGTAAAAAAGAGGAAAAGGGGGGAAAGTCTTAAATCTTGTCCTCAAAGTCCACTTCCTCAATTTGGGATGATTCGCTGTCCATTCATGCACTCCACAGACGCAGGGCACATCAAATGGACCGTGGAGCTTTAATCCGCTGCCTCCGAGGCTGCACAGAGAGATTTCCCTGTCTCTGCTCTCACAGCTCCCGTGTCTCAGCCTTGGGCCTGGCCCCGCCTCTGCACGTAGGTCGCCAGAGGGCGTCCGTTCTTCGCTCAGACAGGACGGGTTTAAAGGACCCGCTGATTCGGGGGCTCTGGCTCACTCAGACAGAGGGGAGGGAGGGGCGCGCAATGTGGGATGGGCCTGCGGCGGCAGAGGCCGGCGTGACATTGCAGCAGCCCGTGGCGCTCCATGTGCTTTCCCGGGAAAGCCGTCCCCGGGTCCCGGGACCCCGGCAGTGGCGGGGTGCACAGGCCCCCCGGAAGGCGGGGCGGACAGTGACCCGCGCTCACACACAGGCCCCGCAGCGGCGGCGGTGGCGGCGGCAGCCCCAGCATCCCACGCCCGTCTCCGAGGTCCACGCCTTACCCGCGGCTCACGCCTATCTCCGGCGCTTCCCCAAGCAGCCCTCTTAATGCCCTCTCCTCGAGCACCAGGAAACGAAACGGAAAAAAAGTCTCTTGCCTCTTTGGCAGCTCCAGACCCTTTCCCCGGACTCCCTCCGGGCTAGCCGTGGTGCACTAACCCCTTCAGGCTCTCTTCCTGCCGCCAGCCCCAGTCCTCTCCCTGCACTCCTACTGAAAGCCGATACCCAAGCCTCAGCTCCCAGCCCCGCCCGCCCCGGCGGCCGAGCAGACAAGCCTCTCGGGCTGGTGTGTGCCTGAGGGCACCGGTCCTCTGTGCCAGAATCTCTCTGCTTTTCCCTCCGCACCCCTGTTGCTGTGCTCTCCTCCGCTACTCCGAAGCTTCCCCCTCCGCCACCTGCAGTCTCCGCCCGCGAAGGGGCTTGTAGTGTGTGGAAACCTTCCCTCCTTCACGGCTCCCTCCCACTGGTGCAGGTCCCGTCCCTATCCTATTGTCTCTGTTTATTCTTTTTTTCTTTTGCCCTACCCAGGTATGTGGGGAGTTTCTTGCCTTTTGGGGAGTCTGAGGTCTTCTGTCAGCGTTCAGTAGGTGTTCTGTAGGAGTTGTTCCACGTGTAGATGAATTTCTGATGTATGTGTGGGGAGGAAGGTGATCTCCGCATCTTACTCTTCCGCCATCTTCCTCCGGGCACTGCAAAAGTGGGCACTTTTAATTACTATCTTGGAACAACATACTGAAACCAGCATTGTCCTAGTTCACCCTCCTCATAGATGTATAAAGATCTGTGCAACATAGAATCTTGATAACAGATGTCAGGGACAGAGGGACTTTGGGAGTGGCTGCTGCCAGGAATCCAGAAAAAGGGAATGACTCTGCTTATTATTAAATGTAGATTGTAGCAGCCTTGGAAAGATTTACTTGTGTGGACTGGTAAAAAATATGCACAACCTAAAAGTTGCAAGTTAAGTTTTATTCAGGGACCTTATTGGGGATTTTAACCTGAGAGATAGCCTCTTGGATATAAATGAGGACCTCTTCATTCAAAGAGGTAAGGAAGGGAGACCTTCAAGATGGCAGAGGAGTAAGATGTGGAGATCAAGTTCCTCCCCACAAATACATCAGAAATACATCTACATGGGGAACAACCCTTACAGAACACCTACTGAACACTGGCAGAAGACCTCAGACTTCCCAAAAGCCATGTGGTTGACAGGGTCTTGGTACTACGGCCGGGGCTCAGGCCTGTACCTCTGAGGGGGGAGAGCCGAGTTCAAGACATTGGTCCACCAGAGACCTCCAGGCTCCACATATTATCAAATGGTGAAAGCTCTCCCGGAGATCTCCATCTCAGTGTTAAGACCCAGCTCCACTCAACGACGAGCAAGCTACAGTGCTGGACAACCTATGCCAAACAACTAGCAAGACAGGAACACAACACCACTCATCAGCAGAGAGGCTGCCTAAAAGCAAAATAAGTTCATAGGTATCCCAAAACACACCACCACACACAGTCCTGCCCACAAGAAAAACAAGAACCAGACTCATCCACCAGAACACAGGCAACAGTACCCTCCACCAGGAAGCCTACACAACACATTGAACCAACCTTAGCCACTGGGGGCATACACCAAAATCAACGGGAACTACCAACGTGCAGCCAGCAAAAAGGAGACCCCAAACACAGTAAGTTAAGCAAAATGAGAAGACAGAGAAACACACAGCAGATGAAGGAGCAAGGTAAAAGCCCACGAGGCCAAACAAATGAAGAAGAAATAGGCAGTCTACTTGAAAAAGAATTCAGAATAATGGTAATAAAGATGTTTCAACATCTTGGAAACAGAATGAAGAAAATACAAGAAATGTTTAACAAGGACCTAGAAGAACTAAAGAGCAAACAAACAATGATGAACAACACAATAAATGAAATTTAAAATTCTCTAGAAGGAATCAATAGCAGAATAACTGAGGCAGAAGGACAGATAAGTTACCTGGAAGATAAAATAATGGAAATAACTACTGCAGAGCAAAATAAAGAAAAAATAATAAAAAGCATTGAAGACAGGTTCAGAGAACTCTGGGACAACATTAAGCACACCAACATTCGAATTATAGGGGTCCCAGAAGAAGAAGAGAAAAAGAAAGGGACTGAGAAAATATTTGAAGAGATTATAGTTGAAAACTTCCCTAATATGTGAAAGGACACAGTTAATCAAGTCCAGGAAGCACATAGCATCCCAAACAGGATAAATCCAAGGAGAAACAGGCCAAGACACATATTAAACCAACTATCAAAAATTAGATACAAAGAAAAAATATTAAAAGTAGCAAGGGAAAATCAACAAATAACATACAAGGGAATCCCCGTAAGGTTAACAGCTGATCTTTCAGCACAAAGTCTGCAAGCCAGAAGGGAGTGGCAGGGCATATTTAAAGAGATAAAAGGGAAAAATGTACAATCAAGATTACTCTACCCAGCAAAGATCTCATTCTGATTCGCCAGACAAATTAAAAACTTTACAGACAATCAAAAGTTAAGAGAATTCAACACCACCAAACCAGCTTTACAACAAATGCTAAAGGAACTTCTCTAGGCAGGAAACACAAGACAAGGAAAAGACCTACAATCACAAACCCAAAACAATTAAGAAGATGGTAATAGGAACATACATATCAATAACTACCTTAAATGTAAATGGATTAAATGCTCCAGCCAAAAGACATAGACTGTCTGAATGGATACAAAAACAAGACACATATATATGCTGTCCACAAGAGACCCACTTCAGACCTAAGGACACATACAGACTGAAAGTGAGGGAATGGCAAAAGACATTCCATGCAAATGGAAATCAAAGGAAAGCTTGAGTAGCAATTCTCATATCAGACAAAATAGACTTTAAAACAAAGACTATTACAAGAGACAAAAAAGGACACTACATAATAATCAAGGGATTAATCCAAGAAGAAGATATAACAATCATAAATATATATGCACCCAACATAGGAGCACATCAATACACAAGGCAACTGCTAACACCTGTAAAAGAGGAAATCGACAGTAACACAATAATAGTGGGGGACTTTAACACCTCACTTACACCAATGGACAGATCATCCAAAATGAAAAGGAAACACAGCCTTAAATGATACATTAAACAAGATGGTCTTAATTGACACTTATAGGACATTCCATCCCAAAACAACAGAATACACTTTCTTCTCAAATGCTCATGGAACATTCTCCAGGATGGGTCACATCTGGGGTCACAAATCAAGCCTTGGTAAATTCAAGATATTTGAAATCATATGAAGTATCTTTTCTGACCACGAAGCTATGAGACAAGATATCAATTACAGGAAAAAATCTGTAAAAAAAATACAAACACATGGAGGCTAAACAATACACTACTTAATAACCAAGAGCTCACTGAAGAAATCAAAGAGGAAATCAAAAAATACCAAGAAACAAATGACAATGGAAACACGACGACCAAAAACATATGGGATGCAACAAAAGCAGTTCTAAGAGGGAAGTTTATAGCAATACAATCCGACCTCAAGAAACATCTCCAATAAAAAACCTAACCTTTACACATAAAGTAATTAGAGAAACAAGGACAAAAAACCCACCAAAGTTAGCAGAAGGAAAGAAATCATAAAGAGCAGATCAGAAATAAGTGAGAAAGAAATGAAGGAAACAATAGCAAAGATCAATAAAACTAAAAGCTGGTACTTTGAGAAGATAAAAAAATTGATAAAGCATTAGCCAGATTCATCAAGAAATAAAGGGAGAAGACTCAAATCAATAGAAATTAAAAAGGAGAAGTAACAACTGACACGGCAGAAATACAAAGGATCATGAGATATTACAACAAGCAACCATATGCCAATAAAATGGACAACCTGGAAGGAATGGACAAATTCTTAGAAATTCACAACCTGCCAAGACTGAATCAGGAAGAAATAGAAAATATGAACAGACCAATCAGAAGCACTGAAATTGAAACTGTGATTAAAAATCTTCCAACAAGCAAAAGCCCAGGACCAGATGGCTTCACAGGCGAATTCTATCAAACATTTAGGGAACAGCTAACACCTATCCTTCTCAAACTCTTCCAAAATATAGCAGATGGAGGAACATTCCTGGACTCATTCTACGAGGCCACCATCATCCTGATACCAAAAGCAGATAAACGTGTCAAAAAGAAAGAAAACTACAGGCCAATATCACTGATGAACATAGATGCAAAAATCCTCAACAAAATACTAGCAAACAGAATCCAACAGCACATTAAAAGGATCATACACCATGATCAAATGGGGTTTATCCCAGGAATACAAGGATTCTTCAATATATGCAAATCAATCAATGTGATATACCATATTAACAAATTGAAGGAGAAAAACCTAGAATTATCTCAATGCATGCAGAAAAATCTTTTGACAAAATTCAACACCCATTTATGATAAAAACCCCTCCAGAAAGTAGGCATACAGGGAACTTACCCTAACATGATAAAGGCTATAAATGACAAACCCATAGCCAACATCATTTCAATGGTCAAAATCTGAAACAATTTCCTCGATGATCTGGAACAAGACAATGTGCCCACTCTCACCACTATTGTTCAACATAGTTTTGGAAGTTTTAGCCCAGCAATCAGAGAAGAAAAAGAAATAAAAGGAATCCAAATCAGAAAAGAAGAAGTAAAGCTGTCACTGTTTGCAGATGACATGGTACTATACATAGAGAATCCTCAAGAAGCTACCAGAAAACTGCTAGAGCTAATCAATGAATTTGGTTAAGTAGCAGGATACAAAGTTAATACACAGAAATCTCTTACATTCCCATACACTAATGATGAAAAATCTGAAAGAGTAATTAAGGAAACACTCCCATTTACCATTGGAGCAAAAAAAAAAAGTAATAATGAAACACCTAGGATTAAACCTACCTAAGGAGACAAAAGAACTGTATGCAGAAAACTATAAGACACTGATGAAAGAAATTAAAGATAACACAAACAGATGGAGAGAATTACCATGTTCTTAGATTAGAAGAACCAACATTGTGAAAATGACTATACTACCCAAAGCAATCTACAAATTCAATGCAATCCCTATGAAATTACAAATGGCATTTTTCACAGAACTAGAACAAAAAATTTCACAATTTCTATGGAAACACAAAAGACCCCAATAGCCAAAACAATCTTGAGAAAGAAAAACGGAGCTGGAGGAATCAGGCTCCCTAACTTCAGATTATACTACAAAGCTACAGTAATCAAGACAGTATGGTAGTGGCACAAAAACAGAAATATAGATCAATGGAACAGGATAGAAAACCCAGAGATAAACCCACACTCATATGGTCACCTTATCTTTGATAAAGGAGGCAAGAATATACAATGGAGAAAAGACAGCCTCTTCAATAAGTGGTGCTGGGAAAACTGGACAGCTACATGTAAAAGAATGAAATTAGAGCACTCCCTGACACCATACATAAAAATAAACTCAAAATGGATTAAAGACCTAAATGTAAGGCCAGACACTATAAAACTCTTAGAGGAAAACATAGGCAGAACACTCTATGACATAAATCACAGCAAGATCCTTTTTGACCCATCTCCTAGGGAAATGGAAATAAAAACAAAAATAAACAAATGGAACCTAAGGAAACTTAAGACCTTTTGCACAGCAAAGGAAACCACAAACAAGATGATAAGACAAACCTCAGAATGGGAGAAAAAATTTGCAAACGAAGCAACTGAGAAAGGATTAATCTCTAAAATATATAAGCAGCTCATGCATCTCAATATCCAAAAAACAAACAACCCAATCCAAAAATGGGCAGAAGGCCTAAATAGACATTTCTCCAAGGAAGATATACAGATTGCCAACAAACACATGATAAGATGCTCAACATCACTAATCATTAGAGAAATGAAAATCAAAACTACAAATAGTTATCACCTCACACCAGTCAGAATGGCCATCATCAAAAAATCTAGAAACAATAAATGCTGGAGAGGGTGTGGAGAAAAAGGAACCCTCTTGCACTTTTGGTGGGAATGTAAATTGATACAACCTCTATGGAGAACAGTGTGGAGGTTCCTTCAAAAACTAAAAATAAAACCACAATATGACTCAGCAATACCACGACTGGGCATATACCCTGAGAAAACCATAATTCAAAAAGACTCATGTACCACAATATTCACTGCAGCTCTATTTACAATAGCCAGGACATGGAAGCAATCTAAGTTTCCACCGACAGATGAATTGATAAAGAAGATGTGGCACATATATATAATGGACTATTACTCAGTCATAAAAAGAAATGAAATTGTTATTTGTAGTGAGGTGGATCGACCTAGAGTCTGTCATACAGAGTGAAGTATGTCAGAAAGAGAAAAACAAATACCATGTGTTAACACATATATATGAAATCTAAAAAAAAAAAAAAAAAAAAAAAAGTTTCTGAAGAACCTAATGGCAGTACAGGAATAAAAATGCAGATGTAGAGAATGGACCTGAGGACATGGATCTGAGGATATATTATACTCCAATAAAGATATTTTTTTTAACTATAAAGAAAACTATGTAAAGCACACAGTAAACAGCAAAAAAAAAAAAAAAAAAAACAGAGGAAAAGAAACAAAGAGGGAGGAGCCAAGATATATAGGGATTTTTTTGCTGGGGAAAAAAAACATGTAGTCAAACATCAAAAGATTACTGTAAATCACTAAGAACAGACATCTCAAGTTAATGATTTTTGAGGGGCAGATCTTTATTCGAGTATAATTGCTTTACAATGGTATTCTAGTTTCTGCTGTAGCACAAAGTGAATCAGCTATATGTGTACATATATCCCCATATCCCCACCTTCTTGTATCTCCCTTCCACTCTCCCTATCCCACCCCTCTAGGTGGTCACAAAGCACCGAGCTGATCTCCCTGTGCTTTGCAGCTGCTTTCCACAGGCTATTTTACATTTGGTAGTGTATATATGTCCATGCCACTCTCTCACTTCGTCTCAACTTACCCTTCCCCCTCCCCATGTCCTCAAGTCCATTCTCTATGTCTGCATCTTTATTCCTGTCCTGCCGCTAGGTTCTTCAGAAGCTTTTTTTTTTTTTTAGAGTCCATATATATGTGTAACATATGGTATTGGTTTTTCACTTTCTGACTTACTTCACTCTGTATGACAGACTCTAGGTCCATCCATCTCACTACAAATAACTCAATTTCGTTTCTCTTTATGGCTGAGTAATATTTCATTGTATATATGTGCCACATCTTCTTTATCCATTCATCTGTCAGTGGACACTTAGGTTGCTTCCATGTCCTGGCTATTGTAAATAGAGCTGCAATGAACATTGTGGTACATGAGTCTTTTTGAATTACGGTTTTCTCAGGGTATATGCCCAGTATTGGGATTGCTGGGTCGTATGGTAGTTCTAGTTTTAGTTTTTGAAGGAACCTCCATACTGTTCTCCATAGTGACTGTATCAATTTACATTCCCACCAACATTGCAAGAGGGTTCCCTTTTTCTCCACACTCTCTCCAGCATTTATTGTTTGATGACATTTTAATGATGGCCATTTTGACTGGTGTGAGGTGACACCTCATTGTAGTTTTAATTTGCATTTCTCTAATGATTAGTGACGTTGAGCATCCTTTCAGTGTTTGTTGGCAATCTGTATGTCTTCTTTGGAGAAATGTCTATTTAGGTCTTCTGCCCATTTTTGGATTCAGCTGTTTGTTTTTTGGATATTGAACTGCATGAGCTGCTTGTATATTTTGGTGACTAAACCTTTGTCAGTTGCTTAATTTGCAAATATTTTCTCCCATTCTGAGGGCTGTCTTTTCGTCTTGTTTATGGTTTTCTTTGCTGTGCAAAAGCTTTTAAGTTTCATGAGGTACCATTTGTTTATCTTTGTTTTTATTTCCCTTTCTCTAGGAGGTGGGTCAAGGAAGATCTTGTGATTTCTGTCCTAGAGTGTTCTGCCTATGTTTTCCCCTAAGAGTTTTATAGTGTCTGGCCTTACATTTAGGTGTTTAATCCATCTTGAATGTATTTTTGTGTATGGTGTTATGGAGTGCTCTAATTTCATTCTTTTACATGTTGCTGTCCTGTTTTCCCAGCACCGCTTATTGAAGAGGATGTCTTTTCTCCAATGTATATTCTTGCCTCCTTTAACAAAGATAAGCTGACCAAATGTGTGTGGGTTTATCCCTGTGCTTTCTGTTTTTGTGCCACTACCATATTGTCTTGATTACTGTAGCTTTGTAGTATAGTCTGAAGTTAGGGAGCCTGATTCCTCCAGCTCTGTTTTTCTTTCTCAAGATTGCTTTGGCTATTCTGGGTCTTTTGTGTTTCCATAGAAATTGTGAAAATTTTTGTTATATTTCTGTGAAAAATGCCATTTGTAGTTTCATAGGGATTGCATTGAATCTGTAGATTGCTCTTGGTGGTATAGTCATTTTCACAATGTTGATTCTTCTAATCCAAGGACATGGTATATCTCTCCACCTGTTTGTATCACCTTTAACTTCTTTCATTAGTGTGTTATAGTTTTCTGCATACAGGTCTTTTGTCTCCCTAGGTATTTTTATTGTTGGTATTTTATTCTTTTTGTTGCAGTGGTAAATTTGAGTGTTTCCTTAATTTCTTTTTCAAATTTTTCATCTTTATTGTATAGGAATGCAAGAGATTTCTGTACATTAATTTTGTATCTTGCTACTTGACCAAATTCATTGATGAGCTGTAGTAGTTTTCTGGTAGCATCTTTAGGTTTCTCTATGTATAGTATCATGTTATCTGCAGACAGTGACAGTTTTGCTTCTTCTTTTTCAATGTGGATTCCTTTTATTTCTTCTTCTTCACTGATTGCTGTGGCTAAGACTTCCAAAACTATGTTGAATACTAGTGGTGAGAGTGGGAAACCTTGTTTAAGTTAATGATTTTAGTGCTTTTCTACCTATGGGAAAATGTAATAATCTGAGTTCATTGAAATTTTTCTTAGATATGCATCTTAACTATCTAGGGCCAATATCCAAAGCACAGAATGCTTCCTGTTTTTCTCCGTCTTGAATTCCCCTCAAAGTGCACTGTCATTGGATAACCTCTATGGTTAATGGTTTGATCTTTGTAGAACTGGAATGGCAGGCCACATTATTTTTTTATGCTTGGGAAAACACTGGAGATAATGTTAAAATGCAGAGAAAAGGCTCTGCTTCTATAAGTTTGGGAGAAGGTTTATGTCTTAGAATTAAGCTCAAGTTTACCCACTACAGGAGTTTGCCTTTTAAAACAGGTAGATAGTAGCATGCTGAATGTGATTCCTAGATACCCTCTAAGACTCCCCAGGGACAAAAGGCAGATGGTGAGTAATGAGGCTTATCATCAAACCACCCCTCAACAGCCTGCCAGAGCAGAGAGGCTTGACTGGGACCAGGGTGCAGAAGATATGTTCTGCCATGCATGAGCTGGCACATATTCCTCTAAGCCTGCCAGAGATAATAGAAGGAAAAATTCCTTAATCTGAATGAACTATGGAAAAAGACAGCTCATGTGAATTTATGTGAAATTTGGAAAGACTGAAAGCTTTATTGTTCTCAGCCATAAATTGCACTCTTAAGTTAATGTCGAATGAGTTAGTACCAAGTAAATATCTTGCCAGTTGTACCTTAATGAATGAGAAAGAATAATTTCTGCTTATCATTTGTGTGTTGTGTCCCGTTAGGTCCTGAGAGCTTTTTTTTTACTATACAATTTTAAAAATTGAAGTATAGTTGATTTACAATGTTGTGTTAGTTTCTGGTGTACAGTAAAGTGATTCAATTATAATATATATACATTTCTTTTTCACATTCTTTCCATTTTGGTTTACTACAGGATATTGAATATAGTCCCCTGTGCTATAGAGTAGGACCTTGTAGTTTGTATCTGCTAATCCCAAACTCCTAATTTATCCCTCCCCACCCCTTTCCCCCTTTGGTAACCATAAGTTTGTTTTCTACGTCTGTGAATCTTTTTCTATTTTGTAAGTATGTTCATTTGTGTCATATTTTAGATTCCACATATAAGTGATATCATATGGAATTTGCCTTTCTCTTCCTGACTTACTTCCTTCGTATGATAATCTCTGGTTCCATCCATATTGCTGCAAATAGCCTCATTTCATTCTTTTTTATGGCTGAGTAGTTTTCCACATCTTTTTTATCTATTCATCAGTCAATGGTGGCTTCCATGTCCTGCTACTGTAAATAGTGCTGCTGTGAACATTGGGGTGCATGTATCTTTTTGAATTATATATTTTTTCCCAATATATGCCCAGGAGTGGGAATGCTGGATCACATGGTAGCTCTATTTTTAGTTTTTTAAGGAACCTCCACACTGATCTCCATAGTGGCTGCAACAATTTACATTCCCACCAACAGTGTAGGAGGGTTCTAATTTCTCCACACTCTGTCCAGCATTTGTTATTTGCAGACTTTTTAATGATAGCTATTCAGACTGGTGTGAGGTGGTACCTCATTGTAGTTTTGATTTGCATTTCTCTAATAATTAGCGATGCTGAACATCTTTTCGTGTGCCTATTAGCCATTTGTATGCCACCTTTGGAGAAATGTCTACTTAAGTCTTCTGTCCATTTTTTTGGGGGGGGGTTAGTTTTTTTGTTATTGAGTTGTATGAGCTGTTTTTATCTTTTGGAAATTAAGCTCTAGTTTGTCGCAGTGTTTGCAAATGTTTCTCCCAATCTGTAGGCTGTCTTTTCATTTTGTTTATGGTTTCCTTTGCTGTGCAAAACTTATTAGTTTGATTACGTCCTATTTGTTTATTTTTGCTTTTATTTCTATTGCCTTGGGAGACTGACCTAAGAAAACATACAATTTATGTCAGAGAATGTGTTGCCCATATTCTCTTCTAGGAGTTTTATGTCTTATATTTAAGTCTTTATGCCATTTTGACTTTATTTTTGTGTATAAAGAGATATCTTTTATTTTTATAATTTTTATTGAAGTGTAGTTGATTTACAATGTTGTGTTAACTTCTCCTGTACAGCAAAGTGACTCAATTATACACACACATATATATATGTATAACAAAAAGACATTCTTTTTATATGTATATAAAAAGAATATATATATATATTCTTTTTCAAATTCTTTTCCATATGGTTTGTCACAGAATATTGAATATAGTTCCCTGCATTACACAGTATGACCTTATTGTTTATCATCCCATATATAATAGTTTTCCTCTGCTAATCAGTCCTGAGAACTTTAAAGAGAGTTTTCTTTTCAATGACATTTTTCTGATTATACAAACCACAGAAGAAATTAAAATAGCAGTCACCCACAATTTTATCTCCCATAGTATTTATAAATTTTAAGAGAATTCCCTGGCAGCCCAGTGGTTAGGACTCCAAGCTTCCAATGTTCAGGGCCCAGGTTTGATCCCTGGTCGGGGAGAGTCAAGATCCAGCAAGCTGTCCACCAAAAAAAAAAAAAATTGTGTCCTTTTCACTTAATAGTATGTTTAAATATTTTCCTCTGTAATTAATCATTCTGCAAAATACTTTTAATAGATGCATATTATCATAGTGTGAATTTATTCACCCTAACCTCTACAACTGGACTTTAATATTTTTAACTTTTTGATATAATAAAAACACTGTGACAAACATCCTTGCAGACAAACCTTCTACATAGTTCTGAATGCTTCTTTAGCATAGATTCCAAATTATGGGGTCACTAGGGGGAAAGGTATAAGCATTTTAAGACTCTTGGTGTATATTGTCATGTTGCTTTCATAATAAAGGTTTTTTTTTTTTTCGGTACGCGGGCCTCTCACCATTGTGGCCTCTCCCGTTGTGGAGCACAGGCTCTGGACACGCAGGCTCAGTGGCCATGGCTCATAGGCCCAGCCGCTCTGCGGCATGTGGGATCCTCCCGGACCGGGGCATGAACCCGCGTCCCCTGCATCAGCAGGCAGACTCCCAACCACTGCGCCACCAGGGAAGCCCATAATAAAGGTTTTGACCAACTTATCTCCCACCAGCAGTGTGAGAGAAGGCCTCTTCCCCTGCTCCCATGATCAGTGAAGTGTTATAAATTCTCCCAATTTTAATGGAATAAAACAACATTTTTTCATTGTAAATTCTTTATGATAATTGTATATTATTATATGCCATAAATATATATATATATATATATGGTCTTTATCTCTGGTTCCTGACACAGAGGTTTAAAAACCATTAGGATTTCCTGAGTGATAGGCATGCCTTTGTTATGCTAATGAGGTGACTCAGGGTGGGTCCTTAGATGGCATCAGGATGGGGGCTGGTCATCAGAAAAACCAAACTTGTGATTAGAGGGTCAGCTGGGCCTCCTGGAAGGGGAAAGTTGTTGGAGATTTATATTGATGACATATAGCCAATTAATCAATCAAGCTTACATAGCAAAGCTCCAGTAAAAACTCTGGAATGGTTAGTGTCCAAATTTTTATTGCAATACACCCAGTAGTGGAAGAAACATAATAATAATTTTTGATAAGTGGAATTTTTTTCATGGTTAAATTCACACCCTCTATGTGTCAGGAAAAGTACTAGTTGCTGGGAATCCTACTGGGAGCAAGCTTGGAGAAAATCCCCACTTGTGTCTGTGCAGAGTTAAGTTCAGTGGTGGCTGAGACATTAATCAAGTAATCACCTATTATATAAAATTGTACAATGGGGAGGTATAAGGGCTATGAGATCATTTAACAGTAAAGTTTGACTTAGAGAACTCAGAGAAGGATTTATTGAGGAAGTGATTGAACTGACTTTTGAAAAAAAAGGAATGAATTAACTAGGAGAAGAGGATTAAGTGGGCCAGTGAGGAAGTAATCTAGACAAAGAGAACAGCCAGAGTGTTGGGGTGGAGGGAGTGTAGGTGTGAGTGATGGAGATGTTGGCTAGGAGTTCTACTTATAATAATTTAAACTGCTTAAGGGAAAGGATTCTGGCTATTTTAAGGAATTAAGAAAGTAAAGGAGGCAGCAGTGAGGGAAAAGGTTACAGGTCATTCATTGGGATATGCAGCACTGGACCAGCCAATCAAAGAGATGGAGGTGTTTACACAGGAGCCTCAGACCTGGGATGTACTAGGGGAGATTGCAGGGAATAAGGGAATAATTAGCACCTGAATGCTAGGGAGGAAGGGAATTGGGCAGATGACGTCTATAGGTCACAAAAATAACAGTGTTGACAAAAAAGAATAAACCCTCAGAATTAAGACTGCTGCTTGGAAAGTTATTCTCTTTTAAACACTTTTTCTAATTGGCTTCTGAGTCAAGACCACTGTTGGTTAGAAATGTATCCTCTTTAATACTTTTACAAATGGTTTTTTGCAAGATAAAGAGTGCATATGTTTAAAACAAAGGCAATGAATATGATAGGCATGTGCAGCTGTTCTAAGGATCATGCCTCACCTCTGGGGCAATGTCATCTCTGGTGCATTTGACAACAGCTACCCACATGCATTTCCTTAAGGGGAGTTTACCTTCCCAGAGGGATCCTGCCCTTTCTCCTGCCTCAGTCTTTGGAAATGTGCAATGTTGTGAGAAGATATAGGGATTATAACAATTGGTTTTCAGGAAGGCAGCCACATTTCCTCCTCTAGCATAAAAATTCTGGAAACTTATCAGTGGACTTTAAAAACTGGGAAGATTTATATTTAATTGAAAGGAAATCAGATTTACTAAACTCTCTCAGTAAAAGGATATTTGTTCTGATGTTTGAAACTCAGAACATCTGACAAGGGAGAATGAGGAGGCCTGTCCAGTTCACCTGTGGTCTGTAGATGGGAAGGAAGGAAAGGCTTGGTGGGCCCGTACTCTCAGGATGCCTTCTTTTTTAGAAGAATTAAAGAACAAACAAACAGAGGTGAACAATACAATAAATGAAATGAAAAATACACTAGAAGGAATCAATAGCAAAATAACTGATGCAGAAAAATGGATAAGTGACCTGGAAGACAGAATGGTGGAATTCACTGCTGCAGAACAGAATAAAGAAAAAACAAAGAAAAGAAATGAAGACAGCCTAAGAGACCTCTGGGGCAACATTAAATGGAAGAAGGTTCGCATTATAGGGGTCCCAGAAGGAGAAGAGAGAGAGAAAGGACCCGAGAAAATATTTGAAGAGATTATAGTCAAAAACTTCCCTAACATGGGAAAGGAAATAGCCACCCAAGTCCAGAAAGCACAGCAAGTCACATACAGGATAAACCCAAGGAGAAACATGCCGAGGCACATAGTAATCAAATGGGCACAAATTAAAGACAAAGAAAAATTATTGAAAGCAGCAAGGGAAAATGACAAATAACATACAAGGGAACTCCCATAAGGTTAACAGCTGATTTCTCAGCAGAAACTCTACAGGCCAGAAGGGAGTGGCATGATATACTTAAAGTGATGAAAGGGAAGAACCTACAACCAAGATTACTCTACCCAGCAAGGATCACATTCAGATTTGATGGAGAAATCAAAAGCTTTACAGACAAGCAACAGCTAAGAGAATTCAGCACCATCAAACCAGCTCTACAATAAATGCTAAACGAACTTCTCTAAGTGAGAAAAAAAAAGAGAAGAAAACAACCTACAAAAACAAACCTAAAACAGTAAAGAAAATGGTCATAGGAAGATCCATATAGATAATTACCTTAAACATGAATGGATTAAATGCTCCAAGCAAAAGACACAGGCTTGCTGAATGGATACAAAAACGAGACCCATCTATATGCTATCTACAAGAGACCCACTTCAGACCTACAGACACATACAGACTGAAAGAGAGCGGATGGAAAAAGATATTCCAAGCTAATGGAAATAAAAGAAAACTGGAGTAGCAATACTAATATCAGATAAAACAGACTTTAAAATAAAGAATGTTACAAGAGACAAGGAAGGACACTACATAAAGATCAAGGGATCAATCCAAGAAGAAGATATAACAATCGTAAATATATATGCACCCAACATAGGAGCACCTCAATACATAAGGCAACTGTTAACAGATGTAAAAGAGGAAATCAACAAGTAACACAATAATAGTGGGGGACTTTAACACCCCACTTATACCAATGGAGAGATCATCCAAAATAAAAATAAATAAAAAACAGAAGCTTTAAATGACACAATAGACCAGATAGATTTAATTGATATTTATAGGATATTCCATCCAAAAATGGCAGATAAAATTTCTTCTCAAGTGAGCACGGAACATTCTCCAGGATAGATCACATCTTGAGTTACAAACCAAGCCTCTGTAAATTTAAGAAAATTTAAATAATATCAAGCATCTTTTCTGACTACAATGCTATGATATTGGAAATGAATTAAAGGGGGTAAAACGTAAAAAACACAGACACATGGAGGCTAAACACTACGTTACTAAATAACCAAGAGATCACTGAAGAAATCAAAGAGGAAATCAAAAAATACCTAGAAACAAATGACAATGAAAACATGACAATCCAAAACCTATGGGATGCAGCAAAAGCAATTCTAAGAGGGAAGTTTATAGCTATACAAGCCTACCTCAAGAAACAAGAAACATCTCAAATAAATAATCTAACCTTACACCTAAAGGAATTAGAGAAAGAAGAACAAACAAAACCCAAAGTTAGCAGAAGGAAAGAAATCATAAAGATCAGAGCAGAAATAAATAAAATACAAACAAAGAAAACAATAGCAAAGATCAGTAAAACTAAAAGATGGTTCTTTGAGAAGATTAACAAAATTGATAAACCATTAGCCAGACTCATCAAGAAAAATAGGGAGAGGACTCAAATCAATAAAATTAGAAATGAAAAAAGAGAAGTTACAACAGACACTGCAGAAATACAAAGCATCCTAAGAGACTACTACTAGCAATGCTATGCCAATAAAATGGACAACCTGGAAGAAATGGACAAACTCTTAGAAAGGTATAACCTTCCAAGACTGAACCAGGAAGAAATAGAAAATATGAGCAGACCAATCACAGGTAATGAAACTGAACATGTGATTTAAAATCTTCCAACAAACAAAAGTCCAGGACCAGATGGCTTCACAGGTGAATTCTATCAAACATTTAGAGAAGGGGCAACACCCATGCTTCTCAAACTCTTCCAAAAAATTGCAGAGGAAGGAACATTTCCAAACTCATTTTATGAAGCCACCATCACCTTGATACCAAAAACAGACAAAGATAATACAAAAAGAGAAAATTACAGACCAATATCACTGATGAATATAGATGCAAAAATCATCAACAAAATACTAGCAAACAGAATCCAACAACACATTAAAAGAATCATACACCATGATCAAGTGGGATTTATTCCAGGGATGCAAGGATTTTTCAATATAAGCAAATCAATAAATGTAATACACCATATTAACAAATTGAAGAAGAAACACCATATGATCATCTCAATAGATGCAGAAAAACCTTTTGACAAAATTCAACACACATTTATGATAAAAACTCTACAGAAAGTGTGCCTAGAGGGAACCTACCTCAACCTTTATTAAAGGGCCGTATATGACAAACCCACAGCAAACATCAAGGATGTCACAAAGAAAGAAAACTACAGTCAAATATCACTGATGAACATAGATGCAAAAATCCTCAACAAAATACTAGCAAACAGAATCAAACAGCACATTAAAAGGATCATACACCATGATCAAGTGGGGTTTATTCCAGGAATGCAAGGATTCCTCAATATACTCAAATCAATCAACGTGATACACCATATTAACAAATTGAAGGAGAAAAACCATATGATCATCTCAATAGATGCAGAGAAAGCTTTTGACAAAATTCAATACCCATTTATGATAAAAAAAAAACCCTGCAGAAAGTAGGCATAGAGGGAACTTACCTCAACATAACAAAGGCCATATATGACAAACCCACAGCCAACATTGTCCTCAATGGTGAAAAACTGAAACCATTTCCACTAAGATCAGGAACAAGACAAGGTTGCCCACTCTGACCACTCTTATTCAACATAGTTTTGGAAGTTTTAGCCACAGCAATCAGAGAAGAAAAGGAAATAAAAGGAATCCAAATCAGAAAAGAAGAAGTAAAGCTGTCACTGTTTGCAGATGACATGATACTATACATAGAGAATCCTAAAGATGCTACCAGAAAACTACTAGAGCCAATCAATGAATTTGGGAAAGTAGCAGGAAACAAAATTAATGCACAGAAATCTCTGGCATTCCTATACACTAATGATGAAAAATCTGAAAGTGAAATCAAGAAAACACTCCCATTTACCATTGCAACAAAAAGAATAAAATACCTAGGAATAAACCTACCTAAGGAGACAAAAGACCTGAATGCAGAAAATTATAAGACACTGATGAAAGAAACTAAAGATGATACAAATAGATGGAGAGATAAACCATGTTCTTAGATTGGAAGAATCAACATTGTGAAAGTGACTACTACACAAAGCAACCTACAGATTCAGTGCAATCCCTATCAAACTACCACTGGCATTTTTCACAGAACTAGAACAAAAAATTTCACAATTTCTATGGAAACACAAAAGACCCAGAATAGCCAAAGCAACCTTGAGAACGAAAAACAGAGCTGGAGGAATCAGGCTCCCTGACTTCAGACTATACTACAAAGATACAGTAATCAAGACAGTGTGGTACTGGCACAAAAACAGAAAGATAGATCAATGGAACAGGATAGAAAGCCCAGAGGTAAACCCACGCACATATGGTCACTTATCTTTGATAAAGGAGGCAGGAATGTACAGTGGAGAAAAGACAGCCTCTTCAATAAGTGGTTCTGGGAAAACTGGACAGGTACATGTAAAAGTATGAGATTAGAACACTCCCTAACACCATACACAAACATAAGCTCAAAATGGATTAAAGACCTAAATGTAAGGCCAGAAACTATCAAACTCTTAGAGGAAAACATAGGCAGAACACTCTATGACATAAATCACAGCAAGATCCTTTTTGACCCAACTCCTAGAGAAATGGAAATAAAAACAAAAATAAACAAATGGGACCTAGTGAAACTTCAAAGCTTTTGCACAGCAAAGGAAACCATAAACAAGACCAAAAGACAACCCTCAGAATGGGAGAAAATATTTGCAAATGAAGCAACTGACAAAGGATTAATCTCCAAAATTCAGAAGCAGCTCTTGCAGCTCAATAACAAAAAAACAAAAAACCCAATCCAAAAATGGGCAGAAGACCTAAATAGACATTTCTCCAAAGAAGGTATACAGATTGCCAACAAACACATGAAAGAATGCTCAACATCATTAATCATTAGAGAAATGCAAATCAAAACTACAATGAGATATCCTCTCACACCAGTCAGAATGGCCATCATCAAAAAATCTTGAAACAGGGCTTCCCTGGTGGCGCAGTAGTTGGGGGTCCGCCTGCCGATGCAGGGGACGTGGGTTCATGCCCCGGTCCGGGAGGGTCCCACGTGCCGCGGAGCGGCTGGGCCCGTGAGCCATGGCCGCTGGGCCTGCACGTCCGGAGTCTGTGCTCCGCAACAGGAGAGAGGCCGCGGCGGCGAGAGGCCCGCATACCGCAAAAAAAATAAAAAATAAAAATAAATAAATCTAGAAACAATAAATGCTGGAGAGGGTGTGGAGAAAAGGGAACACTCTTGCACTGCTGGTGGGAATGTGAATTGGTACAGCCACTATGGAGAACAGTGTGGAGGTTCCTTAAAAAACTAAAAATAGAACTACCATATGACCCAGCAAACCCACTACTGGATATATACCCTGAGAAAAACATAATTCAAAAAGAGTCATGTACCAAAATGTTCATTGCAGCTGTATTTACAATATCCAGGAGATGGAAACAACCTAATTGTCCATCATCAGATGAATGGATAAAGAAGATGTGGCACATATATACAATGGAATATTACTCAGCCATAAAAAGAGATGAAACTGAGTTATTTGTAGTGCGGTGGATGGACCTAGAGTCTGTCATACAGAGTGAAGTAAGTTAGAAAGAGAAAGACAAATACCGTATGCTAACACATATATATGGAATATAAGAAAAAAAAATGTCATGAAGAACCTAGGGGTAAGACAGGAATAAAGACACAGACCTACTAGAGAATGGACTTGAGGATATGGGGAGGGGGAAGGGTAAGCTGTGACAAAGTGAGAGAGTGGCATGGATATATATACACTACCAAATAGAAAATAGATAGCTAGTGGGAAGCAGGCGCATAGCACAGGGATATCACCTCGGTGCTTTGTGACCCCCTGGATGGGTGGGATAGGGAGGGTGGGAGGGAGGGAGACGCAACAGGGAGGAGATATGGGAACATGTGTATATGTATAACTGATTCACTTTGTTATAAAGCAGAAACTAACACACCATTGTAAAGCAATTATACTCCAATAAAGATGTTAAAAAAAAGTGTCATGTACCAAAATGTTCATTGCAGCTGTATTTACAATAACCAGAAGATGGAAACAACCTAAGTGTCCATCATCAGATGAATGGTAAAGAAGATGTGGCACATATATACAATGGAATATTACTCAGCCATAAAAAGAAACGAAATTGAATTATTTGTAGTGAGGTGGATGGACCTAGAATCTGTCATACAGAGTGAAGTAAGTCAGAAAGAGAAAGACAAATACCATATGCTAACACATATATACGGAATCTAAGAAAAAAAAGAATGTCATGAAGAACCTAGGGGTAAGACAGGAATAAAGACACAGACCTACTAGAGAATGGACTTGAGGATATGGGGAGGGGGAAGGGTAAGCTGTGACAAAGTGAGAGTGTGGCATGTATATATATACACTACCAAACGTAAAATAGATAGCTAGTGGGAAGCAGCCGCATAGCACAGGGAGATCAACTCGGTGCTTTGTGACCACCTAGCGGGGTGGGATAGGGAGTGTGGATGGGAGGGAGACCCAAGCGGGAAGAGAAATGGGAACATATGTATATGTATAACTGATTCACTTTGTTATAAAGCAGAAACTAAGACACCATTGTAAAGCAGTTATACTCCAATAAAGATGTAAAAAAAAAAAAAGGATAGCTGAAAAGGTGACACAAAGGAATAGTAGAGGGGCAAGCAGCTGCATAAATTTTATGTTATAGTAGAATGTCCCTCCCCCCAAAACATAAGAAAGGGCCAAGGCCAGGGGTTTTTAAAACTGGCTGAACAAATTTGGAATCACTTGTGTAGTTATGAAAACTTCTGGTGACTGGGCCCCATCTCAAGAGATTCTGATGCAATTGGTATGGGGTGCCACTTGGGCATCAGGATGTGTACAAGCTCTCCAGGTGATTCTAATGTGCAGTCAGGGATTGAGAAACATGGCTTAGTTCCTACCAGGTGTGAATTATTGATGCAGGGACATAGGGCTCAAATGATAGTGACAGTGGCAGGTATGTATAATCTACCAGGGCAAGATTATACTTTCATCACTAATTTGGAAGGTAATGTATCATTTAAAAAATTCTACTATTTGTTAATTTAGAGTTTTGAAATAATTATTTAAAGTATGTTTTCCCAACAAATCTCAGACTCAAGCTTATATATTGGTACCTTTTTATGTTCTCAACCTTAGATGAGCCCTTCATTTTCTTTTTCCTCCTTTTTCTCTGTTAACATAATGTGGGATTTACATCAAAAGTGTATTTCCTACACTATTTTTGATATTAGAGCCCTTTCATTTCAAGAAAGTTTTTGGCTTTTTCATTCAATTCTAGAAACAGACGTACATTTTTCAGGCTTTTACTTTAACTGATTTCTGTGTCTTTTTACCATGGTTTTCTCAAATTTATGTTTTGTATTTAGAAAATACTTTTAAGACATTTGTTTTAGAGAAGGCTGATATATTTTGTGAATCCTTGTGTGATTGTTAATGTTATGTCAACTTCGCTAAGCTATGATGCCCAGTTGTTTGGTCAAATACTAGTCTAGATGTTGCTTTGATGGCATTTTGTAGATGTAATTAATATTTACAACCAGCTGAAATTTTTACAGAACCAAACTTGGGTCCACTTGCCTGCACGCAGTAAAGCCAATCTACTGACAACGGGTTGTGGTGAAGGAAAGTGCAGCATTTATTGCAGGGCACCAAGCAAGGAGTCCAGTGCAGCTAGAGCTTAAAAGACCCGAACTCCCTGAAGACTTTCAGGGAAAGGTTTTTAAAGACAGGGTGAGGGATGGGGTTTGTGGGATGTGTGGACATTCTTCTGATTGGATGGTGGTGAATTATAGTAATCAGAAGTCAACATTATCAACCTTCTGGTTCCAACTGGTCTGGGGGTCTATGTGTTTGTGGGCAGCATACAATTAACTTCTTCCACTTGGTGGAGGTTTCAGTATCTGCAAAACAGCTCAAAGGACATGGCCTCAGAATATTATCTATAGTTCTTTAGGAAGAACTAAAGGTCTCTGACTTTGTTTAATGGCTAAAGTATTACTATTTTGTCCTGCTTGACTGTTTTTCTCTTTCTTCATTTTCTCACTTCTCTGATTACATTTATTCTTTGACTAAAGTTTTTCTACAGAGAAAAGGCAGGCAGAGGACATGGGTAGGGTCAATTCTGGGAAGGCTTCATATGGTCCTGCTCAGTTCCATAATGTGGGTGGGCCTCATCCAAACAGTTGAAGTCCTTAAGACCTAAAACTCAGGCTTCTCCAAAAAGAAGGAATTCTGCCTCAAGACTAACATAGAAATCCTGCCTGAGTTCCCAAGTTGCCAGCCTGTTTGACAGATTGCACTCTTGCCAGGCTTCACAATTGCATGGGCCAATTTCTTAAAATAGATCTCTCTCTCTCTCTCTCTCTTTTTCTGTTCTCTGGAGAACCCTGACTGATACACCTATAGCCCAGCAATGTCTTTTTATAGTTATTACATATGAGCAACTTGCTGAGTAAAAAATTCCTGGACCACAAATTTCAGCCTCTGTGTGTTAGCCCAAGTTTATGTGCCCAACACACAGTGAGGCCAGACAAACCAAAACATCAGAGTTTGGAACAGAGAAAGGTTTATTGCAGGGCCATGAAAGGAGACAGGTGGCTCATGCCCCAAAAGACCCCAAACTCCCTGAAGGGATTCAGCAAAGCATTTTTAAAGGCCAGATGAGGGAGGAGGTGTCACAGGGTATGTGATCAGCTCCTGCACAATTCTCTTTTTTGTTGACAGTAACAGGAAAGTGTCACAGGGGTTAATTTTATTAATCCTTAGGCACCAGTATGTCTGAGGGCTACGTGCACATGCTCATCAAGTAGTTAACATCTTCCATTTGATGGGGGGTTTTCACAACTGTAAAACAACTCAGGAATATGCTTTAGATACTGTTATCTAGGTACTTCATAGAGGAGCTAAAGCAGAGGGTATGGGGAAAGGGCCTGCACTGGGAAGGTCCCACAGGGTCCTGCTCAGTTACATGTGAACTTTCAACCCTTGCTGTTGGGGAGCAGCAGTAAGGGAGCTTAGCATTTGCTCTTTTTGTGGGTAATTTGATATTTAGGACTGAATGCTTGCAGGATTTTTTTTCTCTAAGAGTTAAAAGTTTTTGCCAAGAAATCTTTAATTTTGGATTTTTCCCACTTATATTCCTTGGAATTCAAGTGAGCATTTTCAATCTTGGATCTGTCTTTAGCTAAGGAAATGTTTTGCCATTGACATATTTCCTTGATTCTAAACTGACATCAGTTGAAAATGTACACCACAGAAAAAGTGTTTTGGGGTGGGGGGGAATGGCAGGCAAATTATAAGATATGAGATACATTTTAATTTCATAAAGATAAAAATGAGGGAAAATTTGTAACTCATTTGTTTTGGTCTTTGCTTTAATATTTCCCCATGTTTAAGTTTTCCATTCTCCATCCTCTGTTTGTATTATATTCTATCATTTTCATGTCTTTTGTCTTTTTTCTGTATTCTCAGATTTGCACAGTGTGTCATTTATTCATGTCTCTACATCATTAAGTAAGCTCTTTACTGCCTTTTAATGTGATTTTAAGTTCAGCATTTGTAAAGTTATTCAAGTCCTTTAAAGGATTTAAATCTTTTGCAATCTTGTACATTTCTGCTGTTCTCATCCCTGGGTGTCTTTGCATAATTATCTATAATCTCATCAGGATTTTTGTCCCCTGAGACTTAAAAGCCCTGTCTTTATGCATTCTTTCAAGAATACCACACAGTTTCTGGAAAGTTTCTTCAAGACACTGCTGGTGATTATTTTCAGAGCTAGGCTTGTCTTCTGCCTCTTCTGGATATGCTGCTCCCATTTCTTAGTTTGGCTTTACTTTCTCCATAGGCCCTCGCTTTTCCCCTTTCCTGGCTGGCTTGATTTCATCTTTTCCACAGGCAGTCTTCATGTTTCTAACTACTCATTTTGGGAGGTAGCTAATTCCCCTCTCAGAATCACAGCTAAGGTTATGGTTGTTATGTAGGCTCCTAGTTTAATTCTCCGTTTTTAGCAGCTTCCCCCTTCCCCATGTACTTCCCTCTCCCACAGCTACTTACCCTCATATTTTCACCATCTAGTTCTCTGGACCTCTAAGGCAATACCTCCATATAACCCACACACCCCAGCATGAACTTTTCTCAGGGCACTTCCTCTCCCAGTGGTCTCAAAATTATTTCCCAGAAAGTAAAAAATTATTTTGACAGCTGGCAGCTAACAGCTAAGCTGAAGCAAAGTGTTCCCAAATGAATATAAACAACTTTCACAGACTATAAACAATAATCAGACAAGGCCACTCTGAGACCATGCCTAAAACAAGGCAGAGACAAAGCCATACCACGGCCACAAAAATAAACACTTTGCTTTTCTTTTCTTTTCTTGCTGATAGGAGTAATTGCTGTTGCTTTACCAATGACACTCTCTAGCACTGCTTCAATTCTTCTACTAACCAAATAAAAATTACCAAGATATCCAATCACCAAAGTACCCACTCTTTCCAAAACTACTGGCCCAAGAACTGGTCTTCACTTCCTGACACACTCAGTCCAAACTTAACTCCCAACTTCCTTCAACCCTCCTAAGAATCACTCAGTACAAGTCCAAAACCTGGAATAAACGCCTCTTAACAAGGCATCTTATGGATCCCATTGTGTGCTCTCTCCCTGGCTGCAACAAGCTAAATATACCTAAATTCATTTGACCAAGTACATTCCTGGTGGTCTTTTGTTGGTCAATTTCAACACCCTGAAAGACAAGTCATTTCTTCAACAATGGATGTACAATTTAAAATATTTTTATGTATTAATAAGGGCTAATTACCAGTGTGAATAAAAAAATGTTGACTGCCATAGTTGCAGCCATCAAGCTACTGCAGCCACCCCCAGGGATGCACCCTGTGGGGGCTCAGAATGGAAAAGAACAGGATACTGGCCCTAGATAGCTAAGGTGCAAATCAAAGGGATGATTTCTATGAGAACAGACTCTTGCTTCTTTCTGTACACACAAAAGTGCTAAATTCATTAACTTGAGATATCTGGTTTTCTTTATTTAACAGTAATCTTTTGATGTTCCAACTACCTGGTCTTTGTTGCAAAAACCCCTATATATCCTTGTTCCTCCCTTACCTCTTTGAAGCAATCCTTCAGAGCTATTCTGAGAAGCTATCTTCCAGGCTTGAAGTCCTTAGAAAATCTGCCAAATAAAACATAATTCTTAACTTTTAGGTTGTGCTTTTTTTTTTTTTTTTTTTTTCAGTCAACAGCAGCAATCCACCTACTAGTAATCTGGTGTGACACTAGAGTGTTCTGAGGAATTTGGTGTTCTTCTCTGAAATATGACTAACACATTAATAGTTTAAAAGTTCTGCCCATGTGTACATCAGAAGCAATCTTTGTTCTCTGCATTTTAGTATTAGGCGTGATTAAGAGCTAGGTGACTCTGCTTCAGAATTGGCTTGGCTGCCTGGTTATTGGGGTGCCTCAGCTCTCTATTACCTCCTTTATCTTCCAGTAAGCTAACTGGTTTTCACTTCCTGTTTATTGGTCAAAGCAAGACATGAGATAAGCCCCAGTATTCAGAATGGGTGGAGACTACAAAGTTACAGGGCAAAGGGCATGGGTACAGAGTGGCTATTAATTAAAGCCATTAATGTTATTGTTTAACTTCTCAGTGTCTTGTCTGTAAAATAGAGAAAATAATACTTACAGAATTTTGTCATGAGTTTAAATATGTTACAAAAAATGAGCTAATACATGTAAAATGTTGAGACTAGTGCCTGGGAACTAGTGGGCACTATATAAATATTTGCTTATTATTATTGTCTTGAGTTGGTTATTCCTTTGTATTAAGGGACTTCTTGCTTTGAGTTATACATTTTTCTTGGTTTTATTTAATTTTCTATGTGTTTTTGTGTTGCTTTGTTAATATTTTTATCAATAATGCTTTAAGCCTACATTTTTCATAATCAGAGCTGAAGATATATATTGACTTGTATAAAATCATCCATTTTCTTATTACTAAAACAGATGTATGTGTAATTTCCCTTGAATTTTTTTTCTCAGTGTCACTTTATTAGATGGACTTCTCATAAATTTGTGTTATTTGAGTAACTTGCAACAAAATCTCAAGGTATGTGTAATAAAATTACTCAGTTATTTTTAAGTGCCTAAAGCATAATTTTATAATGTATCATAAAAATAAGCTCACCTTACAACTTTAGGGGGTTTTTTCCTCTCCAGTGTTTGGTAGAGTTCTCCACTGACAAGTGGGATTGGGACAGATAAATTGGCCAAGGGGCTGTGAAAGGAACAACTTGGAATTGTACAGTGTACAACCTGTGCGACTATACACAACAGCCCTGGGATTGCAACTCATTCTAAGTGAACTTTGGTCAAAAAATTGGACAGCTGCCCATTGAGAGCAACCTCCAATGTAATGCTCACTGCGCTATATCTCCAAGGGGTTCATTTTATTGGTTTGTCTTTTGTTTTTCATAATGCAAGGTAAATACTGCTAACACAGAGACCAAAACACTCTTTTAGATTTGTTTGCCTCTCAGTGAGACTTACTTTCATTTCACGGTGCTTGGCCAACTCCAACCAGCTTTACTATGTACACCTCCTGTGATGCTCACCATAGCTGGCAAGGTTATCACCAGACACACCAGACTTTGAATGGCACGGGCAAGGTCAGGCAGTAGTACATTTTAGCACGCCAACTCAGACCCAGCTTCTAACTCCAGGCCGGCATACCACCCACCGTACTCTATTCTGTTTTTTTTTAAAAAACTGCAAGAAGGAAGGAAAGAGGAAAGCAGAACATTGAGTTCAACAACAGGATAGTTCTAAAGATAAAATTGCTGTTTGCGGACTGTTGGGATGCACATTTTAAACCTCCCAAAACAAGTCACTTAGATTTACTGCTTGGTAAGAAGAAAAGCCTTTAAAATTGGTTTTCAAATAGAGTGTTTTTTCTTCATCCTCATAAGTGCAAAAGTGACTAAACACTCTACACTTTTTCGATCTTTCCCAAATAATATCACCTTTAGTGAAGAACCAAGCATGAAAAATTTCAGCTCAAAAGAATCACTCTCTAAAATCATGGAGCAATTTTTTAAAGAAAAAAATGTGGAAAGAAAATGTATGTGTAGCCAGAGGTAGTAACACTGGTTGGTCTGACATGGTTGAGGAATGGGCTGTTTTGAATAAATAAATTTCTAACTAAAGCATTACCTATTAATGTTTTTCATGGAAATTCATCTGTTTTTATTCTTAACTCCTTAAAATAATGCAGTGCAAATATTTTTTAAGGAATAGTTAAATAAATTTAGGGACCACAATTTTATCTTTATCATACAAATGGAAAAGAAATATGAGTGATGGAATTCCAGAGATTTGGAATGTTTTTTAAAAGTCTTTATATATGATAGAAATGTTTAGGCCAACTTTATACTTCCTAAAATAAATAGCCAATTTTAAAAAAATAGAGTTTTTCTTAAAAAATTAGAAAATACTGATACAGAGTAGAAAATAAAAACCACTTATGGCCAACTACCAGAGATAACTAGTGTTACTGTGTTTTTTTTTTATCCCTAACATCTTTGTGTGTGTGTGTACACAACTTTAATTGTTGTAAAGGGACAAAGTAGGTAATTAAATAGTTAACTTCATTAGAGGATTATAAGTTAAGGAAAAAGCTAAGGAGACCCTTGTAAGTTAATGAAAGCAAGCTTGCTTAACCACAAAACCAAGCAGTCTTGTTTAGCAACAAAACCATGCAACAGAAGCATGAAACATGGCCCCAAACCAATAAAACAATGGTGGAATAAGACCCACATCCTGCCCAGTGAACTCAGTAAGTTAATGATTCCTAGGACATGCTCCTCTGGGCACACTAAAAACAAAAATATAAGGAAAGGGTAACATTATACTGAAACTTGAGATGATTTACCATTTTTAACATATATTACTACATTTTTGCTCATTTCCATCATGCCATGACAGTCCTGTCTTGATCATGTAGGGACAAGAAAACTCCCCTGCCTGATGTGGAGGAGGAGCTGATGATGGAAGCTTGATGTCTACTCAAGAATGAGGAAGAAGGTGGTCCTCTCCTCCTCCCCACTTTTCCTTTGATTATAAAACTGTAGCCCGCTAAGTTCTTGGTGTGTGGCACCCTCTCACCCACCCACGTGTAAGCCTCACAAACATCCTATTCTAATAAATCACTTCTTATCTATCACTTTGCCTCCCACTGAATTCTTTCTGTGCTGAGACATAAAGAACTGTAGCTCCTCAGAACCCCAGAGACGCTTTTCTGTTGTTTCAGCTGGCAACCATGAAGGGATAGTGGTAAGATAAGAAGGATAGGGGTTGGGCCCTAGAGGGGTCGTGGGACACTATGAGCCAGGAGTACCGGGGAGGACACTCTGCTAATGTCTGCCCCTTTAAGCAGGCCGATCAACCTCGAATGCTTTGGGGCTCTGATTATATACCTAGGTACAGACCAGGAATGATTGTATGGATGTATAAAGACAGTGAGCCAGAGAAATGGTGGCAATCAGCTTGGGTTACCATAGAAAGGTGGTATGAATATTTAGAGACAAGGAAGGGATCTTTTTGCTGGTGCAGGAGACAAGGGCAATGGTATGTGAAAAGGAAGAAATTTTACTTGCTTCTGACAGGATTTAACAATCTATACTCTTCTTAATTCTGAGATTTTTCTCCTCTATTCTATATCTATTCCTGTTAAAACACAAGTCTGTAAACTTAACTATTCCAACTGTTATATATAAACTGATAAGTTTTGCATTGCAATGTTTGTTTAATGAATAAGTTTGAAAATGGAACTATGAGATTGCTGACTGTCTGGATATATGTAAGTCTTGTGTGTTTTTGTCTTTAGATAGTATTGCTGAGGTTAATTTATAAATAAGCTCTATTTAATTGGCTTTAAAAAAAGTAAGCACTAACAAATAAAATATTTCTAAATATAAGGGAAACTAAGCTAAATGGATTTCAAGTTCATGTGATGTGAAAAATATTTAATATTAAATTAATACCTTGTATTAAAGCTAAAGTTTGTTGTTTAAGTTTATTAATTAATACAGACATGTCTTTAGAGTCATCAGCATTAATTATGATATTTTATTGTACTTGAGTTTACTAAAAGTCAATAAGTTCATATTATATCTGTTGTAAAATTTGTCAGCAAGAAAATTAACCCCTCATTGTCAGACTTCTGCCATTCTGATGTCCTTGTAGCATGGCAATAGTCTGCTCTGAAATGAGAGAAATGAAGATTGATAAACAATAGCTACAAATTAAACAGTCAGGGCTATGAGAAATCCAAAACAGCATCTTGGCTTTTCCTGGTGCCCTGGCAAACCCCATCTTTTATTTAATGGTTTAAAGCCTTTCTTGGCTACAGGGCTGATGCCCTCACAGTGAAAAAATATAGTTTTGAAATGTGTTTTTCACTTGGGTTATACTTTCTACAATTTTTAGTGATCAAGGCACCCACTACTTTACTAGAAAATTATATGAGCTAATTTGACCAATTAACCAGACTTATTTTATAAACAAATTAATCTTAATTTGGCTACAGTTGGTAAAAATAAGGGTAATTTTAGAGAAAAAGAAATTATATTTTTGTGGCTTTATTTTAAATACATCTTTATTGGAGTACAATTTCTTCACAATGCTGTGTTAGTTTCTGTAGTACAACAAAGTGAATCAGCCATATGCATACATATATCCCCATATACCCTCCCTCTTGCATCTCCCTCCCACCCTCCCTATCCCAGCCCTCTAGGTCGTCGCAAAACACCAAGCCGATCTCCCTGTGCTATGCTGCTGTTTCCCACTAGCTATCTATTTTACATTTGGTAGTGTGTATATGTCGATGTTACTCTCACCTTGCCCCAGCTGCCCCCGTCCCTGCCCCCGTGTCCTCAAGTCCATTCTCTATGTCTATGTCTTTATTCCTGCCCTGCCACTAAGCTCATCAGTACCTTTTTCCCCCCATAGATATGTGTTAGCATATGGTATTTGTTTTTCTCTTTCTGACTTACTTCACTCTGTATGACAATCTCTAGGTCCATCCACCTCAATACAAATAACTCAATTTTGTTTCTTTTTATGGCTGAGTAATATTCCATTGTAATATATGTGCCACATCTTCTTTATCCATTCATCTATCAATGGACATTTGGTTGCTTCCATGCCCTGGCTATTGTAAATAGTGCTACAATGAACATTGTGGTACATGTCTCGTTTGGAATTATGGTTTCCTCAGGGTATATGCCTAGTAGTGGGATTGCTGGGTCATATGATAGTTCTATTTTTAGTTTTTTAAGGAACCTCCATAGTGGTTTTATCAGTTTACATTCCCACCAACAGTGAAGGAGGGCTCCCTTTTCACCACACCCTCTCCAGCATTTATTGCTTGTATATTTTCTGATGAAGGCCATTCTGACTGGTGTGAGGTGATATCTCATTGTAGTTTTGATTTGCATTTGTCTAGTAAGTAGGGAGGTTGAGCAGCTTTTCATCTGCCTCTTGGACACTGGTATGTCTTCTTTGGTGAAATGTCTATTTAGGTTTTCCATCCAATTTTTTAATTTGGTTGTTTGTATTTTTGAAACTGAGCTCCATGAGCTGTTTGTATATTTTGGAGATTAATCCTTTGTCCATTGTTTCATTTGCAAATATTTTCTCCCATTCTGAGGGTTGTCTTTTCATCTTTTTTATGGTTTCCTATGCTGTGCAAAAGCTTTTGAGTTTAATTAGGTACCATTTGTTTATTTCTGTTTTTATTTTCATTACTCTAGGAGATGGGTCAAAAAATATCTTGCTGTGGTTTATGTCAAAGAGTGCTTTTCCTATGTTGTCCTCTAAGAGTTTTATAGTGTCCGGTCTTACATTTAAGCTTTGAATCCATTTGGAATTTATTTTTGTGTATGGTGTTAGGTAATGTTCTAATTCATTCTTTTACATGTAGCTGTCCAATTTTCCCAGCACCACTTATTGAAGAGGCTGTCTTTTCTCCATTGAATGTTCTACCTCCTTTGTCATAAGTTAGGTGACCAGAGGAGTGTGGGTTTATCTCTGGGCTTTGTATCCTGTTCAATTGATCTATATTTCTGTTTTTGTGCCAGTACCATACTGTCTTGATTACTGTAGATTTGTAGTATAATTTGAATTGGGGAGTCTGATTCCTCCAACTCCATTTTTCTTTCTCAAGATTGCTTTGGCTATTTGGGGTCTTTGCGTTTCCATACCAATGGTAAAATTTTTTGTTCTAATCCTGTGAAGAGTGCAATTGGTAGTTTAATAGGGATTGCATTGAATCTGTAGATTGCTTTGGGTAGTATAGGCATTTTCACAATATTGATTCTTCCAATCAAAGAACATGGTATATTTCTCCATCTGTTTTTCTCTTCTTTGATTTCTTTCATTAGTGTTTTATAGTTTTCTGAGTACAAGTCTTTTGCCTCCTTAGGTAGGTTTATTCCTCGGTATTTTATTCTTTTTGTTGCAGTGGTAAATGGGATTGTTTCCTGAATTTCTCTTTCTAATTTTTCATTGTTACTGTATAGGAATGCAAGAGATTTCTGTGCATTAATTTTGTATCCTGCAACCTTACCAAATTCATTGATTAGTTCTAGTAGTTTTCTGGTGACATCTTTAGGATTTTCTATGTATACTATCATGTCATCTGCAAACAGTGACAGCTTTACTTCTTCTTTTCCAATTTGGATTCCTTTTATTTCTTTTTCTTCTCTGATTTCCATGGCTAGGACTTCCAAAACTATGTTGAATAAGAATGGCGAGAGTGGACATCCTTGTCTTTTTCCTGATCTTAGTGGAAATGTTTTCAGTTTTTAACCATTGAGTATGATGTTTGCTGTTGGTTTGTCATATATGGCCTTTATTATGTTGAGGTACATTCTCTCTATGCCCATTTTCTGGAGAGTTTTTATCATAAATGGGTTTTGAATTCTGTCAGAATATTTTCTGCATCTACTGAGATGACCATACACTTTTTATTCCTTAATTTGTTAATATGATTTGTAACACATTGATTTGTAACACATTGATTTGTAACACATTAATGTAATTTGTAACACATTGATTGATTTGTGTATATTGAAAAATCCTTGCATTCCTGGGATAAATCCCACTTGATCATTGTGTCTGATCCTTTTAATATGTTGTTGGATTCTGTTTGCTAGTATTTTGTTCAGGATTTTTGCATCTATGTTCATCAGTGATATTGGTCTGCAATTTTCTTTTTTTGTGTGATATCTTTTTCTAGTTTTGGTATCAGGATGATGGTGGTTTCATAGAATGAATTTGGGAGTGTTCCTCCCTGTGCAATTTTTTGGTAGAGTTTGAGAAGTATCAGTGTTAGCTCTTCTCTAAATATTTGATAGAATTCACCTGTGAAGCCATCTGGTCCTAGACTTTTCTTTGTTGGAAGATTTTAGCTACAGTTTCAATTTCATTACTTGTGATATGTCTGTTTATATTTTTAATTCTTCCTGGTTCTGTCTTGGAAAATTCTACCTTTCCATGAATTTGTCCATTTCTTCATGATTGTCCATTTTTTTTACATATAGTTATTTTTAGTAGTCTCTTATAATCCTTTGTATTTCTGTGGTTTCAGTTGTGATTTCTCCTTTTTCATTTCAAATTTTATTGATTTGCATCCTCTCCCTTTTTTTCTTGATGAGTCTGGCTAAAGGTTTATCAATTTTGTTTATCTTCTAAAAGAACCAACTTTTAGTTTTATTGATCTTGATCTATTGTTTTCTTCATTTCTATTTCATTTATTTCTGCTCTGGTCTTTATGATTTCTTTCCTTCTACTGAGTTTGGGTTTTCTTTGTTCTTTTTCTAGTTGCTTTAGGTGTAGGGTTAGATTTTTTATTTGAGATTTTTCTTGTTTCTTGAGGTGAGATTGAATTGCTATAAACTTACCTCTTAGAACTGATTTTGCTGAGTCCCATAGGTTTTGGGTCATCATGTGTTTGTTGTCATTTGTGTCTATGTATTTTTTAAATTTCTTCTTTGATTTCTTCAGTGATCTCTGGCTTATTTAGTAGTGCACTGTTTAGCCTCCAAGTATTTGTGCCTTTACAGTTTTTTTTTTCCTGTAATCAACTTCCAATCTCGTAGCATTATGGTCAGAAAAGATGCTTGACATGATATCAATTTTCCTAAATTTTCCAAGGCTTGATTTGTGACACTAGATGTGATCTATCCTGGAGAATGTTCCATGAGCACTTGAGAAGAAAGTGTATTCTGCCACCTTCGGGTGGAATGTCCTATAAATATCAATTAAATCTATCTGGTCTATTGTGTCATTTAATGCTTGTGTTTCCTTATTTATTTTCTGTTTGGATGATCTGTCCATTGGTGTAAGCAGGGTGCTAAAGTCCCCTACTACTATTGTGTTACTGTCAATGTCCCCTTTCATGGTTGTTAGCATTTGCCTTATGTATTGAGGTGCTCCTACATTGGCTGCATAAACATTTAAATGGTTATCTTCTTGGATTGATCCCTTGATCATTATGTGGTGTCCTTCCTTACATCTTGTAACAGTTTTCATTTTAAAGTCTATTTTATCTGATACGAGTATTGCTACCCCAGCTTTCTTTTGATTTCCATTTGCATTGAATATCTTTTTCCATCCCTTCACTTTCAGTCTGTATGTGTCACTGGGTCTGAAGTGGGTCTCTTGTAGACAGCATATATAAGGGTCTTGTTTTTGCATCCATTCAGCCAGTCTGTGTCTTTTGTTTGGAACATTTAATCCACTTACATTCAAAGTTATTATCGATATGTATGTTCCTATCACCATTTTCTTAATTGTTTTCAGTTTGTTTTTGTGGGTCTTTTTCTTCTGTTTTTCCAGCCTAGAGAAATTCCTTTAACATTTGCTGTAAAGCTGGTTTTGTGGTGCTGAATTCTCTTAGCTTTTGCTTGTCTGTAAAGCTTTTGATTTCTCTGTCAAATCTGAATGAGATCAATGCTAGGTAGAGTAACCTTGGTTGTAGGTTTTTCTCTTTCATTACTTTAAATATATCATGCCACTCCCTTCTGGCCTGCATAGTTTCTGCTGGAAAATCAGCTGATGACTTTATGGGGATTCCTTTGTATGTTATGTTTTGCTTTTCCCTTGCAGCTTTTAATATTTTTCCTTTGAATTTAATTTTTGTCAGTTTGATTAATACATGTCTTGGTGTGTTTCTCCTAGGATTTATCTTGTATAAGACTCTCTATGCTTCCTGGACTTGGGTGGCTATTTCCTTTCCCATGTTAAGGAAGTTTTCCACCATAATCTCTTCAAATATTTTCTCAAACCCTTTCTTTTTCTCTTCTTCTTCTGGGACCCCTATAATTCGAATGTTGGTGTGTTTAGTGTTGTCCCAGAGGTCTCTGAGTTTGTCTTCAATTCTTGTCATTCTTTTTTCTTTATTGTGCTCCTTGGCAGCTATTTCCACCATTCTGTCTTCCAGCTCATTTATTCGTTCTTCTGCCTCAGTTATTCTGTTATTGATTCCTTGTAGCTTATTTTTCATTTCAGTTATTGTGTTGTTCACCTCTGTTTTTTGTTCTTTAGTTCTTCTAGATCTTTGTTAAACATTTCTTGTATTTTCTCAATCGATGCCTCCATTCTATTTTCAAGATTCTGCATCATTTTTACTGTCATTACTGTGAATTGTTTTTCAGGTAGGTTGCCTATTTCCTCTTCATTTATTTGGTCTTGTAGGTTTTGGCTTTGCTCCTTCATTTGTGACATTTCTTTTGTCATGTCATTTTTTTTTTTTGATGGGTGGGGTTGTGTTCTGGCCTTACTTTTTGTTTGGCCTGAGGCTTTCAACACGTGAGTTTGCTGGCTGTTGTGTAGAGCTGGGTCTTGTTGCTGAGATGAGGACCTCCAGGTGACCTCACTCTGGTTAATATTCCCTGGAGTCTGAGGTTCTCTGTTAGTCCAGTGGTTCAGACTAAGAGCTCTCACCGCAGAAGCTTTAGCCCAACCCCTGGGTCATGAACCAAGATCCCAGAAGCTGCATGGGGTGGCAAAAAACAAAAAAAAAGGAGAATAATAACAAAGAGTAAAAAATAAATTTAGACTAGAAAACTAACAGATATGTTAGAAAGAATATAAAACTTAAAATATAGATGAAACAACAACTGGAGGGTAAAAAAGAACCACAAGTGCAAAAAGAGGAGAAAAAAAAAAGAAAGGTTGAAAAGGCCTTGGCTCTGTAGGGCGGGACCTAGGCAGGAGCAGGATTTGGGCAGTGGGTGGGGCCTATGCTTAGCACCCACAGGGCTGGAAAAGGCCCTTGGGGAGAAGGGTTAGGTTTAGGCTCAATGGAACAGAAGGGGCCCAGGCATGCCTCTGGTCTCACAGGGTGCAGGACCTGGCCTGGGAGCCCAGCAGGCTTCCTGGGCCCAAGTGGGTTGAGAAAATGCCCTCTGCTTCCCTCCTGCTCCTCTGATCCCAGAGGGCCCCTCCAACCTGCCTCTCCTGTTCTCCCCTGGCCTCCCTCCTATGCTTCCAGGACCAACACCACCCAGAGGGGGCCTCTGAGGGTATAGGACCTGGTCCGAGGGCCAGGCAGCCTTCCCAGGCCAATTGGACAGGGGAAACTCTCAGTGCGCTCTCCCCTGATCCAAGCCCCAAAGGTCCCTCCAGGCATAGAAACCCCTCCCCCCTCCCAGCCACCCCTCAGGGGCACCAGCCCTGTCCGGCCCCGACTTCTCCTCCCCACCCCAGTTCCCCCACATCCTACCAGTTTGCTTGGGGGTCCCTCCCATCTCTTTGGGCTTTGAGGTCTCCAACCAGCGTCCGGCAGGTGCCCTAGTTGTGGGATGATGTGAACTCTGTCTTCCCATGTCACCATCTTGACTCCACCTTTTCTCAAAATTATGTTTTAATAGACATTAAATTTTAGTTTTGCTACTTGAGGTCCATATCTGCTGTTTAAAACTCACTTTTTGGGGCTTCCCTGGTGGCGCAGTGGCTGAGAGTCCACCTGCCATTGCAGGGGACACGGGTTCGTGCCCCGGTTCAGGAGGATCCCACATGCCGTGGAGTGGCTGGGCCCGTGGGCCATGGCCGCTGAGCCTGCACATCCGGAGCCTGTGCTCTGCAATGGGAGAGGCCACAGCAGTGAGGGGCCCACGTACCGCAAAAGAAAAACAAAACTCACTTTACAAATAGCTCTTTTTTGCTATGTTATATTATTAAAAAAGATAATGAAGCTATTAAAACCTAATTGAATTATTAAGAAGATATTCTAAGCTTGTTTCTAAAGCTGATCACTGTAATCTATCTTTGAATGAAAATTAGATGCCCATAACCTATAACCAGGGGATTATACATATTAGGGAAAAATATCATTTAAAGAACTGTGTCCAACTTAGATAAAAGGTCTCTTATCAGGTATTCTGAAGTACATCATGCCCAAGAAAACTGAAGGGAATCAAATTCTAAGAATTAAGATACTTTTCCCCTAACTACTAAAAGTGCCCAAAGGAAGACTTCCTGAGCTCCGATGTCAGTCTTCCCTTCCTTCGACCCTTACAAGTGTTGACCCTTTATTTTCAACTTGCAGCCAGACCAGTTCCCACTCATTGTTACCGCCACTGGGACACCTTCTGTGCTATTCTTTTGCAGCAATTTCGCGGGCATTAACACCTAGTTGGGAGACTACTTTGGAAGGGATAACATCTAAAGTTGTAAGTAAAATTCTTGATTGAATTGCATGGTAGATTTTGACATGGGAACAAAACTTTTAGATAGCTAATTATTACTCTAGTGGAAGCCACTGTATCCATGGAAACGGCTGCTCCAACAAGGGCTATCTCACAGGCGGGAGCCCTTTCTCCAGCCGAGGCTACTATCCCAGGGGAAAATGCACTGAAGTGTGAGGAGAGACCTCTGCTATATTCAGGAGCTCCTTTGCACCTCAAGTTACCCAAGGGACCCATTTTCAGCCCAGCTAGCCCACAGCAGTGAAAGTTACCAACAAACTGCCCCTATGGTTTTGCCTCTGAGAGAAATTTCTGATGGAAATCAAGGAACAATAAGAGTCCATGTGCTCTTTTCAATGTCCAATAGAAGTCTGACAGAGGATAAGTTGGGAAGTTTTTCTGAGGATTCTGAATTTTCACAGGAGTTCACCCAGTCGAAGAGATCTTTTGATCTCACCTGGGGGGATTTCCAGATCTTATCCCACTGCTTCACCCCTGAAAGAGAATAACATATAATACTGGTAGCCAGAGTCCATGCTGACCAAGTGGCAGCCCAAGTCCAAGTGGGCCATACTGTACACCAAGTGGGGAACAACACTGTCCCCAAGGCAGATCCACCGTGGAATTACCAGATAAATTCTATTGATAGGGATAGATGGGACCATATGATTAACTGTTTAATAAAGTCTATGAAAAAAATTAGATTAAAACCCGACAATTATGAAAAAATAAAAAAAGTCCAACTGGGACCAGATGAAAATCCTGCAGTTTTTCAAGGGAAATTAGTGGAAGCTTTTAGAAAGTATACACATGTGGATCCCTCCTCCTCCAAGGGACAAGCCCTTTTGGCTATGCATTTCATAGCCCAGTCTGCCCCAGAAATCAGGTGCAAAATTCAAAAATAACTGCTGGTCCTCAGACCTCTATGAGTGATTTGCTCTAATTGACATATTTGGTTTTCAATAATAAGGATAAGGCCCAAAAGGCTGAACACACCAAGAAAAATATACAAAAGGCCCAAATGATGGCAGTGACGTTGTCCCCAGAGACCACTCAAGGGGAGGCCAGGCTTTCTGGATCATTCTGGCCATGGTGGACGACATGGTCCATGGGTACCCAGACAAAACCAGTTTACCCTGTGTGGACAAAAGGGAGACTGGAGGAAAGATTGTGATTGATGCACCCTTTACAAACAGCTAACGTTGGCAACGGGAATGCCCCAGATGCCAGAGAGTGATGGTGGCCCCTCAGCCATTGATGATTTCACAATCAGAAGACTGAGGGGACCCTTGGCCAAAAGTGGCTCTGCATAGAGATACCACATACATAATTAATGTCAAGCCTCAGGTGGTCATTGATGTGGTGGGCCATTTGATAGAATTTCTCACAGACACTGGTGCAAAATTTTCTGTCTTAACCCAAAGGATTGGAAGCCTTAATAACCATAAGGAATATGTAATGGGAGTGTCAAGAAAGAGACAGGGGCACACTTTCCTGGAACCCATTTTGTGCAACATCAATGGCCAGTTGTTTCTACATCGCTTCCTGTTTTTGCCTGACTGTCTTCTCTCTTTAATGGAAGGGACTTATTAACTAAATTAGGGGCCACTCTGTTTCTTGAGGACAAGGAAGCCACCCTTATCACCAAAAGAGGTTAAAAGTAAATAAAGAAGAACAGATTAAATCTATAACTGAGATAAAAGACTAAATAGACCCTGAAGATGAAACATTGACATTCCAGGCCTAGCCAAAACAAACAGATTGAGGCTTTAGGTGACCGTCTTCCAGATTTGGAAACTGTTTTGGAAAAGTTGGTTGGACCTCAAAAATCGTGGTTATAATCATTTTAAATGACTCTTCTAATGCTTATTACTGTATTTCTTTTAATTTATATCTTGTTGTAGACTCATCCTCCAACACTTAACATGCAAGAAGGCTAAAAGGATGATGCTGAGCAAAGTGACATTGGTTTACAGTTCTCCCAGCAGAGAAGGGACAGTCAGCCAGGTGTTTTACTCCTTCCCCAGCCAGGTCTATGTCCCATCTCAGCAGGAAGCAGTTAGTGATAGGTTGTTACCCCTTAGCTTAGCAACAAAACCATGCAACAAAAGCATGAAACATGTCCCCAAACCAATAAAACAATGGTGGAATAAGACCCACATCCTGCCCAGTGAGCTCAGTAAGTTAATATTTCCTAGGACATGCTCCTCTGGGCACACTAAAAGCAAAAATATAAGGAAATGGTGACATTATACTGAAACCTGAGATGATTTACCATTTTTAGTATATGTTACTGCCATTTTGCTCATTTCCATTGTGCCATGACCATCCTGGATTGAACATATAGGGACAAGAAAACTCCCCAACCTTTCATGGAGGAGGAGCTGATGATGGGAATTTGATGTTTACTCAAGAATGAGGAAGAAGGTGGTCTTCTCCCCCTCCCCACTTTTCCTTTGATTATAAAACTGTAGCCCATTAAGTTCTCGGGGCATGACACTCTCTCACCCACCCATGTGTAAGCCTCACAAGTGTCCTATTCTAATAAATCACATCTTATCTATCACTTTGCCTCTCACTGAATTCTTTCTGCACTGAGACATAAAGAACCAGAGCTCCTCGGAGCCCCCAGAGATGCATTTCTGTGGTTTCAATTTTAGAAGAATATATCGATAGTTCCCTCACTAGACCTTCAGTCCTACTCCCCAGGAGCAAAATCTTTTAAGTTTGCAGTTCTTATGTAGCTAAACTCTATAAATCAAAATAACTTATTTTAAAATTCTTGATATATTAACTTTGAACTATGTTTATTAACTGACACTGCCACCGCTTTTATCCACCCAATATTTGATCAACATATTACTTCTAGTTTATGAACCATTTAAGTTTGCTTGTTATTCTTTCCTGCTGCCCTCCACATTTCTTACTGAGTTGTATGTTACTTCTTATAGATTGTAGGAATTCTTTATATATTTTAGATACTAATCCTCTATAGCTTAGATGAGTTACAAATATCTCAGCTTTTGAGTGTTTTTTTCACTCTATAGTGAAGCAAATATAGTATTTTCAATGACGGGTGCTGAAACAACTGGACATCCACATGCAAAAAAAATGAATCTAGACACAGACTTTACACTGTTCAGAAAGATTAACTTCAAATAGATCATGGACCTAAACATAAAATGCAAAACTATAAAACTCCTAGAAAATAACATAGGAGATAATCTAGATGACCTTAGGTTTGGTGATGACTTTTTAGGTACAACACCAGAGCATGATCCATGAAAGAAAGAAGTGATGAGCTAAATTTCATTAAAATTAAAATTTTCTGTCTGTAAAAGACAGAATCAAGAGAATCAGAAGACAAGCCACAGACTAGGAGAAAATATTTGCAAACAAATCTGATAAAGGACTGTTATCCAAATATAAAAAAGACATTTAAGACTAAACAATATGAAAACAACTTTATTAAAAAGAGATCCAAAAAACTTAAAAAGACACCTCACCAAAGAAGATATACAGATGAAAAATAAGCTTATGAAAATATGCTCCATATCATATGTCATCAGGAAAATAAAAATGAAAATAACAATGAGATACCACTGCACATCTATCAGAATGGCCAAAATCCAAAACACTGACAACACCAAATGCTGGAAAGAATGTAGAGTAGCAGAAACTTTCATTCACTGCCAGTTGCATGCAGAATGGTATAACCATTTTGGAAGACAGTGTGACAGTTTTTTACAAAATTATATTCTTCCCATATGTTCCAGCAGTCATGCTTCTTGGTATTTACCCAATAAAGGTGAAAACTTAAGTCTACAAAAAAACTTGCACACAGATGTTTATAGCAGCTTTATTCATAGTTACCAAAATTTGGAAGAAACCAAGATGTCTTTCAGTAAGTGAATGAATAATTAAACGGTGGCACATCCCCAAAATGGAATATTATTCAGTGCTAAAAAGAATGAGATATCAAGACATGAAAAGACATGGAGGAAACTTAAATGCATATTACTAAGTGACAGAGCATATCTGAAAAGGCTACATACGGTATGATTCCAACTACCTGATTTTCCAGGAAAAGTAGAACTATGGAGACAGTGAAAGAATCAGTGGTTGCCAAGGATTATAGGGGAGAGAGGGATGAATAGATGGAGCACAAAGGACTTGTGAAACTAGTCTATGATACCATAATTAATGGTGGATATATGTCTTTACACATTTGTCAAAACTCATAGAATGTACAACAAGAGTGAGCCCTATGGAAACTAAGGACTCTGGGTGATAATAATGTGTTGATGTAGGTTCATCATCAATGTAGGTAATATGCAGGTACCTTTCTGATATGGGAATTTGATATTGGGGGAGGCTGTACATAGGAGCAGGAGGTAAGTGGGAGAGCTCCATAATTTCCACTCACTTGTGCTGGGAACCTAAAGCTGCTATAAAAATTAAAGTCTATTAAAAAAATATAATAAACACTGGACAGAGTCCTGCTAAGGTCTGCCTCCCAGAGGCCCATCCTGCTTGTCCCAAAAGAGGCAACCTTTAAACCTAAGAAGTCAGGCTCCCTCTGGCTGGATCCCCCCCACAAACAACAGCACCAAAAAGTCTTTCCTGGCTTCTTTGATGGTCATAAACACCCTGCATGTGAGCATCTCATATACCACAGAACATCTGCTGAAATGCAAAGACCCCAGGGAGAGAGGCTCATATTCATTATCCCACTCTGTGAATGAGCTAGAGCCTCTTCTGAGAGCAGGAAACAGGGACAGAAACACAGGACACCTTGAAGAGGCTTCAGACCCAGGACACAGGGCACCCAGCACAGTAAACCTTTGACTAGCCAAGATTAATTCTCTAGATTTTGGCTCACCACAACTGCCCAGTAAGGCACTGATCTCCAGGTCTCAGACCTGCTTTCTGGCTTTCTGTGGAAATGCTTTATTCTTATGTGGGGATTATGGGCAGCATGCCAGCCAGTACAAGGCCAAGTTTGTGGAATACACAGCCTTTTTGTGATTTTAAAGCCACACTCCATAAGGGCTGTCTCTCTGCCCATGTGTAGCTGGTTCCAAGTTCCCCCCACTCACTCCACCCACACTGTGAAGACAGAGGTTGCCATTAGGGATGAGAGGGATGGGAAAAGTTATCAAAGTCCCTGGAGAGAAGAAGGGGTTAGGAGTTAAGGAAGAAAAAAACAAATAAGAAAGGAAATGGATCTTTCCTGCTGTAAGTCCTATTGGAAGATATGTGAGAACCAAATTCAGAATTCCATTGAGCTCATTCTATGTGCATTAGGGTGTGAACAGCTGTCACCCCCAGCCCTCAACCTGAGTTAGACTTGTTTTTTCTGGCTCAGAACCCCCAGCCCATTTTGCCAGCCACCCCCAAGTCTGAACTTGCAAAGAGTGGGCTCAAGTTCTATCTTTGGAATTTATCCCTCTCTCTCACCACTAAAAATAAATCATCGCAGCTTTCCAATGTGGTTTGTGACAGACCCTCCCAGTGACCCCACTCCTACAACCAGTGAAAATAGAGATGATCTATTGAGTGTGGCATGGCTCCCCAGCCACTGCCTCATAACTCTCTCCTGCCCATAACCCACTTCTCTCTACCTAAGGCTTCTTGGAAACACTTGGTTTCAGGAAAAAGTCATGAGGGTCTAAAGTCATGTGCAGTATGAAATGGTAAAGATGGACCTTTGGTGCCACCTAGAATTTGAGATTCAAAAATATGAATGACCAGAGAGGAATAAACAGCCAGAACCAGTGTGAGACTCCAGGATAGTTTTTTCTCTAGGAACAAAGGAAAAAAGGTCATTATGACTTGGATGGAAACAAAGGAAAGCAATTAATTGTGACCTTGAATTATGCTCATGAGTTCTTCCAGTGGTCAACTGTACTAAGCAAGAACTACTTGAGTGTATGTGATTCATTTCTGTAAATTTATTCTGACCTGAGCAGAATAAAGAGCAGATCCAAGTTAAATATTTCATGTGAACCGTCCAAGAATAGGAAATGAGAAAAAAGAAAAGAAGAAAGGAAACCCTTTGTTAGACAAATTGCAATACATATTCAACCAACATTCATGGAGTGCCAATCATAAATCAGGCACTATGCTCCAGATATTTTCATGTCCACTAACAGCCCCCGCCCCACTCTGCTATTCAAACTCATGCCATCTTGAGTACCACTTCCTCTGCAAGGAGACTACTGGTCCACTTATGCATGCAAAGTTTTCCTGAGTGGAGTTACCTCCTAACATGCCAGACCCTACCATGCTTGACTCCAAAGGAATGAATTTCTCAAGTTGATACAGCCCTAGGTAGACTGGGTAGCAGAGATATCTGGGACAGCAGTCTTCCTGTAACTGTCTATAAGTCCTACGTAGGAAGAGCAGGGTGGCCTGTTTCAACTCATCTCTCTGGGAGAGCTTATCTAAGTTCATATCTTCCATGATCTTATAGTGTCTACTATGGACAAGACAGCAATTGGGCTCTCAAGAGTCTGAACAATTATCTCTCCTGCTCCCAATCCTGACTCTAAGAGCAACCCAAAGTGTGGTTTGGGAAGCTGTGAGCACCTCACAGTGTAAGGATGGACCTCATATTGTCTTTCTCCAAACCTCCTTTTTCCATGTCCAGACAGACCTCCCTGGGCGAATGACAACTCCCCACAATCTCTCCATATTGCAGAGACAATGAGATCTAGAGTCTGGCCTTCCACAGCCCCCTCCCAGCTCCAGAGGCCCTGGTCCTAATTGCTGGGACTTGGTGAATGAGTTTGATTTTCTTCTTGTAAGATTTTTCTAAAATTTTATATTATAAGCTTAGAACTTCACTCTATATTTAACCTCATTTGATCTTGGTGAGCTTTCAGTTTTAGGCGTTGCGTTGGGCTGTAGTTTCCATGGGAAAAAATCCCCTAACTTCTCCTTTGCCTGCCCAGGACAAGAGAGCCAATTGTTGGGAAACATCATTCCCACCCCTGGCACTAGGTTACTTTCCAATCCTAAAAGGCTCCACTAGAATCAGCCCCTGCCCAGTCCTCATGGCAATGCTGGAGCAAGGCTCCTGTGAACTGATTAATGTTTCTTGGGCCAGACAGGTTCCTCAGCGACAGTTTTTACCCATTAACTCACTTGGGGTTTTAGGCAAATCCTATGGACAGGACAATTCTTTTGCAGCCTACCACCCACAGACTATACATCCCACCACTGAAATTCAGGTCCTATTTTTAGTGTGAGCTCAATACTGTAAAGTGCAATTGTTCATAAACCTATGTGGATCTCCCCAGACCTGAGTGAGGCCAGTGAGCAGGAAATACAAAGGGAAGAAATAGTTTGGTTGGAAGGCATCAGCTGCATACTCTTCCTCCCAAGCCTCCTTCTGGGTGAGCAGAGATGTGAACTGAGACCTTTTGGAAATAATCCAGGGTAGATCCAAGTGATTGGTCAGGGCTTCAGAGACAAGTTGTATCTGGGTAGGAAGGAAAGGGCATGAGGGAAGAGAATTCTTTCATTTTACACCTATCATGTGCTAGGAACTACAAATACATTACTTATCTCTGAAAATGGCCCCATTTTATACACATGACAAAATAAGTCTCAAAGAGTCAAAAATTTCCCTGTGGAACCAGGTGGTGGATCCAGGTTTAAAGACAGATCAGACCCAACCCAGGTACTTGTTCCAAGTGTTGTGCCTTATGGTGAATGAACTCATGGTGAAGCCTCAGCAAAGCTACTGGTATGCCCATCTTTGTCCCCAGGGCTCCAAACCTCTCTTTTCTTTAACTGAGACATTCTCTAGGAGTTGAGATCTCACAGCATGATGGTCTGGTCCTGAACATGTGGGAGAGCATTTCAAACCCTTGACATTATTTCTCTGCACATCTCTCTCCCCATCACTGCTCTGAGCATCTGGGGAGGCCCTAGTCCCTTCTGAGCCTAAACTACCCATTTCTAGGGCCTTCAGGGACATCTAGAACTAAAGCAGCTTGTGCCTGAGTCAAGGCATTTGAGGATTTGCAATCATGTCTCCCATCCCTGTAAAATTTGGAATCCATAAAAGAGCAACTCTCTCCCTGCCCTAGACTGGGCTCCTTCAGTCTCTCTTAGTTTTATCTGCCCGTAAATCCCCTCAATAGATTCACCATACCACCCATCCCTATTACCTCTCTGGAACCTTCCTTCCATTGTAAGCAACACCCTCCCCCCCCGCCATGTTCTAAACCACCTTCAGGAATGCTCTCTGAGGACGCCAGTCCCTTCCCAGTCCTCTTCAGTGGGAGATTCTCTTTCTCCCACACCCACACAGCACTGTGTCATTCTCCTGATCTCCTTTACTCCTCTACCACTGAGTGGAAATGCCTCCTCTGATGCCTTCATCCCCCAAGTCTATCACACTCTGTTGCTCCTCTGGTTAATTTCATCTACCCACCTCCTGGCCCTGTCCTCATTCTCCGACCACTTGGCTTCCAGTCTGTGGTTCTTCCTTTCCATGCAGTTTCTTAAGATTGTTTTGGAAGATTTTAATGTGTAGGAAAGTGGCCCATCCTCATACTTTGTGTTTACCTCTCAGTCCTTGCACTCTCTCACTTCTACTCTATCTCAGCCTTTCACTTCCAGAGCCAAGACCTGAATCTTTGCTCTAGTCCAACACCCCATTCAACTGGTACTAGTGGGCTGTCCTCCACTCCTGGATCTTACCACTCCTCTCTTTCCACCTCATAGAGGTCACATCCTTTGACACACCCTCCCCTATGTACCTAGTACATCTCTGCATCCTGGCTGTTTTTCTTTTTTATTTCCCAGAATGAACACTTTGTTGGATTGTTCTCTAACCAGAACCCTCAATTTCCTTGCACACTCATCCTCTGCTTCACCTTTCCTACAAAATATCCATCCAAGATCCAGATTCCAATCTACATTATCTACTTTTCTATGATGCCAAGGGTTTCTGGAGAAAACCAGTCATTACAAATCCAAGTTCTCCAAACTTAGCTGGGCCCTGGGTGCCCTGAATTAAGCAATTCTGTTTTTAATCCTTGGTAGTAGAGTTCATCACCCACTGTCCCCAACTATTCTAACATTTTTTTCCTCACAAAACCCCTACTCAACTCTTTCTCCACTTCCCACTCTCAGAAAATGACCCTGCCTTCTACCTTATGGAGAAAAAATGTCATCAGACATGAACCTCAATTTCCTGGCACACTTTTCTACCTTCACAGTCATTTTCCTTCCCCCTGTACAAGGCCAGGCCCTCAATACACTCATTGTTCTTTCCCTTACACTTTCCATTTGTCTTTCTCTACTGGCAACTTCCTTTCACACTCTAAACAAGCTGACATTGTTTAAATAATGTTTATTTCATATTGCCCTCTATCTGCTCTGTAATTCCCCTCTTTTCCCACTCATCTACACCTCCCAGAATACTTGTTACTGCTTTACCTATGAAATCAGAACCAAACCTGCTCCTACTATCCTTCCACAAAAGTCACACATTACCTCTATACCATAATCAGCCCTAATGTTGCTAGATTTCTTTACATCTTTAGCACCCCTTCCTCCTTTAAAAGCTCCATTCTCTTCCCTTCCATATCATTGCACCCTTCTGGTATGTTTCTGGCTCTTCCTTCTCTATTTTGGGGCCCGCTTTTCCTTTGCTTTCCCCTTGAAGATCAATCCAGACCCACTGCTCTCTGTCTCCTGCAATGACCTTATACTTTTCTAGTTTTAACTGCCACCCATATGCTGATAACTTCCAGATCCATCCCTCCAGTCCTGACCTTCAACAATTGACAGCAGATTCACAGTCCTAAACATTTCCACTTGTATGCCCCATGGGTACAGATTTTAAATGGCTCTCAGTCTTCCCCACCACAAAATTGCTTCTTGTTCTAAATTCTCTATCTCAGTGGCTTCACGATACACCCAGTCAACAAATTAGAAACCTGAGGGTCATCCTTGAGCCCTTATTTCCAACTCTCTACATTTATTCTTTGACTCCAGTCTATCAGTTTGAGTTCCTCAAAGCCATTCAACTGAACAATAGCATGAAGACATTTAAACATTGAAGGGATTTTCAAATACAGTACAATTACCTCCTTAGTAAATTAAATGAGTCCCACGTCCCCAGCCAGAAAGAGTGTAAAATAATGCTTTTCAAGATGAAGCTAATGAAGTTCTTTCTAAATGTAGAGAAAAGATTAAATCTACAGAGGCAACATTCAAAGTTTCATCCCTGATATAAAAAAAATGTCACACAATTACCAAGAAGCTGATAAAACCAGTTTCATAGTTTTAGCTTTCCCATTTTTGGTCTATGGTTCATATCAAATCAATTTTTATGCATGGTGTGAGGTAGGAGTTAATGGGGTTTTTTTCCCATATACATATGTTGTTCCAGGACTATTTTTGAAATAGACTTTCCCACTCTCCATTAGATTGTTTTCATGCCTTTGTTGAAAATTAAATGACTATATAAGTGAGGTCTATTTCTGAGTTCTTTCTTCTGTTCCATATATCTCTTTGCTGATCCTTATGGCAGCATGACACATTCTTGATTACTGTAGCTTCATAGTTAGTCTCAAAGTCATGTAGTATAAGTTCTCCAATTTGTTCTTCTCTTTCAAGATTGCTTTAATATTCTAGGGCCTTTGTATCTCCACATACAACTTATCAATTTATCAGTTTCTGGAAGAAAAATAAAGACCCTACTGGGATTATAACTGAATAATACAAGATTTCTGTGAATGTGTCAAAACTCTTGCTCCAAATTTTCAGCTGTGCATTTAGTGAAACTAATGCCACAATTTACATTGGGGCAGCAATGGTTCCAAGTCCACCAACCCCCAACCTGTTTACTTGATTTTTCATGGCATTTTGTCCAAAAACCGTTCAGGATTGTCTAACACTTTGACAAAGAGTCAAAGACCAAAGGACTATAGCTGACAAAAGCCTCAGTCAGAGCCACCTTCTCTACACACTAAATGGTTTCCTATAGGGAAAAAATGGTATTAGTTTTCAAAGGAAGAAAGTCTTATTTGTCACTATGGTAACCCATCTTTTTCAGGCATCCTGACTGACCTTTTCCTTGAAATAGCTATTCTTTCAAAGTTCCCAGTCCTGAAAAGCAGGGCCTGGCTTCTCTCTGATGTTCACTGGAGGCCAACACAGGACAGAATAAGGAGTTATGTCTTAAGACTTTACCTACAAGGGCACCTGTTTGGGAGAGAAAGGTATCTTGGACACTCTAAGGAGGCCATGAACTTCAGGGGTTAACCTCTCAGAATTTTGAGTGTAGGATGGGTGATAATGTGCATTGGTTCAAACTCATAATTCTTACCCTAATTGACCTTTCAGTCTACTTAAATAATTAAGAGAAAAACAAAGCAATCCAAATTGTTAAAAGGATACATTTTCCTTTCTGCAGAAAACCTCAGAGTCTTTAATAGATATATCTGCCTTGTGGCTCCCAAGAAGGAACATGGCATGTACAATTTCCCAAACTTATTTGACAATGGAACCGATCTATTAGAATCTTATTATTTGTATCATTCTCTTTCAGGAACCTCAACATCCCTGAGTGACAAATAGCCAACCTCTTTGGTAAATTCCATAGGCTGAACAATTGTTTATAATCATGAAATAGTCTTTATTAATACTTCCTCTTGGAAGAATTCACAATATTACCTCCATTTGGTGTTACCCCGAGGCCCACGATGACCCTTAAATGGTATGGATTTTGACGGTATTGTCCTATAGGCCTGTGTCCCTTAACATAATATTTATTTGAAGACATACAACAAAAGTATACCAAAGATGTCTCAGATGTTTAGACATGTGCCTTACATCCCAGCTAGAACTAATCTAGGCTGGAGCAGAAACTGGATCATAAAGGATGAGAGAAGCCTTGCCAAAGGACCCATGCAGGTAGTGTCTTTCAGGGGCTGCTGGAGCATCTGTTGAGGAAGATCTAAGTTAGAGAGATTTCAAGGCTGAGTACAAGAGAACAATTCCCATATCACATGATCTAGAGGCTGGAAGGAGAGTCCCTTTCTTAAATTTGTCCTGGGCCTTGAATGCCCTGCCATTAAATTTTGAAGAAAGTATAATTGGGACCTCAATTAGGCAAGAAGTGGAAAATATTTGTTTAACAAGGGTACTGATCCACTTAAAAGTTTTATTGAGGCCTAAAAGGAATAAAAAGCAAACTTGTTGGATTAGAAACACCCTCAGAGGAACTTGAGCCCTCATCTGTCAACCCCAGCAGTCTTGCTATAACTGTCCACCACTCTGCCCTTTTGGCCCTGCCCTGGCCCCTTAGTACAGAACATTCCCTATATGCAGTAACTCTAGTGGGGAACAAGCTGAACCCAAAGTCTCTAATTCAATTTGACAACCAGTCAGGATAATCAGGTTTTTATTTGGAAACTGCCCTGGTCCACAAAGGTGTCAAGATCTATTAGCTATCCATAGGGCCAGGATTCCCAGTCTGGTCTCTCTACCTTGGGAAATCTGAATTACAAGAAAGAATCTTGGGTTATATGCTGGGCACTTGCATTGGAGCCATGCATTCTAAATTCTCTCAGCCAATCTGATTTTCTTCTGAAAAGAATCAGTTTTTGGTGTCTGAGCAGCTAGCCCAAATACTGAGAACTCCCTTTACTGAGGGAACCCCCCCTACACACAAAGAGCCCTCCCTGATTATCCCAGGACCACAGTGTTCCCTTCTCAAAAGCTCTGCAAAATTTGCTAGGCCCAGTTGTGTCTTAAGGCTTGAGCTTTATCTGAACTCTTCATCCTTAGTATGGACAGGTGGGGAGGAGAATCAATTCACTCTAGAGTAGGAGTGATATATATATATATGACACCATTACCCCCATTTCCCACATCTTTATCTGTGACAGACAATATTAATCGATCATTGTTCTTTTCTGCTGAGCCCAGATATGGCCTCAAAAATCCTCTGCACAGAAATTGATAGGAGCTAGAGTCTAAGATAAAGCACATTTTCCATCCCTGTTCTAGAAATTACAGTGTGCTATTAGAATGTACCATGAAAGAGATACAGGTTATGGTGGTTTTGATGAGGGAGAGATTTGTTCATTTACTTAATTCATCGGATATTTATCTAGCATTTACTTTATGCCAGGCACTGTGCTCAGAAGAGGAAGGTAGAAAGTGTCATAGAAGTACAGAATAGGGGCAATCAAATCAGACTGGGGTTGGGGGTCAGAGGAAACTTCCTAGGGGAGGTAAGTTTTTTAAATTAATTTATATGTTTTTATTTATTATTGGCTGCGTTGGGTCCTCATTGCTGTGCATGGGGGCTACTCTTCATTGCGGTGCACAGGCTTCTCATTGCAGTGGCTTCTCTTGCTGTGGAGCATGGGTTCTAGGCATGCGGGTTTCAGTAGTTGAGGCACGTGGGCTCAGTAGTGTGGCTTGCGGGCTCTAGAGCACAGGCTCAGTAGTTGTGACACACGGGCTTAGTTGCTCCACGGGATGTGGGATCTTCCTGGACCAGGGCTCGAACCCGTGTCCCCTGCATTGGCAGGCGGATTCTTAACTACTATGCCACCAGGGAAGTCCCTAGGGGAGGTAAATTTTTAAGGAAAAAAGAAATTAGATAAATTTGGAGCCAGGGTTGTGGATAATGTAGCAGACAATAAGAACAACTTATGTAAAGACACAGATATACAACAGATATCCAGAAGTTTTGATGATTAGGGTAAAAGGTATCAGATAGAAACAATAGGAAATGAGTTATGTGTATTTTTCAGAACACTAAAGTCACAAAGTATAGTAGCGGGAGTGTTTAAGAAGAATTTATGCTACTGTGTATGTGGAAGTGCATTGCAGAGAGAGTGATGCTCTAAAACAGCACTAAAGCAGTGTGGTTTGTCAAACAATAGCATCAGCTTCACCTGGGAACTTGTTAGAAATGCAGATTCTCAGGCCCCAATCCAGACCCACTGAATCAGAAACTCTGAGGAAGGATCCTAGAGATCTTGGGTTTACCATGCCCTCTGGGGATTCTGATGCACTCTAAATATCCAGAAGCACTGCTCTAAAATAATAGTTGATGTTATTACCATCATTGAACCCACCCACTTCCATGTCCCTTCACCATCCCAAATTGGAACAGCATTTCCCCCACTTCACCCAAATTCACCTACTCTTGATTTACCTGACTCCATCAACATCAGTGCTGCCCAGTATTTCAGACTACATTTCAGTAAGACTTTGATTCCCTCCTCTTCCACACTACCCAACACATCCCATCTGCCCTTATGCCCTGGGAGCATGTTAGTCTAACTAATAACCTGAATCCACTAGACACAGATTAAAGTTCAAGAGATGATGTGACAGTGGGCATAATAAAAAAGTTCATGTCAATTTAGTCTGCCAGACAGACCCACCTTTCCTCAACTTCCCTCTGGGCAAGGATAGAAAGCACAGGCTTTAAGCCAGCCTACCTGGCTTCACATCCTGGCTTTTCCTCTTTCTTTCTGTGTCACTTTGGGTGAATTATCTAAGATCTCTGTGCCTCAGTCTCCTCAGCTGTAAACTAGAGATAATAAGGTATTTATCTCATTGAGTTATTATGGAGATGAATGGGTTCATACAGGTAAAGTACTTTGAACAGTGTCTAGCTCAATAAGTAGTAGTAGTAGTAGTAGTAGTAGTAGTATCACCATTACATTACTCACCTATTGCAAGAGTCTCCTGTCCTCCAGTCTGTCTTCACTGCTCTTGGTCTTGCAGCCTGGCCCACTGGAAGTTGTTTAAGTGGCAACTTCATGTTGAACAGGTCATTCCCCTCATCAGAAGACTTCTGTGGCTCCCCTAGGCCATCATTATCATTGATTTTAAATGCCCACCCCTTTTTTTAAAGAAATGGAATCCTTTGCTTCTAATGGGCTCTTACAGATAATAATAGTAGAACTGTTTTGATTGAAGTCAGGGAATAGGAAGGCCCTTCCAGCTTCTCCCTTGCCCTTCGTTGCACCTCAAGAGACAGCCCTGTGGAACTCTGGGATATGAAGGACCCAGCATATCCTCTGACCTGTGAAATCCAAACAGCAATCAAGTTGCCCATTTGCTACAAGATTATCTCCTCTCCAGAAAGGTAAACCACAATGTGAAATTGCACCTTGTGAATTTACTTGAGCTGCTCACCTGATCTACCCATGATGGATCAGGATGGCTTTGGCTTGAACTTCCCACCTAACTGTCTGGTTTCACTCTGCTATATGTTCTCCCAGTCAGCCTAACCACGAGGGACCACTACTTCCTCTTGGCCCTGGCCTCTCTTGTGCTTGTCAGACACCCTCCTGAAGTCAAGGAACAACAGACCCTGGGGATTTCTGAGAACAGGGAAGCCCAGGAGGAGCTATGTCTAACTTAGAATGTTCTGGTCAGTTGCCCAGGCTTTGTTCCAATTTCTGATGTTCTTTAGAATCTTCTCATTACATCACTAAGAGAAGTGCAATTAAGCTCTAATCTCTCCCTCTCTTTTTAGTAACTTTTATTTTGTTTTCTGATTATGAAAGCAATATATGGCTAATATATTGGAATAAATATGTACTATACAGAAAATTATATTTTAAAAAAAGCAAATAAAAATAAACTATAATGCCTCTACACAGAAACAGGCATTGTTAATACTTTGGTAGGTTTCCTTTGACTATTTTTGTATGAATACATTCACATTCATTCACACTATTTGGATCATAATCATATAACTATAGGCTATACATCATTGAAAAGGCTTCAAAAACAGAATTTTAAATAGCAGAATAATATTCTTTCTACTGGATATACATTTATTCAATAAACAATAACTAACATTTATTGAACACTTATTATGTGTCAGGTCTTGTGTTTGGTATTGATATATACAGTAATGAACATACAGGTGTTGTCCCCATGGAGCTAACAGTCTTCAGTGGGAGGTACATTTTTAACAAATGAACATGAAAATTAAAATTTAAAATTACATTAAGCTTAATAAGGGGAGAGAATAGTATGCTATGAGAAAGCTTAGTACTCAGGAAAAACATAATCAGGATTTGTATTACAGGTAAAGTCTCTTTGAGGAAGTGATATTTTATTTGAGACCCAAAGGATAAATAAAAATTAACAAAGTAAAGATTGCGGAAAGAATAATTCAGATTGTGTTAGGCTTTGCTGCATTAATGCGGCACAACAATTGTAACCAAAATCTCAGTAGCTTACAATAACACCTACTTTTCTCACTCCAAGTCTTGGATTTGGCTGGAGTCTGAGTGATCTCAACTGGACTCAACTGGGCTTGGCTCCAGGTTATGTGTTGATTTCAGGGCTCCTCCAAGTGTCTCATTCAGAGCCAAGAAACTATGGGGACATGCTCTTCTGGTGGATGATAGAGGTAGAGGAGGTCAAGGAAAACTTCTCAGAACATTCAGAGTCTCTGGTAGCATCAAGTCTGTTAACATTTATCAGCCAAAGCTCAAGGGCCCAAAAATATGCCCTCCCTTATCTATGGAAAGGCTCTGCAAAGGGCATGGGTGGACATTTTCTTACAGGGACAGAATGAAGAATTGAGGACAATAATACAATTTACCTGTAGACGAAAGGAAATGCATAGAGACTTCAAGTCAGGAAAGAACTAGAAACACCCAGAGAGCGGAAAGGAGGCATGAATAATGACATTAGAGAGGCGGTGAGATGCTGTGTAGGCTGTTTAAAAAGAAATTTGGTTTTCATTCTTGCTGCATTAAAAAGTCAAACTGAGATGTTCTAAACAAGAGAGTGATGAGGCAGGTGATGTAGATAGGCTCATGGAGTACTTATTCCCCTGCCTTTCTCTACTGAAATACTCAATTCCTAAGCCTCCCTTGTAGCTAGGGATAGTCATATGATACAGTTCTGGCTGATGAGATATAAACTTATATCTGATGAGAAGAGTTTCTGGGAAATCGTTGGATTTCCTAATAAAAAGGAAGGTAAGTTTTGGCAGGTGGTTTGGTCCTTTACCCTTCTCTAATTTCCATTCTGGAACACAAATATTATGCCTGGAGGCACAGCAGTTATAATGTGACCATGAGGACGAAAAGGTAAATATAAGAATGGTAGAGCAGAAATGTCTACACTTCTGTGGCTGGGTCCTTCACAACGTTATTCAACTTCTGCATCTGCTCTGGACTGCCTGTGTTGGGAATTATCATGTGAGGAAACTAAGCCTCTTAAAAAAAAAGTCACCATAAGTTAGATTTTCTTTTAATTACCTTGAATACATTCTACACTGATACAAATGATATGATCCAATTTATGCCTTAAAATAATATGAGTATTTATTGTTTTGTAAGAAATAATTTTATGAGGATAGGGAAAAGGAAAAACAAGGAAATCAGTTAGGGAAATTTTATTACAATTCAGGAAGGAGGTGAAGGTATCTTGGCTTCAATGGTGATAGAGATTAATGGATAGATTTGAGAACTATTTTTAGGAAGAATTGACTTGGTGATGGATTAGCTGCATGTTGGGTAGAAAAGAAATTGTAGGCAGAATGATGAGCCCTAATTCCTAGGACTATAAATATGATGAGATACCAAGCCTGTGATTATGTTACTTTACATGGTCAAAGGGATTTTGCAGATGTAAATGGTGTTTGTATTAGTTTTCTAGGGCTGTGTAACAAAGTACCACAAACTGGTTGGCATAAAACAATAGAAAAGCTGAAATCAAGGTATCAGCAGGGCCATGCTTTCCCTCCTAGCTTCTGGTTGTTACCAGCATTCCTTGGCATTCCTTGGCTTGCAGCTCTATAACTCCAATTTCTGTCTCTGTCATCACATGGCCATCTTTCCTCTGTGCATGTCTTCACATGGCATTCTCCTCTCTGTGTTTCTTTGTCTCTGAGTCTCTTTTTATTAGGACACCTGTCATATTGGATTAAGAGCTCACTCTACTCCTCATCTGACCTCATCTTGATTACATATGCATAGATCATATTTCCAAATAAGGTCACATTTCCAGGTACCAGCGGTGAAGACTTCAATATACCATTGGAGGAGACACAAACCAACTCACAACAGGGTTACTGGTAGAGAAAATATAGGGAGATTATCCTGGATTATCCAGGTGGATAAAATAGGGAGATTATCCTGGATTATCCCATAAGCAGAGAACATTCTCCTGCTGGAGTCAGAAAGATGAAGCACGAGGGGAAGACAGAGAAATTCCAATTATGAGAAGAGTTCCACATGCTGTTGCTTGTTCAGAGGTGTAGGGAGCCATGTGCAAGGAACAAAGAGAGGTTTCTAGGAGCTGTGAATGGTGCCTGGCTGCAACAAGTGAGAAAATAAGTACCTTAGCCCAACAATTGCAAGGAACTAGATTCTTCCAACAACTTGAATGGGCTTGGAAGTATAGACTTCTGCAGAGCCTCCAGAGAGGAATGCAACACTTTGATTTAGGTCCTGTGAGATCTGGAGCAGGGGAACCAGCTGAGCCCCACTGTGCCAACTTATGACCCAGGGAAACTGTGAGATGATAAATGGCTGTTGTTTTAAGTCACTAACTTTGTGGTAATTTGTTAGGCAACAATAGAAAATAACTACAAGGAGAATACAAAGAATAGCTCTGTGGTTTTTGTTTTAAGCACCTGGGTAAGTGGAGTTGTATTTACTTTGGTGGGAAAAACCAAACAAGAAGCAGGTGAGGTGGAACAGAGCACTGAGGACATCAACACTTTGAGAGTCTTAGGAGAAAGCTCTGTTTTGGTGGCACATGCATAGCTGGATTCATGAGCCTGGGGTTTAGAAGAGGTCAGGGTAGAGTTATAAATGTGTAGGCCACAGCCCAGAGACAGTATTTCCAGCCACAGAACTGCTGTGATCACCCAGAGGAAGGGAAGACAGAGAGTCTAGGCCTGAGCCAGTGAAACTTTCCATCCAAGTCAGGACAGGGTGGTGGTGGTGGTGGTGGTGGTGGTGGTGAGGGGGTTGTGAGGATGGGGAGGAAGGAGAAAGAGGGAAAGGGAGAAACTAGAAGAAGTGGCCTCACAGAAAGGAGAGGTCAACAAGGTGCATGATGCTGAGAAGTCTAGTAAAATGAAAACTCAAAAATACCCGATTTCTGGGCTTCCCTGGTGGCATGGTGGTTGAGAGTCCGCCTGCTGATGCAGGGGACACGGGTTCATGCCCCGGTCCGGGAGGATCCCACATGCCACAGAGCAGCTGGGCCCGTGAGCCATGGCCACTGAGCCTACGCATCCGGAGCCTGTGCTCCACAACGGGAGAGGCCGCAGCAGTGAGAGGCCTGCGAACCACAATAATAATAATAATAATACCCAGTTTCTTTTGAGATAAACATATACCTACCATATGATCCAGCCACTCCATTTCTTGATTTCTATCCAGAGAAATGAAAATATATGTTTACACAAAAGCCTGTATGCAAATGTTTATAGCAGCTTTATTTGTAATCACCCAAACATGGAAACAATCCAAATGTCCTTCAACAGGTGAATGAATAAACAAACTGTGGTCCATCCATAAATGGAATACTACTAAGTCATAAAAAGGAACAGGCTATTGATACACACAACAATTTGGACAAAAAGATTGCATGTTAGGCCAATATCACTGATGAACAGGTGTAAAAATCCTCAACAAAATACTAGCAAACCAAGTCCAACTATACACTAAAAGGATCATATACCATGATCAAGTGGGATAATATCTCCCACAGATGCAAGGATTTTTCAATATCTGCAAATCAGTCAGTGTGATACACCACATTAACAAGTTGAAGAATAAAAACTATATGTTTATCAAATAGATGCAGAAAAAGCTTTTGGTAAAATTCAACATCCATTTATGATAAAAACTCTCCAGAAAGCAGGCAAAAAGGTAACATACCTCAACATAATAAGGGCCATATATGACAAACCTACAGCTAACATCCTACTCAATGTTGAAAAGTTGAAAGCATTTCTTCTAAGATCAGGAACAAGACAAGGGTGCCTACTCTCACCACTCTTATTCAACATAGTTTTAGAAGTTCTAGCAATAGCAATCAGAGAAGAAAAAATAAATAAAAGGAATCCAAATGGGAAAGGAAGAAGTAAAACTGTCACTATTTGCAGATGACATGTTACTATACATAGAAAATCCTAAAGATGTCACAAGAAAACTACTAGAGCTCATCAGTGATTTCAGTAAATTTGAAGGATACAAAATTAATATACAAAAAATATATACATATACAAAAAATCTGATGTATTTCTATACACTAAAAATGTAGTATCATAAAGAGAAATTAAGTAAACAATTCCATTTACTATCACATCAAAAAGAATAGAATACCTAGAAATAAACCTACATAAGGAAGCAAAAGACCTGTACTCCAAAAACAATTAGACACTGATTAAAAAAATTGAAGATGACACAAATAGATGGAAAGATATACCATGTTCTTGGATTGGAAGAATCAATATTGTTAAAATGACCATAGTACCTAAGGCAACCTACAGATTCATTGCAATCCCTATCAAAATGCCAATGGTATTTTTCACAGAACTAGAACAAATAATTTTAAAATTTATACAGCAATACAAAAGACTCCCAATAACCAAAACAATCTTCAGAAAGAAGACCAGAGCTGGAGGAATCATGCTCTCTGACTTTAGACTATACTACAAACCTATAGTAATCAAAACAGCATGGTACCAGTACAGAAACAGGCACATAGATCAATGGAAAAGAATAGAGAGCCCAGAAATAAACCCACACACTTGTGGTCAATTAATCTATGAAGAAGGAGGCAAAAATACACAACGGAGAAAAGACAGTCTCTTCAGTAAGTTGTGCTGGGCAAACTGAACAGCTACATGTGAAAGAATGAAATTAGAACATTCTCTAACACCATATACAAAAATAAACTCGAAATGAACTAAAGACCTAAATGTAAGACTGGTTATTCTAAAACTCCTAGAGGAAAACATAAGGAGAGCACTCTTTGATAAAAATTGCAATATATTTTATGGATCCATCTCCAAAAGTAAAGGAAATAAAAGCAAAAATAAACAAATAGGACCTAATTAAAAGCTTTTGCACTACAAAGGAAACTATCAACAAAATGAAAAGACAACCTACTGAATGGGAGAAAATATTTGGAAATGATATGACTGATAAGGGACTAATATCCAACATATATAAACAGCTCATACAACTCAACATAAAAAAAAATTTTAATGGGCTGAATAGACATGTTTCCAAAGAGGAAATGCAGATGGCCAACAGGCACATGAAAAGATGCTCAACATTGTTAGTCATCAGGGAAATTCAAATCAAAACCACAATGAGATACCACTTCACACCTGTCAGAATGGCTATCATTAAAAAGAACACAAATAACAAACATTGGTGAGGATGTGGAGAAAAGGGAACACCTGTACACTGTTGGTGGGAATGAAAATTGGTGCAGCCACTGTGGAAAACAGTATGGAGGTTTGTAAAGAAACTAAAAATAGAACTACTATATGACCCAGTAATTCCACTCTTGGGTATATATACAAAAAAACCCCACAAAAAACCCAAAACACTAATTCAAAAACATACATGCACCCCAATGTTCACAACAGCGTTATTTACAATTGCCAAGATATGGGAGCAACCTAAGTGTCTATCAACAGATGAATCACTAAAGAAGATGTGGTGTATATATACAATGGAATACTATTCAGCCATTAAAAAGAACAAAATTTTGCCATTTGCAACAACATGGATGGACTTGGAAGACATTATGCTAAGTGAAACAAGTCAGACAGAGAAAGAAAAATACTGTGTATTACTTGTATCTGGAATCTAAAAAATTCAACAAACTAGTGAACATAACAAAAAAAGAAGCAGTCTCACAGATAGGGAGAACAAACTAGTGGTTACCAGTGGGGAGGGGTAGGGAGGGTCAATATAGGGGTGGAGGAGTGGGAGGCACAAACTATTGGGTGTAAGGTAAGCTCAAGGATATATTGTACAACAAGGGGAATATAGCCAATATTTTGTAATAACTGTAAATGGAAAGTAACCTTTAAAACTGTATAAAAATTTTTAATGTTTTTTAAAAAACGACTGCATGCTGTATGGATCAATTTATGTGACATTCTCAAGAAGATAAAATTACAGGTACAGATAACAGGTCAGTTCTTGCCAGGCTCTGAGAGTGGGAATGATTACAAAGGGGTATCATGAAGGAATTTTGAGATTGCAGTAAAACCATTTTATATCTTGACTAGTGTGTTGAAAATAAAGCCATCCATGATAGATGACTCCATGTATCTGTCCAACAGAACTATACACTTAAAAGGATGAGTTAATTTAACCTTAATTGTAAAAATGAAGAGAAATATAAATTTAAAATGCCCAGTGAATCCAGCCATATGGAAGTCAATGATGACTTTCAGAAGAGCAGTTTGTGGGGGATTACAGGCCTGGAAACCAGCCTGAAGAGGCACATGGGTGAGTGGGGGGTGAAGAAGCAGAGACACAGAGTGCAGACACCCAGATATGAAAGGCAGGTGGAGGAAGGACAGGGGCTGAAGAAGAAGATGGAGAAGAGGTATTTCTTAACCTCAGGAACCAAAGGTTGAATTGACCATAGTCCTTGGTTCATAGTCCACTTTCATCATCAGTTTGTACAAGGCTGATATCTTGTCATTTCCCTTTAATTCCTGACCCACACAGGCTCCCAAGCTAATGTTTTTGATCATGTACTAGAATATGTACATATGCATCTTTGTAAAATATGAAATGTTACTCTACTAGTACTTGTGATTTCATTTACATAAATGGCATTATGCAGTTGGCCTCATTCTGTTTCTTCTTTCACTCAACACTTCTTTAAAAAGATCTCTTCTCTGGACTCAGATATAGAGAACAAACTAGTGGTTACCAGTGGGGATGGGGAAGGGGCATTATTAGGAGGGAGGAGTGGGAGGAACACATTATTTGGTGTAAGATAGGCTCAAGGACATATTGTACAACTTGGGGAATATAGCCAATATTTTGTAGTAACTGTAAATGGAAAGTAACCTTAAAAAATGTATAAATGTTTTAAATTTAAATAAAGTGATCCCAATTTCAGCAGTAATATTATTTTTTTAAAGAGTCTAGGTAAAGATTATTGTGATTTAAAAAAATAGAAGTATAAAAAGTATCACCTCTAAGTAAATATTAAGTTTTGATATAATACCGTAGAATAATATAGAATTTTATAGGCAGAACCCACATTTTCTTCCAATATTATTAGGCTGAATAATAAGTGTTTTAAACAAAATCAGTATGTATAAAATATAATTTTAACATATCATATAGACTCTCAAATGCTTTTAATCACCACTTTCCACCTAAATGATAGCTAGATATCCAGGATACTAAAATAAAGAGTAATATTTGTTGAAAATATTATCAAACACCAAAGCTAGCCTAGATGTATTCGATTCAAATACAGAGTGAGAGACTATATATGAACTATATGAGGACTGAAAAAATACAGAAGTGAATGTTTAACTTATTACAAGTGGTTTTAAAAGAGGATTGTAGTAGGCTAAATAATGGCCACCAAAAGATATCAGGTCCTAATCTCTGGAATGTGTATATGTCATCTCTGGAACAGATGACCCCAAACTGCAAGAAAGACAGAAAAATATATAGAAAGTTGAATAAGTCTATAACAACCTGGAAAAAGAGACTAACATCACTTGATTAAAAATGTTGACTAGACACTTATGTTCATCATCAGATGAATGGATAAAGAAGATGTGGCACATATATACAATGGAATATTATTCAGCCATAAAAAGAAACGAAATTGAGCTATTTGTAATGAGGTGGATGGACCTAGAGATTGTCATACAGAGTGAAGTAAGTCAGAAAGAGAAAGAAAAATACCGTATGCTAACACACATATATGGAATTTAAGGGAAAAAATGTCATGAAGAACCTAGGGGTAAGACAGGAATAAAGACACAGACCTACTAGACAGTGGACTTGAGGATACGGGGAGGGGGAAGGGTAAGCTGTGACAAAGCGAGAGAGTGGCATGGACATATATACACTACCAAACGTAAAATAGATAGCTAGTGGGAAGGAGCTGCATAGCACAGGGCGATCAGCTCGGTGCTTTGTGACCACCTAGAGGGGTGGGATGGGGAGAGTGGAAGGGAGGGAGACGCGGGAGGGAGGAGATATGGGAACATATGTATATGTGTAGCTGATTCACTTTGTTATAAAACAGAGACTAACACACCATTGTAAAGCAATTATACTCCAATAAAGATGTAAAAAAAAAAAGTTGACTAGAGAGTTAATGAGTCATATCTATGAAGGAAAAAATGATTGGAAGCAACATCAACCAAAAACACAGGCAGAGAAAAAACTACAGAAGTAGAAGTTTTAGAAAACTCCAAGCTAAGAATTAATAGACACAGGAATGAGCAAGGGTTCTCAAGCATTTGCCAGTGTGATTATTTTGAGGAAAAGGATATATTTGCTTCCTAGGGCTGCCATAAGCTCCACAAAATGGATGTTTAAACAAGAGAAAATTTTTGCCTTACAGTTCTGGAGGCTAGAAGAACAAGATCTAGAGTTCAACAAGGTTGGTTCCCTCTGAGACCGGTGAGGAAGAATCTGTTCTGTGCCTCTCCCCTAGCTTCTGGTGATTTTCCAGCAATATTTGGTGTTTCTGATTTGTAGAATGATCACCCTGATCTCTGCCTTCATCTTCACATGGCATTCTCCCTGGGTTCATGTCTATGTCCAAATTTCCCCTTTTTATAAGAATGCCAGACATATTGGATAGGGGCCCACTCTGATGACCTCATCTTAACTAATTGTATCTGAAATTAACCTATTTCCAAATAAGGTCACATTCAGAGTTACTGGAGGTTAGGGTTTCAACATATGAATTCTGGGTGGACACAATTTAACACATAACAGGGAGTCATTCAGTTGTTGGACCCTCCTTTTCCCCTATCTGTGCTAAGTAGCAGGAACAAGGTACCTACTTTTACACCAAAGCAGGAAATTACACACTACAGCCAGAGGAAGCACAAAGTCCCAGGTGGCTACCTATCTTCAGTGAAATGGGAAATTCTCCTTCCCATGAAACAAACTTTTACCAGCTCCCACCCAGAAGTGAGTCCTATCTTCCCTTTTTCCACAATCATGAGTGAAAAACTATTAATCATAGGAGTAATTTTAGAAAATCAAAATCTATCACTTAATTATAACAATAATAATGAATTAAGACAAGCAGGGTGGGTTTCCCTGGTGGCGCAGTGGTTGAGAGTCTGCCTGCCAATGCAGGGAATACGGGTTCATGCCCCGGTCCGGGAAGATCCCACATGCCGTGGAGCGGCTGGGCCCGTGAGCCATGGCCACTGAGCCTGCGCATCCAGAGCCTGTGCTCTGCAATGGGAGAGGCCACAACAGTGAGAGGCCCGTGTACCAAAAAAAAAAAAAAAAAGACAAGCAGGGTTTATTCCAGGCTTGTAAGGATGTTTCAACAACTGAAAGTCTATTAATATAATTACATAACATACTAGGGTGGGACATAGAATCTATAAATATCTCAATGGATGCATGTGATCTATTGCATTCTTCTTCCCAGTTTTGTATGCATACCTGTATCCACACTTCTTGTTATGTGACTTTGAGTTCCTTCCTCCAGAGGCAATGTGCATCTCTCCCATCTTCATTGTTGTTGGGCTCAACCATGTGACTTGCTTTAGCTAATGGGAATTGGACAGATGTAGGAGTGTTCTAAGCCTAGGTCTTATGGGGTATCACTTGTTTCTCCTTCTCCCCTCTTACACTACTGCCATCATCATAGAAGAATATACCCTGTCTAGACTGCTGGCCTTAGAAGAATGAGACATTTGGAACAGTCCTGGATTGAGCCTTAAGCTTAGTCAAGCCACAACAAAGCTGGATTGTGTGTGAATGAGAAATATATTTGTTTTATTAAGCCATTGAATCTAGTGGTGGTTGTTATGCAATATTATTATGACAATACTGACTGATGCAATACAGAAAAGGCTCTTGGGAAAATTCAACACTTGTCTCTGATCTAAAATATGCCCTGCACACGTCACACAACTACCTGCAAACTATGGTCAGCTAATAGTACAAAAAAGCTCCCTTAATCTAAAAAAATAAAATAAAATTTCTACAGGTAACTTAAAACAAGCATTATACTGAATGGAAAAACATTAGAAGTAGTCATATAAAAGTCAGGAACAAGACAAATTTGCCAGTCTTCAAGTATATTTTGCAGTAATAGGTCCTAGACAATAAATAAAACAAGAAAAAACAAGAGGTGTAAATATTGGAAGGAAGAGAAAAATGTTCTTGTTTACAAAAATACAATTGTTCATCAAAAAAATATAAATCAATCAAAAACCATTTAGAACACACATAAGAGTTCAGTAAATGACAAGACATAAGTTCTACATGAGAAATAACCAAATAGAAAATTAGAAAGTTTAATGTAAAAAAAATACACCATTTATGATAGTAACCAAAAAAAGAAAATAATAACAGTCATTACCTATGAACAAATCTAAGAAAAAATGTGCAATACTTTTGAAGAAAAAGAACATATTGCAGCATAAAGGGACCTACAGAAACAGAGAGGCACACATGGACCCAACATGAAGCTGAGGAGAAAATACCTGCCAAGTCTATGCCAATGGATTTCACAGGACCCAGAGATGCACAGAGAATCAGTATTGATGGCAGTTCTTCCACACACTGATCTCTACATTCAGTTCACTCTCAGCCAAAGCACCAAAATGATACTTATTTTTTAGAGAACCTAACAAGCTGATACTAAAATATATGTGAAAGAAAAAAATGAGTGTAAAAGGACAAAGTAATGAATATATAGGGGAGAGGAATAAAGCAGTAATACATATCCCAAAAGATATTTTAAAATTATTTTAATTACAGATATACTACACTTTATTGCACTTTTCTTTATCACACTTCACAGATGTGCTTTTTTACAAATTGAAGTTTTGCGGCAACCCTGCATACAACAAATCCATTGATGTCATTTTTACAACAGCATTTGTTCACTTCATGTCTCTGTATCACATTTTGGTAATTCTTGAAATATTTCAAAGTTTTTCATTATTATTATATTTGTTATGGTGATCTGTGATCAGTGATCTTTGATGTTACTACTACAACTTGCTAAGGCTCAGAGGATGACTAGCATTTTAGCAATAAAGTATTTTTAAATTAATATATGTACATCCTTTTGGACATAATGCTGTTGCACACTCTTAATAGACTAAAGCATTGTGTAAACATAACTTTTACATGTACTGGGAAACCTAAAAATTTGTATGACTCACTTTATTGTGGTGATCTGGAAACCATACTGTCTCTGAAGTATGTCTGTATAATTCTATAGTAAAAAATGAAGGCAAAATAAGAATGTCCAGATAAAAATGAGCTTAGAGCATGCACTACCAGTAGATACTCTTTAAAAGAACTTTTCAAGGACACACTTCCTATAGAAGGAAATGATCCCTGGAGGAAGGTCTGCAATGCAAGAATAGTGAAAGCACAGGAGAATGAAAAGAAATATGTGGGCAAATCTAAACAGAAATTGATGTAAAAAAAACAATAATCATATGAACTCCTGAGTTTTGTGCCAAATAAGAATACAGAATTAATTTCTGGATAAGTAGGGAGGCAAATGTCAGAGTTAAAGTGATCAAAGATAACTGTATTGCTCAGAAGGAGTGTAACGTTCGTGATTAATTGCAGATTTTGTTGAGTTAGTATGCATGTTAAAATTTATATAAGAATGATAAAAGAATAGAGCATATAACTTCAAAATGAGGGGAAAATAAGATAAAGAGAAGTAAAAACCACTACCAAGCCAAAAGTTGACAAGAATGAGAAAAAAATAGAAAAATTGGAATAAATAAAATGGCCCAAATAAAATGGTAGAAAAATGCAATTATACCAATAAAATAATAAATGAACATAAAGTAAAAAAATCTTATGTAAAAAAAAAGCTGAATTGAGCAGAAACAAGAAGAGCTATAATAATGCAGCCTGTGGAACAAAAACCACATTCATAGAAAGATAGACAAGATGAAAAGGCAGAGGGCTATGTACCAGATGAAGGAATAAGATAAAACCCCAGCAAAAAAGTGAAATGAAGTGGAGATAGGCAACCTTCCAGAAAAAAATTCAGAATAATGATAGTGAAGATGATCCAGGACCTCAGAAAAAGAATGGAGGCAAAGACCGAGAAGATGCAATGTTTAACAAAGATCTAGAAAAATTAAAGAACAAACAAACAGAGATGAACAATACAATAACTGAAATGAAAATACACTAGAAGGAACCAATAGCAGAATAACTGAGGCAGAAGAATGGATAAGTGACCTGGAGGCAGAATGGTGGAATTCACTGCTGCAGAACAGAATAAAGACAAAAGAATGAAAAGAAATGAAGACAGCCTAAGAGACCTCTGGGACAATATTAAATGCAACAACATTCACATTATAGGGGTCCCAGCAAGAGAAGAGAGAGATAAAGGACCTGAAAAAATATTTGAAGAGATTATAGTCAAAAATTTCCCTAACATGAGAAAGGAAATAGCCACCCAAGTCCAGGAAGCTAAGAGAGTGCCAGATACACCCAAGGAGAAACATGCCAAGACACAAGAAATCAAATCAGCAAAAATTAACAACAAAGAAAAATTATTGAAAACAGCAAGGGAAAAATGACAACATACAGGGGAACTCCCTTAAGGTTAACAGCTGATTTCTCAGCAGACACTCTACAAGCCAGAAGGGAGTGGCATGATATACTTAAAGTGATGAAAGGGAAGAACCTACAACCAATATTATTCTACCCAGCAAGAATCTCATTCAGATTCGATGGAGAAATCAATAGCTTTACAGACAAGCAACAGCTAAGAGAATTCAGCACCAACAAACCAGCACTACAACAAATGCTAAAGGAACTTCTCTAAGTGGGACACACAAGAGAAGAAAAGGACCTACAAAAACAAACCCAAAACAATTAAGAAAATGGTTATAGGAACATCCATATAGATAATTAACTTAAACGTGAATGGATTCAATGCTCCAAGCAAAAGACCCAGGCTCGCTGAATGGATAAAAAAACAAGACCCATATATATGCTGTCTACAAGAGATCCACTTCAGACCTAGGGACACATACAGACTGAAAGTGAGGGGATGGAAAAAGATATTCCATGCAAAAGGAAATCAAAAGAAAGCTGGAGTAGCAATACTCATATCAGATAAAACAGACTTTAAAATAAAGAATGTTACAAGAGACAAGGAAGGACACTACATAATGATCAAGGGCTCAATTCAAGAAGAAGATATAACAATTATAAATATGTATGCACCCAACATAGGAGCACCTCAATACATAAGGCAACTGCTAACAGGTAGAAAAGAGGAAATCAACAGCAACACAGTAATATTGGGGGAATTTAACACCTGACTTACACCAATAGACAGATCATCCAAACAGAAAATTAATAAGGAAACACAAGCTTTAAATGACACGATAGACCAGATACATTTAATTGATATTCATAGGATATTCCATCCAAAAACAGCAGATTACATTTTCTTCTCAAGTGCACACGGAACATTCTCCAGGATAGATCATATATTGGGTCACAAATCAAGCATCAATAAATTTAAGAAAACTGAAATCATATCAAGCATCTTTTCTGACTACAGTGCTATGAGATTAGAAATCAATTACAGGGAAAAAAATGTAAAAAACACAAACACATGGAGGATAAACAATACGTTTTTATTAACCAAGAGATCACTGAAGAAATCAAAGTGGAAATCAAAAAATTCCTAGAGATAAATGACAATGCAAACACAATGATCCAAAACCTATGGGATGAGGAAAAAGCAGTTCTAGGAGGAAAGTTTATATCTATACAAGCCTACTTCAAGAAACAAGAAAAATCTCAAATAAACGATCTAACCTTATACATAAAAGAACTAGAGAAAGAAGAGCAAACAAAACCCAAAGTTAGAAGGAAAGAAATCATAAACCTCAGATAAGAAATAGATGAAATGGAAACAAAGAAAACAATAGCAAAGATCAATAAAACTAAAAGCTGGTTCTTTGAGAAGACAAGCAAAATTGATAAACCATTAGCCAGACTCCTCAAGAAAAAGATGGAGAGGACTCAAATCAATAACATTAGAAATGAACAAGGAGAAGTAACAACTGACACTGCAGAAACACAAAGCATCCTAAGAGACTACTACAAGCAATGCTATGCCAATAAAATGGACAACCTGGAAGAAATGGACAACTTCTTAGAAATGCACAACCTGCCAAGACTGAATCAGGAAGAAATAGAAAATAAGAACAGATCAATCACAAGCACTGAAATTGAAATTGTGATTGAAAATTTTCCAACAAACAAAAGCCCAGGACCAGATGGATTCACAGGCGAATTCTATCAAACATTTAGAGAAGAGCTAGCACCTGTCCTTCTCAAACTCCCGCAAAATATAGCAGAGGGAGGAACACTCCCAAACTCATTCTACGAGGCCACCATCACCCTGATACCAAAACCAGACAAGGATGTCACAAAGAAAGAAAACTACAGGCCAATATCACTGATGAACATAGATGCAAAAATCCTCGACAAAATACTAGCAAACGGAATCCAACAGCACATTAAAAGGATCATACACCATGATCAAGTGGGGTTTATTCCAGGAATGCAAGGATTCTTCAATATATGCAAATCAATCAACGTGATTTACCATATTAACAAATTGAAGGAGAAAAACCATATGATCATCTCAATAGATGCAGAGAAAGCTTTCGACAAAATTCAACACCCATTTATGATAAAAACCCTGCAGAAAGTAGGCATAGAGGGAACTTTCCTCAACATAATAAAGGCCATATATGACAAACTCACAGCCAACATCATCCTCAATGGTGAAAAACTGAAAGCATTTCCACTAAGATCAGGAACAAGACAAGGTTGCACACTCTTACCACTCTTATTCAGCATAGTTTTGGAAGTTTTAGCCACAGCAATCAGAGAAGAAAAGGAAATAAAAGGAATCCAAATGGGAAAAGAAGAAGTAATGCTGTCACTGTTTGCAGATGACATGATACTATACATAGAGAATCCTAAAGATGCTACCAGAAAATTACTAGAGCCAATCAATGAATTTGTTAAAGTAGCAGGTAACAAAATTAATGCACAGAAATCTCTGGCATTCCTATACACTAATGATGAAAAATCTGAAAGTGAAATCAAGAAAACATTCCCATTTACCGTTGTAACAAAAAGAATAAAATATCTAGGAATAAACCTACCTAAGGAGACAAAAGACCTGTATGCAGAAAATTATAAGACACTGATGAAAGAAACTAAAGATGATACAAATAGATGGAGAGATATACCATGTTCTTGGATTGGAAGAACCAACATTGTGAAAATGACTCTACTACCCAAAGCAATCTACAGATTCAATGCAATCCCTATCAAGCTACCACAGGCATTTTTCACATAACTAGAACAAAAAATTTCACACTTTTTATGGAAACACAAAAGACCCCGAATAGCCATAGCTATCTTGAGAACGAAAAACAGAGCTGGAGGAATCAGGCTCCCTGACTTCAGACTATACTACAAAGATACAGTAATCAAGACAGTGTGGTACTGGCACAAAAACAGAAAGATAGATCAATGGAACAGGATAGAAAGCCCAGAGATAAACCCATGCACATATGGTCACCTTATCTTTGATAAAGGAGGCAGGAATGTACAGTGGAGAAAGGAGAGCCTCTTCAAAAAGTGGTGCTGGGAAAACTGGACAGGTACATGTAAAAGTATGAGATTAGAACACTCCCTAACACCATACACAAAAATAAGCTCAAAATGGATTAAAGACCTAAATGTAAGACCAGAAACTATCAGGCTCTTTGAAGAAAACATAGGCAGAACACTCTATGACATAAATCACAGCAAGATCCTTTTGGACCCACCTCCTAGAGAAATGGAAATAAAAACAAAAATAAACAAATGGGACCTAATGAAACTTAAAAGCTTTTGCACAGCAAAGGAAACCATAAACAAGACCAAAAGACAACCCTCAGAATGGGAGAAAATATTTGCAAATGAAGCAACTGACAAAGGATTAGTCTCCAAAATTTATAAGTAGCTCATGCAGCTCAATAACAAAAAAACAAACAACCCAATCCAAAATTGGGCAGAAGACCTAAATAGACATTTCTTCAAAGAAGATATACAGATTGCCAACAAACACATGAAAGAATGCTCAACATCATTAATCATTAGAGAAATGCAAATCAAAACTACAATGAGATATCCTGTCACACGGGTCAGATTGGCCATCATCAAAAAATCTAGAAACAATAAATGCTGGAGAGGGTGTGGAGAAAAGGGAACACTCTTGCACTGCTGGTGGGAATGTGAATTGGTACAGCCACTATGGAGAAGAGTATGGAGGTTCCTTAAAAACCTACAAATAGAACTACTGTATGACCCAGCAATCCCACTACTAGGCATATACTCTGAGAAAACCATAATTCAAAAAGAGTCATGTACCAAAATGTTCATTGCAGCTCTATTTACAGTATCCAGAAGATGGATACAACCTAAGTGTCCATCATCGGATGAATGGGTAAAGAAGATGTGGCACATATATACAATGGAATATTACTCAGCCATAAAAAGAAACGAAATTGAGTTATTTGTGGTGAGGTGGATAGACCTAGAGTCTGTCATACAGAGTGAAGTAAGTCAGAAAGTGAAAGACAAATACCGTATGCTAACACATATATATGGAATATAAGAAAAAAAATGTCATGAAATACCTAGGGGTAAGACAGGAATAAAGACACAGACCTACTAGAGAATGGACTTGAGGATATGGGGAGGGGGAAGGGTAAGCTATGACAAAGTGAGAGAGTGGCATGGACATATATACACTACCAAATGTAAAATAGATAGCTAGTGGGAAGCAGCCACATAGCACAGGGAGATCAGGTTGGTGCTTTGTGACCACCTAGAGGGGTGGGATAAGGAGGGTGGGAGGGAGGGAGATGTAGGAGGGACGAGATATGGGAACATATGTGTATGTATAACTGATTCACTTTGTTTTAAAGCAGAGACTAACACACTATTATAAAACAATTATACTCCAATAAAGATGTTTAAAAAAAAACAAGTATTGAGTGCCTCCCCTGGTGGCGCAGTGGTTGAGAGTCCACCTGCCAATGCAGGGGACACGGGTTCGTGCCCCGGTCCGGGAAAATCCCACATGCCGCGGAGCGGCTAGGCCCGTGAGCCATGGCTGCTGAGCCTGCGCGTCTGGAGCCTGTGCTCTGCAACGGAAGAGGCCACAACAGTGAGAGGCCTGCGTACCACAAAAAAGAAAAAACAGGTATTGAGACTAAGTATTCACTCTATCACACTAGGTGTGAAAAATATCAAATGTAAATTTGGGCCATTTTCTGATATCCGTTCTACTCTGATAATCATTGTAAACTGTCACAAGAAAGGAAAGTGGGGCATGAAATCCCCAGAACTTAACTTAACTGGAAAACATTCCTTTTTTTCTGAACGAACAACACATGCTGGGTAAATGCGGTGGAGAATGCACCTTAGGTTCACACCCTCTCTCAAGCCTACAGTGTTCCAGAACTCAGTCCTAACTCCATCCTTGCTCAAAGATTTTCACTCTTCTCCTTGGGAAACTCTCCTAGTAGAACGGTTCTCCAGGTCAATAATAGTAAATGGCAGGGAAAATTTTAAGTCAAGAAATTTTATTTACTACCTTCATCCTCTCTGGGATGATGGTTTCATGTCAGATTAAAAAGAAAGTGCATTGAATGCCCAAGCAGTTACAGGGGGTAGGGAATATCGTAGACTCTCACCAGACCCCAATCTATAACATGAGTCATTTAATTTCTGATCCAATTAGTGGTCCCCAGTCCCCAGCTACTCCCTACTGTGTATTCCCTACTGTGGTCACTCAAGGGATCCTTACTAGTCTTCTTCTTACTAGTCTTCCTTAACCTGGGGTCCTTAGACTGAATGTGTATAGAATTTAGGGGATCCTTGAATTTGCATGGGGAAAATGTTAACTAATGTTTAACTAAATATTTAGTTAACTAACATTTAGCACTTCCTTCAGTTATGAATGTAGGCAACAAACCACAGTAGTACTAGCAATACCTGTGTCTTTGTCACAAATAGAAATCACATTTTTTTTCTTATTAGTTGATACTTGTAGATATCTTTTGTAACATCTTTAGAGGTAATAATTTGTGTTTAACACTACTTTGAAAATGAAATAGTTATTAGATCCACTGTTAGATCTGGTTCTTTAATGTGTCATACTATCTATATATCACAGATTTGTTTTTCTAATATTTTGATAAGTTTTCATAATCTAAGTATTTTGTTTCGTGCATGTAAAAACATACTGAAAAGGGTCCATAGGCTTCACTAGACTGTTAATTGGCTCCACTGAACAAGTAAGGTTAAAAATTGCTCCCTAGAGTTTCCGTCCATGGGTGAATTTTTAGACTTTCAGGAATCATATTGTGGGGTCATCATGTGCTTATATACAACAGCAGGTCATGTGCCCCAAAATATCTTGGAAATATGGGATCATTTCATTCCCTTTTATCCATATCTCAAACTCTTCCCCTTTTGATTCCTGTGACTATCTTCTGCAGATACTCTCCCAATCCCATTCTGGGTTCTTCGTCTGTCTTATAGTTTCCAGAAAATCTGTAAAAATCTCTTCTTTATCATTCCTTTATCATATCTTAGTCTCCAACTATAAGGTAATGTCAAGGTAAGTTTAACCTAGCAATGCCTCCTGATTTAATTTTTAAAGTTTCCTCCTGATCATGTAACCTCTCTTAAGCCATTGCCAGGGAAGAAAAATTCACCACCTTCCCTTGTCTAGTAATTCTTACCTTAGAAACTATTGCCTGATACTAACATGATGTTTTCCCTTCATTGAGGTTGGTTCTGCCTTTTTCTGTAGATCCATTTTAAGACACTTTCCATGCCTCCCCTCTCTCTTCTTCTCTACACCAAGTAGCCATTGACTCCTCAGCCATGGTAAAGATCTGCCTGGTTTCCAGACTTTGCCTCATACTTGTCCACTCTTCAGGCCACTCTCAGTGTAGGGGTCCCAGATGGGAGAGTGATGCACTGAGCATCTGCCAAAGTCAAGACTTTGCTCATTTCACTACAAATACGTCATGTCTCTCTGGGCAGTCAAAGATGAGTTAATTTTAAAAGTGCCTCACTGATGATCAGTAAGGATGATCCAATCAACTAACCACTTATTGATTCACTTCACATTTAGGATCTTGTACAGAATGACCCTATCCAGCCATATTTTTCATCACTACCTGCTATGGTTTGAATGTTTGCATCCCTCTAAAATTTGTATGTTAAAATCCTTATGCCAAGGTAATGGTATTAGAGGTGGGGCCTTTGGGAGGTGATTAGGTCCTGAGAATGGAGCCCTCATGAACAGGATTAGGGCTCTTATAAAAGAGGCCCCAAAAAGATGTCTCACCCCCTTCCACCACTGCAGAACTTGGCAGTCTGCAACCAATAAGAGGGCCACTATCATGTTGGCACCCTGATCTTAGACTTCCAGATTCAAGAACTGTAAGAAATAAATTTCTGTCGTTTATAAGCTTCCCAGTCTGTAGTATTTCATTATAGCAGGCCAAGCAGACTAAGATACTACCTGTACATGTAGTGGACACTGTGATGCAACACAAGATTCCCCAGTAGAACGTATTGTCCCAGCTGTTGAGAGTGCTTCTGGCTGATTGCCCTAAGCTGTCATCTCTCCCTGGAAACTATCCTTGGCTGGAGACAGCTACCTTGCCCAAGAGGACAGTTCACATCCAATGACTGGTCACTTGGAAAATGTAAAGGCTCAGAAGTCTCCTTGAAACATGAGACAAATGTGAAAGGTCATCCCAGCGTCAAAACTCCATGGAGGGTCAGCTGAGGCCTTTGCTGAGACTGCTTTGCAGCCCAGCTTCTCCCACTGCTGATCCTGCTTCCTTGACTGCCACAGAGTTTGATCCCCAGATCTCCAGTAGATCCCACATGCTAAACTTCACCTTAGAGTCTGCTTCTGGGGACCTCAACCTGCAACACCCCCTGACCCCATTCCAGGGCCCTAAGCCCACCAACATTAAATAAGCAACTCTCTGATCACCTGTTTACTGTCATCTCCAGTATGCTCTACAGGGCTTGGCACAGGGGAGGAATTTACTAAATTAACTTTAATCTGCAAATTTGACAGCCTGCCAGCAGTACTCTCTTCCAAGTCTCTAATAAGAATCTTGAGAGTGGGTCAAGCTAAATAACTTGCTACCTAAAATGCCACCTAGTGGGCTTCCCTGGTGGCGCAGTGGTTGAGAGTCCGCCTGCCGATGCAGGGGACACGGGTTCGTGCCCCGGTCTGGGAAGATCCCACATGCCGCAGAGCGGCTAGGCCCGTGAGCCATGGCCACTGAGCCTGCGCGTCCGGATCCTGTGCTCCGCAACGCGAGAGGCCACAACAGTCAGAGGTCCACGTACCGCAAAAAAAAAAAAAAAAAAAAAAAAAAAAATGCCACCTAGTGATGCTCTCTGAGAGAAGTTAAGGGTCCTGGCAGTATCTCAGGCCATATAGCCAAGCATAAGAAGGTGAGTGCCAAGAGCCTTCTTTCCTGGGATCCCTGTAACCCCAGATCCCAGGCCTCAGCAAGACCCAGCTTAAATGAATAGACAAGTGGGCACCCAGCCCAAAACACTGTTCTTGTCCTAAACAGAGAGACATCTCCCTGAGGCTAATTCTTAACCTTTAATCTTAGTTTGCTTTATCATCAAATCTAGTTTTTTAGTATGTTGTTATTTTTGAGTCATATGAAGTTGCTATTTTTGTAGGTCCCATAAGATCAAACATTGGCTATTTCATATACTCAGCCTAAGAATACCTTAGCTTAATTTTTAATTATAAACATTTATCTTTTTATATTTTTAATTTGTATTTTATATTGGAATATATTTGATTTATAATGTTGTGTTAGTTTCAAGTGTACAGAAAGGTGATTTAGTTATACATATACATATATCTATTCTTTTTCAGATTCTTTTCCCATATAGGTTACACAGGGTATTGAGTAGAGTTCCCTGTGCTATACAGTGGTAGGTCCTTCTTGATTGCCTATTTTATATATAGTAGTGTGTATATGTTAAACACAACCTCCTAATTTATCCCTCCACCCACCCCACATTTTCCCTTTGGTAACCATAAGTTTGTTTTCTAAGCCTGTGAGTCTGTTTCTGTTTTGTAAATAACTTCGTTTGTATCATGTTTTTAGATTCTACATGTAAGCGATATAGTATGGTATTTATCTTTCTCTGTCTGACTTCACTTAGTATGATAATCTCTAGATCCATCCATGTTGGACATTTAGGTTGCTTCCATGTCCTGGCTGTTGTAAATAGTGCTGCAATGAACACTGGGGTGCATATATTTTTTCAAAGTATGGTTTTCTCCAAATATATGCCCAGGAGTGGGATTCCTGGATCATATGGTAGCTCTATTTTTAGTTTTTAAAGGAAATTTCATACTGTTCTCCATAGTGGCTGTATCAATTTACATTCCCACAACAGTATAGGAGGATGTCCTTTTCTCCACACCCTCTCCAGCGTTTATTGTTTGTAGATTTTTTGATGATGGCCATTCTGACTGGTGTGAAGTGACACCTCACTGTAGTTTTGATTTGCATTTCTCTAATAATTAGTGACATGGAAATCTTTTCATGTGTTTGTTGGCTATCCGTATGTCTTCTTTGGAGAAATGTCTATTTAGGTCTTCTGCCCATTTTTTTTTTTTTTTTTTTTTTTTTTTTTTTGCGGTACGCGGGCCTCTCACTGTTGTGGCCTCTCCCGTTGTGGAGCACGGGCTCCGGATGCGCAGGCTCAGCGGCCATGGCTCACGGGCCCAGCCGCTCCGTGGCATGCGGGATCCTCCCGGACCGGGGCACGAACCCGTGTCCCCTGCATCAGCAGGCGGACTCTCAACCACTGTGCCACCAGACCGCCCATTTTTTGATTGTTTTGTTGTTGTTGTTGTTAGTGAGCAGCATGAACTGTTTGTATATTTTGGAGATTAATGCATTGTTGGTTGCTTAATTTGCAAATATTTTCTCCCTTTCTGTGTGTTGTCCTTTCATTTTGTTTATGGTTACCTTTGCTGTGCAAAAGCTTTTAATTTAATTAGGTCCTGTTTATTTATTTTTGTTTTTATTTTCATTACTCTAAGAGGTGGATCAAAGATCTTGTGGCTCTTTATGTCAGAGAGTTTTCTGCCTATGTTTTCCTTTAAGAGTTTTATAGTGTCTGGCCTTACATTTAGGTCTTTAATCCACTTTGGGTTTATTTTTGTATATGGTTTTATGGAGTGTTCTAATTTCATTCTTTTATGTGTAGAGTTTTCCCAGCACCACTTATTGAAGAGACTGTCTTTTCTCCATTGTATATTCTTGCCTCCTTGGTCATAGATTAGGTGACCATAGGTGCATGGGTTTATCTCTAGAACTTCCATGCTGTTCCATTGATCTATATTTCTGTTTTTGTGCCAGTACAATACTGTTTTGATTACTGTAGCTTTGTAGTATTGTCTGAAGTCAGGGAGCCTGATTTCTCCAGGTCAGTTTTTCTTTCTCAAGATTGCTTTGGTTATTTGGAGTCTTTTGTGTTTCCATACAAATTGTAAAGTTTTTTGTTCTGATTCTGTGAAAAAAAGCTATTGGTAAATTGATAGGGATTGCATTGACTCTGTAGATAACTTTGGGTGGTATAGTCATTTTGACAATATTGATTCTTCCAATCAAAGAACATGGTATATCTCTCCATCTGTTTTCATCATCTTCGATTTCTTTCATCAGTATCTTATAGTTATCTGAGTACAGGTCTTTTGTGTCCTTAGGTAGATTTATTCCTAGGTATTTTATTCTTTTGGTGAGATGGTAAATGTGATTGTTTCCTTAATTTCTCTTCCTGATCTTTCCTTATTAGTGTATAGAAATGCAAGAGATTTCTGTGCATTAATATTGTATTCTGCTACTTTACAGAATTCATTGATGAACTCTAGTAGTTTCTGGTAGCATCTTTAGGATTTTTTATGTATAGATTCATGTCATCTTCAAACAGTGAAAGTTCTACTTCTTCTTTTCCAATTTGGATTCCTTTTTATTTCTTTTTCTTCTCTGATTGCCATGGCTAAGACTTCCAAAACTATGTTAAATAAAAGTGGCAAGATTGGACATGCTTATCTTGTTCCTGATCTTACAGGAAATGTTTTCAGCTTTTCACCATCGAGTATGATGTTAGCTGTGGGTTTGTCATAAATATGGCCTTTATTATGTTGAGGTAGCTTCCCTCTATGCCCACTTTCTGGAGAGTTTTTTATCATAAATGGGTGTTGAATTTTGTCAAAAGATTTTTCTGCATCTATTGAGATGGTCGTATGGTTTTTAATTTTCAATTTGTTAATGTGGTGTATCACACTGGTTGATTTGCAGATATTGAAAAATTCTTGCAGCCCTGAGATAAATTCCACTTGATCATGGTGTATGATTCTTTTAATGTATTGTTGGATTCAGTGTGCTAGTATTTTGTTGAGTATTTTGGCATCTATGTTTATCCATGTTATTGACCTGTAATTTTTGTGTGTGTGTGTGGTATCTTTGTCTCGTTTTGGTATCAGGGTAATGATGGCCTCATAGAATGAGTTTGGAAGTGTTCTTTCCTCTGCAATTTTTTGGAATAGTTTCAAAAGGATAGGTGTTAACTCTTCTCTAAATGTTTGATAGAATTCTCCATTGAAGCAATCTGGAACTGGACATTTTTTGTGGGGGGTTTTAAATCACAGCTTCAATTTCATTACTTGTGATTGTTCTGTTCATATTTTCTCTTTCCTACTGGTTCAGTTTTGGGAGATTGTACCTTGCTAAGAATTTGTCCATTTCTTCTGGGTTGTCCATTTTATTGGCATATAGTTGCTTGTAGTAGTCTCTTATGATCCTTTGCATTTTTGTGGTGTCAATTGTAACTTCTCCTTTTTCATTTCTAATTTTATTGATTTGATCCCTCTCCCTTTTTTCTGGCTAAAGGTTTATCAATTTTGTTTATATTCTCAAAGAACTAGCTTTTTGTTTTGTTGGTCTTTTCTATTGTTTTTTTAAGTCTTTATTTCATTTATTTCTGCTCTGATCTTTATGATTTTTCTGCTAACTTTGGATTTTGTTTGTTCTTTTTTCTCTAGTTGCTTTAGGTGTAAGGTTAGGTTGTTTATTGGGGATTTTCCTTGTTTCCTGAGGTAAGATTGTATTGCTATAAACTTCCCTCTTAGAGCTGCTTTTGCTGCATCCCATAGGTTTTGGATCATTTTGTTTTCCTTTTCATTTTTCTCTAGGTATTCTTTGGTTTCCTGTTTGATTTTTCCAGTGATCCATTGGTTGTTTAATACCACGTGTTTTTGTTTTCTACAATTTTTTCTTGTAGTTGATTTCTAACCTCAGAACATTGTGCTTGGAAAAGATGCTTGATATGATTTCAATATTCTTTAATTTATTGAGGCTTGCTTTATAGCCCAGCATGTGATCTATCCTGGAGACTGTTCCATATGCATTTGAAAAGAATGTGTATTCTGCCTTTTTCAGATGGAATGCTCTATACATTTCAATTAGGTCCAGCTGGCTTAATGTGTCATTTAAGGCCTGCATTTACTTATTGATTTTCTGTCTATATGTTCTGTCCATTGATTTAAGTCGGGTGTTAAAGTTCCCCACTATTATTGTGTTACTATTGATTTCTCCTTTATGACTGTTCTCCTTATATATTGGGGTGTTCCTCTGTTGGATGTATATATATTTACAATTGTTATATCTTCTTCTTGGATTGATCTCTTGATCATTATGTAGCGTCCTTCTTTGTCTCTTGTACCAGTCTTTATTTTAAAGTCTATTTTGTCAGAGTACTGCTACTCCAGCTTTCTTTTGATTTCCATTTGCATGGAATACCTTTTTTCATCCCCTCACTTGCTGTATGTGCCCCTACACATGAAGTGGGTCTGTATGTATCCCTAGATCTGAAGTGGGCCTTTTGTAGAGTGCATATATATGGGTCTTGTTCTGCCATTCAGGCAGTCTATGTGTTTTGGTTGGAGTATTTAATCCATTTACATTTAAGGTAATTATCAATATGTATGTTCTTATTGCCATTTTGTTGATTGTTTTGGGTTTGTTTTTGTAGGTCATTTTTCTTCCCTTCCTCTTTTATTCTCTTCTCTTGTGATTTGATTACTAATTTTACTGTTGTGTTTGGATTCTTTTTTCTCTTTTGTGTGTATATCTATTGTAGATTTTTGGTTTGCAGTTACCATGAGGTTTTGACATAGCAATCTCTCTCTCTCTCTCTCTCTCTCTCTCTCTATATATATATATATATATATATATATATATATAAGATTGTATAGATAGATAGATAGATAGATACGCATATATAGATATAGATATAGATAGATATAGAGATGTCTATATCTATAATTGTTTTAAGTTGCTGGTCTCAATTTCAAATGCATTTCCGATATCCTGCATTTGTACTCTCCTCTTCTCATGATTGCTGGTTTTGATAATCTTTTGTGTGGATGACCTCCTACATTTACTGTATGTTTGCCTTTAACAGTGTGCTTTCCCATTCGTAATTTTCTTGTTCCTAGTTGTGGCCTTTTCTTTTCTGCCTAGAGAAGTACCATTTGTTATAAAGCTGGTTTGGTGGTGCTGAATTCTCTTAGCTTTTGCTTGTCTGTAAAGCTTTTGATGTCTCCACTGAATCTGAATAAGAGCTTTGCTGGGTAGATTATTCTTGGTTGTAGGTTTTTCCCTTTCATCACTTTAAATATATCAGCCCACTCCTTCCTGACCTGCAGTTTCTGCTGAAAAATCAGTTGATAACTGTATGAGGGTCCCCTTGTATGTTATTTGTTGCTTTTTCCTTGTTGCTTTTAATATTTTCTCTTTGCCTTTAATTTTTGTCAATTTGATTAATACGTATCTTGGTGTTTCCCTCCTTGGGTTTATCCTGTATGAGACTCTGTGCTTCCTGGACTTGGGTGGCTGTTTCCTTTCCCATGTTTGGGAAGTTTTCAGCTATTATCTCTTCAAATATTTTCTCAGGCCTTTCTCTCTCTCTTCTCCTTCCAGGACTGCTATAATCTGAATATTGGTGCATTTAATGTTGTCCCAGAGGTCTCTCAAACTGTCCTCATTTCTTTTCATTCTTTTTTCTTTATTCTGTTCTGTGGCAGTGATTTCCACCATTCTGTCTTCCAACTCACTTATCCGTTCTTCTGCCTCATTTAGTCTGCTATTGATTCCTTCTAGTGTATTTTTCATTGCAGTTATTGTATTGTTCAGCTCTGTTTGTTTGTTCTTTAAATGTTCTAGCTATTTTTAAATTTCTTGTATCTTCTTTTTCCAGGATCATCTTTACTATCATTACTCTGAATTCTTTTTCAGGTAGATTTCCTATCTCCACTTCACTTAGTTGTTCTTTTGGGGTTTTATCTTGTTCCTTCGTCTGGAACATATTCCTCTGTCATCTCATTTTGTCTAACTTTCTCTGTTTGTGGTCCCATAGCCTGCAGGATTGTAGTTCCTCTTGCTTCTGTTGTACGCTCGCTGGTGGATGAGGTTGGCCTAAGAGGCTTGTGCAGGCTTCCTGGTGGAAGTGACTGGTGCCTACCCACTGATGGGTGGAGCTGGGTCTTTTCCCTCTGGTGGGCAGGGCCATGTCAATGGGTGTGTTTAGAGGCAGCCGTGGGCTCAGCCTGTCTGTTGATGGGTGGGACTGTGTTCCTGCCCTGTCTGTTGTTTGGCTTGAAGTGTCCCAGCACTGGAGCCTAAGGGCTGTGGGTGGGGCCAGGCCTTGGCATCAAAATGGAGGCATCCAGGATACCTCACACCAATGAGTGCTCCCCAGTTCCTCTGTCACCACATGTCCTTATCCCTGCAGTGAGCCAAAGCCAAACCTGCCTCCCAGGAGACTCTCTAAGATCAGCAGGTAGGTCTGGCCCAGGTCCCTATGAAGTCACTGCTATTTCCCCTGGTTCCTGGCACACCTGACACTTTGCTTGCACCATCCAAGAGTGGCGTTTCTCTTTCCCCCAGTCCTGTGGACTTCCTGTGATCAAGCCCCACTGGCCTTCAAATCCAAATGCTCTGGGGGCTCCTCCTCTTGATGCCAGACCCCCACCTAGGGACCATGACATGGGGCTCAGAACTCTCACTCTTGTGGGAGAACCTCTGCAATATAATTATTTTCAACTTTGTGGGTCACACACCTGGTGAGCATTGGATTTGATGGTATCTTGAATGTGACCCTCCTACTGTCTCACTGTGTCCTCTTCTTTGTCTTTGGAAGTACAGTATCTTTTTTGATAGGTTCCAGTCTTTTTTGGTCAATGGGATTACTCAGAAGTTAATTGGGTTTTTGGTGTTCTTGTGAGAGGAGGTGAGCTCAAGTTCTTCTACTTCACCATCTTGTCAGGAAACACTGTTCCATCTATTACTTGTTTAATTTAAAAAAAAATTTTCTGAATTTTATTTAATTTATTTTTTTTATATAGCAGGTTCTTATTGCTTTTCCATTTTAAACATATTAGTGTAAATATGTCAATCCCAATCTCTCAATTCATCACACCACCACCATCACCCACCACCGCTTTCCCCTCCTGGTGTCCATATGTTTGTTCTCTACATCTGTGTCTCCATTTCTGCCTTGCAAACAAGTTCAGCTGTACCATTTTTCTAGGTTCCACATATATGCATTAATATAAGTATTTGTTTTTCTCTTACTGACTTACTTCACTCTGTATGACAGTCTCTAGATCCATCCACATCTCTACAAATGACCAAATTTCCTTCATTTCTATGGCTGAATAATATTCCATTGTATATATGTACCACATCTTCTTTATCCATTCGTCTCATGATGAGCACTTAGGTTGCTTCCCTGACCTGGTTATTGTAAATAGTGCTGCAATGAACATTGGGGTGCATGTGTCTTTTTCTTCTTATTATTACTATTTTTACTTAACAAATTTAAACAGTTATACATAGACATATGTTCCATATCCTCTCCCGTTTGCGTCTCCCTCCCACCCTCCCTATCCCACCCCTCCAGGCGGTCACAAAGCACCAAGCTGATCTCCCTGTGCTATGCGGCTGCTTCCCACTAGCTATCTACCTTACGTTTGGTAGTGTATATATGTCCATGCCGCTCATTCGCTTTGTCACAGCTTACCGTTCCCCCTCCCCATATCCTCAAGTCCATTCTCTAGTAGATCTGTGTCTTTATTCCTGTCTTACCCCTAGGTTCTTCATGACATTTTTTTTCTTAAATTCCATATATATGTGTCAGCATACAGTATTTGTCTTTCTCTTTCTGACTTACTTCACTCTGTAGGACAGACTCTAGGTCCATCCACCTCATTACAAATAGCTCAATTTCGTTTCTTTTTATGGCTGAGTAATATTCCATTGTATATATGTGCCACATCTTCTTTACCCATTCATCCGATGATGGACACCTAGGTTGTTTCCATCTCCGGGCTATTGTAAATAGGGCTGCTATGAACATTTTGGTACATGACTATTTTTGAATTATGGTTTTCTCAGAGTATATGCTCAGTAGTGGGATTGCTGGGTCATATGGTAGTTCTATTTGTAGTTTTTTAAGGAACCTCCATACTGTTCTCCATAGTGGCTGTACCAATTCACATTCCCACCAGCAGTGCAAGAGTGTTCCCTTTTTTCCACACCCTCTCCAGCATTTATTGTTTCTAGATTTTTTGATGATGGCCATTCTGACTGGTGTGAGATGATATCTCATTGTAGTTTTGATTTGCATTTCTCTAATGAGTAAAGATGTTGAGCATCCTTTCATTTGTTTGTTGTCAGTCTGTATATCTTCTGTGGAGAAATGTCTATTTAGGTCATCTGCCCATTTTTGGATTGGCTTGTTTGTCTTTTTTTGTTATTGAGCTGCATGAGCTGCTTATAAACTTTGGAGATTAATCCTTTGTCAGTTGCTTCATTTGCAAATATTTTCTCCCATTCTGAGGGTTGTCTTTTGGTCTTGTTTATGGTTTCCTTTGCTGTGCAAAAGCTTTTAAGTTTCATTAGGTCCCATGTGTTTATTTTTGTCTTTATTTCCATTTCTCTAGGAGGTGGGTCAAAAAGATCTTGCTGTGATTTATGGCACAGAGAGCTCTGCCTATGTTTTCCTCTAAGAGTTTGATAGTTTCTGGCCTTACATTTAGGTCTTTAATCCATTTTGAGCTTATTTTTGTGTATAGTGTTAGGGAGTGTTCTAATCTCATACTTTTACATGTCCCTGTCCAGTTTTCCCAGCACCACTTATTGAAGAGACAGTCCTTTCTCCACTGTACATTCCTGCCTCCTTTATCAAAGATAAGGTGACCATATGTGCGTGGGTTTATCTCTGGGCTTTCTATCCTGTTCCATTGATCTATCTTTCTGTTTTTGTGCCAGTACCACACTGTCTTGATTACTGTATCTTTGTAGTATAGTCTGAAGTCAGGGAGCCTGATTCCTCCAGCTCTGTTTTTCGTTCTCAAGATTGCTTTGGCTATTCGGGGTCTTTTGTGTTTCCATAAAAATTGTGAAATTTTTTGTTCTAGTTATGTGAAAAATGCCAGTGGTAGTTTGATAGGCATTGCATTGAATCTGTAGATTGCTTTGGGTAGTAGAGTCATTTTCACAATGTTGATTCTTCCAATCCAAGAACATGGTACATCTCTCCATCTATTTGTATCATCTTTAATTTCTTTCATCAGTGTCTTATAATTTTCTGCATACAGGTCTTTTGTCTCCTTAGGTAGGTTTATTCCTAGATATTTTATTCTTTCTGTTGCAGTGGTAAATGGGAGTGTTTCCTTGATTTCACTTTCAGATTTTTCATCATTAGTGTATAGGAATGCCAGAGATTTCTGTGCATTAATTTTGTATCCTGCAACTTTACCAAATTCATTGATTAGCTCTAGTAGTTTTCTGGTAGCATCTTTAGTATTCTCTATGTATAGTATCATGTCATCTGCAAACAGTGACAGCTTTACTTCTTCTTTTCCGATTTGGATTCCTTTTATTTCCTTTTCTTCTCTGATTGCTGTGGCTAAAACTTCCAAAACTATGTTGAATAAGAGTGGTGAGAGTGGGCAACCTTGTCTTGTTCCTGATCTTAGTGGAAATGCTTTCAGTTTTTCACCATTGAGGACGATGCTGGCTGTGAGTTTGTCATATATGGCCTTTATTATGTTGAGGAAAGTTCCCTCTATGCCTACTTTCTGCAGGGTTTTTATCATAAACGGGTGTTGAATTTTGTCGAAAGCTTTCTCTGCATCTATTGAGATGATCATATGGTTTTTCTCCTTCAATTAGTTAACATGGGGTATCACATTGATTGATTTGCATATATTGAAGAATCCTTGCATTCCTGGAATAAACCCCACTTGATCATGGTGTATGATCCTTTTAGTGTGCTGTTGGATTCCGTTTGCTAGTATTTTGTTGAGGATTTTTGCATCTATGTTCATCAGTGATATTGGCCTGTAGTTTTCTTTCTTTGTGACATCCTTGTCTGGTTTTGGTATCAAGGTGATGTTGGCCTCGTAGAATGAGTTTGGGAGTGTTCTTCCCTCTGCTATATTTTGGAAGAGTTTCAGAAGGTTAGGTGTTAGCTCTTCTCTAAATGCTTGATAGAATTCGCCTGTGAAACCATCTGGTACTGGGCTTTTGTTTGTTGGAAGATTTTTTATCACAGTTTCAATTTCAGTGCTTGTGATTGGTCTGTTCATATTTTCTATTTTTTCCTGATTCAGTCTTGGCAGGTTGTGCATTTCTAAGAAGTTGTCCATTTCTTCCAGGTTGTCCATTTTATTGGCATAGAGTTGCTTATAGTAATCTCTCATGATCTTTTGTATTTCTGCAGTGTCAGTTGTTACTTCTCCTTTTTCATTTCTAATTCTATTGATTTGAGTCTTCTCCCTTTTTTTCTTGATGAGTCTGGCTAATGGTTTATCAATTTTGTTTATCTTCTTAAAGAACCAGCTTTTAGTTTTATTGATCTTTGCTATCGTTTCCTTCATTTCTTTTTCATTTATTTCTGATCTGATTTTTATGATTTCTTTCCTTCTGCTAACTTTGGGATGTTTTTGTTCTTCTTTCTCTAATTGCTTTAGGTGCAAGGTTAGGTTGTTTATTCGAGATGTTTCCTGTTTCTAAAGGTGGGATTGTATTGCTATAAACTTCCCTCTTAGAACTGCTTTTGCTGCATCCCATAGGTTTTGGTTTGTCGTGTCTCCATTGTCATTTGTCTCTAGTTACTTTTTAATTTCCTCTTTGATTTCTTCAGTGATTACTTTGTTATTAAGTAGTATATTGTTTAGCCTCCATGTGTTTGTATTTTTTACCGCTCTTTTCCCGTAATTGATATCTAGTCTCATAGCATTGTGGTCAGAAAAGATACTTGATACAATTTCAATTTTCTTAAATTTACCAAGGCTTGATTTGTGACCCAAGATATGTTCTATCCTGGAGAATGTTCCATGAGCACTTGAGAAAAATGTGTATTCTGTTGTTTTTGGATGGAATGTCCTATAAATATCAATTAAGTCCATCTTGTTTAATGTATCATTTAAAGCTTGTGTTTCCTTATTTATTTTCATTTTGGATGATTTGTCCACTGGTGAATGTCGGGTGTTAAAGTCCCCTACTATGATTGTGTTACTGTGGATTTCTCCTTTTATGGCTGTTAGCATTTGCCTTATGTATTGAGGTGCTCCTATGTTGGGTGCATAAATATTTACAGTTGTTATGTCTTCTTCTTGGATCGATCCCTTGGTCATTATGTCATGTCCTTCTTTGTCTCTTCTAATAGTCTTTATTTTAAAGTCTATTTTGTCTGATATGAGAATTGCTACTCCAGCTTTCTTTTGGTTTCCATTTGCATGGAATATCTTTTTCCATCCCCTTACTTTCAGTCTGTATGTGTCTCTAGGTCTGAAGTGGGTCTCTCGTAGACAGCATATATATGGGTCTTGTTTTTGTATCCATTCTGCCAGTCTGCGTCTTTTGGTGGGAGCATTTAGTCCATTTACATTTAAGGTAATTATTGATATGTATGTTCTTATTCCCATTTTCTTTATTGTTTTGGGTTCGTTATTGTAGGTCTTTTCCTTCGTTGTGTTTCTTGCCTAGAGAAGTTCCTTTAGCATTTGTTGTAAAGCTGGTTTGGTGGTGCTGAACTCTCTCAGCTTTTGCTTGTCTGTAAAGGTTTTAATTTCTCCATCAAATCTGAATGAGATCCTTGCTGGGTAGAGTAATCTTGGTTGCAGGTTTTTCTCCTTCATCACTTTAATTATGTCCTGCCACTCCCTTCTGGCTTGTAGAGTTTCTGCTGAGAGATCAGCTGTTATCCTGATGGGGATTCCCTTGTGTGTTATTTGTTGTTTTTCCCTTGCTGCTTTTAATATGATTTCTTTGTGTTTAATTTTTGACAGTTTGATTAATATGTGTCTTGACGTATTTCTCCTTGGATTTATTCTGTATGGGACTCTCTGTGCCTCCTGGACTTGATTAACTATTTCCTTTCCCATATTAGGGAGGTTTTCAACTATAATCTCTTCAAATATTTTCTCCATCCCTTTCTTTTTCTCTTCTTCTGGAACCCCTATAATTCGAATGTTGGTGCGTTTAATGTTGTCCCAGAGGTCTCTGAGACTGTCCTCTGTTCTTTTCATTCTTTTTTCTTTATTTTGCTCTGCATCAGTTATTTCCACTATTTTATATTCCAGGTCACTTATCCGTTCTTCTGCCTCAGTTATTCTGCTATTGATCCCATCTAAAGTATTTTTCATTTCGTTTATTGTGTTTTTAATCGATGCTTGATTCATCTTTAGTTCTTCTAGGTCCTTGTTAACTGTTTCTTGCATTTTGTCTATTCTATTTCCAAGATTTTGGATCTTGGAAATAGAATCTTGGATCATCTTTACTATCATTATTCTGAATTCTTTTTCAGGTAGACTGCCTATTACCTCTTCATTTGTTAGGTCTGGTGGGTTTTTATCTTGCTCCTTCTCCTGCTGTGTGTTTTTCTGTCTTCTCATTTTGCTTATGTTACTGTGTTTGGGGTCTCCTTTTTGCAGGCTGCAGGTTCATAGTTCCCGTTGTTTTTGGTGTCTGTCCCCAGTGGCTAAGGTTGGTTTAGTGGCTTGTGTAGGCTTCCTGGTGGAGGGGACTAGTGCCTGTGTTCTGGTGGATGAGGCTGGATCTTGTCTTTCTGGTGGGCAGGTCCACATCTGGTGGTGTGTTTTGGGGTGTCTGCGGACTTTTTATGATTTTAGGCAGCCTCTCCTCTAATGGGTGGCGTTGTGTTCCTGTCTTGTTAGTTGTTTGGCATAGGGTGTCCAGCACTGTAGCTTGCTGGTCGTTGAGTGAAGCTGGGTGCTGGTGTTGAGATGGAGATCTCTGGAAGATTTTCGCCATTTGATATTATGTGGAGCTGGTAGGTCTCTTGTGGACCAGAGTCCTGAAGTTGGCTATCCCACCTCAGAGGCACAGCATTGACTCCTGGCTCCTCAATTTGGGATGATTTGTTGTCTATTCATGTATTCCACAGATGCAGGGTACATCAAGTTGATTGTGGATCTTTAATCCGCTGCTTCTGAGGCTGCTGGGAGAGATTTCCCTTTGTCTTCTTTGTTCCCACAGCTCCTGGGTCTCAGCTTTGGATTTGGCCCCGCCTCTGCATGTAGGTCACCGGAGGGCGTCTGTTCTTCGCTCAGACAGGACAGGGTTAAAGGAGCAGCCGCTTCGGGGACTCTGGCTCACTCAGACTGGGTGGGAGGGAGGGGCACGGAGTGCGGGGCGATCCTGCAGCGGCAGAAGCCGGCGTGACATTGCACCAGCCTGAGGCGCGCCGTGCGTTCTCCCAGGGAAGCCATCGCTGGATCCCGGGACCCCAGCAGTGATGGGCTGTACAGGCTCACGGAAGGGCGGTGTGGACAGTGACCTGCGCTCACACACAGGCCTCTTGGCGGCGGCAGCAGCAGCCACAGCATCCCACACCCATCTCTGGGCTCCGCGCTTTCAACCGCGGCTTGCGCCCGTCTGTGAGGCTCCTTTAAGCAGCGCTCTTATTCCCCTCTCCTCGCGCACCAGGAAACCAAGAGGGAAGAAATAGTCTCTTGCCTCTTCAACTGCTCCAGAGTTTTCCCGGACTCCCTCCCGGCTAGCTGTGGCACATTAGCCCCCTTCAGGCTGAGTTTTCGTCACCAGCTCCAGTCCTCTCCCTTTGCTCTGACCGAAGCCCAAGCCTCAGCTTCCAGCACCGCCCACCCCGGCGGGCAAGCAGACAAACCTCTCGCGCTGGTGAGTGCCGGTCGGCACCGATCCTCTGTGTGGGAATCTCTCCGTTTTGCCCTTCCCAGGTACGTGGGGAGTTTCTTGCCTTTTGGGAGGTCTGAGGTCTTCTGCCAGTGTTCAGTAGTTGTTCTGTAGGAGTTGTTCCACATGTAGCTACATTTCTGGTGTATCTGTGGGGAGGAAGTTGATCTCCGCGTCTTACTCTTCCGCCATCTTCCCCGGAAGTCACGTGTGTCTTTTGACTTATGGTTTTCTGAGGGTATATGCCCAGTAGTGGGATTGCTGGGTCATATGGCAATTCTATTTTTAGTTTTTTAAGGAACCTCCATACTGTTCTCCTTAGTGGCTGTGTCAAATTACATTCCCACCAACAGTGCAAGAAGGTTCCCTTTTGTCCACACCCTCTCCAGCATTTGTTGTTTGTAGATTTTCTGATGATGCCCATTCTAACTGGTGTCAGGTGATACCTCCTTGTAGTTGTGATTTGCATTTGTCTAATAATTAGTGATGTTGTGCAGCTTTCATCTGCTCCTGGGTCATCTGTATGTCTTCTTGAGAGAAATGTCTATTTAGGTCTTCTGCCCATTTTTGGATTGGGTTGTTTGCTTTTTTAATATCGAGCTGCATGTGCTGTTTATATATTTTGGAGATTAATCCTTTGTCCACTGAGTCGTCTGCAAATATTTTCTCCCATTCTGAGGGTTGTCTTTTCATCTTGTTTATGGTTTCCTTTGCTGTGCAAAAGCTTTTAAGTTTCATTAGGTCCCATTTGTTTATTTTTGTTTTTATTTTCATTACTCTAGGAGGTGGATCAAAAAGATCTTGCTGTGATTTTTGTCAAAGAGTGTTCTTCCTATGTTTTCCTCTAAGAGTTTTACATTATCTGGTCTTTCATTTAGGTCTGTAATTCATTTTGAGTTTATTTTGGTGCATGGTGTTAGGGAGTGTTCTAATTTCATTCTTTTACATGTAGCTGTCCAGTTTTCCCAGCACCACTTATTGAAGAGACTGTCTTTTCTCCATTGTATATCCTTGCCTCCTTTGTCATAGATTAGTTGACCACAGGTATGTGGGTTTATCTCTAGAATTTCCATGCTGTTCCATTGATCTATATTTCTGGTTTTGTGCCAGTACATATTATCTTGATTACTGTAGCTCTGTAGTATAGTCTGAAGTCAGGGAGTCTGATTCTTCCAGCTCCGTTTTTTTCCCTCAAGACTGCTTTGGCTATTCAGTGTCTTTTATGTCTCCATACAAATTTTAAGACTTTTTGTTCTAGTTCTGTTAAAAATGCCATTTTTTTTGGGTGGGGGTACACGGGCCTCTCACCCTTGTGGCCTCTCACGTTGCGGAGCACAGGCTCCGGACGCGCCAGCCCAGTGGCCATGGCTCATGGGCCTAGCCACTCTGCGGCATGTGGGATCTTCCCAGACTGGGGCACGAAACCGTGTCTTCTGCATCGGCAGGCGGACTCTCAACCACTGCACCACCAGGGAAGCCCCGCTATTGGTAATTTGATAGGGATTGCACTGAATCTGTAGATTGCTTTGTGTAGTATAGTCATTTTCACAATATTGATTCTTCCTGTCCAAGAACATGGTACACCTCTCCATCTGTTTGTATCACTTTTAATTTCTTTAATCAGTGTCTTATAATTTTCTGCATTCAGGTCTTTTGTCTCCCTAGGTAGGTTTATTCCTAGATATATTATTCTTTTTGTTGCAATGGTAAATGGGAGTGTTTCCTTGATTTCACTTTCAGATTTTTCATCATTAGTGTATAAGAATGCCAGAGATTTCTGTGTGTTAATTTTGTATCCTGAAACTTTACCAAATTCATTGATTAGCTCTAGAAGTTTTCTGGTGGCATCTTTAGTATTCTCTATGTATAGTATCATGTCATCTTCAAACAGTAACAGATTTACTTCCTCTTTTCCAATTTGTGTTCCTTTTATTTCATTTTCTCCTCTGATTGCTGTGGCTAGGACTTCCAAAACTATGTTGAATAATAGTGATGAGAGTGGACATCCTTGTCTTGTTCCTGATCTTAGTGGAAATGCTTTCAGTTTTTCACCATTGAGAATGATATTTGCTGTGGGTTTGTCATATATGGCCTTTATTATGTTGAGGTAGGTTCCCTTTATGCCCACTTTCTGGAGAGTTTTTATCGTAAATCGGTGCTGAATTTTGTCAAAAGCTTTTTCTGCATCTATTGAGATGATCATATGGTTTTTCTTCTTCAATTTTGTTAATATGGTGTATCACATTAATCAATTTGCGTTTATTGAAGAATCCTTGCATCCCTGGGATAAATCCCACTTCATCATGGTGTATGATCCTTTTAATATATTGTTGGATTCTGTTTGCTAGTAGTTTTTTGAGGAATTTTGCATCTATATTCATCAGTGATATTGGTCTGTAATTTTCTTTTTTTGTAGTATCTTTTTCTACTTTGGGTACCAGGGTGATGGTGGTCTCATAGAATGAGTTTGGGAGTGTTCTTTCCTCTGCAATTATTGGAAGTGTTTGAGAAGGATGTGTGTTATCTCTTCTCTAAATGTATGATAGAATTCACCTGTGAAGCCATCTGGTCCTGGACTTTTGTTTGCTGGAAGATTTTTAATTTCAGTTTCAATTTCATTAGTTGTGGTTGGTCTGTTCATATTTTCTACTTCTTCCTGGTTCAGTCTTGGAAAGTTATACTTTTCTAAGAATTTTTCCGTTTCGTAGAGGTTGTCCATTTTATTGGCCTTGAGTCACTTGTAGTAGTCTCAGGATGCTTTGTATTTCTGCTGTGTCTGTTGTAACTTCTCCTTTTTCATTTCTAATTTTATTGAGTCCTCTCCCTCGTTTTCTTGATGAGTCTGGCTAATGGTTTATCAATTTCCTTTATCTTCTCAAAGAACCAGGTTTTAGTTTTATTGATCTTTGCTCTTGTTTTCTTTGTTTCTATTTCTTTTATTTCTGTTCTGATCTTTATGATTTCTTTCCTTCTGCTAACTTTGGGTTTTGTTTGCTGTTCTTTCTCTAGTTCCTTTAGATGTAAGGTTAGATTGTTTATTTGAGATTTTTGTTTCTTGAGGTATGCTTGTATTGCTATAAACTTCCCTCTTAGAAACTGCTTTTTCTGAACCCCATAGGTTTTGGATCATTGTGTTTTCATTGTCTTTTGTCTCTAGGTATTTTTTGATTTCCTCTTTGATTTCTTCAGTGATCTCTTGGTTATGTAGTAATGTATTGTTTAGCCTCCATGTGTTTGTGTTTTTTACGTTTTTTCCCTGTAATTGATTTCTAATCTCATAGCACTGTGGTCAGAAAAAATGCTTGATATGATTTCAATTTTCTTAAATTTACTGAGGCTTTATTTGTCACCCAAATTGTGATCTATCCTGGAGAATGTTCTGTGTGCACTTGAGAAGTAATCTGTTTGTTTAGAATGGAATGTCCTATGAATATCAATTAAATCTCTCTGGTCTATTGTGTTTAAAGCTCCTGTTTCCTTATTCATTTTCTGTTTGGATGATCTGTCCACTGGTGTAAGGCAGGTGTTAAAGTCCCCCACTATTATTGTGTTTCTGTCGAGTTCCTCTTTTATAGCTGTTATCAGTTGCCTTATGTATTGAGGTGCTCCCATGTTGTGTGCATATATATTTATAATTGTTATATCTTCTTCTTGGATTGAGCCCTTGATCATTTTGTAGTGTCCTTTCTTGTCTTTTGTAACGTTCTTTATTTTAAAGTCTATTTTGTCTGATATGAGTATTGCTACTCCAGCTTTCTTTTGTTTTCTATTTGCATGGAATCTTTTTCCATCCCCTCACTTTCAATCTGTATGTGTCCCTAGGTCTGAAGTGGGTCTTTTATAGACAGCATATATATGGGTCTTCTTTTTGTATCCATTCAGTGAGCCTCTGTCTTTTGGTTGGAGCATTTAATCCATTCACGTTTAAGTTAATTATCTATATGTATGTTCCTATTACCATTTTCTTAATTGCTTTGGGTTTGTTTTTGTAGGTCCTTTTCTTCTCTGTGTTTCCCACCTAGAGAAGTTCCTTTAGCATTTGTTGTATAGCTGGTTTGGTGGTGCTGAATTCTCTTAGCTTTTGCTTGTCTGTAAAGCTTTTGATTTCTCCATCAAATCTGAATGATATCCTTGTCAGGTAGAGTAATCTTGGTTGTAGTTTCTTCCCATTCATCATTTTAAATATGTCATGCCACTTCCTTCTGGCTTGTAGTGTTTCTGCTAAGAAATCAGCTGTTAACCTTATGGGAGTTCCCTTGTATGTTATTTGTCTTTTCTCCTTTGTTGCTTTCAATAATTTTTCTTTAATTTTTGCCAATTTGATTACTATGTGTCTTGGCGTGTTTCTCCTTGGGTTTATCCTGTATGGGACTCTCTGTGCTTCCTGGACTTTAGTGGCTATTTCCCTTTCCATGTTAGGGAAGTTTTTTACTATAATCTCTTTAAATATTTTCTCAGGTCCTTTCTCTGTCTGTTCCCCTTCTGGGACTCCTATAATGTGAATATTGTTGCATTTAATGTTGTCCCAGAGGTCTCTTCAGCTGTTTTCATTTCTTTTCATTCTTTTGTCTTTTTTCTGTTCTCCAGCAGTGAATTCCACCATCCTGTCATCCAGTTCACTTCCGTTCTTCTGCCTCAGTTATTCTGCTATTGATTCCTTCTAGTGTAGTTTTCATTTCAGTTATTGTGTTGTTCACCTCTGTTTGTTTGTTCTTTAATTCTTTTAGGTCTTTGTTAAACATTTCTTCAATCTTCTCGATCTTTGCCTCCATTCTTTTTCTAAGGTCCTGGATCATCTTCACTATCATTATTCTGAATTTTCTTTCTGGAAGGTTGCCTATCCCCACTTCATTTAGTTTTTCTTTTCTGGGGTTTTATCTTGTTTTTTCATCTGGTACATAGCCCTCTGCCTTTTCTTCTTGTCTATCTTTCTGTGAATGTGGTTTTTGTTCCACAGGCTGCAGGATTGTAGCTCTTTTTGCTTCTGCTGTCTGCCCTCTGGTGATTGAGGTTATCTACGAGTCTTGTGCAAGTTTCCTGATGAGAAGGACTTGTGGTGAGTAGAGCTGGCTGTTGCTCTGGTGGGCAGAACTCAGTAAAACTTTAATTGACTTGCCTGCTGATGTGTGGGGTTGGGTTCCCTCCCTGTTGGTTGTTTGAGGTGACCCAACACTGGAGCCTACCTGACTCTTTGGTGGGACTAATGGCTGACTCTGGGAGGCTCACACCAAGGAGTACTTCCCAGAACTTCTGCTGCCAGTGTCCTTGTCCTCACGGTGAGATACAGCCACCCCCCGCCTCTGCAGGAGAGCCCCCCCCAACACTAGCAGGTAGGTCTGTTCAGTCTCCTATTGGGTCACTGCTCCTTCCCCTGGGTCCTGATGCCCACACTACTTTGTGTGTGCCCTCCAAGAGTGGAGTCTCTGTTTCCCCCAGTTCTGTCGAAGTCCTGCAATCAGACCCCACTAGCCTTCAAATTCTGATTTTCTAGGATTTCCTCCTCCTGTTGCCAGACCCCCAGGTTTGGAAGCCTGACTTGGGGCTCAGAACCTTCACTCCAGTGGGTGGACTTCTGTGGTATTAGTGTTCTCCAGTTTGTGAGTCACCCACCGAGCAGTTATGGGATTGGATTTTATTGTGATTGTGACCCTCCTACCATTTTATTGTGGCTTCTCATTTGTCTTTGAATGTGGGGTATAATTTTTGGTGAGTTCCAGTGTCTTCCTGTCAATGATTGTTCAGCAGTCAGTTGTGATTCTGGTGCTCTCACAAGAAGGAGTCTAAAATTTTTTTTTAAACTCTCTCATTTACTTTCCTCTGAAGAGTTCAATTTACTGGCTATTCAAGCAGTGGTTCAACGGTAGCACTGAGGCTTAAGAATATATTGTCTCCTTCTTCTCTCAGTATCTTCCCAGAAATGATATATGAGGGGCACACACACTGCCATGGTGACCACAATAGCCAGCCATCACATACCTTTCCTGGTGACCACAGCTGTCACTGCCACACCACTGACTAACATTTATTCTTATATACCTAATTTATCCTAAAATTTCCTTTTTTTTAATATTAAGAGTGCCATTTTAAACCACTTTTCTTATCCTTTTTTTTTTTTTTACTTTAGCTCATTTTGCCATTTTATTGATTAACATATCCTTTTAAGCTGGCTTTAAAGAACATGGCTAGTTACTGTCACTACCACAATCAAAGAACCAGGTTCTCACATGGTTCTCCCCAGAACCCTTGAGGACTGAGAGGAATGTGACAATTGTTTTCACCTTTAAGAAGGGATTGTGCTTTTAGAGGAAAACATAGGCAGAACACTCTTTGACATAAATCACAGCAAGATCTTTTTTGACCCACCTCCTAGAGTAATGAAAATAAAAACAAAAATAAACTAATGGGGTCTAATTAAACTTAAAATCTTTTGCACAGCAAAGGAAACCACAAACAAAACAAAAAGACAACTTACAGAATGGGAGAAAATATTTGCAAATGAAGCAACCAACAAGTGATTAATCTCCAAAATATACAAACAGCTCATGCAGTTCAATATCAAAAAAACAAACAACCTAATCAAAAAATGGGTGGAAGACCTAAATAGACATTTCTCCAAAGAAGACATACAGATGGCCAACAAACACATGAAAATGTGCTCAACAACACTAATTATTAGAGAAATGCAGATCAAAACTACAATGAGGTATCACCTCACGCTGGTCAGGATGGCCATCATCAAAAAATCTAGAAACAATAAATGCTGGAGAGGATGTGGAGAAAAGGGAACCTTTTTGCACTGTTGGTGGGAATGTAGATTGATACAGCCACTATGGAGAACAATATGGAGGGTCCTCAAAACACTAAAAATAGAACTACCATGTGACCCAGCAATCCCTCTCCTGGATGTTTACCCAGAGAAAACCAGAATTCAAAAAGGTACATGCACCCCAATATTCATAGCAGCACTATTTACAAATAACCAGGACATGGAAGCAACCTAAATGTCCATCAGCAGAGGAATGGATACAGAAGTTGTGGTACATATACACAATGGAATATTACTCCGCTATAAAAAGTAATGAAATAGTGCCATTTACAGAGATGTGGATAGACCTAGAGACTGTCATACAGAGTGAAGTAAGTTAGAAAGGGAAAAACAAATATCATATAATATTGCTTATATGTGGAATCTAGAAAAATGGTACAGATGAACTTATTTTCAAAGCGGATATAGAGACACAGATGTAGAGAACAACTTATGGATACCCAGGGGGGAAGTGGGGCATGGGATGAATTGGGAGATTGGGATTGACATATATACACTACTATGTATAAAATATATAGCTAATGAGTACCTACTGTATAATACAGGGAACTCTACAATGTTTGTACCTACTCTAAGCTTTCTCATTCAACAAAACTTATCACTCCTTTGTGGCAAGATTTGGTAGGAAGCAAGAATCTTTTTCCTCCTCTCCTGTCCAGTGGGATTCAGGATAAGGCTGGCCTTCATACCCAGCATGCTTCCTTTTAGACTGTTCATGTGCTAACAAAAATACATCAGCAGCACACACACCATCCTGGTGCCAGAAAGGATGTTTATAAAAATTGTTCAGATGCTTATTTCTCTCTTCCAGAAATTGCCTTCTCTCTGATCCAGGTTACAGATCTGTGCCAGAACCCTGGGTCTTGAAAAAACTGTAAAGAATATTTTTCAATATCACCCAGTTTTCTACTTCAACCACCCACTCTCCAAATCCTCAACAATTATGTTACTCTAGATTGTTGGGGTTTTTTCAATTCAGATATTTTCTTTCTTTTCTTTTTCTGCATCTCTTACTTGTGGTAAAAATACACATAACATAAATCTTACCATTTTTAAGTGCACATTGTGTTTAGTGGCATTAATAATCCAGGTTCTGATTCAGAATCAAATTGGAGTTGTTGCTCACTTCTAACAACTGCCTGCTATTTTTCATTCCTCTAATTTCCAATCTTACTTTTGCTTATAGGGCAATGACCAGAATGACTCTTTCTAATGAAAAGTTTGTCTTCTCATCTAGCTTAGGCTCCCTGTTATCTTGGTGTGCCCAGCCAGGTGAGGCAGACTAGCAGGCCTCTGTGAAATCTGTGCAATTCAATGAAGTGTTCATCTGTCTTTGGTTCCCTCTCTCTCTTCCTCCCTCTCCCTCCCTCTCATATGGAACTGAACCTGAGTGCTCTGTTTGGGCTCATGTGATTTCTGATTCCATTGCAATAGGTCTCTTAAGGATATAATATTGCTTAAGTAGAGAAGGAAGGAAAAATATCCCTGGTGAAAACAGCATGTAGCAGAACACAGAGGCCACTAACCATAGAGTTAGTGCTCAGGGCATATCATTTGGAATGGGACATAAAGGAGATCTGAAGCATAAATCTGAAGAGGGAAATTTGGGTTAAAATGAAGGTGCCAGAATAAGAGAAGTAAGTGTTGTCCTAAAAAAGGAGGGAGCCATGGAATGAATAAGAGCAGTCTAAATTGGCCTGGGTAGGGAAGAGCCTGTTCATAAAGAAGACTAGATGTCTGAGTTTCAGACTTCTTGGGTCTAGACTCTGTAGTTACAGAAGGAGAGGAGGGACATAGGGAGCTGGTGGGTGAAACTCAACAAAGGACCAACCCAAAGGAGGTATTTGGTGACCAGGAGTGGGAAAGGAGGAAGACCTCTAAAGGGAGCAAGGTCCAGACACAGAGAGACTGAGAGAATGGGGGAGCAAGACACAGAAAAAGACAACCAGCTGAAGAACTAGGTTGGATGTTGGAGCAGAGATTTGTCAGCACTTTCTCATTTCTCCTCCACACTCACCTCTCTACACAGAAGGCTGATCCTTACGATCACCTGCTTCTCATTGACTATGGGCTTTTCTGACTATGGGAGCCCACTCAGTCCACACAGAGGACAAGCCTGAAGTGCCTGAAAGTTCATTACCTCAGCAGCAGTACTATGTCCGTGATGGACAGGAGTAGTGGGTAAATACCCCAGCTACCTTACCACTCAGGTGGGAAAACTCTGAGGTACATGCCCTACAATGTCTCTCAGAGTTCTCCACTGAGACTGAGCCCCAGTTTCCCACATGGGAACTGACTTCATGGCACATTCTTCATTGGCTGTCTTCCTTCCCCTGTCTAATGAAGTTTCCTTCATCTCCCAAATAAATTATTCACACCTTGATCCTTTTCTCTGGCCTCTCTCTGGGGCAGTTCAGCCCAAAGGAAGGTTTGGTTTAGAACATAGTCACCCTGAACCCCCCAATCCTCTCCCCAACAAGCTTCCAGATCCTCCCTGCTTACTCCTCAGTGTGTGACCAGAGCCACTGGAGGTCCACTCCAGGTGTTCAACATTGAGTCCTGGGGTCTCCTCTTTCTCTCCAGTCCCTTACTTCCTGGTCTGGTTAGGCTGCCTGGGGAAGAGATTGGCACAGGGAGCTCCCACAGAGGTAGGCACCTTGACACAAGCACCACCCACATGACCACAGCCATGGAAGAATTCAAAGATAGGAAAAGGCCCAGGAGATCTGGAGCCCCCTTTCACCCTGCTCCAGAGTAGACAACATAGATTTGGACATTGAGGGACCCTCACTGGGGTGAGCAGATGGAGTTCTCTCATTAATTTTTCATGATGCCAAGACCGTTTAGTTTCTCTTCTTCAGAATGGAGTTTTTGAGGACTTTGATGGTGATTTGTCTACCACTGCTGCAGCACTCCTCACTTCCCAACTCTAAGGCAGAGGGGAAAGAATTTATTATTTTAATCAGGGAGGAAAACAAGAGTGACATTGATGCCACTCCATGACAGCGCTGTGGCCCCCTACTCTAGAGCTGGCATCATGGAGATGAATGGCCAGGGATGTTTTCTCATTAACAATTTTTGCTGAGGAAAAAAAACTCATGGGCTATTAGGGTGCTCTCCAAATCAGCCATCATGGGGAATTGGTGCTGATTCAAGGGGCTTATATGAAATTGGTACCATGGTGAATGGTCAATCCAGATGTAAATAAGAGATGCCAGACCAGTGAACGGGATGCTGTAACCAAACCCAATCTCAGTCCCTCCCAGGCTGAACCGGGCCCTAAAGTTGAGGCTGATACTCCAAGCAGCCACCTTAGTTGTTGTGGGGGCTGTGGGCCCTTGGAGGAGGCTCAACCATTCACTCAACCCAGACCCTGAACTGCCCATTCCTCCGCTTCTGTCAGAGATGATGTCAGGATGTCCTCTTGCCTGCTATCATGTGACCACTTGGCTGGCATTCTGCCTTTCAGTCCCTTCTCTGCCACTCTCTAGGGACCACAGGCATGTTCTTGGTTCTCCTCCAAGTTCTACAGGGCCCATGGGAGGCTAGAGCAGGGGTGGGCAGGGAAATCTCTGGGTTTCTCAGCATAACCAAGCCTCACCACTATTTCTATTCCATTAAGACCTCTTCCTGGTGGTTCAAGCCACTCTCCAAGGAAGGCTCACACTCCTCTACAGGTGGATAGCAGGGCTCTACCCTCTGCTCTAGAGTTTCCAAACCTGTCTCATCAGCCATACCTATTCCCCACTCCCTGGATTTTGACCTAGAGGGAGGTCAGGGAGCAGGTCTCCAGTTCTTATACCCCTACCCATATAGCTCCTTTCCCAGATCCCAGAAAGGGTTCTTGCCCACTTCACTCCCACCATTTGCCATATAACCTGTGCCTCCCTACACCATGACTTCAAGTGGTGCACTATTGAGCCTTCTCAGTGTATAATGGAAGATTTGGGGAAATTAGAAGGCCCTTTTATATCTCAACAAAGCCAGCTCTGGCAGGCACAAATCCTTGCCTCCACAATTCCCATTCCAAGAGGGCTTTTTTGAGAGCTCATATTAAGTATCAAAAGCTGAAGGCTGACTCCTTTGTCTTCCTTTGGGTTCCACCTTCACCTGTGAATTATAATGAGTAGAGGCTCAAGAAAGCAAGAAATATTAGCAACAAGAATTGCATTCATGTGTATAAGGGTCAACATCAGATCTGGGCCAACATAGGCTTGTCTGGAAATGACCTCAGCCTCTCTCTTCCCACTGCCTTGTTTCCTTGGAACTACAGAATAAATATGAAGCATTGCAAGTTGGCTTGCAAGCCTTGGGCCTACCTGACTCACACAGTATAAAAAGCTGGTGGGAAGCAATAGTTGTGGTCTCTGTGTCACGGTGACCTGCAAGCACCTTGGCTCCCCACTTCAGCAGCCATAGATACCCCACATGGTTGAAAAGACCAAAGAAGCTGTGTGGTTGGCCCTCCCAGTAAGGAGATATTGGGTACGCTGTATCTAATTTCCTCTGTCTTTCTATAAAACTAAGTGTCAGGGTTCTCCAAAGAAATAGAATCAAGAGGATGTGTGTATAGGTATGGAGAGAATTTTATTTTAAGGAACTTGTTTATGTGATTACAAAGGAATGGGGAGTCCAAAATCTGATGGGGGAGGCCGACAGGCTGGAGACTAAGGGAAGAGTTGCAGTTAGAGTCCAAAGGCAGTCTGCTGGCAGAATTTCTTCTTGCTCAGTGGAGGTCAGTCTTTGTCCTATCAGGGCCTTCAAGAAATTGGACTAGGCCCACCCACAGTATAGAAGGCAATGTGATTTACTCAAAGTTCACTGATTTAAATGTTAATCTCATCAAAAATACCTTCACAAAACCATTCAGAATAATGTTTGACCAAATATATGGGCACCATGGCCCAGCCAAGTCAATACATAAAATTAACAGCCATACTAAGTAACCATAGTGAACATAAGATGGTTGCATCTCGTGAGTTTGATTACCATTTTGAATCATAACCATAATCATATCCCATAGCCACTCCTGTCTGAGCTCAATCACAGTTGGTTCTCTAAGTGCTGAGCTACTGCAAGGATCTGTGAGAGGCACAGTAGCCAAAGAGGAGGTCATCTTTTCCCCATCTGACTGCTGGCATCTACTGCCCTGCCTGCAGCTATTCAGGGAGGTTTTTCCTACTCTTTTGTTGCAGGGAAGCTCCCTGGAGAATGTCCCCATGGCTCTTGTTTTCCTTGCAGACCACACACAGCCAAGCCTAGGGGTGGGCATCCAGCATCTTGCTGACGGCCCAGGAGACACTCCTGGCCAGTGTGGTCCTATGAAGGGCCCTGAAAGAGGTACAACTGCTACTTGCTGAGAAGACAGCAAATCTACCATTGTGGTCTTAAAAATGAACATTCCCTTTTACAGTACTTAGCACTTTACAGTTTTCAAAACACTTTCACATCTGTTATCAATTCGATCCTTCCCAAAGAATGGGAGAAAAGTCTTGGTTCTGGTCTTCATTGCTGCCTCAGGCAGCCAAAGATGGAGTTTTCCAGATCTCCCTTGCTGGCTCGTCCAGGGGCTGCCCTAATGCACTGCACTTTCTCAAGCTAGCAAGAACATGTAGAGACCATGGTGAGGCTCAGAGGCTGCAACTTTGGAGGTCTCCTGTAGTTCCTAGTCCTCATTCTCAAAGATGTCACAGGCTACCAGCCTGGTCTTGAGGGTAGAGAAGCAAGCCATGCCCTGGTACTCACTCAGCCATCACTGTCTCTGAAAGACCAAGATGTCTGACATGATTTACAGCTTGAGAAATGAACTTAGCTCATGTTATTACCAAGAAAGTCAGCAAATGGACCCTGGAAGTTATGGCAGCAGTTCAGACTCTCAGCCAGCAAGTCAGTATCTGGGGACCTTTGGGTCTCCATCTGTTAAGCCCCATCAGAGCCAAGTGGACAATAGGGGTAGTACAGACACAACTATGAATGTACATGTTTGTGTGTGTGTGTGTGTGTGCACGTGCGTGTGCACACTCCAGAAGGCCAACTTCAAGCATACCTAAGCTTGAAAACACAGCTGGAATTACCAATAGAGAAAGTAGTGGCCCAAGCCTTTGGCAATTCTCTTGGGTCATGCCATGGTGAACCCTGTGGTCCTTGCCCTAGGAGAGCATCTGCCACATGGAGGAAGCAGACACACCCCAAATAAGTCAGATCCTGGGATGCTGTGGGTACTGTTTTAGTTTAGAACCAGAGTGAGGGTGATGGAAGAACTTCCACAGGCAAAATTATGTGTGTGTCCCAGGCCTGTTCCAGAAGTAGAGGGATGTGGGAGAAGTTGTCAGGCCATCCAGAGGCCTCAGACTATTGCTGCATCAGTCCCTGAGAGAGAAAATGGACAGTGATCAGGAAGGAGTACCAAAGGGTCTTAACCAAGTGCTTCATGAGATGGGGAACAAGGCTCCCAGAGACCTGGGGTAGCAGTGACATGACTGGCTGTCTGTGGACTCAGCCACAAAGAGTAGATTGCCAGGGCATGGAGAGCTGCTGTCAGTGAGCAGCAACAGCTGCCGGAGTCTAGGTTCTCAGTCTCCATTTCTCTGCTCTCCGTCAGTCACAATCTGGCAGGAAACACCATAAGCCCAAAGGCAGTTCTGCCTCTAACATTTGTGGGGTAGTGAAATAAGAGTAAGGGAGGTCCCAAAATTGCAGCCCACCTCCTTCTAACAACACCCATGGCTCTACCCTATACCATGCAGGGTCCCACATGCACACGTGTGGATGGATGAGCCTTCAAGTCCAAGCTCTGTCCATGACCCATTCCTTGGAGATACTCATCAATGGCATGGACTAACGTTGGGGGACAGATCCAGAGAAGATGCCCACATAGAACCCAGAAGCAGGATGAGGCCATTTAAACAGAGGACTCTAGGTCCTGCTCACCCTGAGTTTGGTCTCGGGGTAGAGGAGGTGTCAGGTGTCATGAAGTCCTGGTGGGAAATTCTCCTTCACACAGTGCAGGGGTGGGATGAGAAGGTCCTCCAAAGCAGGACTGCTCACAATGTGGTCCACAAAGCAGTGCCAGCCCAAGAGCTGTTTCTCATGGGCTCATGACAATGTTAGCACAGAAACTGAGTAAGCATTTAGGAACTCAAGAGCAATTTGACCACCTAATTTTATGCCTTTTGAGTCTAATAATAATAATAATAAAACATTTGGGCTTTGTTTTACTTTTTTGTTGTTCTGTTTTGTTTTTTACTTTTCATTTTTCTAGTAATTTTATTGTATTTTACAAAAACGTTGGTCCACAACAGATTGGAAAATTTTTAATCTGGCCTTTCAGCACAGACAGTTTGAGAAGCTCTGCTCTGAAGCACAGGATAAGGCCAAACGTACCAACTGCCAAAGTGTGAGGGCAGCACTTCCCAGGGGCATGTCTGGGGAAGATGCAGCCTAATCCCCTCTCTGGATATTCAGAGGCTTGCCCTGATCAGCCAGTCCTCCAGAGTGACAGCAATAGAGTACACGTCCTAGGCCCTCCGGAAAGGACCACCTGGGACAAAGGGCTCTCACAGAGGTGATTAGGAGAACTGCCGAGGATAGCATCTACACTTTACACAGAGTCCTCTATACTTGAGTCTCTGCTGAGCCACTTGCCTGCTGGGCAACCTTGACAAGGGCAAATTCCCTCTCTGAACCCCAGTTTCCTCATCTGTGAAATGGTATACGGATTAAACAGGTTAAAAGCATGTGAAGCACTCAGCCCAGCATTATGAGACCTTAAGAGGCTGTGAACTCAGAAACAGGCTGACTTTGCTGTGTTCACACCTCAGATAGCAGGATAGACACCAGATGGGGGAGTAGATATCAACAGGCCAGACCCCAACCCACATGCCCAGCAAACTTGATCTCTAGTGGTCCTCAGCTCTGCCAGCCTCCTGGAACCCTGCAGCCACAGGGCCTATTTAGCAATTCTGCAGGGAGCACTCTCACCCAGTGGGGACTGAGTCACTGCTCAGGATCCTGTGAATCACCAGAAAGGTAGGGAGGATTAGCAGGAACCCAGGATCCTGCTAGGAATATGGACATTTAATCCTTCCCATATGGTGTGCTTAGGAGCAAAAAAATACCACAAATATTACTCAGCTCCCACAAGACCGCATACCTGGAAATGAAGAGAAGGAGGGAGGTTGAATTGGCAAGAGCAGTAAACTTGGAGATCAGAATATCTGATGTCCAGTTTCTGACTATATAGTACACAAGCTGTGTGACTTCAGGCTAATACTATGTAGGATTTATCTTGGGTCAGGTCTCCCAGAAGCAGAACCTGAGACAGGGATTCAGATGTACATGGGTGATTGGGTGGGAGTAGGAGTCCTCTGCTGAAAGGGAATGAAGGATACAGGGCAGAGGAAAGAGCTGAGCAAGGATGTGTTTTCATCTGGAATCTGGCCTTGTCTTGATCCCATGTGGAACTTGGGATCATGAATAACACCACAAATTTTTCCCTCCCAGAGGCAAGGAGGCTGAGCTGTTATACCCCAAATCAGTAAGTCATTAACTAAATAATGCCCATAGGTGTGGCCATACTCTCCCAGGCTTCTTCTACAAGGCAGCTCCCATCAGCCAATGTCAGTCTCCCAGAGAAGGGCCAATAGCCAATGCCTGCAGCTACTGGTCCTGTGGCCTGGGCACCGATAGCATCCCCTACAGGGTTGTCGTAGGAATTAGTGAGATGATACAAATAAGCACAGCAGTGCCTACATATATGTGGCATTCAATAAATGCTGGTCGTATTGTCACAAGATCAGAATTCTAATATTGGCTGTGTGATATTGTTAATACTGGCTGTGCAATATTGTTACATATACTATAATATTGTTATATGTATTATATAATATATTATATATATATATATATATATATATATATATATATATATATTGCTAATACTTCCAGTATCTTTACCAAGTAATTTTATCACCCCATCCCCTTGGCCTAAAGCACCCTATAAAAGAGGAGGGGTCTCACTCTTGTTCTCTAAGGTTCCTTCCAACACTCACATTCACATTCAGAATTCAAGTTTTATGTGTTTCCGCATTGAAGACCCTGTTTTAAGACCTCCTAACCTCACAGATTTAGTATGTCAAGAAATGCAATGAAAACTTTTGGATAGTATGGGAGGCCTCACGGAATGCCTCCTACCCCAAACTACCTGCCCCCAAAACATATGTCCTCACAGGGCACCTGTGTTATCTAATTTTCCATCAGCCCAAAGAGTTTCACTCTTTTTATAAGGCCTGACCCCTCCATGTTTATTTAAATTCCAAATGCCCTTGAGAGGGGTAGTATATTCAGTAATGATGGTTCAGTGATTTTTAAAAAGTGGGGATCAATAAGCTCCTCCACAATGGAATTATGGAAGGTAGTGAGGGAGAATCAAACTGAGGTGGGAGTACTGTTGACAGTGAGGTCCAGAATGAGAGCCTGTGTCAGAAGATGAATCTTGGAACATTCTCAGCATTATTCCCACCACTTACACCCACACCAAAACAATGCTGCTCTGCTGGATTCAGGCATTACTCTGGCCCCTACTTTTTTCCTTCCCATTCTTTACTCCACACCAAACTTTACCTCACCAGTGTCCCAGAACCAATCAAGGTTCTTTGCTGTCTGCCAGGGACTGAAGCTGAACAAAGCAGATGGGTTGAGCCAAGATATTGTATGATCAGCAGCATAAGGACACTGGGCACTGAACTGGGGGTCACACAAGGACTCTATTCTCTCCCTTCATATGACCTGGTAGGCCACTACACTACTTGTAACTGTGATAGATTGCAAAAATGAACAGAAGTTTTTCCCCTCCCTGTACCTACAACTTTACAAAGTGACTTTGCTGCTACTTCCATCAAGAAGTGAGGTCTTTCTCTACCCCTTGGATCTGAGATTAGCTATGTGACTTGCTTTGACTAATGGGACAAAGGTGATGCAAGCAAGCAGTGACTTGAAAAGAGTTTGTGCAGTGGGATTTTATCTCTTTCTGCTCTCAGGAAGCCTACAACTACCACCCTGCAAATGAGCCTGGGACAGCCTTCCAGAAGATAAGAGACTATGTAGTTCAGTTACACCATCACACCAGTCAACAGCCAGCAATCACCAATCATGTGAGTGAGCCATCAAGCTTCAGCTGACTGCAGACTCATGAGTGATATGAGCAGAAGAACTGCCCAGCTGAACCCAGCCACAATTATCAACTCATAAAAATCATGAACTAAGTAAATGGTGTTGTTTTAATCCACTAAATTTGGGGGTGATTTGTTATGTGGCAATAGCTAACTGATGTAATGACAAATTTGCACTGTTGGTTGGACAGTGCAGAGAAGCATGGAGGCTGAGTACTTAGCCTGGACTCTCTATTCCTCTCTTTGTCACAACACAGTCATGGATGAGTCACTCCGCTCAACATACACGAAGCCTCAGTTTCCTCACCTATAAAATGACAGGGTGACCAATCCTCTTAGAGTTGTGTTGCCTGTTCTAATGAGACCCCAAAGTATTGTTCAGCCTCAATCTCCCAGATTTCCTGTACTTATAGCAAAACCCTCTTCCCTCCCTCACCCCCTCTAAACCCCATGGAACTCTAAGAGAATGTGTAACTTCCATCATAGCCTAATTACCCACCTGTTATGGCCAATCTAGGGAAAGTCATAGGAGTTTAATATCTGCTGGGTGTGAGTGAGAGAATGGTTTATGGAAATTTATGAAAAGTGAAGCACAAGCTTCTCCCCTGGGAAATTAACAGGGAAATATTCAGCTCTAGATGAAAGAGAAGTTTTTGAAACAGGAAGAGAATAACTAAGTCCCTGCATCAATAAACTGTGGCCTTGTCTCTGAGTATCTGGATCATCCTGACTCTCTCTGCTCTGCTGACCACTCTTGGCAAGACTGGACTGTGGGGCAGAGCCCTTGGGCCCAAGGTGGCTGAGGAGAGAGAACATTGCCCTAGGGGTGTGTCCTGCCATGTGTTGAGAGCCAGAGGGACAAGGTGCCAGGGGGTAGGATGCTGCAGGCTGCCCACTAGCTTTTTTTTTTAACATCTTTATTGGAGTATAATTGCCTTACAATGATGTATTTGTTTCTGCTTTATAACAAAGTGAATCAGTTATACATATACATATATCTCCATATCTCTTCCCTCTTGCATCTCCCTCCCTCCCACTCTCCATATCCCACCCTTCTAGGTGGTCACAAAGCACGGAGCTGATCTCCCTGTGCTATGCGGCTGCTTCCCACTAGCTATTGGTTTTACATTTGGTAATGTATATATGTCCATGCCACTCTCTCACTTTGTCCCAGCTTACCCTTGCCCCTCCCCGTGTCTTCAAGTCCATTCTCTAGTAGGTCTGCATCTTTATTCCCGTCTTGCCCCTAGGTTCTTCATGACCTTTTTTTTTCTTTTTTTTAGATTCCATATATATGTGTTAGCATACGGTATTTGTTTTTCTCTTTCTGACTTACTTCCCTCTGTATGACAAACTCTAGGTCCATCCACCTCACTACAAATAACTCAATTTCGTTTCTTTTTATGGCTGAGTAATATTCCATTGTATATATGTGCCACATCTTCTTTATCCATTCATCTGTCGATGGACACTTATGTTGCTTCCATGTCCTGGCTATTGTAAATAGAGCTGTAATGAACATTGTGGTACATGACTCTTTTTGAAATATGGTTTTCTCAGGGTATATGCCCAGTAGTGGGATTGCTGGGTCGTATGGTAGTTCTATTTTTAGTTTTTTAAGGAACCTCCATACTGTTCTCCATAGTGGCTGTAGCAATAATTTCTCTGGAGATATTTTTAAACTGCTTTGGACTGAGTGCTGAAGGAGACACAGGCTGTGGGCCACTATCATCTTTCTGTGTTCCCTGGGACTCCCACACCACACATCAATTTCTCTGTGAGGACAGAAGAGACCACATGCTCTGAGCTAGTATTCAGGAGGTTTTTAGGCCTGGCCAAATGCAAATAAGGCTCCTTGAAGCGAATTTTACATTGACAAAAGAATCAAGTATTCATCCTCTTTCATGGGCCAAAAACAAGAGCATCATATTTGACACTGGAGACTCTACTAAAACTAATCTGCTTTTTGGAGACTACCTTAGGGTTGGTCTAGAGCAAGGGTCTCAGCTGGCAGTAGAATGGAAGAACAGCACTTGTAAAGCACTGAGGTCCACATGTGGCCCATCTCCAGGGACAAGTTTAGTGGGCTCTGAAAAGGGCCGTCTGTCTATAAATCCCATGCCAATCTACCCTCTACAGGGCCTATAGCCTTTCCTGAGACTTGCCATCTTACTGACAGGGAGGAATCCTTCTCTCTTATTTGAATTCCCCCAGAAGCAAAATCTTAAGACAAGGATTCTAGAGCAAGTAGCTTATAGGGAATTGATTCTGGTAAGTACTAGTAGGGGGGTGGGGAAGTGAGATGGAAAAGGGAAGAGAAAGCAGTCAATATTGCTTATTATTATTTATATTAAAATATAAATATTATATATACTTATATATAATATATATAAAAGTTTTTAAGTGGTCCAATCCCACTCTATCCCACCTGTTGAAGGAAGAGATTCATTCTAGAGAATGAGACAGGGAAGGGTAAGGGCAGTGAAGGCAGAAATGTCACTTTGGTTCAGGAGAAAGAGCACTAGACTAAGAGGCAATAGTCCTGGATTCCAGCCCTGGTACTCCCATTGGCTTATGTGATACTCTTTCTGGGCCTCAGTATCCTTATCTGTGAAATGAACCCATTTGGGTGAGAACCAATTGATCTTTCAATATTCTGTAAGCATACTATATCAACCAGGGATCAGTAGTAGAAAATGGAAACTACTTGATCTATATTAAGCAAATATGGATTTAATGTAAGAAACTCAGTATTTAGAAAACTTTTGAGAGGGCTGAAAAAACCATGACACACAATATAGCACATCAGAATTAGCTCAGCAGGGTAGCTGCTTCCTATGCCACACACACAGGAACACATCCTCTCATTGTTACCAGGGGTCACAAGCCCCCTGTGAAACTGCTTGTTCTAGAGTAAGGCCACATTCTGTAGACCTCCACCAACAAAACATGTATGCCTTGAGACCTGCTTCTCAACAGCCATGAAATTAGTGAGCAGCACTAGAACGCACTGCAGGAAACCCAGTGTCTTAATGGCTAAAGCCTGCTCACCAGCAGAACCAGTGGAAGCAGCAGAAAGTTGGCCTTTGTGTCAATTTTGTGCAAAACCCTATCTTCAGGGGAGTCTGGCAAATGTGGATTTTGCTTTTCTAGCCCCTCCATATAAAAAGGGCACTAGAAGGAAGTTGGCATAGGTGGTGAGTCCAGTGCACAGTGTTCATACCAGGTGCTGTGTGCCTGATACCAGAAATTCAAAGAGGTCCTAGACACAGCCCTGCCCTCAAGGAGCTTAGTCTAACTGTGTAGCCTAGAAGTGCAATACACAAGTGCTGTTACCAGTTAAAAGTTAGTACTGAATGATGGAGGGGAATATAGGCAGGAAAGAGCCCCAAGCAGTGACATAGGCATTGGCCCCGAGGATGGCAAGAAATTCAGAGAGAAATAGTGGTTTGGATCACTCTTAAAAAGTCAATTAGGGAGAGAGGCAATCTCAGGGGAAGTAACAGCTGGAACAGAGCACAGATGGATGAGTAGTAATTTGAGAAACAGAGCTGTGTGATATACAGGGCCAAGGCAGAGGGTGACAGGGTGGGGAGGGAAGGGGACTGGCAGAGATGGGAGAGGTACATCAAGTAGCATTCTTGCAAGACCTTAGAAGGGCTGTGGGACACTAGTGAAAGATTTTAAGCAGGAAAGAAATATAGACATGGTAAGACTGGTGTCAGGAGCCCTGCAAAAAAAACCTAGAATTCTAAAAGACCAGGAGATTCCAGAGAGAGAGACTAAGAGAGAAGAGGGACAAGACTGAGGAGCAAGCAGAACCATAGGGAAATGAGATCATTCAGGACACTTATGGTGAAAAGATGGCATTCTCCAAGCACAGCTGCTCTTAGTGGCTCATGTAGCTAGGTTAGGGTGAGGAGCCACAGGCCAAAAGTCAGTTTCACTGAGCAAGAATACCCCCAAAGACTTTTCCCCTTTTGTTCCATAAGAACCCCTGCCTCACCCAAAATGGGTGAGGAAAGTTCTAGAGATGATGAACAAATAGGTGAAGAGAGAGAAGGGAAGGGGAACAAGGAGGACGAAAGAGAAGGCAAAAATCTGTGACTAGGTGTGTTCACAAACCACATCAACTTGCATTAGGACAGAGTCTCAGCTCAGAGCCCAGTCTTATTTGAGAGCTGACCTTGGCTCCGCCCATTGTGAGTGGTTTTCTGCGATCCCCTTGGACTTGCACAGAGACACTTGTCAGTAACTTTCACCCCCAATCTTTGGGAAGATTGTTTCCAACCATGAAGAAAGAGAAACATGCCTTCCTATTCCTCCACTAACACCTTACTCCTGTCCCCACTGGCCAGGGGCCTTTGTCCTTAACCAAACACTTTTCCAAGCCCACAGGAGAAAGGGTGGGTTCTCTGGAAGCAGCATCTGACTTGAAGATTTGGATGCACATAATCTGTTGGAGGAAGGATCTCAGAAGAATGGGAATGAGAGAAAAAACAGAGCTAAGCAAGGATGTGGTCTCATCTGAAGTCTAGAGGAGCTCTGAGCATAAATGTTATCAGAGTGGACCCACCTTTAAATAAGAGGGCAAATCTTTGGTACCTCCATGTCAGTCACTGACTGAAGACTCCTCTTCAAGAGCAGGGGATATATAACCTCCCAGAAGAGCGTCTCCCACTCAGCTGAGGGCAATTATTGGGAGAATGTGGTCCCTGTGATCCTTTAGCAGCCAACACAACAGCTCCACAGCAGCTGGAAAATGGTGCTCCTTCCTGATAACAAGGATCTGGGCAGACCATCTAGAGCATCCACTGCAGGGGATATGCTCATTTTGGCAAGTTTGCTGCACTGGATCCTTTTCTCTTCATCATGTCCCTGCCTTCTAGGAGACTCCCTGCAAAAGCCAAAGCAGTCCTGACCTTAAGGTGAATACGTGAAAATCAGGACTAGTCCCACTGGCTTCTTTCACATGGCCATGGGTATGACATCAATCCAAGCAGGTCTTCTGGGTCACAGCTTCTCCAAACCTCCACTCTGGCTGAGCCCAGGCTCCAGGAACCTGCATCCACCCCCCACAGCAGCTTCTCCACAGCAGAGTTCAATGAACTTTCTCTGTGGCCCCACTGGTACTCAGCTTGACTGTCCCAAGAATTGGCAGAAATGTTCCTCCTAAGCTGAGAGGACTCTTTCGGCTACCTTTACATGAGCATAGTTCTTCTGGCTAAGCTGCAAACTAACTATATGAACTGCTTCTCCAACTTAGGTTATGATAAAGAGCACCTCCTCTCATATTGTCTTAAGTAATTATTCAAGTCCTATTAGGAGAAATCCAACATTCCCCTCTCCTCAAGCCGGCTCCTCCTTGCAATTTTTCTAAGAACTTTAGAGATGAATTAACTTGAAGAGGGACTATTCTCCCTTCCAAATTTCAACAGGATGGAGTCCCACCGATTTCTGGGGCTATTACTTTTCATTTTTTTGTCAATGTCCAATACTGGACCTTTGTATCCTTGTCCACAGATGATGTATTTCTCTGGCCCAGATCCAGTGATGGCCCCATGTTGGGATCCAAGGCTGTAGCTCTCTTGGCCCATGTTCACTCATCGTATTCCAGAGCTGACCAGGATGGGGGGCTCCCAGCCCTGCATACATTGAGCCAGAGCAAGTTTTCCTTCACAGACCCCTTGATCTTCGTGCTAAGTCCCATCTTCAGCCTAGTTAATTCTAATTCTGGAGACTCATTGCTCTTCCCAGATCCTAAGCTTGGTCCACCCCTATAGATTTCCCTAACTTTGAATCTCCAGGAATAGAAACTGTAATTTTTGTCCTTTTTCTCACAAAACATCCTGAGATTCTTTTTCAAATAAGTTCTTCCAGAGCTCTGTATACCAACAGGATGATTTCCCTCAGCCTCACAAAATAGAAGACATTTGTCAGATATTCTGTGTCATCTTCTATGCTATTCAGTAAAGATTCTGGTTCTTCTCTCTTTCTGGCACAAAACAGAATTACACTTCTATGCCCCCTTGTGGTTGAGGTGGAGCCATATGATCAGCTCTTGCCAATGAGGTATAAGTGTAAGTGACACATATCACGAGGGCTGGTTATGTAATAAATTTGCATGGTCCAGGGTAAAATGTAAATATGAGGTCCCTTATTTTAAAATGTTAATAATTTCTACAGATTTAATGCAATTCCTAGCAAATTACCCATGACATTTTAGAACAAATAATCCTAAAATTTATATGGAACCATAAAAGACCCAGAATTGCCAAAGCAATCCTGAGGAAAAAGGACAAAACAGGAGGCATAACCCTCCCAGACTTCAGGCAATACTACAAAACTATAGTAATCAAAACAGCATGGTATTGGCACAAAAATGGACACATGGATCAATGGAACAGAATACAGAGGTCAGAAGTAAACCCACACACCTATGGTCAATTAATCTTCGACAAAGGAGGAAAAGACAATTTCTTCAGCAAGTGGAGTTGGGAAAGTTGGACAGCCACATGCAAATCAATGAAGTTAGAACACACCCTCACACCATACACAAAAATAAACTCCAAATGGCTTAAAGACTTAAATATAAGACATGACATCATAAAACTCCTAGAAGAGAACATAGGCAAAACATTCTCTGATATAAATCATACCAATGTTTTCTTAGGTCAGACTCCCCAGGCAATAGAAATAAAAGCAAAAATAAACAAATGGGAACTAATCAAACTTATGAGTTTTTGCACAGTAAAGGAAACCATAAACAAAATGAAAAGGCAACTTATGGAATAGGAGAAAATCTTTGCAAATGATGTGACCAACAAGGGCTTAATTTCCAAAATATACAAACAGCTCATACAACTCAATAACAAAAACAACAACCAAAGAAGAAAAAAAACCCAATCGAAATATGGGCAGAAGACCTAAATAGACATTTCTCCAAAGACATATAGATGGCCAATAGGCACATGAGCAAAGCTCATCCTTGCTAATTATTAGAGAAATGCAAATCAAAACTACAATGAGGTATCACCTCACACCAGTCAGAATGGCAATCATCAAAAAATCTACAAACAATAAATGCTGGAAAGGGTGTGGAGAAAAGGGAACCCTCCTACACTGTTGTGGGAATGAAAATTGGTGCAGCCACTATGGAAAACAGTATGGTGGTTCCTCAAAAAACTAAAAATAGAGTTGGCATATGATCCAGCATTCCCACTCCTGGGCATATATCTAAACAAAACTATAATTCAAAAAGATGCATGCACGCCTATGTTCATAGCAGCACTATTTACAGTAGCCAAGACATGAAAACAACCTAAAAGTCCATTTACAGATGAATGGATAATGTGGTGTATATATATATATATATATATATATAATGGAATATTATTCAGCCATAGAAAAAAATGAAATAATGCCATTTGCAACAACATGAATGGACCTAGAGATTATCATACTAAGTGAAGTAAGTCAGAAAGAGAAAGACAAATACCATATAATATCACTTATATGTGGAATCTAAAATATGACACAAAGAAACATATCTACGAAACAGTAATAGACTCACAGATATAGAGAACAGACTTGTGGTTGCCAAGGGGGAGAGGGTGTGAGAGGGGACGATTGGTAGTTTAGGATTAGCAGATGCAAGCTATTATATAGGGGATGGATAAATGACAAGATCTTACTGTATAGCACAGGGAACTATATTCAATATCCTGTGATAAATCATAATGGAAATGAATATGAAAAAGAACATATGTATAACTGAATCACTTAGCTGTATAGCAGAAATTAACACACTGTAAATGAACTATACTTCAATAAAATTTGTTTTAATTAAAAAAATATTAATACTTTTAAGATGGCAACAGCAGAGCATTAAACCAAACATGGAGCCCTTCCAAACTTGGGGACCTGTGCAATTACACAGGTGGCATGTCCATGAAGCAAGCTCTGCACATCACTTCTGGGTGGAAGCATTTACTTAACTATGTGACACACTCCAAAGATCTTGCTTTGCTTCAAACAAAAAGACCAGCGAGGACTTCCGGGTAGGATGGCGGAAGAGTAAGATGCGGAGATCACCTTCCTCCCCACGGATACACCAGAAATACAGCTACACGTGGAACAACTCCTACAGAACACCTACTGAACACTGGCAGAAGACCCCAGACCTCCCAAAAGGCAAGAAACTCCCCACATACCTGGGTAGGGCAAAGCGGAGAGATTCCCGCACAGAGGATCGGTGCCAAGCAGTACTCACCAGCCCGAGAGGCTTGTCTGCTCGCCTGCTGGGGTGGGCGGCACTGGAAGCTGAGGCTCGGGCTTCGGTCAGAGCGCAGGGAGAGGACTGGGGCTGACAGCGAGAACTCAGCCTGAAGGGGGCTAATGTGCCACAGCTAGCCGGGAGGGAGTCCAGGAAAACTCTGGAGCTGCCGAAGAGGCAAGAGACTTTTTCTTCCCTCTTGGTTTCCTGGTGCGCGAGGAGAGGGGATTAAGAGCGCTGCTTAAAGGGGCTCCACAGACGGGCGCGAGTCGCGGCTGAAAGCCAGGAGCCCAGTGACGGGCGTGGGACGCTGGGGCTGCTGCTGCTGCCGCCAAGAAGCCTGTGTGCAAGCGCAGGTCACTGTCCACACCGCACTTCTGGGAGCCTGTGCAGCCCGCCACTGCCGGGGTCCCGGGATCCAGGGGCGGCTTCCCTGGGAGAATGCACGGCGCGCCTCGGGCTGGTGCAACGTCACGCCGACCTCTGTCACTGCAGGCTCGCCCCGCACTCCGTGACCGTCCCTCCCGCCCGGCCTGAGTGAGCCAGAGTCCCCGAAGAGGCTGCTCCTTTAACCCTGTCCTGTCTGAGCGAAGAACAGACGCCCTCCGGCTACCTACACGCAGAGGCGGGGCCAAATCCAAAGCTGAGACCCAGGAGCTGTGAGAACAAAGAAGAGAAAGGGAAACCTCTCCCAGCAGCCTCAGAAGCAGCGGATTAAAGCTCCACAATCAACTTGATGTATCCTGCATCTGTGGAATACATGAATAGACAACACATCATCCCAAATTGAGGAGCCAGGAGTCAGTGCTGTGCCTCTGAGGTGGGAGAGCCAACTTCAGGACACTGGTCCACAAGAGACCTCCCAGCTCCACATAATATCAAACGGCGAAAATCTTCCAGAGATCTCCATCTCAACACCAGCACCCAGCTTCACTCAACGACTAGCAAGCTACAGTGCTGGACACCCTATGCCAAACAACTAGCAAGACAGGAACACAACGCCACCCATTAGCAGAGAGGCGGCCTAAAATCATAAAAAGTAGGCAGACACACCAAAACACACCACCAGTCGTGGACCTGCCCACCAGAAAGACAAGATCCAGCCTCATCCACCAGAACACAGGCACTAGTCCCCTCCACCAGGAAGCCTACACAAGCCACTAAACCAACCTTAGCCACTGGGGACAGACACCAAAAACAACGGGAACTACGAACCTGCAGCCTGCAAAAAGGAGACCCCAAACACAGTAACATAAGCAAAATGAGAAGACAGAAAAACACACAGCAGGAGAAGGAGCAAGATAAAAACCCACCAGACCTAACAAATGAAGAGGTAATAGGCAGTCTACCTGAAAAAGAATTCAGAATAATGATAGTAAAGATGATCCAAGATTCTATTTCCAAGATCCAAAATCTTGGAAATAGAATAGACAAAATGCAAGAAACAGTTAACAAGGACCTAGAAGAACTAAAGATGAATCAAGCATCGATTAAAAACACAATAAATGAAATGAAAAATACTCTAGATGGGATCAATAGCAGAATAACTGAGGCAGAAGAACGGATAAGTGAGGTGGAAGATAAAATAGTGGAAATAACTGCTGCAGAGCAAAATAAAGAAAAAAGAATGAAAAGAACAGAGGACAGTCTCAGAGACCTCTGGGACAACATTAAACACACCAACATTCGAATTATAGGGGTTCCAGAAGAAGAAGAGAAAAAGAAAGGGATGGAGAAAATATTTGAAGAGATTATAGTTGAAAACCTCCCTAATATGGGAAAGGAAATAGTTAATCAAGTCCAGGAGGCACAGAGAGTCCCATACAGAATAAATCCAAGGAGAAATACACCAAGACACATATTAATCAAACTGTCAAAAATTAAACACAAAGAAATCATATTAAAAGCAGCAAGGGAAAAACAACAAATAACACACAAGGGAATCCCCATCAGGATAACAGCTGATCTCTCAGCAGAAACTCTACAAGCCAGAAGGGAGTGGCAGGACATAATTAAAGTGATGAAGGAGAAAAACCTGCAACCAAGATTACTCTACCCAGCAAGGATCTCATTCAGATTTGATGGAGAAATTAAAACGTTTACAGACAAGCAAAAGCTGAGAGAGTTCAGCACCACCAAACAAGCATTACAACAAATACTAAAGGAACTTCTCTAGGCAAGAAACACAGCAGAAGGAAAAGACCTACAATAACTAACCCAAAACAATTAAGAAAATGGGAATAGGAACATACATATCGATAATTACCTTAAATGTAAATGGACTAAATGCTCCCACCAAAAGACACAGATTGGCTGAATGGATACAAAAACAAGACCCATATATATGCTGTCTACAAGAGACCCACTTCAGACCTAGAGACACATACAGACTGAAAGTAAGGGGATGGAAAAAGATATTCCATGCAAATGGAAACCAAAAGAAAGCTGGAGTAGCAATTCTCATATCAGACAAAATACACTTTAAAATAAAGACTACTAGAAGAGACAAAGAAGGACACTACATAATGATCAAGGGATCGATCCAAGAAGAAGATATAACAATTGTAAATATTTATGCTCCAAACATAGGAGCACCTCAATACATAAGGCAAATACTAACAGCCATAAAAGGAGAAATCCACAGTAACACAATCATAGTAGGGGACTTTAACACCCCACTTTCACCAATGGACAGATCATCCAAAATGAAAATAAATAAAGAAACTCAAGCTTTAAATGATACATTAAACAAGATGGACTTAATTGATATTTATAGGACATTCCATCCAAAAACAACAGAATACACATTTTTCTCAAGTGCTCATGGAACATTCTCCAGGATAGAACATATCTTGGGTCACAAATCAAGCCTTGGTAAATTTAAGAAAATTGAAATTGTATCAAGTATCTTTTCTGACCACAATGCTATGAGACTAGATATCAACTACAGGAAAAGAGCGGTAAAAAATACAAACACATGGAGGCTAAACAATACACTACTTAATAACGAAGTGATCACTGAGGAAATCAAAGAGGAAATTAAAAAATACCTAGAAACAAATGACAATGGAGACACGACGACCCAAAACCTATGGGATGCAGCAAAAGCAGTTCTAAGAGGGAAGTTTATAGCAATACAATCCCACCTTAAGAAACAGGAAACATCTCGAATAAACAACCTAACATTGCACCTAAAGCAATTAGAGAAAGAAGAACAAAAACATCCCAAAGTTAGCAGAAGGAAAGAAATCATAAAAATCAGATCAGAAATAAATGAAAAAGAAATGAAGGAAACGATAGCAAAGATCAATAAAACTAAAAGCTGGTTCTTTGAGAAGATAAACAAAATTGATAAACCATTAGCCAGACTCATCAAGAAAAAAAGGGAGAAGACTCAAATCAATAGAATTAGAAATGAAAAAGGAGAAGTAACAACTGACACTGCAGAAATACAAAAGATCATGAGAGATTACTATAAGCAACTCTATGCCAATAAAATGGACAACCTGGAAGAAATGGACAAATTCTTTGAAATGCACAACCTGCCAAGACTGAATCAGGAAGAAAGAGAAGATATGAACAGACCAATCACAAGCACTGAAATTGAAACTGTGATAAAAAATCTTCCAACAAACAAAAGCCCAGGACCAGATGGCTTCACAGGCGAATTCTATCACGCATTTAGAGAAGAGCTAACACCTATCCTTCTCAAACTCTTTTCCAAAATATAGCAGAGGGAGGAACACTCCCAAACTCATTCTACGAGGCCACCATCACCTTGATACCAAAACCAGGCAAGGATGTCACAAAGAAAGAAAACTACAGGCCAATATCACTGATGAACATAGATGCAAAAATCCTCAACAAAATACTAGCAAACAGAATCCAACAGCACATTAAAAGGATCATACACCATGATCAAGTGGGGTTTATTCCAGGAATGCAAGGATTCTTCAATATATGCAAATCAATCAACGTGATACACCATATTAACAAATTGAAGGAGAAAAACCATACGATCATCTCAATAGATGCAGAGAAAGCTTTCGACAAAATTCAACACCCATTTATGATAAAAACCCTGCAGAAAGTAGGCATAGAGGGAACTTTCCTCGACATAATAAAGGCCATATATGACAAACTCACAGCCAGCATCGTCCTCAATGGTGAAAAACTGAAACCATTTCCACTAAGATCAGGAACAAGACAAGGTTGCCCACTCTCACCACTCTTATTCAACCTAGTTTTGGCAGTTTTAGCCACAGAAATCAGAGAAGAAAAGGAAATAAAAGGAATCCAAATCGGAAAAGAAGAAGTAAAGCTGTCACTGTTTGCAGATGACATGATACTATACATAGAGAATCCTAAAGATGCTACCAGAAAACTACTAGAGCTAATCAATGAATTTGGTAAAGTTGCAGGATACAAAATTAATGCACAGAAATCTCTGGCATTCCTATATACTGATGATGAAAAATCTGAAAGTGAAATCAAGGAAACACTCCCATTTACCATTGCAACAAAAAAGAATAAAATATCTAGGAATAAACCTACCTAAGGAGACAAAAGACCTGTATGCAGAAAATTATAAGACACTGATGAAAGAAATTAAAGATGATACAAATAGATGGAGAGATGTACCATGTTCTTGGATTGGAAGAATCAACATTGTGAAAATGACTCTACTACCCAAAGCAATCTACAGATTCAATGCAATCCCTATCAAACTACCACTGGCATTTTTCACAGAAGTAGAACAAAAATTTTCACAATTTGTATGGAAACACAAAAGACCCCGAATAGCCAAAGCAATCTTGAGAACGAAAAATGGAGCTGGAGGAATCAGGCTCCCTGACTTCAGACTATACTATAAAGCTACAGTAATCAAGACAGTATGGTACTGGCACAAAAACAGAAAGATAGATCAATGGAACAGGATAGAAAGCCCAGAGATAAACCCACGCACATATGGTCACCTTATCTTTGATAAAGGAGGCAGGAATGTACAGTGGAGAAAGGACAGTCTCTTCAATAAGTGGTGCTGGGAAAACTGGATAGGGACATGTAAAAGTATGGGATTAGATCACTCCCTAACACCATACACAAAAATATGCTCAAAATGGATTAAAGACCTACATGTAAGGCCAGAAACTATCAAACTCTTAGAGGAAAACATAGGCAGAGCACTCTATGACATAAATCACAGCAAGATCCTTTTTGACCCACCTCCTAGAGAAATGGAAATAAAGACAAAAATAAACACATGGGACCTAATGAAACTTAAAAGCTTTTGCACAGCAAAGGAAACCATGAACAAAACCAAAAGACAACCCTCAGAATGGGAGAAAATATTTGCAAATGAAGCAACTGACAAAGGATTAGTCTCCAAAATTTATAAGCAGCTCATGCAGCTCAATAACAAAAAAACAAACAACCCAATCCAAAAATGGGCAGAAGACCTAAAGAGACATTTCTCCACAGAAGATATACAGACTGCCAAAAAACACATGAAAGGATGCTCAACATCTTTACTCATTAGAGAAATGCAAGTCAGAACTACAATGAGATATCATCTCACACCAGTCAGAATGGCCATCATCAAAAAATCTAGAAACAATAAATTCTGGAGAGGGTGTGGAAAAAAGGGAACACTCTTGCACTGCTGGTGGGAATGTGAATTGGTACAGCCACTATGGAGAACGGTATGGAGGTTCCTTAAAAAACTACAAATAGAACTACCATATGATCCAGCAATCCCCCTACTGGGCATATACCCTTAGAAAACCATAATTCAAAAAGAGACATGTACCAAAATGTTCATAGCAGCCCTATTTACAATAGCCCAGAGATGGAAACAACCTAAGTGTCCATCATCGGATGAATGGATAAAGAAGATGTGGCACATATATACAATGGAATATTACTCAGCCATAAAAAGAAACGAAATTTAGCTATTTGTAATGAGGTGGATGGACCTAGAGTCTGTCCTACAGAGTGAAGTAAGTCAGAAAGAGAAAGACAAATACTGTATGCTGACACACATATATGGAATTTAAGAAAAAAAATGTCATGAAGAACATAGGGGTAAGACAGGAATAAAGACACAGATCTACTAGAGAATGGACTTGAGGATATGGGGAGGGAGAGTGGTAAGCTGTGACAAAGTGAAAGAGCAGCATGGACATATATACACTACCAAATGTAAGGTAGATAGCTAGTGGGAAGCAGCCGCATAGCACAGGGAGATCAGCTCGGTGCTTTGTGACCGCCTGGAGGGGTGGGATAGGGAGGGCGGGAGGGAGTCGCAAAAGGGAGGGGATATGGGAACATATGTATATGTATAACTGATTAATTTTGTTATAAAGCAAAAAAAATTAAAAAAATTTTAAAAAAGACCAGCAACATTTGAGATTGTGGCTGCTCCATCAACCTAAGTCCCTGAAAGCTGCAGTGAAAGGAGTCCCCCCACCTCACCACTACCTATGGAGGATATGTAGCATAGCAATAAATAAGCTATGTTGTTAGGTTTGATGCAACATAAAATACCCCATTCTGACTGAGGCATAATCTAACCAAAGACAATAGGTTACTATTTGTCACAGGTGTACCCCAATGACATAGCCACTCATTTACCCTTTCTAAGACCAAAAAGATAACTGTCTGTCCTATCCTGTCAGTTTAATGAACAGCTAGCTCCTTCTCTGTATAAAAATCTCTACTCAGTATTGAAATTAAATAACTTTAGTGCTCAGCACAAGATAAGCCCTCAAAAAGTAATTCTAGACATTCTAAATATTTTGAAGTTTTCCATCAAAAATCCCTGGACTCTTGTTGCACTCTACATTAGAAATCCAAACACAAAGAGTCCTAAACAAAAAAGAAATGTATTAACTCACAAAACTGGAAGTACAGAGGCAGGGTAATCTCTGGCTCCATTACATGGAGATTTCCTGGGCTCTGCCCTCCTCAGTGAGGGCTTTGCTCTCAGGCTGATTCCTCAAGGTGGCAAAATGGCACCCAGCAGCAATGCACGTAATGTGTTTCTTTGTTCAGAGTTTGGAGAACACAAGGAACCTTTTATTTGACCATAACGGCCTTTCTCTTCAGCCCCCTTGGAATAAACTAGATTATGTCTCCATTCCCAGAGCAATAACAATTGCTAGGGTAATGCCAAGTGCTAACAGCTTCATTCATCAACGTTTATTGAGCATTTATTTAGTGTGAGGCATTTTTCTGAGCTCTGTGATTGCAACTGCTTGAATCTTGCTTCTGGAAACATATTGAGAGAGGCAGAATGGGCTTTCCCTAAGTGGCTTAGAGTAGTGAGAACGAACACATCCCCTTCCCATTCCCAGGTGGGACTGGGATGTACTTTCTTTATTTGCATGGATTGAGTAAAGGGGGATAGCAGCACAATGTTGGGGTTCTGACAGGAAATGGAAGAGGCAGTAGACACTGGGCAACAAACAGTGCCTACTCTACTTTTTCTAAATAGATTTATTTCATGAATCACAAAAAGACCTAAACTGATTTTTCCCCAAATTTGCTATCCAGTTGCCATAGCTCTTTCTTAAATCAAAGCCAAACTCACCTCAACAGGTGGCTGCCCTTCACCATTCTGCAGCCGTCACCTCCACCAGTCTAGTCCTTGAAACCCCTGCACTCCCTCCTCCCATCCTCTCTGCCTTGATCCTAAACAACCTCCTCAGGTCTCCTACTTCCTTCAAGGTTTAACCATGACAGCAGTCTCAAGATTCAGGGCCCATTGCCCTCTATTTCCAAAGGGGCCACTTACTGATATTAATAGTTATTTCACTGCAAAACTAATACCCATTCATTATAGGAAATTAGAAAAAACAGAACAGTTGCATGAATAAAGTAATCATCCACACCCAATAAATATTTTGGCCTATATCCTTCCAGTCTTCTCTCTATGTATTTTTACATAGTTGAGATCATGGTGCATATATAATTTTATACCTTGACTTCTCTTTTTTTTAAAATTTATTTTATTTTATTTTTTTCTGCTTTATAACAAATTTAATCAGTTATACATAGACATATGTTCCCATATCCCCTCCCTTTTGTGTCTCCCTCCCACCCTCCCTATCCCACCACTCCTGCCGGTCACAAAGCACCAAGCTGATCTCCCTGTGCTATGCGGCTGCTTCCCACTAGCTATCTACCTTACGTTTGGTAGTGTATATATGTCCATGCTGCTCTTTCACTTTGTCACAGCTTACCCTTCCCCCTCCCCATATCCTCAAGTCCATTCTCTAGTACATCTGTGTCTTTATTCCTGTCTTACCCCTAGGTTCTTCATGACATTTTTTTCCTTAAATTCCATATATATGTGTCAGCATACAGTATTTGTCTTTCTCTTTCTGACTTACTTCACTCTGTAGGACAGACTCTAGGTCCATCCACCTCATTACAAATAGCTCAATTTCGTTTCTTTTTATGGCTGAATAATATTCCATTGTATATATGTGCCACATCTTCTTTATCCATTCATCCGATGATGGACACTTAGGTTGTTTCCATCTCTGGGCTATTGTAAATAGGGCTGATATGAACATTTTGGTACATGACTCTTTTTGAATTATGGTTTTCTCAGGGTATATGCCCAGTAGTGGGATTGCTGGGTCATATGGTAGTTCTATTTGTAGTTTTTTAAGGAACCTCCATACCATTCTCCATAGTGGCTGTACCAATTCACATTCCAATCAGCAGTGCAAGAGTGTTCCCTTTATTCCACACCCTCTCCAGCATTTATTGTTTCTAGATTTTTTGATGATGGCCATTCTGACTGGTGTGAGATGATATCTCATTGTGGTTTTGACTTGCATTTCTCTGATGAGTAAAGATGTTGAGCATCCTTTCATGCGTTTGTTGGCAGTCTGTATATCTTCTGTGGAGAAATGTCTCTTTAGGTCTTCTGCCCATTTTTGGATTGGGTTGTTTGTTTTTTTGTTATTGAGCTGCATGAGCTGCTTATAAATTTTGGAGACTAATCCTTTGTCAGTTGCTTCATTTGCAAATATTTTCTCCCATTCTGAGGGTTGTCTTTTGGTTTTGTTCATGGTTTCCTTTGCTGTGCAAAAGCTTTTAAGTTTCATTAGGTCCCATGTGTTTATTTTTGTCTTTATTTCCATTTCTCTAGGAGGTGGGTCAAAAAGGATCTTGCTGTGATTTATGTCATAGAGTGTTCTGCCTATGTTTTCCTCTAAGAGTTTGATAGTTTCTGGCCTTACATTTAGGTCTTTAATCCATTTTGAGCTTATTTTTGTGTATGGTGTTAGGGAGTGATCTAATCTCATACTTTTACATGTCCCTGTCCAGTTTTCCCAGCACCACATATTGAAGAGACTGTCCTTTCTCCACTGTACATTCCTGCCTCCTTTATCAAAGATAAGGTGACCATATGTGCGTGGGTTTATCTCTGAGCTTTCTATCCTGTCCTATTGATCTATCTTTCTGTTTTTGTGCCAGTACCATACTGTCTTGATTACTGTAGCTTTATAGTATAGTCTGAAGTCAGGGAGCCTGATTCCTCCAGCTCCATTTTTCGTTCTCAAGATTCCTTTGGCTATTTGGGGTCTTTTGTGTTTCCATACAAATTGTGAAAATTTTTGTTCTACTTCTGTGAAAAATGCCAGTGGTAGTTTGATAGGGATTGCATTGAATCTGTAGATTGCTTTGGGTAGTAGAGTCATTTTCACAATGTTGATTCTTCCAATCCAAGAACATGGTTCATCTCTCCATCTATTTGTATCATCTTTAATTTCTTTCATCAGTGTCTTATAATTTTCTGCATACAGGTCTTTTGTCTCCTTAAGTAGGTTTATTCCTAGATATATTATTCTTTTTGTTGCAGTGGTAAATGGGAGTGTTTCCTTGATTTCACTTTCAGATTTTTCATCATTAGTATATAGGAATGCCAGAGATTTCTGTGCATTAATTTTGTATCCTGCAACTTTACCAAATTCATTGATTAGCTCTAGTAGTTTTCTGGTAGCATCTTTAGGATTCTCTATATATAGTATCATGTCATCTGCAAACAGTGAGAGCTTTACTTCTTCTTTTCCGATTTGGATTCCTTTTATTTCCTTTTCTTCTCTGATTGCTGTGGCTAAAACTTCCAAAGCTATGTTGAATAAGAGCGGTAAGAGTGGGCAACCTTGTCTTGTTCCTGATCTTAGTGGAAATGGTTTCAGTTTCTCACCATTGAGGACGATGCTGGCTGTGGGTTTGTCATATATGGCCTTTATGATGTTGAGGAAAGTTCCCTCTATGCCTACTTTCTGCAGGGTTTTTATCATAAATGGGTGTTGAATTTTGTCGAAAGCTTTCTCTGCATCTATTGAGATGATCATATGGTTTTTCTCCTTCAACTTGTTAATATGGTGTATCACGTTGATTGATTTGCATATATTGAAGAATCCTTGCATTCCTGGAATAAACCCCACTTGATCATGGTGTATGATCCTTTTAATGTGCTGTTGGATTCTTTTTTTTTTTTTTTAATTTTTTATTAGTTTCTGCTTTATAACAAAGTGAATCAGTCATACACATACATCTGTTCCCACATACCTTCCCTCATGCATCTCCCTCCCTCCCACCCTCCCCATCCCACCCCTCCAGGCAGTCACAAAGCACCGAGCTGATCTCCCTGTGCCATGCGGCCGCTTCCCACCATCTATGTACCCCACGTTTGGTAGTGTATATATGTCCATGCCTCTCTTTCGCTTTGTCACAGCTTACCCTTCCCCCTCCCCATATCCTCAAGTCCATTCTCAAGTAGGTCTGTGTCTTTATTCCCGTTTTACCCCTAGGTTCTTCATGCCATTTTTTTTTTTAAATTCCGTATATGTGTGTTAGCATACGGTATTTGTCTTTCTCTTTCTGACTTACTTCACTCTGTATGACAGACTCTAGGTCTATCCACCTCATTACAAATAGCTCAGTTTCGTTTCTTTTTATGGCTGAGTAATATTCCATTGTATATATGTGCCACATCTTCTTTATCCATTCATCCGATGATGGACACTTAGGTTGTTTCCAGCTCCGGGCTGTTGTGAATAGAGCTGCAATGAACATTTTGGTACATGTCTCTTTTTGAATTATGGTTTTCTCAGGGTATATGCCTAGTAGTGGGATTGCTGGGTCATATGGTAGTTCTATTTGTAGTTTTTTAAGGAACCTCCATACTGTTCTCCATAGTGGCTGTACCAATTCACATTCCCACCAGCAGTGCAAGAGTGTTCCCTTTTCTCCACACCCTCTCCAGCATTTATTGTTTCTAGATTTCTTGATGATGGCCATTCTGACTGGTGTGAGATGATATCTCATTGTAGTTTTGATTTGCATTTCTCTGATGATTAATGATGTTGAACATTCTTTCATGTGTTTGTTGGCAGTCTGTATATCTTCTTTGGAGAAATGCCTATTTAAGTCTTCTGCCCATTTTTGGATTGGGTTGTTTGTTTTTTTGCTATTGAGCTGCATGAGCTGTTTATAAATTTTGGAGATTAATCCTTTGTCAGTTGCTTCATTTGCAAATATTTTCTCCCATTCTGAGGGTTGTCTTTTGGTCTTGTTTATGGTTTCCTTTGCTGTGCAAAAGCTTTGAAATTTCATTAGGTCCCATTTGTTTATCTTTGTTTTTATTTCCATTTCTCTAGGAGGTGGGTCCAAAAGGATCTTGCTGTGATTTATGTCATAGAGTGTTCTACCTATGTTTTCCTCTAAGAGTTTGATAGTTTCTGGCCTTACATTTAAGTCTTTAATCCATTTTGAGCTTATTTTTGTGTATGGTGTTAGGGAATGATCTAATCTCAGACTTTTACATGTCCTTGTCCAGTTTTCCCAGCACCACTTATTGAAGAGGCTGTCCTTTCTCCACTGTACATTCCTGCCTCCTTTATCAAAGATAAGTTGGCCATATGTGCATGGGTTTATCTCTGGGCTTTCTATCCTGATCCACTGATCTATCTTTCTGTTTTTATGCCAGTACCACACTGTCTTAATTACTGTAGCTTTGTAGTATAGTCTGAAGTCAGGGAGCCTGATTCCTCCAGCTCCGTTTTTCGTTCTCAAGATTGCTTTGGCTATTCGGGGTCTTTTGTTTTTCCAAACAAATTTTGAAATTTTTTGTTCTAGTTCTGTGAAAAATGCCAGTGGTAGTTTGATAGGGATTGCATTGAATCTGTAGATTGCTTTGGGTAGTACAGTCATTTTCACAATATTGATTCTTCCAATCCAGGAGCATGGTATATCTCTCCATCTATTTGTATCTTCTTTAATATCTTTCATCAGTGTCTTATAATTTTCTGCATACAGGTCTTTTGTCTCCTTAGGTAGGTTTATTCCTAGATATTTTATTCTTTTTGTTGCAATGGTAAATGGGAGTGTTTTCTTGATTTCATTTTCAGATTTTTCATCATTAGTGTACAGGAATGCCAGAGATTTCTGTACATTAATTTTGTATCCTGCTACTTTACCAAATTCATTGATTAGCTCTAGTAGTTTTTCGGTAGCATCTTTAGGATTCTCTATGTACAGTATCATGTCATCTGCAAACAGTGACAGCTTTACTTCTTCTTTTCCGATTTGGATTCCTTTTATTTCCTTTTCTTCTCTGATTGCTGTGGCTAAAACTTCCAAAACTATGTTGAATAAGAGTGGTGAGAGTGGGCAACCTTGTCTTGTTCCTGATCTTAGTGGAAATGGTTTCAGTTTTTCACCATTGAGGACAATGTTGGCTGTGGGTTTGTCATATATGGCCTTTATTATGTTGAGGAAAGATCCCTCTATGCCTACTTTCTGCAGGGTTTTTATCATAAATGGGTGTTGAATTTTGTCGAAAGCTTTCTCTGCATCTATTGAGATGATCATATGGTTTTTCTCCTTCAACTTGTTAATATGGTGTATCACATTGATTGATTTGCGTATATTGAAGAATCCTTGCATTCCTGGAATAAACCCCACTTGATCATGGTGTATGATCCTTTTAATATGCTGTTGGATTCTGTTTGCTAGTATTTTATTGAGGATTTTTGCATCTATGTTCATCAGTGATATTGGCCTGTAGTTTTCTTTCTTTGTGACATCCTTGCCTGGTTTTGGTATCAAGGTGATGGTGGCCTCGTAGAATGAGTTTGGGAGTGTTCCTTCCTCTGATATTGTTTGGAAGAGTTTGAGAAGGATAGGTGTTAGCTCTTCTCTAAATGTTTGATAGAATTCGCCTGTGAAGCCATCTGGTCCTGGGCTTTTGTTTGATGGAAGATTTTTAATCACAGTTTCAATTTCAGTGCTTGTGATTGGTCTATTCATATTTTCTATTTCTTCCTGATTCAGTCTTGGCAGGTTGTGCATTTCTAAGAATTTGTCCATTTCTTCCAGGTTGTCCATTTTATTGGCATAGAGTTGCTTATAGTAATCTCTCATGATCTTTTGTATTTCTGCAGTGTCAGTTGTTACTTCTCCTTTTTCATTTCTAATTCTATTGATTTGAGTCTTCTCCCTTCTTTTCTTGATGAGTCTGGCTAATGGTTTGTCAATTTTGTTTATCTTCTCAAAGAACCAGCTTTTAGTTTGGTTGATCTTTGCTATCGTTTCCTTCATTTCTTTTTCATTTATTTCTGATCTGATCTTTATGATTTCTTTCCTTCTGCTAGCTTTGGGGGTTTTTTGTTCTTCTTTCTCTAATTGCTTTAGGTGCAGGGTCAGGTTGTTTATTCGAGATGTTTCCTGTTTCTTAAGGTGGGATTGTATTGCTATAAACTTCCCTCTTAGAACTGCTTTTGCTGCATCCCATAGGTTTTGGGTCGTCGTGTCTCCATTGTCATTTGTTTCTAGGTATTTTTTAATTTCCTCTTTGATTTCCTCAGTGATCACTTCGTTATTAAGTAGTGTATTGTTTAGCCTCCATGTGTTTGTATTTTTTACCGCTCTTTTCCCATAGTTGATATCTAGTCTCATAGCATTGTGGTCAGAAAAGATACTTGATACAATTTCAATTTTCTTAAATTTACCAAGGCTTGATTTGTGACCCAAGATATGTTCTATCCTGGAGAATGTTCCATGAGCACTTGAGAAAAATGTGTATTCTGTTGTTTTTGGATGGAATGTCCTATAAATATCAATTAAGTCCATCTTGTTTAATGTAACATTTAAAGCTTGAGTTTCCATATTTATTTTCATTTTGGATGATCTGTCCATTGGTGAAAGTGGGGTGTTAAAGTCCCCTACTATGATTGTGTTACTGTGGATTTCTCCTTTTATGGCTGTTAGTATTTGCCTTATGTATTGAGGTGCTCCTATGTTTGGAGCATAAATATTTACAATTGTTATATCTTCTTCTTGGATCGATCCCTTGATCATTATGTAGTGTCCTTCTTTGTCTCTTCTAGTAGTCTTTATTTTAAAGTGTATTTTGTCTGATATGAGAATTGCTACTCCAGCTTTCTTTTGGTTTCCATTTGCATGGAATATCTTTTTCCATCCCCTTACTTTCAGTCTGTATGTGTCTCTAGGTCTGAAGTGGGTCTCTTGTAGACAGCATATATATGGGTCTTGTTTTTGTATCCATTCAGCCAATCTGTGTCTTTTGGTGGGAGCATTTAGTCCATTTACATTTAAGGTAATTATCGATATGTATGTTCCTATTCCCATTTTCTTAATTGTTTTGGGTTAGTTATTGTAGGTCTTTTCCTTCTGCTGTGTTTCTTGCCTAGAGAAGTTCCTTTAGTATTTGTTGTAATGCTTGTTTGGTGGTGCTGAACTCTCTCAGCTTTTGCTTGTCTGTAAACGTTTTAATTTCTCCATCAAATCTGAATGAGATCCTTGCTGGGTAGAGTAATCTTGGTTGCAGGTTTTTCTCCTTCATCACTTTAATTATGTCCTGCCACTCCCTTCTGGCTTGTAGAGTTTCTGCTGAGAGATCAGCTGTTATCCTGATGGGGATTCCCTTGTGTGTTATTTGTTGTTTTTCCCTTGCTGCTTTTAATATGATTTCTTTGTGTTTAATTTTTGACAGTTTGATTAATATGTGTCTTGGCGTATTTCTCCTTGGATTTATCCTGTATGGGACTCTCTGTGCCTCCTGGACTTGATTAACTATTTCCTTTCCCATATTAGGGAGGTTTTCAACTATAATCTCTTCAAATATTTTCTCCATCCCTTTCTTTTTCTCTTCTTCTTCTGGAACCCCTATAATTCGAATGTTGGTGTGTTTAATGTTGTCCCAGAGGTCTCTGAGACTGTCCTCTGTTCTTTTCATTCTTTTTTCTTTATTTTGCTCTGCAGCAGTTATTTCCACTATTTTATCTTCCACCTCACTTATCCGTTCTTCTGCCTCAGTTATTCTGCTATTGATCCCATCTAGAGTATTTTTCATTTCATTTATTGTGTTTTTAATCGATGCTTGATTCATCTTTAGTTCTTCTAGGTCCTTGTTAACTGTTTCTTGCATTTTGTCTATTCTATTTCCAAGATTTTGGATCTTGGAAATAGAATCTTGGATCATCTTTACTATCATTATTCTGAATTCTTTTTCAGGTAGACTGCCTATTACCTCTTCATTTGTTAGGTCTGGTGGGTTTTTATCTTGCTCCTTCTCCTGCTGTGTGTTTTTCTGTCTTCTCATTTTGCTTATGTTACTGTGTTTGGGGTCTCCTTTTTGCAGGCTGCAGGTTCGTAGTTCCCGTTGTTTTTGGTGTCTGTCCCCAGTGGCTAAGGTCGGTTTAGTGGCTTGTGTAGGCTTCCTGGTGGAGGGGACTAGTGCCTGTGTCTGGTGGATGAGGCTGGATCTTGTCTTTCTGGTGGGCAGGTCCACGACTGGTGGTGTGTTTTGGTGTGTCTGCCTACTTTTTATGATTTTAGGCCGCCTCTCTGCTAATGGGTGGCGTTGTGTTCCTGTCTTGCTAGTTGTTTGGCATAGGGTGTCCAGCACTGTAGCTTGCTGGTCGTTGAGTGAAGCTGGGTGCTGGTGTTGAGATGGAGATCTCTGGAAGATTTTCGCCGTTTGATATTATGTGGAGCTGGGAGGTCTCTTGTGGACCAGTGTCCTGAAGTTGGCTCTCTCACCTCAGAGGCACAGCACTGACTCCTGGCTCCTCAAATTGGGATGATTTGTTGTCTATTCATGTATTCCACAGATACAGGGTACATCAAATTGATTATGGAGCTTTAATCCGCTGCTTCTGAGGCTGCTGGGAGAGATTTCCCTTTCTCTTCTTTGTTCTCATGGCTCCCGGGTCTCAGCTTTGGATTTGGCCCCGCCTCTGCATGTAGGTCGCCGGAGGGCGTCTGTTCTTCGCTCACACAGGACAGTGTTAAAGGAGCAGCCGCTTCGGGGACTCTGGCTCACTCAGGCCGGGGGGGAGGGAGGGGCACGTGGTGCAGAGCGAGCCTGCAGCAGCAGAGGCCGGCGTGACATTGCACCAGTCCGAGGTGCACCGTGCGTTCTCCCAGGGAAGCCTTCCCTCGACCCCAGGACCCCGGCAATGATGGGCTGCACAGGCTCCCAGAAGGGCGGCGTGGACAGTGACCTGCGCTCACACACAGGCCTCTTTGCAGTGGCAGCAGCAGCCCCAGCGTCCCACACCCGTCACTGGGCTCCGCGCTTTTAGCCCAGCTCACGCCCGTCTCTGGAGCTCCTTTAAGCAGGGCTCTTAATCCCCTCTCCTTGCGCACCAGGAATCCAAGAGGGAAGAAAAAGTCTGTTGCCCCTTCGGCAGCTCCAGAGTTTTCCCAGACTCCCTCCTGGCTAGCTGTGGCGCATTAGCCCCCTTCAGTCTGAGTTCTCACTGCCTTCCCAATCCTCTCCCTGCGCTCTGACCGAAGCCCGAGCCTCAGCTTCCAGCGCCGCCCACCCCAGCAGGCGAGCAGACAAGCCTCTTGGGCTGGTGAGTGCCGGTTGGCACCCATCCTCTGTGCGGGAATCTCTCCACTTTGCCCTACCCAGGTATGTGGGGAGTTTCTTGCCTTTTGGGAGGTCTTAGGTCTTCTGCCAGCGTTCAGTAAGTGTTCCGTAGGAGTTGTTCCACGTGTAGCTGTATTTCTGGTATATCTGTGGGGAGGAAGGTGATCTCCGCGTCTTACTCTTCCGCCATCTTCCTCCGGGGTCCAGGCAGAAGTTATTCTTGACTTCTCTTAATGTAATATTTATATGATATAGCATTTCCCATATTTTTATGAAATCTTAATAAATACTTTATAGCTTAATGATAATCTGTCCTCAGATAGCCTGTAGTACCTTTTCTGTTGAACATTTATTTCCAGTTTGTTGCTATTATGATAAAGATAAACATTTTTATGCAAGAGACTTTTTCATCATCAAATTATCTCCTTGAAATAGACTCCCAGATATGTAATCATTAGATATAAAAATTTTTTAGCTTTTCCTACATATTGTGAAAACATTGCAAAAGAGTTTACATTATTGACATTCCCACTTGGAACTTATGAAAAGGGCTGTTTTACTGCATGGATTAGTTTCCTACTGCTGCTCTAACAAATTACCACAAACATGGGGTTTAAAGCAACACAGATTTATTCTTTTATGGTTCTGGAATCTAGAAGTCCAAAATCAGTTTCAATGGGATAACATCAAGGTGTCAGCAGAGCACGTTCCTTCTGGAAGCTTAGGAAAAAATTCATTTCCTTGTCTTTTCTTGCTTTTGAGGCCACTTACACTCCTTGCTTGTGACCCCCTTCCTTGAAACTCTCCAATATCTTGTTTCCGTCATCGTATCTCCTACTAATCTTCTGCAGACAAATCTCTCTCTGCTTCCCTCTTAAAAGGACACCTGTGATTAAATTTAAAGCCCACTGAACAATCAGGATAATCTCAAAATCCTTAATTTAATCACATCTGCACCATCCCTTTTGCCCAATAAGGTAATATTCAAAAGTTCTAGGAATTAGGGCATGGATATCTTTGAAGGCAATTTATTCAGGTGACCACACTACATTCTTGCCAACATCAGGTATTCCCATTTTCCTTTATTGTGGACGAATTTGATGGGTGGGACATTAAAATATCAATGACAAGTGAATTTGTATTCTATTATTTTAGCCATTTAAATTTCTTTTATGACTTGTGGGCTCACCCCTGTGTCTATTGAGATATTAATATTATGCTAACCAAATTTAAAATGCTTTTTATATGCTAAGAACATCAACTTTTGGGACTTCCCTGGTGGTGCAGTGGTTAAGAATCTGCCTGCCAATGCAGGGGACACAGGTTCGAGTCCTGGTCCGGGAAGACCCCACATGTCGCGGAGCAACTAAGCCCATGTGCCACAAATACGGAGCCTGTGCTCTAGATCCCGCAAGCCACAACTACTGAGCCCATGTGCCACAACTACTGAAGCCCACATGCCTACAGCTTGTGCTCTGCAACAAGAGAAGCCACTGCAATGAGAAGCTGGTGCACCACAACGAAGGGTAACCCCCGCTCACCACAACTACAGAAAGCTCACGCACAGCAACGAAGACCCAATGAAGTCAAAAGTAAATAAATAAATTTATTTTTTAAAAAAAGAACATCAACTTTTAATTTGTTGTGTGTATTGCAAATATTTTTTCTCCTAGTTGATTGGTTGGTACTTTAATATTTCTGTGTTTTTGGCAGCTATTTTTTCTTTTATATCTCTTTTGCAATTTATTTTTTAATATACATAGAATAAGATTTCTCTGTTAGGGGTAAAGTTCTATGAGTTTCAGCAAATGCATACAGTTAATAGAACTGTCCTGTCTTGATTGCGGTGATGTTTACACTTTTCCATAAATATTTTGATTTTTGTTTAATTATGGTAGTCCATCTTGGTCTACAGACAGAAAAAGGTAATCTAATAAGATTTGTAACTTATGTGATTTCTTCTGACTCTTTTAACCTTATTATTCCTCATCTAGGTATTATTTCATGCTTTTATAGTCTTTTTATATTACACTGGGTTTTTTAATCCATTGAAATGTATTTGGGTGTACAGTAAGATGAGACTCTAAATTGATTTTTTTTCCAAGTTGCTAAACTATTGTCCCTGCACCATTATTGAATAATCCATTTCTTCCACTCACAGGACTACTGTTTTGTGAGTCCTGCCTAGGGAGACATTTAAAGGTAAAATTTAAATGAATTTAAATTCATAACTAATTTTCTTGTCCTGAAATTTAAAAAAATCTTTGCTACAGAAAAGAATCTTTATTATTAAGTTTTAACATGTCCTGGATTTCCATGCCAAAAATAAATTAGAAGTATCTGGTTTTTTGAAGTCATTTTTTTTTTCAGATCTATAGTGAAGCTAAGTGAAAAGTGACAAATTTAGCCAACCAACTAGTGCTTATCTGTGGGATTTCTGTGAAAACTTTTAATTGGCGATGGATGGTGTTGTGTATGAATGCTTTTTTGTTAGAATAGTAATGATAAGTATTTTTATTATTATACCTAAGATGGATTATTACCATGTGCTAGCCACTGTTCTATTCACTTTATTTTATTTTTTTCTTGGAGTATAATTGCTTTACAATGCTGTGTTAGTTTCTGCTGTACAGTGAAGTGAATCAGCTATTTGTATATCTATATCCACTCCCTCTTGGACCTCCCTCCCACCACCCCTATCCTATCCATCTAGGTCATCACACCGCACCGAGCTGAGCCTCCTGTGCTTTATAGCATGTTCTCACTAGCTATCTATATTACGCATGGTAGTGTATATATGTCCACCCTAATCTCCCAATTTGTCCCACCCTCCGCTTCCACCACTGTATCCACATGTCCATTCACTACCTCTACGTCTCTATCCCTGCCCTGCAAATAGGTTCATCTGTACCATTTTTCTAGATTACACATATATGCGATATTTGTTTTTGTTTTCCTGACTTACTTTACTCTGTAAGACAGACTCTAGGTCAATCCAAATCTCTACAGATGATCCAATTTTGTTCCTTTTCATGGATGAGTAATGTTCCATTGTATATATGTACAACATCTTCTTTATCCATTCATCTGTCAATGGACATTTAGGTTGCTTCCATGTCCTGGCTATTGTAAATAGTGTTGCAATGAACATTGGGGTACATGTGTCCTTTTGAATTATGGTTTTCTCAGGGTATATGCCCAGCAGTGGGATTGCTGGGTCATGTGGTAGTTCTATTTTTCATTTTTTAAGGAACCTCCGTACTGTCCTCCACAATGGCCGTATCAATTTACATTCCCACCAACAGTGCAAAAGTGTTCCATTTTCTCCACACCCTCTCCATCATTTATTGTTTTTAGATTTTTTGTTGATGGCCATTCTGACTGGTGCGAGGTGATACCTCACTGTAGTTTTGATTTACATTTCTCTAATAATTAGTGATGTTGAGCATCTTTTCATGTGTTTGTAACCCATTTGTATGTCTTCTTTGGAGCAATGTCTATTTAGGTCTTCCACCCATTTTTTAATTGGGTTGTTTGTTTTTGTGCTATTGAGCTCCATGAGCTGTTTGTATCTTTTGGGGGTTAATCCTTGGTCTGTTGCTTCATTTGCAAATATTTTCTCCCATTCTGAGGGTTATTTTTTCAGCTTGTTTATGGTTTCCTTGGCTATGCAAAAACTTTTAAGTTTAATTAGGTCCCATTTGTTTATTTTTGTTTTTATTCTCATTACTCTAGGAGGTGGGTCAAAAAAGATCTTACTGTGATTTATGTCAAAGAGTTTTTCCTATGTTTTCTTCTAAGAGTTTTATAGTGTCCGGTCTTATATTTAGGGCTTTAATCCATTTTGATTTTATTTTCGTGTAAGGTGTTAGGGAGTGTTCTAGTTTCATTCTTTTACTTGTAGCCATCCAGTTTTCCCAGCACCACTTATTGAAGAGACTGTCCTTTTTCCACTGTACATTCCTGCCTCCTTTATCAAAGATAAGGTGACCAGAGGTGTGTGGGTTTATCTCTGGGCTTTCCATCCTGTTCCATTGATCTATATTTCTGGTTTTGTGCCAGTACCATACTCTCTTGATTACTGTAGCTTTGTAGTATAGTCTGAAGTCAGGGAGCCTGATTCCTCCAGCTCCGTTTTTCTTTCTCAAGATTGCTTTGCTATTCGGGGTCTTTTGTGTTTCCATACACATTGTAAAATTTTTTGTTTTAATTCTGGGAAGAATGCCATTGGTAGTTTGATAGGGATTGCATTGAATCTGTAGATTGCTTTAGGTAGTATAGTCATTTTCACAATATTGATTCCTCCAATCCAAGAACATCCTATATTTCTCCATCTGTTTATGTCATAATTGATTTCTTTCATTAGTGTTTCATAGTTTTCTGAGTACAAGTCTTTTGCCTCCTTAGGTAAGTTTATTTCTAGGTATTTTATTATTTTTGTTGTGATGGCAAATGGGAGTGTTTCCTTAATTTCTCTGATTTTTTGTTGTTAGTGTATAGGAATGCAAGAGATTTCTGTGCATTAATTTTGTATCCTGCAACCTTACCAAATTCATTGATTAGTTCTGGTAGTTTTCTGGTGGCATCTTTAGGATTTTCTGTGTATAGTGTCATGTCATCTGTGAACAGTGATGGTTTTAATTCTTTTTTCCAATTTGGATTCCTTTTATTTCTTTTTCTTCTCTGATTGCTGTGGCTAGGACTTCCAAAACTATGTTGAATAAGAGTGGTGAGAGTGGACATCCTTGCCTTGTTCCTGATCTTAGTGGAAATGCTTTCAATTTTTCACCATTGAGAATGATGTTTGCTGTGGGTTTGTCATATATGGCCTTTATTATGTTCAGGTAGTTACCCTGTATGCTCATTTTCTGGAGAGTTTTTATCATAAATGGGTGTTGAATTTTGTCAAAAGCTTTTCTGCATCTATTGAGATAGTCATACAATTTTTATTCCTTTATTTGTTCATATGGTGTATCACATTGATTGATTTGCATATATTGAAAAATCCTTGCTTTCCTGGGATAAATCCCACTTGATCATGGTATATGATCCTTTTAATGTGTTGTTGGATCTTGTTTGCTAGTATTTTGTTGAAGATTTCTGCATCTATGTTCATCAGTGATATCGATCTGTAATTTTCTTTTTTGTGTTGTATCTTTGTCTGGTTTTGGTATCAGGGTGATGGTGACCTTGCAGAATGAGCTTGGGAGTGTTCCTTCCTCTGCAATTTTTTGGAAGAGTTTGAGAAGCATGGGTATTAGCTCTTCTTTAAATGTTTGATAGAATTCGCATGTGAAGCCAGCTGGTCCTGGACTTTTGTTTGTTGGAAGATTTTGAATCACGGTTTCAATTTCATTACTTGTGATTGGTCTGCTTATATTTTCTATTTCTTCCTGGTTTAGTCTTGGAAGGTTGTACCTTTCTAAGAATTTGTCCATTTCTTCCAGGTTGTCCATTCTATTGGCATATAGTTTTTTGTAGTAGTCTCTTATAATCTTTTGTATTTCTGTGGTGTCAGATGTAATTTCTCCTTTTTTATTTCTAATTTTATTGATTTGTGTCCTCTCCCTTTTTTTCTTCATGAGTTTGGCTAATGGTTTATCAATTGTGTTTATCTTCTCAAAGAACAAACTTTTAGTTTTATTGATCTTTGCTACTGCTTTCTTCATTTCTATTTTGTTTATTTCTGCTCTGATCTTTATGATTTCTTTCCTTCTACTGACTTTGGGTTTTCTTTGTTCTTCTTTCTCTAGTTGTTTTAGGTGTAAGGTTAGATGGTTTATTTGAGATTTTTCTTGTTTCTTGAGGTGAAATTGAATTGCTACAAACATCCTTCTTAGAACAGCTTTTGCTGCATCACATAGGTTTTGTGTCATTGTGTTTTTATTGTTATTTGTTTCTATGTATTTTTTAATTTCCCCTTTGATTTCTTCAGTGATCTCTTGGTTATTTAGTAGCACACTGTTTAGCCTCCATTTATTTGTGTTTTTTTATAATTTTTTTTCTTGTAATTGATTTCTAATCTCATAGTGTTGTGGTCCGAAATGATGCTTGATACAATTTCAATTTCAAATATTTTCTGTGGTTGATTTGTGACTCAAGATGTAAACTATCCTGGAGAATAATCTCTTCAAATATTTTCTCAGGCCCTTTCCTTTTCACTTCTTCTTCTTGGACCCTTATAATTCTGTGTGAACTTGAGAAGAAAGTGTATTCTGCCACTTTTGGGTGGAATGTCCTATAAATATCAATTAAATCTATCTGGTCTATTGTGTCATTTAAAGCTTGTGTTTCCTTATTTATTTTCTGTTTGGATGATATATTCATTGGTGTAAGTGCGGTGTTAAAGTCCCCTACTATTATTGTGTTACTGTTGATTTCACCTTTCATGGTTGTTAGCATTTGCCTTATGTACTGAGGTGTTCTTACATTGGCTGCATAAACATTTAAATTGTTATCTTCTTCTTGGATTGATCCCTTGATCATTATGTAGTGTCCTTCCTTATGTCTTGCAACAGTCTTTATTTTAAAGTCTATTTTATCTGATACGAGTATTGCTACTCCAGTTTTCTTTTGATTTCCATTTGCATGGAATATCATTTTCCATCCCCTCACTTTCAGTCTGTATGTGTCTTTAGGTCTGAAGTGGGTCTTTGTAGACAGCATATATAAGGGTCTTGTTTTTGTATCCATTCAGCCAGTCTGTGTCTTTTGGTTGGGACATTCAATCCATTTAAATTCAAGGTTATTATTGTTATGTATGTTCCTATTACCATTTTCTTAATTGTTTGGGGTTTGTTTTTTTGTTTTGTTTTTTGTTTTTTCCTGGTTCAAGTCACTATAATCTGCTTATATAAACAATAACAGCACATGAGGGAAAAAAACCTATACAATGGATAATTCATTACCAGATCATGGGTCACTTTCTTCTATTGCTTTTCCTGCCTAGAGAAGTTCCTTTAGCATTTGTGGTAAGGCTGGTTTGGTGTTACTGAATTCTCTTAGCTTTGGATTCTCTGTAAAGCTTTTGATTTCTCTGTCAAATCTGAATGAGATCCTTGCTGGGTAGAGTAATCTTTCATCACTTCAAGTATATCCTGCCACTCTCTTCTGGCCTGCAGAGTTTCTGCTGAAAAATCAGCTGATAACTTTATGGGGATTCCTTCATATGTTATTTTTTGCTTTTCCCTTGCTGCTTTTAATATTTTTTCTTTGAATTTAATTTTTGTTAGTTTGATTAACATGTGTCTTGGTGTGTTTCTCCTAGGGTTTATCATGTATGGGACTCTCTGTACTTCCTGGACTTGGGTGGCTATTTCCTTTCTCATGGTAGGGAAGTTTTCCACTATATTCTCTTCAAATATTTTCTCAGACCCTTTCTTCTTCTCTTCTTCTTCTGGGACCCTTATAATTCGAATGTTGGTGCATTTAGTATTGTCCCAGAGGTCTGTGAGATTGTCTTCAATTCTTTTCATTCTTTTTTCTTTATTCTGCTCCTTGGCAGTTATTTCCACCATTCTGTCTTCCAGCTCACTTATTCGTTCTTCTGTCTCAGTTATTCTGTTACTGATTCCTTCTACAGTACTTTTCATTTCAGTTATTGTGTTGTTCATCTCTGTTTCTTTGTTCTTTAATCCTTGTAGATCTTTGTTAAACATTTCTTGTATTTTCTCAATCGATGCCTCCATTCTATTTCTGAGATTCTGGATCATCTTTTCTATCATTACTTTGAATTCTTTTTCAGGTAGGTTGCCTATTTCCTCTTCATTTATTTGGTCATGTAGGTTTTTTTGCTCCTTCATCTGTAACATATTTTTTTGTCATCTCACTTTTTTTTTTTTTTGATGTGTGGTATTCTGTTCCTGTCTTACTGGTTGTTTGGCCTGAGGCTCCCAGCACTGGAGTTTGTAGGCTCTTGTGTAGAGCTAGGTCTTGGTGGTGAGATGAGGACCTCTGGGACACCTCATTCCAATGAAGATTCCCTCTGGTCTGAGGTTCTCTGTTAGTTCAGTGGTTCAGAGCTCCCACACCAGAAGTTCAGGCCTGATCCCTGGTTCATGAACCAAGATCCCACAAACTGCTCATGGTGGCAAAAAAGAAAGAAAAGGAATGAAAGAAAGAATGAAGGAAAAAAAGGAGCAGAACAATAGCAAAGAGTAGAAAACAAAATAAGAATGGAAAACTAACAGATATGTTAGAAAAAATATAGAGGAAACAACTACAGGAACATAAAACAGAGCCACAATAGCAAAAAAGGGGGGGGAGCAGGAAAGGCCTTGTAAGTGGGTCTTACGCAGGGGTGGGGTTTAAGCAGGGTTGGGGTCTATTCTTAGGACACATATGGCCAGAAAAGGCCTTGGGGGGTTGGCGTGGGGCTTAGGCTCAGCGCACGAGGGGCCCAGGAGTGCCTCTGGCCTTGGAGGGCAAAGGACCAGGTGAAGGACCCCAGCAGGCTCCCTGGGCCTGAGTGGGTGGGGGGAACACTAGGTGCATTCCCCCCAATCCGCTGATCCTGGAAGGTCCCTCCGCATTGGCCTCTCTTCTTCCCCCCCATGCCCCCAGGACCCACACAGCCAGAGGGGGCTCTGAAAGGCAGGGGACCAGGTCCAGAAGCCCAACAGGCTTTCCAGGACCTGAGTGGGAGGGGGAAACACCCGTGGTGCTTCCCCTGATCCACTGGTCCTGGAGGGTTATGCCCCATCTGCCTCTCCTCCTCTGCTCCCCTCCTCCCTCCCTCCTACGGCACTGTATATGCATGCTTGTGTACGGCTGCGTGCATACATGTATGTGTGTGTGCATGTTGTTTGTTTAGGCCCTTGCTCCTTAAAGTGTGTTTCCCAACCAACAGCATCATCCCACCTAAGCTTTTAGAAATTTAGTATCCTGGGCCCCACCCCAATTTACTGAATGGGAATGTGCATTTTTACAAAATCCCCAGGTGATCAAATGTATGTTAAAGTCTGAGAAACACTGGCTTCAGCATGGCCTTATCACTTGGCTTGGCTAGAGTTCCCATTTTTATAAATTCTCTCTGCAAAGCAAGGCTTTTTAATCACAGCAGAGGAATAGAGGCTCATTTAGGTAACTCCATTCAAGGGGACTGAGAAGCATCAAGGCAGCTACAGGGACTGAGTTGTTTGGTGCCCCCCTCAACATGAACAGATCCCTGGTCATCACTCTTGTTCTCCACAGTTAATGTGACTTGGCCATGACCTGGGTCTCTGCTTCTTTTTATCTTTATATTTTCCCCCTAATTATATTGGCTAGTTTTTTCCCATTACTTCCTGGTAAAATTCCATAAAAAGGTTGTTTGATTGTCCTAATTATTCACCTCACTTTATTAAGCAGAGCTCCATGCATAAGCATTCTCATGGCCAGCCTGTGTATTATCTACTCTTGGGTCTATTGTGGACCCACCACTGGGAGGGCCACCTCCCTTATCACCAAGGGTGATATAGTCTCCCTTAGAAGGGCCCCAGGGTATGGAATGCCTAAGTGTTGTCATACTTGCTCTTCTCATACTTAAAAAGATAGCACTATGATCCATCACAGTATGAGATCTGAGCTCTGTCCCTAGGGATGAACTGAATTTGTTGAAACATTCACAACCTCTCCAAAAAGTGTGTGTGATTGGTAGAGACTTAACTGTACCTATGAGTAAAAGGTCACTGAGTGCTCAGGAAACACAGTGAATATACTGTCCCATCCATAAATCAAAATCTCAGTCTTGTCCACAACCACCCATCATTTGCACACTTAAAACCAACCAAATATAAACTTTTCACCCTCTTCCTTTGCCCTGATATTTCTCTCCTAGCCCTGCATGTTTGATTCTTAAGCCCAGTCCTTGGGCTCCCCTGTCTTCACTCCACATTCATGTTAACATCTCAGCCACCCCAAGCTGCTTGTCCTTGTCCACTCAAGGACTCAAAAATAAGTTTTCAGTGGCAGAAGCTATTTCCACAGTCCAACTCTCCAAGGGTCATCTCAGGCCTGGTCTCTGCTCTTTCCATGCCAGCTTTCAGGAGTCATTTTGGCCAAATAGGATACAATGACTAGTAACCACTTACTGAACATCTGCCAAGCTGAGGGAGAGACAGGAGGAGATCTAGTCCCTACCCTTAGAGGGCTCACTATCTGCTAAACAGATAAAACCAACTCACAGTAAAGAGAAAAGTAATTATAGAAAAATGGGGTTTTACTTAAAGCAATTAGAAAGGAGTGAAGTCTGACCAGAGTGTTTATCTTAACATTACAGTGTTCACAAGTAAACTGGCCAAGTCCAATCCATCAGCTGCCTCATTTGTTTTATACATTAATTCATTCATTTAGCAAACATGTGTTGAACACTCAGTGTCATATAATCCTCATGATACTGAAAGGCACATACTATTATTTCCTTTTTACAGATGAGGAAACTGAAGATTAGAGAGGCAAAATGACTTGCCGAAGATCACATGACTCATAAGTGATAGGGCTGGGATTCATACTCAGTGCTGCTGCCTTTTTCTCAAGCTCTCACTTCAGTCATTGTACCGTTGGCTCCTTATCCAGGGTTGGGATTCAAAAATGGCAGGAAAGGCAGACTCTGAAAGGGAGTAGGATAATAAAACTTGCTGTTGGAAAAATTGGAGATATTTTCTCCAGATAGGAGTAAGAGCTAAATGAGAGACCTGACTGCCTCCTACACAAGAATCTGGGAGGTGAAGGACATTAGAGCCACTTGTGGAAGTCTCAAAGACCAAGCAAAAATAGTGAGAACTTGCTTTGAGATCACCAGCTTAGGGAGGGGACACAGAAGTCCCTATAGGCCTACTTGGGGTGGGAGGGGTGGTGTTGGAGGTAGGCAGAAGGGGCCACAGAGGCCCAAGCTACACAGATGAGTGCTGGCAAGGGTGAGGGTGGGGATGTGCCCTCCTCGTGTCATGCTGAGTCCAGCCCCTAAGACAAGAACATGGCTAGATTAAAAAGAGAAAAGTCTCTGAGCTATTCTGTAACAGACCTCAGCCCAAATGCCAGCAGGGTAAGTGACAGCCAAGACAAAGACAGAGAAGTCAGAAGACCATGAAAAGACTCCACATGGACCCCAGAATCCTCATCTTCCTCAGTATTAGAAAGATACATCAGCCCCTTGCCCATACACCCTAATCCATCTTAGGAAGAAGCACAGGTGATTTTATCCTGAAGATCCCAGGTATTAGTTAAAGGGGACTGGTTAAAATATTGTGCTATAGTTAAGTTCTAAAATGGCAGGGAGGGGGTGTAAATCAGCTCCCTTCTACCACTCCTGAGTGGATGGGGATTAACATAAGAAAACAGCATTATTTACAAACAAACCACATTTTCCTTGATAAAAGAGTTGCTGTGGGAGTATTTTGTAAATCTCCTGCACATGCACAAGTGTGCACACACCGTGGAGTTACATCTAATGCAGAGGTTAGGCACTAAAGTAAGATGAAATCACATCCATTGTTTTTAAATATCTTTTAAAAATCCTTTCAAATGTTACCACACTGGAGACCAGCCAAGTCGAACTCTGGAATAGCAATAGAGCACCAGAATGAAAAATGCACATCTTTAAACCCCACACTCACCCTCCAATGGCTGGACACTGGGAGAGGCATGAGGATCTGAAAGTCACTGAGGACCAGCAGAGCAACTAGTTCCACTGTGACAGTGAACATTTTTATGGGAGAAGAAGGAATTGACATCTCGGTGATGGCCCTGATGTCGTCGTAGAAGATGAGCCCAGAAGTCCTGGAATTTACACATCAGCCAACAGGTTGAGAAGAAAGCATCCATTCAAGGAAGTTTCTGGAGTTTCTGCTCCTATGGACATTTGCAAATAAGTTCAACAGCCATCTGCCGACTGCTTTGGCCAAGCCAGCTGCCTGATCAAGAAGGCATGAAACAAGAGGTCCAGGCTACACTCCTCTCAGCTTGAAATCAAGTCTCCCGAAAACCAAGTTCCTCTGCTGAGATTATGATCTCTATCCAAAATGATTATTCCCTTTCTTGTCCAACACCTGCTCTCCTCAAGATTGAGAGGAATCAAAGAAAAGGGGGGATTGAAACCAAGCAGGACCCTGTGGGGTTCCCAGGCACAAATCCCACTTCTCATTTGTAGGAAATAGAGTTCATTCAGCCTCCATGACCTTCTGTGAGTTCCAGAGAGCAGTTCAAACAGTTGCTAATCAGGGAAGAGAGGGGATGCAGAGATGGAGGAGCAGTCAAGAAATAACAGTGCAGGACTTCCCTGGTAGCACAGTGGTTAAGAATCCACCTGCCAATGCAGGGGACACAGGTTCGATCTGTGGTCCAGGAAGATCCCACTTGCCATGGAGGAACTAAGCTTGTGTGCCACAACTACTGAGCCTGCGCTCTAGAGCCCGTGAGCTACAACTACTGAAGCCCACATACCTAGAGCCTGTGCTCCATAACAAGAGCAGCCACTGCAATGAGAAGTCCGTGCACCACAATGAAGAGTAGCCTCACTCACTGAAACTAGAGAAAGTCTGCGTGCAGCAGCAAAGACCCAAAGCAGCCAAAAATAAATAAATTTTTTAAAAAGAAACAATAGTGCAGCCTTGAGGCAGGGTCCTGGTTCCTCCTCAAGAGATATACATAACAATATCTTTGAGCTCTTCTGCAGAACTAGAACCCTCACCATATGGAAGATGGTAACTACTTGATAAAGCATTCTTCATTCCATAATAAAAGTCACAGTTCGACAACCTCCAGAATCACAGAAGCCCATCATGAAACCACCTGATGTCAGATGATCTGTGGATTGAAGGAATGCAGGCTCTGCAGGCACCCTGATCCTTATCAGCAGCCCCACCCCTTGACTATAAGACTCCTCACAAAACCTCCAGGTTGGGACACACAGTTTTGAGGGCATTAGCTGCTGTGGCCTCTTTGCCTGGCAAAGCAATAAAGTTACTCTTTTTCACTTCACCCAAACTCTGTCTCTGAGATTCAATTCAGTGCCAGTATACAGAGGTCAATTTTCTGTATCAAGCTCACAAGTCACAACTCACTTCCACCTCCTACAGCAGTGAGTCCAATGCAGCAGCCCTGCAGCACTGAGCCAAGCTGTTACCATCACATGCTCTTCCTCCCCTGGAACTAAGTTTCAAGGAAAGGAAAGCTGAAACATTGCTGTCATCTTCCACTGACATGAAAGCCATGGCTTCATTCCTTCATCCATGTTTCTCTCACACAAACACTGAAAGTCTTGCTGCAGGAAGAGCAAAATGTTAAAGACATCAAAAAACAGGAATCTGCTAGTGACTAATCAGATTCTTCAATCTCTCTGTAGGAATTCTGGAAGCAGGACAGGCTCCACTGGACTGGGTAAATCCCTGGGGCTCAGGCATAATTCAGCCCAAAGAGAGATATTGGATTACCATTAGTCTGGGTAGGTCAGGGCTAAGGATTAATTTAAATACTGAAGAGACATGGCCCGCAGGTCAAGCAATGGGTCTTACCATCATTAACAACATATAGTTTTGTTATCTCTGCAGATCAAGACTCAAGAGCAGCCCTGGGAGTTCCACACTTCTTAAGGTTGAAATCCATTCATTCATTCTTTTGACAAATACTTATATAATATCCTCTTTGTGTTTGGCCCCCAGGATTATAATATTAAACAAGAAAACAGTCCTTGATTTCAAGAAGTTTATATGCTGGTAGGGAGAGACAAACTATAAACCTATTTTTAAAGTATATATATATATATATATATATATATATATATATATATATATGTAATATATTAGATAGATGAACAAAGCAGAGTAAGGCACTAGAGAGTACCATTGGGGGTGCTATTTTACATGAATGGTCAAGGAAGGGCTCTCTGAGTAGGGATCCCAAGTAAGTGAAGAATGAGTCATGCTGAAATCTGAGGAAAAGCATTCCAGACAGAGGTAATAACAAGTGCAAAGGCCCTAAGGTGTGAGCTTCTTCGTCAGGTTCAAAAAACTAGAGGGGAGTATGGCTAGATCAGAGTGAGTAAGGAGAAGAACAATAGAAGCTATGGTCAAAGTGGTGATAGAAGCCAACAGTGCCCTTTCTTGTCATGGGAAGGCTTTATATTTTACTCTGAATCAGATGAGATGCCTCTAGAGAGTTTTAAGCAAAGAGATACGTTGGTCATAATGATATGAGCAATAATTTTAGAAAGATAAATCTGACTTCTGTGTGGAAAACAAGGTTGGCCAGGACCTTGCCAGGAGACCCGCCAGGAGGCTATTGCACTAATCAATACAAGAGTTGGTAGTGGCCTGAGCCAGGGTGGTGGCAGTGGAAAGGGTGATAGGTGCTCATATTTTGAACCTATTATGAAAGTTGAGCCAATAATTTTTGCCACCATACTGGATTTGAAAGATAGGCAAAAAAGGGTGGAGGTGTTCAAAGATAAGTTCAAGGTCAAGCTAGACTTAACTTTTTAAAAAGGGGAAATTTTTATTTACTGCAATTTCCAAATAGCCATAGAGAAGGTTGGCCAGCCTAGCAGGCTTTCTACCATGAAAGAAGCAAGCAGGACCAAGCTGAGCCAAAGGCCTGGGGACAGCACACAATGAGATGTGTTATGGACGGAGATGGAGCTCAAGGAGTGTGGCTTCAGCAACATGGGAGATGGCTGTGAGGTAAGTGATGTGATTACTCACACAGTTTTCCAAACCTTCCCTAAATTTGGCAAATTTTCAAAATACCATGTGTGATCACAATTCTGTGGGTGTGGGCTTTGTGCCCAGTCTGTTCTTGGGAATTTAAAGAGATTGTTAGGAAGTCTATGGAGTTTGAAAAGATTGGCAGAAAGTCTCCCAACTCTCAGAAGCCATAAAATTGGGGATTCCAACCACATTTAGCCAGCTACCCCCATAGCAGGGCTCCTGTCTATAATATCAGGGTGCTACGATATATTTATTTAAATGTTTTATCTGGGAATCTTAGCTCCTCACCGAACTGGTAGGTTTCTTGAAGACAGAGGTGGGTTCACAATTTTTTAGATCCTCAGGGGCTCATACATGCTCTAAACAAAGCCCTCAAACTGAACTTAATGGGATTAAATTAACTTGGATTCCATATGTTCTTGGAAAGTTTAGCTCATACTCCGGTTCTTTCATTATCTTAGTTTGGAGTCTCCCAAAAACAGACCCTGAGACAGCAATTGACATGCAGGTGGTTTATTTTGGGGATGATCTCAGGAAGCACCAAGATGAGAGTGGGAAAGTAAGACATATCAGGGAAAGCAGCCAGTATAGGAGGCATTAGTAACAGTGACCACAGTGAACAACTGGGAGCTCAGTTCTGCAGGAGAACCCTTAGGGACAACGTAGAGCACATCTCAGTGTTGTCCCATATGATGGGGAGTAAGCTAGAATATCCACCAACTCCCATCAGTCATTAGGTCAGACCTATTCCCAGGATTCCTAAATCCCTGGCATTCCAGCCTGCCCTATAAATGGCCAGATTCCAAGGACTAGAGAACACCTTCAGAGAGTCTCAAGTGCTTGCAATAGAAAGCCTTTGGTGAGGAAGTGCCAAGGGGATAATTAGGATGGGGCATCAATAGCAACTGCTAAACTCATTTTCTTCCCTTTGTTTTTAAGTGATAAAATGCTGGCTCACAGAATAACTGAAAAGAATGGTTGCATCTGTATTCTCTCTCTCTCTTTCTCTCTCTCTCTCTCTCTCTCTCTCTCTCTCTCTCTCTCTCTCCCCCTGTCCTCTGCTTTCCTTACTGTCTTTACTCTGAGCAGCTCTTCATATCTTCACTTGTCAATGGCAACACACTCCCTCTTGCAACTTCAGCCTTACATCATCTTCCATCATCCTCACACCTGGAAATCCCAGAAGAAAGAACTTTGCCTTCCCAAAACCTTCAACAAATATCTCATTGGACCAGCCTGAGTTATTTGCCCATGCCTGATATGGGCCATTGAGATGAAATAAGTGGATTTGAAAGTCCAGGATTGTGTGCCCCCACCAGAGCCTTGGAAGTTGGACTTAACTCCACAGTAACAACATTAACAAGGTAAGAAATCAAAGGTCCATAAAAGGGTAGAAATTTGCTCATAATCACACTGTGCAATCAATAAGAGAATAACAGACTACCCAACAGAAAAATGGGCAAAATTTTGAACAAACAGTTCACTGAAGAGGTTATCTAAATGGTTAATAAACATATGAAAATGTGCCAAAACTTATTAGTCATAAGAGAAATGCAAATTAAAAACACAGTGAGATATCACTACACAACCAGCAGGAAGGCTAAGATGAAAAAGACAGTAAGTACCAACTATTGGCAAGAATGCAGAGCAATTGGTAATTTCATACATTACTGGTAAGAGTGAGGTTGGTGAAAATATTTTGGAAAACTACTTTGTAGTATCTATAGATACTAAAAAGATGCCTACCCTGTGGCCCACCAAGCCCACTCTTTGTTATATGAGCAATAGAAATGCAAACATGTATCCATCAAGACACGCACAAGAATGTCATAGCAGTTTTAGTTATAATAGCCAAAGACTGGAAACAATTCACACATCCATAAAAAGCAGAATGAATAAATAAACCATGGTATGGTCATAAAGTAGAACACAATACACCAATGAAAAAGAATGACCTTTGTGCTATACACAATATGGATGGTCTAACACATAATGTTGAGTAATGATGCCAGACATGAAAGAATAGGCACTGAATGATTCCACTTATATGAATTTCAAGAACAGACAAAATTAATCTCTGCTATTAGAAGTCAGGATAGTGGTTACCCTTGAGAAGGTGGTGGCTGGGAAGACGGCACAGGGGAGGGAGCTTTTGAAGTATTAATCATACTCTGTTTCTCTAACTGGCTTCCAGTTTCATGAGTGAGTTCAGTTTGTGAAAATTCATCAAGGAGTACAATTTTGTCCACTTTTTGGAATGTATGATATAGTTCAATATTATTTAAAAACTTAATAAAAATTTTGGGTATCCATCAAAATTTTTAAATCCACCCTCTTACTGGAAGAGCTGGAAATAATAAAACCAAGGCCTTATCTCCCAATCAGAAGGTTTTCCATCAAACAAATTCCTAGGCACACCTCCAAGGTTCCCTTTTACCAGCCCCAACCAAAGCTAATTGCTCCTACGTTCTAGTCTATTGGAGAATGGAGTCCCAACATCTCTCATCCTCATCAGAATGCAAAGACTGCTTCCCAGCCTGGCCTGGATCACTCCTGTAGCAGCCATTCTATCCTCCCTATTCTGGGTGTGAGGTGGCTGCCAGGATTCCAGCCTCCCTTTTCACCAGCTCTTTCTTTTCTGGACTTTCCTTGAGCCAAATGTTCTTTGAGTCTTTGGCTGATCTTTCTGAGCTCTTTCAAACTCCTTTTTAATTCCTTCAATGGATAAAAGTGTTCCAGATTCAGGATGAACAGATGGATGCATGAGAAATGAAATTCACATAGTCATTAAGTCCCTTGGTCCTCATTGCCAAGATCAGATTATAGGATCTCCCAGAATTCAGGCTATAGGAGACATGCTACCCCATAGGAAATTTGGGAGTCATGTGCCCTCAGATCTCCAGCTCAGGGACCCATTTTTCTTTTTGCTGGTCTCCTTGAGGTGATGGCATCTCTTTCTGGAACAATATTTGAACTTACTTAAGCTTAAAAGTTAGTCTAATGGGGTGGAAAAATCAGTCTATGGCCAGAGTGAGGTGTCCTCTGAAACCAGGACTGAGGGTCAGTCTGAGATGCTCCCATGACCCCAAGGGATGGGTCATAAACACAAACCCAAGTTTCTTTTAGTGGGAAGCAGAAAAAGTACTATGTCAGGATGAAGGTATGCAGATCCCCTGGCAAAATACACCCGAGCAGCCACTCTGACTCAGAATGAATAAAAAAGAAACTGTGGGGTTTGGCTGATGGAAGTGTCACTTTTTCCCAATGTCCAAGCCACTTTGTAGTAATCTTTCAAATCAAGGTGCATTTGGGGCAATATTCAGTGTCTAACAAGCTTCAGGGCCACTCTAAATTCACTTCAATCTCTCCTCTCTAGCCAAAGAGTTTACAATGAGAAACCCTGCTCTCCAGGCCCACCTGACCCTTCCCTTGGCCTCAGACCTACCTCTAAGTCTCGCCCCTCAGGTCCACCTGGCACTCAACACTCACTCAAGGTCTCCCAGCCCTTGTAACAGGCACAGTAAGCCCAACAATCTCAGGATGTTCTAATCTTTGGGGACCCTAAACCCAGTGTTTCTCATGTCAAAGTCACCCATGTGGTTTGGTTTACCCCAGGTGCACACTGTAAGATAAGGATTTGAGTACAGGCTTAATTTGGAGGGGGGGAGGGATAGCAGGAAACACTCATTTGGGAGTTGAAAAGGGAAGAGAAGGTAACCCGCCAAAAGGGTTTATTATCAAGCAAGTTACCACTGTGAACTACTGTAGCTTAACCCTGGCGAGGAATCCTGGGAGAGTATGTAGAACACCTTTCAGAGTGATCTCAACTAAGGATGAGGAAGCTCTCAATCGTTAGTAGTCTTCCTTCTTAGTAGCTCTCAGGCACTTGGTGGTTGCTCTGTACACAGACCATACACACTCCCTAGCCAGAAAAGGAAGCCCACAGGCAGAGAATCACAAACATTCATTGTAAGCCATTTTTAGGGTGCAGAGATGAATGCTGCAGGAATGTGGGCAACACACCAACAGCATTTGCTACATTCTTCATAATATTGCCAGCACTCATCACCCCAGTGTCTACTGAGGACTGATCAAGGACTTGGCCTTATGCAGGGCTGTGCCATGAGGACAGAGAGGAGATTCAAGTGCCAGCCTTGGGCAGAAAAAGTTCACACAGGCAGCAAGAGCCAAGACTATCAGATAGCCAACGGCACCTGGCCTGACAAGTGACCATTCTGAACGTGCATTATAGAGGACCAAGGATGGGAAGAAAACCCAGTGGGGGTACAACCAAAACTGGGCCTTGAGGAATGCACAGGATCTGGACAGGCAACACAAGAGTGCGATGGCAGGTACAGAAGAGGTGAGGGAGTGAACAAGGCCAAGGAGGTGGTCAAAGAGGCTGGGAGTGAGGGTACAGCTAGTCGTGTGTAAGGCTGACAAGGCAAGTCTAAAACAATTTAATCTATCAGCCAAATGTGCATTAGTTCCCACTGCACACATGGTGTGGAAAGGAGGGATGTCAGTTTGATTAAGTATGCATTCTGCTATGGCATAATTATTTATTAATTAGAGGGTAAATAATTATCAGTCTGTGCTGGAATGGCAGGGATTTGGGAAGTTGGATTGAATGAAGTAAGTGATGGTGGAACTGAGCAGGACCCTGTGGAACTCCTGGGCACAAAAGCCTTTCTGTGTCCCCTTCCTTGAGTTCCAAAGGGCAGGTTCAAACAGTTGCTAATCACGGAAGGGAGAGAATGCAGAGATAAGGAAGGAGCAGTCAAGAAACGATGGTGCAGCCTTGGGGGCAGGGTCCTGGCTCCTCCTCAAGGGCGACACATAATATCTTTGAGTTCTTCTGCAGAACCCCACCAAATGCAATATGTTAACTCCTTGATGAAGCACTCTTCGTTCCAGAGAAGGTCACATTTTGCCAATGATCACCAGACTCCCCCTTTTCCTGGCAAGACAATAAAGCTATTCTTTTCTACTTCACCCAAAACTCTGTCACCAAGATTTAATTCAGTGTCGGGGGTACAGGGCCCAAATTCGACTTCAGCAGGGATCCATTGACGCTTGTTGAGCAAGACTGACATGATGAAAGAGTTATTTAAATTGTGATAGTGTCCCTACCAGGAGGAGATAAGTTGTCTTCCAGTGCCTATTTATGCCCAGTAGATGATCTCCTTCCTTCCCCCAGTGAGAATACACAGCTGGTTCTCCCCAGCCCACCTCCGCATCTCTACCATAGCAACAGTGGTTAAAACAACGCAAACCTATCCATAAATCACTGTTGTTAAGGGAAAAACATCTTAAATAGAACTTGTCTTGGGCACCAAACCAGAGTGTTCATCAAGGCAAAGCATAAATTGCCAGATAGATATGTAACACCTGCCCTGTTTATGTCTGCCCTCATACTCCCATTCTGCCTTCAGACACCTATCCCTGTTTCTGCAATCTGCTCAGTTCCCTCAGGCTCTGTCAGCAGTCACACTCCTCTGCCCCACAGTCGGTCAACATCCACCACTCCCTCCCTGGGAATCCACACGTGATGGTCTCGTGAAAGTTCTGGGAGCCAGGATATCCAGGCCTGACCTGCCACTGTGAGACAACTGAAGGAGACACTGAGTTGGTGATTAAATATGCAGCTACCTCGCCCCTTGGATGGGGATAACCCTGAGGTGTGGGCTCTACACTGCCTCTCATGGTTTCCTGGTGGGAGTGAGTCACAGCTGCCTACAGTGGTAAATGGACTAAAAACACATCCTGTATGGGCTGACTTCCCTTCCCTGCCTCACTTCCCATTTTCCAGCCAGTGTTTCCTGGGATCACTTCCCAAGTATAGTACTTGCACTCCCATCTTCACCTGAGTGCCTGCTTCTTGGGGAATCCAACCTAAGAATGGTCAGGTCGCCTATCCTCTCAGAGTCTCTAGTTCAGGATGTAATATCTCCTGTCCTCTCAAATGAGGGTGCATGAGACAAGATAAGGTTCATTCAACACATGAACACAGTAGAATAGTAGTATTAATTTGACAATGATGAAAGTTAAAAGCTCACTATGAGAGCATCATAACTATCATTTCTTGCGTGCTCAGTACAAGTCAGGAATTTGTTTATCTCATTTGAGCTGGGTGACCATCCAGTGAGGTGGTATTTATTATCTTAATTCACAGATGAAGGTATTGAGGTTCAGAGAGTATGAGGAACTTGCCCAAAGTCACAAAGAAAGTGATGGAGCCAAGATTTAAATCCTATTTGACCCCAAACTTTGTTCCCATACCTCTATGCAAAACTGTCTTTCCAAATTTAAAAAGAAAAAAAAGCATCATTTTTATATCAGATGTTGATTGTACACTGAATTTGGTAGGAATTACATTTTCCTACTTCCCTAACTTGGAAACTTCTATTTGCCTTCAACATTCAACTCAGGCTTTAGTTGATCACAGAAGCATTCTCTGCTCCCCTTCTCAACTCAAGGCTGGACTGAAATGCTTACGTCCCCACTGAACCCCACACATGTGTCCCAAACCCTGCAATTATTCTCGTTTCACTTTGCTACCCCACCCCTACTTCCCCGCCCTACTCTATAGCCCTAAGCTGAGATCAGAGCTTGCCTGAATACAGGACATAGGGTCTCTCCCTTAGAAAGGCTTCAGGAAGATTCTAATTATACATGCCAAAAACTTAGGACTTCTCAGGAAACTGCATAGAAAGGGTCATCATTATTATCATCATCATCATCATCATCATCATCATCTCAATAAACCAAGAACGGATTATCATGGGGAAAAAATGTCTCCCTGCACATCTCTGTCAGGAGAAAGTATCATTTAGCCAACGTGACCTTTAGCTTTTCTGGGCCTCTATCTCCTCATCTGGTCTCAAAGATCCCCACAGCCTTCCATCTCTGACAAACAGTGGTTCTAGGGATGTCCCAGTGCCTGCCAGGCATCTCAGGGGAGACAAGGGAGTACAGGGTCTCTTCTAGGGACTTATACTAAAATCAGGAAGGGAACGCTCACAGAGATGGCCCAAACAACAAAATGGACCAGGAGCTCAATTGATTCAGACTGAATCAATCAGACTGAAGGAAGCCAGAAAAAGGAGAGCCATTGTCTTATGAAGAGACTCTTCTCAGATGAGAATTCTTGTGAACATGGTTTATTAGCAATGTAACCAGGAAAGAACTGATAGGGATTGGGGAGGTGAGAATAGGAAGGGAAGAAGGCCAGGCAAGGGTGTGATAACAATCAAAATGCCAGGAGGGTAATTTTGGATCAATACTGCAGGAGGTCACATCCCAGAGTCATCCTGATTAGAGACAGGGGAACTGAGGTATTGACAGCCCCACACCTGTGAGTTGTTAATTAAGAGCTGCTCCCAAGGTATAAATTCTCAAGTTCCTCTCTGTATACAGTCAGTTCCAGCACAAGGGAGCCTGGGAAATGTGGTTCTCTATGACCTAGAGCAGAGCAAGGAAAAGGGCATGAAATGGGTCTGTGAGAAAACCCATGATAGGCACGCCTGGTGCCTTAGGATACTCAGTCTTAGAATCATAATGCTTGAGATGTGGCTCCCAATTTCTATCTCAAGTTTTTTAAAGATAACTCAAGATTACCCAATGAGTTCTCAGAATTTCCTAAATTTAGAACCTGATTGCATATGGTTATGATGTTCCAAACATAGATGCCACCCTCTGCAAGAGGACAGCTGGCTCGACCATGTGGTATGTGCCCTGGAAATTTCAGTTCTCTGAAGTCCACAAGGTCTGGCTTCTAGCCACTGGAAAGGGGACCAGGATGGGATGTTTCATGTGGAGATAATGCTAGGGAACATGGCTGGTTATTGAAGAAAAATCAAGTTAGGCTTCCTTTATGGTGGTAGAAAACTGGGCCTTGAAAAAGCTTTTCTAAAAATTGTTAAAACCAAAGAAATATCTGGGTTTCCTCTAAAGTTTTTGGAACATCAATCCCCTAGGATGCAAAGCAGCCTGATGTCTCCACAATGACAAGGAACTGGGAGGAGAACTAGGGTGGAAGGTGGGTGGCTGGAGGAACCTGGGTAAACCCAGGACTGCTTGGAGTCCCTACAATGAGCAGGGATGAGAGGTCTTGCTCACCTGTCATGCTTGCTGTCCCTGGGAGGCCATGGCTGCCATGAATCATGAATCCTGGCAAAGCGTTAGCTGTGGGGGTGGCAGAAAGGCACAGGTGAGAAGCAGGAACTTCAAACAAGAGTCTGCTGTTTCCCCCTGCAGGATCCCCCAACCGATGCCTTCAAGCAAACTGTGACCCCTTTTGTTCATTTCCAAACTTTGCTCAACCCAAGGTTCTGGGCCACCTTTAAGGCTTTTCCCTACCTCTCATCACCTGCAGACTTTATTCTCAGGCTTTGGAGGTCCAAAAGCTACCAACCCTTCTGCCATATATCTTCATCAAATCGTGTTCATTGAGAATTGGCCTCACCCAATTTCGTTCCTTGAGAATTAACACAGACTGTAAGCAGGTCTTCCCTCTCCCCCACCGTTAAAATACAGGGGTCCAGACCTTCAAGATGGCGGAGGAGTAAGACGTGGAGATCACCTTCCTCCCCACAAATACATCAGAAATACATCTACATGTGGAAAACTCTTACAGAACACCTATTGAACGTTGGCAGAAGACCTCAGACTTCCCAAAAGGCAAGAAACTCCCCCACGTACCTGGGTAGGGCAAAAGAAAAAAGAAAAAACAGAAACAAAAGTATAGGGATGGGACCTGCACCACTGGGAGGGAGCTGTGAAGGAGGAAAAGTTTCCACACACTAGGAAGCCTCTTCACTGGTGGAGATGGCGGGTGGCATGGGGGAAGCTTCGGAGGAGAGTGCAACAATGGGGTGCAGAGGGCAAAGCGGAGAGATTCCCGCAGAGAGGATCGGAGCTGACCAGCACTCACCAACCCGAGAGGCTTGTCTGCTCACCCGCCAGGGTGGGTCGGGGCTGGGAGCTGAGGTTCAGGCTTCGGAGGTCAGACCCCAGGGAGAGGACGGGGGTTAGCTAAGTGAACACAGCCTGAAGGGGGCTAGTGCACAACAGCTAGCCAGGAGGGAGTCCGGGGAGAAGTCTGGAACTGCCTAAGAGGCAAGAGGACATTGTTTCAGGGTGCGTGAGGAGAAGGGATTCAGAGCACCGCCTAAACGAGCTCCAGAGATGGGCACGATCCGCAGCTATCAGCACAGACACCAGAGACGGGCATGAAATTCTAAGGCTGCTGTTTCAGCCACCAAGAAGCCTGTGTGCAAGTGCAGGTCACTATCCACACCTCCCCTCCTGGGAGCCTGTGCAGCCCGCCACTACCAGCGTCCCCTGATCCAGGGACAACTTCCCTGGGAGAACACATGGTGCACCTCAGGCTTTTTCAACGTCACACCAGCCTCTGCCACTGAAGGCTCACCCTGCACTCTGTACCCCTCCCTCCCGCCAGCCTGAGTGAGCCAGAGCCCCCAATCAGCTGCTACTTTAACCACGTCCTGTCTGAGTGAAGAAAAGATGACCTCAGGCGACCTGCACATAGAGGCAGGGCCAAATCCAAAGCTGAACCCCAGAAGCTGTGCGAACAAAGAAGAGAAAGGGAAATCTTTCCAAGCAGCTTCAGGAGCAGTGGATTAAATCTTCACAATCAACTTGATGTACCCTGCATCTCTGGAATACCTGAATAGACAATGAATCATCCCAAAATTGAGGCAGTGGACTTGGATAGAAACTATATATTTATTTTTTCCTTTTTCACTTTTTGTGAGTGTGTATGAGTATGCTTCTTTGTGTGATTTTGTCTGTATAGCTTTGCCTTTACCGTTTCTCTGACGGTTCTCTATGTCGTGTTATTATTATTATTTTTTACTATAGCTTTTATCACTTGTTATCATTGGTGGATTTGGTCTTGGTCTGGTTCTGGTTTTTGGTTTGGTGGCTCTCTTTCTCACTTTCTTTCTTTTTCTTTTTTTATTGCTTTTAAATTTTTTTAACGTTTAATAATTATTGTTTATTTTAATAAATTTATTTTATTTTTTTCTTTCTTTCTTTCTCCCTTTTCTTCTGAGCTGTGAGGCAGAAAGGGTCTTCATGCTCCGACCGGGTGTCAGGCCTGTGCCTCTGAAGTGGGAGAGCCGAGTTCAGTACATTGCTCCACCAGAGAACACCTGGCTCCACATAATATCAAGCAGCGAAAGCTCCCCCAGAGATCTCCTTCTCAATGCTAGGACCCAGCTCCACTCAATGACCAGCAAGCTACAGTGCTGAACACACTATGCCGCACAACCAGCAAAAAAGGAACACAACCACACCCATTAGAAGAGAGGCTGCCTAAAATCATAATGAGTTCACAGACACCCCAAAACACACCACCAGATGCGGTCCTGCCCACCACAAAGACAAGATCCAGCCTCATCCACCAGAACACAGGCACTAGTCCCCTCCACAAGGAAGCCTACACAACCCACTGAACTAACCTTAGCCACTGGGGGCAGACACCAAAAAAAAGGGAACTATGAACCTGCAGTCTGCGAAAAGCAGACACCAAAACACAGTAAGTTAAGCAAAATGAGAAGAAAGAGAAACACACAGCAGATGAAGGAGCCTCATAAAAAACCACCAGACCAAATAAATGAAAAAGAAATAGGCAGTCTACTTGAAACAGAAATAGAAATAGATGATGATCCAAAATCTTGGAAATAGAATGGAGGAAATACACGAAACATTTAACAAGGACCTAGAAGAACTAAAGAGCAAACAAACAATGATGAACAACACAATAAATGAAATTAAAAATTCTCTAGAAGGAATCAATAGCAGAATAACTGAGGCAGAAGAATGGGTAAGTGACCTGGAAGATAAAATAGTGGAAATAACCACTTCAGAGAAGAATAAAGAAAAAAGAATGAAAAGAATTGATCACAGTCTCAGAGACCTCTGGGACAACATTAAAATGCACCAACATTCAAATTATAGGGGTCCCAAAGGAGGAAGAGAAAAAGAAAGGGACTGCGAAAAAATTTGAAGAGATATTAGTTGAAAACTTCCCTAAAATGGGAAAGGAAACAGGCAGTCAAGTCCAGGAAACACAGAGAGTCCCATACAGGATAAATCCAAGGAGAAACACGCCAAGACACATATTAATCAAACTATCAAAAATCAAATACAAAGAAAAAATATTAAAAGCAGCAAGAGGAAAACAACTAATAACATACAAGGGAATCCCCATAAGGTTAACAGCTGCTCTTTCAGCAGAAACCCTGCAAACCAGAAGGGACTGGCACAATATATGTAAGGTGATGAAAGGGAAAAACTTACAACCAAGATTATTCTACCCAGGAAGGATCTCATTCAGATTCGATGGAGAAATTAAAACCTTTACAGACAAGCAAAAGATAAGAGAATTTAGCACCACCAAACCAGCGTTACAACAAATGCTAAAGGAACTTCTCTAGGTAGGAAACACAAGAGAAGGAAAAGACCTACAATAACAAACCCAAAACAATTAAGAAAATGGTAATAGGAGCATCCATATTGATAATTACCTTAAATGTAAATGAATTAAATGCTCCAACCGAAAGACATAGACTGGCTGAATGGATACAAAAACTAGATCCATATATATGCTGTCTACAAGAGACTCACTTCAGACCTAGGGTCACATACAGACTGAAAGTGAGGGGATGATAAAAGATATTCCATGAAAATGGAAATCAAAAGAAAGCTGGAATAGCAATTCTCATATCAGATAAAATAGACTTAAAAAACACTATTACAAGAGACAAAGAAGGACACTACATAATGATGAAGGGAACAATCCTCTTAAGAAGAAGATATAACAATTGTAAATATTTATGCACCCAACATAGGAGCACCTTAATACATAAGGCAAACGCTAAAAGCCATAAGAGGGGAAATTGACAGTAACACAATCATAGTAGGGAACTTTAACACCCCACTTTCACCAATACACAGGTCATCCAAAATGAAAATAAATAAGGAAACACAGCTTTAAATGATACATTAAACAAGATGGACTTAATTTATATTTATAAAGAAATTCCATCCAGAAACAATAGAATACACTTTCTTCTCAAGTGCTCATGGAACATTCTCCAGAATAGATCATATCTTGGGTCACAAATCAAGCCTTGGTAAATTTAAGGAAAGTGAAATCGTATCAAGTATCTTTTCCAACCACAACACTTTGAGACTAGATATCAATTACAGGAAAAAATCTGTAAAAAATACAAACACAAGGAGGCTGAACAATACACTACTTGAGAATGAAGAGATCACTGAAGAAATTGAAGAGGAAATTAAAAAATACCTAGAAACAATGACAATGAAAACACGACAACCCAAAACCTATGGGATACAGCAAAAGCAGTTCTAAGAGGGAAGTTTATAGCAATACAATCCTACCTCAAGGAACAAGAAACATCTCAAATAAACTACCTAACCTTACACCTAAAGCAATTAGAGAAAGAAGAACAAAAAAACCCCAAAGTTAGCAGAAGGAAAGAAATCATAAAGAGGAGGTCAGAAATAAATGAAAAAGAAATGAAGCAAAGACAATAAAACTAAAAACTTGTTCTATGAGAAGATAAACAAAATTGATAAACCATTAGCCAGACTCAACAAGAAAAAAAGGGAGAGAACTCACATCAATAGAATTAGAAATGAAAAAGGAGAAGTAACAACTGACACTGCAGAAATACAAAGGATCATGTGTGATAACCACAATCAACTATATGCCAATATAATGGACAACCTGGAAGAAATGGACAAATTCTTAGAAAAGCACAACTCACCGAGACTGAACCAGGAAGAAATAGAAAATATAAACAGACTAATCACAAGCACTGAAACTGAGACTGTGATTAAAAACCTTCCAGCAAACAAAAGCTCAGGACAAGATTGCTTCACAGGTGAAATCCATCAAACATTTAGAGAAGAGGTAACACCTATCCTTCTCAAACTCTTCCAAAATATAGCAGAGGGAGGAACACTTGCAAAGTCATTCTACGAGGCCACCACCACCCTGATACCAAAACCAGACAAAGATATCCTAAAGAAAGAAAACTACAGGCCAATATCACTGATGAACATAGATGCAAAAATCTGCAACAAAATACTAGCAAACAGAATCCAAGAGCACATTAAAAGGACCATACACCATGATCAGTGGGGTTTATCTTAGGAATGCAAAGATTCTTCAATACATGCAAATCAATCAATGTGATACAGCATATTAACAAATAGAAGGAGAAAAACCATATGATCATCTCAATAGATGCAGGAAAAGCTTTTGACAAAATTCAACACCGATTTATGATTTTAAAAAAACCTCCAGAAAGTAGACATAGAGAGAACTTACCTCAACATAACAAAGGCCATATATGACAAACCCACAGCCAACATCATTCTCAGTGGTGTAAAACTGAAACCATTTCCACTAAGATCAACAACAAGACAAGGTTGCCCACTCTCACCACTATTATTCAACATAGTTTTGGAAGTTTTAGCCACAGCAATCAGAGAAGAAAAGGAAATAAAAGGAATCCAAATGGAAAAGAAGAAGTAAAGCTGTCACTGTTTGCAGATGACATGATACTATACATAGAGAATCCAGAAAACTACTAGAGCTAATCAATGAATTTAGTAAAGTAGCAGGATACAAAGTTAATACACAGAAATCTCTTGAATTCCTGTACACTAATGATGAAAAATCTGAAAGAGAAATTAAGGAAACACTCCCATTTATCACTGCCACATGAAGAATAAAATACCTAGGAATAAACCTACCTAAGGAGACAAAAGACCTATATGCAGAAAACTATAAGACACTGATGAAAGAAATTAAAGATGTTACAAACAGATGGAGAGATGTACCATGTTCTTGATTTGGAAGAATCAACATTGTGAAAATGACTATACTACCCAAAGCAACCTACAGATTCAATGCAATCCCTATAAAACTACCAATGGCATATTTCACAGAACTGGAACAAAAAATTTCACAATTTCTATGGAAACACAAAAGATCCTGAATAGCCAAAGCAATCTTAAGAAAGAAAAACAGAGCGGGAGGAATCAGACTCCCTGACTTCAGACAATACTACAAAACTACAGTAATCAAGACAGTATGGTACTGGCACAAAAACAGAAATATAGATCAATGGAGCAGGATAGAATGCCCAGAGGTAAACTCACACACATATGTTCACCGTATTTTTTATAAAGGAGGCAAAAATATACAATGGAGAAAAGACAGCCTCTTCAATAAGTGGTGCTGGGAATACTGGACAGCTACATGTAAAAGAATGAAATTAGAACACTCCCTAACACCATACACAAAAATAAACTCAAAATGGATTAAAGACCTAAATGTAAGGCTAGACACTATCAAACTCTTAGAGGAAAATATAGGCAGACATACTATGACCTAGGCAGACATGCTATGACATACATCACAGCAGATCCTTTTTGATCCACTCCTAGAGAAATGGGAATAAAAACAAAAATAAACAAATGGGACCTAATGAAACTTAAAAGCTTTTACCCAGCAAAGGGAACCATAAACAAGATGAAAAGACAACCCTCAGAATGGGAGAAAATATTTGCAAATGAAGCAACAGGCAAAGGATTAATCTCCAAAATTTATAAGCAGCTCATGCAGTTCAATATCCAAAAAACAAAAACCCAATCCAAAAATGGGCAGAAGACCTACATAGACATTTCTCCAAAGAAGATATACAGATTGCCAACAAACACATGAAAGAGTGCTGACATCACTAATTATTAGAGAAATGCAAATCAAAACTACAATGAGGTATCACCTCACACCAGTCAGAATGGCCATCAACAAAAAATATACAAACAATAAATGCTGGAGAGGGTGTGGAGAAAAGGGAACCCTCTTGCACTGTTTGTGGGAATGTAAATTGATATAGCCACTATGAAGAACAGTATGGAGGATTCTTAAAAAACTAAAAATATAGCTACCATACGACCCTGCAATTCCACTACTGGTCATATACCCTGAGAAAACCATAATTCAAAAAGAGTCTTGTACCACAATGTTCATTGCAGCTCTATTTACAATAGCCAAGACACTGAAGCTACCTAAGTGTCCACTGACAGATGAATGGATAAAGAAGATGTGGCATATATACAATGGAATATTATTCAGCCATAAAAAGAAACAAAATTGAGTTATTTATAGTAAGGTGGATTGACCTTGAGTCTGTCATACAGAGTAAAGTTAAGTCAGAAAGAGAAAAACAAGTACCATATGCTAACACATATATATGGAACCAAAAAAAAAATGGTTACGAAGAACCAGGGGAAGGACAGGAATAAAGATGCAGGCGTAGAGAATGGACTTGAGGACACAGGGAGGGAGAAGGGTAAGCTGGTATGAAGTGAGAGAGTGGCATGCACTTATGTATACTACCAAATGTAAAATAGATTGCTAGTGGGAAGCAGCCACAAAGCACAGGGAGATCAGCTCAGTGCTTTGTGACCACCTAGAGGGGTGGGATAGGGAGGGTGGGCGGGAGGGACAAGAGGGAGGAGATATGGGGATATATGTATATGCATAACGGATTCACTTTGTTATAAAGCAGAAACTAACACACCATTGTAAAGCAATTATACTCCAATAAAGATGTTTTTTTAAAAATACAGTGGTCCAGGAGACAGTGACCTGTTAATCTCTTATGCTGTGGTGTTTTGGAGTAATATTGTCTTAATATGTTCCTTCTCCTCTTGTATCTGGAGATGCAAGACTTGGATCTTCCTTGGAGATGCCAAGGAAATGATGTGTTAATGGTAAGTCTTCAAGCTTGTGACAGGCTAATGGAGCTTCACTGAAGCCCCTCTGTGGTAACCAGTTTCCAAGATCAGTGATTCTAGAATTGGAATAGTGTAGGAAGAACAGCCCCCATTTTAATCTTCCACAAGCTCTCTGGACACAATATATATGCACCCTGGGACCCCGGCCCATGAGGCTGTGGAAGCAGAATCAGAGACTCTGCAACAGGGAAAGGCAGAATGGGGATCTGAAATCCAACATCTATGACAGCTGATTAGTAATTAGTGTGAAAATTCTGCTTCCTCAATTCTTCGTGACTTTTTATTTATATTAAAATCATTTTCTTAGATCAGTCTCCCAAGGCAAAAGAAATTAAAGCAAAAATAAACAAGTGGGACATAATCAAACTTATAAGCTTTTGCACAGCAAAGGAAACCATCAACAAAATGAAAGGCAATGTACTGAATGGGAGAAAATATTTGCAAACAATGTGACCAACAACGGGTTAATATCCAAAATGTACAAACAACTCAATATCGAAAAAACAAACCTAATCAGAAAATGGGCAGAATTAAATAGGGATTTTTCCAAAGAAGATGTACAGATGGCCAATAGGCACATGAAAATGTGCTCAACATCGCTAATTAGAGAAATGCAAATCAAAACTACAGTGAGGTATCACCTCACATTGGCCAGAATGGCTATCATCAAAAAGTCTACAAATAATAAATTCTGGAGATAGTGTAGAGAAAAGGGAAGCCTCCTACACTGTTGGTGGGAATGTAAATTGGTGCAGCCACTATGAAGTCTCCTTAAAAAACTAAAAATAGAACTACCATATGATCCAGCAATCCCACTCCTCGGTATATATCCAGAAAAGATGAAAACTCTAATTCAAAAAGATACATCCACCCAAATGTTCACAGCAGCACTATTTATAATAACAAAGACATGGAAACAACCCAAGTGCCCATCAACAGACAACTGGATAAAGAAGATATACACATTGGAATATTACTCAGCTGCAAAAAAGGAATGATTTATTGCCATTTGCAGCAACATGGATGGACCTAGAGATTATATACTTAGTGAAGTAAGTCAGAGAGAAAGACAAATACTATATGATACCACTTATATGTGGAATCTAAAAAATAATACCAATGAATCTATATACAAAAGAGAAACAGACTCACAGACATAGAAAAAAAAATTCACAGTTACCAAACGGGAGAGAGAAGGGGGAAGGACAAATTAGGAGTATGGTATTAACAGATACAAACTACTATACATAAAATAGATAAGCAACAAGGATTTACTGTATAGCACAGGGAATTGTATTCAATATCTTGTAATAACCTATAATGGAATGTAGTCAGGAAAAAAATGGAATTACTATGCTGTACACCTGAAACTAACACAATATTGTAAATCAAATATACTTCAATTTTCTTTTTTTTTTAAAAAAAAGCTTTATCTTGTCAACACACACACAAATCAAGTCAAGGCCAGTTTCAAGAATCACTCTTTGACTTCCGGGTAAGATGGCGGAAGAGTAAGACGCGGAGATCACCTTCCTCCCCACGGATACACCAGAAATACAGCTACACGTGGAACAACTCCTACAGAACACCTACTGAACGCTGGCAGAAGACCCCAGACCTCCCAAAAGGCAAGAAACTCCCCACATACCTGGGTAGGGCAAAGCGGAGAGATCCGCACACAGAGGATCGGTGCCGAGTGGCACTCACCAGCCCGAGAGGCTTGTCTGCTCGCCCGCCGGGGCACGCAGCACTGGAAGCTGAGGCTCGGGCTTCGGTCAGAGCGCAGGGAGAGGACTGGGGCTGGTGGCGAGAACTTAGCCTGAAGGGGGCTAATGTGCCACAGCTAGCCGGGAGGGAGTCCGGGAAAACTCTGGAGCTGCCGAAGAGGCAAGAGACTTTTTCTTCCCTCTTGGTTTCCTGGTGCGCGAGGAGAGGGGATTAAGAGCGCTGCTTAAAGGGGCTCCACGGACGGGCGCGAGTCGCGACTGAAAGCGCAGAGCCCAGTGACAGGCGTGGGACGCTGGGGCTGCTGCTGCCGCCGCCAAGAAGCCTGTGTGCGAGCGCAGGTCACTGCCCACACCGCCCTTCCGGGAGCCTGTGCAGCCCGCCACTGCCGGGGTCCCGGGATCCAGGGGCGGCTTCCCTGGGAGAACGCACGGCGCGCCTCGGGCTGGTGCAACGTCACGCCGACCTCTGCCGCTGCAGGCTCGCCCCGCACTCCGTGCCCCTCCCTCCCTCCCGGCCTGAGTGAGCCAGAGTCCCCGAAGAGGCTGCTCCTTTAACCCTGTCCTATCTGAGCGAAGAACAGACGCCCTCCGGCGACCTACACGCAGAGGCGGGGCCAAATCCAAAGCTGAGACCTAGGAGCTGTGAGAACAAAGAAGAGAAAGGGAAACCTCTCCCAGCAGCCTCAGAAGCAGCGGATTAAAGCTCCACAATCAACTTGATGTACCCTGCATCTGTGGAATACATGAATAGACAACACATCATCCCAAATTGAGGAGCCCGGAGTCAGTGCTGTGCCTCTGAGGTGGGAGAGCCAACTTCAGGACACTGGTCCACAAGAGACCTCCCAGCTCCACATAATATCAAACGGCGAAAATCTTCCAGAGATCTCCATCTCAACACCAGCACCCAGCTTCACTCAACGACCAGCAGGCTACAGTGCTGGACACCCTAAGCCAAACAACTATCAAGACAGGAACACAACGCCACCCATTAGCAGAGAGGTGGCCTAAAATCATAAAAAGTCCACAGACACCCCAAAATACACCACCAGACGTGGACCTGCCCACCAGAAAGACAAGATCCAGCCTCATCCACCAGAACACAGGCACTAGTCCCCTCCACCAGGAAGCCTACACAACCCACTAAACCAACCTTAGCCACTGGGGACAGACACCAAAAACAACAGGAACTACGAACCTGCAGCCTGCAAAAAGGAGACCCCAAACACAGTAACATAAGCAAAATGAGAAGACAGAAAAACACACAGCAGGAGAAGGAGCAAGATAGAAACCCACCAGACCTAACAAATGAAGAGGTAATAGGCAGTCTACCTGAAAAAGAATTCAGAATAATGATGGTAAAGATGATCCAAGATTCTATTTCCCAGATCCAAAATCTTGGAAATAGAATAGACAAAATGCAAGAAACAGTTAACAAGGACCTAGAAGAACTAAAGATGAATCAAGCATCGATTAAAAACACAATACATGAAATAAAAAATACTCTAGATGGGATCAATAGCAGAATAACTGAGGCAGAAGAACGGATAAGTGAGGTGGAAGATAAAATAGTGGAAATAACTGCTGCAGAGCAAAATAAAGAAAAAAGAATGAAAAGAACAGAGGACAGTCTCAGAGACCTCTGGGACAACATTAAACGCACCAACATTCGAATTATAGGGGTTCCAGAAGAAGAAGAGAAAAAGAAAGGGACTGAGAAAATATTTGAAGAGATTATAGTTGAAAACTTCCCTAATATGGGAAAGGAAATAGTTAATCAAGTCCAGCAGGCACAGAGAGTCCCATACAGAATAAATCCAAGGAGAAATACGCCAAGACACATATTAATCAAACTGTCAAAAATTAAACACAAAGAAATCATATTAAAAGCAGCAAGGCAAAAACAACAAATAACACACAAGGGAATCCCCATCAGGATAACAGCTGATCTCTCAGCAGAAACACTACAAGCCAGAAGGGAGTGGCAGGACATACTTAAAGTGATGAAGGAGAAAAACCTGCAACCAAGATTACTCTACCCAGCAAGGATCTCATTCAGATTTGATGGAGAAATTAAAACGTTTACAGACAAGCAAAAGCTGAGAGAGTTCAGCACCACCAAACCAGCTTTACAACAAATGCTAAAGGAACTTCTCTAGGCAAGAAACACAACAGAAGTAAAAGACCTACAATAATGAACCCAAAACAATTAAGAAAATGGGAATAGGAACATACATATCGATAATTACCTTAAATGTAAATGGACTAAATGCTCCCACCAAAAGACACAGAGTGGCTGAATGGATACAAAAACAAGACCCATCTATATGCTGTCTACAAGAGACCCACTTCAGACCTAGAGACACATACAGACTGAAAGTAAGGGGATGGAAAAAGATATTCCATGCAAATGGAAACCAAAAGAAAGCTGGAGTAGCAATTCTCATATCAGACAAAATAGACTTTAAAATAAGGACTACTAGTAGAGACAAAGAAGGACACTACATAATGATCAAGGGATCGATCCAAGAAGAAGATATAACAATTGTAAATATTTATGCACCCAACATAGGAGCACCTCAATACATAAGGCAAATACTAACAGCCATAAAAGGAGAAATCGACAGTAACACACTCATAGTAGGGGACTTTAACACCCCACTTTCACCAATGGACAGATCATCCAAAACGAAAATAAATAAGGAAACACAAGCTTTAAATGATACATTAAACAAGATGGACTTAATTGATATTTATAGGACATTCCATCCAAAAACAACAGAATACACATTTTTCTCAAGTGCTCATGGAACATTCTCCAGGATAGATCACATCTTGGGTCACAAATCAAGCCTTGGTAAATTTAAGAAAATTGAAATTGTATCAAGTATCTTTTCCGACCACAATGCTATGAGACTAGATATCAATTACAGGAAAAGAGCTGTAAAAAATACAAACACATGGAGGCTAAACAATACACTACTTAATAACGAAGTGATCACTGATGAAATCAAAGAGGAAATTAAAAAATACCTAGAAACAAATGACAATGGAGACACGACGACCCAAAACCTATGGGATGCAGCAAAAGCAGTTCTAAGAGGGAAGTTTATAGCAATACAATCCCACCTTAAGAAACAGGAAACATCTCGAATAAACAACCTAACCTTGCACCTAAAGCAATTAGAGAAAGAAGAACAAAAACATCCCAAAGTTAGCAGAAGGAAAGAAATCATAAAAATCAGATCAGAAATAAATGAAAAAGAAATGAAGGAAATGATAGCAAAGATCAATAAAACTAAAAGCTGGTTCTTTGAGAAGATAAACAAAATTGATAAACCATTAGCCAGACTCATCAAGAAAAAAAGGGAGAAGACTCAAATCAATAGAATTAGAAATGAAAAAGGAGAAGTAACAACTGACACTACAGAAATACAAAAGATCATGAGAGATTACTATAAGCAACTCTATGCCAATAAAATGGACAACCTGGAAGAAATGGACAAATTCTTAGAAATGCACAACCTGCCAAGACTGAATCAGGAAGAAATAGAAAATATGAACAGACCAATCACAAGCACTGAAATTGAAACTGTGATAAAAAATCTTCCAACAAACAAAAGCCCAGGACCAGATGGCTTCACAGGCGAATTCTATCAAGCATTTAGAGAAGAGCTAACACCTATCCTTCTGAAACTCTTCCAAAATATAGCAGAGGGAGGAACACTCCCAAACTCATTCTACGAGGCCACCATCACCTTGATACCAAAACCAGGCAAGGATGTCACAAAGAAAGAAAACTACAGGCCAATATCACTGATGAACATAGATGCAAAAATCCTCAACAAAATACTAGCAAACAGAATCCAACAGCACATTAAAAGGATCATACACCATGATCAAGTGGGGTTTATTCCAGGAATGCAAGGATTCTTCAACATACGCAAATCAATCAACGTGATACACCATATTAACAAACTGAAGGAGAAAAACCATATGATCATCTCAATAGATGCAGAGAAAGCTTTCGACAAAATTCAACACCCATTTATGATAAAAACCCTGCAGAAAGTAGGCATAGAGGGAACTTTCCTCAACATCATAAAGGCCATATATGACAAACCCACAGCCAGCATCGTCCTCAATGGTGAAAAACTGAAACCATTCCCACTAAGATCAGGAACTAGACAAGGTTGCCCACTCTCACCACTCTTATTCAACCTAGTTTTGGAAGTTTTAGCCACAGCAATCAGAGAAGAAAAGGAAATAAAAGGAATCCAAATTGGAAAAGAAGAAGTAAAGCTGTCACTGTTTGCAGATGACATGATACTATACATAGAGAATCCTAAAGATGCTACCAGAAAACTACTAGAGTTAATCAATGAATTTGGTAAAGTTGCAGGATACAAAATTAATGCACAGAAATCTCTGGCATTCCTATATACTGATGATGAAAAATCTGAAAGTGAAATCAAGGAAACACTCCCATTTACCATTGCAACAAAAAGAATAAAATATCTAGGAATAAACCTACCTAAGGAGACAAAAGACCTGTATGCAGAAAATTATAAGACACTGATGAAAGAAATTAAAGATGATACAAATAGATGGAGAGATGTACCATGTTCTTGGATTGGAAGAATCAACATTGTGAAAATGACTCTACTACCCAAAGCAATCTACAGGTTCAATGCAATCCCTATCAAATTACCACTGGCATTTTTCACAGAACTAGAACAAAAAATTTCACAATTTGTATGGAAACACAAAAGACCCCGAATAGCCAAAGCAATCTTGAGAACGAAAAATGGAGCTGGAGGAATCAGGCTCCCTGACTTCAGACTATACTACAAAGCTACAGTAATCAAGACGGTATGGTACTGGCACAAAAACAGAAAGATAGATCAATGGAACAGGATAGAAAGCCCAGAGTTAAACCCACGGACATATGGTCACCTTATCTTTGATAAAGGAGGCAGGAATGTACAGTGGAGAAAGGACAGTCTCTTCAATAAGTGGTGCTGGGAAAACTGGATAGGGACATGTAAAAGTATGAGATTAGATCATTCCCTAACACCATACACAAAAATAAGCTCAAAATGGATTAAAGACCTAAATGTAAGGCCAGACACTATCAAACTCTTAGAGGAAAACATAGGCAGAACACTCTATGACATAAATCACAGCAAGATCCTTTTTGACCCACCTCCTAGAGAAATGGAAATAAAGACAAAAATAAACAAATGGGACCTAATGAAACTTAAAAGCTTTTGCACAGCAAAGGAAACCATAAACAAGACCAAAAGACAACCCTCAGAATGGGAGAAAATATTTGCAAATGAAGCAACTGACAAAGGATTAATCTCCAAAATTTATAGGCAGCTCATGCAGCTCAATAACAAAAAAACAAACGACCCAATCCAAAAATGGGCAGAAGACCTAAATAGACATTTCTCCACAGAAGATATACAGACTGCCAACAAACACATGAAAGGATGCTCAACATCTTTACTCATTAGAGAAATGCAAATCAAAACTACAATGAGATATCATCTCACACCAGTCAGAATGGCCATCATCAAAAAATCTAGAAACAATAAATGCTGGAGAGGGTGTGGAAAAAAGGGAACACTCTTGCACTGCTGGTGGGAATGTGAATTGGTACAGCCGCTATGGAGAACAGTATGGAGGTTCCTTAAAAAACTACAAATAGACCTACCATATGACCCAGCAATCCCACTACTGGGCATATACCCTGAGAAAACCATAATTCAAAAAGAGACATGTACCAAAATGTTCATAGCAGCCCTATTTACAATAGCCCGGAGATGGAAACAACCTAAGTGTCCATCATCGGATGAATGGATAAAGAAGATGTGGCACATATATACAATGGAATATTACTCAGCCATAAAAAGAAATGAAATTGAGCTATTTGTAATGAGGTGGATAGACCTAGAGTCTGTCATACAGAGTGAAGTAAGTCAGAAAGAGAAAGACAAATACTGTATGCTAACACATATATATGGAATTTAAGAAAAAAAAATGTCATGAAGAACATAGGGGTAAGACAGGAATAAAGACACAGACCTACTAGAGAATGGACTTGAGGATATGGGGAGGGGGAAGGGTAAGCTGTGACAAAGTGAAAGAGCGGCATGGACATATATACACTACCAAACGTGAGGTAGATAGCTAGTGGGAAGCAGCCGCATAGCACAGGGAGATCAGCTCGGTACTTTGTGACCGCCTGGAGGGGTGGGATAGGGAGGGTGGGAGGGAGACGCAAAAGGGAGGGGATATGGAAACATATGTATATGTATAACTGATTAAATTTGTTATAAAGCAAAAAAATAAAAAAATAAAGTGAATGCAAAAAAAAAAAAAAAAAAAAAAAAGAATCACTCTTTATGATCCCAGAGCAGCCAAGTCCCTCTAAGTGAATAGCCAGAAAATATTATTATATTTATGTTCTGCTCACAAGCCAAGTGAATGTTTGGGTTCTGAATGCTTCTTCATTCAAGAAGAAAAAAGGCACAGAGAAGCTATATCTTGAATCATAAGCCATGACTGTGAGAGGACAACTGAAATCAGGCAATGAGACTCCCTGGACTGGTTTGAGATGGCTGATATTACTGCCCAATATATTATATCAGAGGTACCAAAGTGGGGTCTTCCTCAGCCCCATCACCTCTATCCTTTTGTTGGAGTCTCCGTGTGTATCATTATCACCTTGGTGAGTTTCATCATTTTCTTCCCCTTCATAATGACTAACATCAACACCAATGACATCAGTCATCTCCCTCATTCCAGTCAACATTGAAGTATCTCCTCCTTTGGGCAAATCTCCCAGCCCATCTTTTCAGCTTCAGTTTGTTGCTCCCTCCTCAGTGCCCTAAAATTGCATGCTCCTGTGAGGTTTATTTGTGGGTCTGTCTCTCACACCAGGCTGTGAGCTTCTCAAGCACTGAATTGATTTTCAATCTTTGTCTCCCTAGCACCTAGCAAATGAAGCTAGTAGCTTGTCAACGTTCATGTACAGAAGTAAAGATTGAGGAGATATTTCAACAGCATGGGGCTTAGTTCTGTCTCAACCTCCACTTGCCCTGTCTATACAGCTCTACGTGAGCCCACCCCTTTCTCCCTACACCCCTCACTACAGCTGTGGTCCTCGTACATACCATTTTGCTCATGTTCTCACTTCTGTACCTTCCCACCCCCAGCAAGTGGCCAGTTCAAGGTATAGCCTATCTGGACTATCAGGTGAGAAAGGGCAGCTGTAGGAGGCATTTGAGAATAACCACCAACAAGGATTGATAGCAGACTGGATGTAGAAAATGGAGATGAGTGAGGAGCCAGGTGATCAGAGGCTGCTGCTGACACTGATAGACAGGACAGTCAAAAAGAGACCTGAGGACAGGATGGGGGAGTTCAGTTGAGGACAAGTTGACTTAGGTCAGCAGGGTTAAGGGGGAAATTTCCAACAGGTCAGTGGAACTACAAGACCCAAAATTCCTGAAGCCACTAGAAGCTTAAAGAGACAAAAGGATTCTCCCCCTACAGACCTGGGAAAAAGTGAGGCCCTGCTGACACCTTGATTTCTTACTTTCAGCCTCCAAAACTTTGAGAAAATAAATCTCTGTTGTTTAAAAAAATAAAAAACCCAAGAGAAGTAGTATGCCCAGAGCTGGCATGTAGAATTTGGAGTCATCTACATTGAGATGAAGAGTGAGGGCATACGATATTGACCATTTGAAGGTTCCAAGGACAAGAGAGTAGTCAAAGGAGAGCAACAGGCCTGAGACTGGGTTTTGAAAACACCATCGTATACTGGGGGCGGGGCATGGAAATGAGGACCTGAGGAATAATTCAACACACTGCCTGCCACATTAGAGCCTGAAGCAAAATGAAAAATCAGTAATACTCATCCTGTCTTTATTCAGAATGCTTATATTTTACTCATCATGGGTTTTGTATTCATTGCCATTTTTTAAAAAAATATTTCATTAAAATGTTACTTATATTGAGAGACAGTATAAAATATAACAGTCCAGCAATGTCCTTCTCAAGAAAAGGAAACCTAAGGCAACTGAGCCTTGTGGCCAGAGCCCTTATGCTGTGTCCCACTAGCCTGGATGCAAACCCTGGCTCTGACATCTATTAGGTGCATGATCTCAAACTAGTCAATTCACTCCCCTAAAGTTGGTGTCCTCACCTGAAAAATAACACCTTCCTGGCAAAGTTGTCACAGTGCCTGCCCTAAAAATTTGTTCCCAAGGATTTCAGATGGTGAGGAGGAAAATGAAAAGGCTGGACAAAGAAGAGATGACAGTAGGAATGAAGAGCCAGGAGAGAGGAGAGAAATGGTACAACCAGGAAACCAGGCTCCTTCCTCTCCACATCTGATGGATGGACAGACCCACACAGAATTGGAATGCTCCAGCCACTGTTCACATCTTATATATTGTTTTAAACTCTATTTTTTAATATCTGTGACTTCCTTCCATTTGTATGGAGGATGAAGAATCAAAACCTTTCCTCCCACCAGGTGGGAAAGGCCCAGTGCTCATAGTGGACTGGACCCTGTCTGCTATCTGACCCAGTCCACACTCCTGCCTCTGTTTTCTGGAAGCATTCTCACAGTCTCTGATTAGTGCCCTCATGGTGACAATATACAGACAATCTAGCACGGCTCCAGGAGGACTGGGGAGAGGGCAAGTGAGGGACGGGGGGATCTGCCATTATTTCCTTCCCTACCCTCTGTTTTCAGAGGCTTGTAACTCCCCAGCATGTTTCTCCTTGGTGGAAAACGTCCATGTTTGGTGTCTGCTCAAAGGAGAATCTCTATGGAAAGTTTGGGAAAGATCCCCTCTGGCTGGGAATGTGCAAAAAGCCTGTGCCTTCCCATTTGGAAAAAAAAAGGAAAGAACAAACTTGAAGCATGGTTATTTTTGTCTCTGTTTCAGAAGGAGCTGACTTGGATAGTGCTACTTGGCCTGCATCCTCATCACTTTGTTGGGAAAGGCATATGGAAAGGTGACGTAGACTGAAAAATGCTTATGTCTCTTCTCAAGAATTTTTTTTTCACTTTTAGTAGATACAGCATACAAATAATAAAGTGCACAAATCTTAAGAATCTTATGTATACAGCTTGATGAATTTTTACGTAGGTATATAAGCATGTAACTACTGCCTGGTTCAATATGTAAAACATTTCCAGTACATCAGAAGGCTCCTTATGCCCTTCCCAGTCAAGACTCACCCCTGAAAGCTAACCAATTAGTTTTGCCTGTTCTTAAATTCCATATAAATGGAATCATACAGTATGTATGCTTGACATCATCTTGTTTCATTCACTCAACATAATGTCTATGAGGTTCATTCACATGGTGACGTATTGTATTAGTTCGCTAGGGCTGCCAAAGTATCACAGACTGGGTGGTTTAAAGAATAGAAATTTAGGGCCTCCCTGGTGGAAGAGTGGTTAAGAATCCACCTGCCAAGGCAGGGGACATGGGTTCAAGCCGTGGTCCAGGAAGATCCCACATGCCGCAGAGCAACAAAGCCCATGTGCCACAACTACTGAAGCCCACGTGCCTAGAACCCATGCTCCACAACAAGAGAAGCCACCACAATGAGAAGCCCACGCACTGCAATGAAGAGTAGCCCTCACTCATCGCAACTAGAGAAATCCCGCACACAGCAACAAAGACCAAATGCAGCCAAAAATAAATAAAAAAAATAAAATAAAAAGGAATAGAAATTTATTTTCTCACAGTTCTGAAGTCTGGAAGTCTTAGATTGAAATGTTAGCAGGGTTGGTTTCTTCTGAGGCCTCTCTCCTTGACTTGTGGATGACTGTCTTCTCCCTTTCTTCACATGGTCTTCCCTCTGTGGTTGTCAGTGTCCTGACTTCCTCTTCTTATAAGAACACCAGTTATATTGGATTAGGGATCACCCAAATGACCTCATTTCAAATTAATTGCCTCTTTAAAGACTTTATCTCCAAATACATTCACATGAAGTACCAGGGATTAGGATATCAACGTATGAATTTGGGGAAGCGTACACAATTCAGACCATAATACTGTTTTTTTTTATTGTCAAATTTTATTCCACTGTGTGATTCCACCACAATTTATGTATTCATTCTTTTATCAATTGACATCTGAATTATTTCCAGTTTGGGACTATTACAAACATCACTGCTATCAATATCTCTAGCACATGTCTTTCAGTGAACATGTGTACTCATTTCCAGTACCTAGGAGTGGAATTGTTGTGTCCTAAGGTATGTGTATGTATAGCTTTAGTGGACACCACCAGTTTTCCAATGTACGATTTCCCAATGCATGAGGTAGTTGTGCACTCCCAAGAGCAATGTATAAGAGGCCTAGTCACTCTGAACCTTTGTCAATACTAGTATTATCACTCCCTTGTATTTTAGCCTCTCAAAGAATCTTAAAGATGGTTTCCAAGCAAGTCCATCTGCAAAACCTATGCTCCTGGGAATTGTAGAGAGTATTTGCCATAAAAATCTGTGGGTGACTCCCATTTCCTTTGTGCCAAGAACTCTGATCTTCTGCCCCCACATGCCCTCCTGCTCAGAAAATCCCTTTCTTGGGACTTCTCGTGGGAAGGCTCTCAAGTTGGACTGGCAGAGCATGAGGAACAGGTGGAAACCTAAGGCCAGTTAGTAACTGACCGAGGGAGGCGGGGTATGAAAGGAAAGGAAGCAAAGACCAAGATACAGTTAAAAGAGTCGGTTCTGGCCACCTGGGGAATGAAAACTATGTTTGTATCTATCAGAGAGCTTAGAAGAGCCCCTGCAAGACTGCCTGATATTTCCTCACTAACAGTTCTGGCCAGCCATTTTTTGAGAAGGAAATCTTCAGAGTTTCTCATATTTGAACCCCTCTAAGAGGCTTCTCAGGCATACCCCTCAAAACAGGGTTATCACCCCAAAGGTTATGGATTCAGGATGGACCCACCACTCCCCAACTTCTTCCTCCACCCTGCCTGCCCTAGTGCTGGAAATTCCCACAGGAAGTTACTTCCCTGGGTTGCAACCTTGTCTTTCCTAATGTCTTAAATTTCTAAAAACTGTCTTGATCTGAAGGGAATAGGAAGATAACCATGACTTATCCAGGTACCTAAATACAAGTCTGGCTCCTCAAAAGCAGCAGCACAGGGGCCTGATTAGAAAAGAAAAAAGAAAAAAAAGCAAATGTTTATCTTATTCTTTACACCAATAGCAAATTTTAAGTGTAAAAAAGAAACTATAAAATTATTAGAAGGAAAATATGGTAAATGTATTTATAATCCTGGAGTGCAAAGTCCTTTCTAAACAAGATAAAAACCCAGATGCCATAAAGCAAATGATTGATACATACAACTACATAAAAATTAAAATTTCTTGAGGGATGAAAAATACCATGAAAGTCAAAAGATCTACAGCAAACTGGGGGTAAAATTTGCAACACATTTGTCAAAGAGCTGATTTTTCTGAATTCACCAAAAAAAAAAAGTTGTACCAACCAGAAATGTCCTAACAACCCCATAGAAAAAAATGGAGGAAAGGGTGAAAACAGGAAGCTACAAAAGAAGAAATGCAGATGTCCAATATACATAAGAAAAAGTGCTCTGCCTTAATCATAAATAAGTAAATGCAAATTAAAACATTAAGATACCTTTTTTAAACTAATTGTTTTGTCAGGAATACAAACATTTAACAGGGGCCATTTGATGAGATTTTGGGGAAACAGGCATATATGTGCACTATTAGTGGGTGTGTAAACTGACAATTTGGCAACACCACCAAATGTTACAACTAGTATAGCATTTGATCCAGCAATTCCACTCTTAGCAAATTAACTTCCGTATATACTGACAAAAGTGGCCAATACATATGTTCAAGATGTTTGGGCTTCCCTGGTGGTGCAGTGGTTGAGAGTCCACCTGCCGATGCAGGGGACACGGGTTTGTGCCCCGGTCCGGGAAGATCCCACATGCCACGGAGTGGCTGGGCCCGTGAGCCATGGCCACTGGGCCTGTGCATCCGGAGCCTGTGTTCCGCCACAGGAGAGGCCACAACAGTGAGAGGCCTGCATACCGCAAAAAAAAAAAAAAAAAAAGATGTTCATCACAGCTGTGCTTTATAGAAGCAAAAAACAAACTGAAAGCAATCTAAATTTCAACCAGTAGGATTAAAGGACAGTAAATTGTAGTATATCTATTGTAATGCAATATTATACCTGTAAAAGAAGAGAATTAGGCAGAACTTGGTGTAATGATATAAATAAATCTCCAAGATATATTAAGTGGTGAGTGTAATTCACTGAATGATGAGTGAGCCTTAGTATCAATTTAAAGAACCTGAGAGTATTATAGGAATGTTTTTAGCTACCAATACTCAGAAATCTGAGTAACGGTGGCTTAAACAATAAAAACATTTCATTATTTCACATAACAAAGTCTAGGCTTGGTAACAAAGTCATCAAGGACCTATACATATAGCAGAAGCTGCTCCATCCCCAGGTTGTTTGATGTCTTATTGTCACTACCTGTTACAAGATGGCTGCCTCTGCTCTAGGCACCTTATCCACATTAAAGACAAGAAGAAGGCAAAACATTCAGTGCCAGTGTATGCTCATCTCGTGTCTGACTCTTACTGTCATTGGCCAGAACTACGTCACATGGCCCCCCTCTACCATCCAGTTGCAAGGATTTCTGGGAAAGTATCTTTAAAAAAGGGACATATTAACATGATTGGCTTAACCAACCAATATTTGTCTTCAGAAGCTGGGCACATTGCCACCCTAAACAAACTCCTCAACAGGGATTATCTGGGTGATAATCCATATTTTATTAGAACAACAATCAGCTATTTTAAGCTGAATTGTAAACATGTTTAAAATAAATGGTTAAATAAACCTTCAAACAGGCTAGGGGTATGGCCATCTGGTTGCCTTCACTGAGAGCCTAGGATAGATAATAAACCAGATGTTAATGACCCCAGGTGGGGGAAATTTAGAGGAACTGTCATGAGAAGATGGAACAGCAGTTCTCAGAAGGGCACAGGGTCTGCTTTAAGCTTCCAGACTACTCTCAAAGGGCTACCAACAGGACCCAGAAATTACCAATAGCCTGATATTTTTTGAGGACATAAGTTGGACCCATGTCTCTTTCTTCATGGAGCTGGGGACTCCCCTCAGGACCCAGGTAAGTTGTTTTGTCCAAGATGCTGACTGACAGGTGAGTTCTACCTAGCCCAAGATACTGATTAGCACCCCCTGCTGGAGAAAGGAGTGATCTCACAAAATGCCATGAATCAGAGCAGGATCTGAGTTCTTGCAAAGCTCTTACACTTTCTAGCAAGTCTCTTCACCATAACAGTATTCAGTTCCCTCATTTGTTAAATGAGGCAGATGGACCCATAATCTCAAAGGCCCCTTCCCGGTCTGCAAGGCAACAAACGTTCTCCCTCCACCACAGCCTCTGTGAAATTCACTCTAGGGGTCCAACACACCTGGATTCAAATCCCAGCTCCCCCCTTACAAGGTCTGTCACCTTGGGAAAGTTATTTACCCTCTTCGAATTCACTTCCTTATTTAAATAACAGAAAAAGTAATTCTTCACAGGAGAGGAGGCTCACCAGGTTTCCACTCCAGCCAAACCTACTCCTTCTGGGGTCCCAAACCAAGTGGGCGTTCCTCTGTCCTTACCTTGCCTCTTTGCAACATCTAACAGCATCTCTTACATCCTCCTCAACATCCTTAAAGTTCTACCCTCTTCTTCTTCGACCCCAGCCTCTCCTGGCTTTCTGCTCCTTCCCCAGCCACTGCTTCTCATTCTTTCTTATGGGATTTTCTTCATCAAATGCCAGTGTTTGTAAGCACATAAAAAGATGCTCAACCTCACTCACAATAAAGGAAATGCAAATTAAAATGAGATCATTTTTCACCCATCAGGTTAGCAAAGCATGAAGAGTTTGGCAAACGTCTGTGGGCAATGATGTAGGGAAACAGGCACTTTTGTGCATTGTAGAAGTGTAATTGGTAAGCTCCTTCTGAGGGCAATTTGGCAAAATCAAAATTTTAAATGTATAGGAGGATTTAACCCAGCAATTCAATTTATAAGAATTGGTACTAGAGAAAAAATCTACTAGACACATTCCCAATGCCCATTCTCTCCTTCTTTACAACAGAACCTAACTTTGTTGATAGAGAAACAATCCAAACTAAAGGACATTTCCCAGGTCCCTTAAGATAGGGGTGGTTGCTTGACACAGATCTGGCTCATGAGAAATAAGCAAAAATTTTTGGAAGGCTTCCAGGAAATCTCCTTAAAATAATAACAGATTCAGCTGATGATGTACCCTTCTCCCCTCTGTTGTCTTCCTTCCTTCCTGCCTCCTGTCTGGAATGTGTATGTGATGGCTGGATTTGAGCAGCCATCTTGTAACATGGAGAAGGACATGGAGACTTTGCTGTGATATTATTGAGACACTAAACCAATGCCAGCATTTGCCTACCCAGATTTTTCATGATATGAGAAAAAAAAAAATTTTTTTTTTTTTTGTGGTATGTGGGCCTCTCACTGCTGTGGCCTCTCCCACCACAGAGCACAGGCCCCGGACGTGCAGACCCAGTGGCCATGGCTCATGGGCCCAGCCGCTCCATGGCATGTGGGATCCTCCCGGACTGGGGCACGCACCCACATCCCCCGCATTGGCAGGCGGACTCTCAACCACTGACTGCGCCACCAGGGAAGCCCGAGAAAAATAAATTTTTGTATTGTTTAAATCTCTATAGTTTGAGTTTTCTCTTACATTCAGCCAAACTTAATACCTAAATTATGTTTGTATAAACAAGGATATTTTTTCAGTATTGTTTATATAGCAGCCTGGAAATGTACTGAATTCCCACTTGTAAGGAACTGGTTAATTAAATTATGGTATATGCATATGATAGAATATTATAAAATTGTATAAAAGAATGAGGTAGATTTTTAGTACTAATAAGGAATGATTTCCAAGATTTTTTTTTGATTTCCAAGATATTTAGATAACTTTTAAAAGAATGATATAGAAAGGTAAGCACAGTGTGCTAACATTTATATAAAATTGCTTTACAGGCTTATAACTTTTCCAGAATACAGAGGAAACCGGTATGCTTCTGGAAATGGGGCCTGGGTTGCTAGAGATCAGGAGTGAGGAGGACTTGCCATTCACTGCATACCCTTTTGTATTGCTTGGATATTTACCACGTTCATATTTTATCTTCCAAAAAAGTCTGTTAATTAGAATTAAATTGTACTGCTTTATCAAAAAGAGAGAGAAAGAGCAAGAAAGAGAGCGATAAGAAGGAAAGTCAATGATTTCCATTACTCATTCTTTTCCCTTCATTCTTTTCATTAGATGACCCTGTCCCATGGCCTCATCTACTACATAATGGACCCAAATCTGAATATTCAGTCGTGAGCCCTCTGATGAATCCACACTTACCCATCTGACCACTCTGGACATCACCATGTGGAAGTCCTATGGACACCCAAAGTTCAATGTGTCCAAACATGCAGTCCTACTCCTCCACCTGTGTTCTCTGTAAAGTATGCCAGCCTTCAGCCAGCGATGTCTATTCAGTGGCTCTGCCATCTGTGAAAGGAAAAATCGCTCTCAGTCTTGCTTTCTACCCTCTGTCTCAAACCTCACCCCTCTTCCATCTTGTTTCCTTGGTCTTCCTAGAGATCCTTCACTAGTCAGAACCTTCCAAGAGTGTAGCCAGATGCCCCAAACCCCATTAGTGGCCACTTCCTTGCCCATTCGTAGCATACACCACTCTCATCATTTCTTATTCACTCTCTTCCCTCTTAGATTGAAATTCCCATGGGAAGAGGAACCATTTCTGTGTCTTTCTCTGATAAATTCCTCATACTGATAGCAAAGTCCGATAGCAGGAGTCACAAACCAATTGCACAAGCTAAAAGCTGTGGTCATGAACTCACGCTCCACATTCAATCATATTCCATTAATACAACTCCCCCACTAACCCCAGAACCATTCACTTCTCTCCATCTCCAAACCCACTGTCCTAATCCAGGCCTTGTCACTTCTCCCCCAAATCCATAGCCACAGTCCTCAAGAGGTCTCCGTAAGTCCAACCTGGTCCCTCTGATGCTAATGTCAGAATGGAATATGTAAAATGGTAATCTTGTCATGTCACTCACCAAATAAGTAATAATAATTAATAAACAAGGATTGTAAAGGCTCACTTCTGTGTTCAGACTTTATTACAGCCGCTGGGCCTCCAAAAGGCCCTCCCACCCCTGCCTCTGAACCTATCTCAAAACTTTGACCTCAGTTACATGGAACAATTTATGCTTCCTCAAAAGTGTCACTGCTTCACAGCCGCATAGCACAGGGAGATCAGCTCGGTGCTTTGTGACCGCCTGGAGGGGTGGGATAGGGAGGGTGGGAGGGAGACGCAAAAGGGAGGGGATATGGGAACGTATGTATATGTATAACTGATTAAATTTGTTATAAAGCAAAAAAAAAAAAAGTGTCACTGCTTCAAACCTCTGTGCCTGCACACAAGTTCCTTCCTCTGCATGGAACACAGTGACCATTTCCCACCACCACCCTTTAATTTTCCTTTTAATTAAATTATTCAAACTTAGCTCAAAGATTACCTCCTTCAAGAAGCCATCCATGACTACCCAGTCTGACAGAGGGGCCTCTCGCATTAGTGTCTTCACCTCGGGACTCTCAGAGTGAGCTCTCAAAGGGATGGGCCATGTTTCATTTGACTTATATTCCTGCTGCCTAGAAAAGTACTTAACATATGGAAGGCTCTCAGGAAATATTTGTTGAATGACAAAACAAATGCATGAATGAACAGATGAGTGAGTTCTTGATGAAATAAAATGAGGTGTGTGTGAAGTACCTTCTACCATGCCAGGTATATAGCTGCCCAACAAATTTACTTTCATTCTGTCCTTCCACTCTCCTGTGACTCCATTTCCCCAATTTTCTTCTAGCCTGTGGGTACAAGTGGGGTCCCTTTAACAAGAAGCGTGTATATGCTGCTCTTGCTTGGCCCCACCTGCTCATGAAGGACACCCTCTCACACCTTGCTTGCTCAGTGATTCTGAGAGGCACCAGAGAGTCTTAAAAACTGACCCATTGGCTACCTTCACCACATCACATCTGCCACATGTTTCCTCTTTTGCCCCCACACCTCCAGGACCCACAGAGACACTGTCTCCAGGGTCACTGGCACTATTGACCTGTCTCAGTGCTCCTTAGCTTATGCTCACAGTCCCTCACTCCACTAGGCTCCAACAGTGAGGGGTACCCCAGACCACACTGTCCTCTCCATCCTGCCTTCCCTGCCCCCCTAGCAGGCCCCTTCTTCCCACACCTACTGTGGGGCTCCCTTTTAGCCCTTGGCCCTCCCCAACCCCTTGGCTCCAGGCAGCCCCTTTCCCTCTTTCCTTTCCCAGACTTGGGGACCCACCCAGACTTCTCTGAGTACATTTCTGCCTCCTGGGCCTGGCCTTGGCTCTGGAGCCCTGATTGCACAGCTGGGAGCTGGATCCCTACAGCCACCAGGAGACCAGAATGGACAAGGTTTGTTCACATTACTGCTTCCCTCTAAATCTGAACCATGACCAAGAAGGTCGGGGGTGGGGGGATGCAGAAGAGAGAGAGATGAGAAACCATAGGAACAGGACACCCTTTTCAGTAGCATTTCCCATTCTGTCAGGGGCTTAGTCCAAAAGAGGCTTTAATTGGTCAAACTACGTGTTTTTCACTGAAAGAAAATGCCATAAATGACATAAAATCACATTTGGCATAGCGAGGCAGGGGAGGTGGAGGAGGACCTCGCCTTTGTCAGGCCCTTCAAAAGGGAATTGGGGTGGGATAAGGGGGGCTCAGAATCCCTATGACCCCCAGGGGGACAAGGCCACATACCCAGGGGCGCCATGGAGTCTGTGTCCTGTGTCAGGCCACAGTGGTCAATACTGTCTTCCCTCGCTACCCATCTGGGTGCCCAGTGCTGACCTCACATGGCAGCTGCACCCTAAGCGTGTGGGGCCTGGGTGGGGCCTGCAGCCCAGGAGCACTGGAGCCTTGAGCAGGGGAGGCCAGGAGGAACTTCCATCCTCTAAGAAGAAAAGGCACCCAGAGGCCTATGCGAGTTGCAGACAGGAGCAGCAACCTCTCTATTGCCCACATCCGCTCCCTTCCCCCATCTCACTCCACACTCAACAGCATCCCATTTAGATAGTCCTGTGAAGTCCTTCCAAACAAGGGAGAGGCTCCCTGTCTACTAGGAGATAAGAGTTAGAGACAAGATGTCAAAGTGACAAAAATGTAGTCAATTTAGTGTGTGTCACAAACTCGGGACCAACCACCCTCTGGTAAATTTCAGAACCTCCCAGATAAACTCACCCCCTCAGCCAAACCTGCCCCTACTGAGGCTTAGAATTCCACAATGAGAGCTCCATCCCACCAACTTGAGATCTGAAAAACCTGCGGGAAGGGCATATCAGTTTCCTAGAAGGTTTTAGTTAGGGGAGTAGGGAGTGATCATGAGGACACTGTACATCCCCTGTGTGTGTATGATGACAGGGATAGCAGGAGGGGGAGAAGGAATACAGGAAGATGGGTGGATAAAAGGTGAAGGAAGGAAAGTTCTAACGTAGAAAGAAGTTGGGATCCATACCCCATCAACCCAACTTCCCAGAAGGTCACAGAAGCCCAGGATCTGGGTGGACCAGAGCAATCAAGAAAGCCTTCCTGGAGGAGGTGGGATTTGAGGGCTCCTGCAATGAAGAGGACAGCATAGGCCAAGGTGAGTGGGAGTACTGTTCCAAGAAGGCTCTTTTAAAAACAAATGCATTTCTCCTGAGAAGAGAGAGACGTGGAGAGGTGTCCTCTGGCAAGCAGTTTGTTACTTCCATGAGCAAAGAGAGCTGGATCCCAGGAAGGAGGAAGTGGGGCAGGGATGGACCAGGGAAGGGAGAGACCAGCAAGATGAAGCCAGGGTGAGTGACCTGGGGCCAAAGGAGCAGAAATGTGCCCAGAGGCCAATGTGAGCTGTTAAAAAGGTTGGCATGACAGAGCAGGGAGCCCAGAAGGGATCCTGAAGACCATGTGTGCCCACCTGGCACCAGCCCTGGGATATAAACAGGCAAAGTGTCCCGCAGTCTTGTTAATGTGCCCTGGTGCCTTCAGTCCCTGGCAAGTCCTAAGACTCACTCAGATCTCATCAGGGTTTCAGTCTCAGACTGGCATTCAATGCCCCTATGCTTACTTCCCTCTTCAGAACCTGATTCCCTGAACCCTATATGGGCCTACACAAGCAAATGTTCCAAAGAGTCTCTGTCCCAGCCTCTTGCCATGTAGGTCCCTCCAAGCACCTTCTGCCTCTCTCCTTCTCTCCCTCACTCTCTCCCTGTCTCTCGCAATGTGAAAAGAGCCTTGTCATGTCGAAAGGAGGGTCTCTGGAGTGTGGAGTTATGGAGTTTGGAGGTCTCTTGTTACCAAGAAAGTGAAGTCTTGGGTACTGCTAATTCCAATTAGAAGGTGGGGCAGCCATGTGGTTGACAGAGTCTTGGTGCTCCAGCCGTGTGTCAGGCCTGTATCTCTGAGGTGGGAGAGCCGAGGTCAGGACATTGGTCGACCAGAGACCTCCCAGCTCTATGTAATATCAAGCAGCGAAAGTTATCCCAGAGATCTCCATCTCAACGCTAAGACCCAGCTCCACTCAATGACCAGCAAGCTACAGTGCTGAACACACTATGCCACACAACCAGCAAAAAAGGAACACAACCCCACCCATTAGCAGAGAGGCTGCCTAAAATCATAATAAGGTCACAGACATCGCAATACACACCACCGGATGTGGTCCTGCCCACCAGAAAGACAAGATCCAGCCTCATCCACCAGAACACAGGCACTAGTCCCTTCCACCAGGAAGCCTACACAACCCACTGAACCAATCTTAGCCACTGGGGGCAGAAAGCAAAAACAATGAGAACTATGAACCTGCAGCCTGCAAAAAGGAAACCCCAAACACAGTAAGTTAAGCAAAATGAGAAGACAGAGAAACACACAGCAGATGAAGGAGCAACATAAAAACCCACCAGACCAAACAAATGAAGAGGAAATAGGCAGTCTACCTGAAAAAGAATTCAGAGTAATGAATAGTAAAGATGATCTAAAATCTTGGAAATACAATGGAGGGAAAACAAGAAACGATTAACAAGGACATAGAAGAATTAAAGAGCAAACAAACAATGTTGAACAACACAATAAATGAAATTTAAAATTCTCTAGAAGGAATCAGTAGCAGAATAACTGAGACAGAAGAACGGATAAGTGACCTGGAAGATATAATAGTGGAAATAACTACTGCAGAGCAGAATAAAGAAAAAAGAATGAAAAGAATGCATGACAGTCTCAGAGATCTCTGGGACAACATTAAATGTACCAACATTCAAATTATAGGGGTCCCAGAAGAAGATGAGAAAAAGAAAGGGACTTAGAAAATATTTGAAGAGATTATAGTTGAAAAAGTCCCTATTATGGGAAAGGAAAGAGTAAATCAATTCTAGGAAGCACAGAGAACCTCATAAAAGATAAATCCAAGGAAAAACACGCCAAGATACATATTAATCAAACTATCAAAAATCAAATACAAAGAAAAAATATTAAAAGCAACAAGGGAAAAAACACCAAATAATATACAAGGGAATCCCCCTAAGGTTAACAGCTGATCTTGCAGCAGAAGCTCTGCAAGCCAGAAGGGACTGGTAGGACATATTTAAAGTGATGAAAGGGAAAAACTTACAACCAAGACTATTCTACACAGCAAGGATCTCATTCAGATTTGATGGAGAAATTAAAACCTTTACAGACAAGCAAAAGCTAAGACAATTCAGCACCACCAAACTAGCATTACAGCAAATGCTAAAGGACCTTCTCTAGGCAGGAAACATAAGAGAAGGAAAAGACCTACAATAACAAACCCAAAACAATTAAGAAAATGGTAATAGGAACATACGTATTGATAATTACCTTAAATGTAAATGGATTAAATGCTCCAACCAAAAGACATAGACTGGCTGATGGATACAAAAACAACACCCATATATATTGTGTCTGCAAGAAATCCACTTCAGACCCAGGGACACATACAGACTGAAAGTGAGGGAATGGAAAAAGATATTCCATGCAAATGGAAATCAAAAGAAAGCTGGAGTAGCAATTCTCATATCAGACAAAATAAACTTTAAAGACTATTACAAGAGACAAAGAAGGACACTACATAATGATGAAGGGATCAATCCAAGAAGAAGATATAACAATTGTAAATATTTATGCACTCAACATAGGAACACTTCAATACATAAGGCAAATGCTAACAGCCATAAAAGGGGAAATCGACAGTAACACAATCACAGTGGGGGATTTTAACACCCCATTTTCACCAGTTAACAGGTCAGCCAAAATGAAAATAAATAAGGAAACACAAGCTTTAAATGATACATTAGACAAGATGGACTTAATTGATACTTATAGGACATTCAATCCAAAAACAACAAAATACATTTTCTCCTCAAGTGCTCATGGAACATCCTCCAGAATAGATCATATCTTGGGTCACAAGTCAAGCTTTGGTAAATTTAAGAATATTGAAATCATATCAAGTACCTTTTCCAACCAAAATGTTATGAGACTAGATATCAATTATATGAAAACAATCTGTAAAAAATACAAACACATGGAGGCTAAACAATACACTACCTGATAACCAAGAGATCACTGAAGAAATCAAAGAGAAAATTAAAAAATACCTAGAAACAAATGACAATGAAAACATGCCAACCCAAAACCTATGGGATGCAGCAAAAGCAGTTCTAAGAGGGAGGTTTATAGCAATACAATCCAACCGCAAGAAACAAGAAACATCTTAAATAAACAACTTAACCTTACACTTAAAGCAACTAAAGAAAGAAAAACCAAAAAAAAAAAAACCCGAAGTTAGCAGAAGGAAAGAAATAATAAAGATCAGATTGAAATAAATGAAAAAGAAATGAAGCAAACAATAACAAAGATCAATAAAACTAAAAGCTGGTTCTTTGAGAAGATAAACAAAATTGATAAACCATTAGCCAGACTCAACAAGAAAAAAAGGGAGAAGACTCAAAATCAATAGATTTAGAAATGAAAAAGGAGAAGTAACAAATGACATGGCAGAAATACAAAGGAACATGTGAGATTACTACAAGCAACTATATGCCAGTAATATGGACAACCTGGAAGAAATGGACAAATTCTTAGAAAAGTGCAACCTACCAAGACTGAACCAGGAAGAAATAGAAAATATAAACAGACCAATCATAAGCACTGAAATTGAGACTGTGATTAAAAATCTTCAAACAAACAAAAGCCCAGGACCAGATGGCTTCACAGATGAATTCTGTCAAACATTTAGAGAAGAGCTAAAACCTATCCTTCTCAAACTCTTCCAAAATATAGCAGAGGGAGGAACACTCCCAAACTCATTCTACAAGGCCACCATCATCCTGATACCAAAACCAGACAAAGATGTCAAAAACATAGAAAACTACAGGTCAATATCACTGATGAACATAGATGCAAATATTCTCAACAAAATACTAGCAAACAGAATCCAACAGCACATTAAAAGGATCATACACCATGTTCAAGTGGGGTTTACCCCAGGAATGCAAGGATTCTTCAATATATGCAAATCAAACAATGTGATAGACCATATTAACAAATTGAAGGCTAAAAACCACATGATCATCTCAATAGATGCAGAAAAAGCTTTCGACAAAATTCAACACCCATTTATGATCAAAAAAAAAAAAAACCCTCCAGAAAGTAGGCATAGAGAGAACTTACCTCAACATAATAAAGGCCATATATGACAAACCCAGAGCCAACATCGTTCTCAATGGTGAAAAACTGAAACCATTTCCACTAAGATCAGGAACAAGACAAGGTTGCCCACTCTCACCACTATTATTCAACATAGTTTTAGAAGTTTTAACCACAGCAATCAGAGAAGAAAGAGGAATCCAAATTGGAAAAGAAGAAGTAAAGCTGTCACTGTTTGCAGATGACATGATATTATACATAGAGACTCCTGAAAACTACTAGAGTTAATCAATGAATTTAGTAAAGTAGCAGGATACAAAATTAATACACAGAAATCTCTTGAATTCCTATACTAATGATGAAAAATCTGAAAGAGAAATTAAGGAAACACTCCCATTTACCACTGCAACAAAAAGAATAAAATACCTAGGAATAAACCTACCTAAGGAGACAAAAGACCTATATGCAGAAAACTATAAGATACTGATGAAAGAAATTAAAGATGTTACAAACAGATGGAGAGATGTACCATGTTCTTGGATTGGAAGAATCAACATTGTGAAAATGACTATACTACCCAAATCAATCTACAGATTCAATGCAATCAAACTAACAATGGCATTTTTCACAGAACTGGAACAAAAAATTTCATAATTTATATGGAAACACAAAAGATCCCGAATAGCCAAAGCAATCTTGAGAAAGAAAAATGGAGCTGGAGGAATCAGACTCCCTGACTGCAGACTGTACTACAAAACTACAGTAACCAAGACACTATGGTACTGGAACAAAAACAGAAATATAGATCAATAGAACAGGAGAGAAAGTCCAGAGATAAATCCACGCACATATGTTCACCTTATCTGTGATAAAGGAGGCAAGAATATACAATGGAGAAAAGACAGCCTCTTCAATAAATGGTGCTGGGAAAACTGGGCAGCTACATGTAAAAGAAAGAAATTAGAACACTCCCTAACACCATACACAAAAATAAAATCAAAATGGATTAAAGACCTAAATGTAAGGCCAGACACTATCAAGTTCTTAGAGGAAAACATAGGCAGAACACTCTTTGACATAAATTCCAGAAATATCCTTTTTGACCCACTTTCTAGGGAAATGGAAATAAAAACAAAAATAAACAAATGGGACCTAATTAAACTTAAAAGCTTTTGTATAGCAAAGGAAACCATAAATAAGACAAAAAGAGAACCCTCAGAATGGGAGAAAATATTTGCAAATGAAGCAACTGACAAAGGATTAATCTCTAATATATGTGAGCAGCTCAATATCCAAAAAACAATCAACCCAATCCAAAAATGGACAGAAGACCTAAATAGACATTTCTCCAAGGAAGATATACAGATTGCCAACAAACACATGAAAGAATGCTGAACATCACTAATCATTAAAGAAATGCAAATCAAAACTCAATGGGGTATCACCTCACGGCAGTCAGAATGGCCACCATTAAAAATCTACAAACAATAAATGTTGGAGAAGGTGTGGAGAAAAGGCAACCCTCTTGCACTGTTTGTGGGAATGTTAATTGATACAGCCACTATGGAGGACAGTATGGAGGTTTCTTAAAAAACTAAAAATAGAACTACCATACAACACAAGAATCCCACTACTGGGCATATGCCCTGAGAAAGCCATAATTCAAAAAGAGTTATGTACCACAATATTCGTTGCAGCTCTATTTACAATAGCCAGGACATGGAAGCAACCTAAGTGTCCATCGACAGATGAATGGATAAAGAAGATGTGGCACATGTATACAATGGAATATTACTCAGCCATAAAAGGAAACAAAACTGAGTTATTTGTAGTGGGGTGGATGGACATAGAGTCTGTCACACAGAGTGAAGTAAGTCAGAAAGAGAAAAACAAATACCATATGCTAACACATATATATAGAATCTAAAAAAAGAGAAAAAAGGTTATGAAAAACCTAGAGGCAGGATAGGAATAAAGACGCAGACATTGAGAATGGACTTGGAGACATGAGGATGGGGAAGGGTCAGCTGGGACGAAGTAAGAGTGTGGCATGGACTTATACACACTACCAAATGTAAAATAGATAGCTAGTGGGAAGCAGCCGCATAGCACAGGGAGATCAGCTCAGTGCTTTTTGACCACCTAGAGGGGTGGGATAGGGAGGGTGGGAGGGAGGCACAAGAGGGAGGAGATATGAAGATATATGTATATGTATAGCTGATTCAATTTGTTATAAAGCAGAAACTAACACACCATTGTAAAGTAATTCTACTCCAATAAAGATGTTTAAAAAAAGAAAGAGAGAGAGAGCCTTGGATGAGCAGTCCAGGTCTGGTTAGGGCCAGAGATAAGCCAGCACCCATTTCTGGGCTTCTGTGCCCTCCATGAGGAAAATGGGAGACATACCACCATCCCTGCCTATGTCACAGGGCACTTTAGGATAGAACAAGGTAAACACATGGGAAAGCTCTTTGGAAACTTTCAAATGTTGTGAAGGTTTATTATGATTATTATTCATGTCTGATTTTGCCGCCTCTGTGGAGCCCCAGCTCAAGTTCCTGCCTATGCAATGCCAAAACAACCAGTCAAATCCATCAAAAAGTCACTCAGTTTAGTGGAAAAAAATGCAGACAGCTCTGTTGCATGCTATCAAAAAAATAAAGCCACCAGACGATCACTGGTGTTTTTGAGAATGTGCAGTGGGTTGTTTTCGGCACTATTTTTGAGTTTTTCTAGGGCTTTCACCTCCTGTGAACCAAAAAAAAAAAAAAAAAAGACAATGGGTAAAATCAAGGCCCTCAATTGTTTCCCAGGGATGAGTACAGCTTCAAGATTTCAGGCTTAGGGAAAGGAAGGGAGACAGAAATTCATGCAGGGGAGGGCCTGTGTGTCACTCTTGACCCCCTCACTCATGACAGTTCTTAGGCCAGTGGATTGTATTCTGTTGGCAAGATCACCTTCTCCAGCTGAGAAGGGACTTTGGAAGATCCCATAAAGGTTAGGGAGAAAGAAGGAGATATCTGCACAGTTAGTCAAACCAGCAAAGGCTGAAGGAACCCTGGCCCTGACCCAAGGGGTTGGCACCCAGGAGATGGAAACTGGGTTAGAAAGGGTTGACATCTAGGGGAAGAGAAGATTCTGAGATAAGATGTTTTTAAAGCATAATTGTCCCAAGAGGGTTGCCTCAGAGTGGCAAGTAATTCAAGCCAGTTGGTTTTGCTCCATACGAGCAGTTATTCTAAGTGTTTTGCTGGGGGAAAAGATGGAATCTACTTTTTAAGAAGAGGCTTGGCTGTCATCCATAAGTTTTATTTATTCAGGCCTCTCCAGCACAGCATTCTCCTCAGGAGGCATCTGCCTCTAAAAGGACGTTTCTGGATGAAAATGGGGATATATATGGGTGAAAAAAAAAAAAGTCATGATGATCTTGAATTTAATTCTATCAGTTAACAAGTCCTGCCTCCCTCACCTCACTGATGAGGTAACAGTGAGGTTCTTGTTCTTCACAGTCATCCAGAGCTGCCCATGGGAATTAAACCTCAAATGCCACAGTGGTAACTGGTTTGATAACTCACCTTTACTGGTTTCCTTCCCATCTGTTTCACTTCTCCACTCAACCAGTGTTCTCTGGGATCACCTCCCAAATAAACTACTTGTACTCAAATCCTTGTCTCAGGGTCTACTTCTTGGGGAACTAAATTCTACATGTATTTTTATCATCCTTTTATGTTTAATTTCATATTTTTATCCTATTTAATCATTCAGCAGCCTAAGGAAGTAGAATTATTCTCATTTTTCAGATGATGGAATCGAGACCCTGAAAGTTGATAACGAGCTGAAGCTCACATAACAAGTAACTGACAATTTACTGGGTTGTGTTTAACGTCCAATTTGCTGACTCTTGGTCTGATACACTCTCCACCACACCCCACTGTCTCTGGTCATTCCCATCTCTAAATGTACTCTGCACAATAATGTAGCTCTAGAGTTCATGATGGCAGTGTCCTTGCAGGAGGGGGCTATGGAATAATGCATTTTCTAAGACTTAGCATATTTAAGCTATAAAAAATACATTCCTGTTACCTTTACATATGAACAACAACTTAGTGGAGCCAAGAATTATTGGGTCACAATCCTGGAACTCTGTTCCTAAGTAATTCCCAAAGTAGTGGGAATTATCTATGGATATTAACAGAGGCATAATATTTGTTAAAGGGAAATATTGAATAAACAAAGGTAAACCATTTATTTTTTACTAAATTACGGGACTTTGTAGACTTCAAAAGGAAGTATGTAGTTTCTAGCATTTCCCAAGCATGTATCTTTCTTCCAAGACAGTGATAGATTTAACATCCTCTTAAGAAATGATACTGAAGCATTTACCCCACTTTCTTTATCAGGGAGAAATCTGAGTCCAGACTGAATTTCTTTTCTCAACATATCTGAAATATGAAATCTTCACCAGATGCATTAAAATATCAGGCTCTTTGTTATTATTTTTTATTGAAACACAGTTCATTTCTTTTGGTTTTCATCATTTCTCATCTCAGGGAGTATTATTTATGCCTTTGATTATTGCTTCCATTTCATTTTTGTGATGGGCTCCATGCTGTCTCTTCAGAGTTGTCATCCTCTCTCTCATCAGTTTCATCTCTTTGACCTGTTGCATGGCGTTCTAGGAGATTTTCCTAAGTTGCCCTCTCCATCCCTAATTTTATTTTCTACAATGTCATTTAGGTTCTTGACTATTTTCAATGCATACTTTAACGCTGCTATTGAACTTTTGTCTTGCTTGAATAGATAATGCACAAACAGGATGCAAAACTGAGAAAGGAAAAATGCAAACAGGGAAAAGTAGGTCTTCCTTCCAACCCTGCCCCTGAGGCATTTCTCTCCGCAGAGGTAAACATTGTTCCCAGTTTCTTAATCCTTCTGGAGATTATCTATATACAAGTGTATATACACACACAAACACACACACATACCTATCTATATATTTCTTTATGTTTCAGTGGTAAATCCCTATACTGTTTGGGATGGTAATATGTATGACAAATAAGTATATTTTCTAACTTTCTCCAGCCTCATGGTGTCAGTTATTACAGCAAAAAACAGATAGCCCAACTCAAAGTAGAATATAAGGACATGAACTATTTCCCACAACAGAATGGCAGCTTCAGGGCTTGTTGACTCACCAGCCCACACAAGTCATCAAGAACCCAGATTCCTTCCATCTTCTTGTTCCACCAGGTCCACCAAATTATCTTGTTAATGTGAATCTTTGTGGACCCAAGATGACTGCATGACTTCCAAGCATTGTACCAGAAATAATAATTTCTATCGAAAAAGTAGCTATCTTTTCCTGTGTCTTTTATAAAGAATTAGAAAATAATTCCCAGAAGACATCCTTTTGCTTTCCATTAGACAGAATTTCATTTCATGCCTATACCTCAGCTAAACATTAGGTACAAAAACAGGATTTTTTGATGGCTTTAACCAATTAGGGCCCACTCCCTAGGGTTAGGGAAGGGACAAATACAAAGCTTGAAGACAGAGAGCTAAACCACCACAAGGCTCTTTTAGAAAGGAGGAATCGGGTGGGGGAAAGTACAGTGAGGAATGGATGTTGGGTAGGCAGTAAACCATGTCTCAATGCCACACATCCTTAATCATATCAATTACCATTAGTCCTCCCAAAACTCCCAAATCCTCAGCTAATAACTCTCTGTGACTACCTTTCGTGATGTAAACCATCACCTTTCCCTGCCCTCCTAAACACTTCTACTGTGTCCTCCCACTCTGTGAGAAGCACTCCCGCACTACAAGAGAGGAATTCTCAGGACATTCCACTCACCTCTTGCTTTAATCTAGCTGCCCCCTATGACACTCCTTCCCTGAGACCCTCTCTAGTGGTTATCTGTTTCATCTTTCACATCCCCAGAATCTCAGGCTTGGATAATTGCTATGGACTAAACGTTTGCGTCCCTCACCTCCAAATTCCTATGTCAAAGTTTTAACCCCCAATGTGATAGTATTAGGAGGTGGGGCCTTTGGAGGTAATAAGGTCATGAGGAAAGAGCTCTCATGAATTGGATTAGTGCCCTTATAAGAAGACATAAAACAGCTCGCTTTCTCTCTCTGCTCCCCACCATGTGAGGATATGAGAAGATGGCCAACTGCAAACCAGGAAGTGGACCCTCACCAAACACCAGATCCGTTGACACCTTGATCTTAGACTTATCCAGAACTATAAGAAATAAATGCTTGTTGTAACCAGTCTTTGGTAATTTGTTATAGCAGCGCAAAACAACTGACAGTAGTCCTCTTGCTTCCTAACCCAGGTCTCCCCACTGGCTTATTGAAACTCCAGACACTTTGAGATTCATGTCATATGGTTTTGTCACCTTTTCCTGTTTCTCACTGCTGCCATCCATCAACCTCCTAGTCACTCTTCCCATTTGCTAACAATCATAGCACCTAATGACAGTCTTCTCATTTCCAGTTCTTGTGATTTCAACATCTACAACTATGACCCCACTCAAAACCCTGGTCTTAACTGTGACACTTCCTTCTCCACTCGTCTTCCATCAACTATTCCTAACTCACACTCTAGATTTTGGTATCACACAAATAATCTCTAATAACTACTTATTTTTTAAAAGCTCTCTCATTTGACAATACCTAGGAAAATTCACATATGTATGTACTCTTTGATGCAGCAATCTCACTTCTAGGAATCTATCCCAATGCTGAACTAGCAAAAATATAAAAATGTGTGTGAATAAAGCTGTTCTGAAAGCAGCATTCTTTGTACAGTGAAAGACTAGAAACGATCTAAATATCGAAATATACGGAAGTGGTTAAATTAGTTACAGTTCATCTATGCAATGGACTACAATGCCACTATAAAAAGCAACAAGGCACTCTCTATATACAATTAAAAAGTGATCTCCCAAATATTTTAAGTTCAAAAAAGAATCAAGGAGTAAGACAATGTGTATAGTTTGCTGTCTATTTATAAGAAAAGAAAGAGAGAGGGAGGGAGGGAGGGAGAGAGAGACAGAGAATGTGTCTAAAAGTTAGGTGTCTTCGTCAGATTGGGTTGCTGTAACAAAAATACCATAGAGGGACTTCCCTGGTGGTCCAGTGGTTAAGACTTCACCTTCCAATGGAGGGTGTGCAGGTTCCTCCCCTGGTCGAGGAGTTAAGATCCCACATGCCTTGAGGCCAAAAAAGCAAAACATAAAACAGAAGCAATATTGTAACAAATTCAATAAGGACTTTAAAAGTGGTCCACATAAAAAAATCTAAAAAAAAATCATAGAATGGGTGGCTTAAGCAACAAACATGTACTTCTCATAATTTTGGGTGCTGGAAAGTCTAATATCAAAGCACTGGCAGAGCCAGTGTCTGGTGAGAGCACACTTCCTGATTTATAGACAGCTGCATTCTTGCTATATTCTCACATGACTGAATGAGTAAGAGGAAGCAAACTCCTTCATGTCTCTTCTTATAACAGCACTAATCCAAATTGCCCCCTAAAGGCTCTACCACCAAATACCAGCACATTGGAGATTAGGGTTTTCCAACATATGAATTTTGGGGTAACCAAACAAGAAGGTAAGCCAAAAACTGATTGTTTAATAGTTAATAATAAGGAAAAAGGGAGGACTTGGCAGGTGAAATGGAATTTTGGAATCATGTAAATATTTCATTTTCCTAATAAGTAAGTTAATTCAAAAAGAAAAAAAGTATCTCTACAAGTAAAAATGTAAATTGAAGCAAGTGAACTGACTGTATACAAAGTTGGTGGAATAACCATACAGAGGCAAATTATTTCAACTGACTTAGAAACATAGTATTTTGATGATGCATCCCTAGTGAGTCATATTCTAAAGACAAAATGAACCACAAAGAAATCTTAAACTATACACAGTAGTCTTTTTGGTAGCAATTAAGTTGGTGTCTTGGTTTTTTATTGCTGCTGTAACAAATAACCACAGATTTAGTTATTTAAAACAACACAAATATATAATCTTATACTTCTGGAGGTCAGAAGTCTGAAATGAGTCTCACTGGATTAAAATCAAGGTGTCAGCAGGTTTGTGTTCACTTCTGAAGGCTCTAGGAGAGAATCTGTTTTCTTGTCTTTTCCAGTTTCCAGAGGCTGCCCATATTCCTTGGCTTTGTGGGCCCTTCCATCTTCAAAGCCAGCAATGTCCAGTCTAATTTTTCTACCATCTCTCTGGTTCCAACTCTTCTGCCTTCTTCATCCCCATTTAAAGACCCTTGTGACTATTTTGACTCACTTGGATAATCCAGGATACTCTTCTTGTTTTAAGTTCAGTTGATTAACAAAGTTAATTCTCCTCTGCAGACTTAATTTTCTCTTGCCATATGATAAAACATATTTACAGGTTCTAGGGATTCGAAGTGGACATCTTTGCAGGACCATCTTCCCACTGGCCCCCCAAATATTCACAACTATCCCACATGAAAAATGCATTTGTTCCATCTCAAGGTCCCCAAAGTCTCAATTCATTGCAGCATGAAGTCCAAAATCTCATCTAAATATCATTAGTTCAAAAATCTCAAATCTCATTACCTAAGTCAGGTGTAGGTAAGGCTCTGGTTATCATCCACCTTAGACAAAATTCCTCTCCATCTGTGAGCCTATGAAACTCCAGAAATAAGTTACCTGTTCCCAAACAACAATGGTGGGAAAACCAATTATAGATATTTGGTTCAAAGAAGAATAAAGTGGAAGGAAAAAAGGAGTAACAGGTCCTAAGCAATTTCAGTATCCAGCCAAGAAAATTCCATTTGGTTCCATCGTCTGGGAATAATCCTCTCTAGCTCAAGCCTCCACCCTTGGAGTCATGCTCTCTCTCTTTTATGAAAGGTCTTGGGTCTGCAGCTGAATAGTTATATCAGCTTGTTTCTTTCCCATAGAATTTTAGGGGTCCAGAAGCTTTCTTTCATTTTCTCCTTTCTCTGTACCATTTGAACCAAGTTGGCAGTGTTTCTGCTGGCATAAGTTCTCAAGAGCCTTGTGGCTTTCCTGCACATATCTCAGGGATTCACTCCATTAGACGAGAGGTTCCCCTACAGAAATTTCCTGAATGATCCCATCTCTATCCCTGGATTTGGCTGAGACAGGTGAGGGATCCATGAGTCACGCACCTACAAAGAGCTCTCTGTATGATCAGATATTCTGTACTTTGATATTTTCAAGGCACTAACCAAAGTTGTCCATCCATACCCTTAGATTTCTCTCTAGAGTGTGCTTTCCTGACATTGAATCTCCTAATTTAGCTTCTTTTGCAATCTGGATAAGCTAAGAACTTCCCAGGTCATCAAATTCTGGTCCCTTCTCTTTTAACAGTTCTTTCTTCAACCTATCTCTTTCCTTCACATTTTGCTATAAGAAGCAAGAAGAAATAAGACCACACATTTAACACCTTGCTTAGAAAGCTCAGCTAAATATCTAAATTCATCATTTGCAAGTTTTGCTTTCCATGTAACTGCAGAACACAATTCAGTAAACTTTCACCTAATCCCCTTTCCACCAGTTTCCAATAACGTTTCTCATTTCCATCTGAGCCCTCACCAGCAGTACTTTTAATATCTGTGTTTCTATCAACATGGATATTATTCTATCTGTTCATGGAGACATTGCTCCGGGAAAGATCCTCAGTGTTCTCCTTATTTGCTGCAAGTAATAAATCTTTCCTTCTCAAACAAAAACAAAAACATTCTGTTCATGATGACCTATGTACTCTCTAAGGCAACTGAGGCTTTCTCTACCATGCTTCTCACTTCCTTCTGAGTTATCACTAACAAAGTTATTTCTATCAACAATCTATTCAACAACCTAGGTTTTTTCCTAGATTCATGCTCCTAAAAATTCTTCCAGCCTCCAGCCACTGCCCACTTTCAAAACCTCTTGCACATTTTTAGGTATTTGTTTCAGCAGCACCTTGTTTCAGGCACAAAGAAAATTGTATTTTCTTCCTATTGCTGCTATAACAAATCACCACAAATTCAGTAGCTTAAAACAATGCAAATTTATTATCTTACAGTTTTGGAGGTCAGGTGTCCAGAATGGGCCATACTGGATTAAAATCAATGTGTTGGTAGGGCTGCACCCCTTTCTGGAGATTCTAGGGAGAATCTGTTTTCTTGCATTTTCCAGCTTCTAGATGCTGCCCCACATTGCTTGACTCATGGCCCTCTTCCATCTTCAAAGCCAGCAATGGCCAGTCTAATCTTTCTCATGATGCTGTCTCTCTGGTTATGACTCTTCTGTCTTCCTCCTCATCATTTAAGGGCCCTCATGATTGCATTAGACCCACCTGGATAACCCAGGATGTTCTTCTTGTTTTAAGGTCAGCTGGTTAGTAAATTTAATTCTGAAACCTTAATTTCTTTCTGAAAACCTTATGTCCCCTTGCCTTAAAATATTTAAAAATTTATGTGTTCTAGGGACTAGGTCATAGACATCTTTGGGGGGGGCATTATCCCACCTACTATAGTTGGTACTATAGTAGTACCAACATATACTCACACATACATGTAAACACCTATCCTATGTATTAGGATAAAGCAAATTAGTAATTATGTTAAGGTTATAAGGAATCAAACTGATTTTCAGCATATGATAAAAGAGGTACAAATATAAAACCAAATAAAGTTAAGTAAAACCCCTGTAATTTTAAATTGAATTGGAAATGCTATATTAAACTTATGATTAATTACTCTTTCTAAAATATAGATATGTATTTTCAAACTCTGTCTACTGGAAATGCAGTATGATGGTCTTAAGACTTGTACACAAATGTCTGCAAATTCCTTGACATTCCTTTCATCAAGATGTAGAGTTTATGTCCTCTCCCTTTGAACCTGGGTAGGGGATGTGACTGCCTCTATAAATAGAATACAATGGAAGTAATGCTTCACTACTTCCAAGGCTAAGTTAAAAAATACCATATTGTTTTTTGTTTGTTTGTTTGTTTGTTTGTTTTAAATCACTCTCTTTTTTTATTGAGACATAATTGTCATATAACACTGAGCAAGTATAAGGTATACAACCTGTTGATTTGATACATTTATATATTGCAACATGATTACCGCCATAGAATTAGCTAACACCTCCATCACATCACACAATTATCATTACTTTTTTGTGGTGAGGACGTTTAAGATCTAGTCTCTTAGAAACTTTGTAAAACTCACTTTTAAACCCACCACTCTTTCTAACTCCTACTACCTCCCCCCAACCATATTTGTTTCTGCTCATTTCTCTTCCAACACTTGCTCTGGGAGTCTTCATTACCATATAAGAAGTCCAGATATGCTGAGGCTGCCAGATGTAAAGAGCACAGAAAAGGTGGTGAAGAGAGAGATGCCCAAGGAATCTCAGCCATTCCTACCCCTAGAAGTTATTCTAGTCCAGACGTTGGACATCCAAGTGAATAAGTAGTTAAGACCCCAGACACAGGAACTAACTGCAACCACATGAGAGATCCCTGCCCCTCCAAGTGGAAACTACCAGAGTCCAGGTCAATTGCCAGAACCCTTATTGAAAAAAAATAAATTCTTGTTACTATTTTAAACTTCATCCTTGGGGTAATTTGTTACACAGCAATAGATACTCAGAACAAGCGGTTAGCACCTATATTGTGATCCCTAAAATTAAAGCAAGCCAGGATTCCTTGGAGAAACAGCTGAGCCCAGGTCTAGAGCAGGAAATGTACATGATGATCTTGGAATATATTGTTGTGACCGAAAGATCCATAGTAATAAGCTGGCATAGGAGCTAATTTAGAGGATCTTCACAGCTTTAGGAGAGAATCTTCATATTGCCCAAGAGAGAACAATGACTGCAGTGAATTGAAACACACCAAAAACATAAAAATCCATGAGTACTTAAGATTTTTTTGAAGGACTAATAGAATTGATAGGACACCAACTCATTCTGAAAGTTGATAAAGGAAAAAAAATCAAGCTTCACATAAAGTCAAATAAATAGACCAATGGAATAGAATATAGACCCCAGAAATAAACCCTCACTATGATCAAATGATCTTCAAGAAGGATCCCAAGACCACTCAGTGGGAGAAGGACAGCCTCTTCAACAAATGGTGTTGGGAAAAAAACTGAATAACCATATGCAAAAGAATGAAGTTGCACACTTATTTAACAGTATATACAAAAATTAACTCAAAATAGATTAAAGACCTAAGCATAAGACCCAAAACTATAAAACTCCTGGAATAAAACATACGGGGAAATCTTCCTGACATTGGCTTTGACAGTGATTTCTTGGATATGACACAAAAAGCACAAGCAGCAAAAGCAAAAATAGACAAACAGTAATACATGAATCTTTAAAACTTTTGTGCATCAAAAGACACAACCAACAGAGTAAAAAGGCAGCCCATTGAACGGGAGAAAATATTTGCAAATCATATATCTGATTAGGGGTTAGTATCCAGAATATCTATGTAAAGAACTTCTGCAACTCAATAACAAAAAAGTAAATTAAATTAAAATATGATCAAAGGACCTAAACAGGCATTCCTCCAAAGAAGATATACAAATGGCCAAAGAGCATATGAAAAGATAATCAACATCACTAATCATCAGAGAAATGCAAATCAAAACCACAGTGAGATATCACCTTATACCAATTAGGATGACTACTATTTAAAAACATAGAAAATAACAAGGGTTGGTGAGGATGTGGTGAAATTAGAACACTTGAGCACTGTTGGTGGGACTGTAAAATGGTGCAACCACTATGGAAAACAGTACAGAGGTTTCTCAAAAAATTAAAAATAAAACTACCATATAATCCAGCAATCCCATTTCTGGGCATATATCCAAAAGCAGGATCTTGAAGAGATATTTGCATACCCAAGTTCATAGCAGCACTATTTACAATAGCTAAGAATCAGAAGCAACACAAGCATCCATCAACAGATGAGTGGATAAACAAAATGTAGTAATGTATACAGTGGAATATTATTCACCCTCAGAAAAGAAGAAAATCCTGTCACATGCCACATTGATGAAACTTGAGGACATTTTGTTAAGTGAAATAAGACAGTCATTGAAAGACAAATACTGTATGATTCTACCTATATGAGGTATACAAAATAGTCAAATTCATATAAACTGAAAGTAGAACGGTGGTTACCAGGGGCTGAGGGGAAGGGGGGAGGGGTGGTGGTTGTTTAATGGATATAAAGTTTCAGATTTGCAAGTTTAAAAAGTTCTGGATCTCTGTTACACAATAATGTGAATATAGTTAATACCACTGAAATATACACTTAAAATGGTTAAAGTGATAAATTTTGTTATGTGTCTTTTTGTCATAATAAAAAATTTTAAAAATCAAATTTCTATCTTTCTTTTCTTGCATAATTATATTCCAGAATAACCAAAAAATGATGACGGAAAGTTCTTCATAGATGAATCACAGCTAATAAATGCAGAAGTTATGACAAATGTAGAAAAATCACAGTTTCACAACCTCTAAAGAAATAATGAATCTAGGCAACAAATAGCTACACAAACCATTGTGTGAAGTTTGTGAGAAAGCTTTATAACAAAGAGACTGGGCTGACAACACCTAAACTCACAGTTTATTCTTAACACCCTAAATATATGACAAGATATTACAGAATTCCTAATGTGATGCAGTAGGAAATATACAACACAACCTATGAAATGTACTTGCTAAAGAAATAAAGACAAGCAAAGAAAACAGAAACACAGAAAAACAAAACAAAACAAAGTCTAAAAACACCCAGATGGATATGTTAAACAACATCATGAGGAGATGGCATGAGCAAAAATGGCAGAGTAAGGATCTCTGAAAATTGTCTCCTCCATAAAAGCAAAATTCATCAGAATTAGCTTTTTTACAACTCTGAAAATTAACCAGCGTTTATTGTTAACAGAGTTATTTATTCAAAGAAAAACAAGTGAATCTTATTAAGAACACTGAGCTTTGTTGCATTTTAACTTGCCTTCATCTCAGTTCCCACTCTTCAGCTCCAGATTAGTCTTTAAAAAATAACAACCCACACTCTCAGTGAAAAGTAGCTGCCTGGCAGCCACCAAGAGCACCACAGAGCTGGAGTGCCTTCAAAACTACAATCCTTAAGAATTTCCATAATTTGACCGGTTTGATGATTCCTTGGGAGATCTGCAGACTTGCAAGGCTGTCTGTATTTGACCTGACTCAGTGTTTTCCAAATATGAAAAAAGATTAAAGGCAAATGCTTAATTCCATGCTATCTATAATGATGGACAGCAGTTGGATCAAACATTAGACTAACCAAAAATTTAAAAGGAAAACATTAAGAGTGAGATATCCATAGGAACTTTGAAAATCTCTGACATATTCCTGGGAATCTAGAAGACCACTTGCATGCACAGAGCTGCGCACATGCTCAGAAAAGACCCGAGAAGGCCCTCAACTCTCATCTCTGGCTGACTGTGAGGAGATACACAAGCAAGTGAAGGCAAAAGAAGAAGGAAGGGGTATCAATTGCCTGGCTGAGTGTTAAGTTTGTGTCTCAATATGAACACAGATCCCCTAGGCCAAGAATGGGAGACTTACCTAAGGAAATCTCTGTTTATTCATTATCTGACAACTAAGCTACCAAGCAGACATTTCAGTGGCCACACATGACAAACAACACAGACTTTACAGAATTAGTTCAGAAAAGTCATTAAACAAACAAAAAACAAAAACGTCTACAAAAAGCAGCAACGACATGCTTCCCTGGTGGCACAGTGGTTAAGAATCTGCCTGCCAATGCAGGGGACACGGGTTCGAGCCCTGGTCCAGGAAGATCCCACATGCCGTGGAGCAACTAAGCCTGTGCACCACAACTACTGAGCCTGCCCACGAGCCACAACTACTGAAGCCCCAGTACCCTAGAGCCCGTGCTCCACAAGAGAAGCCACTGCAATAAGCCCACACACCACAAAGAAGAGTAGCCCCCACTCACTGCAACTAGAGAAAGCCCGTGCACAGCAATGAAGACCCAACGCACCCAAAAATAAATTAAATAAATAAATTTATTTAAAAAACAAACAAACAAACAGCAACAACAACAAACCCTGATGGGGAGGAGGGGGAAGAATCTGATTTCCAGACTTGCCATACTGTATTTTTTTTCAGACTGTATTTTTAAATGTACAGATTTCAGCAAAAATTTAGGAAACATGTAAAAAATCTAGAAAGTATGACCCACACACAAAAAAAGGACAATCAATAGAACCTATCCCTGAGAAACCCAGATGAGGAATTAACTAGACAAACACTTTAAATCAGCTACTTTAAATAGAATGGAGTAATATTCATCCATAAAGAGGAATGAAGTACTGAAACATACTACAACATAGATGAATCTTGAAAATATTAAGCAAGGTGAAAGAAGCCAGTCACAAAACACATATACTATTCCGTTTTTATGAAATGTCCAGAATAGGCAAACCTATGGAGATAAAAAGTAGATTAGTGATTGCCTAGGACTGGAGAGGGTAAGTGTGAGGAAATGGGGAGTGACTGCTCATGGGTAGGGATTTTATTTTGGTGGAGGAGGGAGAGTAAGTAATGAAAATATTCTAAAAATGACTTCAGTGATAGTTGTTCACATCTATGAATCTAATAAAAACCATTGAATTGTACTCTTTAAATGGGTGAATTGTATGGTATACGACTACATCAATAAAGCTGTAATTTTAAAAAAAATAATAAAACTAGACCTAAGCAAGAAGTGCAGCCAAGGTGTGACCATACAAGGGAAAATCATTTCTTTGCCAAATGCTGCTTACCCAGCTTCTTCACACTAAAAGGAACTCTTGAAAAAAAATTGTACTTACGTACCATGTCTACTTTAACTTGCCACAATAACCACTTGCGCCCATTCAATTCAGCCTTGATGATTTAGATGATGATGCACTGAGAGAGGGTCACTTGCTGGCTTAAACTGTTGCATGGAATTAAAGTGGAAGCCAGCTACTATTCATTTATTCATTACTTCAGTAAGTATTTGCTAGGGTTTTTATTTTCTCCTCTTTTTTGCTATTGTGGTTCTGTTTTACATTCTGGTTGTTGTTTTGTCTATATTTTTATTTTTTCTAATATACCTGTTACTTTTCTAATATATTTTAATTTTACTCTTTGTTATTTTTCTTCTCATTTTTTCTGCCACCTCATGTGGCTTGTGGGATCTAGGTACATGAACAAGGGGTGAGCCCTGAGCTCCTATGGTGGGATCTCTAAGTCCTAATCACTGGACTAACAGAGAACCTCAGACCACAGGGAATATTCATTGGAATGAGTTCTCCTAGAAGTCCTCATCTCAGCACCAAGAACTAGCTCTACCCAACAGCCTACAAACTCCAGTGCTGGAAGCCTCAGGCCAAACAACCAGTAAGACAGGAACAAAATCCCACATATCAAAAAAAAAAAAGTGAGACAACAAAAAAATATGTTACAGATTAAGGAGCAAGGTAAAAACCTACATGACCAAATAAATGAACAGGGAACTGGCAACCTACCTGAAAAAGAATTCAAAGTAATGACAGTAAAGATGATCCAGAATCTCAGAAATAGAATGTAGTCATGGACTGAGAAAATACAAGGAATGTTTAACAAAGATCTAGAAGAACAAAAGAACAAACAAACAGAGATGAACAACACAATAACTGAAATGAAAAGTACCATAGAAGGAAGCAATAACAGAATAACTGAGGCAGAAAAACGAAGACGTGAGCTGGAAGACAGAATGGAGGAAATAACTGCCAAGGACCAGAATAAAGAAAAAAGAATGAAAAGAATTGAAGACAATCACAGAGACTTCTGGGACAACACTAAACACACCAACATTCAAATTATATGGGTCCCAGAAGAAGAGGAGAAAAAGAAAGGGTCTGAGAAAATATTTGAAGAGAGCATAGTGGAAAACTTCCCTAACATGGGAAAGGAAATAGCCACCCAAGCCCAGGAAGCACAGAGAGTCCCATACAGGTTAAACCCTAGGAGAAGCACACCAAGACACATATTAATCAAATTAACAAAAATTAAATTCAAAGAAAAAATATTAAAAGCAGCAAGGGGAAAGCAAAAAATAACATACAAAGGAATCCCCATAAGGTTATCAGCTGATTTTTCATCAGAAACTCTGCAGGCCAGAAGGAAGTGGTAGTATATATTTGAAGTGATGAAAGATTACTCTACCCAGCAAGGATCTCATTCAGATTTGACAGAGAAATCAAAAGCTTTACAGAGAATCCAAAGCTAAGAGAATTCAGTACCACCAAACCAGCCTTACCACAAATGCTAAAGGAACTTCTCTAGGAGGGAAAAACAATAGAAGAAAGAGATCCACAAATACAAACCCAAAATAATTAAGAAAATAGTAATAGGGACATACATAACAATAATAACCTTGAATGTAAATGGATTAAATGCCCCAACCAAATGACACAGACTGGCTGAATGGATACAAAAACAAGACCCTTATATATGCTGTCTACAAGAGACCCACTTCAGACCCAGGGACACATACAGACTGAAAGTGAAGGGATGGAAAATGATATTCCATGCAAATGGAAATCAAAAGAAAACTGGAGTAACAATACTCATATCAGATAAAATAGACTTTAAAATACAGACTGTTACAAGACATAAGGAAGGACACTACATAATGATCAAGGAATCAATCCAAGAAGAAGACATAACAATTATAAATGTTTACGCACCCAACACAGGAGCACCTCAATACATAAGGCAAATGCTAACAACCATGAAAGGGGAAATTGACAGTAACACAATAATAGTAGGGGACTTTAACACCCCACTTACACCAATGGACAGATCATCCAAAAAGAAAATAAATGAGAAACACAAGTATTAAATGACACAATAGACTAGATAGATTTAACTGATATTTATAGGACATTCCTCCTGAAAGTGGAAGAATACACTTTCTTCTCAAGTGCACATGGAATTATAGGGGTCCCAGAAGAAGGAGAGAAAAAGAAAGGGTCTGAGAAAATATTTGAAGAGATTATTCTCTAGGATACATCACATCTTGAGTCACAAGTCAAACCTCAGAAAAGTAAAGAGAATTGAAATGGTATCAGGCATCTTTTCTAACCACAGTGCTATGATATTAGAAATCAATTACAGGTTTAAAAAAACTGTAAAAATCACAAATACATGGAGGCTAAACAGTGCACTACTAAATAACCAAGAGATCGCTGAAGAAATCAAAGGAGAACTTTAAAAATACATAGAAATAAATGACATTGAAAACATGATGACCTGGTACTTCCGTGGTGGCACAGTGGTTAAGAATACACCTGCCAATGCAGGGGGACACAGGTTCGAGCCCGGGTCCAGGAAGATCCCACATGTCCCAGAGCAACTAATCCCATGGTCACCTGTGCTCTAGAGTCTATGAGCCACAACTACTGAGCCTGTGTGCCACAACTACTGAAGCCCACGCACATAAAGCCTGTGTTCTGTAACAGGAGAAGCCACTGCAATGAGAAGTTCATGCACCACAATGAAGAGGAGCCCTCACTTGCCACAACTAGAGAAAGCCTGTGCACAAAAATGAAGACCCAACACAACCAAAACTAAATGTATTAATTAATTTTTTTTAAGAAAAAGAAAACATGACGACCTCAAACCTATGGGATGCAGCAAAAACAGGTATAAGAGGGAAGTTTATAGTAATTCAATCTCGCCTCAAGAAACAAGAAAAAATCTCAAATAAAAAATCTAACCTTACACCTAAAGCAACTAGATAAAGAAGAATGAAGGAAACCTAGGATCAGGAGAAGGAAAGAAATCATAAAGATCAGAGCAGAAATAAATGAAATAGAAATGAAGAAAATAGCAAAGATCAATAAACTAAAAGTTGGCTCTTTGAGAAGATAAAAAAATGGATAAACTGTTAGCCAGACTCACCAAAAAAAAAAAAAAAAAAGGAGAGGACACAAACGAATAAAATTAGAAATGAAAAAGGAGAAATCAGAACTAACACCACAGAAATACAAAGGATTATAAGAGAATACTATAAACAGTTATATGCCAATAAAGTGGACAGCCACGAAGAAATAGACAAATTCTTGGAAAAGTACAATTTTCCAAGACTGAACCAAGAAGAATTAGAAAATATAAACAAACCTATCACAAATAATAAAATTGAAACTGTAATTAAAAATCTTCCAACAAACAAAAGTCCAGGACCAGATGGCTTCACAGGCAAATTCTATCAAACATTTAGACAAGAGCTAACACCTACTATTCCAAAAAATTACAGAGGAAGGAACACTCCCAAACTCGTCCTATGAGGCCACCATCACCCTGATACCAAAACCAGACAAAGATGCAACAAAAAAAGAAAATTACAGACCAATCTCACTGATGAATATAGATGCCAAAATCTTCAATATATGTAAAACAGTCAATGTGATACACCATATTAACAAATTAAAGAATAAAAACTGTATGATCATCTCAATACATGCAGAAAAAGCTTTTGACAAAATTCAACACCCATTTACAATAAAAACTCTCCAGAAAGTGGGCATAGAGGGAACCGACCTCAACATAATAAAGGCCATATGTGACAAACCCACAGCAAACATCATTCTCAATGGTGAAAAACTGAAAGCAGTTCCACTAAGATCAGTAACAAGACAAGGATGTCCACTCTTGCCACTCTTATTCAACATAGTTTTGAAAGTCCTAGCCATGGCAATCAGAGAAGAAAAAGAAATAAAAGGAATACAGATTGGAAAAGAAGAAGTAAAACTATCTACTGTTTGCAGATGACATGGTACTATACATAGAGAATCCTAAAGATGCCACCAGAAAACTACTAGAGCTAATCAATGAATTTGGTAAAGTTTCAGGATACAAAATTAATGCACAGAAATCTCTTGCATTCCTATACACTAACAACAAAAGATCAGAAAGAGAAATGAAGGAAACGATCCCATTTACCATTGCAACAAAAAGAATAAAATATCTAGGAATAAACCTACCTAAGGAGACAAAAGATTGTACTCAGAAAACTATAAGACACTGATGAAAGAAATCAAAGATGACAGAAACAGATGGAGAGATACACCATGTTCTTGAATTGGAAGAATCGCTATTGTGAAAATGACTATACCACCCAAAGCAATCTACAGATTCAATGCAATCCCTATCAACTTACCAGTGGCATTTTTTACAGAACTAGAACAAACACTCTTAAAATTTGTATGGAGACACAAAAGACCCCAAATAGCAAAAGCACTCTTGAGGGAAAAAAACAGAGCTGGAGGAATCAGACTCCCTGACTTCAGACTATATTATAAAGCTACAGTAATCAAGACAGTATGATACTGGCACAAAAGCAGAAATATAGGTCAAAGGAACAAGATAGAAAGCCCAGAGACAAACCTACACATCAATGGTCAACTAATCTCTGACAAAGGAAGCAAGGATATACAACGGAGAAAAGACAGTCTCTTCAATAAGTGGTGCTGGGAAAACTGAACAGCTACATGTAAAAGAATGAAATTATAACACTCCCTAACACCATACAAAACAATAAACTCAAAATGGATTAGAGACCTAAATGTAAGACCAGACACTATAAAACTCTTAGAGGAAAAGATAGGAAGAACACCCTTTGACATAAATCACAGCAAGATCTTTTTTGATCCACCTCCTAGAGTAATGGAAATAGAAACAAAAACAAATAAATGAGACCTAATTAAGCTTAAAAGCTTTTGCAAAACAAAGGAAACTACAAACAAGACGAAAAGACAACCCTCAGAATGGGAGAAAATATTTGCACATGAATCAATGGACAAAGGATTAATCTCAAAAATTTCCTGGCAGCTCACGCAGCTCAATATTTAAAAAAAAAATTAACCAAATAAAAAAATAGGTAGAAGTCCTAAATAGACATTTCTTCAAAGAAGACATACAGATGGCCAAGAAGCACATGAAAAGCTGCTCAACATCACTAAATATTAGAGAAATGCAAATCAAAACTACAATGAGGTATCACCTTACACCAGTTAGAATGGGCATCATCAGAAAATCTACACACAGCAAATGTTGGAGAGGGTGTGGAGAAAAGGGAACCCTCTTGCACTGTTGGTGGGAATGTAAATTGATACAGCCACTATGGAGAACAGTATGGAGGTTCCTTAAAGAACTAAAAGTAGAACTATCATATGACCCAGCAATTCCACTGCTGGTCATATACCCTGAGAAAACCATAATTCAAAAAGAGTCATGCACCCCAATGTTCATTGTAGCACTATTTACAATAGCCAGGTCATGGAAGCAACCTAAATGCTCATCGACAGATGAATGGATAAAGAAGATGTGGTACATATATACAATGGAATATTACCCAGCCATAAAAAGGAATGAAATTGGGTCATTTGTAGAGGCATGGATGGACCTACAAACCGTCATACAGAGTGAAGTAAGTCAGAAGTGCAAAACAAATATCATATGTTAACGCATATATTTGGAATCTAGAAAAATGGTACAGATGAACCGGTTTGCAAGGCACAAACAGAGACACAGATGTAGAGAACAAACGTATGGGCATGAAGAGGGGAAAGCCAGGAGTGGGGTGGTGGTGGGATGAATTAGGAGATTGGGATTGACATATATACATTAATATGTATAAAATAGATAACTAATAAGAACCTGCTGTATAAAGAAAGAAAGAAAGAAAGAAAGAAAGAAAGAAAGAAAGAAAGAAAGAAAAAGAAAGAAAGAAAGGAAGGAAGCAAGGAAGAAAGAAAGGAAGGAAGGAAGGAAGGAAGAAAGAAAGAAAGAAAAAAATTAAAAAAAAACACTATTTAACACCATACACAAAAACAAACTCCAAATGGATTGAAGACTTAAATGTAAGACCAGACACTCTAAAAACTTTTAGAGGAAAACATAGGAAAAACACTCTTTGACATAAATCACAGCAAGATCTTTTTTGACCCACCTCCTAGAATAATGAAAATAAAAACTAAAATAAACAAATGGGACCTAATTAAACTTAAAAGCTTTTGCACAACAAAGGAAATCATAAGCAAGACGAAAAGACAACCCTCAGAATGGGAGAAAATATTTGCAAATGAAGCAACGGACAAAGGATTAATCTCCAAAATATATAAACAGCTCATGGAGCTCAATATCATAAAAACAAACAACATAATTAAAAAATGGGCAGAAGACCTAAATAGACATTTCACCAGAGAAGGCATACAGATGGCCAAGAGGCACATGAAAATATGCTCAACATCACTAATTATTAGAGAAATACAAATCAAAACTACAATGAGGTATCACCTCACGCTGGTCAGAATGGCCATCATCAAAAAATCTACAAACAATAAATGCTGGAGAGGGTGTGGAGAAAATGGAACCCTTTTGCACTGTTGGTGGGAATGTAAATTGATACAGCCACTATGGAGAACCGTATGGAGGTTCCTTAAAAACCTAAAAATAGAACTACCATATGACCCAGCAATCCCACTACTGTGCATATACCCTGAGGAAACCATAATTCTAAAAGAGTTATGTACCACAATGTTCATTGCAGCACTATTTACAATAACCAGGATATGGAACCCACCTTCCATCGACAGATGAATGGATAAAGAAGATGTGGCACATATATACAATGGAATATTCTCAGCCATAAAAAGAAACGAAATTGAGTTATTTGTAGTGAGGTGAATGGACCTAGAGTCTGTCATACAGAGTGAAGTAAGTCAGAACGAGACAAACAAACACCATATGCTAAAGCATATATATGGAATCTAAAAAAAAAAAAATGGTACTGATGAACCTAGTTGCAGGGCAGGAATAAAGATGTAGACATAGAGAATGGACTTGAGGACACGGGGTGGGAGGAGGAAGCTGGGGCAAAGTGAGAGTAGCATCGACATATATACACTACCTAATGTAAAATAGTTGGCTGGTGGGAAGCAGCAGCATAGCACAGGGAGATCTGCACAGTGCTTTGTGATGACCTAGAGGGGTGCGATAAGGAGGATGCGAGGGAGGCTCAAGAGGGAGGGGATATGGGGACATATGGCTGATTCACTTTGGTGTACAACAGAAACTAACACAGTATTTTGAAGCAATTATACTCCAGTAAATATCTGTTTAAAAAAAAGTGAGTGAGGTTTTGTCAGCAGAATCTTGTGGTCCCCATTCAGTCACTCTAGATAGGCAATAACTGGAGATTATGAATTATAGTTATACCAGAGCCAATCTTTTAAGGAGAAGGAAATGCATGAAACAGCACAATGAAAGTAAGAAAACTCCTAACATTCCCACCACCTCCTCACCCCTACCAACCTGAGATGTTTGCAGCATCATAGCTTCTTAATCCTTAATGGCACAGGGTCAGTTCTGGTTTATTAGAGGATGTGATTGTCAAAACATCTTTGTGTGGGTGTAAAAGTGCTTTTTTCACACAGCAGGGAAAGACCGCAGCATGTAACTTTGCCCAGCCCCCCAACCAATCAATGCCATGCCAGTTCCTACCCAACCTTAGAATATACCTAAAAATACCCCCAAAGATACCAGGTGGAGTTGGGGGAAGGTCTCTTAATGCCAAAGGAGATGTTAGTAAAGCAGAAAGAGCTTAAGTTATAGCTGGTCAGAGATGGGGTCAGCATTATTGAGTCAGACTTATATCAGTAACCTACCCTCTCTGGCCAACCCCCTTGCTCTGCCTGCCCACAGCCCAACCCCTCTCCTGATTACAACCCAACCCTCACTCCACCTACAGCCTAACCCTTCAGCCTGACTTCAGATGGATCCCCTTTATTCAAGGCACAAACAGTCTTGTCCTTGAATGTACATCTTTTTTCCTTATCCAGACTGTGCACTTTTTGGGTAAGAAACAAATGTCTCCTTAGAGACTGAATATACAGACAGACAATAGCCAGACCGTATATGACAATAGAACTCTGACCCACAATCTGTAGCAACCAGCCTAGGAAGACAAACCCCTGCAGCAATCAGCCCAGAATGGTAAAGAATTGGTCAATTACTTCCAACTTCCTTATGTGTTGTACCTGCTTCCAACGCAGGACCAATTATAAAAAAGCAAGTATGTTCCCCAAACCAATCACATAAGATGCCTCTCTTCTAGTCAGGCCCCCTCCAGTGCCCTCATGCCAACAACCTCTAATCATAGCTCACCTGAAGCCTTCCCTTTTTTTTTTTTTTTTTTTACTATAATTCTTTCTTACTCTCTGCCTGCCTTTGAGTCCCTGACAAATACAAGTGATGGTGGCTGACTCCCTTGCTATAGCAGGCTCTGAATAAATGGCTTCGTTTTTTTTTATCACTTGGGTGACCTTTTATTTCCACAGTTTTCCTGGAGGTCCCAACGAGATACAGTCTATACCACCCATCACTGCAGATTGGTCTTTGGCCAAATGCATTATCTATAGAGAATAATACGTGAACCCCTTGTGCCTTGCTGCTCATGGCTTGTCAGATCCATGCCAACTTGGTAAATCAGCACTGGGCTTGAACTCCACACCCTTTGTATTGAGTTCTCAGCTGTTTATTACCAGTTTAGCACCCAGGTTTTGTTATTGGCTCCCATTTGTTTGCATCATTGGTGGAATTAGGACATTCCTTTTCATCTTTTTGGCTCTCTTTTGTGCTTCCATTTTGAGTGACGCTGTTAAAGTTGTTTTATTTTTTTTTGTCACAAGGAGGAGAAGCACAAGGAAAAACACAGACATAGGACCCCTTTAGGCTTGTTGATCAAGCCAGCCTCATAGACCTCATAGGTGACTTTGTGGTTCTCATTTATACTGGTTGTAGGTCAACAATAAAACTGGGTAACATTCTTCTTTCATCCCAACACTTTTCCCAGAGAGAGTATTCTCCCTGGCTTTCTGTAGGGAGTAAATTGTCAGCTCTGCATTTGGAGACAGCCAACTGTCCAGCTGAGGGCCCGAGACAAAAGGTGCCCAAACATCACATTTCTATCCACCATTGCCAGCTCTCATGGGGTCACCAAAGTCCTCTCCTCCTCCAGAAAAACTCCTGTTTCTTGTATGTATTCTCATTAGAATCCTAATTCTCTCTCTAAATGGATAAACTTCACCAGGGATCATTTGGACCTGCAATTGCCACTCTAGGAAATATGTGACTTGAACAAAATTGTTCACTTTAGAGGTTCTTTAGAAAACAAAGGGAATAAGATATTTTGGTCAGTATTCAGAGGCTTCCAAAGGAAATTCTGATTTTAAAACTGCTTCACTAAAAGATTCTTTGGCCACACTAATGAGCAATAGGACAAACTTAGGCAACAACAAACTAGACTCATTTTTATAGCAAATCTTCCCCCTCTTTTTCTCCAGTTAATTCCCTAGATCCAATCCTACCTCTTCCACTGTCTCCTCCCAAATGTTCAGCCTTCACACCTCCACTGATGCTTCCCTGCTCTTCCCCTTTCCAGCCCTTACACTTTCCCAACAAATCCAAAGATCTTTAAATATCAGTTACCTCTAAAGATATAACCCTTCCATAAGATAGCTATGCAGACAGCTGCAGAATTTAAACCTTGGACCAGAGCTGAATTAATAATTATAATTTAAGATTGTCCTAAACCCAGACAAGACCAGCAACTAGTCACAGAAGAATTTAGAATTCTTTTGGGTACATATGACCCAGGGTTTCCTGACCTATATTAATTTTATACATGTTGGTCAGGACCTCAGATACTGAATCATGGATGACAAAAGCTGATTAGACTGACTTGGATTCCTCTTTCTACTATAAACCTGAATGTCAAAAACAGGTCCAAAAAGCAGGGTAAAGTCTCCTAAAAGCCATAGCTAAAACATTTCTATAAAAATCTATTGGCCCATGATTCAATTATGCAAAAGTATAAAAGCTAGGCTATGGTTCCCTGTTGTTTGCTCAAACACTAACCTAGGTGTTGCAGTGAAGGTATGCTGTAGATGAGATTAACATCTACAATGAGTTTACTTAAAATAAAGGATACTACCCTCAATAATGTGGGTGGGCTTCATCCAATCAATTGATGGTATTAGGAGCATAAACTGAGGTTTCCCAGAGAAAAGAAATTCTGCCTGAATAATGTAACATAGGGGAGAGCAGCCAAGATGGCAGAGTAGAAAGACCCTGAGCTCAGCTCTTTTCATGAGCACACCAAAATCACAATTATCTACAAACCAATCATAGATGAAAAGGACTGGAACCTACCAGAAAAGCTCTTCTATGACTAAAGATATAGAGAAGGAAGCACAATGAGACAGGTAGGAGGGGCAAATTCATGATATAATTAAGTTCCATACCCTCAGTGGGTGATGCACAAACTGGAGAATAATTATATTGCAGAGGTTCTCATACAAGAGTGAGAGTTCTGAGCCCCACATCAGGCTCCCCAGCCTGGGGGTCCTGCACTGAGGAAACAAGACCAGTAGGGCTTAGTTTGGGGAGCCCCACAGGACTGGGGAAAATAGAGACTTCACTCTTAAAGGGCACACACAAAATCTCATGCACACTGGGACTCAGGGCAAAAGCAGTAATTTGATAGGAGTCAGGGTCAGACCCACTTGCTGGTCTTGGAGAGTCTCCTTGAATGTAAATGGAGTGAATGCCCCAACCAAAAGACACAGAGTGGCTGAATACATACAAAAACAAGACCTGTATATATACTGTCTATAAGAGACTCACTTCAGCTCTAGAGACACATACAGACTGAAAGTAAAGGGATGGAAAAAGATATTCCATGCAAATGGAAATCAAAAGAAAGCTGGAGCAGTTATACTTATATAAGCTAAATAGACTTTAAAATAAAAACTGTTACAAGAGACAAAGGACCCTAAAGATGCTACCAGAAAACTACTAGAGCTAATCAATGAATTTGGTAAAGTAGTAGGATACAAAATTAATGCACAGAAATCTCTTGTATTCCTATACACTAATGATAAAAAAATCTGAAGGTGAAATTAAGAAAACACTCCCATTTACCATTGCAACAAAAAGAATAAAATATTTAGGAATAAGCCTACCTAAGGAGACAAAAGACCTGTATGCAGAAAATTATAAGACACTGATGAAAGAAATTAAAGATCATACAAATGGATGGAGAGATATATCATGTTCTTGGATTGGAAGAATCAACATTGTGAAAATGACTCTACTACCCAAAGCAATCTACAGATTCAATGCACTCCCTAACAAAACTACCACTGGCATTTTTCACAGAACTAGAACAAAAAATTTCACAATTTGTAAGGAAACACAAAAGACCCCGAATAGCCAAAGCAATCTTGAGAAAGAAAAATGGAGCTGGAGGAAACAGGCTTACTGACTGCAGTCTATACTACAAAGCTACAGTAATCAAGACAGTATGGTACTGGCACTGAAACAGAAATATAGATCAATGGAAAAGGATAGAAAGCCCAGAGATAAACCAACGCACATATGGTCACCTTATCTTTGATAAGGGAGGCAAGAATATACAATGGAGAAAAGACAGCCTCTTCAATAAGTGGTGCTGGGAAAACTGGAGAGCTACATGTAAAAGAGTGAAAATAGAACACTCCCTAACACCATACACAAAAATGAACTCAAAATGGATTAAAGACTTAAATGTGGGCTTCCCTGGTGGCGCAGTGGTTGAGAGTCTGCCTGCCGATGCAGGGGACACGGGTTCGTGCCCCGGTCTGGGGGGATCCCACGCGCCGCAGAGCAGCTGGGCCTGTGAGCCATGGCCGCTGAGCCTGCGCGTCTGGAGCCTGTGCTCCGCAGTGGGAGAGGCCACAACAGTGAGAGGCCCGTGTAACGCAAAGGAAAAGAAAAAAAAAAAAAAAAGACTTAAATGTAAGACCAGACACCATCAAACTCTTAGAGGAAAACATGGGCAGAACACTTTTTGACATAAATCACAGCAAGATCCTTTTTGACCCACCTCCTAGAGAAACGGAAATAAAAACAAAAATAAACAAATGGGACCTAATGAAACTTAACAGCTTTTGCACAGTAAAGGAAACCATAAACAAGACCAAAAGACAACCCTCAGAATGGGAGAAAATATTTCCAAATGAAGCAACAGACAAAGGATTAATCTCCAAAATTTACATGCAGCTCAATAACAAAAAAACAAACAACCCAATCCAAAAATGGGCAGAAGACCTAAATAGACATTTCCCCAAACAAGATATACAGATTGCCAACAAACACATGAAAGAATGTTCAACATCATTAATCATTAGAGAAATGCAAATCAAAACTACAATGGGATATCCTCTCACACTGGTCAGAATGGCCATTATCAAAAAAATCTAGAAACAATAAATGCTGGAGAGGGTGTGGAGAAAAGGGAACCCTCTTGTACTGTTGGTGGGAATGTAAATTGATAGAGCCACTATGGAGAACAGTATGGAGGTTCCTTAAAAAACTAAAAATAGGGCTTCCCTGGTGGTGCAGTGGTTGAGAGCAGGGGACACGGGTTCGTGCCCCGGTATGGGAGGATCCCACATGCCATGGAGCGGCTGGGCCCGTGAGCCATGGCCACTGAGCCTGCGTGTCCGGAGCCTGTGCTCCACAATGGGAGAGGCCACAACAGTGAGAGGCCCGCGTAACGCAAAAAAAGAAAAAAAATAAAAACCTAAAAATAGACCTACCATACGACCCAGCAATCCCACTACCGGACATATACCCTGAGAAAAACATAATTCAAAAAGAGTCATGTACCAAAATGTTCATTGAAGCTCTATTTACAATAGCCAGGATGTGGAAGCAACCTAAGTGTCCAACAACAAATGAATGGATAAAGAAGATGTGGCAGGGCCTCCCTGGTGGCGCAGTGGTTGAGAGTCCGCCTGCCGGTGCAGGGGATGCGGGTTCGTGCCCCGGTCTGGGAGGATCCCACATGCCGCGGAGCGGCTGGGCCCGTGAGCCATGGCCGCTGAGCCTGCGCGTCCGGAGCCTGTGCTCCGCAACGGGAGAGGCCACAACAGTGGGAGGCCCGCGTACCGCAAAAAAAAAAAAAAAAAAAGAAGATGTGGCACATGTATACAATGGAATATTACTCAGCCATAAAAAGAAACAAAATTGAGTTATTTGTAGTGAGGTGGATGGACCTAGAGTCAGAGTGAAGTAAGTCAGAAAGAGAAAAACAAATACCATATGCTAACACATATATATGGAATCTAAGGGGAAAAAAAGGTCATGAAAAACCTAGGGGTAAGATGGGAATAAAGACACAGACCTACTAGAGTATGGACTTGAGGATATGGGGAGGGGGAAGGGTAAGCTGTGACAAAGTGAGAGAGTGGCATGGACATATATACACTACCAAACGTAAAATAGATAGCTAGTGGGAAGCAGCCGCATAGCACAAGGAGATCAGCTCGGTGCTTTTTGACCACCTAGAGGGGTGGGATAGGGAGGGTGGGAGGGAGGGAGACATAAGAGGGAAGAGATATGGGAACATATGTATATGTATAACTGTTTCACTTTGTTATAAAGCAGAAGCTAACACACCATTGTAAAGCAATTATACTCCAATAAAGATGTTAAAACAAAAACTAAAAATAGAACTACCATAGGACTCAGCAATCCCACTGCTTGGCATATACCCTGAGAAAAACATAATTCAAAAAGAGTCATGTACCAAAATGTTCACTGAAGCTCTATTTACAATAGCCAGGACGTGGAAGCAACCTAAGTGTCCATCAACAGATGAATGGATAAAGAAGATGTGGCACATATATACAATGGAATATTACTCAGCCATAAAAAGGAATGAAACTGAGTTATTTGTAGTGAGGTGGATGGACCTAGAGACTGTCATTCAGAGTGAAGTAAGTCAGAAAGAGAAAAACAAATACCATATGCTAACACATATATATGGAATCTAAAAAAAAATAATGGTCGTGAAGAACCTAGGGGCAAGATGGGAATAAAGATGCAGACCTACTAGAGAATGGACTTGAGGATATGGGGAGGGGTAAGTGTAAGCTGGGACAAAGTGAGAGAGTGGCATGGACATATATACACTACCAAACGTAAAATAGATAGCTAGTGGGAAGTAGCCACATAGCACAGGGAGATCAGCTCAGTGCTTTATGACCACATAGACAGTTGGGATAGAGAGGGTGGGAGGGAGGGAGATGCAAGAGGGAAGAGATATGGGGACATACATATATGTATAACTGATTCACTTTGTTATAAAGCAGAAACTAACACACCATTGTAAAGCAATTATACTCCAGTAAAGATATTTTTTAAAAAAAGACAAAGAAGGACACTACATACTGATCAAGGGATCAAATGAAGAAGTTATAACATTTTAAATATATATACACCTAACATAGGACCACATAAATATATAAGGTAAGTATTAACAGACATAAAAGGAGAGATTAACAGTAACACAATAACAGTAGGAGACTTTACCACCACACTTACACCAATGGACAGATCATCCAGACAGAAAATCAGTAAGAAAACACAGACCTTAATACATTAGACCAAATGGGCTTAATTGATATCTATATAGAGCATTCCATACGAATGCAGCAGAATACACATTCTTTTCAAGTGCACATGGAACAGTCTCCAGGATAGATCACATGCAAGGCCACAAAACAATCTTCAGTATATTTAGGAAATTAAAATCATATCAAGCATCTTTTCCAACCACAATACTATGAGACTAGAAATCAACTACAAGAAAAAAACTGTGAAAAACACAAACACGTGGAGGCCAAACCATATGGATGGCCAAAACAACCAATGGATCACTGAAGAAATTAAAGAGGAAATCAAAAAGTACCAAGAGAAAAATGAAAACAAAAACACCTATGGGATGCAGCAAAAGCAGTTCCAAGAGGGAAGTTTATACCAATACAATCTTACCTCGAGAAAAAAAAAAAAAATCTCAAATAAACACCCTAACCTTACACCTAAAGCAACTTGAGAAAAAAGAACAAACAAAACCCAAAGTTAGTAGAAGGAAAGGAATAATAAAGATCAGAGTAGAAATAAATGAAATAGAGACTTAATAAAAAACAATAGAAAGGATCAATGAAACTAAAAGCTGGTTTTTGAAAAGATAAACAAAACTGATAAACCTTTAGCCACACTCATCAAGAAAAAAAAGGGAGAGGGATCAAATCAATAAAATTAGAAATGAAAAAGGATAAGTTACAAATGACACTACAGAAATACAAAGGATCATAAGAGACTACTACAAACAACTATATGCCAATAAAATAGACAACCTAGAAGAAATGGACAAATTCTAACAAAGGTAAAATCTCTCAAGACTGAACCAGAGAAAAAATAGAAAATATGATCAGACTGATTACCGGGAATGAAATCGAATCAGTAATTTTAAAACTCCTAACAAATGGCTTCACAGGTGAAGTCTACCAAATATTTAGGGAAGAGTTAACACCTATCCTTCTGAAACCATTCCAAAAAAATTGCAGAGGAAGGAATACTTCTGAGCTCACTCTATAAGACTAGCATCACCCTGATACCAAAAGCAGACCAAAAAAAAGAAAATTAGAGGCTAATATCACTGATGAACATAGATGCAAAAACCCTCAGCAAAATACTAGTAAACCAAATCCAACAATACAGTAAAAGGATTATACACCATGATCAAGTGGGATTTAATCCAGGGATGCAAGAATTTTCAATATCTACAAACCAATCAATGTGATATACCACATTAACAAACTGAAGAGTAAAAACCATATACATGATCATCTCATTAGATGCAGGAAAAGCTTTTGATAAAATTCAACATCCATTTATGATAAAAACTCTCTGGAAAGCAGGTAAAGAGGAAACATGCCTCAACATAATAAAGGCCATATATATGACAAACCCACAGGTAACATCATATGCAATGATGAAAAGCTGAAAACATTTCCTCTAAAATCAGGAACAAGGCAAGGATGTCCACTCTTGCCACATTTATTCAACATAGTTTTGGAAGTCATAGCCACAGCAATCAGAAAAGTAAAAGAAATAAAAGTAATCCAAATTGGAAAGGAAGAAGTAAAAGTATCACTGTTCGGAGATGACATGGTACTACTGTACATAGAAAATCCTAAAAACCCCACCAGAAAACTACTGGAGCTTATCAATAAATTCAGTAAAGTTACAGGATATAAAATTAATACACAGGGGCTTCCCTGGTGGCGCAGTGGTTGAGAGTCCTCCTGCCAATGCAGGGGACACAGGTTCGTGCCCCGGTCCGGGAAGATCTCACATGCCGCAGAGCCGCAGGGCCTGTGAGCCATGGCCACTGTGCCCGCATGTCCAGAGCCTGTGCTCCACAATGGGAGAGGCCATAAGAGTGAGAGGCCCGCATACCACAAAAAAAATAAAATAAAATAAAATAAATAATACACAGAAATCTGTTGTATTTCTATACACTAACAACATAGTATCATAAAGAGAAATTAAGGAAACAAGCCCATTTACCATCACATCAAAAAGAATAAAATGCCTAGGAATAAATCTACCTAAGGAGGCAAAAGACCTGTACTCCAAAAACTATAAGATGCTGACAAAAGAAATTGAAGACAAAACAGATGGAAAGATATACCATTTTCTTGGATTGGAAGAATCAATATTGTTAAAATGACCATAGTACCTAAGGTAACCTACAGATTCATTGCAATCCCTATCAAAATGCCAATGGCATTTTTCACAGAACTAGAACAAATAATTTTAAAATTTGTACAGCAACATAAAAGACCCCCCCAATAGCTAAGCAATCTTCAGAAAGAAGAACTGAGCTGGAGGAATCATGAGCCCTGACTTTAGAATATACTACAAATCTACAGTAATCAAAACAGTATGGTACTGGCACAAAAACAGACACATAGATCAATGGAAAAGAATAGAGAGCCCAGAAATAAACCCACACACCTAGGGCCAATTAATCTATGACAAAGGAGGCAAGAATACACAACAGAGAAAAGACAGTCTCTTCAATAATTGGTGCTGGGAAAACCGGACAGCTACATGTAAAAGAATGAAATTAGAACATTCTCCAACACCATATAAAAAAATAAATTCAAAATGTATTAAAGTCCTAAATGTAAGACGGGATAGTATAAAACTTCTAGAGGATAACATAGGCAGAACACTCCTTGACATAAATCGCAGCAATATTTTTATGGATCCATCTCCCAAAGTAAAGGAAATAAAAGCAAAAGTACACAAATGGGACCTAATTAAACTTAAAAGCTTTTGCACCACAAAGGAAACCATCAACAAAACGAAAAGACAACCCACTGAATGGGAGAAAGTATTTGCAAATGATATGACTGATAAGGAATTAATATTCAACATATTCAACAGCTCATACAACTCAACATTAAAAAAAAAACAACTCCATTAATAAATGGGCAGAAGAACTGAATAGACATTTCTCCAAAGAGGAAATGCAGATGACCAACAGGCACATGAAAAGATGCTCAACATCACTAATCATCAGTGAAAATCAAAACCACAATGAGATATCATCTCACACCTCTCAGAATGGCTTTCATCAAAAAGAACACAAATAACAAATGCTGGTGAGGATGTTGGAGAAAAGGGAACCCTCACACACTGTTTGTGGGAACGTAAGTTGGTGCGGTCACTGTGGAAAACAGGACGGAGGTTTCTTAAAAAGCTAAAAATAGAAATACCATATGCCCCAGCAATTCCACTCCTGGGCACATATCCAAAAAGAAACCAAAAATGCTAGTCAAAAAGATACATGGATCCCAATGTTCACAGTAGCATTATTTACAATTGCCAAGATATGGAAACAATCTAAGTCCATCAACAGATGAATGCCTAAAAAAGATGTGAGATTTTATATATATATACATAATCTCACATACACACACACACACACACACACACACACACATATATATATGTATGTATGTATACACAATGAAATACCATTCAGCCATTAAAAAAGAATGAAATTTTGCCATTTGCAGCAACATGGATGGACTTGGAGGGCATTAGGCTAAGAGAAATAAGTCAGGCAGAGAAAGACAAATACTGTATGTTATCACTTGTGTCTGGAATCTAAAAAATACAGTGAACTAGTGAATATAACCCAAAAAAAGAAGCAGACTCACAGATATGGAGAACAAACTAGCGGTTACCAGTGGGGAGGGGCAGGGAGGGGCATTATAGGGGTGGGGAGTGGGAGGCACAAATTATTGGTTGTAAGATAGGTTTAAGGATGTAAGATAGGTATAAATTTTTTAATTAAAAATAAATAAATAAACAAATAAATAAAACACTTTCCCCTCAGAACAAATAAAAAGCACCTTCCCCTCAAAAAAAAAAATCTACCTGAGTCTCCAGACTGCTGGCCTGCCCAACAGATTTCAGACTCATGACTGCAACTTAAACCCTTAATTTCCAGCCTGCCCTAAATACAGATTTTGGAGTTGCCAACACACCACAATTGAGTGAGCCAATTCCTTGAAATAAAAATAAAGCCTAAATAAAGACTTCTAAATTTATCTATTTATTTACAGATATGTATACCTCTCTCCTATTGGTTCTGTTTCTCTGGAAAACCTGACTGTTACAGCCCTGCAGATCAAAGAGCTAGATGGCCCACTTCCCAACTGACCACCTTTGTTAATAAGGACATGTGTCAATATTGTAAACAGAATGCACACTGGTAAAACATCATCCCATTTTACAAACAACCAAAAAAACCCCAAGACAAATAAAAGTCCATCAATTTAGGTCAATGAAGGTGCTACAAGAAAGGAAAATGCACCCAATATATTGTCTTACCCCTAAACATCCAAGGTATGTTAACTATAATATAGATGGTCACCCTCATCCCTGTTGATGCCTCTCAGAAGCATTCCTCCTAGGAGAAAGGTACTCATGCCTGCCCTAACAGACCAGGCTCCCTAGAATGTGTGAAAACCCTCCCCAGTCATCTATTGCAAAAGGCTGGAATTCTGGGACTGAGACATATACTCACCATCAGTGACACTCGAAGGTGCACAGTCCTTCATGCTTTCGTGCATTTATTCATTTCTTCATTTGTTGATTCATACTTTCACTATCTCCAGCTACCACAGGTAAACAATGAAATTACAAAACACTAATCAACAGAGGAATAAAGATACTGGGGACCCAGAGGAGGAGGTAAGTGGGATTTTTGCCAACAATCCTCATGTGGGTCAGAGTTATTATCACTATTTATGGGGAAACGAAGGATCAGAGAGATTAAGTGACTAACCCACAGAGGACAGAGGAAGGGAGAACTGGTAGAAGCCCAAGAGATAAGGCATGGAGAACACTAAAGTGGGGAGAGCCAGCCTCACTTCCTAATTTTTTTCCTGGGACACCTGGGATTTTTTGCTTCCTCCATCCTTCCTTTCCTCCAAGGAATCATTGTCAAGGGAAATCCTCCTTTCTTCACAGTCTTCTCCAGAGACTGAATCTTGCCCCAGGAGAAAGGAAATAGAAAATGGCTCTGTGCCATCTTATTTGTGAGCTGGAAGCTTGATATCCTAGCAGGAGTTGCCTCAGCCTCCCTAATTGGGATTGGAGTCATGCAACACTGCCAGGCCTCTCAAGTTGATTACATGTCACTTCCTCAGAGCTGACTGGCCTATTTTGATTCTGTTTTAGGAAATCTCCCTCATTAGCATTTGCTGCTCCGTTTGGGGGTCAGGTTAGCCAAGTTTACACCTAGAATTTTCTCATATTTCTTTTCATTACCACAGAATATCCCTATGGAACTTGTTCCCCACTCCTCCCAGTTCCACATCCCACAATGGGTAATCAGATCTCAGGGGCTGGAGGAGATGGTAACCTTATATGTCACCTCTACTAGGAGGTACAAAGAATTTGTGAAGTAATGAGAAACACTGGTTCTTGAAGTTAGAAGACCTAGATTGTAAGGGTGGGATTTGGGGCACTAATAAAGGAAGGGAAGAGATTCCCCTTGGCACTGGGTGGACTCTACTAGAGAGGGGTTGCTTATTCTCCAGGGAGGTTAAAGCAATGCTAGCTGAGTTCCCACTGCCCACCTTAATTCTCCCTTTGCATTCCCAGAGCTGAGTGAATTGGAATTATCATTGTCACCAGCACATTCCCAAATGGCATTCTCAACTCTAATGTTTTTTAGTAAGCTATACTGGAAATGTGTACATTGGGCCTGGTCTAGAAGGAATAGCCACATGAAGAGTGTCAGCTGGGCCTGGATAGAATATTAGCCAGGGTTTCAGATCAGCCAATCTACCTGCTCTTTTCACAATCCACCCATCGGGAATTGCCTTATTAATGCTCAAATGGAGTCTTCCTGGGATTCTTGCTTTCCTGCAGCATAATGTCCTGGAGGCTGAATGGTCATCAAGTCTATTCCCTATTCTTGAGCACTTGGCTGACCCACATTTCTCCCTTGCATCTAAGTGGGGGCATGAGCTTAGACATGAGCGCTGTGCTTGACTCCTAAAATGTCTACATAATCCTCCACAAAAGGAATCCCTTTTTTCTTTGGGCAGGCGGATGTAGACAATCTAGAAGAGGTCTCCAGGGCCCTGGAGAATTCCAGGGCTCTAGGAAATAGTGGAGTCACACATCGTGGCTTTGTCCAATATCCTGCTTCCCAGCTTATTTACTCTCCTGAAGAAAATAAAAAGAAACAAAAGAATATCTCTTCAGGGCAGAAGCAAACACAGCTGCAAAGCAAACAGCCACACCAAGGGTCCCCAGAGCAGTAGGCTGCTTGCCAGGCTTCAACGAGGAATATCATTCCACTGGTGCCCATCCCCAGCCTCTATCATTTCTACTATGATGAGAAATATAGTCACTAACTTCCAACTCCATTAATTTTAGGCAAGTATTAGCATAAATAATCAAATAACGGGCCTCTCGTTCCCTGTAGCTTCTGTTGACATAGGAATGAGGCTGCAAAGATGAATTACCAAGTACATATCTCCTTTCTGCTTATCTTTTCAATAATATCTTTTCCCCACATACTCAACAATATCTTTTCCCCACATACTCCGTAACCCACAACCACTGCGAGGTAGCCAGCACCAAACTCTACTGTCCTCATGGTGGAAGAGGGTAGCACTGAGCCCTCACTCCTTTACCTAGTACCCCTGTTGACCATAGTAGGCATCTAGGGTGAATGGCACTATTAGGGGAATTGGAAGGCTTAAGTTTGGGGTCAGTCAGGGTTGTGGGTCAGCTTGTAGCCAGAGGTAGGGTCAGGCCATTGTAAGCTTAAAGGTCAGGCCAGAGGTAGAGATCCATTTGCAGCTGAAGAATAGAAAGGATGTCCATATTCTTCATAGGAACTGATCCCAGGAAGTGGCAGCATTAGCCAAGTTTTCTAGTGACATACATGAATTTACACCCTTTCAGCCTCCACTGCTATTCTGAGGCAGGGAAGAATTGGAAAACAGTTCCTCTGCATTTGGATTTTCTTTGAGAATTTAATTGAAAAGAGTCTCCAGGGCCCAGATACCAAACCCCAAAAAAACTTTTTGTCCATGGGAAAGATCTCCTCTTAACTCTTCTGGGTAGCACTTTCTACAATTTGAATGTAAGCCCCAGGATGGCAGGGATTTTACTTTATACAACATCATATCCCCAGTGCCAAGAAAAGTTCTTAGCATATAGCTAGTGCTTAGTTAATTTGTGTTGAATGAATGAATAAAAGTTGTCCAGGCTTGGTGGGGTAGGAAGGAACTGTGGGTTGACTGGCTGGCCCCCACAAACAGGATATCTGTCAGGAATGCCTGCATTCTCTCCCATTCAACACCCTGACTGAAAGAAATGACCACCCTGCACCATTTCCATGAGAGTCCAAATCTCCTCAAACCTCTCATGACCTCTTGTAGGGTTCCTTTAAACCTCCTCTTTAAGGGCTAAAGTCCCAGTTTACCAGCCTAGGAGTTAACTTCTCAGTTGTGGGATAAACCTTTCCTTTCTCTTTACTCTCACTCTAAAGGGATCTCATAAAGGAGAGGAGATAAACACAGGTGCTTAGTTTTCCTTCTTAAATTAGAAGCCATGATGCTGGATCACAAAGAACCGAAGGGCCAGCCAGGTCTCCAGGGCTCACAGGTGCAGCAATTTGATCCCTTCCCAGATTTGAGCATAATAAACTGGTAGAGAAAACTCACAATTTCACACCTCCTGCCTTTCCCTGTTTCTTCCCCTAGAGCTCTAGAACCTCCAAAGCCCTCTTGTAGACCAAGATCTGAGATGTGGTAAAGCTGCCCCATCTCCTTCCAGGCATACTATCCCACAATTTCTCCTCACCCTGCTGGCAAGTATACCTCCAGCCAGCCTTATGCTGGTTCTCTAGACCAGAATCAGGCACAGATCTCTATGTGACACCTGTCAGGTAGCCCCCTACCACACCAGGCTCAGCTTAGATTTAACTTTGTCTCCTATTCCCAGTCATCCTTGAAAACTGACCAAGCCCAGAATCAGATGCACTCCACGAGGGTTATCCCTGTCTTATACTGTGAGATGGCAGCCAGTCACAGACACAGAGCCTGCCATCTGACACTCCCATGTGAGAAGCTCCTGGCCTCTCCTTCCAGAGACCTCCGCCCCTCCCCTTCAGAGAGGAAGCCCAAACCCACAGTTCTGCTTTTGATCAGCTGCCAAATAATCCTCATAAGGCACCTTGCTTTCATTTCAACTCTCCACAGTAAGCCCCCAAAGACCCAAGTAAAAGATGGAAGATGTAATGGGAAGCTGAGGGCCTTGGAAGAGCTGTTTCTAAGCTATGACTATAACAGCTTTGGCTTCCTAGGCTGGGGAGGGGATGGGAAGGGGTGGTTACCCATCTCTCCCATTTCTCCCATTTTTCTGCTTTTCTCCAAAGCACCTTCTCATCTAGGACTCTCATACATCCTGAGATGTCATTCACAGCTAGTGGGCACTGAGGCCATGAGTTCTCTGCCCCCTCCCAGATACCTCTCTAAACATGTCCTCATCTCCCCGGCATGGCTCAAGACTTCCTCATCCTGCACGTACTTGGTGGCATTATTCTCCCTGCAATTCCCCCCTCCCCTGCCACCCAGAGTGTCCAACATAGCTTGACACATGACAGCAGCCTGGTTAATATTTTTATGTTGGCCAAAGGAATGGTCTCTTTTTGTTTCTCCCTACCCAGTCTTGTTAGTCAACAAGAGGCTCCTCAAACCCACTCCCCCCCCTGTGGCCTGGGTTCATACCAGCTCCACATTCCGTCTATCCTCTGTCCTACTGGTTCAAATCCTGCCCTGCGTAGTCCCACTCAGCTAACAAATAGAGGCACTGCTCTGGGGTCCTAACAGATATTAATTCATTAAGTCTTCACGCCGGTAGGTAGACACTACTCTTATCTTCATTTTACAGATGAGAAATTAAGACACAAAGAGGTCAAACAGCTAACATAGGGCGGAGCCTAGATTTGGAGCCAGACTGTCTGCCCCACCTCCTTTAACCATCCCGCCAAGTGGCCTTTCCCACCCTCCAGCACTTAAACCCTCCCTCCCTAGAAGGAGGCCACTTATTTAGTGTAGCAATGGGAAGTTTTATTTCGACATCCGATATGGAGTAAAGTAACCGTCAGAAGTTGGTGTATGCAGACCAGTGTGTCTTGGGCAGGGTCTGAAGGCTGTAACCATGTAAGTAGTCTCTTGTTCCTTCGCCCATCATGGGCCCGCAAAGCTTCCGACACCCTCTGGAGCTCTCCACGCCACGGCACTGGACAGAGGTGTTTGAGACCCTCCTTTGTCCAGTCCCCTGAGAGAAGGAAGGAGGTGCAGCAGATCCATCCGGGCTCTCCCTGGAAGAGACCCGCCGCGTCATGGCGCGGTCCAGTCAGCAGGCTGCAGATCCCAGGCGCTTGCTGCTCTCTGGCGGCCGGAGCCGGGAGTCCGGGGACCCGGGAATCGCACCGTCTACACTCGGCGCGCCCAAGGGCACCAGCAGTGACCGAGACGCTGGGGAAAGGGCGGGAGGGAGACTTAACTGAGTGGTAAGAGGGAGGAGGCCGGGAAGGGGCGCGGGAGGTGGAAGGGAGCGGACCGCGAGGGGAGAGGGCGGGCGTGAGCACCCGCGGCGCGGCGGGGGTGGCTTCCGCGGGGTCGGAGCGCGAGCCAGTGCCACCGCCCCTTGGGACCCCGGAACGCCAGCTCGCCCAGAGCGCAGATCCCCTTCTTCCGGCAAGTGTGGCGCCGGGTCCCTCGGTGCCAGCGCCCCCTCCTCATCCCCGGCGCTGCCCTTCCTCCGTCCCGGCCCCGCGCCCAGTAGCTAGCACCTCAGTGGTCGCCGCCCGCACCGCCCGTCCCCGAGCCGCCGCTTTGCCCGCTCGCCTGGGCACGCTGCGAGAGAGGCGCGCGTCGCCAGCCCCGGCTCTTCGGTCCCACTCCGCGGCCGCCCGCTCCGCTTGCGGGCAGTAGTGCTCCACGTCACAGGAACTGAGGCAGGACCCCGACAGGACCAGCGCGCGGGTCTGGAGCCGGAGCCCCCAGCCCTACCAGTCGCTCGTCCTGCGCCTAGGCCCGGCCCCCGACGGCCGCGCGTTGAGATGACTTTCCGCTATCTCCTGAACGTCAGTTTCGAGGGACCCTGCTCCGACAGCAGCGCCGGGAGCTCCAGCGCGGGCGGTGGCGGGGGTGGCGCGGGCGGCGCGGCCGCCTCGGAGGGCCGGGCGGTGGACGGCGTGCGGGTGACCGCAGGCGGTAGCAGCGGCGGCGGCGTGGTGGGCGCGGGCAGCGGCGAGGACAACCGGAGCTCCGCTGGGGAGCCGGGGGGCACCGGCGCCAGCAGCGAGGTGAACGGCACGGCGGCCGTCGGGGGGCTGGTGGTGAGTGCGCAGGGCGTGGGCGTGGGCGTCTTCCTGGCCGCCTTCATCCTCACGGCCGTGGCGGGCAACCTGATGGTCATCCTCTCCGTGGCCTGCAACCGCCACCTGCAGACGGTCACAAACTATTTCATAGTGAACCTGGCCGTGGCCGACCTGCTGCTGAGTGCCACGGTGCTCCCCTTCTCGGCCACCATGGAGGTTCTGGGCTTCTGGGCCTTCGGCCGGGCCTTCTGCGACGTGTGGGCCGCCGTGGATGTGCTGTGCTGCACGGCCTCCATCCTCAGCCTCTGCACAATCTCAGTGGACCGGTACGTGGGCGTGCGCCACTCTCTCAAGTACCCAGCCATCATGACCGAGCGCAAGGCGGCCGCCATCCTGGCGCTGCTCTGGGCCGTAGCCCTCGTGGTGTCTGTGGGGCCGCTGCTGGGCTGGAAGGAACCGGTGCCCCCTGACGAGCGCTTCTGCGGCATCACGGAGGAGGCGGGATACGCTGTTTTCTCCTCCCTGTGCTCTTTCTACCTGCCTATGGCCGTCATTGTGGTCATGTACTGCCGCGTGTATGTGGTAGCGCGAAGCACCACGCGCAGCCTGGAGGCGGGAGTCAAGCGCGAGCGGGGCAAGGCCTCAGAGGTGGTGCTGCGCATCCACTGTCGCGGCGCAAGCACTGGCTCAGACGGAGCCCACGGTGGGATGCGCAGCGCCAAGGGCCACACCTTCCGCAGCTCACTGTCGGTGCGTCTGCTCAAGTTCTCCCGTGAGAAGAAGGCGGCCAAGACACTGGCCATCGTCGTGGGTGTCTTCGTGCTCTGCTGGTTCCCCTTTTTCTTCGTCCTGCCACTGGGTGAGTGACCCCTCTCCCACCAGCCCCTTCTCTTCCTCCCTGAGCCTGTGACCATCCCTTCCTGGCACCCAGACTTGGATGGCCCTTCCCAGTGGAGGGTGACTCTCCACCTGAACATGGAATGTTTACTGCCTGGTCTCTTAGACGTGTGCGCGTGCTGCTTTGTGGGACACAAATAGGCTCTTCATGCTTGCAGGATTTGTTTTATGAGCTCCTAACTTTTCTGGCCTTCCCCCTTCTTCACTGCCATTACAAGCCCTGGGCTTGTTTTACACTCCCAACTCTAAATACAAAACGTCAGTGGAAATCTGTGCAGGCATCTGGTCCCGTAGTATGTGGCGAGCAGTGTATGTTCTTGTCTACATATCTCCCTCCCTCCACCACCAGGGCCTACGTTCATTCATGGGCAGCAATCCCTGGCCAGCCTACGTGAATATCAGCAGACACCGGAAGCCACCTGCTTTCTCTCAGTTTGGAAGCTGGGCCCCCCTGGGAGGCCCTCCCCAGCTGGTATTTGTGAATGCCGTGGGCTCTCATTTCTGAAATCTCCTCTTGGCGGGGGCGGGGGGGGGGTGTCTGTGTGGGGGTGAGAAAGAAAGGGAAAGGGCATCTTATGAAGTGGAAAGTTAATATTGTTCATCGTAGTTTCTTAAATTTACGGAGTCCTAGCACTTCTGGAGAACTTTGCTATTTCTTTCACAGGCTTTCCTGTAGTCCTGGGAGGTGGGCAGCTGTTCTCAGGACCTTCCTCCCATGCCTTGAGGCCCTTCCTGGAAGCCTTGGGGCTCGGTCAGCACAGGGAGAAGAAAGGGAACGGCATCTATGGGGTTGCATTTGCCCTGAGTCACTTCACCCACAGGTGCAACCAGCCAGCCTAAGCCAGGACCTTCCATGTACCTGTAATCACCCACATGGAACAGATGATAACATTTCGCCATATTTGCCTCAGATCACTTCCTCTCTCTCTTTTCAAATAAACTGAACAGCCACAACTAAGTTCCCTCCTCCTGTCCCTTCCTCATTTTCTCCCTCTCTCCGCAGAGATAAATCTGGTGTTTATCACTCCCACACACGTTTATACTCTTACTACAAACACCTGAATCCATAATAATAAATAGCATTGTTTTGTGTGTCCTTTGGGCTTATATCAGTTGCACCAGCTGTGCACATCCATCTTCAGTTTGCCCTTTTCACCCGATGTTTTGTCGTTGAGATTTATCCGTTCTGGTTATTTTAGCAACAGTATAGTATTCTGTTTGAGAGTATGCCATGGTGTGTTGATGCAGTCTCCTGCTGAGTGTTTGGTTTTTCTAATTTTTCGCTGTTACAGTCAACACTGCAAAAGGCTACTGTTTTTTGAGGTCGAGATCACGTCTCCCTCTTCCAAAAAGTCATCCCTAAGTCTCCATGGCCTCTGCCCTTGTTGGCAGACACTGCTCTTCCTCAACCCCTCATCTCTGCTGCTCCTCACACCTTGTGTGGGAAACCTTGGGCTATCTTGCCTCTCCCTTCCTGCCGGTCTGCACTGTGCCCAGCCTCCCATGGCATCTCACCAAGTCTAGAACAAAGCCCAGGGCCACGATACAGCTGAATTTAGTGGAATCTGGTAATAACGAGCAAGCAGGACAGAGGCCAAGCAGGGAAACAGAATATTCTGATCTGCCATGATGTGGCTTGGAGGGCAGGACAGCAGAGAGAACAGGAGGACAGAGCCTGTGCTACAAGTAGGAGTGGCCTGAGGGTTGTGCAGGAAGAAGGGGGGCCAGGAGCAACCCGCCCCCCAGGAGCTCTGGGGCCAGGCCTGGGAGGAGGGAGGCATCTTTGGAGGAACAGGGAACATTCTGAGCAGCAACTTTTGGGGTTGAATGTGGAATCCAAGGGGCTGGCATATTTTGGTAGGAGGTGCCAGTATGTGCTTGGGGGAAGAGGAGGTTGGAAACTTAGATAAGGGGACCAAGGATGGATATGGTTGCAGAAGCAGGAGTGTGGAGTACAGTCTCCCAGAAAGAGGATGGATGGACAAAGAGAAGAGACGGGCTGTGGAAGGAGCCTTGGGGAGTACCCACTTTGAAAGAACCCAGAGGAGCCAGAGAAGGGGGCAGCCAGGAGAAGGTGGTACTGCCCTCCTTGCAGGCCCTGGTTCCCACACCAGGTGTGAGGAACAGCAAACGTGGGAGGATTGAGAAAAAGCACTGTGTGCCAGCAAGGGCCACAGGCCATGGAAATGAAGGTGCCCAGTAGGGCCACAACCTGGGGTTGTTGAACAGACCCAGGGTGCCCTTCACCCACATCTCCACACACAAAGCCAAGTGGAAGCAGGAGCCCTAGCCACAGCAGTGACATGGCCAGTGAGCAGCCCCAATAGCCCGGAGGATATCGAAAGCTTTAGGAAGTGGGCCCAGGGTCCCAGGGGTACACCGGCACAGGGGGCCATGAACAGCCATCTATCACCTGAAATGTTTTAGTCAAGCCAGAGCTGCAGCAGAGAGAGATACAGACAAGGTATGCTGACCTGTGGGGCCATTGGGGCCCAAGTTGCTGGGCAGGAAAGAATGGGACACAAGCACAGGGCGCCTAAAATCCTGAGGGGCTCAGAGAAGGACTAGGGGTCATCCCCCACACCTCTGTTTCCCTGTCTGTGACTCGAGCTGGGCAGTGACTACATTGGTGAATATATATGTAAAGTCATCCGTCTGTACTCTTAAAATGTACACACTTTATAAACTTAACTGTCAGTATCTTATGCCTTAATGAGAGACAGAGAGAGGGAGAGAAGGCGGGAGGAGGCAGGAGGAGGTTGTGAGTCATCTGAGGAATTGGTGTCCAGGCTGGAAATCACACTTTGGCAGCCAGGTGTGGAGGGCAGATTCAGCGTTTGCGTCTCAGAGTGCTGGCCAAGTGCTGAAGGATCCATCTCCACAGGCTCCCTGAGGTGGCGCAGGGTCCACAGACTCAGGGAGAGAGGCAGGGGGTGCACTGCAGCAAGTTCTCAGGAATGGCATTACTGTTCCCTGGCCCAAAAGCCTGAAGAAGAGGCTGGCATTATATCTCCTATCTGTGCCTTTGTGGCACATGGCACATAGTAGATGCTTGGTCAGTGTGTGTATAGAAGGAAGAAGTGGCAGAACCCATGGCCTTTTCACATCCTTCCATGCCGAGGATCTGGTTGACAAAGCACAGCCCTCTATCTTTACTATTATTATTATTATTATTCCTGTGGTAAGAACACAACATGAGATCTACCCTTTTAACAAATTTTTAAGCATGCGGTATTTTTAACTCTAGGCACAAGGTTGTACAGCAGATCTGTAGAATTAATTCATCTTGCTTAACTAAAACTTTATGCCTATTGATTAGCAACTCCCCATTTCCCCCTCCCCTCAGCCCCTGGCACCCACCATTCCACACTTTCTTTGAATTTGACTATTTTAGATACCTCATGGAAGTGGAGTCATGCAGTCCTTCTGTGACTGGCTTATTTCACTTAGTATAACAGCCTCTGTGTAAGCAGAGACCTCCCTTACTCACAATGCATTGGGGGTCACCCCCCATTTATGTGACCTAAAAAAGTGAGTGACTATTATGAACAAGCAATGAGCTTTTTCCATTTTTAAAAATCATGGATAGCTTCAAACACATAGGTAGACAGAACTGTGTGATGGCCCCAGCTTCAACAAGTATCAACCCAAGGCTGATCTTCGTTCATTTCAACCCCCGCCCACTTTCCACCACTGCTTATTATTTTGAAGAAAACCCCAGACACCATATCAGTTCATCTGTAAATTCTTCAATGTATATTTCTAGAAGAACTTTTTAAAAATAACCACAATCCATTATAACACAAAAAATAGTTGTTTAATAGTACCAAATATCTTAGTGTTCAAATGTTGCTGATTTCCTTATAAAATTTTAGTTTATTTGTTTGAATCAGGGTCCAAAAAAAAAGTACATACGTTGCATGCACTTCATTTGTCTCCTCAGTTTCTTTGATTAATAAGATTCCCCTACCCCCACCTTTTCCCTTTCAGCTTATTTGGTGAAGAAACCAGATTGTTTGTCCCAAAGGAGTTGCCCACATTTTGGAGTTTGCATCCCTATTAGTGCCATTTAATGTGTCCCCTTGTTCCCTGTACTTCCTGTAAACTGGCTTGATCAGATTCAAGTTCAGTGTTTGGGACAAGATTTCTTTTCTTCTGTGATGTTAAGATTGATCAGGGGTTCAGATGCAGTCAGCCTGATTCATTCATTATAAAATGTTCCATCAGCTTTTCACCTGCTAGTTTTAGCAGCCATTGACAATGGCCTGGACCCATTATATCACTGGGACTGAAAGTGGTGATATCCAAATTCTGTCATTCCTTCTGCATTTGTAGACTAAAATTCTAAAAAGAATTCACCACTAGCTGTTTGGTCACTTGAAATAGAGTCCATACAGGAAAATCAGGAGAGCTGCTCGATGCTCTCCTTTATCAAAAGAAGAGTCAATTTCCTAGCAATCTTTCCAAAGGGGACCAATAGGTTTTTTAGTACCATGTTAAAAGTGATTTTTAAATCTGTCACACATTATAGACATCACTGTTTTGGGGTTGGCCAATAGGTACCCTTGGCCCTAGAGTTCTTGTTACTTCCTGCCTAGGTCAGAGATCAGAGGTCAAACTGAAGCCAGGGTTAAGGGTCAGTTGACAGACATGCTTTAAGCTTTAAATCTCACCAAATGCCTCAGCACCTGCTTACCTCCCCCCAGGCTCAGCTCCAGGTTCGCTTCTGCCCTAGATCCTGGCCATGAAGGCCCTGAGCATTGCCATAGGACATGACCACTTCCTGTGTGGCTTGGTCCTCCCAGACAGCCAGAGCCCTTGAGCCCACTCCTCATGGGAAAGTCTCTGAGTTCCTGAGCCCACTTCTGACCCCACCTGAACCCTGCCCCATCCTGCTTCATGAGCTATATGCCCACCAAAAAGATCTCCTTGAATGCTAGAGGATTTGCCTGACCTCCTTTGTAAATGGTGACCCAGTAGAACATTGGCCTGGACCCCTGAGAGCCAGCATGGGGACCTAGTGGGCAATGCCCCAGCAATTCAGTGCTGGGACTCCTGGACAGAGCAACCACTGTCTGGGAACTTCTCTCCTCTGGCAAAAGTACTGATCTGCTCCAACTCATGAGCCATTTGCCAGTGTGGCCTGAGAACTGACAAGTTCATGTTCAGATCAGGGTCATGTTCAGCCGAGCACAAGGGCCATTTGGCAGGGACTTCAGCCTTGGGCACGCAGAGCTTGGGGTGTGACCACTCCAAGGCCACAGATCAGGGAATGAGTTAAGAAGTGACAAGAGTGGAAAAGAGGGGGAGAGAGGGAAGGTGGAGAGAGAGAGAGGGGAGAAGGGGAGGGAGAAGAGCTGAAGGGGAATGGGTGGGGTCCAGTGTAGGACACTGAACAGGTCTGTGACTCATCTCCCTGCCTTGGGCCCCACCAGGCAGCCTCTGTGGCTCTAGGAACTACCCCTCCCTGCCAATCCTCACAGCTGCAGAATGATGTCCAGGGCCAGACCAGTAGCTCTAGACCAGCCCCACAGAGCTCAAGGATCCTGAGTTAAACACAGGGCACAGAAGGACTTCTGATGTATTCCTTGTCTATCTCAAGCCAGACGACCCACCAGTTACCTCTCACCATGGAAGATTGGCAATGCAAGAATTCAAGAGATTTGGCTTGACACAGCTAGCCCCACAATATCCTCAACTCCGTGTCTTTATAATCCATCTGCGACCTGGACCCTATTCAGGTCACCTCTTCCTGACAGCCTTCCATGATTGCCTCTGATTCAAAATGGCCTTATTTCTTACCATCTCTCCCTCCCCTTCTCTGTTTCAGCAGTCCTAACTTCTTGGTTGTCCTTGAACGTGTGCAGTACCCTGCTGCCTCAGGGTCTTTGCACATGCCCTCTCTTCTGTCTGGAATTCTCTTTCTTCAGGTAGATGCATGACTCACTCCCTCAGAGGGTCTTCAGGTCTCAGCTCAAATGTGCCTTATGAGAGAGGCCAACCCTTTAAAATATTGCAAAGAGGTTCGCTGCTTCCCAGCCTCTCTTGGGGAAGGTGCAATTGAGTTCTAGAGTCAGAAGCACTGAGTGAGCAGCTGAAAGAACTAAGAGAGAGAAAGGGAGTCTAGGACTGGGAATTCCATCTCTGCTAGCCCTGTTGGCGGAGAAAGACCTGAATATGGTACATGGTATTTTTAACCCCTCTATTTCTTTCTGGCTAGAGAAAATGGCTGCTTGTGGATAGAAAAGTCACTGGTGAGGGAGGAGGTGGGAAAGGGGAAAAGGCTGGGGTGCAGCCTAATAGTTCATGGTTGGCTGCAAGCTATGAACAAGACTGGCTGTGAATTCTGACATTCTGATAAGAACAAGTTCCCTTCTGGTGATGCCAAAAGAGTGCTGTTAATCACACAGTCCCCCCTTGGCTTCAGCACTGTCACTCCTCAGAGAGGCTTGGCCAGATTGGCCAGTTCCAGCCTTAACCGGCATCTCAGCAGCATCTCCTGGGCCTGGACATTGCTCTTACTTAGGAGAGGGGACTGGCCTGTGATAAGGCTGCAGACCTCCGCCACCAAGCTCAGCCTGCCTTAGTTTCCCCAACAGTGTGCAGGCCAGGCTAGCCCAGCCAACATGCCAAAGAGTGGGGTAACCTGCTGACACAGGAGAGGCCCTGCCTCTTCTGACTAGTGTATGTTCAGCATCCCTGGACACTAGGTTAGACTCCTGACCAAGGCACCCCAAAACAGGGAATAGGGGAAGGCAGGTGGGAACAAGCTTGATGGATACATGCAAGAAAAGGCCGAGGAGCAGAGAGAAGCAGGCAAGAGTTGTGTTTGCAGTCATCTCCTACCTACATCCTGACCATCTCTCCTTATAGGTAGGTCAATGTGTTCATTCCTGAGCTCCAGCCTGCCTGCTGAGTGGGGAGAAATGGACATCAATATGGAAATTCATGCCCTGCCTTTCTCAGCAGTGGGCGGAAGAGTTGAAACAGTGACCAAGAGCTAATCCCTGGATTATAGGTTTAGGACCAATCAAGAGAGCTTGAAGACACATCCATGCAAAGAGTGTCCTGGGTCACATCCCTGTATGTAGAGCCTGAGACAGGAGTTCTTATGCGAGTGATGGATTGAGGGAAGCTCTCAGGAGGTACCTGGGAGGGAGGGAAGCAGGATAAGTCAGAAAAGAGCTAAACCCAGGATATGGTCTCAAAGTCTGGCCTCAGCCTGATCCCTGGAACAAGAATGATAGCAGAGAATTGTGCCACCTCGAGACAAGGAGTCTAGCCTTTTCCAGCGCCACTCAGTCTATCACTGGCTGTGGGCTGCCACCTTGGTGAGAAGGTGTCATCTCCCAGTTGAAGCAGCTCCCATTGGTCAAGGGCAATTCTCCATTAGCAGCCAACTATAAGCCATTAGCGCCAGCACTCACAGTAACTAGGGACCAGGGGCACCTGGGTGGGGCATTAATAGCATCAACTTCAAACCTTAAAGGTGACTTTTGAGCAAAGACTTGAAGACGGGGAAGGAGATGGCCAAGTGGCTTTCTGGGGCTCCTCCCAGGAGGCTGGGGTCTGTTTCCTGAGATGCAGCGAGCAGGCAACAGCCCAGCCTTTCTGAGTGTTCTGGATGGGCATGCGTGCACAGGAGCCGAATTCAATGTGGCAGCCCCCACAGGCCACCCTAAAGGCCATAGAGAAGGCCAATGAATGCCACTTGGTGGAGGCAGAATCAAGAAGTGCTCAAGGCACACACACTCCAGAAACCACTCTCACCTCCGCAGACCCCGGGAGTGGAATTAATCACAGAACTGCTCCTGGAGAGGTGGTTCTACTCCCAAGTCTGAAGAACTGGAGAGACCTGCTATGGAGAAAGGAAGAGGGCCATCTTCCAGACCAGGCCAAATGTACGAAAGTCCAGAGGTAGGGATGGGCATGCTGCTCGTGGAGCAGCTGCTGGAAGGTATTAAGTGAGTCTTTGTGGATCCTGACCCCAGGACCCCTTGAAGACCAGGGGAAGTTCTTTTTCTCTTTGCATGATGTCATGGAAAGACCAAGCACTTTAGGGCTAGACTGATGCAGGTTCAAATTCTGATGCTGCCACTTGCCCTCCGGAAATAACTAGAATCTCTGCAAAGTGGGATGCTAATGCCATGAGAATTAAATGAGAAGTGCTACATACAGGGCCCAGCATGGAGCCTGGTAGGTACTGAACACTCAGAAAGCAAGCGTGAGCTCCCATTTCCTTCCTCGTAACTTTAGAGGTTACCTACATCTACCCAAACAGCACTTATTCACTCACTCAACAGATACTTTACAACCCCTGCTCTGGATCAGGCAAGTGTGTTAGAGGCTGGGATGAAAAGAATGATTAATCCCATCCCTGTCCTCAAGAAACCTGGAGTCTAGGAGAGTAGATAGAGCAGTAACAAATTTTATTTGTTAAGATGCAGGCATGCATAAAAGGGCACCTAACCCAGGCTTGGTGGGGGAGGACACCTGACCTGGGCTAGAGGGATGGGTGGGAGGAAGCAGAAAGCACCGTGGGAGCAGTTAGAGCCATGCAGGAAGGCAGAAGGAGCCCAGCCTCTGTGGGAAGACATGCTTGTGGCTTCGTATGGCCAATTTGGGAGGGATGTAAGCTGAAGACAGCTTAGGATTCTAAAAAGACTTGAATGCAACACAAGAAAATTTGGGTTTATTCCTCAGAGCCATTAGAAGCCAACGGTTTTCAGAGGGGAAAGGAGAGAAACCATTTTTTTTTTACAATAAGTCTCCAGCAGCTGTGTGCAGAGTAGAGGAGACAAGGGACCACTGGGGTCTGTCACAGCCATGTAGACAAAATGAGATGCCAGAGTCAGCAAATGCTTCAGGAATGAGATGAAGGGAGGGACCCCACTAGAGAGAAGATTGAATGTACCAGACATGGTGACATATAGGGTAGGAAAGAGGGACTCATTCAGCAAACTCAGCAAGTGTTGAGCACCTACTGTGTTCAGTGTGTTCATGAGGTCTTCTGGGCAATGGGAGTGCAGCACCAAGCAAAACAGACACTAGTCCTGCCCCATGGACTCTTACTGCAGGGAGAAAGGTAATAGACAAAATGAAGAATAACTCAAATAGTACAAGAGAAGGTGATAAGGGCCACAGGTAGAGCCAGCTGAGGGAGATGGGGAGTATGGGGTGGGGGACACTGCAATTTTTTTTATTGTAGTTGATTTATAATATCGTGCTGTTTTCAGTTGTATAGCAAAGTGATTCAGGTTTTTTTTTCAGATTATTTTCCTTTATAGATTAGTATGAGATACGGAATACAGTCCCATGTGTTATACAGTAAATTATTGTTGCTTATCTATTTTATGTATAGTAGTTTGTGTCTGTTAATCTCACACTCCTAATTTGTCCCTCCCTCCCTCCCTCTCCCCTTTGGTAACTATAAGTTTGTTTTCTATGTCTGTGAGTCTGTTTCTGTTTTGTATATAGATTCATTTGTATTATTTTTTAGATTCCACATGTAAGTCATATCATATAATATTTGTCTTTCTCTGACTTACTTCACTTACTATGACAATCTCTAGGTCCATCCATGTTTCTGCAAGTGACAATATTTCATTCTTTTTATGGCTGAGTAATATTCCATTGTTTATATATACCACATCATCTTAAACCAGGCATCTGCTGGTGGGCCCTTGAGTTGTTTCCAGGCACACTGCAATCTTAGATGGGAGGTCAGGGAGCCATGTGGATTTCTGGGGGAAGAAGATTCTGGGGAAAAGCAAATGCAAAGGCCCAAGGTGGGAGTGTGTCTGGCATGTCCAAGAAGCAAAAGGAGGGTAGTGTGGCTGGAACAGAGTCGGGAGGGGTGGGTAGGAGAGGATGTCAGGGGGTCAGGACACCACATGTTGAGCTGTGAGGGGGAATGGCAGCCCTTAGAGGGTTTTGAGCTTGAGGAGTGACATGATCTATTTCTATTGGGTTGGCCAAAAATTCCTTCGGGTTTTAAGTAAAAGTAAAAGACACATCTTTATTTTCACCCAGAACTTTATTGAACAACATATTCACTGTTTTGTTCCACTACCTTCTGAAATTTTTCAGACAACTTCATAATTCCATCTTCCCAAAACTTTTTATCTTTCTGAGCAAAGAACTGTTCCTTTTACAGTCTTCCAGGGAATTGAAATTTTTTCCATTAAGAGAATTTTGTAAAGACTGAAAAAAATGGAAATCTGAAGGTGCAATGTCTGGTGAATACGGTCAATGGATCAGAACTTCCCACCCAAGATGTAACAGTTTTTGCCTGGTCATCAAAGAAACATGTGGCCTTGCGTTATCCTGACGGAAGATTATGCATTTTCTGTTGACTAATTCCAGATGGTTTTTGTTGAGTGCTGCTTTCAGTTGGTCTAATTGGGAGCAGTACTTGTTGGAATTAATCGTTTGGTTTTCTAGAAGGAGCTCATAATAGAGGACTCCCTTCCAATCCCACCATATACACAACATCATCTTCTTTGGATGAAGACCGGCCTTTGGTGTGGTTGGTGGTGGTTCATTTTGCTTGCCCCACCATCTCTTCCAGTATCCACTTTTCTTCGCCCGTCACAATTTGTTTTAAAACGGAAACTTTTCGTTACGTGTAAGTAGAGAATCACATGTGGAAATACAGTCAAGAAGGTTTTTTCACTTAACTTCTGTGGAACCCAAACATCAAAGCGATTCACATAACCAAGCTGGTGCAAATGATTTTCAGCACTTGATTTGGATATTTTGAGTATGTCAGCTATCTCCCGCATGGTATAATGTTGATGTCCTCAATTAATGTCTCGATTTGATCCCTGTCAGCTTCAACTGGTCTACCCGACCATGGAGCATCGTCCAGCAAGAAATCTCCAGCATGAAACTTCACAAACCACTTTTGACACGTTCGATCAGTCACAGCACCTTTTCCATACACTGCACAAATATTTTTTTGCGTTTCAGTTGCATTTTTACCTTTCTTGAAATAATAAAGCCTAACACGCTGTAAATGATGCTTTTTTTCTTCCATCTTCAATATTAAAATAGCTACATAAAAATACACCAATTTTGATAAGTTTGTTTTTAAATGCACTCTGATATGACAGCTGTCACAATACAATCTAACAAAATTGTTTTGAACGAAGTTAAAGACAACTAAGCGCTACTCAAGCCATCTTACGGAAAAAACTGAACAAAACTTTTGCCCAACCCAATATTTTTAAAGGATCGTTCTAGTTGCCAAGTTGAGGGTAGATTTCAGGTTGCAAGGGTACATGCAAGAGACAGTCGGGCGGCTGCTGAATTACTCAAGGGGAGAGGGGATTGTGTCTCAGACAGGGTAGGAGGGTGCAGGGAGGAGGGTAGTGGTTGAGTTTCAACCTCATCCCCTTCTGCTGTGCATTCAGTCACTCCATTCTATCCACACTAGCCTTGTCATCGTTCTGCAAACATACGAGAGCCACCTCAGGCCCTTTGCACTTGCTGTTTCCTCTACCTGGAATGCTTTTCCCCAAAATGTCCACATGCCTCATTCAGCTCTTTACTCAAACGTCATATTCTCAGCAGTTTACCCAAAATTTATACCACCACCCCCAGCCACACGCACACACATACATAAATACACACTAGGTATCTTCCTTCCCTGCTTTGTTTTTTATTAGCATGTTTTATTATCTGATACATTTGCATTTTCCTTGTTTATCATATGTATTGCTGGTCTTGCCCTATGAAATGTAAGCTTTATGAGGGAAGGATAAGTGTGAGATGCCAGTAGACATCCAAGTGGAAATGTCTGGGAGGCAGTGAGTCTTGGATCTATGAGTCTAGAATTTGGGAGAGCAAACTGAGCTGGAGATATAACTGTGGGCATTACCAGCCAAAAGTCAGTAAGCCTGGCTGAAATTGCCAAGAGAATGCAAAGAGAAGAGATTACAAGACTCTTCTTATAAGGGCACACCTACACGTAGCAGTGGGGACATGAGGAAGAAGGAGCAAAGGCAATTGACAAGGAGTAGAAAATCCAAGAGAATGGCACCCCAGAAGCCCCGGGTGAGATGAGAAGTGTCCAGGATGGATGAGAGCTGTATCTGCATGTGGGAGGGCTGGGGTGGAGTGGGGCAGTGGGGCAAAACAGTGGAGTGAAAAGCAGGTGGGGAAGAGGAGATGGCATGTTTGGGTAGAAAGCGTGGAGAGAATGAAGTCATAGCCAGAGAACCAGCAAAGAGGGTGCAGCTGTGACAGAGGCAAGCTCACGAGTGACTGATGGGTCGAGAGCTCTACAACACAAGTAGGGACATGAAGCTTGGGTGGGAGGAAAGACTCCTTTCTTACCAAGGAGGAAGACAGGTAAAGAAGGTTTGAGTGAGTGCCCAACTTCTTTGTCTTGTTTTCTCTGTGAAACAGGAAGTGAGATCAACTGCTTTGGAGAAGGGAAAGGGGCAGACTGCAGAGCCTGTGGAGAGGGGTAAAGGCTTAAAGGAGCTGGTGCAGGAATAGGTGGTGGGGGAGTGGGCTGAGGATGGGTGGCAAGATTGCTTGAAGCCAGGACACAGAGCTGAGGTTGGAGACCCTAAGCGTGTTCAGAGTGTGGGTGAATCTCTCCAGAGTTAGGCTCTGGCTGGATAAATACAACCCAAATCCAGGAGGACATGCACATGGAAGGACTGAGGAAAGAATGGCTGGGGTGCAAGTGAGGAGAAGTCTCAGCTAAGCAGAGATGATAGGAGAAATCCAAGGGGCTGGCAGGTCAAAGTTCAGATGAGAAAAAAAGAGAGGACAGAAAGCTGCAGTCAGCAGTGGAATATAGATTTCAGTGAAGAAATGAACTGCTCAGCCTTATGTTTTAAAAGGACACACACCCCCAGCTACTATGTGGAGAACAGGGTACTATGGGGGGCACAGGGGCAGGAACAGAGAGCCCACTTGGAAGGGCACTGTCGGTAGATGATGATAGTAGCTGGGACCAGGGTGGTAACAGGGGATGGTGCAAAGTGGGGGATTCAGGACTAACAGGAGTTGGTGATGGATGGGATGCAGAGTGTGACAGAAAGAGAGGGGTCAGAATGTGTGGAGCACCTACGATGTGCCAAGGATGGTGTGGGGAGCTCAGATAGATGGGAAACCGGTAGTTACCCGCAGTGTTCTTGGCATTGAGAAGCGAACAGATGTGCTAGGGGAGGGGGGAATACAACTAACTCTGCTGGGTCGGGAAGGGGTGGTGTGACGAAGGCTCCCAGGAGGAGGTGCCACTGGAGCCAGCACTACCAGGTGGAGGAAGGAGGAAGGGCAGTCCAGGATGATCCTGTGCAAAAGCACAGAGACAAGACTGGGGAGCCCTCTGTGGCCAGAGGGCAGTGAGCAGTCAGTGTGGCAACTTAGCTGATGCACATGAAGACGGAAGAGAAGCGGGAATTGCAAGAGAAAGGAGAACAAGGGGGTGGTGCTGGGCGCCTGGATGGCGGGAGGCTGAGAGGAGGGTCCCATGAGCACCTGTTTCCAGTGACAACTGCCAAGATGAGTTAGCACAGCTGTGCTTTATGCCTGCAAGAACGACTGTGGACAATGTGGGGAGTAGGAGAGGGAGCCAGCTCAGGACAGAGAAGGGGAGTGCCAGGTACTGAGAGACAGAGGCCTTGCCTCAGAGCCCCCATGTACCCACTGAGGCTTTCCTGTAGCTGGGCTTCCGGGACTGGCAGAGGCTTGTGCTGGGCAGCTGGAGAGGACTGTGAAGGCAAGAGAGGTGAAACCAAGTGGTCGACCTAAGAGGCCGTAACTCAGAGTGGCTGGAGGAGGAGAAAGTTGGGAGTGGCTGAGAAGGGGCTTGTCCACTGATGCCCTGACAGCAAGGCAGTGCTGCAGGGATAATGCCAGTGAGCACCCTCAGGAGTCTCAGGACAGTTACCCACCTCGTCCATGGCAAAGGGGAGGGAAGTGCCCACAATCCCCCCACCCCCGACCCAGAGATCCTTGAAAGAGGCTGTGGGCAGAAGAGAGAACGTTGGGACAGGTAGGCAGCAAAGAGTGAGGCAGGGTGCAAGGAGGCGTAGGGGGTAGACTGCAGCACTCTGGGCAGAAGTAGGTGTGAGGCTCAGGACTGCCATATGTGAAAGGAACAGAGTAAAAGTCTCTTAGGAGCTCCTGCCTGTGAAAGCTGGAGCCCAAGGCACAGATGTCTGTATTTTCCAGGCAAGATGTCTGTGCACAGAGGGCAGACAGCAATGAAACAAAATTGTGGTGGCTGCTGTCAGTGCCCCACCCATCCCCCTGAACATGGGTCACTTTCCGCCCCAGCAGCTGCCTCCATATCTTTGCCTGCAGCTTTCTCTGACCAGCAAAATCCTCAGTTCACCCACACAGCAAGCAGGAAGTATGGAAAATTAACACCCTGAGGGAGCAACCCAAACACTGGCTTATGGTAATGGGAGTATAGATACCTCACCTCCCTCACCTTACTGATCCTGTTCTCCAGTCCCCCAGAGCTCCTAGTGAGATTGCACCCCAGTTGCCCACAGCAGTGACTAACTTGTTAACTCTCCTTTTATTGGCTTCCTTCCCTTCCCTCTTTTTATCACACTTCACTACTGGTGTTTCATTTACCTTCCAAATTAACAACTTGCATTTGAATCCTTGTCTCAGGTCTGCTTCTGGGAGAGCCCAAAGTAAGACAGAACCCTCAGCAGGACACAGTAGGAAAAACCTGGGGCTGAAAGGCTGAGTTTGCATCCCAGCTCCTTTGTGTGCAAGGAATTCCCAGCTGGCAGCTGGCTTCTGCATAGGTTGGTTGAGCATGAATTAGAATTTTAATGCTTAAAACAAGGCCCAGGCCACACTACTATATGCCATGTTGCCCACCAATCCGAATCAAAACCACACCAATAACAAAGACCTTTGGCTGGCTTTTGGCTTACTGCTTAAAGCATAGTCCCCTGATTTGTCATCCTGGGCTAAATATAAAAGAATTCTAGCCTGAGTCAGAAAGTTATTTTCAGCACTCTGTCTTATTTTGCAGCCGTTAAGGGATGCTGTTCAGAAGCCTGCCTTCCTGGAGGCTAAGGTCAACACTGGTGGCCCCCACATTCCAGGGACAACTGCCCAATTCTTCTCCCAAGGGAAATTATCTCCTTAACACATTCTGATTGATGCCCCAGCCTCCCCCGAACCCACCAGGTCTCGGCTACTGTTTCTGGCCACTCTCCAGAGCTGGGAATGGGGTCCCTTCCCAGGGCTGAGGTCTCCTCCCTCAAAAGCCACAGAAGTAGGGCAAGGGGGAGTGAACAGACTCCAGTATTTACTAAAAACCTGCGAAGTCTTGTGCCTTGAAATTTATGAATCATCACAAAATCCCTTCCAGAGAAATTGTTGTATCTCACAGAAAAGAAGAGTGAGACTTACACGGCCAAATAACTTGCTCAAGGCTGCGTGACCAGGGTTTGAAAATGCTGTGCCACGCAATACTGCCTGACACTCCTCTTCCTCCACAGTGTCTCTTAGCATCAGGAATCCCACTGGGTGGGAGGTGGGTGATATGCAAGGGTCCCCAGGTCAAAGAGGGAGGCATGGTGCCTCTGCTCCCTTAGTAGGGGACACTGTTCTTATTTCTTTGAGGGCAAGGAGAAAAGAAAGCAGGTCATATGATTTGTCAAGGACCACTACCCCTGGTCTGCTCAGCCTGGCAGACACCTGAAGCTTTTGCCTGGGATGGGACGCTCCTGCCGCCTACCCCCAACCCCTGCTGATGTTGAGGATAGTGAGGGTGACAAAGTGGCCTCTGCTTCCTGGATGATGTCTTTGCATTTTGTTAGGTGCCTTTGGAGACATGACTCCTTGAGGTCTATGGTGGGGAAGACAGGGGAAAGGTATGCAGGGAGGAAGGTCTTCCTGGAACAGCTCAGACCCCAGTGCCCCCACCTCCTCCTGCCTGGCACTCTGCTCCCTTTCAAAGCCATCCTGGAAGCCTTCCTGACCATTTCCCACTTCCACTGGGACAGCCCCACTATCTTGCATTCTGACAGCTCATGGGCATTGTGTTTATTGAGGCTTAATTCTAGGTTCTATCTTTTGCCTGCTCAAAAATATCCATGGCTCCTAACTACCCACAAAATAAAAGCCAAACTTCCCAGCATTTAAGGCCCTTCACCATTTGTCTCAAATGAAGTTTTCTGAGCATACCCTACAGGACATTCCCATGCCCCAAACTTGTTATCCTCTTGCCCACCTGTCCCTTCCACTCCTGATACCCTCTGCCCTTCCTCATCCTGCCTGGCTCCTGTCCATCCTGAGACCCTGGAAGCCCCCCACCCCAATATACTGAGCACCACCATCATGGCCCCTGCATCCCCATGATATGTGATCCACATTGCTACCGGGAGAGCAAGGCCTCAGGTGTTTGAAGAAAGCCCAGCACAGTGCCTGGCTCAAGGCAAGCCTTGGTCAACATTTAATTCAGTAGTCCCTTTTTATGCTAGGGACTACTTGGGCATCTGGCAAAGTGTATGGAGCCTTTCTCAGTTACTCTTTCAAATGCAAAAAATAAAATACAAAGGATTGCAGATGAAATCGACTTCATTTAATTGAAATCTGTGATTTAGTCTCCAATGTGTTTCCATGTGAAGGCTTTAAATAACAAGATCTAGTGGTGTGTTCTAGTGACTGACACTTCCAAATAGTGAGGAGCATAGACAATATTCCAAAATATCTGTAGCAACTGCTAATATTAGGGGGTAAACTGCCAATATTGCACCAGTTTTGAGCTACAAAACAGTGATTTCATATCGTTTTGTCTAATTCTACTCAGGTTTGTTGCTTACACTCGCTGGAAATGCTCAATTTCAGGTAAACGTCAGTAAAGCTGAAGATGACTATTTTTTCTCATTCAAGTTCATGGATACCCTCGAATTATATCAGGGACTCATTGAGGAGAGATATCTTGAGAGCCACTGGTTGATGAATGGCCAGGGCCCCTGAAAGGGTTGGGGGAAGGGGGAGTAGTGCAGAGAGGGTGGCCCCTTTGCACCAGGCGCTGCCTGGGACTCCCTCTCCCTGAGCATCTAACCAGCCTGGGTCTCTGCTTCCCACAGGCTCCCTGTTCCCACAGCTGAAGCCCTCAGAGGGCGTCTTCAAGGTTATCTTCTGGCTGGGCTACTTCAACAGTTGCGTGAACCCGCTCATCTACCCTTGCTCCAGCCGGGAGTTCAAGCGGGCCTTCCTCCGCCTCCTGCGCTGCCAATGCCATCGTAGTCGCCAGCACCACCGCCCCCTCTGGAGCATCTACGGTCACCACTGGCAAGCCTCGAATGGCGGCCCGCGGCCTGACTACGCTCCTGGCCCAGGCGCCGCACCCTCCGGGGCCCTGCTGGCCCTCACCGCGCCCTCAGCCCCCGGCTCCCCAGGCACACCCAAGGCGCAGGCTCCGGTCGTCGGCCGTCAAAAGCCGCCCTGCGCCTTTCGCAAGTGGAGGCTTCTCGGGCCATTCTGGAGACCCACCACACAGCTGCATGCCAAGGTCTCCAGCCTGTCACAAAAGAAGTACGCCAGAGAGGCTGCGTGCGCCCTGCACTTAGAGGTGGAAGCTGTGTCCTTAGGCGTCCGCAGTGAGGCAGCTGAGGGAACCACCTGCCAGGCCTACGAACTGGCAAACTCTAGCCATCTCCGGGAGACTGATATTTAAGGACCCCTGAGTTAGGCCGAGGAGTGTGCTGGGTGTGGGAGAAGGGTGTGGAGATGGAGGCTGGCTTTGTTCAAGAGGCCAGTGAGAATCAAGGACCCAGAAATTGATCAGGGCGACTGCTCTCCAGAATCCCTGAGGAACTGAGGTGTGGGTGAAGCCCTTGAAGGGTGGAAAGTTATGGGCTCCCCCTCCTGGACACAGATGCCCCCAGCTCCTCCTTTCAAGGGAGAGGCTGAGGGCTCCTTGGGGCCATTTGCTTCCAATCCCTGTTTGAGAAACACTGCCCCATCCATGCCTTGAACCCTGGGTAGATGGCCCCAAGTATGGCCAGGCAGCCCTGTCCCTCCTCTTGGGGAGGAAAGGGCACAGAGGCCCTGCCTGGCTGCCCCCAAGGCCTCCCCTCCGGAAAAAGTCAGTGGGGCCAAAGCTTCTCAATGGACACAATTTATCCTTACTGCAGACTGGAGGAATCCAGTGGCCTGCCATTGCCACCCACAAGCTTTGGTGGCAGATTGGATGACTGTCCTACAAGCCTGTTTTACTAACCTGTGGGCCCACTTTGCCCTACTGAGGCTCCGCCCTGCCCCCAAAGGGCCTTACTGTTTACACTGTATATAGCTCCTTGTGCCTGTGCCCATCACTTCTTGCTGGGCTCTGGAACCATCAAATGGGGAGAACTTTGTCATTTTTAGACATATTTATTGGTCAGAGTACTTCTATTTTGTCCAAACTGTGCAAACTGTTCATGTTCAGCTTACAACCCATAAAGAACTACTTTTTGTTTTTCTAAAATCCTTCAAGTACTAAAGGCCCACAAGAGGATAAATTGGGTCTGTGTTCACCTTTCTAGTTTCAACCTGTCTCTGTAACTGATGGCTGCTGTCCTTTGGGACTTTCAGCATAACCAAAAGACTCGGGCATTTTGTTGGCTTTTAAAACTCACATGATTAGTCTTGGGAACAAACAGTAATTATAAGCACAAATTTTCGCTTTTTCAGTCTCACCAGATATATCTGTGATGTTCTGAGGGCCTCAGTCTGGAAGGTGGCCATCAGTTAAATGGGTGAAACATTACTTTACATGAAAAAATGTACAAGCCCAAGTAGACAGGTATACATGGTGAGAGAACACCTACCTAGGAGCCATGCTTATTGGCTTTGAGTAAAATGTCCAACACTTGTCATGTTCCCAAGAGACTACAGGTAGTTCAGTCTTCAGCTAGATAGTATCAACCACATACATCCAACCAACATGGGAATGATGACTGTAGCCCAATGGACCCTTGGAAGGAGAGCTGGTTAGATAATACCCTGGGCTGTCTGGAGTGGCGGTGTTCTGAAACTGGAAGAACCAACTGCTGGGGCCAACATGAACCAGTATTTTGAGCCAAAAGCTTCCATCCTGTAGTAGGGAGGTAGTCTGTTTAACAGGTCATCACAATTTCAGACCCCTCATCCCAATATTACAAGGTAAAAAGACAGCCAATATCTGGGCTTGGGAGCAGAAATTTCACACTGTGGGTCTACAGCAGGTACTGGACTCTCAGGCCTGGTAACCCCCACAAAGCACAGGAGGGGCAGTTAAAAGCAGGTACTGGGAGCATGTTGCACACCCCAAAGAGGGCCCCATCTTGCAGCACACTGACTGCCCTAAAGCTGGGGACACTGGGCACAGCCCCCCCAGTCTTCTCACAGAGGTGGGGGCCATCCATCAAAGTTCAGCAAGGATGCAGACCCTAGTGTCAGAGGATTGAACTCTGGGCTCCCCAGCAGGGGTTTAACAGCAGGGGAGGGTCCCTAAGAGGGTTCCCACATGCCAGGGCAGCTGAGCCCACAGGAGGTCAACAGTGAGGACAAGGGAGAAATGTAGGGAGGGAGCCTTCATCAGAAGGATTTTAGGGGGCCTCCCTGTCCTGGATAACAGTGGGTGTAGAGGCAGGTGGGGTCAGCAGCTTGTGCAGTACTTTCTCTAGGCCTGATGATCAATCAGCAAAAATATCTGACCTTTAAGCCTCAGCTCATGTCTCCTGCACACGGGACTTTCTGCACACAGCTGCCTCCTCCTGTGCGCTCCACACCAGGGAAGGAGCCTTCAGGAGAGGAGGGTGGAGCTACAGAGCCCCAGAGAGGCTGTGCCACAGCAGAGGCATCCAGCATCCCAGTTCTAATCATCAGTAAAGCACTGAGCTGCTGACCTTGTTCTCAGGGCAGGGCAAAGAGTCCTGGAGTGGCCAAGAGGAATGGAGGGAATAGCAACAGCCCTTCTAGAGGAGGTAGCCTCTTGCAAGTGATCTGGGACATCTGGGAGAAGGTCCTCAGGTACCCCAGCCCAGCCCATATAACTGATTAAAGAGACCGTCCCTGAGGTGCATATAAAAAATGGGGCCCTAGACTGCAGGAGGCCCCTGTGAAATGTCAAGGTGACTGGGGGAGCAGGGAAGACTCTCAGTACCCATCAAAATGGGACTAGGAGTTCCTTTACACAATCCTCAAGGGATTGAGTGAAGCCTGAAGGATTCTGTGAGTGGGAAGGAGGATGGTCTTGTGAAATATGACAGAAACAGAAGCAAGCCTCCAAGGGCACTGGTATTTGCCCAAATCCCCCCACACACACGCAATTCCTTAGAAAGCTGCATTCCCACTTCCCCCCCAAGGCCCCAGCTCCAGTCTACCCTCCCTCTCCAGCTGGGCTCTTGCCACCCATCTTGCTTGCTTCCCACACTCTTTCCAGGACCTCTGTCCCAGCATCCCCCCAGGGCTGCTTTTGCAAGTCACCTGGGACCTTTCACTTCCCCAATCTCTTCCCCGCCCCCGTCTCTGCCATAGTCCACACTGGTGGCTACTCCCTGCTTCCTGAAATATTCCTCTCCCAGCCTGAACCACACCCCTGGGATCTTCTGGTCCCCTGACCACATACTCTCTCTCTCTCTCAATCTCTCTCTCTCTCTCTCTCTCTCTCACCAACCCCCTCTCTCCCTCCCTCCCTCCCCCCTCCCCTTCCTTCTCTCTCTCCCTCCCTCCCTCTGTCCCTCTCTCTCCCTTCTCTTTCTCCCCCCGCCTCTCTCCCCCGCCTCCCCTTCCTGTGCAGTGCCTCTCTATGCCCTTAAGTGTCCCCCAGGGTTTTTTTTTTTCTTATCTCAACTTGCTACCCAATCTCATCCACTCCAAATCATCTAAGTGACCATTTGTACATAAATGGATCCCAAGGGTCTACTCTAGCTCTAAATGTGTGCTCACCCTCCCCTGGATGACCCCAGACACCTCAAATACAAGTCCACTGGCCTCCTGCAAAGCCATGTCCTCTACTCTATGCAGGCATGACAAGGCCACTGATGCTGAGGCTTCAGGCTCCCAGAGGCCCTGAGCCTGCCCTCTCCACTCGCCATTATCTTCCCAAGACCTTCTTCCCAGACCCCCTGTTCAGAATTAAGCCCTGAGTAGCCCTCAGCCTCTCCAGTAGCTCACAGCAAGCTCATCCTGGCTTAGAGTCCACTGATAGAATTCACGTCTTCAAGAAGTGGACTGTCTGACCCAGGGCTGCTCAAGACTAGGTGTAAGTGTTCATTAAATCCTAGATTGATGGAGTTGCCCCATTACCCTTGCCTGGGACACTGCCTCAGTGCCAACCTGATAGATGGCTGACATCACCATCTTTGCAAGACCCCCCCCCCCCAGCTGGTTCCACCAGTCCTCAAGGGGCTAGAGCCTGTATTCTTCCCCAGCCAGAAAGCCAGCTACACCCTGGACTTCTGCAGAAAGAAGTCCTCCTGCTCCAGGTGCCCTGCAGCCCACCCACCCCTCCCACCTGGAGCCCCACTCTCCCCTGCAGGCCCCTCACCACCACTACCACCACTACCACCACTACAAGCTAGTCCCTTAGTCTCTCCTGCTCCAGGCACTGACAGGTTCTGGGGAAAGGTCTGGGACCTTGGTGACCTGTCAGATCCCTGACTCCTCAGTGCCCTCCTGACCCTGTTTCTATTCCCATCCTGTCATACCCCCAGGAGGTTACATGTTCACTGTCCACTTGGAAAAGAATTTCCTTTTTTTTCTTCTTCTTGTGGTTCAGCGAAGTACAAAACCAGATGCTTGTTAAAGGCTAAATCCGTCCCATAGCCTCTCAGCTCAGAATAGCTCTCTGGAGAGCCCAGTGGACCCAGGTGGTGCTGGGGGTGGTACCTTTGGGAAGTGGGGCTGCACTCAGCTCTCCTGCAGGTCTGGACTGGTGTTTCTTCCCTTCCCCCATCCACCCCTTGGTGGAAGCAGGGAAACAAAGGGAGTGCTGAACAAGCCCCTGGCCTACATTCTCAAATTGCTCTTGTCTGGAGAAGAATGAAGCAGGAATTCCAGGGTGAATTTGGAACCAAGAAGAAATCCAGGAACTGGGGCCACAACAGGCTGAGCTTTTAGAGCCAGGAGCAGGAGGGAAGGATGCGTTGGAGGACTACCTCACCCATGACATTTGTGGACGTTCCTTCCAGGAGTTCGCCATTCATGTGACTCCATCATGCTGTTTGCATCCACCTTTTTCTGTCCTGCCAGAAACCACAGGAGTCTCAGCTCTCATTCCTGAGACCAGCCACAAAGATCATGGTTCACTAGCCAGCCTATGGATTGACTAATTTGAGGTGAGGTCTGAACAGCGGAGCAGGCAGATGGGAATGAGATGGAGTACGTGATACAAAACACAGCTGTCTGGGTACCCGTGTCTGTGGGTAAAGTAACTCTCCTAGACGGGGGAGGGGTGGAGCACATAATGAAGGACATCTCTAGCACACTGGATCAGTTAAAAGTGCAGCTGCAAGTAATAAGGAAGCTGCTTAAACATTGCTCATCATTTTTCTCACCTGACAATTTATGAAGTAGGTAGTTTCTGGCAGTGTAAGTCACACACACAAGCTCTTTCTGTCTTTGCTTCATATTTCATAGTCTTCAGTGTGTTGGTTTTTATCCTCCTTGTTGCTTCACCATGACCAATGGCACCATAACTCACATTCATATTCAAGGAGGAGAAAAAAGGAGAAGGGTCTGGGCTATGGAATCTGCCTCCTTTTATCAAGATAATAAAGTTTGCCCCAAACCACCCTTCCCCAGCACACCTTCACTTAGGTCTTAAGGGCCAGAAGTGGGTGCCATGTCCACCCTGCAAGGAGAACTGGTAAAATAAAAAACAAGATGGAGTGATTGGTTTAGAGCAGAGGTCTGCAAAGTGGGCCAAATTTAGCCCACCACCTGACTTTGTACAGCCTATGAACTAAGAATGGGTTTTACATTTTTAAATGGTTGGAGAAAAAAAAGTCAAGAGAATATTTCATGACAGGTGTATTGTATGAAAGTTATCTCTTGGCCCACGAAGGCTAAATTAAAAAAAAAAAATTTGTCGAAAAGTTTGTCGACCCTGCTTTAGGGCAACGTGGATCATTGCCTCCCATTGGAAACACTGCTGTTCTGAACAAAATCACGATTCTGGCAGCAGAAAGAAGCAATGCATATCAGGCAGGCAGCTTTCAGTGTCTGTCACATAGGCGAGTCACCACACTGCAAGCCTGTGTCAGTTATCTAATCTGAAACAGCATAAGCTAAGAGTTCCCCCTCTCACCACAAACATAACACAAGGGGTTTTTTTTGGAAGCCCTCTACCTCAAGGACAGTTTCCTTAACTGACCAAATGTGTGGGATTTTGAAAGAGACTAGTAAAAAGTAAAAGGGGACAAAACGAAATATCTGGCTGGCTGTGCCCCAAAAGGGTCAATGAGGTATTATTTGCTCAATTAAATTGGCCCCAGCCAAGGGGCAGGTCCTCAGTATTACAGGTCCAGAAAATGGGTCTGGTCAGTGTTCCACAGTGTTCCACAGTCTCATATAAGCTGACACAGATGGCCTAACTCACTAGGACATGAAGATCATAAGCCCAAAGCCAACATGCTCATTTTTAATGGGAACTATAATTTCACTATCACACAAGCCAATGTCCTCATGATGATAAATGAACCTGATGGGAAGCTAAACTGTGGTCTGAAAGCCACTAGTGAGTTCAGAGGCCAAGCCAGGAAGTTAAAGGGAAGAGTCACTTATTTAGTGCACCAGGCATGGAGATCGGTCCCCAGGCCAGGGTTCCATCTCCCAGTGCATTGTGCCTCTGTTTCCATCATATATCCCTCTCCATCCTCCCATCTCATGCTTTAATCCCAGCCTTTTGTCTTACTCTGTACCTTTTTTTTTTTTTTTTTTTTTTTTGCGGTACGCGGGCCTCTCACTGTTGTGGCCTCTCCCGTTGTGGGGCACAGGCTCCGGACGCGCAGGTTCAGCGGCCATGGCTCACGGGCCCAGCCGCTCCACAGCATGTGGGATCTTCCCGGACCGGGGCACGAACCCGCGTCTCCTGCATCGGCAGGCGGACTCTCAACCACTGCACCACCAGGGAAGCCCCTCTGTACCTTTAAGTTTGCTTTACTTGTCTCTAATCTCATTTATCATGGGTCCAATTTCAGAGTAGAACCCTCAGAAGCCAGTCTTGAGAGCTTTTATGTCCAAGCTCTTAGGGAATAGTCACCCTAGTAGACAAGCCTACAAGTGCCAAATGCCTGGGCCTCTTACAGATTAGGCATTTGGTATTCCTCCAACCCCAGGTGGGAAATGCACCTGCTCAGATGGACCCAGGTGCCCTCTGATGCCTCTCAACCAGTAACAAATGGCCAGGTGATGGTCAATAAACAATGCATGCATTTTATATTTACTGACCACCTACTATGTGCCCAGTCAATGGGGATACATCCATTAAAAAAAAAAATGTCAGTCTCCATGCAGTTCTCATTTCAGGAGAGACAGGAGTGATAGGTAATAACAACAAAACATATAGTAAATGGTGATAAACAAAAGAAATATAACAGGGAAAGGGAACAGAAGTGTTGAGGCTACAGGATGTTGCACTTTCAGTTTGAGTACCCAGGGAAGGTCTCAGGTAGAAGGTGATGTGTGAGAAAAGGCCTGAAGGTGGTAATGATGTAAACCATGCAGATTTCTGGGGGAAAGCATTCCAGGCAGAGGGAACAGCAGGTGCAAAGTCCTAACTTAGGAGGAGACCTGGCATGATCAGATTAGCGAGGACTGTCCTACTGCCAAGAATTGTTTTCTGAGCAGCCGAGAACACAGTAATGATTACCCATCCTCCTGATTCCCTGCAGGAACTTTCTACCTTCAGCAAAGACTTCAATACTGTCCAAACTTGTGGGTCTGGGTCAGAAGGGACCTTGAGAGCAGAGGGAAACATTGTAGTTTCTCAGGTGCTCCATTTGGTGGAAGAGGAGTAGCAGCAACTCTGAATTTTTAGAACAAAGTTCTTCCTCATGAGCTGAGAACTGGGCAGTGGCAGTTAGAAGATCTTTCCTCAGTCTGGTAGAACAGAACTAAAAAAATGCCACTGGCTTCTATCTCTTCCAGCTCCTTAAGCCAGAGTCAAGCCATGAAATGAATCCTCCAGGAATCTGAATCCCTTGGCCCATTCCTGCCAGGCCCCTTTGCTGGAACTGTACCACCCTGTACCATGGGTGGCTTCCCAGTCTATGGGCCATTGCTCACTCTATCACTACTGCCTAGAAATATCCTTCTTGGGCTAGATGACTCCCCCATAGAGAGGTGTAACAGTCATCTATTGCCATGATAATGCTGCAAAACAAGCCACCCCTAAATTCACAGGTTATAAGAGCAAGCATTTGTTTTTCTTGTTTATGTGTCTGTCTGCAGGCAGTAGGTTTGGTTTCAGGCTTCTGTAGGTTCACATCTATTCCCCTTTCTCCATATTCTCCTTGAAACATCAGCTCTCAGGGACCTGTTCTTCTTGTGACAAATGGCAAGTAAACGAGAGGCCAAACCCAACTGTGCAAGCATGCTGGGAGCTTCTGCTCATACCACATCATGTCTGTTCATTTTCTGTTGGCCAAAACAAGTCAGATGACCAAGCCCAAAGTCAATGGAGCACGAAAATATATTCTGCTCCCAGAGGAAGAGGAAGGCGATTGAATATTTGCTGAATAATCTTTAATCCATTATAGGGAGCTGGGTTAGGACTTCAACACATGAATTTGAGGGGACATAATTCAGCCAATAACAACCTCTTTAGTGGGAGGAGATGCAAGATCACACAGCAAAGCAGGGAGAAATGAAGAACTGAGGTCACTTTTGCCATTAACAACCACAAGTGGCGACACCAATCTAGCTTTTGCCCCGAGCTAGAACAAGCTCTATTAAAAGGAATCAGGGTTCCCTGGAGAAATGGCTGTTTCAATGGCAGAAGCAGGAAATATACAAGATAAGCCTGGAGCATCTTATAGTGCCAGAAAGTAAGGAAGTGCCCAAAAAAGAAAAAAACCCCACACATTGATGGGGGCATGTCAAAGGGACATAGGAGCCAAATGAAAGAGCTCCCAGTGACCAAAGTGGGAACAATTTAACAACAGTATAAAGTAGTATTAGATTATAATCCAAAGTATAAAATAAATATCCATGAGTCCATTCTGATATAAATAAGTGATTGAATAAGTTAATAAATAGAGAGAGGTAAGGAAAGAGAAGGGACAATTTTCATACGTAGAAGAATTCCAAATAAATTATGTAGATACTCTACTCTAAAGGAGGGGAGCATAACTCCTTAAGTGTGGGCTGCAAAGCGACTTCCTTCCAAAGAGGACAGTGCGATGGTGCAGGGTGGGAGGCAGGTGGTGCAGGGGTGTGGTGGAGATAACTTTACAGTACAGAAACCTGACAAAGTCTATCTCAGCAAAGTGATCAAGGTCATATGATGAGATGAAAATGGCACTTTAACTCTGTGGTTTTCCTCCAGAAACCTATAACCCCAGACTAATCATGAGAAAAACATCAGACAAATTCTAATAGAGGTCCATCCTACAATATACCTGACTATACTCCTCAAAACTGTTAAGATCATCAAAGACAAGGAGGGTCTGAGAAGACATCACAACCAAGAGGACCTTAATGAAACATGATGGCTAAATATAATGTGGCATCCTGGATGGAATTCTGGAACAGAAAAAGACATTAGTTTATTCATTTAACCTGTGGACTTTATTTAGTAATAATATACCAATATTGGTTCATTGATTATAACAAATGCACCATATTAATGTAAGATTTTTTTCTGTAGTTGAATTTTTTTTAATATTTTATCTATCTATCTATCTATCTATTTATTTATTTGGCTGTGCCAGGTCCTAGTTGCAGCACATGGGATCTTCATTGCAGCATGCAGGATCTTTTAGTTGTAGCATGCAAGATCTTTTTCAGTTGTGGCATGGGAATCTTTTAGTTGCAGCAGGTGAGATCTTTTTTAGTTGCAGCATGTGGGGTCTTTTAGTTGTGGCATGTGGGATCTTTTAGGTGCAGCATGTGGGATCTTTAGTTGCAGCAGGCAGGATCTTTTAGTTGCAGCACGTGAGATCTGTTTTAGTTGCGGCATGCGGGATCTTTTAGTTGCAGCATGCAGAATCTTTATTTGCGGTATGTGGGGTCTTCAGTTGTGGCATGCAGGGTCTTTAGTGCGGCATGCGGGGTCTTTAGTTGCAGCATGCAAACTCTTAGTTGCAGTATGTGGGATCTAGTTCCCTGACCAGGGATCGATCCTGGGACCCCTGCATTGGGAGCGTGGAGTCTTAGCCACTGGACAACCAGGGAAGTCCTGTAAAATGTTAATAATAGGGAAAATGGAGGTGGGGTCTATATACTCACTTTTTCTGCACATCTAAAACTGTTCTTAAAAAGGTCTATTAACACAAAAAAACTGATAGAGTTGAAAGGATAAAGAAATACGCAATTATAATTGGACACTTCAACTATTCTCTCAACAATCAATAGAACTAGACAGAAAATCAGCAAGGATATGGAGGAAATCAACAACACTGTCAGCCAGCAGGATCTGATCAACATCTATAGAACACTCCACCCAACAACAGCACACTACACATCCTTTGCAAGCACCATAGATCATATACCAAGATAGACCATATCCTGGGCCATAAAACAAACCTCAACAAACTTAAAAGAATTGAAATCATACAGTCCAGATTCACTTGGGGAATAAAATAAGTTCATACTTCTTATTTATTTACTTAACAAACTTATTTACTGAAGCATAATTAAACCTTTCTAGCACAGAAGCTGGCACACAAAAGTCTGCTGGATGAACAAAATAGTGAATGAACGAATGAATGAATGAATAAAAAAATATCTTGGGAGCCAACAAGGCCCCTTTTTACAAAAGGTTAAGAAAGAAAAATAAACGGTGCTCTAGAATAAGTTGCAATCTTACTTTATTAACTTATTCAGCATTAATTAAAGGTACTTTCTATGATTCATTGAATTTTTTTTTTTTATTCAGAAAAGCTCACAGAATCCAGGACACAAATGTTCCCTGTGCAGCAAGAGGGATGCATTCCAAAATGGCCAGCAGATGGCGACAAAGGATGTGGTTCAGCCCATGAGGTTGTGCTTCCACAGACCTAGAGGTCCTCCTCACCTCTCCCAGCCATGGAAAGGAGAGCCAGCCCAGTCCTTCCTGTGTCTCCCTCTGCGGCCTGAGGACCCCCACCAACCACTGCTAGGGTGAGGATAGTAAGGATGCAGAGAGAGCAAGTGTAGGAAATGCTAACGTGATGCTTGGCCGAAAGAGAGGCAAGGAAAAGTGGGAGTAAGATGAGGGCTGGTGATGGGAAAGATGTGAGGACACTGAAATGTGGGTGGCAAGCATGGAGTGGAGAGAATGGGGATAGGAAAGGACAAGCAAAGTCCCTGAGTTTGGGGCATGGGATGCACAAGTGATGGGTCACACACTTCCATCGTGCCTGGGAAAGGTCTAAAACAGCAGTCCCCAACATTTTTGGCACCATGGACCGGTTTCGTGGAAGACAATTTTTCCACAGACTGGGGGAGCAGGGGGATGGTTCAGGCGGTAATGCAAACAACAGGGAGCGATGGGGAGCGGCAGACAAAGCTTCGCTCACTCACCTGCCACTCACCTCCTGCTGTGCAGCCCGGTTCCTAACAGGCCACGGACCCGGTACCGGTCCTTGGCCCAGGGGTTGGGGGCCCCTGGTCTAAAAGGACAGGTGTGAAGGCTAGCAGTTTGTAGATTTGTTGAGGAAGTTGCTTCCAGGTGGCTTCTATTTTGTCCGTGAAGCAGGAGACCGTGGAGCCTGTTGACAGTTGGTGGGGGAGGGGAGGTGTCAGAGTAGAAGGGGAGCTGACAAGGGAAAGCCCACGAGGACTGCTGGCCAGCACCAAGGGTGGGTCTGGGGGATGACGCCATTCAGCTCAGCTTCTTCATTCACCTGTTCATTCATTCTGCAAATATTCATTGATAACCCACTATACCAGTCACTATTTTGGACAATGTAACCTACATCCTAGGGAAGGGGTGGGGGGGACAGATGGACAAATAAATAAACAAAAAAAAATATGACATCATGGAAAGAGAAGGGCTATGAAGAAACAGGCAAGGGGAGGGACAAAGAGTGCTGGGAGTGCTGTGAAATGGGGTGCTTAGGGAAGTTTTCCTAGAGAAGTGACAGCTGATTAGAGCACTGAATGCAGTGAGGGAAAGAGACTTGCACTACCTGGGGACAAGCATTCCAGATAAAGGGGACAGCTAGGGCCAACAGAAGGGGACCATAGAACAGATCACATAGGACATTGGAAATCATCTTTTATGCTCAGTATGATGGGAATCACTGGAAACCAGGGAAGCACATAACTGGATTCATATAGTTTAAAGGATCACACTGGCTGCTGTGTGGAGAACAGGCTAAAAGGGCCAAGCATGAAAGAAGGGACACCAGCTGGTCATTATGAGAAAACACGGCTCTCATGTGAATATACCATTATGTTTGACAGACCATTAATTAGACAGGCAGTTCTCTAGAACTGAACCAGCAGCCCACCTCACTCTGCACCTTGGGATCACCTGTGGGCTCATCCTGACAGCCCCAAGCAAATGCAGAGTGACTCAAACCAAAGGCACTTCACTCCTACCTTTGTTTGTAGGTAGGGCAGACATTCCAAGTGGCTCCCATGAAGGGGGAGCTAATACTGCTCACCTGTTCCAGAGCAGCAACAGTGGAAAGAGACAGTATTTGCCAAGTAACCCAGGCCCCCTGAAGGAACATTTCTAAGGCTTCCACAAAGCCACAACTGAACACCTTGCCCATGGATTCACTAATGCCCAAAGCACAAGAAACCATGCAACAAATTCTACGTAGAATCCAGTGCCAGGAAAGAACTTTCCTCTCAAGTGACCTCCCACAGGTGACAGAAATTGTATAGCAGGCATAGGTACAGGTGTTGGCCTGAGCATGCCATATTAGACACCAAGAGTCATTTGAGTTTCAATCAATGCCACGGCTGTTTCAGGAACCTAATCACAGCAAGGAACTCATCCTGTGTCCCTGGTACATCTAGTCTCTGGTACATATTTCTGGTGGGCATATGCACTCATTTCTCTTCGGTATATACCCAGGAGTGGAAATGCTGGCAGGCACATGGCCTGCTTTAGTAGAATATGCCACCACAGTCTCCCAGTGTGGCTGTACCCAGTTCCACTCTGCCTGGTAATGGCCTAAGATTTTTTTTTGATGGCACCAGCCTCTTCTTTTTATCACATAATAACTAGAATAAGCCTGCACTGTAGCACCAAACAGACCTTGGATCAAGTCTCAGCATCACCACCTACCTGAGTGATCTTAGGCACATTACTTGCATTACTTAACTCTCTGGAGGTTTTGCTTCCCCGATGGGATGAATCACCCTCCCCAGCCTGAGCTGGCATCCATGTCAAATTAAGAGACTCTACCTCCAGCACTTACGACTTATGACTTGCACACACCTGAAGCTCCCCAACATGCAATCACCAAATAAACATTTCCAGACCTTCACCCTCATAGAGTTCTTCAAAATTCCTACACCTGTGATCCAGAGACTCTATGTATTACTTTCATCCCCCATACTTATGTGATGGGCCACTTCTATCACCACTTTCCCCAGCACAGTTGGTGGGGAAAATCCAGGACATGGGGAGGGTCCAAGACTGGATTACTGTCTCCAAAGGTGAAGTTAATAGAAGGTGCTTCCTGCAAAGTAACTCTGGCCAGGAAGGAGACAGACATTCTCTGACCAAAGTAAGATGCAAATTTACATTGTCCATTTAAGTATTGTTATGGAAATAGCTCCAAGATACATTATGTTAACTAAAACAAGCAAAATGCAGAACAGGATGAATACTTTGTCACTTTGGCGTAAAAAGGAGAGAGAACAGTATACATTTACAGCGACATATCTAAAAACGGATACACAAGATACTAATAACATGGGGCCACTGGAAGTGGCAATGGTATTGGGGACAGGCGTGGGAGGAGGTTGTTCAGTGTATCCTTTCGTGACTTTAGAGCTTTAACTACATTGATAGATCCTCTATTCAAAAAAACATTTTTAATATATACTTACAGTTTTTCAAGTTATGCATCAGGTGAACATGAATCCCTGACACAAACTCCATGAGGGATGTCTGGTGGGTCAACCCTGGCAAAGCAAGGATGCCTATTAGATATGTCCATGTAGGTGTGTGTGTAGGGGTGTATATGCATGTAGGAGGGTGTGCATGTAGGGATGTGCAGGCAGGTGCAGGGAGGCGTGCAGAGGAATATCTATGTGTTAGACATGTCCATCACAGCCTGCAGTGAAGGGGGAAAGGATGTACAGTCATATCAAGGGCACTGCCCTAAACTTCTGAAGAGTGGACCCAACCTAAGTTCATACAGAGTTAGATCAGGGGGTGCACCTGACTTTTCATCACTTCCTCCACCACCCAACCCCTCAATCCTATAGAATTCAAACTCTGTCACTAGAAATCTGGAGTAAGAAAATGACTAAATGGGGCTTCCCTGGTGGCTCAGTGGTTGAGAATCTGCCTGCCAATGCAGGAGACACGGGTTCGAGCCCTGGTCTGGGAAGATCCCACATGCCACAGAGCAACTAGGCCCATGAGCCACAACTACGGAGCCTGCGCGTCTGGAGCCTGTGCTCTGCAACAAGAGAGGCCGCGACAGTGAGAGGCCCGCGCACCGCGATGAAGAGTGGCCCCCGCTCGCCGCAACTGGAGAAAGCCCTCGCACAGAAACGAAGACCCAACACAGCCAAAAATAATAAATAAATTAATTAATTAATTTTTAAAAAAAAGAAAATGACTAAATGTTCTTTAAGGTTTTATGCATGTGTGTAAGTGTTGTTGCGTATAGGTGTAAGGGTGTGGGGTAGTGTATCTGTGTGGGAGTGATGTATGTGTGTGTGGGTATATAAGGGGTGTATATGTGAGTATGTGTGTTTTCACTCAGCAAAAAAAATGGCTGGACTATCCACCTTCCCAGAAGTCAACAGCAGCTAAGCCAAGGGTCAGACCCAGGGCCCTGTGGCCAGGTGACACTGATTAATAATTAACACATCTGAGCTTGGCATGGAGCCACAACAGGTGTCCCCTCCCATAAAACTCACCTTCACTCCATGTGGCCATGTTACCCGATCAGGCTCTGAGAAGTCTGGCAAATGGCCAACAGGCAGACCCAGGCCTGTCCTAAAGGAGCTGAGGCTGGGCAGTGAGGGACCCTTACTCCAGAGGGGTCTCACAGGCAGGAAAGGAAACAACCACAAACAGATTGGGGTGAGGGGATACCCCTTCCACTAAAGGCAGGCACCTTCCTTTCCGGGGGTATAGCCAGACCACAACGCCCCCCACCATCCTTTCACTCAAAGAGGATATGACAGATAAACACAGACACACATACACACACGTACACACACACACACATATACACACAAGGCTAAGAAAAACGGAAGAGAGAAGCTGAGGAGCACAGGAAGGGCGAGCCTCTTTTATTATCCCAAAATGCAGAGTATTGAAGGCACTTACAATAACAAGTTTGGAGATGAGGGGAGGCATGGGGAGGTCAGAGCACAGAGGTAAATCAACAGACCCCACCCTGGTCACCACCCAGCAAGGAGAAAAGGAAAAGCTACAAGGCCAGGTCTGAAGCCATTTAGATGTCTAGCTCTACAAAAGATACAAATCCATTCTCCAGAGGATTAGGAAATGAGGAGTACACAACAGCAAGGGGCAGGGCTGACAGTCACAAGTTAGTGGTTCTTTAAGGAACACGCTCGGCAGCAAGGAGGCCCTCAGGTCCCTTGCTGGAAGAGGTCTCGGTACATCTCAATGAGACGGGCAGCCTCGCGCTGGCCAGAGAGCAGAGCACCATGGGTGGTGGAATAGTACTTGCGGTGGGTGGCCTCACCTGAGAACAGCACCTGCATGGGCTGGGCAGGGGGACAGGGAAGTGAAGGTGGAGGAGCAAGAAAGGCTACCTGTCTGCCCCAGAACCACCCATCCATACTACAAGTCACAGAGGAATAAGCAGGCATCTGAGATGCAGGTACTGCTATTTCCACAGGATGAGGAGTTGCCCATTCCCCTGTCCATCTTCCCCTGCTTCTTCCCCAAACATCCAGGCCTCAGTCCTTTCTGCTCTGAGGCTTTCATGAGTCCTGTCTCTACAATTTCAGAGACTCACTGTGCCTCTTACTAGTGAACTCAGGGAATGATTTAACCTCCCTAAGCTTTGATTTTCTCATCTCCAAAATGGGTTTATACCCTCTACTTCTGAGAGTGGGTGTAAGAATTAAGTGAAATAATGTATCTAAAGGACTCAGAACCTGAAAGAATATAAGCACTCAATAAAGTTAGGCAGTAATTTAACAAACCTTTATGGAGCCTCTATTAGGTTCCAGGGACTGTTCTGGGCACTTGGAAGATAAAAGGTGACCAGGCAGCTGCTTTGAGGAGCTTCCTTGCTGGTGGGGAAGCCAGACACGAAACCCAATTACTAAATGGCGTCATACGTGACGTGATGGGTGTTTGGGCGAGGTGCTGAGAGCCCAGGAAAGAGGCCCACTGTCAGGGAGATCACACAAAGCTTCCCAGAGGACAGGACCTTTGGGCTTCTTCTCGGAAGATGCTGGATAAATAAACAGGCAAAGGACGTTTCAGGAAGAAGGAAAAATGGGGGCAAAAATGCACCAAAACAGGCCTGGTCTAGGAGACAGTGAGAATTTTGGTATAGCCAGGGCTTAACCTTAAGAAAGGAGGCTGTTTAGGTGGGGTCCAAGCACCGAACTAATGCTTGCATTCCAAGCTTGTGTTTGGATTTTATTCTAGTACGTCTCAAACTGAATGTGCAAAGGTACCAGCTGGGGACCCTGGTAGGATGCAGTTTTTAATTCATCAGGTCTGGGATGGGCTGAAAGTCTGCACATCTAACATGCTCCCACATGATGCCAGTGCTCTCTGTCCATGGATCACCCACCTTGAGTAGTGAGGTTTTAACCCACCAACGAAGAGCCCACAGAGGTGGTTAAGCTGAAAAGGGGGCACATATTATGGCAGAGGGCAAGCTCCCTACTCCCACATCCATTCTCCTTCTCCTCAGTAACGAAAATCCTGTCTTTTAACTGGGTCCATTGCCATTCAGAAAAAAAAAAAAAAAAGATGTATCCCAACCTAGTATCCCACTAGCAGCTGGTGGAGTCATGTGACTAAGTTCTAGCCAATCAACTTCAAGTGCACTGTTGCTTAGAAACACTGACTCAGCCCAGGGGTTCCCTTCTTTTACCCATCAGCCTGTCACAGATATGAGAGCGAGAGCAGCAGCCTCCACAGACCTCTTGGACCACGAGGTGGTCTGGAAGATGGAGCCAGGTGCTACTGATACTGGGCCCTGACACCTACCTCCGGATTTCCTTTTATGTTACCTAAGTTCCATCTTGTTTAAACCACAGTTTGTTTTGTTTTGCTTTTTGCTATATGCACTAGTCCTAACTGATGCAGGTGACAAGAAAAGGTGTGCTTTTCAGGAGGATGGCTGTAGCAGAAGTGAAGGCCTTTTCCTCTCTCCCCCTGAGCACAGCCAGGGCAGGCACGACACATATTGGTTGACTACAATCTTCTTCACCAATTACACCAAAGAATTATTTTAAATATAATTCTGTTGGGGTTTTAACATTTATTGTATGTGTATGCTTGGTGGGGCAAATTCAAAATTTACTTCATGGGAACAGTAATATATAGAGATAATTTCTTTTCAATTTATTATTTTTCTGTGTATATTATTACATAGTTGATGTAATTTGGGGGAGGGTCAGTATTCTCAATTTTATTTTCTAAAACATATTAGGGAAAATAAACAAAACATACTCGGTCAGTGCTGTCCAAAAGAACTTTCCACGATGACAGAAATGCTCTATAGTGACACACCCTAACATGGTAACCATGAGTGACAGGTGGCTCTCAAACTTGAAAGGTGGCTAGTGCAACTGACGAACAAAATGTTGGATTTATTACTTTAAAGCTAATGGCTACCATATTGGACAGCACAGCATTAAATGGCTCAGTTTTTATAACCTCAAGAAAGAGTTTAACACATCTCAATTTGACTCTGTTCTTCCAGATGTTAAGTGCACATTTTCTGTTTTCTCCTTCATTATGGGAGCTGCTCCAGCTATCTTACCTTGGCACTCCTCAGTGAACACTACCCTCCCACTCCTCCCCTGGACCAAACACACATACAAAATGCCCACCGCACCCCTCACAGATCCCTTCACTCTGCAACCCCTCCCTCACATACCCAGCACACCCACACTCACCGCTGTCTTGGAGCTCTCCGTGTATGGCAGGGGCTTGGCCAGCTTCTCCACATCTGCCCCACTCGAGCCCACCTGTGTATATGAATAGGATCCCCGGAAGTAGGGGTTGCTGCCCCAGGCTGAGCGCAGAATTCGCCGAGGCTTTGGAATGTTGGGGTTCCCTGTTGGGGAGAAGAGCCAAGGGTTGGGGGGAGAATATGAAACGGCTGCACAGAGAAGACACCCCTGAGAAGACAACTCCCACTCTACCTCTAGGGCTCCAGGAAGGCCAGGCTGCTACAGATAAACATGGAGGATGGAGGAGGTGGGGATGGAGGCTGGGGTTCAAGCTGTGTACCCCTCAATGCCTCGTTGTGACCCCCAGAAAAATACCTCTTCTCTGTGGGCCTTAATTTTCCTATCTGAAAAACATTCCAGATAATAATGTTCCCCCTTCCAACTTCAGGGGTTCTTGTGAGGCTCTTCTGGGAGAGTGGAGGAAAGATGTTCTACTAAAAATCAGACAGAAAAAACCACAAATCCATCTCTTAGCAAGACAACATGAGTAGGAAATCAGCAATCTGAGGTTTTGCGGTGAAATCTGAGTTTTTCACCAACAGCCCTTAGAAACAGAGAAGAAATACAGAGCCTGTGGTTTTGAGTGTCTCAAGTTCCAAACAGGGGGAGAGCCTGCAATTTAGGAGGCCAAGGCCAAGATGCAGTGCCCTACCACATCTCTCCCAGTGGGCACACCACCTCAATGTCAAAACCTAGGCACGAGGATGCTAGCACACGGTTCAGGAGACTCAGAGGGTCTAGCGGAGGAGGGCAGATGCAGCGAGGCTCATGGAGCAGGCAGCGGGGCAGAGACAGAGACGCACCTGTGAACTGCCGCAGCATCTCTGTGCAGATCTCGGCCACTGCCTCGTCATCACACTTCTCCATGACAAGGGCCTCCTCCCCACAGATCCAGCCACTCAGCACGTGGCCGTAGCGCTCAGGCGGGTAGAGGACATCAAAGCCACAGATCTTGCGGTACCAGAGCTCAGGTGGGTAAGTGAGCGTGCGGCTCTCCGCCTCGTCCTCCCACACAAACTGTAGGCTGTTGCACTCGGGGCCCCAGAAGGGCTCCTCGAATTCTAGAAAGATCTTGTCGGTGGTGCCGATGCCCAGTCGGTGGATGGCAGCCACCTTCTCAGCAGGCAGGCCTGGCCGGAAGAAGCTGGCATGCTGCGTCTTGAGCACACCCAGCGACACGGTCACGATCACGTGGTCCGCCGGGATCACCTCACAGTCCTCGCACTCCACCACCACCGGCCACTGCTCATCCTCATCCTGCCTCTCCCCCTGGGGCTCCTCTCCACCCTGACTGCCCTCCCCAGTGTCATGATTATGGTTACCCTCACCCCGGGGCTCAATCTCAGGTCCCCGAGGGCGGGACGAGGCCTGGTCCCAGTGAACACAACGGACGGGTTTCCCCAGCTGGATGATGTGGGCCGGGATGCCCTCAGCCAGCAGCTCCACAACCCGCATGAAGCCCGAGGGGATGATGTGGTGGGCACCGGGAATCTCAGTCCACTCCCCAAAGGCGCTCAGGGACACCTCGTCCATGCTGTGCGAGCTACTCTCACAGCTCTCCACCTGTGGGAAGAGCCAGAGGGGAGCCAGGTGACCGCCAAGGCTGGGCAGGGGTAGGAGCAGGACTTTAGGGCAGTGCCGCCCTCCTCGGACCCAGATTCCCCAGGGTCAGTCTTCCTCACTCTGGCATTTGTACTCAACAGAGGTCCGAGATGGCAAAGATACCTTCAGGTACTGCTGGATCATGGCGAGCTTCAGGCGCTTGGTGGCCTCTGGATCATCAGGGTCGTCCCTAATGCGGTTGCGCACCTCCTCTCGGGTGAACACCCCCACGCTGTTCTGACTCTCAGCATTGACTGGTTTACCGTGCCGGAAGAACTCTTGGGTCAAGTTATAGACCTACAAAGAGACCCCAGGAGACTGAAAACACATTCATTCATCCCACCTCCATCTCAGACCTAAGAGCTCCAATTCAGTAGTCACCACCTCCAAGGTGTTCCCGGATGTGCTAAGCCCACGGGGCCTCTCCTTCGGTAAATCAACGTCATGCTCAGTGCTGCACTGAGGCCGAACCAACAAAATCGAGGTTTGGGGCTGAACCTGGGCAGTCAGCTTCCCTGCCTCCACACACAGGAGGTGGGGTGGGTCCCAGAGGCTCTCTTGCTCAGCCCCTGCTTAGAACAAAGTGAAATGTCTGGTGCCTATACAGTCTGTGGGGAAGGAACCGCTCCTTCATGTGCTCTACATGGCTGAGCATACTGCCCACTGAAGAACCCAGGTCTACACACATTTCCCTTTTCCAAGAACCAAATGCACAAATTCTTCACCTGACATTCCTGCTCAAGTGTATCTGCTTCACCCTATCCCAGGAGGGCAGTCTGGAGCTCTGGCCTGGCCAGTGTTTTGGGGGAGAGGGAGCAGAAGAGGCCCTGAAATCTGATCTTTCGGGAGACCCTCCCAATCATACTCAGGTCCACACAAAGTGCCCCCTTTACTGCAGGACCCAGACACATTTAAGGAAGATGGCCATGTTGGGGCAGGGCATGTGGAGAGGAAGGAGGCCCCAGTGCGCCAAGGAATGGAAGTACATTTCACAGGCATATTTTGGCAAGAACTCCAGACCACACTTCAGCAACAAAAAGCAATGAACAGTCCCTTGGAGTGCGGGCCTATTGCCTCCCCTGCCTGCCTGATACATAACTCCCCCCAAACACTGGGCAGGTCTCCCTGAGGAAAGTAAGCCAGTCCTGGGTCAGGCTGGGATCCCCAAAGGGCAAGGTCTGAGCCCCAACACTCACTCAACAAACATTTACTGGGCTATGTGCCCAACACAAGTTGTAATGTTGAGGGAGACGGACATGGAACCAAGCTCCTGTCCTCACTCAAGCTGGAGAGATATCATAACTGGGCTGTTTCTGTATGATGTGTTGTGACAAGAAAGAACCCAGGGGTTGTGAGATCAGCTCAGAAAACCTTGGACAGTCAGGAGATAGCCAAGTAGGCAGTGGAAAAGAGAGGGAAAGTATTTCAGGCAGAAGGAACAGCATATTCAAAGACAGGGGAGAGGGACAGTGTAAGATGCAAAGTGGCTCTGTCTTGCAGAAGTGGGCAGTGAAAAGAAAGAGAGTTGCAAGAGAAGATTTTGGAAAGGCAGGCAGGGGCCAGGGCACGAAGAACTAACAGTCATGTCAAGGACCCTGGACTTTATCTAAGACCCTGGCAGACTTCCCTGGTGGCACAGTGGTTAAGAATCCACCTGCCAATGCAGGGGACATGGGTTCAAGCCCTGGTCCAGGAAGATCCCACATGCAGCGGAGCAATTAAGCCCACGAGCCACAACTACTGAACCCGCACGCTGCAACTACTGAAGCCCACGCGCCGCAGCTACTGAAGCCCGCGTGCCTGGAGCCCATGCTCTGCAACAAGAGAAGCCACCACAATGAGAAACCCGCGCACCGCAAGGAACAATAGCCCCCGCTCACCGCAACTAGAGAAAAGCCCGTGAGCAGCAACGAAGACCCAATGCAGCCAAAAATAAATAAATGTATTTTTTAAAAAAAAAGACCCTGGCATCACTGAAGGGTTGTGAGCATGATCACATGCCCACTCTCCCTCCTAGGACACTGGCAAGTTTGGGCTCCTTGGCCAAACATCTGTGGCTGATGCTGATTAATGGCGTGTTTCCCCTCCTAAAGTGAGTCTGAATTTGGTCAACACACATTCATAGGAATATGTCTGCCCTGCAACCCGGCCCTGGGGCTGCTGAGTAGAGGAAGGAAGGTGGCATGGCCCATCCCCCACCACTCCACTCAAGGGAAAAGCCTCCACATAAGATAGAAACGTGAATTAAACATGTCTCTGAATATAAAATATAAAGAAGAAAATGACTTAAATTATTCCTTTTTCTTCTCCCTACAGTCACAAGATGCTGGGCGTTTGGTCTTAACTGAAGTCCTCAGCAAATTCCTCACCCAGTTCCACTGCCAAGGAGTCAGGCTTTCAACTTGCCTCCTCCCCACCCCGGGTTTTTCCCTTCGGTGATAAGCAACACAGTAGCTAGTCAGCTTATGTTAACTAAAGGCCAAAATGCCCAACTGAGGACAAACAAATTTAGTCCATCTATGTGATTCTTTGTGTCAACCACTGACTAGGACAGCCTTAACTGAACATGCGTTTGTCATGTTCAGTCTCCTGTCCTGGGTTAAATGACATCTTCCCAATGTGATGCAAGGGAAATGGGACAGGTCTGTAACAGCTAATAATACTCACCCCAATTCTCATTAAGCACTTTTCATTGGGATCTCATTTAACCGTCATGACACTATGAAGTAGGTATAACTGTGTCCATTTTACAGGTGAGGAAAGTAAGGCTCAGAGAGGCTCAATAACTTGCTCACGATTATACGGCTAATAAGTGATAGAACTGTTATTGGGTTGGCCAAAAAGTACCTTCGGGTTTCTTTGTTTGTTTGTTTTTTGTTTTTTTATAAATTTATTTATTTATTTATCTTTAGCTGCGTTGGGTCTTCGTTGCGGTGCATGGGCTTCTCATTGCAGTAGCCTCTCTTGTTGCAGAGCACAGGCTCTAGGCGCACGGGATTCAGTAGTTGTGGCTCGCAGGCTCCAGAGCGCAGGCTCAGTAGTTGTGGAGCACGGGCCCGGTTGCTCCAAGGCATGTGGAATCTTCCCGGACCAGGGCTCGAACCCGTGTGCCCTGCACTGGCAGGCGGACTCCCAACCTCTGCACCACCAGGGAAGTCCCAGTACCTTCGGTTTTTAAGTAAAAATAAAAGACACATTTTTCAATTTCACCAAGAACTTTATTGAGCAACATATTCAGCATCTTGTCCCACTACCTTCTGCCATTTTTCAGGCACCTTCATAATTCCATCTTCCCAAAACTTTTTATCTTTTTGAGCAAAGCACTGTTCCAGGTGTCTTTTACAGTCTTCCAGGGAATTGAAATTTTTTCCATTAAGATAATTTTGTAAAGACCGAAATAAATGGAAATCCAAAGGTGCAATGTCTGGTGAATATGGCGGATGAATCAGAACTTCCCAGCCAAGCTGTAACAGTTTTTGCGTGGTCATTGAAGAAACATGGGGTCCTGCGTTATCCTGATGGAAGATTATGCATTTTCTGTTGACTAATTCCAGACACTTTTCCTCGACTGCTGCTTTCTAATTGGGAGCAGAACTTGTTGGAATTAATCATTTGGTTTTCCAGAAGGAGCTCATAATAGAGGGCTCCCTTCCAATCCCACCATATACACAACATCATCTTCTTTGGATGAAGATCGACCTTTGGTGTAGTTGGTGGTGGTTCATTTCGCTTGCCCCACAATCTCTTCCACTCCACATTATTGTACAGTATCCACTTTTCATCGCCCATCACAATTTGTTTTAAAAATAGACCATTTTCATTACGTTAAAGTACAGAATCACATGCAGAAATACAGTCAAGAAGGTTTTTTCACTTAACTTCTGTGGAACCCAAACATCAAAGCAATTCACATAACCAAGCTGGTGCAAACGATTTTCACCACTTGATTTGGATATTTTGAGTATGTCAGCTATCTCCCGTATGGTATAATATTGATGGTTCTCAATTAATGTCTCGATTTGATCCCTGTCAGCTTCAACTGGTCTACCCGACCATGGAGCATTGTCCAGCAAGAAATCTCCAGCACGAAACTTCACAAACCACTTTTGACACGTTTGATCAGTCACAGCACCTTTTCCATACACTGCACATCTTCTTTTGCATTTCAGTTGCATTTTCACCTTTCTTGAAATAATAAAGCATAATATGCCGAAAATGTTGCTATTTTTCTTCCATCTTCAATATTAAAATGGCTACATAAAAATTCACCAATTTTGATAAGTTTTTTTTAAAAGCACGCTGACATGACAGCTGTCGCAATACAGTCTAACAAAATTGTTCTGAATGAATTTAAAGACAACAAAGTACTACTAGAGCCATCTTACGGAAAAAAAACGAATGAACTGTTTAGCCAACCCAATACTTGAATCAAGGTAATCTTGCTACAGAGATTAAGCTCTATATGATAACTACTGAACAAACTCATTTATTTTTTAACAAATATAATACATTCAAATGAGTAGCCCTTCAAAGTCATCACCTTTGGAGGGAGGCTACATATTTATTATGAAACCACCCTCAGGCAAGGCTTCACATTCTTAGAGCACACCTCTTCAGAATGGCCTCCAGCACTGTCTAACAGCTACATAAGGAAATCTCTCTTTTGACTTCATGGTTAACACCTCTTCCTTCTGACCCAAAGCAGCACCACCCAGAGTGTTAACACACCTTTACCCATCCTACTTTCCATGACTCACACTCTTGGCTTTCAAAAATCAAACCCACAGGCAGAAGTTGATGATGATCTACTTTGAGGGACATTTAAAAGAACAAGTAAGTCATGGGCCCTGAAAGTCATTCTCAAGAGGCATCCATGCTTGAAGCACTCACAATAACATGGGAATCAGGACGTGACTGATTCCCAGTAGACCAAGAAGGTCTACTTTGAAGAATACTAATTCTTACCTGCTTAACAATAATATTAGAAGTGAGAACACACAACACTATAGGATTGTACATAACATACTATGTGGGTGCACACACATAAGATAGTGAGTGTGCCTGCCCTCCATTGAGCAGGGATGACCCCAAAGCAAGAGTCATTTCTCCTTTCCCATGCCCAAAAGACATAGAAAATGTACAAAAGGTGGCTGCTGACCAATTTACTGACCTGAAGTAAAGGGTCATTACACTAAAAATGACAAGCTATCAGAAGGCAAGATCTACATGTTACCTTGCTTGTTCTTTGCAGTTCACAGCACCACTGAAAGTTACTAAAACTATTAACATTCTTTTTTAAAACCTGAATAAGACAAGGATGTGTGCCATTGACATTTCTATCCAACATTGTACTGGAGATTGACAGTGCAGTAAGGCAAGAAAAAAAATTAATAGGTTTTTTTTTTTTTTTTTTTTTTTTTTGCGGTACGCAGGCCTCTCACTGTTGTGGCCTCTCCCGTTGCGGAGCACAGGCTCCGGACGCGCAGGCTCAGTGGCCATGGCTCACGGGCCCAGCCGCTCCGCGGCATGTGGGATCCTCCCGGACTGGGGCACGAACCCGTGTCCCCTGCACCGGCAGGCGGACTCTCAACCACTGCGCCACCAGGGAAGCCCAAAAAATTAATAGTTTTCAGTTATGCTGTCCAATACAATAGCCACTAGATCTCTATAGCAATTTAAAATTAAATTAAGCATTTAGTTTCTCAGTATTACTAGCTACATTTCAAGAGCTCAAAGGCCACATGTGGCTAGTGACTGCCATACTGGATAGATGTCTAAAACATCTCCATTATCGTGGAAAGTTCTATTGGACAACGCTGGTCTGAGGATTAGAAAGGAAAAAGCAAAATTCTCATTCTTTTGGTATAGGATTATATACATAAATTCCAAAATACCATTAGAACATAAATTAATGTGGTATATTAATAGATATAGTATTAGAGTTAAAATAATAATTTAGCAAGGTAGCTAAAATAAATAAATAAAAATCAGTTATAAATACCCATGACATTTTGCACATAACTAGAAAAAATAATCTTAAAATTTATATGGAGGCCCGTGTACCACAAAAAAAAAAAAAAAATTTATATGGAACCACAAAAGATCCCAAATTGTCAATGCAATTTGAGAAAAAAGAACAAAGCTGGAGGTATCACACTCCCTGACTTCAGACTATACTACAAAGCTACAGTAATCAAAACAGCATGGTACTGGCACAAAAAGAGACACATAGATCAATGGAACAGAACAGAGAGCCCAGAAATAAATCCACACACAATTAATCTTTGATAAAGGAGGCAGAAATACATGGAAAAAAGACAGTCTCTTCAGGAAGTGGTGTTGGGAAAACTGAACAGCCACATGTGAAAGAGTGAAATTAGAACACTTTCTCACACCATATACAAAAATAAACTCAAAATGGATTGAAGACCTAAATGTAAAAATGGAAACAATGAAACTCCTAGAAGAGCATAAGCAGAACACCCTTTGATGTAAAACTGTAGCAATATTTTTTTTCAATCAGTCTCCTAAGGCAAAAGAAACAAAAGCAAAAACAAATTTAATTTAATTTAACCTAAAAGTTTTTGCACAGCAAAGGAAACCATTAACAAAACAAAAAGCCAGCCTACTGAATGGAAGAAAATATTTGCCAATGATATGACCAATAAGGGGTAAATATCCAAAATATATAAACAGCTCATACAACTCAATATCAAATAAACTATCAACTCGATTAAAAAATGGGCAGAAGATCTGAATACACATTTTTCCAACGAAGATATACAGATGGCCAACAGGCACATGAAAAGATGCTCAACGAGCTAATCATCAGAGAAATGCAAATTAAAATGACAATGAGATATCACCTCACACCTGTCAGAACAACTATCATCAAAAAGAACACAAATAATAAATGTTGGTGAGGATGTGGAGAAAAGGGAACCCTTGTGCACTGTTGCTGGGAATGTAAATTGGTGCAGCCACTGTGGAAAACAGTATGGATGTTCCTCAAAAAATTAAAAATATAACTACCATATAACCCAGCAATTCCATTCCTGGGTATATATCCACAGAAAAAGAAAACACTAATTTGAAGAGATACTTATACCCCAAAGTTCACTGCAACATTGTTTACATTGTTATAGCCAAGCTATGGGGGCAGCCTAAGTGCCCATCAACAGACGAATGGATAAAGAAGATGTTAGATAGATAGGGAGACAAATATAAAATATATAGTTATATAGTTATATATATTATATATATATATATATATATATATATATACACACACACACATTGGAATTTTACTCAGCCATAAAAAAGAATGAAAATCTGCCATTTGCAACAACATGAATGGACCTAGAGGTTTAGTGAAATAAGTGAGACAGAGAAAGACAAATACTCTATGTTATCACTTATATGTGGAATCTAAAAAATAAAACGAATGAACGGAACAAAACAGAAATAGACTTAGATATAGAGAACAAACTAGTGGTTACCAGTGGCGAGAAGGAAGGGGGGAGGGGCAAGACAGGGGTATGGGATTAAGAGATACAAACTACTATGTATAAAATAAATAAGCAGCATGGATATATTGCACACAGCAGGGAAATATAACCCTTATTTTGTAATAACTTTAAATGGAGTATAATGTATAAAAATGTTGAATCACTATGCTGCACACCTGAAACTAATATAATACTGTAAATCAACTACACTTCAATTTAAAAAAATGCCGTTATAATTCTATACACCAGGAACAATTAGAAAATAAAGTATTTTAAAATTACCATTTAAAATAGTATCCAAGAGCAATAACAACAATAATCATACCCACTTACCTAGTAATAAATCTAATAAAAGATGTTTAAGGACTTTCTGGGGAAATATTTAAGCATGGGTATCAATAATCTCTTACCTAGTGCTGCTCCACTCATTGTCTTCATTCTACCCTCAAATTGTCCTGATTTTCCAAATGCAGGGCCCAGAGAATGTGCAGACATGACCAGGATCGTAGAAGACCCCAGCAGGTCGCCCAGCCTCCTCACACCCGATACATACACACATACACACACACACACACACAGCCAAGGCACTCCCTGCCCCACAAACCCTTGTGCCCAACTATCCCCCTAATACCTCACCTCGTTGTATAAATCACTGAATTCCTCAACCACATCCTTGGGGATCCTGCAGCCATGGTTGGTGAGGTAGCAGGCCACGCCATTCTTGGAGTAGAGGCTGATGCGGCCCACACTGCGCTCCCCATCAGTTGTCTCTTCCAGAAGGCCATTGGCTTCTGCTAGATGATAGATGGGATTCCCATGGGAGCCATGGATCCACGTGGCTCCCAGCTCAAAGGTGGCGTGTCCTGATGGTGACAATAGGCTCTTATAGGGGCAAGGAAGAGAGCCAGAACACTGCCTCACCCTCCTTCCTCCAAGAGGATCCTTCCATCTCCAACAACAGGGGGAAGGAAGGGGATTAGGTAACGCTCTAGCAACGAACCAAAATCTTCAGTGAAAATATCTCAGTAGAAACCACATGTGGCACAAAATGGATTCCACTTTATAGCTAACTTCCACCCTGAATAACTCTATGATTTGACACCAAGTCATCTCACTGGAATAATCAGAAGACTCTCCTAAGATAACACCAGACAACAGACCTCTCCTCCCCCTCAGGAGAACTTCTATGGGTACCAATGGGTATAATGGGCCCAGTGAGGGAAGCAAGGGTACTTGAAATACCCAGGGAGGAGGCCCAGCCTTCCAGACCCAAGGTCCCCCTTTGGCCTTATTCCAGTTCCTCAAAATCCAGTGGCCCAAGAGTCTAAGCTACTCTGCCAGACGGAAAATGGTCACCTCCCAACTCAGTCTGGGGCAGAAGAAAGAGGGCAAACATTCCAGTTTGGAAGACTCCTCCCCAAGGCAGTCTAAAACAGACTTCTGGAGAAAACTAAGCTTTCTCATCCTATGGCACAGGTGGCAGAACCCTAAGAGTCTGACTAGGGCAGAGGGGAACTCCTGGGCCCAAGTTGGGACAGGGCTGGTGGCTCATTTACCACCCCATCCATAGCCAAGGTATCAAATGCTCTGAGGCAAGCTGTCACTGTGCCTGTGCCTATTTCCTCTTCTGGGCCTCAGTTTCCTTTTCTCATGCTGCATGCTGTGATACGTTTGTCTCCTCCCTTGCCTAGCTCCCAGGGAAGCTGAAACAATGAAAGGAAAACAGAAAGGAACATTTTTTGGTGTTTTGTTTTGTTTTTGGAGGCCTGATTCAAGACATCATGTGTGGTAACTTTTTTTGCCAGGATGGTCACAATAATCCCTCCTATCCTTACACACATGGCCCTTTGCAACGTGACTTTGCCAGCCTGCCATCAAGAGATGGAGTCTTTCCACACCCCTTGACTCTGGGCTTGGCTTGTGACTTGCTTTAACAGAATGCAATGAAAGCAATGTTTGTGGTTTCAGAGCCTAGGCCTCAAGACACTTTGTGGCTTCCACTCTCACCCTCTTAGACTGTGACCACCATGAAGAGAAACCCAAATTTCTGGAGCCACAGAATATCAGCAAATAAAATGGTGTTGTTTTAAGCCACTACATTTTAGGGTGGTCTGTTAATGCAGCAATAGTTATCTAATACACTATAACAGACAACACTCACCCCTCACCCCAGGAACTGGGCATTTCTCTTTTTTGTGTCTTCTCTTTCCTGGGCTGCTTCTAATTAAACCATCAGTTACTTTAAAAAAAAAAAAAAAAAAAAAAAGCCCTGTGTGCATCTATGTGCCAAACACAGAGCAAGAGAAAACACAATCAACCTCAAGCCACAGCCAGCAAGACAGAATTTCCTGATGACTCTGGAATCAGAGGAGGAATGTGTGGGTCCCTTTGTCCAGGGAAAGTGGGCAGACCAGAAGGCACGGAAAGCTAGAAATCCAGTGTCCTTCTTCCTCCACGGGGTTCCTGGTGGGAGGGGCACTGGGGACATTTATTACTAATTCTCCTTTAGCGCCTCAGGCTCCCCAAGGTGTTTTGCCTGGTTTGAGCTCCCAATAGGAGCAAAAGGGGCCTGTACCCTCCCCAGGGTACACCAGGGAGCTCCAAGTCATAGTCACTGGGCAGTGACGTCCAGGCATGGGGTATCCAGGCATAAGCAGGAACCAGGTGAGCAGCTCAAGGTCAGCAACAAGGTCAGTGCTCCACTCCATCCCCCAAGCTTTACAAGGAGGTGGGGTGGCCCAGAGTATGCCTCAGTCTGAGGATGTTTCCTGCCCTCTCCCACAGGCCTCTCACCTTTGTCATCCTTGTTACATCCTGCATCCAAAGGGTACCAGGCACCATCTCCACATCTACCTCACGGTGTCCTTGGGGTTTCTGGTCATCGCCGCTGCCCTTACCACCGGGATTCACAGCTAGCATCTCACACTGCTGCAGGTCCAACTGCAGCCTGGGCTTTCAGCCCTGGGTGTCTGCACACACAACACACACACATACGCCCTTGCCTGGATTTGCTCTCCCGTATCCTGGCAGGGTCTGCCTTGATCTGATTCTTCACATATATCATGTGTGCAATTCCATGTGTGCAATTACCCCCTTCCTTCTTTTCACTACCTATCCAACTCCCCTCATCACCTGAGGCCCACCCAAGCTCCCTCCCCTCTGAGGAAGGCTTCCTGCCACGTGCATCCCCTCAGCCTCCTGCAGCCCCATCCCTTCCACCTCCCTCCCTTCTACCATCACTTCCCTGCACAGCACGTCTCGGCTGCCAACTACCACTGAAACTGGGCTGTTTGTCCTCCCGTCTTCGGCTTTTATGTCAGACCCTGAATGTCTTATCAAGATTCAAGAACCACAAATGGAGCCATCCCATCCCTAAGGCTCCTAGTCAGCCAATCAGGTGTTGAGCAAAGAGTCTCAGGGCTTCCCAGCTGGCTGTCCCCAGGTTTGCATATGCCTTGGACTGCACTTTCATCCTCACTGCCGACACATACTCCTGTGTGTGCCAGGGGAAGACAGACATAATTTCACATACACCTTCCAGGAAATACTCTAAGGGAAGACTTTTAATGTGATCAAAGTTTTTGAAAGAAGAGAGAAGGTTGCTCCTCAACCTCTGCTTATTCTAAGTCTGTCCACCTACTTCTCTGAGCCAATTGCCCCATTCATCAAAAGTAAGCACACAGAATCTGCTTGGCCTTGCTGCCCATGTAGCAACAGACACAAAATCCTCTGGAGGGTCAGTGTAGCCCACACACTCCAGGCCACCATGAGTGGTCCTTACTGGGCCATTTTCATGGTCAGACCCCCTGGTTGGGAAACCCCCCTGACTTCTACCTGTACTTCAGGCAATTTCCCACCCTCTAGGACCCCTGGCAAAACCTGCCCACCCCTAGGGTATGTCTCTTATCTGGCTGCTTTCTGCAGAGGCCTTATTTCTCTGCAACCTGGAGACCCTCTTCCTAGACAATCCTAAGACCTGTCCATCACTCACAAGGAGGCCCAAAGTCTTCTTCCACCTCCACTGCCCTTAGCTCCTATTGTCCCAGTGCTAGCTCTCAGTCATGATAACACTAATTCATACTCAAAAGTTAACAACTAATGGAAACTTGCAGAATTCCCCTTCTTGTGAAATAGAAACCGGGCTACCCACTGCGAAGTTTGGTTCTGGGTGTCCTTTCCCTCCTAAACACTGTGAACTCTAGATCGTGTTCCAAAAGTAGAGGCCAGAGCCCCATCCTGCCCACCTCAGAAGGGTGCTGAGAGGGGCAAAGGAAGGGAAAATGCCCAGGCAGCATGCATGATAGAACACTAACCCCTGGGAAGAAGATAAAATAACGAGATTTCAGGCTAGGTCAGGGCACTGGGAGATAAGAAATGACCTTAGGAGATGACTGGACTGAGGTGAACTGAGGCACTTACCAAGTTTCACGCTCTGTACGCGGCCTCCAATGCGGCTGGAAGCCTCAAGCACAGTGACATCCGTAAAGCCCTGCTCCAGAAGTGCTTTGGCAGCAGCCAGGCCAGCCAAGCCAGCGCCGATCACCACCACACGAGGCTGTCCCCTTCTCCGCAGGCCACGACTGAGAGGGTCATCCGCACTGTCACCACTGGATTCACAACTTTGCATACCGTCCACACTCGCCTCCTAGGAACCTGCAGGGGGCAGGGGGTCACAGCTCACCTGCTCTGCCTTCACTTCCCACCTGCCCCAAGAGATGCTCACAGGCTCTGCCTTCAAGGGGGGGCCCTGAGCCCTCTCAATCCCTTCCGAGGACCCGGGCAAGAAGAGCCAACTCCAAAGGATGTGGGGAAGGAGGGAGGGAGCCACAGGGAAGGAAACAGGGGATGCACCGTGGGTCCCCATCAGCAAAAAGGAGAGCTGACAGCCCACCCCAAACCCCTGAAATCCATCAATCCCATCTCAAGTCTAGTAGGCACCGCCTCTTCCCCAAGGATGAGACAAGAGTCATCAAGACAAGAGTCTTGGTCTTGTATGACCAAGAAGGTCAAAATCAGGAGAAACTGATCCTGGTGCTGCTAACCCTGGACCAACACAGCCTAGCACAGCCCAGCACAGCCCAGTACCACTGCTGTGGTCCAGCTCACATGACCTCAGGATGCTCTCATGGACCCCAGGATGCTTGTACAGACTTCAGGGTGCTGGAGCCAACCCCAGGATACTTGCACACACTGCACTAGACCCTCTGCTCTCCCTCCCTTCCCTGGCCCTTCCCTGGCCCTTCCCTGGCCCTTCCCTGGCACTCACTCTCCCTTGCCCTGTCTTCTCTTCTCCTCTTGCTTTCAGCTAGTCTTTCACAGCCTCAATGAGGTGGCAATTTGGTAGGCAGGACACAGTCCCACCCTCCCCCCAGAAAGTGCCACGAGGCTTGTATCGAATGAACCTCTGCTATTCCGGGTAGGTCTCCAGTTTTTTTTTCCCAGGCCACCCAGCCCCTCAGTCACCACAAAGCAGCAAAGAGCCCATGAAACAGTGGACCGTGAGGACCTGTGGCACCAGAGGCCAGACATCAAATTGACAGTTACGCTAAGCCAGCTTGCTCAGAGACGCCAGCCTAGGGAGCTGACAGGAGGCCAAGGGGGTCCCTGAATCTGGCCCCAGGGCTGGGAGAGGCTACCCTTCTATTCCTGGAGTGACTACAAGGGTTTGAAGGTATCTGTGGGCCATCCCAAGGGGCCACTCAGATCTGATCCTGTCCCCATTCCTTTCCTGACCCAAGCTGCCTAAGGTTTCAGTGGCAGAAGTTGCATACTGTCCAGTTAGTTATCCATACTATCCATAGCATCCAGGACCTAACAACAGGGGAGTGAATGTGAGTGGAAAGTAGCCGCTGGGCAGTGGACAGGGGGCATATAAAAAGCTGTCACCCATACCTAACAAAGCTAAGTAAAACCCTTCCTATGACACAGCAATCCCACTCCTAGGAATACACCCAAGAGAAACAGGGTATACTCCGCCAAATAGACATAGAATGTTCATAGCAGCTTTATTCATGATAACCAAAAACAAATATCCCAAAGGTCCATCAACAGAAGAATAGATAAATATATTGTGCTATTTGTAGCATATTCATACAAGGGAATATTCTTCAGCAATAAACAGAACTAAACTACTCTCAACAACATTACATTGAACAAAAGAAGCCAGAGACAAAAGAGCATCATACGGTATGACTCCATTTATGTGAAATTCCTGAAGAGGTAAAATGAATCTGTGATGACAGAAGAGAGATTGGGAGGAGGAGAATGAGTGAAAAGGGTCAGAAGGGAACTTTCTGGGGTGGAAGGAATATGTATCTTTATATGAATGATGGTTACACAATGTACATAGTTGTATACTTAGGATTTGTGCCACTCACTACATATATGTATGCATATACATCTCAATAACTATTCAGATATTCATTCCTGGTTCACTATACAAAATAAAATAAAAGCTGTGCGCTAACTTCCTCCTTCACACGCCTCAAGGTCTGACCACTTAGGTTTCCACTCCACCCCTAACATCTTTTTATCACAGATTTAAAAGGGGTCTTTTTCTAAATATTCTCAGTCTGAGAAGCTGCTCCTTGCACCTCCCCTGCCCACTTCACCTGCCGATGCCACACCTGGGCACGCACAGGAATGTCACCCCACTCCTGCCCCCAAACTCCCTCCAAACTACACCCCACCCCCCACCCCCAGGCGGCCGACTCGGTGCGGGACTGGTTCCCTAGAGGGCCAGAAGGTGGCGCCCGAGGCCCAGAGACCCTCAGAGGCAGGGGCTCCCCACACAGCCTGGATCCCTGCCTTCTTCTAGGAGAGCCTGTGTCCCGGCTTTCCCATTCCTCCCTCCTATGTCTTTCTGTCCTTCTGCGGTCCACCTCAACCCCCACCCCCGTCCCAGTGATGTTCTGTTCGGCCTCCTGGGAGCATGGAGGTCAGAGCTGGCTCAAGCCCTTTCCTCCCCTCCCCCTTGCCCTTCCTCCTTTCCCCCTCTGCCACCCCACCTTCCCCTCCCTCCCCCAGGTTCTGGCGGAGGACTAGAGGACTAAAATTAGAGGTGAGGGTGTGGCTGCCTGCACCAGAGGCCAGCAGGGAGGAAGAGTCCGCCCCACGGCGCAGGCAAGGAGCGTGCTCTGCGTCAGGTTTGTAAACACACAGGGAGCTCAGAGCTGCTGCTATCGGCCTCCACAGCTGGGCACCCTGCTATGCTAAGCCAGAGTGGAGACTGCCCACCTCGCCCCCACGCCCCAGTTCCCCAGGACTGGGGGGCTCTGCCTCTCTAAGCCTCCAGCCCCACCCCCAGCCTGAGGCCGCCCTCCCCAAAACAACCACTTTTACACAGTAAAGAGGTGGGATCGCTACAGTGGTTTTCAGACCTTACTGGTGGAACCCCTTCTCGAAAAGCTCCTGTGGAGACCAGGGTGTAACTGGGTTGAAACTGGAGTTCCCGCTACCTCCTGAGGTCCCTCAGGTCTCATGGCAGAACCTCCCAGCCTCCCTGGAGCACCACCTATGAAAACCCGGGGATTAGGATAAACTGCAGCCTTGGGTAGAGGTTAAGGAATGCTTGGGGCAGTAGTGCATTCCCAGGGGGCTACCTGAACTTCCTGGCTTCCCAGCCTCCCTTTCCTTCTCTCTGAAGTGGCCCAGCTTGTCCTAACTGCATTATTGTGACAGTTAAATAAGGCCCTACATGGATGTCAAGAGACTGTCAGCATTTTTAAGAGCCTTGTGCGGGAAAATCATTTGTAAAGTTCTGTAGCTAAATTACGAATACACTGCCTTTGGTACAGGCTTCAGGAATGGATTGTGGGAAATGCAGGCAGGCAGTCTGCCTTTAAGATGAACACAGAAAGGGCTTCCCTGGTGGCGCAGTGGTTGGGAGTCCGCCTGCCGATGCAGGGCACACGGGTTCGTGCCCGGGTCTGGGAAGATCCCACATGCCGCGGAGCGGCTGGGCCCGTGGGCCATGGCCGCTGGGCCTGCGCATCCGGAGCCTGTGCTCCACAACAGGAGAGACCACAACAGTGAGAGGCCCGCATACCACAAGAAAAAAAAAAAAAAAAAGATGAACACAGAAAGGACCCCAAGTTCCCAACATATTAGAGACCTTCAACTCAAAGAGACATCACACATATGGTGCCATGGTGGGAGCAAGTAAACAGGGACCACCACATAGGTCACCTATTCCCTTGGCCCTCACTGCTAACCCCATAGTTCTGTCTCTCCACAGGCCTTGTCCCAGATGAGCCTGTCAACCCCTGGGCTCCCGCAAGAAGCCAGAGAAGCCACATGCACAGTCCACAGATGGCAAAAATGAGGCGTCTGCCTCATGGTCCCCCATAGTGGCCCATGGAGCCAATGTACCCTGGGGTCCAAACTGAATGGAAGAGAGAAAACTGTATGTAGCAACACCTACTGTGTGCTGGGCCCTCAGCTAAATGCTGAACTGGACTTTTGGGCCCTCTTATCTCAGGATGCGGGGGGAGCACATTTGTTTTCTGTTGGTTTGTGTCATCTCTTCCTTTGGAATTTTTTTAATCTTACGAGAAAATGCCTAAGAAGAATCACTTAATGCTCCATGGTGCCTCCCTGTCCTTCTCTTGCCTTCAGTAAATAAAAAAAATAAATAACATCCCCCTCCTTGATCTGTATGCACAGGAGAAACAGAACACCCTGTACTTTTTTGAGCAGATAAAGGAGAGAAGAAAAAAGTGTTGGCTCAGCCAGGCAGGGACGGGGAGGAGGGAGGAGGGAGGCACAGGGCAACAGACACATGCCTACTTGCTCCTGTTTCCAAGGCAAAATAGGGGTGGGAGGCTGGGGCCGCTGTGTCCCCAGGCAGGCCACGCCTAGTAGCTTCAAGAAATCAGGTCCACCCCCATTCAACATGCCCAAATGCCCCACTGCCTCCCACCCTTACCCCACCCCGCTCCACCCCCACCCACACCACTTCTCTGGCCTGCAGGCCACCACCTCCCCCTGCAGGCCAGAGCCAACACTGCCCTGACTGAACCTGCCCAAGAAGCCAAATTGGAAAGAAGGCAGCAGGGAAAGAAGAGGGAAGAAAGGCCCTGTCCCATGGCAGGGTCACCAGAGAAGGATGGATGAAGACTGGATGAAGGCCCTGGGAGTGAATCACAAGAAGGGTCAGTGGCCCAGGTTGGTGCAGGACACCCCTTCCTCCTCAGTGTTGGAGTCCACTTCAGCTCATCAGGCAATCAGCAGGTCACTTCCCCCCTTAACAGTGACCACTACAACAGAAACAATGCCACAAGGGGCCCAGCCTCCCAGGTGCCCCACACCCTTCCAGAGTTGCCCCTCAGAAGAAACAAAAGAAGTCTGCCCATCCTTGGCTCCCTTCTGAACACAGCCTACTCCCAAATATGTCTGTCTCCCTGTCCTTTCCTCAAGGTCACTCCAGGATGAATGACCATTTCCCAGAGAAGAGTATGGCCAAGGCATTTAGCCCACCTGGACCTTAGGGTCCAGACTCCAACAGCTGAAGCACTCCAAAATGGGCCCACCCCAGGACTTCCCTAGCAGTCCAGTGGTTAAGACTCTGTGCTTCCAATGCAAGGGGCACGAGTTGGATCCCTGGTCAGTGAACTAATAAAATCCCATATGCCGCATGGTGTGACCCCAAAAAATTAATTAATTAAAAAAAAAATGGGCCCACCCTTTCCAATAAGCAGGCTTCTCTCCTGTAAGCCACACATTTGCTCATGTGAGCTCTGTCCAGGGCTTTGGGGGCCACCTGCACCTTCGCCGTCAGGGACTTACAAGTGTCACCTCCCAAAAGATACTCCTAGTGCCCTAGGGCAGCACCCCAACCTCAGTTTCCCTGAAGAAATCGCTCTCTGCCTCAGGCTTCTAACAGGAGGAAGGGAGGGGGAGGGAAGCTGGGGTACTGGTCCTGAGGAATCTCTCTAGACTGCCTGGCAGTTCGGGGGTGGAGGGGGAGGGGGGCTGCGGATTTGGATTCTCGAGGACCCCCCAGACAATGCAATTATTCTTCAAATGTAAAAAACGCCCAGAAATCCCAGACCAGCTGCTTTGCACAGTGGCCCAGACAAAGGGGCTCTGTGTCTGCCCATGAGGCTCCTCCCACCCCTAAAACCCAAGGAGAGACTGAGCCTGAACTCCTCCCAGCCAGACCCTCCCAGTCCTCCTCACCCAGGCCAGCCAGCCAGGAAGTGAAAGAAGTAGGATTTCTGGGCCAGGCCTGGCCAGCCACGGAAGGTAGGCTGGGGTGAATAAACGTGGGGACAGGGCAGGAGCAGCCTGTCAGCCCAGAAGACACAGGGGGAAGGGAGAGAACATTGGCCTGGGAGCCCAGAGACCTGGATTCGGGTCCCAGCTCAGTCTCTCTTGGCAGGTGACCCCAGACCAGTGTCTTCCCTTCTCTGGGCCCCACCTGGCCAATAGCTCTGAACTCACCCCAAGGACACAGCATCTGTACCCCGCCTCCTGGACATAGTTATCTAAGCCCCATCTGATGCTTAACTGCCTGCCTCCTTCAGTCTTTAAACTTTCCCATCTGTAAAATGGGGGTACAGCTACCTGGTGGGACTGCTGGGAGAATTAAATGATAGCACAGGTAAAAGGTGTGGCCACCTGCCAGGGCCACCTCAGAGTGGGAGGGAGAGGGAGGATAATCCCCAAAGAGACTAGTACGGAGGAGGGAGCCACCTCTCCTAGGACCCAGAGCTCCATTTCATGTGTAGAAGAACCCAAGTCTTCACCTGAGCTTAGACTCCAGCCTCAACCTTGGCCCCAACCCTAATATCAGAGTGGACCTTGATATCGACATCAGTCAGACTATCCCACAGCCTGTGTTTGACTGACCCCCAACCCTGACTCAGCCTGACCATCCCACCAGTCTTGGCCAGGGAAGGGGTGGGGAGTAGGCATCAGATACAGTGGCCGTTAGCCAACCCTAAGCTCAATCAATAAAAGAGACAAGGCACGGGGGCCTCATTCTGCAGAGCCCTCCAGCCAGCAGTGTTCTCTGGCCCTCACAGGCTGACATGAGGAATGGGCTCTAGGGGCCCCATCTTCCTTCCTGGCACTTAGACTTTTCTCCAAGCACAATGTCTTTATTACCCACACCTCTTCCCTGCAACCAGATGTGTAAAGTCCCTAAAAACACAATTTTAAAAGGCTTTGTAAGCCTTTTTTCAGAAGAGAAGTGGGGAGCCTGTATTGCATGGAAAAAGACAGCCCTAAACTCAGTGTTTGAGAGAGGGGAGGTCAGAGCCAAAGGCATGGCCCACAAAGGCACTGGTGGGCAGGTGGGGAAGGTATTCCTGGAGAGGTGAGTGCTCTGGCTGGCTTCTGTTCCCCTTGATGCTCTGCAAGGTGGGATAGACCTGAGTGAATTGTTTCAGGACCCCAGCTTATAGCTGCCTGCAGAGACAGAAACTGGAGACTACCTGAGTGGGGGTGGAGGAGGGGAAGAAAGCATGGACAGAAGTCAGAGAAAGGGTTGGGTCTTTCTGATGGGCATAAAGCTCAGCTGGCAGTGGAGAGAGAAACAGATGGACCAGGGCAGAGTCCAGGACTGCATTCCTGCCCCCATACTCACACCCAAAGAGCTTTATCCCAAACTCCATCCTAGAGATCCCATCCACCTTCAGCAAAAATGAATGGATCACGCTCTGACAATAGATCAGATCAGGTACTAGTCATCTAAACATCTCCTATGAACCTTTCAAAATCTGGGCCAGCCCCACCAGCTCAGCTTCCATCTCTGATCCATGCATGCCCTGGTTTCCCATCTTTGTGTGTGTCTGCACACAGAGGTCCTAACTGGCCAGGTCACCTCTCTGCAAGCAAGGCCCACGTTCTTCCCCTTAGATCCCAGATCTTCCAGAGGCAGGCACAGCCCATGCTCCCTCAGCCCAGAGAGAGGTCAGGGGTCTGACATGATGGCTGCCACTCCTGGAGAAGATGAAATTGCCCAGACAGCAGCTTTTGTCCCTAACCAGCATTCCCTTGGGTGAGTCCATTAGCACCTGAGCTTCAGTCACCCCATCTGTAGAATGGGAACAGTCACCCCTACCTTGAATGAGGCCAGCCCTGACCCCAGACCCTATTAGCTAGTTTCCTTTTCCTCAGCAAAGTCCTAAAGGCACAGGTTTCACTGTGGCTCCCTTTAGCAATCCTTAGGATGAGACCTCATGGCCTGGATTCCCTCCCTCTGAGCAGGATGTGACACCCAAACTCTAAACCCGCCCCCCTAGGAAGTCATCAACCACAGAAATGTAAGAGACCACAGAACTGGTTACTATGCCAGTGACTACATTGGTGCGAGACTGCCCTTGGTGACATCAAATCAGGCCATGAGCAGGGGAGGGCTGATGGGAGATGGCACTCATAGTCACTCACTACCCTGAGAAAGGCTGAATCTGGAGAGAGAAAACCAGCCTCAAGACCATACTAGCCCTGTTCTGAGGCACCCAAGTCACCATGGCCCCTGGGGAACCCCAGGAAGACACCTTTCTTCCTCTCTCTCTCTCCCTTTCCCTCTCTCCTCACCTCCCTTTAGTCTTTCTCTCTCTCTCTCTCTCTCTCTCACACACACACACACACACACACACTCACACACACACACACACTTTCCTTATGTTTCCCTTGATGACTCAGCTTGCTAAATAGCCTCCTCCTTTGGGAATACCTTATTGCACCATGGTTTTCATACAGACCCTTGTTTTTGAATACCAGTGGTTTGAGGCTCCACAACTTTTTAGATGAGTGACCTGAGCCTCAGTTTCTTCATCATTAGAATGGGGATAAAGAGTCCCTGCCTCACAGGGTTGAGTGTGACAATGCAGAGTGCTTAGCCCAGAGCCAGGCACGTAGCAGCAATGGTTTTTATATTAGTTTTCCTACAGGCCTAAGTCTGCACACTACTGGGGTCACCACAGGGATGGCTGGGCCAGGACATCAGACATGGGTGGGGATGGGAAATCCAGCCAGTACAGAGGTCAGAGACCCTCCTGCATGGAGACTCCAAAGCAAGACCTCCAGGCCTCAGAACTACACCACCCCACAGTGGCACTGCTATGGTCTGATGATGGGGAGGAATAGACAAGTAAGAGAGAAGGGCCATACCACTTACTGGGGGCACTTCCTCCACCCAGGCAAGGTCTGTGAGGCTGAAACTGCAAAAACAGGACAATCTGTATGGTCACCAGCCTCCAAGATGGCCCTCAATGATCCTCCCCTCATGGTACTCATGCCCTACAGTCCCCTCCCAAGCTGATCTGTGTAGCCAATAGGACATTGTAGAAATACGAAGTGTGACTTTCAAAACTAGGGCATAATACACACTGTGGCTTCCACCTTGCTCTCTTAGACTGCTTACAAGAGGGGAAGCTAATCACCATGTTGTGAAGAAACCCACATAAGCCCACTGAGAGGCAAGGAACTGAGTCCTACCATCAGCCAAACCATCCTGCTAAGCATGTGACTGAACCACCCTGGAAGCAAATCCACCAGCCCCAGTGAAGCCTTCTGATGACTGCACTCCCAGCCAACACCTTGACTGCAACCTCCTAAGAGACCTCAAACCAGAAACAACTTAACTGCTTCCAAATTCCTGACCCACAGAAACTATGAGGAAAATAACTGTTTATTGCCATTTTAAACTACTAAGTTTTGGGGTAGTTTGTTACACAGCACCAGGTAACTAACAGTCAGCAGTTCTCTCTCCTTGGAGACCCCTCAGAGTAGAGACCCCAAAGTAAACTCCCCATCCTACTCAGGGTCCCAGCTCCCTCTTTTCTAAAACTCAGGGCTGGGGTTGAGTGAGCAGAGAGCCTGGCCCAGGCCCTACAGCATACAAGGCCCAGGAGACAGGAATGCCTTCCCAGCCTGTGCATTAGACTCACCTGGAGATTTTTACAAAAGACCATACCAAGCCCGGAGATTGGGTCATCTCAATCAGACTCTTCCGGGTGGGGTTCAAGCATGGAAATTTTTTTAAGGACTCTACATGATGCTAACATATAGCCAAGGCTAAGAATCACTTCTCTAGAGCAGATTCCAAATGCAGATTCCAGGCCAGCCCAGAACATCTGGGATCTGCCTGTACAGGAGTAGAGGAGGCAGAGAGAGCAGAAAGGCCAGGCGGTACCCAAGGTCCGCTTCCAGCTTCCAGCTTAGGCTGAGGGTCTCCCACTGTCCTCCCTCCCCAGCTGCTGCCCGACTCCCAAAGCGCTCTGCATTGAACACCTGTGGAAGATTCTGTTTTCTCATCTGCAAAATGGGTATTGCCATCACACCAGCTCTGCTCTCTAATGGGTATTAGGCTACCACTCAGAAGTTTTCAGAGAGATTTATGCTTTGTCTCCCTCAAGGCAGCTTCCCGCTCCTTCATAGCAGCATTATTCACAATAGCCAAAAGGTAGAATCCACTCAAGTGTCCATCGATGGATGAATAAACAAAATGTGGTACATGCATATAATGGAATATTATTCAGCCTTGAAAAGGAAATTCTGACACATGCTACAACATGGATGAACCTTGAAGACATGATGCTAAGTGAAATAAACTAGTCACAAAAGGACAAATACTGTATGATTCCACCTACATGAGGTACCTAGAGTAGTCAAATTCACAGAGACAGAAAGTTGAATGGTGGTTGTCAGGGGCAGGGGAGGGAGGAAATGGGGAGTTAGTGTTTAAAGGATACAGAATTTCAGTTCGGGAAGATGAAAAATAGTTCTGAAGATGGATGGTGGTGATGGTAGCACAACAATGTGAATATATTTAATATCGCTGAGCTCTATACTTAAAAATGGTTAAAATGATAAATTTTATGTTATGTATATTTTACCACAATAAAAACAACAAGAACAACAACAACAACGAAAAGTTGAGTGAGTGCTACTCTGTACCAGGCGCTCGAGATACTGAAACAGCCAGATGCCTCCCCTTGGAGGATCAGGGGTGAGAGGTGCCACAAAGCAAAGCAGGAAAGGGGAGAGGCAGCTGCTCTGTGTAGGGAGGTTAGGGAAGCCTCTCTGACAAGGGGACGCCAGAACAGAGGAAGTGACAGGCAGCAGAGGACCAGAGGGCAAAAAGTGCTGTGGTGACCTCCTAGGGACTTGCTGAATGAGGAAATATGGGGGTAAAAGCAAGGATGGGGTCAGGATGACTTGGGTGACCAGTCATGACACCAGGACTAACCCTTACAAGTTCTGTGTCAAGTGGTCACCTCCTTTTCCCTTCACAACAAGCCTGTGAGGTAGGAAAGATAAAAAATTGGTGCAAGACCCACAGGTGGGAGGAGGGCCCCGGTGGTCTGACTCCAGAGCCCAGTTCTCTCCTTGGGGCTATCACAAGAGTTGGGAACGCTTCTCCAGGCCGTCTCCCATCGAAGGGCTGAGCCTGCCTCCAAACACACAGCCCAGGGCCCCTCTCCCAGCCCCACTGCATAGGGCATCACATGCAGGCATGGCCCTGACCAGCCCCTGACCTGGGTTAGTGTCCCCACATGGAGATCCACCCATTCAGCAGATGGGGCACTTGAAGCCTGGGAGGTGTGAGTTGGCAGAGAAGAGGTAGCCTCCCGGCAGGCTTCTCCCCTCTCCCTGCCAGGAGCCACAGGCCTCACAGTTCTGGAGGGAAGGAGGACAGCACTGTCAGCACTTTCCCCTGACTCTTTCAAAACCACTGACAAGAACTGAGGCTTGTGAGACAGCTCAGCCGGTGCAGTTCCCCCTTGCCGGCCCCTCGTGACTCTGCACAAAGCCCGTCTGTGCTTCGGCTCCAGCCCCTGGGGGAGGGGGGAGGGAGGGGGGGTCTTCTGCAGGCCAATCCTCTCTCCTGAGCCACGGGTGGGTCCCCACTCTGCCCAGCCCAGGACTCGTGCTCCTGGCCCACAGGGCAGACAGCAGCCCTGACAGCAAGGCTGGGCTGTCCAAGGCTTTTGCTGGGTTCAGGCAGTACTTGTGGGAAGAGGGTCCCCTCCACTGTAAACTCTCTTCCTGCAAAGCTCCCTCTTCTATGCTCATTCCCCACCCCCAACCCCCATTCAGCATGGTTTATCACAGAGCAAAGGTGGCATGCATGATCACAACATGGAAAAAAGAAAACATCCCCCAAAACTCCAGCCAACAGATAAACCCCATAGCAAATCTCTATTTATTAAGACCTTCATGCACTTTCCATTCATGGCATCATTTAATCCTCCCAAACACCCTGGTGCCCATTTTATAGATGAGGAAATATCAGAAAGGTTCACAGGTGTGATGGAGGCCACCCAGACAGAGTGAGGGGTAAAGAAGGGCTTGACAATGCTCAGCTCATCTCTCTCTACCCAGCACTTGCCCACCTCTCAGGCCCTCACCCAGCCTCCCGGGGCAGCAGGCCTAAGGACAGCCCTCAGCCTGGCACTTCTGTCCTACCCGTCCCCACACACTGACACTGCACACACTGTGCCAGGCACCCGGGGCTAGCAGGAGGTGTCCCCAAGCCTGGCAGCTTACCCCAGCTACACTGCCAAAACTGGGGCTGCCGCCGGGAGATCACCTGCCTCCTGGCCAGGGCGTTAGTCAGGTGGCTGCAGGCCAGCCACCCTAGTCTCCCTGCCCCACAGGGACTGGCTTAAGGCTTGCCAGACCACAGACCTTTGCCCTTGATTTTATCCTCCATAAAGAGTGACAAGGATAGTGGTCTAAAAGCGAAAGAGAGGCATGGACATATATACACTACCAAACGTGGGGTAGATAGATGGTGGGAAGCGGCCGCATGGCACAGGGAGATCAGCTCGGTGCTTTGTGACCGCCTGGAGGGGTGGGATGGGGAGGGTGGGAGGGAGGGAGATGCATGAGGGAAGGGATGTGGGAACAGATGTATGTGTATGACTGATTCACTTTGTTATAAAGCAGAAACTAATAAAAAATTTAAAAAAAAAAAAAAAAAAAGGATAGTGGTCTAATGGCTTTTGGCAGCACAAAAGAAAATTCTAAGAGCAACTAAATGATAATTCCCTCTAAACAGTCACCTGCTGTTCATCTGGCCCAAGATTTTCCCCTTCTGGTAACTCCAAGGTGGTTTAACTGTGCTCTCCTAACAAGTCCTAGCACAGGATCTCCTGACACAGGATCACCCAATAAAGGGCTCTTCATAAAGTTCAACGCTGAAGCAGAACACCACCCTCCCCCACCCCTGACAACCTCAGAAAGAGCTGGAACTAGGTCTGAAAAGCCAATGGTGTTCATTTCAAAATGCACCCATGGGCCCCATGATTCAATCCATAAAACACCTATGGAGTTAAGACACTGAGCTTAGACAATAAACATATTCTTCAAGTTCTTTTATTGAGTTCAAAGAGAGACTTAATAACTGAACAGCTTTTGGAATCAAGAAATGTCTGTTCTTATAATTCTATCATCATTGTTACCACTATTTTTCACTGAGTACGTCCAAGGTACAGAGGGCAATGCTAAGCATTTCACGTGGAATATTTCGGTTAATCTTCATGTCACTATCCCCCTTCTACAGAGGAAGAAACTGAGTTTCAGAGAGTTTCCACAACCTGTCATCTAACATAAGGCACTCCAAAATATACTCAGTAAGATACTAAGGCTCAGGCTTTACTCTTTTTTTTAAAACCGAGGAATGAATCAAGTTTATCACCTTTTCTTGAGTTACTTTCTCAGATTAGCTCAAAAGTTTTGCATTAATTGTATATGATTTTTTAATTTTCCAAAATAGAAAAGATAAAAGAGGTATGTTTGTTTAACATTTAAAGGCCTCATTTTCAAATCTTTCCTATGAATGTCTGCCCACTGGAGGTCCTGCGTGTCTCCTACTTAGCTGACTCAAGGTCTAGTTATTTGCCAGTCCACTAGGAGCACCCATCAGTGTCTTCTCCCTAGAGTCAGGAGTTTGGGGGAGCTGGGCTGGGCTGGTTTGGGGAATAGGTCTGGTTGTGGGTAGGAAGGCATGGTTGAAGGTTTGGAGACGGGCTCTGAGGGGTCTGTGACTTGAGGAAAGGGCATGAAACCAGATGTCCTAGAACCTGGGCTTGAGACCCAGTCATGCCATTTGCTGGCACTGCCAGTGTTCCCATTTGTGAAATAGCTCATGCCCCGTGGGCCACATGGGGAGGACAGGAATTATGGGTCTACCAGGGCCTGGCACAAGGCTGCAGAGGGTGGCTGGGTTCTTTGTTCTGTTTCCTAATAAATTACAACTCATTTCCAAGTGCTGCTTCTCTTGGTCTTAAATCACACCTTCCTTAACACCCTCCCGCAAGAAGCAGCTAGATGATAAAGGAATCTGGACTGAGGGGCAGGGGTACTGGACTTACCCCCGCCACACAACAGCCAAGCCACCCTGGTTTGCTTTTCTTCATCCTCCCTCTTACTGACCCCTGATTTAGAGAGAGCAAGAAAAGCCTTGGGCTCCTGCCTATTTGAGGAAGAAAGAGGGCCAAAGGAAGAAGAAAGTGCAGCTGAACTGGGTAAGAAAGCTCGCTGAGCACCCCCTACCAGGGCCTCCCTGAGGGCTGTTGTCACCACGTAGGCCTGTTACCCACATCGCACCATTACAGCAACTTCTGGGTCGCTGTTTGAAATGCTGCACCCCATCACTTCCACCTGAGCTGCTGAACAAAACGAGTCCTCACACCTCAGAGGATACGAGGTGTGGTGAGGGGCAAGGCAGCGTGGCCTCACTGACCTCTCCCAGCGACAGTGGAGGCAGGATGAGCACAAGCCCAGGGACTCTCCCTGTCCTACACTTTAGACACCCCTTCCAGGAAGGTGACAAGAGTGAGATTCCTAAACTTTTGGGAAAATGACTCAGAGCTCTGATAATCTGAGGGTCATATGAGCAACTCGCCCCTCCCCATGCTTGAAACATGAAAGCACACAGCAATTCTCTGAGGGGGGAGGGGTCCTGTACCCCCAACCCACCATCACACCCTGCCACTTTTCTCACTAAACCACTGATCTGATCAAACCACTGCCCTGCTCAAAAACCTTCAATGGCTCCCAGTGGGCTAATGAATGAAGGCAGGTCCCTGACACCTCCTCCCTGCCCTCAGCCCCCCTGTCTCCTACATACACCCACTGGACCCCAGGACTCCCATACCCAGACTAGGCCCACAGGGCCCAGGGTGGCCTGTGAAATCTCTTCACTCTGCCCAGACATCCCCACCCTGCTAGCCACTCCCCCAGGAAGTCAGTCCTCACTCTTTTCTTGCCATTCTGGAAAATCACCCCTCTGTTCTAATCAAGACCCTATCCTGAGCCTTACATGCTCTCTGCTGACCTCTGTGCCTCCCAAATCCCTGACAAGTGTCCCCTTCCCTGGGTCCTTCTTGGGGACACTGCCTGCAGCCATGTCAATCACATTAAGAGCAGCCAACAAGAATCTGGGTGTCACAACAACCCTATGAGGGAGGTAACATTATCTCCACGGTACAAATGAGGATAGTGAGGCACAGAGAGGTTTTACCTTCTTGCCCAGGGATCACAACCTCACTCTCTGAGATGAGAGGCTGAGAAAGAACTTGCAGGCCAAGAAGATGGGAGGGAAGGATGGGGTAGGAGGCCCTCCCAGAATCTGGAAGACCCAGGCCTGGCTACTATTGGGTCCCTTGCCCACCCACCCAGTGAAGCAAAGCTGCTGCCACTAGAACCCAGGGCTGGTTCTGGGCCCCAGTCCCCTCCAGGCCATCCCTCCCTCTACAGTACCCTTTTCTTCCACTAACTCTCCAAATGTACCCATCCCACCAAGTCCACCTCCCCCCAGGAAGCTATTGTTCCATCCTACCTTCCCTCCCCGGCACTTCTGGGCCCACCCATCACCCGTGTTTGTAGTCTCTCAGGGAGCAGCATCCTCCCACATCAGCCCTTCCCACCAGGTGTTCTATTGGTCAGTTGGTCATTATTAGGATGTCTTCACAAAAAAAATTGTCTATGGTCAAATCAGTTTAGAAAACACCAGTTTCTTTTCTACAGGACTTGTCAAAGCCTTTAATTCTCTTAAATGCATTCTGAATCTCCCATAGGATAGTGGACTGGATTTTCCAGTTTCTACCCTTGTTTGTTCCCTGAACGCTTGAGGTTTCTCAGAACAGTCTTTGAGAAATGCCACCTCCTCCCACCCCCTCAGGACAGCCTGGCACAGCTGGGGGCACATGGGTAGGAATCAAGAGGGGGAGTGGGGGGGGGGTTATCCTTTTAGGAGTTATGAGTGGCCTTTTTTTTTTTTTTTTTTTTTTTTTTTTTTTTTTGCGGTACGCGGGCCTCTCACTGTTGTGGCCTCTCCCGTTGCGGAGCACAGGCTCCGGATGCGCAGGCTCAGCGGCCATGGCTCACGGGCCCAGCCGCTCCGCAGCATGTGGGATCCTCCCAGACCGGGGCACAAACCCGTGTCCCCTGCATCGGCAGGCAGACTCTCAACCACTGCGCCACCAGGGAAGCCCCATGAGTGACATTTTGAGAGCTTAACCTGAAAGCCCCTCTTGGCACTGCCCAGGGCAACAGAACCTCTGCCTTTAGTGTCTGCCCTTCCCACCTTTCTTTGGGTGAGGTGACTGCCTACCCTCCTGCTAGGGTCTAGAGGGACCTCATCTGACCAGTGGTCTCAGATACCACCCTTCAGGCTCTGCACAGACCAGAGAACAAGGGGTCTTGGGAGATCCCCAAATCAAGCGGGACAGCTCTTCTGGGCAAATTGCTCATTCTACTCCATCATCAGCACACAAGTTTCAATAGCAAACCACAATTAAAATGTATTAAGCTGCCATTCTGGGAAGATGCAGTGCTCTACTCAACAAACCCTGCAACTCTCCCCCCTGCTCCCCAGAGAGGGGACTGAATCCCTCAATTTACAGGAAACTGAGTCCTCAGAGCAGAGCAGACACTTGCCTGTAGGGAAGCCTGTAGGGACACTTGCCAGGGGCGGAGCAGAATGAAGCATCCAGGCCTCCCCACTTCCAGGTGCACTGGGGAGGTGGCCTGAGTGGGATAAGACCCCAACAGCAGCTCATGCAACCATCAGGGCGGCTACAAGGACTCACGCAGGCCAGGCGGGGGTCAGGGATGCTCACTGGGGGTGAGAGCTCAGCAGCTGGGGGAACTTTAAGGGCTTTCAGGGGAAGATGGCATGTCTAAGGCTGGCGTCAGCTGTTTCCCCAATCTCCTTGGCCCAACTCTGGCTGGAGGAAGAGTGCTCACCCCAGATTGGCTAACCACAGGGCCGGGCTTGGCTGTGGGGAAAGATAAGATGCCCTACATGCCGTCTGCATGTCACCCTGCCCTGGGGCAGTCACCTAAGACACTTTCTCATGGTTTTGGGAGCTCCTCAAAGTCAGGCACCCTAGAAATCAGGCCTGTGCTCCAAGCCTGAGATCCAAGTCCCCAGAAGCACCTCACCCAGCCCCACCCCCCCAACAGAGTAGCCTCTGCATCCCATACCCTCCACATGCTCCCCTCTGCCCTGCCCCCATACAAGCAGTCTATACGCCTCCCCCAACACAGTTCACAGGAGCCAGGACAGTCCCCTTTATCTGTTTCAGGTCTCACCTGATCTGTGCCCATCCCTGTACCTGCCTGGCCCAAAGTCCCCAGTCTCAACCCTCACTACACAAAGATAACCCATGGGCCAGCAGCATCACACCACCCAGGAGCTTGTTAGAAACACAGAGTCTCAGGCCCCACCCCAGACCTGCTGAATTGGAACCTGAATTTTAACAAGCTGTCCACATGTATGCTAGAGTTTGGGAAGTAATTTTATAGACCACTACTCTAATCAACTCCTTGCACCTATGGCCTATAAGCTTCGATGGCTCCCCAGGGCCTAGTGAATCAAGTCTAGACTCAGTGGCTTGACAATCAATGCTTTGACTGACTTGTCCAGGGCTCCCCCTCCACCTCAGGAATGCCATCCCCTCCTGTGTCGGTCAAAGCTACCCAAGACTTCAGGGTGCTCTAAAAGCACCACCTCCTCCAAGAAGCTGGTCTGAACTGCATCTCATTACATCACATCTGGCATGGCTCATTCTTATTTCCTGGTGAGTGGGGACCCTGTCCTGTGTTCCCAGTGGCCCCAAGCACCAGGGTGGGACATAGAAGATGCCAGATGCCAACCACAGGTAACAAGGCCCAGTGTCCAGCTGTTGGAAAGTCCACCCTCAGCTCTAGCCTGCTGGACTCAGGCTCTGCCACAGCCTTCACCTCAACTCAGCAGACAAGGACTCAAGCAGTGTGGACAAGCCTCCTGCATACTCCAGAGAAGGAGCACTCCTCAGAAACATGGGCCTAGTGAGTTTCCAGCAGCAATGTGCTTGCTCTGGGCCTCAGTTTCCCAAAATGCAGAAGAGAATGCCACTGAGTCTGCCTCCCTCTTTTCCTGGGGGGCTGGGAGGATCTGAGATAGATGAGCAGATCCCCTAAACGCTGGGGTCAGAATTTGCAGCAAAGAGACTCCAGCCCTGTGTGGTCAGCAAACTCTTTCTCAGACTATTAGCCAGGCCCCTGGGAGGCCAAGTCACCTGCCCAGAGGTGTCCTCATGACCAAACAGGAAAGCCTCAAAGGACAAGGCTGTCACACCCTCCTCCCCACTCCCTCCTTCCTGGCCCAGTTCCTACAGACGGGCATCCCATGGGAGTCCTCACTCTTTACCCTGGGTCTGCAAGAAGGTACTCAAGCATGTAACCTCAAGGAGTTCCTGGCTTCTACAACCTCTGGGGAGCAAAAAAAAAAAAAAAAAAAAAAAAAGTCTCTCTAATCTCATTTTACAGACAGACAAAAAGGGGTAAGGACAGGGCCAATACTGAAGTGGATTAAGCTCTTTGCAGTCCCCATTTCTCTGTTCCCCCAGCTCTGCTCCCACCTTCAGTCCAGCCCTACTCAGACCCCCATCCAGGTTTCCCAAGGCCAAGTCTGAAGCTCCACCTCACCACATCCTAGATGGAATATAAAACAGGCCAGTTTATCTGCAGAGTTCCTACCTGACCTCTCTGGGCTCTCCAGAGGCAGATGAAGAGGGCAATGTGGCAATGCTGAACCCAGAGAAGTGACACTCCAATGGTGGCATCTCAAGCAGGGAGCTGTTTTTGTACGAGAAGTAGTTGTCCTCCCTAGCTCCGGGAAATCACAGTGTGCGTGACACCCAACTACCTGGCCTGGGCCCAAAGCCCCTCCTGTAAGAAACAGAGAGATTCAGCTGCCCACTCTGAGTGAGGACCCCTTCTACCTTACAGGGTGTGACTTCTTTCCTACCTCCCCAACCCCAAGGCCAGGCACCTCTGTGGGTCACGAAAAAACATTTGTTAAGAAGACTTCAGCTGGCACATATCTGAGAGGCATGAAAGAAGTGACAGAGTAGAGTGTCTTAGAGCATTTATTCTGGAGCCAGGCTGCCTAAGTTCAAATCCTTGCTCTGTCACTACCCAGGTGTATGACTGTGCCTCAGTCTTCCAGTCTGTAAAATGGGAATAAGACCTACCTTACAGAGCTGTTAAGAGGATTCAAGGAGGACTTCCCTGGTGGCACAGTGGTTAAAAATCCACCTGCCAATTCAGGAGACACAGGTTTAAGCCCTGGTCCAGGAAAATCCCACATGCCACGGAGCAACTAAGCCTGTGTGCCATAACTACTGAGCCTGCACTCTAGAGCCCACGAGCCACAACTACTGAGCCCACGTGCCACAACTAATGAAGCCCGCGCACCTAGAGCCCGTGCTCCGCAACAAGAGCAGCCACTACAATGAAGAGTAGCCCCCCACTGCAACTAGAAAAAGCCCATGTGCAGCAACAAAGACCCAATGCAGCCAAAAATAAAAAGATAAATAAATAAATAAATAAATTTATTAAAAAGAAAAGAGTATCAAAGGAGCTAATATTTGCAAAGTCCTTAGAACACTGCCTGGCACGCAGTGAGTGTACCAGGGCCCTGGCCTAGCCTCTTGGCCTCTGCCTGATTTCTCCCACCCAGGATACCCTCCTTTCTTCCATCTATCCCAGCTCAAAGCCTTTCCTAGGCATGCCAGCCCAGCCCTGATCTGAACCCCTATCCCCTAGTTCCAGCACTCACCTCCCAATGTCACCTTGGTCCATCACCAGTCCCCCTGTCCAGGGCCAAGCTTCCCTCTCCCAGATCTGAGGTCCCTCAGTTCTTAGCCCTCCATTCTGAGAGCACTAGCCAAACAGCTCAATTCTCAGTTGGCTCCTCTGTGCAAAAAGGGGAGCTGTGGGTGGAAAGACAAGGGTCTACAGAGACCCCCAACTCCAGCTTCTTCCTCCCCTTCAACTCCCTGCCCTGAGAGCTAGGCACCCAACAGTCACCCAAGAGATTGAGTAAAATAAAGCCCTGGCTGCCCAGGCCATCCCCATCTCATGAGTTAGAAATCACACACAAGCACACAGGCACACACCCCTCTGTTGACCCAGTCTGGATTTCCACCAAAGAGAGCAAAGGAAATCATTTCTCCCCAACCCACAGCAACCCACATCAATTCCACAGCCCCCCAGACCCACCCAATCTCCCTCTAGGCATACAGGCCTGCCTTTGAGCCTTCCCTTTTTCCCACTGACCCCCTCAGATTCTTGCAGTGATTTGCACAACTGCTTTCATGGAAAGAAAACAAAAATCCTTAGGATCACCTGAGGTTTACAAGGGGCTCCTGCACTGCCCTGACCTTTCCACCTGGCTCAAGATTTCCTGAGTATCAGCTACACGCCACGTACTGTGCTAAATGCTCTAGATTCAGCAGTGGGCCATTCATTCAAGGTTCCAGCCCTTAGAAAGCCAGAAAAAGTAAACAGACAACTGCAACAAATGGTTATGAACTGTGATAAACATAATGAAGAAAGTAAACCAGGTGCTACAATGAATTACAGGGAATGAGGGGCTTCTACCAAGACTGGGAAGGCATATGAGGAAGGCATATTTAAGCTGAGACCTGAAAAATAAGAAAGAGCATAGCCAGCCCAGTAGAAAACCTTGGAAGAACATTCCAGGCAGAGAAAACAGCACAGGCAAAGGACACAGGGCAGGAAAAAGCTTAGGTGTTCAAGAGGCAGAAGTGATTCAGGTGTGACTGTCAGGAAGATGAAAAGGGGACAGTGTTAGGATAAGGCTGGGGAGCAGTGACCAGACCTTGGAAGATCTGAAAGGCCAGGGGAAAGCTTTGAAATTTCATTCCAAGTGCAACAGGGAGCTATTGAGTGTCTTAGAGGAATGAGACTAAATATTTTTCTAAATTGTTCTTGCTGCTCTGTTAAAATGGATTTGAGGAGGCAATTGCAGACTTAGGGAAAGCAGGCAAAAGCTACTACAATATTCAGGCAAGATATAAAAGGTGGCTTGGCCTGGGGCAGTAGCCTAGGGCAGCAGCAGTGGAGTCAGAGCATGAAGAATAGGCCTGAGATAGATTTGGCAAAAAGAACCAAAAGCAGTTGCTGTAGCGCTAGATGTGGAGAGGGAGGAAAAGGGAGGAGATGATGCCACCTGGTTTCCTGTCTTTAATGGTGGGTGGGTTACAGGCCCTTTACTGAGATGGGAAGGTCTGCGGAGAGTCATGCTTGGGGAGCACAGTCAGGGTTCTGTTTCACCCATATTAACTTTTTCATACCTATGACACCATAAGTCATCAGATGGGTGGCTGGATAGAGAGGTTGGGACTGGAGATAAAATTTGCTACTTAAAATCATGAGAATGAAAATGATATACACTTAAGACCTGTGTTTGTAAATAAATGTTTGATTTTAAAAATTATAAGAAAAAATGAGAGCTTGAGGGCTATGTAAATAGAAGGGACTCAGGGGAGAGGAGGGGGCTGAGAACAGAGCCTGGGGATCCTCCAACATTCAGAGTGAGTGAAGGAGTTGTCCTTAAAGACAAGTAAGGAAGGGCTTTGGTGGGGGGAAAGGGGGGTTGGTAAGGAAGAAAACCAGGAGAAGCCAAGAAAGGATATGGGAGAGAATGATCAAGACCAAGGGAGGTCAAGGAAGACCTACTTGTGGGGGAGTGTAAATCACAGGAGACCTTTACTTGGGTAGTTTCAGTGAATCGGTGGGACCAAAGCCAGGTCAAGTGAGCTGAAGAACCCAGGGACCACAGGTACAGACAGCTCTCTGGAGAAGTTTTGCTGTGAAGGGAAGTGGAGAAGTGTGTCTGTAGCTAGGGGAGAATGAGGGATGAAGGCAAAAAGGGGGGCCATAAAATGGAGGGGAGGGGTGGCAAAGCATGTTCTTACACTGTTGTGAATGATCCAAGGGGAAAGTAGCCACTTTTAATACTGGAGAGAGGGGAAGTAACTTGAAGAATGGGGGACAGGGAGCAGACCATCTTGGAACCCTAGTTAGGCATTAGCCTGTGGCAGGAGCCCAGCTAACAAGAGGAAAGGGGAGGGGGGCAAAGATGCAAAACGCAGATGTGGGGCCTTCGCTACACACACTTACAGATGCACGCCTACCCATTCCAGTGACCCCCCCACCAGACACTTGCCGTTTTGCTGCCTGCTCCAAACACGGACAAGTTACCCACCCCCTCCGCGGAATGGCACGGGATGTGCCACCACAGACAGACTGTTCAACCAACCTGTGGGCACATCTCACCACAGGTGCAAGCCACGGCGCTTCTCTTATTAGGCCATACCCCCCTTCCTAGTGCAAGCTCCGAGGGGGTCCCCAGGCCCCTCACTGGCTCTACCAGAGCCCCAGACCCGACCCCTGGGCAGTGGCTTCTCTGAGTCCCTCCCCCAAATTGAGCATTCGACACTGCCTACCCCATTCCGAGCCTGGCTCTCGCCTAGCCCAACGCAGCCCGTGAGCACCCAGTTGGGTCTTCGGAGAGAGCTGCTCCCCACATTGTCCGGGGGACACCCCGAGGAGACCACCTGGACGCCCTTTGGGAGGGCGGCCCAGCCCCTCCCCGTGTCCCAGCCGTCGTCCCGGCGCCTCCTCTTCCCTCCCCAGTGCCCATGCTCTGGGCGGCCCAAGCCGTCGCGGGGCGTCCGCGCCCGGCTTTGTCTGCTCCCACGGAGCGCGCCCGCCGGGCGCCGCGGGCGCTCCCCAGCTGCACGCAGCCCCAGGGTCCTGCCTGCCTTCCACCCTCCCACAGCCCCCCGCCTCGGGACCACCGCCACCCTGCCTGACCGCCGCCTCCCACGACGCGAGCGAAGGGGCGCGGCGCCCACCGCCCTCGCCGGCCTCCGGGAATGCCGGGGACCCTGGCCCTCCCGCCCGAGCGCCGCTCCGGCTGCCGGAGCCCCGGGCCGGCCGAGCCCTCGGGGCCGCGGCGGGCCCCTCACCCTCCCGCGGCGGACGCAGCCCCAGCCTGCGCTCGAGCGGGGCCGGCGGCCGGGGGTCGGGGAGCCGGGAGCAGGCGCGCGTGGTACCTTTCCCTGCTGAGCCGGGGAAGTGAGTTTGCGACGAGCGGCTCTCCACCTCGGCCTCCTCCGCCTCCCCTTCTCTTCAGCCGCCTGGCTTCCTCCTCCAGCCGCCGCCGGGACCGTAGGGGCCCGAGCCAGCCGCCGCGGCCTGTGTGGGGCCCCGCTCCGCCTAGCGTCCCCGGCCCACCCCTCCCAATCTGTTCAGGCCCGGCCCCCTCTCCGCCTCGGGGCGGGGACGCGCCGAGCTCCTCCCCCGACCCGCCCGCCGTGGGTGGGGAGGCTGGAGGCTGCGTTGGCAGGGAACCTCAGTGACCCTCCTTGCGGAGGGACCTGGACCCAGCGCTCCCCACCTGGGTTCCACGGCCCCCTCCTCAAGCTGGGCGCCGAACGTCCCCACCTGTCCCCAAAAGAAAAGCAGGCAGCCCAGCCTTGCGCGCCCTGTGCTTGGGCGTAACGTGGAGCCGAAGCTGCCTGCCAGGCGATGAGCAGAGCAAGGATGCAGGCCTCAGTTTACCCGCAGAACTCGAAACCCTCCTGTTGAAAGGAAGGGGCGCCTCTCTCTCCTCCCGGAGCTGTCTTCACTCTGGCAGACCCTCCACTGGATCTCAGTTGGGGTCAGAGGGCTCGTCCCCAGGGGGCCACCTCCAACCTCATTTTCTCTGCAACACTACTGCCGCACCCAGCCACCACCACCCCCTCCCATACCTCCTCGCATTAATCTCGAACCTTCAAGTGCAAGGGGAAAGGGGGCATTCAAATCGCTGGAGCCTGTCCCTTCACAGCCACGACCTTGAGCGGAGGTGGCCTCTGTAAGAAATATCTTTCACTGGTACCTACTGCCTCGTCCTGAATTTAATAAAACCCGAAGCAACTGTAAGTATGAGGGTCATTTTTTTCCTTAAAAAAACATCAAAGATTTGGAGGTTATTTGTTTATTCTTTTTCTATTTGAGATTCTGCTCCCCAGTAATCTTTCATTGTTCTACTTTAAGGGGGAGTAGGGGGCAGTGGTCTCTGACTATTTCATTCTGTTTAACCTGTGAGCATCTCCAGGGCCTCCTGGGGCTGATAGAGATCCAGTCCAACGGGGGCAAGCCTTCTGTGGAAGCTGGGTCCCTGCCTGAACTGTCTTTCAGGCTGAGGAGGGTTCCCCACCTAACCTGGACCCCACAGGGAACCCACCAGGCCCCAGTGCAGAGCATAGGTCCACATGGGTCCAGAGGCCAGGAAGACAGAGGTGTTCCTGCAGAAATGGAGTTTGATGCTCCCATGAAAGAGGGACACTCCTGAGTACAGACTGCAGGCCAGGGACAAGGTGAATTTCAGGTGAGGTTTCTTCTTAGCACAAAGTCTTTGTCATTGCCCAAGCTATTCCCTCCACCTAGAAGCTTTTCTCCCTGCTCCTAACAAACCCCTGTGTCCCCTTGGAGTTAAATGTCAGGTTAAATGTCACACCCTCCTTTGTGAATCCTTCCCTGTCACCAAGGAGAGCAGAATGTTTATAAGTGGGCTCTCAGGATTAGCTTTCTTGGGTTTGGATTCTGCCTCCATGTGGCCTTGAGGAAGTTAATCTGTGTTTCAGTTTTCTCATCCATAAAATGGTCTCTATTCCAAAGACTTGTATTAAACAAGATTAAGATGGACTTGACAGGGCTTCCCTGGTGGCGCAGTGGTTAAGAATCCGCCTGTTGTGCTCACTTCGGCAGCACATATACTAAAAAAAAAAGAATCTGCCTGCCCATGCAGGGGACACGGGTTCGAGCCCTGGTCCTGGAAGATCCCACATGCCACGGAGCAACTAAGCCCATGTGCCACAACTACTGAGCCTGCACTCTAGAGCCCATGAGCCGCAACTACTGAAGCTTGCACACCTAGCGCCCGTGCTCCACAACAAAAGAAGCCATGGTAATGAGAAGCCCGCGCACCGCAACAAAGAGTAGCCCCCGCTCACCACAGCTAGCGAAAAGCCGCGCGCAGCAACAAAAGACCCAGCACAGCCAAAATTAAAATAAATAAAATAAATTCATTTAAAAAAGTCTTACACTCATTAAAAACAAAAAGAAAAAGGTGGACTTGACAAATTACAAATGATGGGAGACTATTTAAATTGACTTGTTGTAAGCAAATAGGAAATGTACAGGCTCACATAACAGAAGACTCCAATGGTATGACTGATCCAGTACCAAGAAGCTCAAAAAATATCAAGGCTTGGTCTTCCTCTTCTCATCTCTCATCTCTGTTCTTTGCAGCAGCAGGATGGCTGCCAGCAGCTCTAGGCTCCATCCTCACAGCCCAAGTCCTCATTTCTTTCAGCTGTCCCAGCAAAAAGCAAAGGTTACACCAAGTTGGCTCCGACTGGGTCACATGTCATTGTTGGGGCCTGAATCAGAAGCCCAACTCTGGGGCTGATCCCATCTAAACCACAGGGATGGAGAGTGAGGAAGAGTGAAGTCAGGGCACTGTTTACCATTAGAAGATGAATGGACCCCAAACTGTGTGCCGAGCACACAGTAGGTTCACAAAAAAATATTGGCCATTATTGAAGACCTTCATTATGTTTCAGGGGTGCTCACTACCTTCTGAACATTCTTTTATGTTTGAGAAGTTTTCCTGCACCACCTACTTTCAAAGCCAGAAACACTCTTTCCCAATCTCCTGGCATCATCCAACTCCTGCCAACCAGATGCACTATTGCAAATTTTCATATGGAAGTGAGCAATGTCTGGAGACAGGCATCACCTAGAATCCATTCAGGAGGAGAATAGTACTGGTGGCACCTGGCTTTAGGAACAACAGTGGCAGAGGTGCTGGAGTACCTGCCCAAAAAATGAAGGTGGGCTTCCCTGGTGGCACAGTGGTTGAGAGTCCGCCTGCCGATGCAGGGGACGCGGGTTCGTGCCCCGGTCCAGGAAGATCCCACATGCCACGGAGCGGCTATGCCCGTGAGCCATGGCCGCTGGGCCTGCACGTCCGGAGCCTGTGCTCCGCAACGGGAGAGGCCACAACAGTGAGAGGCCCGCATACCGCAAAAAAAAAAAAAAAAAAAAAAAAAAGCGCACGTTTCAGTTGTCTATTGCTGTGTAACAACCACCCCCAAATCTTAGTGGCTTAAAAGAACAACGATTTCTTCCTTACAATTCTTTGGGTGTACTGGGCCTAGCTAGATTGTTCTTCTGCTGCATTCAGCGTTGACTAGGGACATCAACTGGAAGCTTGTCTGGAGCTGGAACGATCCAAATGGCGTCTCTCTCCATGTGACCTCTCCAACAGAATATACTAACAACATGGCAGCCTGGCTTCCCAGAGGGTGAAAATGGAAGCTGCCAGGCATCTTAAGACCTAGGCCTAGAACTGCCAATTCATTATTTCTGTCACATACTATTAGCTAAAGAAAGTCACAAAGCCAGCTCAGATTCAAGGGGAGGATAAACTGACTCTACCTCTTGATGGGAGGAAGTGGGGTGTTATATTAGTTTACTAGGGCTGCTGCAACAAAGTCCCACAAACTGGGTGTCTTAATCAATGTATTGTCTCATACTTGTGGAGGTTGGAAGTCTGAGACCAAGGTGTCAGGGGGGTTGATTCCTTTTCTGAGAGAAAGAGAATCTGTTCCATTCCTCTCTCTTAGCTTCTGATGGTTTGGTGTTCCTGGGCTTGTAGATGCAACACCCCAGTCTCTGCCTTCATTCCTTGGTCTTCACGTGAGTTCTCCCAGTGTGCCTATGCCTATCTCTGTGCCCAAATTCCCCCTTATAAGGACACCAATGGACTAGCGCCCACCCTGATGACTTCATTTTAACTTGATTCCTCTGTAAAGACCCTATCTCCAAATAAGGTCTCATTCTGAGGTCCTGTGGATTAGGACTCCAATATATCTCCAACATATCCAAGATGTCTGTTGGGAGGGACATAATTCAACCCGTAACAAATGTGCATACAGGAATAGAAGGAATCCTTAGGAACCATCTTTGCAGATAATCTACCACAAAGCAGAAGCCCCAAGAAATACCTCTCTCTTATCTTCAAGAACAGATTCCTTGGGTAGGCAGTTTTAACTAGGGCCTGGAACTTTAAATGCTCCTTACACATCAAGCCACCAACGTCAGCCTTGGGTATAACCTATTTTCCTGTCCCCCCAAGGGAGACTTTGGAGCCTGATTGGTGCAAAGTGGCCTGGAGGTAAAACAGCTCCTCATTGTTTTCTCCCAGAATGACAAGAGGAAGAAGGTCAGGCTCAGGCACCTGACCAGCTGTGAGGCCTTTAGCAAGTTTGCCAGATTCCCTTTTCTCATCCTTTAAATGAGGGTAGTGATAAAAGCCTCTCTCTCAGGGTTGTGGTGAAAATTTAAAAGAATAAAGGATGTGAAAACTGATGTCTAAACCATCAGACCCCCTCTAGATATCAGTAATTATTAACATCAGTCTCTGCCACGTCAGTACAGCTGACTTACACTGCATTTTGAGTTGAAACATTAGTAAAGCGTTAATCATAGTCAGACTTCATGTGTGTGGAGAACTTCACAGTTTACAAAGTACTTCCACACCCACCATCACAGGGAGTTGGGTCTCCCTGTGTTATGAGAACAGAGCCCTTGAAGAAGGGCTTTAAGAAGTGTATTAGTAACAATAATGCTGCCTGCTATAGCAAGGAGACCCAAAAATACAGTGGTTTGAACATAATGGAAATGTATATCTTACCCACATGATAAAGAAGTGTTCCCATTTCATAACGGCCTTCCTCCACATAGTGATTCAGGGACCTAGGCTCATTTCAACTTGTGCCTTCAGCAACCATTAGAGCCCTATAGTCATCTGCACAGTGCCAGCAGCAGAGGAAAGCCTTAGCTTGAAAAATGACATTACTTCAACTCACATACTATTAGCCAAAACAAGTCACATAGTCACACCTAAATACAAGGAAGGCCGGGAAATGTGTTCTAGCTGGGAGCCCAGGAAGGGTAGGAAAGTGATTTTGGGTGAACAGCCAACAGCCTCTTCCATGGGGGAGTTTATAAAGTTCTAGAAGGGTTGGGTCACATATTCCCAAGGCAGTATAGTTTCTGGTTGGAGGATGCAGTGAGTTGACATATGGGCCATAATTCTTCATTTCCCTCTGTAGTATTGTGCTCCCATATTATTGCCATGGACTCAGGGAGGTGGAGTATATTTTCCCACTCACTGATATTGGGCTTGACCATATGACTTTCTCTGGTCAATGAAATGGGGTAGAAGTGGTAATGTGTCAGTTGTGAGCCTCAGTCTTAAGAGTTCCTGCATGTTTCTACTTCCTTCTTATGCTTTCACCATCTCCATTAGAAATTCTCCCCTGGATAACTACTGCCCTTCAGTCTGGGGCCACAGAATGAAGACACAAGAAGCAGACCAGAGCTCAACCCAGCACTTAGAGCCAAACTCCCTAAGGCCATTTATCTTGAAGTGCCTGTCTGATGCAAGCCTAGATAAGCCAGCACCCAGCCAACTTATAGATACATGAGATCAACAGTCATCTCAGTCAACCCACATACACATGAGAAATAAATACTAGTTGTTGTATGCCACCGAGGTTTCATGGTTGTTGCACAGCACTGTTGTGGCAATAACTGCTGATATAGAAGGACAAATAAAGAGTATCACCGTTCCCCAACCCCAGCCTTTTACAAGTTATGTCAATTCCATCTGCTTGAAGAAAGAGAAAACAAGAGAGTACTTGGCTCGAAACTGGGCATGCAGTATATGAATATTGTATCTGAAGTCAAGGCCAAACTCTATACATTATCTTGTCCTCGCCACACATCCTGACTGGTGTCCTTAGGTTTCTCCTCCAGGACAGGATTCCCTGATCTTCAGCCAACATCCTTGGTCACTGTACATTTGTTCTGATGGAACAATGATGCACTAATGAAAATACACTAACAGACACAGCCAAAAGATATAAGCTCCATTGCTATAAGTAAGTCTTCAGCTTTGTACACCCAGCAGCGGGAGATACTGAGCAGACTCTAATGGAGGGACCAGCACTGTGGCCTTCAGGTTCCCATTAAAGGAGGTCAGCTGCAGCTAAGACCACCCCACCAAGATGAGGCTCCTGAAAGCAATCTTGAGAAAGAAAAACAGAGCTGGAGGAATCAGGCTCCCTGACTTCAGACTATACTACAAAGCTACAGGAATCAAGACAGTATGGTACTGGCACAAAAACAGAAATATAGATCAATGGAACAGGATAGAAAGCCCAGAGATAAACTTATGCATATATGGTCACCTTATTTTTGATAAAGGAGAAAAGAATATACAATGGAGAAAAGACAGCCTCTTCAATAAGTGGTGCTGGGAAAACTGGAGAGCTACATGTAAAAGAATGAAATTAGAACACTCCCTAACACCATACACAAAAATAAACTCAAAATGGATTAAAGGGCTTCCCTGGTGGCGCAGTGGTTGAGAGTCTGCCTGCCAATGCAGGGGACACGGGTTCGTGCCCCGGTCCAGGAAGATCCCACATGCCCCAGAGCGGCTAGGCCCGTGAACCATGGCCGCTGAACCTGTGCGTCCGGAGCCTGTGCTCCGCAACGGGAGATACCACAACAGTGAGAGGCCCGCGTACCACAAAAAAAAAAAAAAAAAAGGGATTAAAGACCTAAATGTAAGGCCAGACACTATAAAACTCTTAGTCAGAACACTCTATGACATAAATCATAGCAAGATCCTTTTTGACCCACCTCCTAGAGAAATGAAAATAAAAACAAAAATAAACAAATGGGACCTAATGAAACTTAAAAGCTTTTACACAGCAAAGGAAAACATAAACAAGACGAAAAGACAACTCTCAGAATGGGAGAAAATATTTGCAAATGAAGCAGCTGACAAAGGATTAATCTCCAAAATTTCCAAGCAGCTCATTCAGCTCAATATCAAAAAAACAAACAACCCAATACAAAAATGGGCAGAAGACCTAAACAGATATTTCTACAAAGAAGATATACAGATTTCCAACAAACACATGAAACGATACTCAACATCACTAATCATTAGAGAAATGCAAATCAAAACTACAATGAGGTATCACCTCACACGGGTCAGAATGGCCATCATCAAAAAATCTACAAACAATAAATGCTGGAGAGGGTGTGGAGAAAAGGGAATCCTCTTGCACTGTTGGTGGGAATGTAAATTGATACAGCCACTGTGAAGAAAAGTATGGAGGTTCCTTAAAAAACTAAAAATAGAACTACCATACAACCCAGCAATCCCACTACTGGGCATATACCCTGACAAAACCATAATTCAAAAAGAATCATGTACCACAATATTCATTGCAGCTCTATTTACAATAGCCAGGACATGGAAGCAACCTAAGTGTCCATCAACAGATGAATGGATAAAGAAGATGTGGCACATATATACAATGAAATATTACTCAGCCATAAAAAGAAATGAAATTGAGTTATTTGTAGTGAGGGGGCTGGACCTAGAGTCTGTCATACAGAGTGAAGTAAGTCAGGAAGAGAAAAACAAATACCGTATGCTAACACATATATATGGAATCTAAAAAAAAAAAAAAAATTGGTTCTGAAGAACCTAGGGGCAGGACAGGAATAAAGACCCAGACTAGAGAATGTACTTGAGGACACGGGGAGGGGGAAGGGTAAGCTGGGACGAAGTGAGAGAGTGGCATGGACACATATACACTACAAAATGTAAAATAGATAGCTAATGGGAAGCAGTCACATAGCACAGGGAGATCAGCTCAGTGCTTTGTGACCACCTAGAGGGGTGGGATAGGAAGGGTGGGAGGGAGACGCAAGAGGGAGGAGAGATATGGGGATATATGTATATGTATAGCTGATTCATTTTGTTATAAAGCACAGACTAATACACCATTGTAAAGCAATTATACTCCAATAAAGATTTTCAAAATTAAAAAATTTAAAAATAAAAAAAAATAGATGAGGCTCCTGACAGATCCACTAAAGCAGGTTCTCTCAGACTGCGTACAAAGCACTGGGGGACTCTGTTAAATGCGTGTTCTGATTCAGCAGGTCTGGGGTGGGGTCTGAGATTCTGCAGTTCTAACCAGCTCCCAAGTGAAGCTGATTCCTCTGATCCTCAGGCCAGACCTTAAGTAGCAAAGCTCCAAAGCAAAGGTATCAACCTTAGCTGAATAATGGAATAACCTAGGAAGATTTAAAAAGCACTGACACCTGGGTCCCACCCCTAAAGGTTCTGATGCAGGGGGTCTGGGGTGCCACTTGGGCATCCTGATTATTCCAATGTGTAGCCACTGCTCTGAAAACACCTTCTGCTGTTTTCAGGGGGTTTGTGCCCTCTTGCCTCCTCCCTGCTTTTCTGGAGGCTCTGGCTCTGCTTGCCTGCCTACGCTTTACTTTACCAAGTAAGGGAATTTAATTTTTTTTAACTAAAATGATTCCCATTTTGTGAAAGAAGAGACAATTAAACACCAATCAAAAAGGTAAAATAAGAAGACAAAAATGAAGTCCTTTAAATTGAACAAACATGACCTTGTGAAAGTCCCACCCTCCTGCTCTTCCTTTCCTAGTTCACTGGTACCTGGTGCAAAGGATCCCAGGGCCCCTCATGCAGCACAGGGCCTCCTTCTGTCCACCTGGAAAGTTGGCCATTGAGATGGGAAGGCCTTAACAACTCCACAACCAGGTGTAAATAAGTGAAATATGTTGGCTTTCTAACCCAATAGTTTAATACCTGTTTTATAACAAAACAAGGATAGAAACATGGAGATGAACTTAAATTTTATGTAGTTTTTTAGATGAAATCCCAGACTTCAAAGTAATTCAGGGTCTGCTACCAATGACCTCGGGTTGGAGGTGGGGGCCGACTTTTGGAGGGTTTGGAAGGGTTGCCAGATTTAGCAAATAAAAATTTAGGACACCCAGTTCAATCTGAATTTCAGAAAATTAGTCATTTCTTAGTGGAAGCATGGGCCCCAGTCACACAGTAATTAGTGATGGAGTTTTGCCCCTGAACCCATGTCTGTCTGATTCTTCACAGTCATAGTTGGATGCAATCAGGCCAGGACGTAGACCCTGGCGAGCTCCAGGTGACCTCAGGAATTCTGCAAAGCATCAAAGGACATCTACCTAGACTCTAAGCTTATGTGCGTTTTATTTGTTCCTTGGATTTTGTTTGTTTGTTTGACCATCTTTGTCTGCTTGGGCTCTCGTGCTCAGAGCTTAGCAGTCGGGGCCTAGGCAATCACCTTGAAAGCAGAGCACCATCTTCTTGGCCTCGATTCCTCCATGCCTTCATCACCATCTGTCCCCCACACGTCTAGCCTTACTCCCACCCTTTCCCCACTCGTACCACCAACCCCTAGAAACCTTGTCAATCTCCAGCCTAACCCTGTATAGTAGCCACTGCACAGGATTTGGGGAAACCAAGAAAAACAAAGATGTGTGTCTCAGTCACATGAACTAGTCAAGAGAGGCAGAGCAGAGAAGGGACGTGGTTAAGGGTGAACCATTCTCCAAGCTCTTTGCAGTCTCTGGTCCTAATGCCCTCATATAGAAGTGGGAGCTCTGAGCAAGATGCCTTCTAACATTATCCCCTCTGGGTGCTGCCCTTCTGGCTTCTGAGACCTCCCCCACCCTCCGAAGAGCTGTGCACTGTGCACTCAGCTTCAGTCAGGAGATATTTTTCTGAGCCCTGAGTCTGTGCAAAGCTCAGTCCAGGTGACTGTCTCACAACATCCCAGACATCAGAGTGGGACAGCCCAGGACCTCATAGCTCTAGTGGGGCAGACTGACCTGGTCATGGCTGAGTGTGTGTGCCTGTGTGTGTCAGCATCCTGGCCCCCACCCCACCCTGGGAGGCTGTGGCAGACAGCGTTGCTGACCACAACACACTGTGTCAGTGACAAGTAAACAGGATGGGTTGATTGCTGCCTCCATAAGCAGATGCCAGTCACTGTCTAAAGAGGAAAGAAAACACTCAACCCATGGGGAGGGGAACCTTCACTACTCTCTGTGTTGTAGGAGAGAGGGGAGGAATGTATACAGAAAAACAAAGATGGACAGAGAAGCAGTGAAGGAGACAGGGAGAAGAAAACCAGAGCCAGCATCACAGACAGTACCAAAACCAAAGTCTTGGGCTGCTGTGTTTCCACCAGCTGCTCTGTGCCCCCAGAGGTGCCCCTACTTGCCAAGCTCCCTTGCCTCAGACCTGCCTCCCCACATCTGACCTCCTGCCCCTCCTCCCATGCAGGCCTCCCCACCCTCCTGCAGGCCCTGATCAGGCTATAGCTTGTCCTAGAAATCCTCGAGGATAAACCATCTCCAGGGCTCCCTCCCTTTTGCACAGAAAAGTTCCAAAGTGTGTCTGTCTCCAGCCAGATATATTCCTGGAGGACTCATCTCTCTCCTTTTGGGCCACTGCTGAGTCTATTAATATTGTAGGATACTCAATTTCTCCCATTTTCAAATAGGGACACTGAGCCCTTTGTTGGTCCACCCAGGCCACCAGAAAATGAACGAATTTAGCCCCCTGCATTTTAGCCCTTCATCTCCTATCCTCTTTCCTGGTCCACTTATCCCTGATCTTACTTGGCCTGCCTCTCCGGGTCTCTGTGTCTTAATAGGAGCACCCAGGACTGGTGACTCAGGTAGGCAGAGGCTGGGGCTGCCAACTTCCTGGAAGGAGCACTTACCCATTAAACAAACCATCCTCTGAGTCACTGGGAGGACTGGGAGATCCTGGAGGTTGGCAGAGACTGACTCATCCTTGTCTTTATTTAGTGGAGGAGGAAAAGGCCTTGCACATAGGAGAATGGCCAGTTCATCATTGTTTCCCCACAGACTTGAAAGCTGGAATTGAGCCATGTGGAAAAGTGGAGCAGGTCCCTGTGACAACCCTGGAAGACATGACCTGGGGAGAGAAAGGAGAGTCCAGGGTCCTTTCAAAACACTGTGGCAGGAGCAAAGATCAAGATACACAAAACATTCAAATTCAGACTCAGAAAAATAAAAAGTACATTTGAAGGATGTGTTTGCCTTGTGAAATAATCTTTCATCAGAAAGATCAGAGCTCCTTTAAACAGCATTCTGTTCTTGGCAATTCCCAGGGTTTGTTTATAGATCTGTCACTAGTTAAGAGGGAAGACACTCCGGAGCTCACAGCACTAGGAACTTCTGCCGCAGAGAACGGTAGCCGTTCTCACCTACAAGATGCAGATCATCCCCAGTGCCCTCAAGTTCCTTCACTCTAGTTCAGAGCTTCTCAAACTTTCAGAATCACCTGGAAAGCCTGTGAAAAACACAGATGGCTGGGCTCTACCCCAGAGTTTCCAATTTAATAGGTTTGGTGTGGTGCCTGATCACCAATAGGTTTTGCATTTTTAAGAAGTTCCCAGGTGGGTCTCATTCTGCTGATTCATGAAGCACACTTTGAGAATAACTGATAAAGTTAGCTGTACCTGCCTGCACTCTCTGCACTCACCCCAGAGAACTTGGATAGCTAGTGCTGCTGGGAAAGTCACTCAGTCTAGGCACTGGTCTTCCTTTACATCCAGGGCCACAGAGCACTCTGCATTGCCTGCTGGGCACACTGCACTTCCTGTGCATATTGCCTCTCCCACGCTCTGCTATGACTGGTTCACACCTTCTCCTCTGTCCTCAAACCTCCAACACCCCCTCGTGTGCCCAGCCCACCTAGCGAAGAAACAGACACAGACCTCTTCATCACTTTGCTCTTCATTGAGGAAGTAGACGCCATCCTCTTCCCACCACTAAATCATCCGACCCACCCCCCCTCAGGGCCCACTCTCTTTGCCCAGCCTGCTCAGACACAGAGGAGGTCCTGCACACATCAAAAACCATTCACATCACTTTTGTCCCTCCTCCTTTAGTTCTCCCTCCTCTCCTATTTCTTCCCTCACTTTCTCTCTTATGGAAATAGTGGACCATTCCCACAAGCATACAGACATCTTCCAGCGTTTCTCATCTTTAAAAAAAAGGAGGGGGGATGAAGGGCTTTCCTAGACCTCTGTATCTGCCCCCAGCTACCACCACATTCCTCAGCTAATATTCAAAGCAAAACTTCTTCAACGTATTATGGATGGTTCCCATTACCACTTCCTCCCTTCTCAACCCACTTCAGTCTGCCTTCCTTCCTTTGCACTCTGCTGAAACCCCAACGACTCCCTCATTCCCAAATCCTATGGTCCTCGCTCACTTAATCTCTCAGAAATATTCAAGATTGCTGACTACTGCCTCCTGCTGAGATTTTCAGCTCTTGGCTTCTCTGGTCTCACCCTCCCCTAGTTTTCCTCCTACCTCACTGGATGTGCGTCCTGAGTGCTGGAAGTCTTGGAACTGACCACCTTCCCTTCCCTACACTCTTTCTAGCCCCACGACTCCAACATGGTGTCTGCTAAATCTGCATCTATAGCCCATGATCACTTCTCCCATGCCTGGATTTTTGCCCAACTACCTTGAGCATCTCAAACTCAACATACCCAAAATAAAACACTTGATTTCCCCCGCCCAACATGTGTGTGTGTGTGAGAAAATATACATAACATAAAATGCACCATTTTAACCATTTTTAAGTGTACAATTCAGTGGCATTAAGTATATTTACAATGTTGTACAACCACACCACTATGCATTTCCAGAACTTTTTCATCATCCCAAACAGTTCAATAAATCTTCCCTTCCCCCCACCCACCCTCCCACTCTCACCTTAGCCCCTGGTAACCACTATTCTCCTGTTTCTATGAACTTAACTATTATTAGATATCTCATATAAGTGGAATCATGTAATATTTCTGTCTGCCTGCCCAATTTTTTCCTCCCTCAAGTGCTACTATCCTCCAGTTGCCCAATACTTCGGAGCAAATAAGTTTCTGAGCTGCTGTTCTTCAACTTTATTTTTTCAGTTATTTCTGTTCTGTTGTTTAAAATTTTTAAATATGGAAAATAAAATAGCCAAAAAAGACATAACACCATGCTCCTACTTCTCAGATTTAATCATTGTTAACATTTTATGTCAGTTGCTTTAGCATTTTTAAATACAAGAAATAAAGCATTACAATTCTTAATCCCACGACCGGAGTCAACAATAGGTAAATTAAATATGCATCATTTAGCCAATTTTTGTAGTGTACACTTATACTATATTTCACCTAATCTGAGACACCATCAGTTGTAAGTTGTTTAAAAAGAAAAACGGCACCAATTAAACTAGGAAACAAATATGTTCTAATCTTAGATTTTATTTTATCAAATGTATTGAAAGAACTCCTTTAGACGTATTTAGACATATATATTTCATCAAACCATATTTCATCAAATCTAAAATGCCATCTATTTTAAGATGTGTCCTGATTCAGAGATTTTTTTAATGTGTGTCTTAGAACAAATGAATAAATTTCAAGTGAAGTAAAATTGGTTATTCCTAAAACTTCACAACTAAAGTTCAACTCTTCTGTATCACTTTTAAAAAAATTAATAGACTTTCTTGGCTTCCCTGGTGGCGCAGTGGTTGAGAGTCTGCCTGCCGATGCAGGGGACACGGGTTCGTGCCCCGGTCCGGGAAGATCCCACATGCCGCGGAGCGGCTGGGCCTGTGAGCCATGGCTGCTGAGCCTGCGCATCCGGAGCCTGTGGTCCGCAACGGGAGAGGCCACAACAGTGAGAGGCCCGCGTAACGCAAAAAAAAGAAAAAAAAATTAATAGACTTTCTAAAACAGTTTTAAGTTTACAGAAAAAGTTAACCAAAAAGTACAGAGTTCTTATATACCCCCTCACCCTTTCTCATAATCTTCCCATCTTGCATTATGGTGGTACATTTATTATAATTGATGAGCCTATATTGATGCATCATTATTAACTAAAGCCCATAGTTTACATTAGTGTTCACTCTTGGTGTTGTACATTTTATGGGCTTGACCAATGTATAATGACATGCATCTACCATTATGGTATCATACAGAATAATAGTCTCACTGCCCTAAAAATTCCCTGTGCTCCACCAATTCACCCCTCCCAAACCCCCGGCAACGACTGATCGTTTTACTGTCTCCATAGTTTTGCCTTTTCCAGAATGTTATATAGTTGGAATCATACAGTATGTAACCTTTTCAGATTGACTTCTTCCATTAAGCCTTAAATGGTTAATTAGTCCTCATATAATCTTGAAACACCAAGAGATGCCAGTGTCTGGTCATACCAACAAGTCATTATACTTTTTTCTGAGTTTATTCTACTTTTTAATAATTTTAAAAATTATTTTTGGGACTTCCCTGGTGGTCAAGCGGTTAAGACTACGCACTTCCAATGCAGGGAGCGCAGGTTCGATTCCTGGTCAGAGAACTATGATCCCGCATGCCATGTGGCACGGCCAAAAATTTTTTTTTAATAAATAAATAAAATTATTTTTTCATACTAGAATGCAAATGCCCTCATATGAATAAGAAGAAACAACTTGAGGTGGAGGAGAGAAAGGTCAGATGTGTTCATCTAATCCAATTCTGCTTGGTACAGTAGGTGGGAAAGTCAGCTGCTAAAAGAAGAGAGAAGGCCAGTGGAAGTGATTCTGGAAATTTGACAGGACAACAACCAATGTTTTGGGGGGGTTGTGGGGTGTGTGTGTGTGTGTTTGAGAGAGAGAGAGAGAGAGAGAGAGAGAGAGAGAGAGATGAACAGCATTTATTTCCTTGTCAAAGAGAGGGAGATTGTAAAATACCCTGAGGAGGCCTGCATTTTTTCCTCTTTTTTTTAAGGTATAAATTCCATATAGGAATGCTCACTCTTTTCATGTGCAGTTTTGCAACATTTGAAAAACTCACTACAGTTATGTTATCTCCACCACAATCAACATATAAAACAGTTTCCCCACACTCTTTGGTAGTTAAACCCTTCCCCTTGCCCCGCCTCTGGAATCCACTGATCTGTTTTCTGTCCCTATAGTTTTGCCTCTTCTGGAAAAAAAATGGAACCATACAGTATGTAGCCTTTGAGACTGGCTTTTTTTCCTTAGCCTAATGCATATAACATTCATCCATGTTGTATATATTCGTAGTTCATTCCTTTTTATTGCTGAGTAGTATTCCATTATATGGCTATATCACAGTATATCCACTCACTAGTTGATGGACATTTTGGTTATTTCTTGTTTGGGAGATTATAAATAAAACATTTCCATATAGATTTATGTGTGAAGAGATTTATCCAGTATTGCATAAATCCCTAGAAGTTGGATTGCTGGGTCATATGGTAGGTATTTAGTTACAGATCACTGTAGTTTTAATTTGCATTTCCATAATGACTAAAGATGTTGAGTATCTTCTAATGTGCATTTTTATCATCTCTACATTTTCTTTTGTGAAGTGTCTGTTCAAATCCTTTGCGGTACGCGGGCCTCTCACTGCTGTGGCTTCTCCCGTTGCGGAGCACAGGCTCTGGACGCGCAGGCTCAGCGGCCATGGCTCACGGGCCCAGCCGCTCCGCGGCATGTGGGATCTTCCCAGACTGGGGCACAAACCCCTGTCCCCTGCATCAGCAGGCGGACTCTCAACCACTGCGCCACCAGGGAAGCCCCTAGATTTCATTTTTTAAACAGTAAAAAGCCTTGAAATGACTCCATAATGTGTTTCCTTTAAGCCATATTTTTCTCCCTCTGGTTTCCATCACAAATTTCAAAATAAAGGTAGTCATAATCTTTCTGATGACAGCAAATACTCTGGCCTTGAAATGACTTTCTCTCAACCCCCTAAACACATTTGGTAGCAGTGGTTTTATTTTCCATTTCAGAAGCTCCTAAGAATTGGGCAAGTGGGAAAGCCATAAGAAGAGAGTCCGTATGATACTGGGAAGTGAATACAATGGAAAAACACTTTTTTAAACTTTTTTTTCTCTTCATCTATTTTTTGCATCTCAACCCTTTCATCTGAGTTCATTTTCCTTCTACCTAAAGTACTGAATGAACAATCTTTAGTAAAGTTCTGCTGGGGATAAACTCATAATTTAGATGTTCTGTTTTATGGAAATGACTTTGTTTCATCTTTCTTGAAAGATGTTTTAGCTGGATGTAGACTTCTATGGGGTTTTTTCCCCCAACACATTGAAAATATCATTCCACTTTCTTCTCACTTCTATTGCCAGCTAACTAAAAGTAATCTTTCTCTTTTTTTTCTCTCTCTCTCTCTGGCTGCTCTTGAGATTTTTCTCTGTGTCTTTGGTTCTCTGTAGTGTCACTATGATGTATCTAAGTGAAGATTTCTTTTTATGTATACTGTTTGGAACTAAGCTTCTTAAATCTGTGGATAGGTATCTTTCAGTAGTTTCAGAAATTTTTCAGCTATTGTCTCTTCAAATATTGCCTCTGTCCCCATCTTCTATCTTGGTCTTCAACTTCAGGAACTCTGATTAAATATATATTATAACTTCTCACTGTGTTCTCTCAGTCTCTGGCCCTCTCATCTATATTTTCATTGTTTCCATCTCTTAAGCTTATTATATCACTGTTCAAATAAATGCCCACAAAATACATCAAGACTAAAGTACTAAGTGGATTGGTTGCCCACGGCTCCTCTATATCTATTCTAGATGGCTTTTAGCTCCTCCATTGGCCCAGCCAGCATCCTTCCATTATTTTATGCATCTTTGGAGAAGATATCCTCAGAAATTGCTTTATAATTTAAAATTAGGGTGACCTAGTTTACTTGGGACAGTCCTTGCTATCCTTAAAGAGGAATCCATAACTCTTTTACTCTCTGAAGTATTCTATTTTGGAAATTTACATATTTAAACACCTTATTCATATTAAATATATTGGCATCTTTTGGTTAGCAGCAGCTACATATAACATCACAGTGATTTCCTTGTTTTGGTAACCTATGCTTACGATATTAATTTCTTTAGTGCTTTTAGAATACAGTTTTGAGGTATTTAAAGAATGTGTGATTTTGTCATCATTCTCTATTTGCCTAAAATCATAGTTTCATCTTTTTTCCCAACTGAATCACATAACAAGAAATTAAACAGCTTCTGTTCAAAGCAGAAAGCTTCTGGGAAACTCATTTTCAAAGCTTTAGCAATAATTTCCACATGACACATCAGTCATACCAGCTTCTCACTGTCTTGAAACGTCTTTCATCCAATTTGAGGGGTTTGGGAATTTCTCCTGCCTTTCTTTACATTGCTTGGTGAGTGACAGGCAAGCTTTTTAGTCATAACACAGCTTCATCTGCTTATGGATATCTTCATTTTATTTCATAAAATCTCTGGTTGTTGTTTTACAAAAAAAAAAGAATTATGATAATTGCTTCAACATCATTTAGCTGCTTTTGCCTGCTGCTCTCTATCTGCACATAGAATGTACACAACTTTTTATTTCAATGCTAATATTGTTAGGCAATGTAAAATGGACATTAACTTCCACACATGATGTGCCAACATGCCCATCATTCAAGTGAAATGATGGCAATAGGAATAACGATGCCCAAGTTCATCCATGCTCAGACAATGACAACTTCATCATGACTTCCACCTGGCCAAAAGCGATCACAATTTACCTTCAATTGTGAAATGTATCCCAATAACAGAAATGTTAAAATGTGAAAAAAATATGTACATCTTAGAATTGATGCAATATGATGAAACAAAATTTGATAGCATTATAAGAAGAAATTGACAACTCAATCATCTTAGGGTAAATTTTTAACAAACTTCTTTCAATAATTGAGAAAAAAGTAGATTAAACATTTTTAAGGAATATAGATGATTTGAACAATAGTATTAATAAGTTTGATCTTAGGCATATGTAGAACCCAGCACCCAACAAGAGGTAAAAAAGCACCATTCTTCTCAAGCACATATACAATATTTACTAAAAAAATTGACCACAGAATAAAGCATTTCAAAACTAATGACAAAGAATGAGTATCATAAATGTTCTCTTAATATAAAGCAATTAATTTATAAATCTGACAAAGAGATAACTAAAAACCACATTTATAAACTATTTTCAACTCATTTCTAAATCAGTTATAGGTAAAATAAATTTAGTATAAAATCATATAGTAGTACAAATATGAAATAATAAAAATGTTACCTATATATTATTGGATGTAGTAGCTGCTGTTGGTGCCCCTTTAACAGGTCAACGTGCCCAGCTCCAGTGCCTATGAGTATCCTGCTAGCAGCTCAGGTCTGCCCCTTATCCAGTGAATTGCCCTCACTCAGTTCATGGGATCTATCTCACCTGGGAGACTATGCCCCCATCTACGACTCCCACCAGCAATCTGTAGCCAATCACTGACTCAAATAGGAGTACAAATGTCCAGCCCACTTGCCTCAAGGTGGGAACAGTTCTATGGCCAGGCGTGCTCTAGAGCTCCCCATATATCAGGCCCAAGTAGACCGGCTGAGCCCACATCCTTGCTTAGCTCATTCCTCTACTTTATCCAGCTTCCCTCAGCTCCGTTATTCTTAGAGCCCTCTCTCAATAAATCGTGTACACAAGAATCCCTATCTTAGTCTCTACTTCTAGGAAACATGGCATAAGATTGATATATAGCCATAAATGATAATACTAGAAAAGAGAAAAGGCTGAAAATTGGGGTTTTTTAGTTTAAGTATAGTTGATGTACAATATTATATAAGTTACAGGTGTACAATACAGTGTTTCAAAATTTTTTAAGTTTATGCTTCATTTGTAGTTATTATAAAATATTGGCTATATTCCATGTTGTACAATATATCCTTATAGTTTATTTAATACACATAATAGTTTTGTACCTTTTAATCCCCTGCCCCTATATTGCCCCTCCTGCCTTTCCTCTCCCCACTGGTAACCACTAATTTTTTCTCTGTATCTGTGAGTCTTTTTTTGTTATATTCACTAATTTGTTGTATTTCTTAGATTCCACATATAGAAAGGTTGAAAATTGTTGAGTTAATCAGCCAACATTAGACAAGAGGAAAAGAATAATAGAATAAATCTGAAGAAAACAGAAGGAATGAAATAATAAAATTAAGGAATTAAATACATATACAATATATAAGAAAAAGGCACAACTTAATATTAAAAATGAAAAAAGGTGCATAATGATAGAAAAAATAGAAATTTAAACTATAAACAACTATGAACAACTTTTTGTTACTAAACATAGATGAAAACTTAGATGAAATGGGTGACATTCTCATTTTATATCTATCCAAAACTGACTCAAGAAGAAATAGAAAAGCTAAATAATTTGATAACCATTTGAAAAATGTAGTCAAAAGTTTAAAAATCTACCCATTAGAAAATAGTCTCTGATGGTTTTATAGGCAGTTTCGTCAAAGCATTCAAGGGACAGATCATTCCAATCTCATGCAAACTGTTCCAGAAAATAAGAAGAGAACACCCCCCAATTCATTTTATGAGGTTAGAAAATCCTTGATGCCCAAATCAAACAAGAATGAGAAGAGAAAGAAATATCACAGACCAATATCTCTCATAAACATAGATATAAAAATTCAAAATAAAATTCTACACACTGTATCCAACAATGTATTTAAAGCAACAATACATCATACCCTAGTTAGATTTACCTCCAGAATTCAGAAATGGTTAAACATTAAAATGTATTAAATATTCACCACATTACTAAAATTTTTAAATGCATAAGATTATCTCAAATTTTAAAAAATTTAATTCACACCCATTAAAAATAAAAATTCTTAGTTATCTAAAAACAGAATGTTGATTCTTCTAACCCAAGAACATGGTTTATCTCTCCATCTTTTGTAACATCTTTAATTTCTTTCATCAGTGTCTTATAGTTTTCTGCATACAGGTCTTTTGTCTCCTTAGGTAGGTTTACTCCTGGGTATTTTATTCTTTTTGTTGCAATAGTAAATGAGAGTGTTTCCTTAATTTCTCTTTCAGATTTTTCATCGTTAGTGTATAGGAATGCTGCTCAATACCAAAAAAACAAACAACCCAATCCAAAAACGGGCAGAAGACCTAAATAGACATTTCTACAAAGAAGATATACAGATTTCCAACAAACACATGAAAGGATACTCAACATCACTAATCATTAGAGAAATGCAAATCAAAACTACAGTGAGGTATCACCTCACAGGGGTCAGAATGGCCATCATCAAAAAATCTACAAACAATAAATGCTGGAGAGGGTGTGGAGAAAAGGGAATCCTCTTGCACTGTTGGTGGGAATGTAAATTGATACAGCCACTATGGAGAACAGTATGGAGGTTCCTTAAAAAACTAAAAATAGAACTACCATATGACCCAGCAATCCCACCACTGGGCATAAACCCTGACAAAACCATAATTCAAAAAGAATCATGTACCACAATGTTCATTGCAGCTCTATTTACAATAACCAGGACATGGAAGCAACCTAAGTGTCCATCAACAGATGAATGGATAAAGAAGATGTGGCACATATATACAATGAAATATTACTCAGCCATAAAAAGAAATGAAATTGAGTTATTTGTAGTGAGGGGGCTGGACCTAGAGTCTGTCATACAGAGTGAAGTAAGTCAGAAAGAGAAAAACAAATACCGTATGCTAACACATATATATGGAATTTAAGAAAAAAAAGGTCATGAAGAACCTAGGGGTAAGACAGGAATAAAGACACAGACCTACTAGAGAATGAACTTGAGGATATGGGGAGGGGGAAGGGTAAGCTGTGACAAAGTGAGAGAGTGGCATGGACATATATACACTACCAAAGGTAAAATAGATAGCTAGTGGGAAGCAGCCACATAGCACAGGGAGATCAGCTCAGTGATTTGTGACCACCTAGAGGGGTGGGATAGGGAGGGTGGGAGGGAGATGCAAGAAGGAGGAGATATGGGGATATAAGTATACGTGTAGTTGATTCACTTTGTTACTCAGCAGAAACTAACACAACATTGTAAAGCAATTATACTCCAATAAAGATGTTTAAAAATAAATAAATAAATAAACAGAATGGAACTACCTAAACCTGGTAAAAGCTATTTACCAAAATCCTTTTTAAAGAATCATACTTAATGGAGAAACATTAAATTTTTACCCTTAAAATTCTAGAATAAGTCAAGAAAACCCATAGTCACTGCTTCTATTCAGCTGGTACAGGAAGTCCTGGCCAGCCTCCTTCAAAAAGTTCAGGTAAACTAACTCCACATAGAAATAAGCAATATAAAATTATCAAGGCCAAAGCCCATACAGTGTTATTACTTTAAAAAAAAGAGGATAAGGAGCAAAGTGACATCCCTACAGATAATGAACATGAGCCAGAAGGACGTGGTCACAAAGCAGATTTCAAAACGTAATGTACTATACCAAAATGAGCTAAAAGATAATGAGAAAATCATATAAGATAAGAAATAGCAACATAAATCAGGATGGAAAGACTTAGAAATAAGGTGAGAGCACTCAAGAAAGAATTTGAAATAAAATATCATCTCAGAATTGAAGATTAAACTAGAATGAACACAAGTAAACTTTGTTTTAACAGTACAACCAGAGAATTATATGCATCACTTCCACAAATATCCCATTGGCCTGGATACATGGCCACATCTAGCTGCTGGGGAATCTGGGAAGTGGGGTCTTAGGTGAGCAATCAAGTGCCTAGCAAAAACTTCTACTTCTACTGCCATAAAATAAAAGGAAAATAGAGAATATGGGGTACAATTTAGTAATCTTTCTAACTGCCCACCACTTTGGCCATGTAAACCCTTCTGCCCATACATGGAAAAACCTTTGCCCCTCCCCAAGGAAGATGACCCCAAAGTCCTATCCAATGAATGATTCCAGCTCAAAGTCCAGGTCTAGGGGAGATGTGCTGCTTTCCCCATCAGATCTGGATAAATTTCTCTCCATTCAGTGACCTATAAAATAAAAGACAAATCATCCAGCCCCACCACACATGGTGATGTATACAATGCTGAAGTAGAAATAGGATAATTGCAACAGAAACTCTCATTTGAAAAATGGGAGAATGGGAAACCTGCTCAGCAGTCGGTGGTCTAAGCTATGATCAAGCCACACTTGATGGACAGGAGTTGTGAAATTTCCGCCCTGAGTTTCTCGGCTGGCTCACTTGGCTCTGCACTTTTCCTCTTTGTCCTTGGAATTGCCACTTGGAGATTAATTTTTCTCCATTTTAAAATGGGCTTCGGGACTTCCCTGGTGGTCCAGTGGTTAGGACTCTACACTCCCAATGCAGGGGGCATGAGTTCAATCCCTGGTCAGGGAGCTAAGATCCTGCATGTTGTACAGTGTGGCCTAAATAAATAAATAATGAAACAGACTTTGAAACATGTGCCCTCCCTGGGTTCTGCATAACTTTCACAACTGGCTTCTGACTGGTGCAGCAGGTCTGGTGTTGCTTTAAGGGTTGCAGACCAGGCTTGGAATTTCTTTAGAAGTCCAGTCCCATCAAACCTTTAGAAGCCTTCAGGTGTATATTTATCCACACTCAATTTGATGTTAAACTTACCCAGATAACAACGTTTTTTCTTTCTCTTTTTTATTTTTACATTTGAAAACTCTTGACTTTTATTCGTTGGCCTCTGTATTCTGACATCCTCTGTTATTTAGCTTAATGGCAGCTCCCTAAGGCCTATGAAACGATAGACTTGGATTTTTCAATGTGTGTGTTTATTTCAACACCACCCAGCAATTCTTCAATTCATGGGGGACACTCACTGAGTGTCCTACAATTCAACTCAATTCTGGCACTATCTACCTGGAGATAACGTCAGATCCCACAGGTTAAGGGCTCAGTCCCACAACACTGCCCCCCTCCCACTTCAGATACCAACTGCTGCAAGTCCAGGTTGTCACCTGTGCTTCTGACTGACTGGCTATAGATCAGAGGTTCCCACAACCCCTTTCTTGGATCTGATTAAGTTCTTGCTCACAGAATGCATGGAAATATTTTATTTACTATATTACTGGTTTATTATAAAAAGATATAACTCCAGAACAGCCAGACAGAAGAGGTGTGTAGTGCAAGGTATGGAGAAAGGGTGAGGAGCTTCCATGCCCTATCCAGGCATGCCACCCTCCCCATCTCCACAGGTGTGATCGAATAAATCATTGGCTATTAGTGATTGAACTCAATCTCCAGCCCCTCTCCCCTCTCTGGAAGTCAAGGGGGATGGGACTGAAAGTTGGTTGCCCTGGAAACCAGCTCCTCCATCCTTAGGGGCTTTCCAAAAGTCACCTCATTAACATAAACCCAGGTGAGGTTGAAAGGGGTTTGTTATGAATATCAAGACACCTTTATTGCTCTTATCACTTAAGAAATCCCAAGGGGTTTCAAAGCTTTATAACCAGAAACCAGGGACAAAGACCAAATACATATTTTCCATGATAAATCACAATATCACAGATGTGAAGGCAACAGCTGTATTCTGATCTTTGCTGCTAGAAAGATGTTCATTGTACAGCCAAGAACCCTTCTTATAAATGCTTGGGAAAGCCTTGGGATCCCAGTCTTAACACTTGCTTAGAATGTCTTTTCAAAACCACCTCCTTTAAATACCCATGTTCTGGGATGGTTTACCTTCAGGGTCCTTATGCTGGGATCACCCTGTTATGCCAGGTAGCCCTTGGGGAAGGACCTAAACAATCCTCTTTGCCTCTTGTGTGTGGCTACATCTGGTACAAAAAGACTAGTTCCTTTGACCCACCACCTCACAGGCTGCAGTTACTTCCCAAACACAGTCACATTTCCATTTAGATCTCAGACAGTCAGTTCGAGGCACAGTCTTTCACAGATCAACTTTCTTCGGTGAATCAGATGCCAGTCTGCTATGTCCTGCAAGTTCCAGGGGCACATATCAAGCTTTCTGAGTGGTGCAATCGAAGACCCTCTTATTTGACTCTAGATAAGGGAGAGCACCCCCTACCTCAACCCAAGGGAGATAGGCCCATAGCACTCATTTCAACTCTCTTTCTCTGCCTCGCCAACCTCTTTTATGGGCCAGAGAGGGAAGGGTCATCTAAGGTTCCTAAAGCTGGTTTTAGAGACAGTCTTTCCACATCCTGCATAGATGGTCGAACAGGACTTCCTCTTGGTGTGGAGATTGGGATGGTGCCACCTATTCTCTTAGGACTGCAGCTGAAATCAAGGCACAAAGAGTCCAATCTTGCCATATGCATTTAACATCCTGCTATATTCAAGGGTGACAAACAACCAGCAGAAACTTCCAAACGTCAGGGATATTTTTTGACTGGAACATAAGGCTAAATTAAGCACTTCCTCTGTGGGAGGGAATGGGGTATTTTGGAGGGTGGGGGTGGCTGATGACTTAATTCCAACTCTTTTTCATGAATGAATAAATAAATAAATTAAAAGACTTCACCAGGAACATCCTCACTGCTCGGAAATTCCACAGTAAACTCAGCTCCCAACACCATTTCCTGCTGCAGGCGGAAGATGGGTTCCGTTCCAGAGATTCTGGGCCCAGCCTTGGCTGGTTTCCCTGGATGGTGTGTTTATTTGGCAGTTAGCACTATCCTCCTGCATTCCTAGGTCCCATCACAGCTTTGCTCTCACTAGCTGGATACTGAGGAACAATGGAGAATGGGAGACCCCATTTCAAAGAGCTTTCCCTTCCTCCATCCACCCATCCACTACTTCCAACTCCTTCCTTTTGCTCACAAAGCGTACCCTCATTGGTATCTCCCTGCCTTGGGTTCTGCTTATCACCCAAGTCCCTGGAATCTTTCTGCCCTTATCACTCTATTGATACTGTCCTTCAGTGCTATTGTCTTCCATGGACCTTTGTACATCCTCATCTGCCTTTACCCTCTTGGGATCATTTGGCTCACTAACCATTTCATCCTCCTTTGGTGGTGTTGTTGGTTTCTTTGGCACCAAGTCCTGGCTTTCCTCTCACTTCTCTGGCCACACCTCAGTCTTCTTCTGACTAACTCTTAAATGTGGCGATTCTTCCAGGTTTGGGGCTCAGCTCACTTCTCCTCTCAAGCCACACTCATTTCACTCATTTCCTAGGTCTGGTGTCATTTGTCATGCATACAGTGAAGCCGCACAAGTCTGTATCCTGGTTCTAGACGAGTCCTCTGACCTTTCATATAAACTCTCAACTATCAGATGTCTCCACTTGGATAAGCCTCAGGAAATTCAAACAAAACACGTGAGAAAGGAAGCTCATTACCCCCACCCAGCCGTAAAATCTTGTTTCTTTTTTCAAATTACCTGATTCATTGAAGGCACCAGTGTCGGTCCAGTTGCTCAAGCCAGAAATTCGGCTGCTTTATCCAGTTTTGACTTATCTCCCTGCTCATCCTCCCACATCTACTCAATAACCAAACTCTGCTGATTGTAACCCCTTAAGAACTCTAATATCCATCTTCTCAAGTTACACTGTGATTGTCTTCCAGATTACTGCCATAGCTCCCCAAAAGTCCCTGTTTTTCTCCAATCCATTCTCCATTCAGTGGTTTATTTGTTCAAACAATATTTCTTAGAGCAGAGAAATTTCTGTGGGCAGAGAAATTTTCCTGACATGAAAATCTAACCGAGGCACCTTCTACCAATTCTGATCTTCCCCGGCTCCACTTGTTCCCGTGTACCCTTCAGCTCCCGGGTCAGATACCATCTGCCTCTCTGAAATGCCTTCTCTGGCCGCCCCCAGCGTCAGGGAGGCACACCTCCTCTACCTCCAAGAGCACCGAGTCCCAGTGCCTCCCTCAGCCCCCCACACTGCAGAGTTACCTGTTCCGTGCCCCCAACACCTGCACTGCAGGCTCCCTGAGAGCAGGACTGTGTCTTGGTCTGAACTGTTCTACTCAGGAAATGTAGAATGAACAGTGATATAACAGAAGAGGAGAGTAAGTGATAATGTCAAGGAGGTGGGTTTGCAATAGACCCTGAATCTGCAGACAGTCTGGGCAGGTGAAGCCATGCAGGGAAACATTCCGTGGAAGGAAGTGGCCCAGAAGAGAGGCCCGACAGTGACTAAGCTGGATTGTAGGACATTCCACAAGAAACTGACCTGGATTCTCAGGAATCTTCACTCTCAGGAGATGCATTCAAAAGTGTTTAGAAGTGAAATATCATGATATCTGCAATTTACTTACAAATTGTTTTAGAATGTTTCCATTGCTTTCAGAACGTTTCAGGGAAAAAAGTATATGCTTTAATATATATAAATATATCAAATATGACAATATATTTCCAATTTTGAATCTAGGTGGTGGGGTATATTGAAAATTTGCACAGGTGTTTGTCATACTGTTCTTTCCATTTTTTTCTGTATGCCAAGAAATTTTCATAAGACAAAGTTGAGGAAATACAAACTTTCCATTGATGATGTGGGTGGAGAGGAAGCTGACACTCAAGGAATAGGTGTTTATAATTATTCTTATGGTTTCATTTTTAATTATTTTCCACATAATTCATGTCAATTGTAGAAAGTTTCAAAAATGCAAATAAACACAAACACATCAAATAGAAACCACCCATAATCACAGCTCCCAAGGGGAAAAAATGCTGTAAATGTTTTACTATATTACCATAATTACCCATGTTTTGCCGTTGGCTCCCAAACAGCAAAAACAGCAAACAACAGGAGTCAGAACCCCATATCCCTGAAGTGCCAAAGCAGGGAGGTGGCTAGAACTTAGACAGGTCATCCCACTGTCCTGTCCAGTGCCACCTTCTGTTGCTCCCAATAGGCTCCAAGAGGGTAGCAGATGAGAGCGTATCATTTGTGAGGCCTGAGGCAGAAAACTGGGACTAGGGGAGAGATGGACACCTTCTCAGGGAGTGATAAGGTCTCTGGCCTTGGTTACTATCTCTCAGTACTGGAACCCAAATCCCAGTCTCTCACACATGCAAACACATCTCTGTGTACACAATATGCAAACATACCCCTACACACACACACACACACACACACACACACACACACACACACACACACATTTGCCATCTGCTCTGAAACTCCCAGAAACTAATTGGGGAAATTAATTCATGTCTTGCCTTTTTTTTTTTCTATTGAGGACAAAAAGTAAACATTTCCCTTCTCTCTCCTCTCAGGAAGGAGAGTTTGGGGAGGAAAATCACTGACAGTTTTTTGTATTTCCTGGGCTCCCTATGAAACATGTCCCTGTGATATCTGAATCAAGGGTAGATGAGTTGATTCTTTAAGACCAAGAGGAAAATGGGCCCATCACAGGTGTGGCCACCAGGGCCTGTGATTCAGGGCCCTCCCCAGCTTCCCGGACTTCAGGAGACCCTCTTGGCTGACTGCAAACCAGCATTCAAAGGAGGATATCAAGCATATCCATCTTGGCAGACAGGGCTTTGGAGCTAGGTTTATTTTTAGTTTTCCAAAGCAAACCAAGCGACATTTTCTTTTTACACCAGGGTCTTGTGCGGTAATTCAAACCTATTGTACCAAAAAGAGCCTGGGATTTGGGATAAGCAGCAACTTGGAGCAATTAAAGTCTAGACTTGACCTAATTCACAGAGGGGCTCCAGAGAGTAATTCTCACCAGAGTGTCCCATCTTAAGACAAGCGGTCAGCCTGTTATACCCCATCAATCAGTCATTGGCTGTGGCCCACATCTGATGGGTGAGTACATAATCTCTCAGGCATTTCTGGGCATAGGGATTTAGCACAAGGCAATGCTCAAGAGAAGGGCCAGCTGGAGGCCTTAGCAGCCACCCTCATTCATAGTAGCTGAGGAATAGCGTATCTGCAGCTAAAAGGGATCTGGGCAAGTACCAGACCATCCCCTCCTGCATCTTTTGTATGAGCAACAGCTCCAAGCTAGTTCTAGAAGAGATCCAAGTAGTTCTCACACTTGGAGGGAGCATTCCCTGGAGGGCTCCTTCAAACATACGTTGCTGGGCTGCACCCCCAGAGTACCTGATTCAGTAGGCCTGGGATGAGACCTGAGAAACTGCATTCCTAACAAGTTCCCAGGTGCTGCTCTTGCTGCTGGTATGGAGTCCAAACTTTGAGAACCACTGCTCTGGCATGTGAGACAGGCAATTCCCAATGATTAAAGGCTGAGTTGTGAGAGCAGATGGGCATTCCTGATAAAGCCATTCTTAACATCCTGTGCTCAGCTTCCCTGAGCACTGATTCAGGACAGGATTTGGGGAAAGAACGCAAAGGAGAGAAAGAGCAGAAGAAAAGAAGAAGGCTCAGCTGCCACAGCATGAGGCTCTCACCCTGGCTGGGAGCCCAAGTTTTCTCAATGAAGAATGGGGGCAGGAGGGCCCTGGCTCCTCTCCCAGATGGAACAAAGCCTCATGATCTGAGAGCCAGGTTTGAATCAACTGCTCCTGGCCTCCACACCCCACCAGCGGCTCCCAGGGAATGATACACTCAGGCCCACGCACAGGCAAAGCAGGGAAGGAAGGTCTCCCCCTTGGCTACCCGTGAGAAGCCCAAGGCCCTGAGAGCAGAAGGGACTTGTCCATTGACCTAGCTCATTAAAAGCAGGTTTGACGGGCTTCCCTGGTGGCGCAGTGGTTGAGAGTCCGCCTGCCGATGCAGGGGACACGGGTTCATGCCCCGGTCCGGGAGGATCCCACATGCCGCGGAGCGGCTGGGCCCGAGAGCCATGGCTGCTGAGCCTGCGCGTCTGGAGCCTGTGCTCCGCAACGGGAGAGGCCACAACAGTGAGAAGCCTGCGGACCGCAAAAAATAAATAAATAAATAAATTAATTAATTAAATAAAATAAAATAAAAGCAGGTTTGAGCCCAAGCCTCCCAAGAGACTCCCACAAGCATGGAGAGGCTTCTTCTCATGTGTGTAGTTTTGTCCTGATCCTTCTCACACTCAACAGCAGGCCAGTGGAGCAAAGTTTCAGTGGCTCTCATCCCTTCCAGGTCTCTTTCCTTTGCAAGATCTGGGAAAACTTTCTCTACATTCTCACCCAGAACACTTCAGACACCAAGGAATTCCCTGGCGGTCCAGTGGTTAGGACTTGGCGCTTTTACTGTGGTGGCCCGGGTTCAATCCCTGGCAGGGGAACTAAGATCCAACCCCACTCCCCCAAAAAAAGAACACTTCAGATGCAAGACGTGGGTTTTTTCACCAACTGGTTGTCCTATAATTTAACTCAATTTTGACACTCTCTACCTAGAGATAACATCAGACCCCACAGGTTAAGACTGCCCCCCCTACTTCAGAATGTAAGTTGGTGCAGCCACTGTGGAAAACAGTATGGAGGTTCCTCAAAAAATCAAAAATGGAACTACCGTGGGATCCAGCAATCTCACTGCTGGATTATATATCCAAAAGGAATGAAAATAGGATCTCAAAGAGATATCTGCACCCCCATATTCATTGCAGTATTACTTACAACAGGAAAGATATGAAACCAAGCTTAATTACCTGTCAATGGATGAATGGATAAAGAAGATATTGTTCATATATATACAATAAATATTACTCAGGCATGAGAAAGAAGGAAATCCTTCCATTTGCAATAACTTGGATGAAACTTAAAGACATTAATTATGCAAAGTGAGATAAGTCAGACAGAGAAGGACAAATAAGCCAAACTCAGAGAAAAAGGGAGTAGAATGGTGGTTGCCAGGGGCTGGGGTGTGGGGGAAATGGGGAGATGTTTGTCAAAGGGTACAGACTTCCAGTTGTAAGGTGAATAAGCTCTGAGGACCTAATGTACAGCATGTCGATTATAGCTAGTAATATTGTAGCGTATGCTTAAAAGTTGCTAAGAGAGTAGATCTTAAATGTTCTCACCACAAAAAAAATGATAACTATGTGACAGGATGGTAGTGTATATAGGCCCATCCTAACCTCCCAATTTGTCTCACACTCTCCTTCCCTACAATGTCCACATGTCTGTTCTCTACACCTGCGTCTCTATTCCTGCCCTGCAAATAAGTTCATCTGTGCCATTTTTCTAGATTTCATATAGATGCATTAATATATGATATTTGGTTTTCTCTTTCTGACTTACTTCACTCTGTATGACAGACTCTAGACAGACTCTCCACATCTCTACAAATGACCCAATTATGTTCCTTTTTATGGCTGAGTAATATTCCATTGTATATACATACCACATCTTCTTTATCCATTCATCTGTTGTTGGTCATTTAGGTTGTTTCCATGTCCTGGCTATTGTAAATAATAGATAGCTAGTGGAAACAAGCTATAAAACACAGGAAGCTCAGCTCAGTGCTCTGTGATGACCTAGATGGGTGAGATGGGGGGAGTGAGAGGGAGGTCCAATAGGGAGGGGATATAGGTAAACATATAGCTGATTCACTTCATTGTACAGCAAAAGCTAACACATTGTAAAGCAATTATACTCCACTTAAAAAAAAAACTATATAACAGGATGGAGCTGTTGGCTACAAATGGTGGTAATCATTTTGCATCAAATCATCAAATTGTACACCTTAAACTTATACAATGTTTTATGTTAATTATATCTCAATAAAGCTGGCATGGGGAGGGGAAGACTACTCTCTACCTCAGACACCTATTTCAACTCTAGGTCTCCCATACTTCTGATGGATTTTGGCTATAAATAGGGAGTTCACATAACTGCCTCCTCAGTTCTTATAATTTGCTACAATGGCTCACTAACTCAGGGGAACACTTACGATTACTAGGTTATTATAAAGGATAGAAATGAACAATCAGATGAAGAGGTACACTGGGTGACGTCAGGAAACATTCCCTATCCAGAGACTCTGTGGGTACCCTATCCTAAGTTACCTCATTAACATAAACTCAAGTGTGATAGAAAGGGCTTGTTATTAATAACAACAGACATTCATCACTTAGGAAATTACAGAGGTTTTAGGAGCTCTGTGCCAGGAACAAAGATCAAACATACAGTTGACCCTTGAACAACATGGGTTTGAACTGTGTGGGTCCACTTATACATGGATATTTTTCAATAATAAATACTACAGGACAACATGATGTGCAGTTGGTTGACTCCGAGGATGTGAAGAAACCACAGAACAACTGTAAATTATACTTGGATTTACACCCTTGTTGTTCAAGGGTGTATATTTCTTATCACACACAAGGGAATGAACACTTTATATAAACTGGTTTTAAGCAAAAAGGGAATTCATTGATTCATATAACTGAAAGGTCCCAGGGTAGCTAGTTTCAGGAATGGCTTAATCAGGGCTCAAACAATGACTGTCTCTCAGCCTTGCCTTCCCTCAAGTTGGCTCCCACCCTGGATTTAAAAGGGTGGCCTCAGCTCCAGATCTCACTGCCTCTTAGCAGATCCAACAAGAAAGAAACACTTTCTGGTTACTCAGGTCCTGGATGAGCTTTGGTTAAGGCTGACTGGCTAACTGGCTTAGGCCTAGGTCGAAGGTGAGCTAAGGGGCTGAGAGTGAGGGAAGAGAGGCTCCCCAAGGGAAAATCTTCTACTAGGAAAAGGTAGAATGGAAGTGGAACAGCAAAACCAGCAGATACGCACCTCAGAGAATGCTGCTTACTTTTCTGCTTGCCTGCTTGTCTGGTTACCTGGTTGCCTGATCAAAGGGGACCTGTTCGGGGGTAGGGTGCTCTGGTTGAGGGACCCATCTTGCCTCCATTAGACTCTGAAGATGAAGAAGGAAAAGACACGATGTCTAGGGCCCTGGTTCCCAATTAGCTGCGGATGGAAGGTATGGTAAACATGTCTGGGGCAACATGAGGGAGAGTCCCCACTTCTCCTTGGGTGCTTTCCAAGTAACTGGGTTCCTGGGTACTCACCCCTTGACTTGGCTGTTTCTAGGGATTGGGTGCTACAAAGACAGATAAGGGGTACAACAGAGAACAAAGATCCTTATACTGTTACCAAACCGAAATTGGGTCAACTCACCTGCCACACAACAAAGCCAATTTACTGACACCGGGTTGTGGTGAGTAAATCATGTAAGTTAGTTCCCATATCTGGCATACACTGTCATGTGCATGCATCCTCTGCAAGTGGCTGTGCTTTTGTGTACTTTACTGTACAGTACTGTATAGAGTACAGTAGTACAGTATCTTTATTTCAAGCCCAGGATGTCCAGAAGCAAGGGTAAAAGCAGCAGTGGTGTAGCTGGTACTGTTAAGATGTAGCAGCGGTGATGTAGCTGGTATCTCCTATTGCTGACGATTCTTCAGCTCTACCTGAAGCTCTATCTCTCACCTCCTCTCCCTCCTCCAGTCAGTAACTCTTCTTGCCTGTTCACTTGATGCCAGCCCCTGTGTGCCAGCTGTTGTACTGTACTATTGTACTTTTCAAGGTACTGTTCTGTAAGATTAAAAGTGTTTTCTTTTTTGTGTTTTTTTAACATCTTTATTGGAGTACGATTGCTTTACAATGGTGTGTTAGTTTCTGCTTTATAACAAAGTGAATCACTTATACATATACATATGTTCCCATATCTCTTCCCTCTTGCATCTCCCTCCCTCCCACCCTCCCTATCCCACCCCTCTAGGTGGTTACAAACCACCGAGCTGATCTCCCTGTGCCATGTGGCTGCTTCCCACTAGCAATCTATTTTACGTTTGGTAGTGTATATATGTCCATGCCACTCTCTCACTTTGTCCCAGCTTACCCTTCCCCCTCCTCATCTCCTCAAGTCCATTCTCTAGTAGGTCTGTGTCTTTATTCCCATCTTGCCCCTAGGTTCTTCATGACCTTTTTTTTTTTTTAGATTCCATATATATGTGTTAGCATACGGTATTTGTTTTTCTCTTTCTGACTTACTTCACTCTGTAGTGAAAGTCCATCCTTCACTACAGAGTGGACTGTAGGTCCATCCACCTCACTATAAATAACTCAATTTCATTTCTTTTTATGGCTGAGTAATATTCCATTGTATATATGTGCCACATCTTCTTTATCCATTCATCTGTTGATGGACACTTAGGTTGCTTCCATGTCCTGGCTATTGTAAATAGAGCTGCAATGAACATTGTGGTACATGACTCTTTTAGAATTATGGTTTTCTCAGGGTATATGCCCAGTGGTGGGATTGCTGGGTCGTATGGAAGTTCTATTTTGAGTTTTTTAAGGAACCTCCATACTGTTCTCCATAGTGGCTGTATCAATTTACATTCCCACCAACAGTACAAGAAGGTCCCCTTTTCTCCACACCCTCTCCAGCATTTATTGTTTGTAGATTTTTTTTATTAGTTTCTGCTTTATAACAAAGTGAATCAGTCATACACATACATCTGTTCCCACATCCCTTCCCTCATGCATCTCCCTCCCTCCCACCCTCCCCATCCCACCCCTCCAGGCGGTCACAAAGCACCGAGCTGATCTCCCTGTGCCATGCGGCCGCTTCCCACCATCTATCTACCCCACGTTTGGTAGTGTATATATGTCCATGCCTCTCTTTCGCTTTGTCACAGCTTACCCTTCCCCCTCCCCATATCCTCAAGTCCATTCTCAAGTAGGTCTGTGTCTTTATTCCCGTTTTACCCCTAGGTTCTTCATGCCATTTTTTTTTTTAATTCCGTATATGTGTGTTAGCATACGGTATTTGTCTTTCTCTTTCTGACTTACTTCACTCTGTATGACAGACTCTAGGTCTATCCACCTCATTACAAATAGCTCAGTTTCGTTTCTTTTTATGGCTGAGTAATATTCCATTGTATATATGTGCCACATCTTCTTTATCCATTCATCCGATGATGGACACTTAGGTTGTTTCCAGCTCCGGGCTATTGTGAATAGAGCTGCAATGAACATTTTGGTACATGTCTCTTTTTGAATTATGGTTTTCTCAGGGTATATGCCTAGTAGTGGGATTGCTGGGTCATATGGTAGTTCTATTTTTAGTTTTTTAAGGAACCTCCATACTGTTCTCCATAGTGGCTGTACCAATTCACATTCCCACCAACAGTGCAGGAGGGTTCCCTTTTCTCCACACCCTCTCCAGCATTTATTGTTTGTAGATTTTTTGATGATGGCCATTCTGACCCGTGTGAGATGATATCTCATTGTAGTTTTGATTTGCATTTCTCTAATGATTAATGATGTTGAGCATTCTTTCATGTGTTTGTTGGCAGTCTGTATATCTTCTCTGTAGAAATGTCTATTTAGGTCTTCTGCCCATTTTTGGATTGGGTTGTTTGTTTTTTTGATATTGAGCTGTTTGTGTGTGAAAAGCATTATAAACCTATTATAGTACAGTACTATATAGCTGATTGTGTTAATTGCTTACCTAGGCTAGTTTTGCTGGAATTATGCACAAATTGGTCTTACAAACGTGCTCTCAGAACACCACTGGTTCGTATGTAGGAGACTTACTGTATGGGTGGCTCAAGCTCAAAAGACCCGAAATTCTCGAAGGCTGCAGGGTACATGACTTTCTTCTGATTGGTTGGTGGTGAGGTAACAGGGTGGTGTTCCAGCAATCTCAGTCATCAACCTTCTGGTTCCAACCAGTCTGGGGTCTCAGCATGTAGTTACCTCCTCCACCTGGCCGAGGGCCGGGGTGGGGGGGCAGGAGGGGCGTAGTTGCTGCAGAACAACTCAAAGGCAAGTGTCAGATTGTTCTGTATATCCCTTGAGAAGGAACTAGGACTCTGCTTTGTCGCTGCACTATTGTTTCTTGGCTGATTTTCCTTTGTTTCTGCATTCCCTTCCTCCCCTAATTATGCCCTTTGGAACTTAGAGAAAGTCTAGGAGGCTGAAGCCTTTTTCCTAGAAACAAGACACGGGGGTCATGGAAAGGCTTTTATATATGGGAGGGCCCTGAGGGGCCCTGCTCGGTTTCAATCCACCCTTTTCTTTGATGCTCCTCAATCTTGAGGGGAACAGGTGCAGGACAAGAAATGGAATAAAGTTTTGGATAGAGAGGTTAACCATAAACTCAGCAGAAGAACTCCGTTTTAGGGGCACTCAGTTTCAGTATCAGTCAGAGTCCCAGAAGGAAATAGATGCAAATTCAAATTAGGATAATTCTGGGAGAGTTTACTGAAGGGACTGTTTACAAAAGTTTAGGCAGCATATGGGAAAATCTCAAGGGAAGGAACAGTAGAGACAGCTGGATTCTACGACCACCCCACCTCGATTCTGACAGGCCAAGCGGAGGGCGTTGTTAGCCAGGAGGTTTAAAACCTAGAGGCAGAGAGGGCTACATGGAGATGGCTGTCTGACAAGAAGTTGTGACCTAGGAGAGGGACACAGCCAGGGCCCGGGAGGCTCCAGGAGGGAGCTGGGGGAATAAATGTTCCACCTCTCTCATTTCTCCCTCCCTGCAATTTCCTGCTGTTGACAAGATTAGTCACACCCAACCAGAAGCCAGAGTAAAGGCAGCCCACTGGAGTAGTCACACAGATCAGCCTCTTGGGCTGGGAGAAGCTGGGGGAGTAGGCCTGGAGAGAGCCTAAAGGAGCCCTATGCATGGGGAGTCTGTCTGGGGGTACTCTCCAGGGGCTGCTAAGATCTAAATCCAGAGGTCTGGTGGCCAGGACAGAGGAATGGGAACTCAAGGGATCAGATCCACATCCCAGAGCAGACAAGGCAAACACAGCAGTAGAGAAAGATGAGTAAGGACCCACCTGGGGATCAGCCAGGCCAGAGGCAGAAAAGGCCCTATATGCTACCAGGACTCCAGGAGCCTGGGAGGCAGCCCAGTGAGAAAGGCTAGGTGGGGCAGAGAACACTTGATTCAAGTATCTCTGAGACAATAGGCATCCTGAGCTGAGTAAAGGACACATTTTGACTTTTTCTCTGAGCAGCTCCAGGGCTCCTCCTTGGAACAAGTAAAGTTGCTGACAAGCTCCATCACGCTAAGTAAGGGCTGCAGTTAGAGGCAGCTTCGTGTGTGTGTAAACTGTACAGTCACACAAAGCCCCACACATGGCTTAATGCTCCACTGTCGCTGTCTTGAAATTCTTCATAATCTTTGAACAAGAACCCATGCATTTGCATTTTACACAGGGCTCCACAAATTATCCAGCTGGTCCTGAGTGCAGTTTGCTAACATTTTCAAAGTACCTGGAAGAGGGCAATGCTTACCCACAGGGTTTCATGCAGAGTCAGAATATGACAGGCTGGTAGGGGAGATATTTAGGCTGGGGGTAGGGAGTATGCTTTTGGAGTCCCTTGTAGGCCAGGTAGATGCATGCCTACTGCATCCAGGGTAGCTCCACAAAGAACATGAAGACCAAAGGCAAAAAAATCCCCAGCAGGCAGCCACAGAAAAGAGTGGCATCCTGATATCAGTGACTGTTGGAGAAGGTCGTGTGCCCTTGGCCCTGCAGGCTGTGGGCTGAGGGGCTGCGTCACCTCCAAGTCTTCAGCCTGAGATGGTCCAGATTTTGAGAACGCACACAGCACCAACTGCCCTGCCAAGGGTGCCAGGGTTATTTGGCAGCCCCCAGTGCCTGGGGTCCTCTTACATCCTATGACACAACTCAAGGCATCTTAGGTGTAGGCATCAAGGGGGTAGACAGGAGCCACCCTGAGTGGCCCAAGGGCAGGAGGTCAGGAATGGTAGAGCAAGGAGCCACCAGCGAGCCAGACCCCTTCAGGTCTCCCATCCCTCATTCACTGCCTGATATGCTTACATGGCCACTCCTGTGGGTAGGGGAGTACAGAGATGGGCAAGAGAAGGGCTAGTGCTATGTCTCCCCAACAGCAAAATTCTATGCAGGGCACTAACAAGGCTCTCCTAGCAGTGCTATGAGGTAGGCACTGGTATTACCTCCATTGTACAACATTTTATGGTCCTGGCACCACAGTGGGTACCAGCAGCCAGTAAAAGCCCCAGGCAAAGAGATACATGTGCTGGCTGGTGGCAGTCATAACACTGGGGAAATGAGTGGGGGTCAGATAGCATCCACTGCACCTGGCATGAAGCCTGTGGAGTCTGACTGTACGTTGTGCTTGGCAGTACATGAGGGGAAGCAGAGATGTTGCATACTGAGCCCTGTTTGTGAGATCCTAGGCCAGAATTCCTTTATAAACAAGCTCTCGCTAATAATAGCCCTATGAGAAAAGTCTTATTAATTGCCCCCATTTCACCAATGAGGAAACTGAGGCTCAGAATGATGTGTCTTGCCCAAGCCACACCCAGATGGTAAATAGCAGAGCCGAAATTCAAATCCAGGTCAGTCCGACTCCAGGGAAGATACAAAGAGAGCATGAGGATGAGCAAGATGCAGGAGACAGGAGATGCTACTGGGAAGTTAAAAGGCCTTTAGTGCCATAGGGAGCTGCTGAAGAATTCTGAACCAGTGTCACAATCAGGTTTGAGGTTTCTACAGGTTTCTCTGGCCTTGTGGGGGGAACTGAGTGGGGTTTGGGGCAAGACTGGAGTCAGGAAAGACAGGGGGAGGCTTCTGCATTAAAAGCAAAAGTGGGTTGCTTTTAATGAGCCTGCGCTTACCTCACAGTCCTGTGCTGCCCCCAAGTGGTATTTCAACAGATTTGATCCCTTCAAACAAGCGCTTGGAGCGACACTGGAGGGTTCTCATCTGGAGGGATTATTAAAACACAGAGATTCTGACTCAGTAGGTCTGGGGTGGGCCCAAGAATTTGTCTTTCTAGCAAGTTTCCAGGTGATGCTGATGGTCTGGAAACCACACTTTGAGAACCATAGGCTTAGTTGCTTTCAAGGGACTACCCTCTCAGGCTGCCCTGTGGGAAAAGGGATTAAAGAGGATTTTGACCCTTGAGAGCTACAATCTCAGAGACACCCAAAGCAAACGGGGAATGCTTCTGAAGGTTCTGGGCTCTGAGAACTGTTAGGACTCAAACGAGCCACTTCCGGAGGGGGCAGGAGCTTTGGGGCATCTGTGAAATGGCTGCCTCATTTCCACATCATTTCATATGTCATCTTTAGCAATAGAAAACATTTTTCATCACTGTTCTGAGCACTTTACATGTTCTAATTCAATTAATTCTCACAAGTCTGTGAAGTAAATTCTGTTATTATCCTCCTGTACGGGCTGAGTTGTGTCTCCCCAAAATTCACATTTGAAGTCCTAACCTCCAATAAGCTCATAATGTGACTGTGTTTGAAGATAGGGTCTTTAAAGAGGTAATTAAGTTAAAATGAGGTGACTTCCCTGGAGGTCCAGTGGTTAAGACTTCACCTTCCTATGCAGGGGGTGCGGGTTGAATCCCTGGTTGGGGAGCTAAGATCCCACCTGCCTCGGGGCCAAAAAACAAAACATAAAGCAGACACAATATTACTCAGCCATAAAAAGAAACGAAACTGAGCTATTTGTAATGAGGTGGATAGACCTAGAGTCTGTCATACAGAGTGAAGTAAGTCAGAAAGAGAAAGACAAATACCGTATGCTAACACATATATATGGAATTTAAGAAAAAAAATGTCATGAAGAACCTAGGGGTAAAACGGGAATAAAGACACAGACCTACTTGAGAATGGACTTGAGGATATGGGGAGGGGGAAGGGTAAGCTGTGACAAAGCGAAAGAGAGGCATGGACATATATACACTACCAAACGTAAGGTAGATAGTGGGAAGCAGCCGCAGAGCACAGGGAGATCAGCTCGGTGCTTTGTGACCGCCTGGAGGGGTGGGATGGGGAGGGTGGGAGGGAGGGAGATGCATGAGGGAAGGGATGTGGGAACAGATGTATATGTATGACTGACTCACTTTGTTTTAAAGCAGAAACTAATGAAAAAAAAAAAAAGACTTTAAAAATGGTCCACATCGGGCCTCCCTGGTGGCGCAGTGGTTGAGAGTCCGCCTGCCGATGCAGGGGATACGGGTTCGTGCCCCGGTCTGGGAGGATCCCATATGCCGCGGAGCGGCTGGGCCCGTGAGCCATGGCCGCTGAGCCTGCGTGTCCGGAGCCTGTGCTCCGCAACGGGAGAGGCCACAACAGTGAGAGGCCCGCATACCGCAAAAAAAAAAAAAAAAAAAAAAAATGGTCCACATCAAAAAAAAATTAAAAAGTTAAAATGAAGTCATTAGGGTAGGCCTTAAACCAATATGACTAGTGTCCTTATAAGAAGAATAAATTTGGACAGACACATATGGAGGGAGGACCATATGAAGAGAAGGGAGGAGATGGCCATCTACAAGCCAAGAAGAGAGGCCTCAGAAGAAACCAAGCCTACTGACACCTTGAACACAGACTTCTAGCCTTCAGAACTGTGAGAAAATAAATTTATGTTGCTTAAGGCACACAGTTAGTGGTACTTTGTTATGGCAGCCCTTGTAAATGAATACATCCCATTTACAAATAAGAAAACTGAGGCACACCGAGGTTAAATAACGTGCCCAGTTGCTGCCTGAACCCAAGGAGTCTGTCTCCGAGCTGCATTTTTTTTTGAACCACTAGTACTATGTTCCCCCAAATGAGTGAGTCTCGCCCTCATTCCCTCCCCAGTACTGCCTCCCTCCCCATCACCCACCACCACTGAGTGGGAGCTTCTTCAGCTCTTCTTGGACTGTTCAAATGGTTACCTGAAACTCAGCCCACCACACTTCTCCCACTTCCAACCCTTCCTCCTCACTGCAGCACATTGCTCCTCTTCACTAGTGATTTTTCTCTGGCCCAAAGCAACCTGTCCCTCCTCTGCCTAAAGCCCTCAATGGCTCCCCACTGCCTTCAGCATGAAGCTTTTCAAAGCCAGTTGCAGACATCATGACACATCATTCCTCAATATTTCAACATGTGTTGTCAACCCAGGGAGTCAGGATGAACCCCAGCATAGCATAGCAAGCAAGGTGTATAAGTGATGACCACAACTACAGGAGGTCTCTCTTCTCTTCTTTTGGCATGTTAACTGGCTCTGCTGCTTGCTTTTTTTTTTTTTTTTTTTTTTTTTTTTTTGGTACGCGGGCCTCTCACTGGTGTGGCCTCTCCCATTGCGGAGCACAGGCTCCGGACGCGCAGGCTCAGCGGCCATGGCTCACGGGTCCAGCCGCTCTGCGGCATGTGGGATCTTCCCGGACCGGGGCACGAACCCGCGTCCCCTGAGTTGGCAGGTGGACTCTCAACCACTGCGCCACCAGCGAAGCCCTGCTGCTTGCTTTTTAGCTTGTGTTTCGAGCTATGGTGTTTGTGCTGCATTTGCTGAGTCCTAATGAGCACCAGCTATAGATTTTACCAGCCTATGTTGGGCAGTTTCAATCGTTGGCATTTAGGGACAGAGGTATGAGATTGGGGCCCTCCTTTAAATGGTCCTGGGTTGTGTACCTTGGCCTGGACCTAGATATGTGTCTCATTGAATTGTATATCTCAATTCCAGCAAAAGCCACGGCTGACACTAGGCTCAGGGGAGTGACTCTTACACTGTAACTATCGGTTGTGTGACCAATGCCCTGTGCAATAATCAGACCCAGTGATTCTCGCTTATGTGACAGAGGACAGTCACTATGTGGCCTGTTGAGGACCACACTCCTAAAAGCAGGTGGCTCACTAGGACCTATGAGCTTCAAGTGCTTCTACTGCTGCTGTCAGTACAAAAGGTGATGGAGAAGACACCATGGCACCCCAAGGCACAAACCCTCGTGAAAAGTGCCTCAAATGCTTTATCCCTGCCCCTCTTAAAGGACTAGAGGATACCATGACCTTATTGAACAACTGTAAAAGGGACCAAAAAAGACTCTGGCATCAACTGAGTGTGGTGTCTTATCAACACAACTCTGCTCCCTGCTTAGGCTGTGGTTCCTTAGCCAATAAGGTGACAGCTGCCAGGGAGGAGGCCTCTAACCCTGAAGATGCTAATTTGAGGCTCTCTAGAGGAAGAAAATTATAAATATGAGAAGGGTAGAGGAGATCTGCCCCAAAGTATAGTCACTAACCACCTCCCCCCCAAGATACCTGGATACAGGGGGAGAAAACAAAAACATAAGTCCAAATTGGAAATGACCTGACTGGAAATCCAAAATTTGCTAAAAGAATACATACAACTTGCCTTTTTCATTTATCATGTTGCCAAAATAGACTAGTTCATTCATTTCTAACTACTATTAAACATTGTATAGTATGATTAAATCATAGTTTGCTTACCTTTTTGTTTGCTGAGGGACAGTTAGATGCTTTACATTTTTCACTGTTTCAAGTTGCAAAATGATTCATATAATGTACAATACTTTATGTAAAAATTTCACATATATATTATTTAAATGTAGTACATTTAAGTAAATATAAGAAATAAATGTAAAAGTAAAACATGCATGGATATGACACAGGAATTTCAGGATAATGGTAACCCCTAGGGAGGGAAAGAGAAAGGGAGGGAGAAGAGGATGACTTTTAGTTTTTTTATTGTAAAAAGCTCTAAGGCAGGCTTCCCTGGTGGTGCAGTGGTTAAGAATCCACCTGCCATTGCAGGGGACATGGGTTCAAGCCCTGGTCCAGGAAGATCCCACATGCCGCGGAGCAACTAAGCCCATATGCCACAACTACGGAGCCTGTGCTCTAGAGCCCGTGAGTCACAACTACTGAAGCCCGCGAGCCTAGAGCCTGTGCTCTGCAGCAAGGGAAGCCACCACAATGAGAAGCCCGCAACGAAGAGTAGCCCCTGCTTGCCGCAACTAGAGAAAGCCCACGCACAGCAACGAAGACCCAATGCGGCCAAAAATAAATAATAAAATAAAATAAATAAATTTATTTTTAAAAAAAGCTCCAAGCAAATATGACAAAAGTTGACCTCTATTAATCTCAGTGGTGAGTACAAAGGTATTTGTTATATATTTTTATACTTTTATGTATATTGAAGATGTTTTATAGTTGAAAATAGTTTTAAAGAATTTAACATGAAATAAAAATGATTAGAAAAAAAGAATAGATACGGTAAAAAGATATAAGGGCGCTAATAGGTTTCTGCAAGTCTGCAACATGGGTTCTGAATTAACCTTCACATCTGCTGAAAATCACCAACTGGCAAACTTTCATGCCTTAAGACCGGAGTTCAAATTATACTTACACCAGGGAATCACACTAAATTTAAATGAGATACCCTCTATAATCTTAGGGGGCAGTCACTAAACATAGAGTAGAAACAGGTATGCCTCACCTTAACCATTGCCTTGACTAAATTTTCTATAGTCATAGCACCCACTGCCCTAAAATATTCCATAATGGGCATGGATGCTCTCACCCAATGGCTGATACAATTAAATTAAGTTTTTGGCACTTAACAGTCAGCTTGTCAAAATGGAACCCAATAGACTTCCATCTTCCCTAACTCTGGGGCACAGTGGTTAAGAATCTGCCTGCCAATGCAGGGGACATGGTTTTGAGCCATAGTCTGGGAAGATCCCACATGCCGTGGAGCAACTAGGCCCGGGTGCCACAACTACTGAGCCCATGTGCCACAACTACTGAAGCCCACACGCCTAGAGCCGGTACTCTGCAACGAGAAGCCACTGCAGTTGAGTCCACGCACCGCAACGAAGAGTAGCTCCTGCTCACCGCAACTAGAGAAAGCCCGTGCACGGAAACAAAGACCCAATGCAGCCAAAAGTAAATAAATAAACATTTTTTAACCCATTATACAAGACTTTTTTAGAGAAGGGGTGATTCTCCACTGTTTTTCCATTTAACAGCCTGTTCATAAACCTAGAAAGAATTAATGGCCCCTCACAGTGGATTACCATAATCTTAATACTGTGATCTTGCCCAATAAGACCCCCATATCCAATATTTAAATTACTGACTAAATCCAATCAGCAACTAGAACATATTTTGCTATTAGAGATTTGGCTAATGTGTTTTGTTCAGTACCTATCTCAACAGCTTCTTCCCCTTCAGAGAGAAACAATTCACCTTTACCTGGCTCCAAGGGGGTACCTCCACAGCTCTGCCATCACACCCAATCTTTCCAGGCAAGATCTTAACCACATCCAATTTTTTCCAGGAGCACAGGCACGATATCGCACTGGTGACATCCTCCTCCTCCAAGGAAGTTCATTTGACACACTCATTCAGGACATAAAAATACAAAGGAATTCACAACTAAGGGAATAGGCCATTTCCCCACACATAGTACAAGACCCATCACCTGAATTTATCTGGTCAGTCAAGGGTCACTTTGTCCCTGACACTGTTAAGAAACAGCTATTGACTCTGTAGCACCTACAACATTAAAAGAAGCCCAATATCTTTTATGTCTTTTTGGATTCTGGAAGCAACATATTCCACATTTACAAATTTTTCTTAAGCCCCTGTATACTGTTATTCACTAATCAGCCCACCTTGAATGGAGAGCCTACAACAAAAAGCTCTAGAACATGTCCAAATTGCATTACAACAGGCACTCCTCTTCATACCCCTCCTCCAAAGACTCCTTCACTATAGAGGCTTTCTCATGCCTCCCAAAGTCTCTGGACCAACCACAACGGTCATGAATTGTCCATGGGTTTTTGATGCATTGCCCTCCCTAGCCCCATATACCATTAGAATGGCAAGTGCTGGCTGCATACAGAACTCTTCTGGAAGCAGAGGCAGTCACAGACCCTGAGCCTGTGACCCTCCATACCCAGCTGCCCATTATGCCTTGGGTCATGGAAGCAGCCCCCCAAAAGCTCAGCATAACTTACTGAGGCCTTCTTGCAAAAACAGAAATGGTACCCATGGAATAGAGCTAAATTGGGGCCCTCTGGTGTGTTTTACTTGCAGGAGGCAGTGGTCGCCCCTGTCCTCAGTCCCTTGCCAAAAGCCATGATGCTGAATGAGGTCACCCCTTGGCTACCTGGGCAGCCCCTGGAATTGAATGAATAAATAAGAAAGGTAGTCCATATAGCTTACAGACACCATCACACAAAACAGAGATTAATGGAAAGTTGCTGCTTTTCATATCTTAACCAGGATAACCCTGATAAGGGACAGGACTCAAGGGTCAGCACAGTTGGCCAAACTTCAGGTAGTCATCTTAGCACTGGATACTTTGGCCAACAATTGGCCCTATCTACACACTTTTTAAGACTCTTAGACCATTGCCAGTGGTCTTGCTATTTGGTCTGACCAATGGCAGCAACAATTCCTTATCCAAGGTTACCCCTCCTTTGGGGTAAGGAATTCTGAGACTTTCTTGCCTCACAGATACTCAAAATGTAAATCAAAGTCACACATATTTCTACACACACTAAAACCACAAGTTTACAATGCCTCATCAAAACATTCCTTATCACCTTAGGAATTCCAGGCATTATTGATAGTTACCAAGCTACCCATTTCTCTTCTCAGAATACACAATACTCAGCTTTAAAAAAAAAAAAAAAAAGCTTTATTAAGGTATTTAATTTGCATACCATATAATTCCCCTCTTAAGTTATACAAGTCAATGGCTTTTAGTATATTCACAGATTTGTGCAACCATCACCATAATCGATTTTGGAACATTTCATTCCTCCAAAAAGAATTCTGTATGCCTTAGCCATCACCCCTCTATCTCCTCATCCCTCACCCAGCCCTACACAACCACTGATCTACATTCTGTCTCTATAGATTTGTCTAGTCTGGGTACTTCATGTAAATGAAATTATACTCTATGAGGTCTTTTGTATATGAATTCTTTATATATAAATAGTATAATGTTTTCAAAGTTCATCCATACTGTAGCATGTATTAGGTTTCATTCCTTTTAATGGCTAAGTAATATTCCATTGTATGGATATATCACATTTTTCTTATCCTGTCATCAGTTGATGGACATTCACAACTCAATGTGAATAACTATTATGAATAATGTTGATGTGGATATTCTTGTACAAGTCTTTGTATGTTTGTACATTTTCATTTCTCTTGAATATGTATTTAGGAGTAAGAATTGCTAGATCATATGATAACTCTATGTTTAATCATCTGAAGGACTGCCAGACTGTTTTCCAAAGTGGCTGCACTCATTTACACTCCCACCAGCAGTGTATAAAGATTCTAATTTCTGTACAGTCTCGTAAACACACGTTATTGTCTATCTTTTTTTTATTACAGTCACCTGTATATGTGTGAAGTGGTATCTCATAGTTTTGATGTGCATTTCTCTGATGGCTAATGATGTTGAACATCTTTTCGTGTGCTTATTGGCCATTTGTATGTCATCTTTGGTGAAATGTCTATTCAATTCTTTGCCCATTTTTAAAAATTTAATTGTGGTAAAATTTATATAATATGAAATTTACCATTTTAGTCATTTTTAAAGGTACAATTCAGTGGTATTAAATATATTCATAATGTTGAACAACCATCATCTCTATCTATTTCCAGAACTTTTTTATCACCCAAAAAGAAACTTTGTACCCATTAAACAATAATTCCCTGTTTACCCCTCCACTTAGCTCCTGGAAACCTCTAATTTACTCTCTGCCTCTGTGAATTCACATATTTTATATATTTTATACAAACTACATACAGTCACACAATTTTTTTACACTTTTGAAAATAATAGTTTTTTGGTATTTTTGTTTTCTTTTCTCTACAACTTTATTGGAGTATAATTGCTTCACATTGGTGTGTTAGTTTCTGATTTATAATAAAGTAAATCAGTTATACATATACATCTGTTCCCATATCCCTTCCCTCTTGCATCTCCCTCCCTCCCACACTCACTATCCCACCCCTCGAGGCAGTCACAAAGCACCGATCTGATCTCCCTGTGCTATGTGGCTGCTTCCCACTAGCTATCTACCTTACGTTTGGTAGTGTATATATGTCCATGCCTCTCTCTCGCTTTGTCACATCTTACCCTTCCCACTCCCCATATCCTCAAGTCCATTCTCTAGTAGGTCTGTGTCTTTATTCCTGTCTTACCCCTAGGTTCTTCATGACATTTTTTTTCTTAAATTCCATATATATGTGTTAGCATACGGTATTTGTCTTTCTCTTTCTGACTTGCTTCACTCTGTAGGACAGACTCTAGGACTATCCACCTCATCACAAATAGCTCAATTTCGTTTCTTTTTATGGCTGAGTAATATTCCACTGTATATATGTGCCACATCTTCTTTATCCACTCATCCGATGACGGACACTTAGGTTGTTTCCATCTCCGGGCTATTGTAAATAGAGCTGCAATGAACATTTTGGTACATGTCTCTTTTTGAATTATGGTTTTCTCAGGGTATATGCCCAGTAGTGGGATTGCTGGGTCATACGGTAGTTCTATTTGTAGTTTTTTAAGGAACCTCCATACTGTTCTCCATAGTGGCTGTACCAATTCACATTCCCACCAGCAGTGCAAGAGTGTTCTCTTTTCTCCACACCCTCTCCAGCATTTATTGTTTCTAGATTTTTTGATGATGGCCATTCTGACCGGTGTGAGATGATATCTCATTGTAGTTTTGATTTGCATTTCTCTAATGATTAATGATGTTGAGCATTCTTTCATGTGTTTGTTGGCAGTCTGTATATCTTCTTTGGAGAAATGTCTATTTAGGTCTTCTGCCCATTATTGGACTGGGTTGTTTGTTTCTTTGTTATTGAGCTGCATGAGCTGCTTATAAATTTTAGAGATTAATCCTTTGTCAGTTGCTTCATTTGAAAATATTTTCTCCCATTCTGAGGGTTGTCTTTTCATCTTGTTTATGGTTTCCTTTGCTGTGCAAAAGCTTTGAAGTTTCATTAGGTCCTATTTGTTTTTATTTCCATTTCTCTAGGAGGTGGGTCAAAAAGGATCTTGCTGTGATTTATGTCATAGAGTGTTCTGCCTATGTTTTCCTCTAAGAGTTTGATACTGTCTGTCCTTACATTTAGGTCTTTAATCTATTTTGAGCTTATTTTTGTGTATGGTGTTAGGGAGTGATCTAATGTCATACTTTTACATGTCCCTGTCCAGTTTTCACAGCACCACTTATTGAAGAGGCTGTCCTTTCTCCACTGTACATTCCTGCCTCCTTTACCAAAGATAAGGTGACCATATGTGTGTGGGTTTATCTCTGGGCTTTCTATCCTTTCTATCTTTCTGTTTTTGTGCCAGTACCATACTGTCTTGATTACTGTAGCTTTGTAGTATAGTCTGAAGTTAAGGAGCCTGATTCCTCCAGCTCCATTTTTCGTTCTCAAGATTGTTTAGCTATTCAGGGTCTTCTGTGTTTCCATACAAATTGTGAAAATTTTTGTTCTAGTTCTGTGAAAAATGCCAATGGTAGTTTCATAGGGATTGCGTCGAATCTGTATATTGCTTTGGGTAGTAGAGTCATTTTTACAATGTTGATTCTTTCAATCCAAGAACATGGTATATCTCTCCATCTATTTGTATCATCTTTAATTTCTTTCATCAGGGTCTTATAATTTTCAGCATACCGGTCTTTTGTCTCCTTAGGTAGGTTTATTCCTAGATATTTTATTCTTTTTGTTGCAGTGGTACATGGGAGTGTTTTCTTGATTTCACTTTCAGATTTTTCATCATTAGTGTATAGGAATGCCAGAGATTTCTGTGCATTAATTTTGTATCCTGCTACTTTACCAAATTCATTGATTAGCTCTAGTAGTTTTCTGGTAGCATCTTTAGGAGTCTCTATGTATAGTATCATGTCATCTGCAAACAGTGACAGCTTTACTTCTTCCTTTGTGATTTGGATTCCTTATATTTCCTTTTCTTCTCTCATTGCTGTGGCTAAACTTCCAAAACTATGTTGAATAAGTGTGGTGAGAGTGGGCAGCCTTGTCTTGTTCCTGATCTTAGTGGAAATGGTTTCAGTTTTTCACCATTGAGGACGATGTTGGCTGTGGGTTTGTCATATATGGCCTTTATTATGTTGAGGAAAGTTCCCTCTATGCCTACTTTCTGCAGGGTTTTTATCATAAATGGATGTTGAATTTTGTCAAAAGCTTTCTCTGCATCTATTGAGATGATCATATGGTTTTTCTCCTTCAATTTGTTAATATGGTGTATCACGTTGATTGATTTGTGTATACTGAAGAATCCTTGCATTCCTGGAATAAACCCCACTTGATCATGGTGTATGATCCTTTTAATGTGCTGTTGGATTCTGTTTGCTAGTATTTTTTGAGGATTTTTGCATCTATGTTCATCAGTGATATTGGCCTGTGGTTTTCTTTCTTTGTGCCATCCTTGTCTGGTTTTGGTATTAGGCTGATGGTGGCCTTGTAGAATGAGTTTGGGAATGTTCCTCCCTCTGCTATATTTTGGAAGAGTTTGAGAAGGATAGGTGCTAGCTCTTCTCTAAATGTTTGATAGAATTCACCTGTGAAGCCATCTGGTCCTGGGCTTTTGTTCGTTGGAAGATTTTTTATCACAGTTTCAATTTCACTGTTTGTGGTTGGTCTGTTCATATTTTCTATTTCTTCCTGATTCAGTGTTGGCAGGTTGTGCATTTCTAAGAATTTGTCCATTTCTTCCAGGTTGTCCATTTTATTGGCATAGAGTTGCTTGTTGTAATCTCTCATGATCTTTTGTATTTCTGCAGTGTCAGTTGTTACTTCTCCTTTTTCATTTCTAATTCTATTGATTTGAGTCTTCTCCCTTTTTTTCTTGATGAGTCTGGCTAATGGTTTATCAATTTTGTTTATCTTCTCAAAGAACCAGCTTTTAGTTTTATTGATCTTTGCTATCATTTCCTTCATTTCTTTTCCATTTATTTCTGATCTGATTTTTATGATTTCTTTCCTTCTGCTAACTTTGGGGTGTTTTTGTTCTTCTTTCTCTAATTGCTTCAGGTGCAAGTTTAGGTTGCTTATTCGAGATGTTTCCTGTTTCTTAAGGTAGGATTGTATTGCTGTAAACTTCCCTCTTAGAACTGTTTTTGCTGCATCCCATAGGTTTTGGGTCATCGTGTCTCTATTGTCATTTGTTTCTAGGTATTTTTTGATTTCCTCTTTGATTTCTTCAGTGATCACTTCGTTATTAAGTAGCGTATTGTTTAGCCTCCATGTGTTTTTATTTTTTACAGATCTTTTCCTGTAATTGATATCTAGTCTCATAGCGTTGTGGTCAGAAAAGATACTTGATACAATTTCAATTTTCTTAAATTTACCAAGGCTTGATATGTGACCCAAGATATGATCTATCCTGCAGAATGTTCCATGAGCACTTGAGAAAAATGTGTATTCTGTTGTTTTTGGATGGAATGTCCTATCAATATCAATTAAGTCCATCTTGTTTAATGTATCATTTAAAGCTTGTGTTTCCTTATTTATTTTCATTTTGGATGATCTGTCCATTGGTGAAAGTGGGGTGTTAAAGTCCCCTACTATGATTGTGTTACTGTCGATTTCCCCTTTTATGGCTGTTAGCATTTGCCTTATGTATTGAGGTGCTCCTATGTTGGGTGCATAAATATTTACAATTGTTATATCTTCTTCTTGGATCAATTCCTTGATCATTATGTAGTGTCCTTCTTTGTCTCTTCTAATAGCCTTTATTTTAAAGTGTATTTTGTCTGATATGAGAATTGCTACTCCAGCTTTCTTTTGGTTTCCATTTGCATGCAATATTTTTTTCCATCCCCTTACTTTCAGTCTGTGTGTGTCTCTAGGTCTGAAGTGGGTGTCTTGTAGACAGCATATATATGGGTCTTGTTTTGGTATCCATTCAGCCGGTCTGTGTCTTTTGGTGGGAGCATTTAATCCATTTACATTTAAGGTAATTATCGATATGTATGTTCCTATTCCCATATTCTTAATTGTTTGGGTTCGTTATTGTAGGTCTTTTCCTTCTCTTGTGTTTCTTGCCTAGAGAAGTTCCTTTAGCATTTGTTGTAAAGCTGGTTTGGTGGTGCTGAACTCTCTCAGCTTTTGCTTGTCTGTAAAGGTTTTAATTTCTCCATCAAATCTGAAAGAGAGCCTTGCTGGGTAGAGTAATCTTGGTTGTAGATTTATCTCCTTTATCACTTTAAATATGTCCTGCCACTCCCTTCTGGCTTGCAGACTTCGTGCTGCAAGATCAGCTGTTAACCTTATGGGGATTCCTTTGTGTGTTATTTGTTGTTTTTCCCTTGCTGCTTTTAATATGTTTTCTTTGTATTTAATTTTTGACAGTTTGATTAATATGTGTCTTGGCGTGTTTCTCCTTGGATTTATCCTGTATGGGACTCTCTGTGCTTCCTGGACTTGATTAACTATTTCCTTTCCCATATTAGGGAAGTTCTCAACTATAATCTCTTCAAATATTTTCTCAGTCCCTTTCTTTTCCTCTTCTTCTTCTGGAACCCCTATAATTCGAATGTTCGTGCATTTAATGTTGTCCCAGAGGTGTCTGAGACTGTCCTCAGTTCTTTTCATTCTTTTTTCTTTATTCTGCTCTGCAGTAGTTATTTCCACGATTTTATCTTCCAGGTCACTTATCCGTTCTTCTGCCTCAGTTATTCTGCTATTGATCCCAACTAGAGTATTTTTAATTTCATTTATTGTGTTGTTCATCATTGCTTCTTTCATCTTTAGTTCTTCTAGGTCCTTGTTAAATGTTTCTTGCATTTTCTCTATTCTATTTCCAAGATTTTGGATTATCTTTACTGTCATTATTCTGAATTCTTTTTCAGGTAGACTGCCTATTTCCTCTTCATTTGTTAGGTCTGGTGAGTTTTTATCTTGCTCCTTCTCCTGCTGTGTGTTTTTCTGTCTTCTCATTTTGCTTATCTTACTGTGTTTGGGGTCTCCTTTTTGCAGGCTGCAGGTTCGTAGTTCCCGTTGTTTTTGGTGTCTGTCCCCAGTGGCTAAATTTGGTTTAGTGGGTTGTGTAGGCTTCCTGGTGGAGGGGATTAGTGCCTGTGTTCTGGTGGATGAGGCTGGATCTTGTCTTTCTAGTGGGCAGGTCCACGTCTGGTGGTGTGTTTTGTGGTGTCTGTGGACTTATTATGATTTTCAGCAGCCTCTCTGCTAATGGGTGGGGTTGTGTTCCTGTCTTGCTAGTTGTTTGGCATAGGTTGTCCAGCACAGTAGCTTGCTGGTCGTTGAGTCAAGCTGGGTGCTGGTGTTGAGATTGAGATCTCTGGGAGATTTTTGCCATTTGATATTATGCGGAGCTGGGAGGTTTCTTGTTGACCAGTGTCCTGAAGTTAGCTCTCCCACCTCAGAGGCACAGCACTGACTCTTGGCTGCAGCACCAAGAGCTTTTCATCCACAAGGCTCAGAATAAAAGGGAGAAAAAGTAGAAAGAAAGAATGAATGAATGAAAGCAAGAAAGAAAGAGGATAAAATAAAATAAGGTAAAATAAAGTTACTAAAATAAAAAATAATTATTAAGAAAAAAAAATTTTTAAGGAAAAAAAAAAAAAACAGACGGATAGAACCCTAGGACAAATGTTGAAAGCAAAGCTATACAGACAAAATCTCACACAGAAGCATATGCATACACACTCACAAAAAGAGGAAAAGGGGAAAAATAATAAATCTTGCTCTCAAAGTCCACCTCTTCAATTTGGGATGATTCGTTGTCTATTCATGTATTCCACAGATGCAGGGTACATCAAGTTGTTTGTGGAGCTTTAATCCGCTGCTTCTGAGGCTGCTGGGAGAGATTTCCCTTTCTCTTTGTTCGCACAGCTCCCGGGACTCAGCTTTGGATTTGGCCCCGCCTCGGCGTGTAGGTCGCAGGAGGACGTCTGTTCTTCGCTCAGACAGGACGGGGTTAAAGGTGCAGCTGCGTCGGGGGCTCTGGCTCACTCAGGCTGGGGGGAGGGAGGGGTGTGGATGCAGAGCAAGCCTGCCGCGGCAGAGGCCTGCGTGACTTTGCACCAGCCTGAGGCGCGCCGTGTCTTCTCCCGGGGAAGTTGTCCCTGGATACTGGGACCCTGGCAGTGGCGGGCTGCACAGGCTCCCTGGAAGGGTGTGTGGATAGTGACCTGTGCTTGCACACAGGCTTCTTGGCCCGGCAGCAGCAGCCTTTGCGTCTCATGCCCATCTCTGGGGTCCGCGCTGTTAGCCACGGCTCGCGCCCATCTCTGGAGCTCCTTTAAGCAGCGCTCTTAATCCCCTCTCCTACCAGGAAACAAAGAGCGAAGAAAAAGTCTCTTGCCTCTTCGGCATGTCCAGACTTTTCCCCGGATTCCCTCCCGGCTAGCTGTGGTGCACTAACCCCCTGCAGGCTGTGTTCACGCCACCAACCCCAGTCCTCTCCCTGGGATCCGACCGAAGAAGCCCGAGCCTCAGCTCCCAGCCCCGCCCGCCCCAGCGGGTGAGCAGACAAGCCTCTCGGGCTGGTGAGTGCCGGTCGTCCCCGATCCTCTGTGCGGGAATCTCTCCGCTTTGCCCTCCGCACCCCTGTTGCTGCGCTCTCCTCCGTGGCTCTGAAGCTTCCCCCCTCCGCCACCCACAGTCTCCGCCCGCGAATGGGCTTCTAGTGTGTGGAAACCTTTCTTCCTTCACAGCTCCCTCCCACTGGTGCTGGTCCCATCCCTATTCTTTTGTCTCTGTTTATTCTTTTTTCTTTTGCCCTACCCAGGTACGTGGGGAGTTTCTTGCCTTTTGGGAGGTCTGAGGTCTTCTGCCAGCGTTCAGTAGGTGTTCTGTAGGAGTTGTTCCACGTGTAGACGTATTTCTGGTGTATCTGTGGGGAGGAAGGTGATCTCCGTGTCTTACTCTTCCGCCATCTTCCCCCTCCACCCTGACTCCATTTTTGATGTTTCATTGTTGACAACTGTCGAGACCCATTCTCCCTTTACCCCACTTGCCTTACATCTGAGCAAGCCAATAAAAACGCTCAGGTGCTCCCTCCCTTGGTGCTGGCAGAAAGTTCAACCCATGGAAGCCCTAGCCCATGGGTAGGAATCCTCATCCCACCCTCACTTCCAAACACAAACATGCACACACACACGCACATGCACACACATGCACACACACGCGTGCGTGTGTGTACACACACACACACACACACACCAAGCCAGTCACCACTTCAGTTCTCTCAAGCCATTTTTGGGTCCTTTTAGGAACCTGCCCTGCTCTCATTATATGAGTAATAAACCTTTTCATACCTTCTTGATGTACAGCATCATCAATCTCAACATAAGTACAAAACTTTGGGTTTGTAGGGGAGTGCACCCTATATCTGTGGGGTAATCACAACAACACACATCTCCTAAAAGTCATAACATTCTCCTACATCACTCCAATGCTGATATCAATCCTAGGAAAATTAACAGTAAGTGGTGCTCGTTATCTAGTCTATATACAAATTCCCATTTATCTCCAAAATATCTTCTATAGCTGCATTGGTCTTTTAAAATGAGGATCTAATCATTGTTTGTATTTAGTTTCTATCTCTTTAGTCTTTTTAAATCTAGAACTGCATCATTCAATACAGTAACTACTAGCCATGAGTGGCTACTGAGAACTTGAAATGTGCCTAGTCCAACTTGAGATATGCTGTAAGTGTAAAGTGCACAGTGGTACCAAAAAAAGTAAAATATCTCATTAATAAATTTCTTTTTATATTTTATATATACATATTCTATATGTATGTAGAATTGATAACATTTTGAGATATATTAGTACGGCAGGCAGAATAACGCCCCCCAAAGATGGCCATGTTCTAATTTCTGGAACCTTACATGGCAAAAGGGATTTTGCAGATGTGATTAAAGCTAAAGATCTTGAGATGGAAAAATTATGCTGGGTTAGCCAAGTGGGTCTTATCTAATCACATGAATCCTTAAATGCAAATAACATTTCCCAACTGAGTAAGGATGATTCAACATGAATAGTGATGGCTTCAAAGATAAAGAAAGAGGGCTAGATGCCAAGAAATTCAGTGGTCTCTAGAGACTGAGAATGGCCCTCAGTTCACAGCCACCAAGAAAACTAGGACGCCAGTCTTTTAACAGCAGGTACTAAATTCTGCCAACAACCCAAGTGAGCAAGAAATGGATTCTCCCTAGAATCTCCAGAGAGCCTACATACACCTTAATTTTAGTCCAGTGATACTCAACTTCTGGCCTATAGAACTGTAAGATAATAAATTTGTGTTGTTTTAAGGAACTGAATTTGATATAGCAGCAGTAGAAAACTACTACATTGGAATAAATACTTATTTATTGTTAATTAATACTAATAATTGGCAATAATTGATTATTAATATTAATTTTACATGTTTCTTTTTACTTTTTTAGTGTGACTACTAGAAAATTTTAAATTATATACGTGACTCACATTTGTGGTTCACTTTATTGGACAGTGCTGAACACACACACACACCACCTTATTTTACCTGTGACATTGGCTTTTTGAGGACACCAAACTAGTTGTCTTAACAGAATGTCCCCATTCCAGGCTTGTTAGACTCCTTCATCATGGTGTCATTTACCTTATTTTTCTACCCTCTATATTTCTTATAATCTAGAAGTTAATTCAATAGGCTTAATTAGATTGGGGCTAAAGAGTTTTAGCAAGAGTACTTCAAAGAGGGTACTATGACATCGTATTGCATTATATCAGGAGAATCACTCACAATGTTCAGTTGTCTGACTACAAATGATGTTAAGTTTGATCCCTAGTTAAGGTGGTGTGAGCTGAACTGTGTCCCCCCACAAAATGTGTTGAAATCCTAATCTCCAGTACCTGTTAATGTGATGTTATTTGGAAAAATATTTTTACAGATATAAAATGAGGTCATATTGGATTAGATTGGGCCTGATCCATGACTGGTATTCTTATAAAATGGGAGGGAATTTGGATGCAAAAAAAAAGAGACACACAGAAAGAACATGTGATGACAGAGGTAGAGATAGGAGTGAGGTATCTATAAGACAAGGAATGTTAAGGATTGCTGGCAACCACCAGAAATCAGAGGAAGGCACAGAACTTATTCTCACTCAAAGCCTCCAGAACAAACCAACCCTCCAGATTCCAGACTTTTAGCTTCCAGAATTATGAGAGAATAAATTTCTGTTGTTTCAAGTCATGTAGTTTGTGGTAATTTGTTAGACAGCCCTAGAAAGTGAATACAGATGGTGACCACCAGATCTTTCTAATGTATAGGAATGCTTCTCCCATAACAATTAAAAAAGTGATGGGGTATTAATTTCACATCACATAAATGCTCTGTTCCCACTGGACCTGGCATCTCCTAGTGCAGAAAGCAAGGAAGTGTTCAAAAATCCATGGGGTCATGTTGAAAAGGTAAAGGTGTTAGCTTGAAGGGATTTTCCATTGACCAATTTTGGAACATTCTGAGTATCAAAAAGAATAAGTATAATTGATTATAAAACATTCTTTTTTAAAAAAAATCCATGAATTCATAGTGATACTCAAAATAAAAGAGAAAGTAAAGAAGAATTCAACTAATAATAAACAAATGTCAAAGGACTGATAGAATAAGTAAATAAGAATCCTGCAACCCCCAGTAAAATAATTAGAATAAGGATTACCAATGGATGCTCAAAATATCATATGAAAGTTTGTTGAGGAACAGGCCACCAGCTGGGTTTGAACATTTTAACCTGCTTCTTAGGTTCTTTCCTTCTCTGCCATATCTAGGGCCAACAGTGTTTGCTAGATTTGAAGGTCTCCTTAACTGTTTCTTTCTCTTTCCTTCAGGGTCCAGGCATAGTTTTTCTAACCATCCTCCAGAGCCATGGTCTCAGACACTGTTGTTCCCTTGGGGAGGTTTTAAAAATCTGATGCCTAAGCTGCAGCCCAGACCAATTACATCAGAATCTCTGCAGATGGCAAAATAATTTCCAAATGTTCCCAAGTGGTTCTAGTGTACAGCCAAGTGTAAGAATTACTCATCTAGCTTCAGTCTTGTTAGGTCCTCATGGTAAGAGATATGAAGCCAGAAAGTGAGCAAACAAATCATGTTTATTATCACTCTGAATGGATCAAAATCTACACTTGGACTTGATCTATTATTGTCCTGCCCAGCTGCCATTAAGGGGATTGTATCTTACAGGACCTACCCTTAAAGGCTTAACTCCACACATGACCCTCAAGGCTATTCCTTCAAGATGCATACCTTACCTCCTTCTCCATCTGTCATAACTTTGTCACTTTGGACCAGTTTAAATGTCCTTTTTAATATGGCTTCTTTCACTCAGCAAAATTATTTTGAGATTCATCCATGTTGTTTCAGGTATCAATAATTTATTTTTATTCCAGAGCAGTATCCCATCTTATATAACAATTTGTTTGCCCATTCATCTGTTGATGGACATTTGGGTTGTTTGCAAAATCTGTAATTTTTGCCTATTACAAAGATGCTATGAACATTCACATACAAGTCTTTGTATGAACATTTCATTTCTCTTGGGTAAATACCTAGGAATGAAATGGCTTAATCATATGGTAGGTATATGTTTAACCTTTTTTTTTTCAGATTTTTTTTTTTTTTTTTTTTTTAGGTTGCACCCTGTGACATGCGGGATCTTATTTCCCCAAGCAGGAATCGAGCCTGTGCCCCCTGCATTGGGAGCACGAAGTCTTAACCACTGGACCACCAGGGAAGTACTATTTAACCTTTTAAAGTACTGCCAAACTCTTTTTCAAAGTGGTTTTACCATTTTCTTCCCCAACAGCACTGTATGAGAGTTTCAGTTGATCTTCACCCTCAACAATACTTGGTATGGTCTTTCTCTTTATTTCAGTCATTCTAATAGATATATAGTGAGATTTCATTGTGGTTTAATTTCCACTTCCCTAATGACTAATGAGGTTGAGTGTTGAGCATCTTTTTATGCATTTATTTGCCATCTGTATCTCTTCTTTTTTTTTTTTTTTTTTTTTTTTTCTGTACGCGGGCCTCTCACTGTTGTGGCCTCTCCCGTTGCGGAGCACAGGCTCCGGACGCACAGGCCCAGCGGCCATGGCTCACGGGCCCAGCCGCTCCGCGGCATATGGGATCCTCCCAGACCGGGGCACGAACCCGCATCCCCTGCATCGGCAGGCGGACTCTCAACCACTGCGCCACCAGGGAGGCCCTGTATCTCTTCTTTGGTGAAGTATCAGTTCATATCTTTTCTCATTTTTTGTTGAGCTCTTGGTTTTCTTATTATCGAGTTTTAAGAGTTTTTAAAAATATATTCTGAATACAAGTCTTTTATCAGTTATGTAATTTGCAAATATTCTTCTTCCAGTCTTTGGCTTGCCTTCATTCTCTTAACAGTGTCTTTCAAAGAGCAGTAGTTATTAATGTTGATGAAGTATAACTTATCAAATTTTTTAACAGATTGTGCTTTGGTGTTTTTTTCTGATAAATTTTTTTTTCTTTCTTTCTTTTTTTTTTTTTTTTTTTTTTTGCAGTATGCGGGCCTCTCACTGTTGTGGCCTCTCCTGCTGCGGAGCACAGGCTCTGGACGCGCAGGCCCAGCGGCCATGGTTCACGGGCCCAGCAGCTCCACAGCATGTAGGATCCTCCCGGACCGGGGCACAAACCCATGTACCCTGCATCAGCAGGTGGACTCTCAACCACTGCGCCACCAGGGAAGCCCTCTGAGAAATTGTTTGCCTAACACGAAGTCACAAATTTTTTCTCCTATGTTTTACTCTAATCATTTTATAATTTTAAATTTAGGGCTATCATCACTTTTTAGTTCATTTTATTATGTTGCCATGTATGAATCAAAGTTCATTTTTCTGCATATGGATATCCAACTGGTCATACAATATTTTTTGAAAATACCATCCTGGGTTTCCCAGGTGGCGCAGTGGTTGAGAGTCCACTTGCTGATGCAGGGGACACGGGTTTGTGCCCCGGTCCGGGAAGATCCCACATGTCACAGAGCGGCTGGGGCCGTGAGCCATGGCCACTGAGTCTGCGCGTCTGGAGCCTGTGTTCCGCAACGGGAGAGGCCACAACAGTGAGAGGCCTGCATACCACAAAAAAAAAAAAAGAAAGAAAGAAAATACCATCCTTTCTCCAGTGAATTGCCTTTGTACCTTTGTCAGAAAGCAACTTACCAGATATGTGTAAGTCTACTTCTGGATTCTATAATATTCCAGTGATCTGTTTTCCTATCTTATTGCCAATCCCACACTGTCTTGATTAATGTCAGTTTATGTCTTAAAGTCAAGTAGTATAAGTCCTCTAACTTTGTTTTTCTTTTACAAAGTGGTTTCAGTTATCCTAGGACTGTTGCATTTCTGTATGAATTTTAGAATAAGCTTGCCAATTTCTATTTTTAAAAACTCCTCTGGGATTTTTATTGGGATTGTACTGAATCTACATGCCAATTTGGAGAGAAGTGACATGTTAACAATATCATGTCTTCCAAGTCAGGAATACAGCATGTCTCTCCACTAATTCTTTTTTTTTTTTTTTTTTTTTTTTTGCGTTACGCAGGCCTCTCACTGTTGTGGTCCCTCCCGTTGCGGAGCACAGGCTCTGGACGCGCAGGCTCAGCGGCCATGGCTCACGGGCCCAGCCGCTCCGCGGCATGTGGGATCTTCCCAGACCGGGGCACGAACCCATGTCCCCTGCATCGGCAGGCGGACTCTCAACCACTGCGCCACCAGGGAAGCCCTCCACTAATTCTTATAAGTAATTTTCAGTGTACAAGTCTTGCACATTGTTTATCAGATTTAGCCATTAAGCATTTCATATTCCTGATGCTATTGTAAGTGGTTTTGTTTTTGTTCATTTCAATTTCTTCTTGTTCATTGCTAGTAGAGAAATAAAATTGATTTTTATGTTGATCTAGTATATTACAAAATTGATTAACTCACTTATTAATTATAGTAGCTTTTTTGTAGATTCCATAAGATTTTCAAAGTAAACAAACAGATAACTTGATGACTTAACATCTGCAAATAAAGACAGCCTTACTTCTATGCAATCTGTATGTCTTTTTTTCTTGCCTTGTTGCACTGAATAGGGCCTCCAACACAATGTCAAGGAGAAATAAAGAACACATCCTTGTCTTGTTCCTGAGCTTAGGGAGAAAGTATTTATTATTAAGTATTTATTATAAGTATTTATTATTTAAAACAAAGTATGACATTAGTTGAAAGTTTTTCATAGATGCACTTTATCAGGTTGAGGAATTTCCCTTCTACTTCTAGTTTTCTGAGAGTTATTATCAGAAATAGATGTTGGGTTTTGTCAAACGTTTTTTATTCATCTATTGGAATGGTCATATATTTCTTCTTTTTTAGTCTATTTATATAGTGAACTACATTAATTGACAATCTAATTTTTTAAATTTTATTGGAGTATAGTTGATTTACAATGTTGTGTTAGTTTCAGGTGTATAGCAAAGTGATTCAGTTATATACATATATACATATATGTATATACAACATATACATATATTCATTCTTTTCAGATTCTTTTCTCATAAATGTTATCATGGAATATTAAGTAGAGTTCCCTGTGCTATACAGTAGTTCCTTGTTGGTTATCTATCTTAAACAGTAGTTCCCCTCCATACAACAAGTTCCATTCTGAGAGTGCGTTCGTAAGTCCAGTTTGTTTGTAAGTCCAACAAAGTTAGACTAGGTACCTAACTAACACAATTGGCTCTATGGTACTGTACTGTAATAGGTTTATAATACTTTTCACACAAATAATACATAAAAAACAAACACAAAAAGTAAAGGAAAGCTTTTTAATTTTACAGTACAGTACCTTGAAAAGTACAGTAGTACAGTACAGTACAACAGCTGGCACACAGCATCTGTCATCGAGTGAACAGGCAAGAAAAGTGACTGACTAGAGGAGGGAGAGGAGCTGGGAGATGATAGAGCTGAAGAATCATCAGCAATAGGAGATGGAAGGCAAGCTGCAATTTCATTCACGCCTGACACTGATGGCACAGGTTCTGGTTCCTTGCTGGATTCAATTCTATCTACCCTCCTGAAAAAATGATCCAGTGATATATGGGTAGTAGCTCTTTTTTTCTCATCATAGATGACACGGTAGCACTGGATTGCACTCTGAACGGCTGCTGCAACCTTCATGTACCACTCTACGTTCAGGTCCTGTGCCTCAGAACCTAACAGTGCCTCCTCAAATAAAGAAAATCCCCTTGCCATTTCGTGTCATGAGTCTCTTCAGTTCTCAGTTACTTCTTCTTCCTCTTGTCTCTCTTCACCCTTTCTCTGGGCCTCCAATTCCATCAGGTCTTCAACGCACATTTGCATCTTTGAAAGTTCACAACTTGAAGGTTCGTATGTAGGGGACTTACTGTATACAGTAGTGTGTGTATGTTAATCCCAAGCTCCTGATTTATCCCTCTCCATGTTTCCCCTTTGGTAACCATAAGTTTGTTTGGGATATCTGTAAGTCTGTTTCTGTTTTGTAAATAAGTTCGTTTGTATAAATTTTAACTATATTCCACATATGAGTGATAGCATATGATACTTGTCTTTGTATGATTTACTTCACTTAGTATGATAATCTCTAGGTCCATCCATGTTGCTGCAAATGGCATTATTTCATTCTTTTTATGGTTGAGTAATAAATCCATTCCTCTGTCAATGGACGTTTAGGTTGCTTCCATGTCTTGGCTATTGTAAATAGTGTTACAATGAACATTGGGGTGCAAGTATCTTTTTTTTTTAATATGGACCATTTTTAAAGTCTTTACTGAATTTGTTACAATATCGCTTCTGTTTTATGTTTTATTTTTTTGGCCCCGAGGCATGTGGGATTCTGACCAGGGATTGAACCAGCACCCCCTGCATTGGAAGGCAAAGTCTTAACCACTGGACTGTCAGGGAAGTCCCTGCATGTACCTTTTTGAATTATGGTCTTCTCTGGATATATGCCCAATAGTGGGATTGCTGGGTCATATGGTAGTTCTATTTTTAGTTTTTTTGAGGAACCTCCATACTGTTCTCCATAGTGGCTGCACCAATTTACATTCCACCAACAGTGCAGGAGGGTTCCCTTTTCTCCACACCCTCTCAAGCATTTATTATTTGTAGACTTTTTTATGACGGTCATTCTGACTGGGGTGAGGTAATTCCTCACTGTAGTTTTGATTTGTATTTCTCTAATAATTAGTGATGTTGAGCATTTTTTTCATGTGCTTTTTGGCCATCTGTATGTTTTCTTTGGAGAAAAGTCTATTTAGATCTTCTGTCTACTTTTTGATTAGGGGTTTTTTAATATATAGAGCTGCATGAGCTGTTTATATATTTTGGAGATTAATCCCTTGTTGGTCACTTCCTTTGCAAATATTTTCTCTTATTCTGCAGGTTGTCTTTTCATTTTGTTTATGGTTTCCTTTGTTATGCAAAAGCTTTTAAGTTTCATTAAGTCCCATTTGTTTATTTTTGTTTTTATTTTCATTACTCTAGGAGGTGGATCCAAAAAGATATTGCTGCGATTATGTCAAAGAATGTTCTGCCTATGCTTTCCTCTAAGAATTTTATAGTATCTGGTCTTACATTTAGGTTTTTAATCCATTTTGAGTTTATTTTTGTGTATGGTGTTAGGGAATGTTCTAAATTTCATTCTTTTACATATAGCTGTCCTGTTTTCCCAGCACCACTTATTGAAGAGACTGTCTTTTCTCCATCATATATTCTTGCCTCCTTTGTCATAGATTAATTGACAATCTAATGTTAAACCAACCTTGCATTCCTATTAAATATCCCATTTGGTCATGATCTATTACTGTTTTTACATATTGTTGGATTTGCTTTGCTGAAATTTTAACACGAATTTTACATACATGTCCATGAGGATATTGGTCTGAACATTTCTTTTCTTGTAATATCAGTCCCTGGTTGGGTATCAGGATAATACTGGTCTCAGAGAACTAGTTGGGAAGTAGTCTCCCCTCTTCAATGTTTTGGAAATGTCATACATTTAGTTCTATATATGTAATAAATCCCACAATCATTGTTATTTGTTTTGCTTTAAGCAGTAAATTATCTTTTAAAGGGAAAGGTTTAAATAATATTTTTTAAAGTCTTTGTATTTACTCATGTAGTTTTCACTTCCAGTGCTCTTCATGCCTTTGTGTAGGTTTTTATCTGGCACCATTTTCCTTTTGCCTGAAAGACTTCCCTTAATATTTCTCATAGTGCAGGTCTAATGGTGAAAAGTTCTTTCAACTTTTGCATATCTGAAAAAGTATTTTGTCTTTACTTTTCAAATATGTTTTTTTCTGGGAAAAGAATTCTAGGTTGGTAAGTTTTCAGTACTTTAAAGATGTTAATCTACTGTCTTCTACTTTGCATTGTTTCCAACAAGAAATCTGCTTTAAACTTTATCTTTGTTTCTCTATATGCTATGTATCTTTTTTTTCTTTTAACTGCTTTTAAGATTTTATCTTCATCACTGCTTCTAAGAAATATGCTTGTGGGGACTTCCCTGGTGGTGCAGTGGTTAAGAATCTGCCTACCAATGCAGCGGGCGTGGGTTTGAGCCCTGGTCCTGGAAGATCCCACATGCCGTGGAGCAACTAAGCCCATGTGTCACAACTACTGAGCCTGCGTTCTAGAGCTCATGAGCCAGAACTACTGAGCCCACGAGCCACAACTACTGATACCCACATGCCTAGAGCTGTACTCTGCAACAAGAGAAGCCACTGCAATGAGAAGCCCACGCACCACAGTGAAGAATAGCCCCAACTCGCCACAACTAGAGAAAGCCCCCACACAGCAATGAAGACCCAATGCAGCCAAAAATAAAAAATATAAATAAATAAATAAATTTATTTAAAAAAGAAATATGATTGTGGTATGCTTAATGTAGCTTTATTCATGGTTCTTTTGCTTGGGGTTTATTGTGCTCTTGGATCTGAGGCCTTTAGTTCTTGTCATATTTTAAAACATTTTGGTCATTATTTCTTCAAATATCTTTTCAACTCCCTCTTCTCAGTCATCTCCTTCAGGGATTCCAATTATACATATATTTGGCTGATTAAAGTTGTCCCACAGTTCACTCATGCTCTATTTATTTAATTTCAGTCTTTTTCCCCCTGTTTGTTTCATTTTGGATAATTTTTATTTCTATGTCTTCAATTTTACTAAAATTTTCTTCTTCAGTATCTAATCTACCATTAGTCATATCTGGTGCCTTTTTCATCTCAGATATTGTAGTATTCATCTCTAGAAATTTGATTTGCATTTCTTTAGTATCTTTTATGTCCCTACTTATCATGTTCGATCTTGCCTCTAGTTTCTTTAATATATGGAATACAATCACAATAACTATTTTAATTTCCTTGTCCACTAATTCTATTATCTGTGTTTCTCTGTGTTGGTTTTATTTTTTCCCCCTTAATGGGTCATATCCCCAGATTTTTTGCACATCTGGAAATTTCTTGGTTATAGTTAAATTGGTTAGAAATGGTTTGATGCTTTCAGGTCTTCCTTTAGGCTTTGTTGGGCAAGTTCTAGTGTCCTGAATTTCAGCCTGGACACTCTCTTTAGACAATAATCTGGGTCACTAATTTCTTTCCTCTTTCTCAGGGATCACTATCCTTTATTGTCTAATGTCCAATGTCTTTAGAGCCATTGTTTAATATTTTTTCAAGTTTTTTAGTTGTTTCAGGTGGGACTATAAATCCAGTCCATCTTGACAGAGTGTGTGTGTGTGTGTGTGTGTGTGTGTGTGTGTGTGTGTGTGAATCTTACCTTTGTTACATTCAGCAAAATGTGGAAGATAGAAAGGAAGTTATCATTGCCTAAGGGTACAGAAATCATGGGATAATTTGTGTTTATTAAATCAACAAATACATATTGAATATCCGAAGTTCACCTTTTAGTTTCATGACCAATATCCTAACAATGCTCCCAACTTTCCTTGGGGTAGCAATATGCCCAGCCCTAGATAATGTATCTTGATGGTCTAAACCTACACTGGCCAATATGGTAAGCCCTAGCCACATGTAGCTATTGAGCACTTGAAATGTGGCTCATCTGAATTGAGATGTGCTGTAAGTATAAATCTGCTGTGCAGATTTTGAAGATTGAATGCCAGAAAAAGTAAAATATCTCCTTATTCATTTGTATATTAGTTTCTTGTCAAAGTGATAATATTTTGAAAAGGCTGGTTTAAATAAAATATATTATTAAAAGTAATTTCATCTCCTTATGTTTTTAATGTGGCTACTAGAAGATTTTAAATTATACATGTGACACATTATATTTCTATTGGACAGCACTGCTTTGAACCAGTCATGACAATATCATTCTGCATTAATCAGGGTTCTCCAGAGAAACAGAGTCAATAGGAATTATTTATTTACTTATTTACTCATTTACTTATTTATTCCTTATAAGTAATTGGCTCACATGATTATGGAGGAAGGCAAGTCCCAAGACCTTCAGGGTAAGTAAACAAGCTAGAGACCCAGGAGAGCTGATGGTATAGTTCCCATTCAAAGGCTAGGATGCTCAAGACCCCAAAAGAGCTGATGTTCCAGTTCAAGTCTGAAGAAAAGAAAAAGTTGATGTCCCAGTTTGAAAGAAGTCAGCCAGGAAGAATTCTCTCTTACTTGAGGGAGGGTCAGTCTTTTTGTTCTATTCAGGTCATCAACTGTTTGGATAAAGCCCACCCACATTAGGGAAGGCAATCTGCTTCACTCAGTCAACCAATGTAAATATTAATCACTTCCAAAGACAACCTCACAGAAACACCCAGAATAATGTTTGGCCAATATATGAGCACCCTATAGCCCAGTAAAATTGACACATAAAATTAACCATCATATGTTCCCTGTTTTTCCAACCTCCCTTGAAGATAGAGCTATTGACTCGGTTATGGGTAATGAGATGTGAAGGAAAATCTGCTCTGAGACTCCTAGGAAAACTTTTGCTCCCATAGAAGGAGACATGGCTATCACCATCCTTCCTGGTTTCTTCCAATCTTACATGTGATGCCTGCATCTGGGGTAGCCATCTTATGACCTTGAGGTAACAAATGAGGGGAGAAACAGCAAAATGCTAAGGTTAATGGAGGAGAAATATAGACAGACCCTGGGTGCCTGATGGTACTGTTGAGCCACTAAAACAGTACCAGCAATTGCTTACCTTTGGATTTCTTCTTAGGTGGCTAAAATAAACCCCTATTTGTTAAGTTCATGCTAAAATAAACCCCTATATATTAAGTCCACCATTTGGGTTTTTTTTTTTTTTACTTGCAGCCAAACATATTCCCAACTGATATATACCATTTAGAAGAATAGCAGGTAATTTTAAATTGTGGTAATTACTATGAAGGAAATAAACAAAGGGAAACTGGGTATAGTCACGGAAGTCTCCTCTTATGAGATAATAATTAAACTGAGAAATAAAGAAGTGAAAAGGAGCTGGCAACACATACCAGAAAAAGAGAGAGAGAGAGAGGTCGGGGGGTGGGGAGAGATGTTCCAGGCAGTGGGAATAACAAGTGAAAACACCCTTAGATGGAAAAGAGCTTGGCTGGTCAAGGAACTGAAGGAAGAAGGTGTGGGAGCAGAGTGAGCAAGGAGGAGAGAGGTATGGGGTGAGACTGGAGAAATAGGTAGGCTCTAAGTCATGCAGGGCTTTAGGGGTCATAGAACATAGTTTGGACTTTTGGTGCAGTGGGAGACTCTTGAAAACTTTTTATTGTCATAGCCAAATGGTTTTGAGTAAGAGAGTCCTGGTTGCAATGTGCAACATGGAAGCTGGAAGACCAGTAGGAAGCGGTCATAGTACATACAATAAAGAAAATAGATACTCAAATACAAAGTTACATAGTTAAGATGGGATATATGATGAAAATTCATAAGCCACTGTTGAGACAGCAAAGCTCTCTCAAAACTGTAATTACACTAAATTCATGTATGACCTCAAGGTTACAGGAGTTGAGCTTATTCTCTCCACTTGACAGAAGAGAAATCTGTAATCCAAAGAGGTGATACCTGGCTCAAGACTACAGAAGTCACTCACAGAACCAACCAGTCCCTTCAAGCCAGCTTCCATGCCTAACCGTCATGGGACACAAGGTTTTCTGAGCCAAATTACCATGCATTCCCCTATTAAACCCACCAAACCCTTTACATGAAAAACTACCCTCAATTTTGCCAGCTAAAAATTATCACCCTGATCCCCTCTCCCAGCTCTCCTAAATTTAAAAAAATGTAGCTAGCCCAGAAATAAACCCACATACTTTTGGTCAGTTAATCTACAAAAAAGGAGGCAAGAATACACAATGGTAAAAATAGTCTGTTCAATAAGTGGTGCTAGGAAAACTGGAAAGATACATGTAAAAGAATGAAATTAGAACATTCTCTAACACCATATACAAAAATGAACTCAAAATGGATTAAAGGTCTAAATGTTAGACCAGATACTATAAAACTCTTAGAGGAAAACTTAGGCAGAACACTCTTTGACATAAATTGCAGCAATAGTTTTTTTGAATTTGTCTCCTAAAGTAAAGGAAATAAAAGCAAAAATAAACAAATGGGACCTAATTAAACTTAAAAGCTTTTGCACAGCAAAGGAAACCATCGACAAAATGAAAAGATAGGGACTTCCCTGGTGGCATGGTGGTTGAGAATCCATCTGTCAATGCAGGGGACCCGGGTTCGATCCCTGGTCCGGGAAGATCCCACATGCCATGGAGCAACTAAGCCCGTGAGCCACAACTACTGAAGCCCGTGTGCTTAGAGCCCATGCTCCCCAACAACAGAAGCCACCACCCTTGCCTCAACTAGAGAAACCCCCGCGCAGCAACAAAAGACCAAATGCAGCCAAAAATATAAATAAATAAATTTATATATTAAAAATAAAAAATGAAAAGACAACCTACTGAATGGAAGAAAATATTTTGCAAATGTTATGACCAATAAGGGGTTAATATCGAAAATATATAAACAGCTTGTACAACATCAAAAAAACTATCAACTCGATTAAAAAATTGGCAGAAGACCTGAATACACATTTTTCCAAAGAAGATATACAGATGGCCAACAGGCACATGAAAATATGCTCAACATAGCTAATCATCAGAGAAATGCATATTAAGGTGACAATGAGATATCACCTCACACCTGTCAGAACAGTCATCATCAAAACGAACACAAATAATAAATGTTGATGAGGATGTGGAGAAAAGGAAACCCTTGTGCACTGTTGCTGGGAATGTAAATTGGTGCAGCCACTGTGAAAAACAGTATGGAGTTTCCTCCAAAAACTAAAAGTAGAACTACCATATGATCCAGCAATTCCACTCCTGGGTATATTAATCTGAAAAAAACAAAAACATTAATTCAAGACTACATGCACCCCAATGTTCAATTACCAAGATATGGAAGCAACCTAAGTGTCCATCAACAGATTAATAGATAAAAAAGATGTGGCACACACACACAATGGAATACCACTCATCCATAAAAAGAAAGAAATTTTGCCATTTGAAGCAACATGGATGGACTTGGAGGGCATTAGGCTAAGTGAAATAAGTCAGAGAAAGATTGTATGATATCACTTATATGTGAAATCTAAAAAATACAACAAACTAGTGAATATAACAAAAAAAGAAGCAGATGCACAGATATAGAGAACAAACTAGTGGGTATCAGTGGGGCCGAGGGTGTACACAATATAGGGGTGAGGCAGTAGGAGGTACAAACTATGGGGTGTAAGATAGGCTACAAGGATGTATTGCACAACACGGGGAATACAGCCAATATTTTCTAATAACTGTAAATGGAGTGTAACCTTTAAAAATTGTATAATTTTTTCTTTATTAAAAAAAAAAAAGCTCAGGAAAAAAGAAAAATACGATTTGGGAATCACCAAAGTTCTCACCAGATCCACGAGGGGGCAAAACAGAGTCAGTGGACTTGCTTCCATCCTTTCTCTGGCTCCCAATCATGGAATACAGAGCAAAGATGAGGCGGACTCTGAGCTTGGGTGGGTAGGCAGGGGTCAAGGGCAGGAGAGGCCCCAGGAGCACGTCAACGGCTCTCCTTCCCTCATATCTACAGTGGAAAGGGTGTCTGCCACCCCCACTGCTAGGCAGAAATGTGGTTTCAGCTTCTGAAAAGTCACAAACCCCTTTTGGTTTAAGTGATAATGTAAGACTCACCTGGTGCCAAGGGGGCGGGGTTTCTACATGTCAGTCAGGCATTGGCTGTGGGCTGCCAAGGGAGGGGCATATATCCTACCAAACATGGAGCTCCCTTTGGGCTTAGGGTAATTCTGCAGGGAATAAAGAAGACAGCGGTGAGCCAGTAGCAAGCAACATGAACCACAACTACAGATTGTACACCGACCTGTAGTGGGACCTTGATGAGGCACCAACAGTGTCCACTTCAGTCCTGTATCCAGTTTATTCCTGTCCCCTTCCAGCCTCTCTCCTGCTCTTTCCACGGTAAGAACAGGGAATGGCCTATCCTCATGTGAACCCAGACACTGGGAGAGGGTTTTCACAGCAGCTGGGACAAAGTCTGTGAGAATCTAATGGATCCTGAGGCCCGGCCTCCTGTCACTGGGATCTTCTAAGAGGTTCCTCCTTTAGGAACCCAAGGGAATCTCTCTTGCCAAACATTTGCCTCCTCTCCTATTTCCTGCCTGACTACAGAGGGATTAGGTCATGCTCTTAGCTTTTGACACATTTTTTTTTTCCTGGGGACCAGGCTAAGTTTTTATGGCTTTGCCAAAAACAAAGGTCCCATCCTCACCACTTTATCACTTAAACCATAAAATGTTTGTGACTTTTAGCTAAAAGAATGTTTTTTTACAGCAGAAATACCACATACCCACCCAGTCCCTGGTGGCTTCGGGAGCCACTAAGCACGATAAAGGTTGATAACAACTGAACGTCCAGTATCTGAATCTCCCATCTATCACTGAGGAAATCACCACTGACTTGGCACAGAAATTAAATGAGGTTTTTTTTCATTCCCTTTTCTAAAACTAAGGGCTTTGCCAATTGGATGCTTCCACCCAAGTCTTTGAATCCCCTGGGCTTCCTATGCCTAAGAAGTCTGCTTTTATCCAAGAGTCTCTGGACCCAGCATCAGTCCTCATTTCTGGCCTTTGGAATTTGCTTCGGTTGGGTCCTCCGACTAGGTGAGGGCTGGCCCCTCAATGCGCCCTGAGCTTGGGTATCTCAGTCTCAGAAGTGACCTTAATCCTTAGAGCCCCATTCATGGGACACCAGGCCCCAGCGCAAAGCAGCTGGGAGATCCCATGCTCTCTTTGCCCATTCTCATGGCCTCACCATGTGCCCTTCTGAATCTTCTGTAACTCATTGATCCTCTTACTACCTCTTTGACAGGGTGCTCTTTGCTCTTCTCTACCCAACACTCAATATTGGGCCCTTGGGGAGTACCCGGCTCTATGCTAAGTCTCAGCTTGTGTGTATCCCCCAAGGGCAGAAACCATCTCATCCCTTCAAGTCAGAGACCCCCAGGCAGTCAATGCTGGGGGTAGAGAGCTGACCCAGAATCTCTGTTTTGTCTCCTGTACATAAAGATACCCCAGAAAACAGTAAAAAAAAAAAAAAAAAAAAAAAAAGCCAACTTATTAGGTAAAACCCCATCAACTGACAGATAATCTTCACGTCTTCACTGTATATCTTTCCTTGGCAGGTAAGACGCACCTAGGTCTGGTGAAGACAGATAGTTTTCTTTTCCTATTGTAAACTATTTTCATGGCCAAAACAGGGGTCAGATGCTTTGCAAATCAGGTACATGGGTCAGGTTGGGGACATGAGAGAGGGAGGGAGGAGGGAGGAAAGAGAAAAAGAAGTGAAAACTCTTTCCCAAGAGCTGGAGACAACCTGCTCCACATCTTCTTTCCTGAGGATTAGGAAGGGACTGCAGACAAAGCAGATGGGCCTGAATACGTGATGACCCCACACTATAGCCTGGAATGAAAAGAGCTATCTTGCCCCACACGCCCACCCCACCTACCTCAGGTGCCCACACCACGGAGGCAGCTCATCCTGGGCTTTCTGTCAAACCATGTCAGAACATGTTGGGGGAATAAAGTTCCATCATTGATTCAGAATATGGGGGGCTTGGGCCCTCTCCATCTACTATAGTTGCCCTGGAATGTGGGTGAGCACCAGTTAACAATTGCCAGAAGATGATATCCAAGGGGCTCTTCTGGGAAAGACTTGCTGAGGGGCATGAGGCCTTGAGGAGAGAGGAAGACAGCGGTGGGGGAGCCCCAGAGTTACTCCCTTCTGCAAGTGCCTGCCTGGAGCTGAAGACACAGGCCCTTGTGAGCATCAGAACAGTACACACTTTGAACAGGCAGGGGGCTGGTGGGAGTCCCCATGATAGAATCTACAGGCTGCAAAATAAATGTGGAGTGGAGGAGGCAACAGAGTGAGGGTTAGGCCAGACAAAAGGGGCCTGAGGGAGGTCATCTCCCAAACTGGTACTCTTGGAATCTATCTGGAACATATAAAAATAGCCTTGGAGAGCAGGGGAGCTGGGGATCTGGCATGGATCTTCAAGGAGGCTGAAGGGAGACACAGCCCAGCCCTCCCCTAAGGTCTTCCTGATGAAGATGCGGCAGAAAGAAAGGCAAAGCAAGATAGCTTGTGAGTCCTCATTCCTGTTCCCTCACCATCTGGGACCTGGGAACAGAAGGGAACTGACCTTAAGATGTACAGTTGCCACCTGACTGAGACTTGAAGGATGCGATGTCAGTGAGTGAGTGGGGGGCTCTCCTGGCCACCAAGGAGCATCTGTGAGCCCCACAGCCTGACTAACCTGTACAGCTCCTCCTCAAGGAAAGAGAGGCAGGAGAAGAGGCTAAGAGGGCAAAGTAGGAAGACCCTGAGCTCCCCTCCTCCCAAGGACACACCAAAAAAACAACTATTTACAGAGCACTATCAGTGAGAATGACCTGAAGATTAGAAGAAAATATCTTCTACAACTGAAGACATAAAGAAGGAGCCACAACAACTCAAGTAAGAGGAATGGAGATGCGCTATGGTTAAGACTCACATCTCTAGGTAGGCAATCCACAAACAGAAGGGTAATCACAATTGCAGTGATTCTCCTCAAGGAGAGGTGTCCAAGGCCCACGCTGGGCTCCCCAGCCTAGGGATCCTGCACCAGGAAGAAGAGCTCCCCGAACGTTTGTCTTTGAAGGTCATTGGGTCCAGAGAGCTATGGAAAACAGAGACTCCACTCTTTAAAAGGTACACACAAAATTTCCATAGCTGGTGGCAGCAATTTGGGGGAGCTCATCCTACCACAAGGACACTGGTGTTGGCAAGCACCATTTTGGAATTAACGCTCTAGCTTATTAGGGCTGGGACCTGGCCTTGCCCATGAGCCAGTAAGCACCAGTCCTAAGACCCCCCAGGCCAAGCAGCTAACTATATGGGACACGGCACCACTCACCAGCAGGCCAGCTGCCATAAACCCTCCTGTGTCCCACAGGAACCCTGAAACCTAGCCCTGCCCACCAGAGAGCCTAGGACTTCAGCTTAAACCACCAGTGGGCTGAAACTAGCCCTATGATCTCCTGGGACCCACAACTACCACCATGTGACTGGGCCCTGACCACTAGCAGGTCAGGATGGGGATTCCCTGGGTCATACAGCCAGCCACACAAAGACCAGTTCCCACCCACTAGCAGCTGGCAGCCTCTGCACTAGGCAGGCTTAGCAAACAACTGAGATGGGAGTCAGCCATGCTTACTAGTGTGCTCACAGTAGTCAGACCAATCATAATATAGAAGGGTCCACACAGCCCACATAGAGGGCAATCAAAGAGCATATAGCTCTGGTGACCACAGGGGAGTGGGATACTGGGCCCTCTAGGATGTCCTTCATAAGGCAACTTCTCCAAAATCAGGAAACATAACCAACCTACTTAATGCATAGGAATAAAAACAGAAAATTCAGCAAAATATGGTGAGAGAGGACTGTGTTCCAAATGAAGGAACAAGATAAAACACCAGAAGAACTAAGCAAGGTGGAAATAAGCAATCTACGCAATAAAGAGTTCAGGGTAGTGACCATGAAGATTATCAAAGAACTTAGGAGAAGAATGAATGAACACAGTAAGAAGTTTAACAAAGAGTTAGAAAATATAAAAAAGAACCAAACGGAGCTGAAGAATACAATAACTGAAATAAGAAATACACTAGAAGGAATCAACAGTAGATTAGATGATACAGAGGAACAGATCAGTGAACTGAAAGACACAGTAGTGGAAATTACTCAAGCTAAACAGAAAAAAAAGAATTTTAAAAAATGAAGACAGTTTAAGAGACCTCTGGGACAACATCCAGCATACTAATATTCTCATTACAGGAGGAGAGAGAGAAAGGGGCAGAGAACATATTCGAAGACATAATAGCTGAAAACTTCCCTAAACTGGGAAAGGAAACAGACATCCCTAGGAAGTAGAGAGTCCCATCCAGGATCAACCCAAAGAGGACCACACCAAAACACATTGTAATTAAAATAGGAAAAATTAAAGATAAAGAGAAAATATTAAAAGCAGCAAGGGAAAAGCAACTAGTTATATACAGGGGAACTCCCATAAGGTTACCAGCTGACTTTTCAGCAGAAACTCTGCAGGCTAAAAGGGAGTGGCACTATATATTTAGAGTAATGAAAGGAAAACACCTACAACCAAGAATACTCTACCAGGTAAGGCTATCATTCAGATTTGAAGGAAAGAAAAGAGTTTTACAGACTAGCAAAAGCTAAAATAGTTCAGAACCATTAAACTGGCTTTACAAGAAATGATAAAGAGACTTCTCTAAGTGGAAAAGAAAAAGTCACAACTAGAAATTAGTAGGGAAACAACTCATTGGTAAAGGCAAATATACAGTAAAGGTAGGAGATCGACCACTTATAAAGCTAGTAGGAAGGTTAAAAGACAAAAGGAGTAAAATCATCTATATCTACAATAAGTAATTAATGATGTAAAATATGATGTCAAACACAGCAAACATGGGGGGGTGGGGAGTAAAAATGCAGAGTTGTTAAAATGCATTTGAATTTAAGAGATCAGCATCTTAAAATAATCACGTGTATGTATAGATTGCTATATATTAACCTCATGGTAACAACAGACCAAAAATCTGTAATAGATACACACACATAAATGGAAAATCTATACACACACACAAAAGAGAAAGAAATCCAAACATAACACCAAAGATCAAATGATAAGAGAAGAGAGTAAAAAAAGAAGGAACAAAAAAAGAACTATATATATGTATAGTTCTTATATAAATATATATAGCTCTTATGTAAATGTATATATATTTATTTATTTATTTATTTATTTATATTTGGCCACACCACATGGCTTGCAGGATCTTAGTTCCCTGACCAGAGACTGAACCCGTGCCCTCGGCAGTAAAAACATGGAGTCCTAATGACTGGACCGCCAGGGAATTCCCAGAAAGAACTAAAAAACAACTCAAAAACAATTAACAAAATGGCGGTAAGTACATAACAAATATAATTAATTTAAATGTAAATGGACTAAAAGACATAGAGTGGCTGAATGAATAAAAGAACAAGACCCATATATATGCTGCCTATGTGAGACTCACTCCATATTAAAAGACACAGAGACTGAAAATGAGATGAAAAAAGGTACTCCATGCAAATGGAAACAAAAACAAAGCTGTGAGAGCAATACTTATATCAGACAAAATAGACATTCAAACAAACACTGTAAAAAAGACAAAGAAGGGCATTACATAATAATAAAGGGACCAATTCCACCAGAAGATATAGTAACTGTAAATATATACACACCACCATAGGAACACATAAATACATAAAGTAAATGTTAACGACATAAAAGGGGGAAATTGAGAGTAACACAATAATATTAGAGGCCCTTAACACCCCACATATATCAAGACAGAAAATCAATAAGGAAACACTGACCTTAAATGACACTTTAGAAAATATGGGCTTAATAGATATTACAGAACATTCTATCCAAAAGCAAGAGAATACACATTCTTTTTTTTTAACATCTTTATTGGAGTATAATTGCTTTATAATGCTGTGTTAGTTTCTGCTGTATAACAAAGAGAATAAGCTATACGTATACATATATCCCCATACCCCTCCCTCTTGCGTCTTCCTCCCACCCTGTTTATCCCATCCCTCTAGGTGGTCACAAAGCATGGAGCTGATCTCCCTGTGCTATGCAGCTGCTTCCCACTAGCTATCTATCTTATATTTGATACTTTATATATATCAATGTCACTCTCCCACTTCGTCCCAGCTTCCCCTTCCCCCTCTCCATGTCCTCAAGTCCATGCTCTACATCTGCATCTTTATTCCTGTCCTGCCCCTAGGTTCTTCAGAATCCTTTTTTTTTTTTTTAGGTTCCATATATCTGTGTAAGCATATGGTATTTGTTTTTCTCTTTATGACTTACTTCACTCAGTATGACAGACTCTAGGTCCATCCACCTCACTACAAATACCTCAGTTTTGTTTCCTTTTATGGCTGAGTAATATTCCATTGTATATATGTGCCACATCTTCTTTATCCATTCATCTGTTGATGGACACTTAGGTTGCTTCCATGTCCTGACTATTGTAAATAATGCTGCAATGAACATTGTGGTACATGACTCTTTTTGAATTATGGTTTTCTCAGGGTATATGCCCAGTAGTGGGATTGCTGGGTCGTATGGTAGTTTTATTTTTAGTTTTTTAAGGAACCTCCATACTGTTCTCAATAGTGGATGTATCAACTTACTTTCCCACCAACAGTGCAAGAAGGTTCCCTTTTCTCCACATCCTCTCCAGCATTTACTGTTTCTACATTTTTTAATGATGGCCATTCTGGCGGGTCTGAGCTAGTTTTGATTTGCATTTCTTTACTGACTAGTGATGTTGAGCATCCCTTCATGCGTTTGTTGGCAGTCTGTATATTCTTTGGAGAAATGTCTATTTAGGTCTTCTGCCCATTTTTGGATTGGTTCATTTGTTTTTTTGATACTGAGCTGCATGAGCTGCTTGTATATTTTGGAGATTAACCCTTTGTCAGTTGCTTCATTTGCAAATATTTTCTCCCATTCTGAGGGTTGTCTTTTGGTCTTGTTTATGGTTTCTTTTGCTGTGCAAAAGCTTTTAAGTTTCATTAGGTCCCATTTGTTTATTTTTGGTTTTATTTCCATTTTTCTAGGAAGTGGGTCAAAAGGGATCTTGCTGTGATTTCTGTCATACAGTGTTCTGCTTATGTTTTCCTCTAAGAGTTTTATAGTGTATGGCCTTGCATTTAGGTCTTTAATCCATTTTGAGTTTATTTTTGTGTATGTTGTTAAGGGAGTGTTCTAATTTCATTCTTTTACATGTAGCTGTCCAGTTTTCCCAGCACCACTTATTGAAGAGGCTGGACTTCCGGGTAAGATGGCGGAAGAGTAAGACGCGGAGATCACCTTCCTCCCCACGGATACACCAGAAATACAGCTACACGTGGAACAACTCCTACAGAACACCTACTGAACGCTGGCAGAAGACCCCAGACCTCCCAAAAGGCAAGAAACTCCCCACATACCTGGGTAGGGCAAAGCGGAGAGATCCGCACACAGAGGATCGGTGCCGAGCGGCACTCACCAGCCCGAGAGGCTTGTCTGTTCGCCCGCCGGGGCGCGCAGCGCTGGAAGCTGAGGCTCGGGCTTCGGTCAGAGCGCAGGGAGAGGACTGGGGCTGGCGGCGAGAACTCAGCCTGAAGGGGGCTAATGTGCCACAGCTAGCCGGGAGGGAGTCCGGGAAAACTCTGGAGCTGCCGAAGAGGCAAGAGACTTTTTTTTCCCTCTTGGTTTCCTGGTGCGCGAGGAGAGGGGATTAAGAGCGCTGCTTAAAGGGGCTCCACGGACGGGCGCGAGTCGCGACTGAAAGCGCGGAGCCCAGTGACAGGCGTGGGACGCTGGGGCTGCTGCTGCCGCCGCCAAGAAGCCTGTGTGCGAGCGCAGGTCACTGCCCACACCGCCCTTCCGGGAGCCTGTGCAGCCCGCCACTGCCGGGGTCCCGGGATCCAGGGGCGGCTTCCCTGGGAGAACGCACGGCGCGCCTCGGGCTGGTGCAACGTCACGCCGACCTCTGCCGCTGCAGGCTCGCCCCGCACTCCGTGCCCCTCCCTCCCTCCCGGCCTGAGTGAGCCAGAGTCCCCGAAGAGGCTGCTCCTTTAACCCTGTCCTATCTGAGCGAAGAACAGACGCCCTCCGGCGACCTACACGCAGAGGCGGGGCCAAATCCAAAGCTGAGACCCAGGAGCTGTGAGAACAAAGAAGAGAAAGGGAAACCTCTCCCAGCAGCCTCAGAAGCAGCGGATTAAAGCTCCACAATCAACTTGATGTACCCTGCATCTGTGGAATACATGAATAGACAACACATCATCCCAAATTGAGGAGCCCGGAGTCAGTGCTGTGCCTCTGAGGTGGGAGAGCCAACTTCAGGACACTGGTCCACAAGAGACCTCCCAGCTCCACATAATATCAAACGGCGAAAATCTTCCAGAGATCTCCATCTCAACACCAGCACCCAGCTTCACTCAACGACCAGCAGGCTACAGTGCTGGACACCCTAAGCCAAACAACTAGCAAGACAGGAACACAACGCCACCCATTAGCAGAGAGGTGGCCTAAAATCATAAAAAGTCCACAGACACCCCAAAACACACCACCAGACGTGGACCTGCCCACCAGAAAGACAAGATCCAGCCTCATCCACCAGAACACAGGCACTAGTCCCCTCCACCAGGAAGCCTACACAACCCACTAAACCAACCTTAGCCACTGGGGACAGACACCAAAAACAACGGGAACTACGAACCTGCAGCCTGCAAAAAGGAGACCCCAAACACAGTAACATAAGCAAAATGAGAAGACAGAAAAACACACAGCAGGAGAAGGAGCAAGATAAAAACCCACCAGACCTAACAAATGAAGAGGTAATAGGCACTCTACCTGAAAAAGAATTCAGAATAATGATGGTAAAGATGATCCAAGATTCTATTTCCCAGATCCAAAATCTTGGAAATAGAATAGACAAAATGCAAGAAACAGTTAACAAGGACCTAGAAGAACTAAAGATGAATCAAGCATCGATTAAAAACACAATACATGAAATAAAAAATACTCTAGATGGGATCAATAGCAGAATAACTGAGGCAGAAGAACGGATAAGTGAGGTGGAAGATAAAATAGTGGAAATAACTGCTGCAGAGCAAAATAAAGAAAAAAGAATGAAAAGAACAGAGGACAGTCTCAGAGACCTCTGGGACAACATTAAACGCACCAACATTCGAATTATAGGGGTTCCAGAAGAAGAAGAGAAAAAGAAAGGGACTGAGAAAATATTTGAAGAGATTATAGTTGAAAACTTCCCTAATATGGGAAAGGAAATAGTTAATCAAGTCCAGGAGGCACAGAGAGTCCCATACAGAATAAATCCAAGGAGAAATACGCCAAGACACATATTAATCAAACTGTCAAAAATTAAACACAAAGAAATCATATTAAAAGCAGCAAGGCAAAAACAACAAATAACACACAAGGGAATCCCCATCAGGATAACAGCTGATCTCTCAGCAGAAACTCTACAAGCCAGAAGGGAGTGGCAGGACATACTTAAAGTGATGAAGGAGAAAAACCTGCAACCAAGATTACTCTACCCAGCAAGGATCTCATTCAGATTTGATGGAGAAATTAAAACGTTTACAGACAAGCAAAAGCTGAGAGAGTTCAGCACCACCAAACCAGCTTTACAACAAATGCTAAAGGAACTTCTCTAGGCAAGCAACACAACAGAAGGAAAAGACCTACAATAATGAACCCAAAATAATTAAGAAAATGGGAATAGGAACATACATATCGATAATTACCTTAAATGTAAATGGACTAAATGCTCCCACCAAAAGACACAGAGTGGCTGAATGGATACAAAAACAAGACCCATCTATATGCTGTCTACAAGAGACCCACTTCAGACCTAGAGACACATACAGACTGAAAGTGAGGGGATGGAAAAAGATATTCCATGCAAATGGAAACCAAAAGAAAGCTGGAGTAGCAATTCTCATATCAGACAAAATAGACTTTAAAATAAGGACTACTAGAAGAGACAAAGAAGGACACTACATAATGATCAAGGGATCGATCCAGGAAGAAGATATAACAATTGTAAATATTTATGCACCAAACATAGGAGCACCTCAATACATAAGGCAAATACTAACAGCCATAAAAGGAGAAATCGACAGTAACACACTCATAGTAGGGGACTTTAACACCCCACTTTCACCAATGGACAGATCATCCAAAATGAAAATAAATAAGGAAACACAAGCTTTAAATGATACATTAAACAAGATGGACTTAATTGATATTTATAGGACATTCCATCCAAAAACAACAGAATACACATTTTTCTCAAGTGCTCATGGAACATTCTCCAGGATAGATCATATCTTGGGTCACAAATCAAGCCTTGGTAAATTTAAGAAAATTGAAATTGTATCAAGTATCTTTTCCGACCACAATGCTATGAGACTAGATATCAATTACAGGAAAAGATCTGTAAAAAAAAACAAACACATGGAGGCTAAACAATACACTGCTTAATAATGAAGTGATCACTGAAGAAATCAAAGAGGAAATTAAAAAATACCTAGAAACAAATGACAATGGAGACACGACGACCCAAAACCTATGGGATGCAGCAAAAGCAGTTCTAAGAGGGAAGTTTATAGCAATACAATCCCACCTTAAGAAACAGGAAACATCTCGAATAAACAACCTAACCTTGCACCTAAAGCAATTAGAGAAAGAAGAACAAAAACATCCCAAAGTTAGCAGAAGGAAAGAAATCATAAAAATCAGATCAGAAATAAATGAAAAAGAAATGAAGGAAACGATAGCAAAGATCAATAAAACTAAAAGCTGGTTCTTTGAGAAGATAAACAAAATTGATAAACCATTAGCCAGACTCATCAAGAAAAAAAGGGAGGAGACTCAAATCAATAGAATTAGAAATGAAAAAGGAGAAGTAACAACTGACACTACAGAAATACAAAAGATCATGAGAGATTACTATAAGCAACTCTATGCCAATAAAATGGACAACCTGGAAGAAATGGACAAATTCTTAGAAATGCACAACCTGCCAAGACTGAATCAGGAAGAAATAGAAAATATGAACAGACCAATCACAAGCACTGAAATTGAAACTGTGATAAAAAATCTTCCAACAAACAAAAGCCCAGGACCAGATGGCTTCACAGGCGAATTCTATCAAGCATTTAGAGAAGAGCTAACACCTATCCTTCTGAAACTCTTCCAAAATATAGCAGAGGGAGGAACACTCCCAAACTCATTCTACGAGGCCACCATCACCTTGATACCAAAACCAGGCAAGGATGTCACAAAGAAAGAAAACTACAGGCCAATATCACTGATGAACATAGATGCAAAAATCCTCAACAAAATACTAGCAAACAGAATCCAACAGCACATTAAAAGGATCATACACCATGATCAAGTGGGGTTTATTCCAGGAATGCAAGGATTCTTCAATATACGCAAATCAATCAACGTGATACACCATATTAACAAATTGAAGGAGAAAAACCATATGATCATCTCAATAGATGCAGAGAAAGCTTTTGACAAAATTCAACACCCATTTATGATAAAAACCCTGCAGAAAGTAGGCATAGAGGGAACTTTCCTCAACATAATAAAGGCCATATATGACAAACCCACAGCCAGCATCGTCCTCAATGGTGAAAAACTGAAACCATTTCCACTAAGATCAGGAACTAGACAAGGTTGCCCACTTTCACCACTCTTATTCAACCTAGTTTTGGAAGTTTTAGCCACAGCAATCAGAGAAGAAAAGGAAATAAAAGGAATCCAAATTGGAAAAGAAGAAGTAAAGCTGTCACTGTTTGCAGATGACATGATACTATACATAGAGAATCCTAAAGATGCTACCAGAAAACTACTAGAGTTAATCAACGAATTTGGTAAAGTTGCAGGATACAAAATTAATGCACAGAAATCTCTGGCATTCCTATATACTGATGATGAAAAATCTGAAAGTGAAATCAAGGAAACACTCCCATTTACCATTGCAACAAAAAGAATAAAATATCTAGGAATAAACCTACCTAAGGAGACAAAAGACCTGTATGCAGAAAATTATAAGACACTGATGAAAGAAATTAAAAATGATACAAATAGATGGAGAGATGTACCATGTTCTTGGATTGGAAGAATCAACATTGTGAAAATGACTCTACTACCCAAAGCAATCTACAGGTTCAATGCAATCCCTATCAAACTACCACTGGCATTTTTCACAGAACTAGAACAAAAAATTTCACAATTTGTATGGAAACACAAAAGACCCCGAATAGCCAAAGCAATCTTGAGAACGAAAAATGGAGCTGGAGGAATCAGGCTCCCTGACTTCAGACTATACTACAAAGCTACAGTAATCAAGACAGTATGGTACTGGCACAAAAACAGAAAGATAGATCAATGGAACAGGATAGAAAGCCCAGAGTTAAACCCACGGACATATGGTCACCTTATCTTTGATAAAGGAGGCAGGAATGTACAGTGGAGAAAGGACAGTCTCTTCAATAAGTGGTGCGGGGAAAACTGGACAGGGACATGTAAAAGTATGAGATTAGATCACTCCCTAACACCATACACAAAAATAAGCTCAAAATGGATTAAAGACCTAAATGTAAGGCCAGACACTATCAAACTCTTAGAGGAAAACATAGGCAGAACACTCTATGACATAAATCACAGCAAGATCCTTTTTGACCCACCTCCTAGAGAAATGGAAATAAAGACAAAAATAAACACATGGGACCTAATGAAACTTCAAAGCTTTTGCACAGCAAAGGAAACCATAAACAAGACCAAAAGACAACCCTCAGAATGGGAGAAAATATTTGCAAATGAAGCAACTGACAAAGGATTAATCTCCAAAATTTATAAGCAGCTCATGCAGCTCAATAACAAAAAAACAAACAACCCAATCCAAAAATGGGCAGAAGACCTAAATAGACATTTCTCCACAGAAGATATACAGACTGCCAAAAAACACATGAAAGGATGCTCAACATCTTTACTCATTAGAGAAATGCAAATCAAAACTACAATGAGATATCATCTCACACCAGTCAGAATGGCCATCATCAAAAACTCTAGAAACAATAAATGCTGGAGAGGGTGTGGAAAAAAGGGAACACTCTTGCACTGCTGGTGGGAATGTGAATTGGTACAGCCGCTATGGAGAACGGTATGGAGGTTCCTTAAAAAACTACAAATAGAACTACCATATGACCCAGCAATCCCACTACTGGGCATATACCCTGAGAAAACCATAATTCAAAAAGAGTCATGTACCAAAATGTTCATAGCAGCCCTATTTACAATAGCCCGGAGATGGAAACAACCTAAGTGTCCATCATCGGATGAATGGATAAAGAAGATGTGGCACATATATACAATGGAATATTACTCAGCCATAAAAAGAAATGAAATTGAGCTATTTGTAATGAGGTGGATAGACCTAGAGTCTGTCATACAGAGTGAAGTAAGTCAGAAAGAGAAAGACAAATACTGTATGCTAACACATATATATGGAATTTAAGAAAAAAAAATGTCATGAAGAACATAGGGGTAAGACAGGAATAAAGACACAGACCTACTAGAGAATGGACTTGAGGATATGGGGAGAGGGAAGGGTAAGCTGTGACAAAGTGAAAGAGCGGCATGGACATATATACACTACCAAACGTGAGGTAGATAGCTAGTGGGAAGCAGCCGCATAGCACAGGGAGATCAGCTCGGTACTTTGTGACCGCCTGGAGGGGTGGGATAAGGAGGGTGGGAGGGAGACGCAAAAGGGAGGGGATATGGAAACATATGTATATGTATAACTGATTAAATTTGTTATAAAGCAAAAAAATAAAATAAAATAAAATTAAGACAAAAAAAAAAAAAAAAAGAAAAAAAAAAAAAAGAGGCTGTCTATTCTCCATTGTATATTCTTGCCTCCTTTATCAAAGATAAGGTGACCATATGTGCGTGGGTTTATCTCTGGGCTTTCTATCCTGTTATCATATGGTTTTTAATCCTTCAATTTGTTAATATGGTGTATCACATTGATTGATTTGCATATATTGAAGAATCCTTGCATTCCTGGGATAAACCCCACTTGATCATGTTGTATGACCCTTTTAATGTGTTGTTGGGTTCTGTTTGCTAGTATTTTTTGAGGATTTTTGCTTCTATGTTCATCAGTGATATTGGCCTGTAGTTTTCTTTTTTTGTGACATCTTTGTCTGGTTTTGGTATTAGGGTGATGGTGGCCTCATAGAATGAGTTTGGGAATATTTCTCCTCCTGCTATATTTTGCAAGAGTTTGAGAAGGATGGTGTTAGCTCTTCTCTAAATGTTTCACAGAATTCGCCTGTGAAGCCATCTGGTCCTGGGCTTTTGTTTGTTGGAAGATTTTTTATCACAGTTTCAATTTCAGTGCTTGTGATTGGTCTGTATATTTTCTATTTCTTCCTGGTTCCGTCTTGGAAGGTTGTGCTTTTCTAAGAATTTGTCCATTTCTTCCAGGTTGCCCATTTTATTGGCATAGAGTTGCTTGTAGTAATCTCTCATGATACTTAGTATTTCCACAGTGTCAACTGTTACTTCTCCTTTTTCATTTCTAATTCTATTGATTTGAGTCTTTTCCCTTTTTTTCTTGATGAGTCTGGGTAATGGTTTATCAATTTCGTTTTTTTTCTCAAAGAACCAGCTTTTAGTTTTATTGATCTTTGCTATTGTGTCTTTCATTTCTTTTTCATTTATTTCTGCTCTGATCTTTATGATTTCTTTCCTTCTGCTAACTTTGATTTTTTGTTGTTCTTCTTCTTCTTTCTCTAATTGCTTTAGGCGTAACGTTACGTTGTTTATTTGACATGCTTCTTGTTTCTTGAGGTAGGATTGTATTGCTATAAACTTCCCTCTTAGACATGCTTTTCCTGCATCCCATAGGTTTTTGGTTGCCATGTTTTCATTGTCATTTTTTTCTAGGTATTTTTTTATTGCTTCTTTGATTTCTTCAGTGATCTCTTGGTTATTTAGTAGTGCATTGTTTAGCCTCCATGTATTTGTATTTTTTTACAGGTTTTTATTTTCCTGTAATTGATACCTAGCCTCATAACGTTTTGGTCAGAAAAGATACTTGATACGATTTCAATTTTCTTAAATTTACCAAGGCTTGATTTGTGACCCAAGGTGTGATCTATCCTGGAGAATGTTTCATGAGCACTTGAGAAGAAAGTGTATTCTGTTGTTTTGGGAAGCAATGTCCTATAAATATCAATTAAGTCCACCTTGTTTAATGTATCATTTAAAGCTTGTGTTTCCTTATTTATTTTCATTTTGGATGATCTGTCCATTGGTGAAAGTGGGGTATTAAAGTCCCCTACTATGATTGTGTTACTGTCAATTTCCCTGTTTATGGCTGTTAGTTTTTGCCTTATGCATTGAGGTGCTCCTATGTTGGGTGCATAAATATTTACAATTGTTATATCTTCTTGGATCAATTCCTTGATCATTATGTAGTGTCCTTCTTTGTCTCTTGTAATAGTCTTTATTTTAAAGTCTATTTTTTCTGATATGAAAATTGCTACTCCAGCTTTCTTTTGATTTCCATTTGCTTGGCGTATCTTTTTGCATCCCCTCACTTTCACTGTGTATGTGTCCCTAGGTCTGAAGTGGGTCTCTTGTAGACAATATATATACAGGTCTTGTTTTTGTATCCATTTAGCCAGGCTATCTCTTTTGGATGGAGCATTTAATCCATTTACATTTAAGGTAGTTATTGATATGTATGTTCCTATTGCCATTTTCTTAATTGTTCTGGGTTTGTTTTTGTAGGTCTTTTCCTTCTCTTGTGTTTCCTCCCTAGAGAAGTTCCTTTAGCATTTGTTGAAAAGCTGGTTTGGTGGTGGTGAATTCTCTTAGCTTTTGCTGGTCTGTAAAAGTTTTAATTTCTCTGTTGAATCTGAATGAGATCCTTGCTGGGTAGAGTAATCCTGGCTGTAGGTTTTTCCCTTTCCTCACTTTAAATATGCCCTGCCACTCCCTTCTGGCTTGCAGAGTTTGTGCTGCAACATCAGCTGTTAACCTTTTCGGGATTCCCTTGTATGTTATTTGCTGCTTTTCCCTTGCTGCTTTTAATATGTTTTCTTTGTATTTAATTTTTGATAGTTTGATTAATATGTGTCTTGGCGTATTTCTCCTTGGATTTATCCTGTATGGGACTCTCTGCACTTCCTGGACTTGATTGACTATTTACTTTCCCATATTAAGGAAGTTTTTAACTATAATCTTTTCAAATATTTTCCCAGTCCCTTTCTTTTTCTCTTCTACTTCTGGGACCCCTATAATTCAAATGTTGGTGCATTTAATGTTGTCCCTGAGGTCTCTGAGACTGTCTCAATTCTTTTCATTCTTTTTACTTCATTCTGCTCTGTGGTAGTTATTTCCACTATTTTATGTTCTCAGTCACTTATCCATTCTTCTGCCTCAGTTATTCTGTTATTGATTCCTCCTAGAGAATTTTTAATTTCATTTATTGTGTTGTTCATCATTGTTTGTTCTTTAGTTCTTCTAGGTCCTTGTTAAATGTAGCTTGTATTTTCTCCATTCTATTTCCAAGATCTCAGATATCTTTACTATCATTATTCTGAATTCTTTTTCAGGTAGACTGCATATTTCCTCTTCATTTGTTGTTCTGGTGGGTTTTTACTTTGCTCCTTCATTTGTTGCATATTTCTCTGTCTTCTCATTTTGCTTAACTTACAGTGTTTGGGGTCTCCTTTTCACAGGCTTCAGGTTCGTAGTTCCCATTGTTTTTGGTGTCTGCCCCCAGTGGCTAAGGTTGGCTCAGTTGGTTGTGTAGGCTTCCTGGTGGAGGAGACTGGTGCCTGTGTTCTGGTGGATAAGGCTGGATCTTGTCTTTCTGGTGAGCAGGACCGTGTCTGATGGTGTGTTTTTCAGTGTCTGTGAACTTATTATGATTTTACACACCCTCTCTGCTAATGGGTGGGGTTGTGTTCCTGTCTTGCTAGTTGTTTGGCATGGAGTGGCCAGCACTGGAGCTTGCTGGTTGTTGAGTGGAGCTGGGTCTTAACGTTGAGACAAGATGTCTGGGAGAGCTCTTGTTGATTGATATTATGTGGGCCTGGGAGGTCTTTGGTGGTCCAGTGTCCCGAACTCAGCTCTCCCACCTCAGAGCCTCAGGCCTGACACCTGGCTGGAGCACTACGACTCAGCTGCGACAGGCACCTAAGGACAAGACGGTGGCAAGGGTGGCAGAAGCAGCAGGGCAGGCTGGGTGCATGTTACGTGATGTGCAGAACGTGCCACCACTGCAGCCACTGCACAGGAGAGAGCTCACAATGGGGCTGCATGGCTGCGAGCTGCAAGCAGAGCTGGTCCACACAGGTGCTTTGATTCAGAGTTTCAGCTCTGATCTGATGAAGAAATCTTCCTTAAACTTCTTTGAGCCCTGGAAATGATTCATCTCGATCAGCAATTACATAATGTGTCCAAGTGCCAAGAAACTTTAGAATTTGGGGGTACTCCAGAGAGCCCCCAGCACAGGTCAGGCAGTTCTTTCTGAAGCACCAGGAAGACCACGCATTCTTTTCAAGTGCACATGGAACATTCTCCAGGAAAGATCACATGCTAGGCCACAAAACAGCCTCAGTAAATTTAAGAAAATTGAAATCATAGCAAATATCTTTTCTGACTACAACGCTATGAGACTAGAAATCAACTACAAGGGGGGAAAATTGCAAAAAGATATCAAAGAAGAAATTCTAAAATGCCTGGAGACAAAAAATAAAAACAGAACAATCTAAAATCTATGCAGGATGCAGGAAAGGCAGTTCTAAGAGGAACATTTATAGAGATACAAGCCTACCTCAGGGAACAAGACAAACTCAAATAACCAAATTAACATTACACTTAAAAGAACTAGAGAAAGAACAACATAACCCAAAGTTAGTAGAAGGAAAAATAATAATAAACATCAGAGCAGAAATAATGGAAATAGAAACAAAAAGAAAAGATCAATGAAACTAAGAGCTGGTTCTTTGAAATGATAAACAAAATTGATAAAACGTTAGCCAGGCTGATCAAGAAAAAAAGAGAGAGGGCCCAAATCAATAAAATAGGAGAAGTTACAACAAACATCACAGAATTACAAAGGATCAAAGTGATTACTGTGAATAATTTTACTCCATAAAATGGACAACCTAGAAGAAATGAAAAAATTGATAGTCACGTACAACCTCTCAAGACTGAACCAGGAAGAAATAGAAAATATGAATAGACTGATTACCAGGAATGAAACTGAATCAGTAATTTTAAAAAACTCCTAAGAAACAGAAGTCCAGAACCAGATGGTTTCACAGGTGAATTCTACCAAACATTTATTTATTTATTTATTTATTTATTTATTTATTTTTAACATCTTTATTGGAGCATAATTGCTTTACAATGGTGTATTAGTTTCTGCTTTATAACAAAGTGAATCAGTTATATATATACATATATCCCCATATCTCTTCCCTCTTACCAAACATTTAAAGAAGAGTTAACACTATTCTTCTGAAATAATTTCCAAAAAATTGCAGAGGAAAAAATGCTTCTGAACACATTCTATGAGTCCAGCATCACCTTCATACCAAAACCAGATAAAAATATCTCAAGAAAAGAAAATTAAAGGCCAATATCACTAATGAACATAGATGCAAAAATCCTCAACAAAATATTAGCAAACCAAATTCAACAATACATCAAAGACATCATACAGCATGAACAAGTGGGATTTATCCCAAGGATACAAGTATGGTTCGATATCTGCAAATCAATCAATGTGATACACACACATTAACAAATTGAAGAATAAAAGCCATATGATCATCTCAATAAATGCACAAAAAGCTTTTGACAAAATTCAATACCATTTATGAAGAAAACTCTCAACAAAGTGGGTATAGAGGGAACATAATTCAATATAATAAAAGCTGTATATTACAAGCCCACAGCTAACATCATTGGTAAAACCTGAAAGTATTTCCTGTTAGATCAGAAACAAACAAGTATATCCACTCTCACTATTGTATTCAACATAGTATTGGAAGCCATGGTCACAGCAATCAGACAGAAAAAGAAAGAAAAGAAGTACAAATTGGAAAGGAAGAAGAAATATATACAGAAATTTGTTGTATTTCTATACCCTAACAATGAACTATCACAAAGAGAAATTAAAAAGACAATCTCATTTGCAATTGCATCAAAAAGAATAAAATACTTAGTAATGAATCCAACTAAGGAGGTAAAAACCTGTACTTGTAAAACTATAAGACACTGATAAAAGAAATTGAAGATGACACAAACAAATGGAAAGATATACCATGCTCATTAATTGGAAGAATTAATATTGTTAAAATGACAATAATACCCAAGGCAATCTACATATTCAATGAAATCCCTATCAGAATACCAATGATATTTTTCACAGAACTAGAACAAATAATTCTAAAATTTGTATGGAAACACAAAAGACCCTGAATACCAAAACTATTTTGAGAAAGAACAAAGCCGGAGGTATCACACTCATGATTTCAGACTATACTACAAAGCTATAGTAATCAAAGCAGTATAGTACTGGCACAAAAAAACAGACACATAGATCAATGGAACAGGATAGAGATCCCAGAAAGGAACCCACATTTACTTGGTCAATTAATCTATGATGAAGGAGGCAAGAATATACAGTGGGGAAAAGATAGCCTCTTTAACAAATGGTGTTGTGAAAGCTAGACAGCTACATACAAAAGAATCAAACTGGACTACTTTCTCACACGATATACAAAAATAAACTCAAAATGAATTAAATACTTAAATTTAAGACCTGAAACCTTAAAAACTCTGGAGGAAAACAGCAGTATGCTCACTGACATCAGTCTAGCAATATTTTTTAGGATATGTCTCCTCCTAAATAGGCAAGGGAAACAAAAGCAACAAAAAATGAGACTACAGCACACTAATAAGCTTTTGCACAACAAAGGAAACTACCAACAAAATGAAGAGGCTGCCTACTGAATGGGAGAATATATTTGCAAATTATATACCTGATAAGGGGTTAATATCTAAAATACACAAAGAACTCATACAATTCAACATCAAAATAAAAAATAACCCAATTAAAAACTGGACAGAGGACCTGAATAGACATTTTCCCAAAGAAGACATATGGATAACCAATAGGCACATGAAAAGATGCTCAATATCCCCAATAATCGGGAAAATGTAAGTCAAAAGTATATTGATATCACCTCGACCTGTCAGAATGGCTATTATCAAAAAGACAACAAAAAACAAGAGTTGGTAAGGGACTTCCCTGGTGGTGCAGTGGTTAGGAATCCACCAGCCAATGCAGTGGACGTGAGTTCAAGCCCTGGTCCAGGAAGATGCCACATGCTGTGGAGCAACTAAGCCCATGAGCCACTACTGATCCCACAAGCCACAACTACTGAAGCCTGCATGCCCAGAGCCTGTGCTCCACAACAAGAGAAGCCCCACAATGAGAAGCTGTACACCACAACAAAAAGCCCGTGTGCAGCAACGAAGACCCAATGCACCCCAAAATAAATAAATAAATAAATAATTTTTTAAATGGGTGCTTTAAAAAAAAAAAAGAGTTGGCAAGGATGTGGAGAAAGGGAACACTCCTGCGCTGTTGGTGGAATGTAAGTTGGTGCAGCCACTATGGAAAACAGTATGGAGATTCCTCAAAAAATTGAAAATAGAACTACCATATGATCTAGCATTTCTACTCCTGAATATTTATCCAAAGGAAAAAAAACTAATTTGAAAAGATATGTGCACCCCAATGTTCATTGCACAATTTACAATAGCCAAGATATGGAAGCAACCTAAGTATCCATCAATAGATGGGTGGATAAAGAAGATGTGAGATATACATATATAGATATAGATATATAGATATATGATGATAGATGTTAGATAATTGATAGATAGATAGATATTAATCAGCCATGATAAAGAATGAAATCTTGGCATTGTGACAACATGGATGGACCTCTAGGGTATTATGCTAAGTGAAATAAGTCAGACAGAGAAAGACAAATACTGTATGATTTCACTTATATCTGAATCTAAAAAACAAAACAAATGAACAAATGCAGCAAAACAGAAACAGAGCCATAGATCTAGAGAACAAACAGGTGGTTGCCCAAGGAAAGAAGGGGAGAGAGAGAAATAAGTGAGGGAGATTAATAGGTACAAACTTCCAGTTGCAAAATAAGAAAGTCATGGATGTGAAATATAGAGAGAGGGGAATATAGTCAAATATATGTAATATCTTCGTATGGTGACTTACCTTGACTAGACTTATCATGGTGATCATTTTGAAGTGCATAGGGGAGTTCCCTGGTGGCCTAGTGGTTAGGATTCTGGGCTTTCACTACTGTGGCCCAGGTTCAATCTCTGGCTGGGGAACTGAGATCCCACAAGCCATGCAGTGCAGCCAAAAAAAAAAAAAGAAAGAAAGAAAATACAGACATATTGGGCCCCAGAAAATAACATAGGTCAACAAACAGACAAAAAACCTCATAGAAAAATAGGTGTGTGAAGAGTAAGACGCGGAGATCACCTTCCTCCCCACAGATACACCAGAAATACAGTTACACGTGGAACAACTCCTACAGAACAACTACTGAACGCTGGCAGAAGACCTCAGACCTCCCAAAAGGCAAGAAACTCCCCACGTACCTGGGTAGGGCAAAGCGGAGAGATTCCCACACAGAGGATTGGTGCCAACCGGCACTCACCAGCCCGAGAGGCTTGTCTGCTCGCCCGCCAGGGCGGGCAGTGCTGGGAGCTGAGGCTCGGTCTTCAGTCGGAGAGCAGGGAGAGGACTGGGGCTGGCGGCGTGAACACAGCCTGAAGGGGCTAATGCACCACAGTTAGCCGGGAGGGAGTCCGGGAAAAAGTCCGGACCTGCCGAAGAGGCAAGAGACTTTTTCTTCCCTCTTTGTTTCCTGGTGCACGAGGAGAGGGGATTAAGAGAACTGCTTAAAGGAGCTCCAGAAATGGGCATGAGCCGCGGCTGAAAGCGCGGACCCCAGAGACGGGCGTGGGATGCTGGGGCTGCTGCTGCCGCCACAAGGCCTGTGTGCGAGCACAAGTCACTGTCCACGCCCCCCTTCTGGGAGCCTGTGCAGCCCATCACTGCCGGGGTCCCGGGAACCAGGGACGGCTTCCCAGGGAGAATGCATGGCGCGCCTCGGGCTGGTGCAACGTCACGCCGGCCTCTTCCGCTGCAGGGTCGCCCTGCACTCCGTGCCCATCCCTCCCCACCGGCCTGATTGAGCCAGAATCCCCGAAGCCACTCCTCCTTTAACACTGTCCTGTCTGAGCGAAGAACAGACGCCCTCCGGTGACCTACATGGAGAGGCGGGGCCAAATCCAAAGCTGAGACCCGGGAGCTGTGAGAACAAAGAAGAGAAAGGGAAATCTCTCCCAGCAGCCTGAGAAGCAGTTAATTAAAGCTCCACAATCAACTTGATGTACCCTGCATCTGTGGAATACATGAATAGACAATGAATCATCCCAAATTGAGGAGCCAGGAGTCCGTGCTGTGCCTCTGAGGTGGGAGAGCCAACTTCACGACACTGGTCCACAAGAGACCTCCCAGCTCCACATAATATCAAATGGTGAAAATCTTCCACAGATCTCCATCTCAACAGCAGCACCCAGCTTCAGTCAACGACCAGCAAGCTACTGTGCTGGACACCCTATGCCAAACAACTAGCAAGACAGGAACACAATGCCACCCATTAGCAGAGAGGCTGCCTAAAATCATAAAAAGTCCACAGACACCCCAAAACACACCACCAGATGTGGACCTGCCCACCAGAAAGACAAGATCCAGCCTCAACCACCAGAACACAGGCACTAGTCCCCTCCACCAGGAAGCCTACACAACCCACTGAACCAACCTTAGCCACTGGGGACAGACACCAAAAACAACGGGAACTACGAACCTGCAGCCTGCAAAAAGGAGACCCCAAACACAGTAAGATAAGCAAAATGAGAAGACAGAAAAACACACAGCAGCAGAAGGAGCAAGATAAAAACACACCAGACCTAACAAATGAAGATGAAATAGGCAGTCTACCTGAAAAAGAATCCAGAATAATGACAGTAAAGATGATACAAAATCTTGGAAATAGAATAGACAAAATGCAAGAAACAGTTAACAAGGACCTAGAAGCAATAAAGATGAATCAAGCAACAATTAAAAACACAATAAATGAAATGAAAAATACTCTAGATGGGATCAATAGCAGAATAACTGAGGCAGAAGAATGGATAAGTGACGTGGAAGATAAAATAGTGGAAATAACTACTGCAGAGCAGAATAAAGAAAAAAGAATAAAAAGAACTGAGGACAGTCTCAGAGACCTCTGGGATAACATTAAATGCACCAACATTCGAATTATAGGGGTTCCAGAAGAAGAAGAGAAAAAGAAAGGGACGGAGAAAATATTTGAAGAGATTATAGTTGAAAACTTCCCTAATATGGGAAAGGAAATAGTTAATCAAGTCCAGGAAGCACAGAGAGTCCCATACAGGATAAATCCAAGGAGAAATACGCCAAGAAACATATTAATCAAACTATCAAAAATTAAATACAAAGAAAACATATTAAAAGCAGAAAGGGAAAAACAACAAATAACACACAAGGGAATCCCCATCAGGTTAACAGCTGATCTTTCAGCAGAAACTCTGCAAGCCAGAAGGGACTGGCAGGACATATTTAAAGTGATGAAGGAGAGAAATCTGCAACCAAGATTACTCTACGCAGCAAGGATCTAATTCAGATTTGATGGAGAAATTAAAACTTTTACAGACAAGCAAAAGCTGAGAGAGTTTAACACCACCAAAACAGCTTTACAACAAACGCTAAAGGAACTTCTCTAGGCAAGAAACACAACAGAAGGAAAATACCTACAATAATGAACCCAAAACAATTAAGAAAATGGGAATAGGAACATACATATCGATAATTACCTTAAATGTATATGGACTAAATGCTCCCACCAAAAGACACAGACCGGCTGAATGGATACAAAAACAAGACCCATATATATGCTGTCTACAAGAGACCCACTTCAGACCTAGAGACACATACAGACTGAAAGTTAGAGGATGGAAAAAGATATTCCATGCAAATGGAAACCAAAAGAAAGCTGGAGTAGCAATTCTCATTTCAGACAAAAGAGACTTTAAAATAAAGACTACTAGAGGAGACAAGGAGGAAACTACATAATGATCAAGGGATCAATCCAAGAAGAAGATATAACAATTGTAAATATTTATGCACCCAACATAGGAGCACCTCAATACATAAGGCAAATGCTAACAGCCATAAAAGGGGAAATCGACAGTAATACATTCATAGTAGGGGACTTTAGCACCCCACTTTCACCAATGGACACATCATCCAAAATGAAAATAAATATGGAAACACAAGCTTTAAATGATACATTAAACAAGATGGACCTAATTGATATTTATAGGACATTCCATCCAAAAACAACAGAATACACATTTTTCTCAAGTGCTCATGGAACATTCTCCAGGATAGATCATATCTTGGGTCACAAATCAAGCCCTGATAAATTTAAGAAAATTGAAATTGTATCAAGTATCTTTTCCGACCACAATGCTATGAGACTAGATATCTATTACAGGAAAAGATCTGTAAAAAATACAAACACATGGAGGCTAAACAATGCACTACTTAATAATGAAGTAATCACTGAAGAAATCAAAGAGGAAATTTTAAAATACCTAGAAACAAATGACAATGGAGACATGACGACCCAAAACCTATGGGATGCAGCAAAAGCAGTTCTAAGAGGGAAGTTTATAGGAATACAATCCCACCTTACGAAACAGGAAACATCTCGAATAAACAACCTAACCTTGTACCTAAAGCAATTAGAGAAAGAAGAACAAAAACACCCCAAAGTTAGCAGAAGGAAAGAAATCATAAAAATCAGATCAGAAATAAATGGAGAAGAAATGAAGGAAACGATAGCAAAGATCAATAAAACTAAAAGCTGGTTCTTTGAGAAGATAAACAAAATTGATAAACCATTAGCCAGACTCATCAGGAAAAAAAGGGAGAAGACTCAAATCAATATAATTAGAAATGAAAAAGGAGAAGTAACAACTGACATTGCAGAAATACAAAAGATCATGAGAGATTACTACAAGCAACTCTATGCCAATAAAATGGACAACCTGGAAGAAATGGACAAATTCTTAGAAATGCACAACCTGCCAAGACTGAATCAGGAAGAAATAGAAAATATGAACAGACCAATCACAAACACTGAAATTGAAACTGTGATAAAAAATCTTCCAACGAACAAAAGCCCAGGACCAGATGGCTTCAGAGGTGACTTCTATCAAACATTTAGAGAAGAGCTAGCACCTATCCTTCTCAAACTCTTCCAAAATATAGCAGAGGGAGGAACACTCCCAAACTCATTCTACGAGGCCACCATCACCTTGATACCAAAACCAGACAAGGATGTCACAAAGAAAGAAAACTACAGGCCAATATCACTGATGAACATAGATGCAAAAATCCTCAACAAAATACTAGCAAACAGAATCCAACAGCACATTAAAAGGATCATACACCATGATCAAGTGGGGTTTATTCCAGGAATGCAAGGATTCTTCAATATATGCAAATCAATCAACGTGATACACCATATTAACAAATTGAAGGAGAAAAACCATATGATCATCTCAATAGATGCAGAGAAAGCTTTTGACAAAATTCAACATCCATTTATGATAAAAACCCTGCAGAAAGTAGGCATAGAGGGAACTTTCCTCAACATAATAAAGGCCATATATGACAAACCCACAGCCAACATTGTCCTCAATGGTGAAAACCTGAAACCATTTCCACTAAGATCAAGAACAAGACAAGGCTGCCCACTCTCACCACACTTATTCAACATAGTTTTGGAAGTTTTAGCCACAGCAATCAGAGAAGAAAAGGAAATAAGAGGAATCCAAATCGGAAAAGAAGAAGTAAAGCTGTCACTGTTTGCAGATGACATGATACTATACATAGAGAATCCTAAAGATGCCACCAGAAAACTACAAGAGCTAATCAATGAATTTGGTAAAGTAGCAGGATACAAAATTAATGCACAGAAATCTCTGGCATTCCTATATACTAATGATGAAAAATGTGAAAGTGAAATCAAGAAAACACTCCCATTTACCACTGCAACAAAAAGAATAAAATATCTAGGAATAAACCTACCTAAGGAGACAAAAGACCTGTATGCAGAAAATTATAAGACACTGATGAAAGAAATTAAATATGATACAAATAGATAGAGAGATATACCATGTTCTTGGATTGGAATAATCAACATTGTGAAAATGACTCTACTACCCAAAGGAATCTACAGATTCAATGCAATGCCTATCAAACTACCACTGGCATTTTTCACAGAACTAGAACAAAAAATTTCACAGTTTGTATGGAAACACAAAAGAACCCGAATAGCCAAAGCAATCTTGAGAACGAAAAATGGAGCTGGAGGAATCAGGCTCCCTGACTTCAGACTATACTACAAAGCTACAGTACTCAAGACAGTATGGTACTGGCACAAAAACAGAAAGATAGATCAATGGAACAGGATAGAAAGCCCAGAGATAAACCCACGCACATATGGTCACCTTATCTTTGATAAAGGAGGCAGGAATGTACAGTGGAGAAAGGACAGTCTCTTCAATAAGTGGTGCGGGGAAAACTGGACAGGGACATGTAAAAGTATGAGATTAGATCACTCCCTAACACCATACACAAAAATAAGCTCTAAATGGATTAAAGACCTAAATGTAAGGCCAGAAACTATCAAACTCTTAGAGGAAAACATAGGCAGAACACTCTATGACATAAATCACAGAAAGATCCTTTTTGACCCACCTCCTGGAGAAATGGAAATAAAGACAAAAATAAACCCATGCGACCTAATGAAACTTAAAAGCTTTTGCACAGCAAAGGAAACCATAAACAAGACCAAAAGGCAACCCTTAGAATGGGAGAAAATATTTGCAAATGAAGCAACTGACAAAGGATTAATCTCCAAAATTTATAAGCAGCTCATGTAGCTCAATAACAAAAAAAACAAAAAACCCAATCCAAAAATGGGCAGAAGAACTAAATAGACATTTCTCCACAGAAGATATACAGACTGCCAACACATGAAAGGATGTTCAACGTCTTTAATCATTAGAGAAATGCAAATCAAAGCTACAATGAGATATCATCTCACACCAGTCAGAATGGCCGTCATCAAAAAATCTAGAAACAATAAATGCTGGAGAGGGTGTGGAAAAAAGGGAACACTCTTGCACTGCTGGTTGGCATGTGAATTGGTACAGCCACTATGGAGAAGAGCATGGAGGTTCCTTAAAAAACTACAAATAGAACTACCATATGACCCAGCAATCCCACTACTGGGCATATACCCTGAGAAAGCCATAATTCAAAAAGAGTCATGTACCAAAATGTTCATAGCAGCCCTATTTACAATAGCCCGGAGATGGAAACAACCTAAGTGTCCATCATCAGATGAATGGATAAAGAAGATGTTGCACACATATACAATGGAATATTACTCAGCCATAAAAAGAAACAAAATTGAGCTATTTGTAATGAGGTGGATGGACCTAGAGCCTGTCATACAGAGTGAAGTAAGTCAGAAAGAGAAAGACAAATACTGTATGCTGACACATATATATGGAATTTAAGAAAAATATGTCCTGAAGAACATAGGGGTAAGACAGGAATAAAGACATAGACCTACTAGAGAATGGACTTGAGGATATGGGGAGGGGGAAGGGTAAGCTGTGACAAAGCGAAAGAGAGGAATGGACATAAATACACTACCAAACGTACGGTGGATAGCTAGTGGGAAGCAGCTGCATAGCACAGGGAGATCACCTCGGTGCTTTGTGACCACCTGGAGGGGTGGGATAGGGAGGGTGGGAGGGCAACGCAAGAGGGAGGGGATATATGAGCATATGTGTATGTATAACTGATTCATTTTGTTATAGAGCAGAAACTAACACACCATTGTTAAGCAATTATACTCCAATAAAGATGTAAAAAAAAAAAAGATAAATAGGTGTGATTTGTGGTTAACAGAGACTGGGAGTGGAGGTAATTGGATCAAGGTAATCAAAAGGTACAGACTTCCAGTTACAAGATAAATAAGCACTATGAATATAATGTACAACATGATTAGTATAAATAACACTGTGGTATGTTATATATGAAAGTTGTTAAGAGAGTAAATCCTGAGTTCTCATCACAAGGAAAAATTTTTTTCTATTTCTTTTTTCTGTCTATACAAGATATGGATGTACACTAAACTTATTGTGATAATCATTTCATGATGTATGTAAGTCAAATTATTAAGCTGTACACTTTAAACATATACTGTGCTATATGTCAATTATGTCTCCAAAACTGGAAGAAAAATAAATAAAATAAAATAAGCCAGAAAAGAAAAGAAAAAGCTGAGTTCTAGCTGGATAAGACCTTGCTTTAAAAATTCCATCCAGGGGCTGTTCCAATGACCCCATGAGGGCTTCTCAGGTTGGGAGGGGTGAGATGCCCTCCAAGAAACATTTGTCCCAATAGGCAGGCCCTAACTAAGCCAGCCAGGTTTCAGCCCTAAAACTGAGAACTATACTATAATAACTTGGCCTTGGTGGGAACTCCAACCCTGGCCTGAGACTGTCTCCCCAATGCATTGCAGTATTTTGTGTATTCAATATTTATTGAGAATCTACTATGCACCAGGCACCCTAGCAGACACTTGGGATTCTTCAGTGAACAAATCAAAGACTCCTGCCCACCTGGGGCTTTTAGTCTCTGAAAAGAAGGTGCCATCAAACCATTCACAGTTACCCCTGATTGGCCAGAATGGATTGGGTGACTTGGAATTAAGCTATCCTGCACCTTACAACCTCAGACAGCTCAGTCAAGTGATTATGAGGAGGCTTGTCTTACAACTTGAGCCTTAGGTCTTGTGATCATCAGACCTAGAGAGTGATTAAGAGAACCAAGGAAGCCTGAGTCTAGGAGAGATCTCAATTTTTCAATAAGTATGTGACTTCTGTTTCTTTCTCCCAAAAGTTGAATCTAGCCCCTTATTGTTTGAAAATTGCAATGTACTGCCATTTGACTAGTGTTTTTCATGTAGCAATAATCTGCTGCTTATTTGATCTGAAATTGAAGGGCTCAAATAAAACTTGCACCTGGGTTTTATTGCATCATGAAGAATGGTCTGGAGAAGGGTCTTCGAGTATCAGGGTCCAAAATCTCAAAATCTCATCCTCTTTTTCCAAAGGTTGGTTCCCCTCCCTGGTTTCTCAGCACTCTTCCCGCATCTTCTCCAGATTTTAGCTGGAAATCTTAGTGTCACATCTAATTCTTCCCTATCTTTTTTTCCCCAAAATAGTGTGGTAGAAGTGACAGAAAGTGTTGCAAGGAATCTTAGAACAGCAGTAAACAAGAGTAAAGAAGAAGGAACAATTAAAAGCACAAAAATATGGGTAAATACCATAAATTTTTCTTCTCCTCTTGAGTTTTCTAAATTATGTTTGACAGTTAAAGCAAAATTTATAACACCAGGCTTCTCTGGTGGCACAGTGGTTAAGAATCCGCCCGCCAATGCACGGGACACGGGTTTGAGCCCGGGCCCAGGAAAATCCCACATGCCGCAGAGCAACTAAGCCTGTGAACCACAACTACTGAGCCTGTGCTCTAGAGTCTGCGAGCCACAACTGCTGAGCCTGCATGCCACAACTACTGAAGCCCGCACACCCTAGAGCCCGTGCTCCACAGCAAGAGAAGCCACTGCAATGAGAAGCCCGCCCACTGCAACGAAGAGCAGTCCCCATTTGCCACAACTAGAGAAAGCCTGTGCACAGCAACAAAGACACAATGCAGCCAAAAATAAATAAATAAAATAAATTTATTTTAAAAAATTTATAACACCATATGATGTGGTTCTCGATGAATGTGAAGTAAATATTTAAGACAATTATATCATAAATGAAGGAAGATAATGGGATATAAGGAAGGTAAGGTTTTGTACTTCACTCAAACTGGGAAAGCATCAATACCAGTAGACTGTGTTAAGTTATTTAAAAGATTTGAAATCACACCAGGTGGGTTCTTTGACCACAGTGGAATAGATATAGATATAAATATAGATATGGATATGGGTAGATATAAATGTATATACATAGATAGAAATATATCTAGAACAACCACTTTAAAAACTACCCAAAGGGATACACCCAAAAAAACACTATAAATAAATCAAAATGGAAGGAAATACACAAGTAACACATAAGAAGGGAAAAAATACAAAGAGAACAGAAAATTTTAAAATACAATAGCAGATTTAAGCCCTCACATATCAATAATTACATTAAATATTAATTATCAAAGTACACCAATTAAAACACAGAGAATGGGGCTTCCCTGATGGCACAGTGGTTGATAATCTGTCTGCCAATGCAGGGGACATGGGTTCAAGCCCTGGCCCGGGAGGATCCCACACCCTGCAGAGCAGTTGAGCCCATGCGCCACAGCTATGGAGCCTGCAAGCCACAACCTGCAAGCAGCTCTAGAGTCCACAAGCCACAGCTGCTGAGCCGGTGTGCCTAGAGCCCATGCTCTGCAACAGGAGAAGCCACGACAGTGAGAGGCCCACACACCACAACAAGGAGTGGCCCCCACTCACGGCAACTAGAGAGAGCCCGCACACAGAGACAGAGACCCAACACAGCCAAAAATAGATAAATAAATTTATATATTTTTTAAAAACACTGAGAATGACAGAGGGGATTTAAAAGCATGACTCATGCTGTCCACACGAAGCTCACTTTGTAGATTGAAAGTAAAAAAGATGTAATAGGTTATAACATGTAAATATTAACCAAAAGGAAGCAGAAGTGGCTAAATATAGCCACTTCAGTTTCCTTTTGGTTAATATATATCAGGGAAATAGACTTCAGAGAAAAGAAAATGACCAAGGACATTATCTAATGATAAAATGGCCAATCTCCAAGAAGATATAGCAGTCCTAATGTGTGTGCACAAATGACAGACCTGCAAAATATGTGAAGCAAAAATTGATAGAATTGAAAGAAGAAATAGGCAAATCCACTATCATAGTTGGAGTCTTCAATATCCCTCTTTCAATAATTGATAGAATTAGACAGAAAATCAGCAAGGATATAGAAGAGCTCAACCATACCATCCAGCAACAGGATCTAACTGACACTTTTAGAACACTTCACTCAACAATAGCAAAATACACATTCTTTTCAAGCACCCAGAGAACATATACCTAGATAGACTATATCCTGGACCATAAAATAAACCTCAACAAATTTAAATGAATTGAATCATACTGTATTCTCTGATCACAATGGAATCAATAACAAAAAGGTAACTGGAAAATCTCCAACACTTGGAAATTAAACAGAAAACTTCAAACTAATCCATGGATCAAAGAGGACTCTCAAGGAAATTTTAAAAATAGAATGAACTAAAACAAAAATGAGGATATAACAGCAAAATTTGTGGGACACACCTAAAACAATGTTGTGAGGGAATTTGTAGAACTAAATGGTTATTTAGAAAAGAGACATTAGAAAAATTGCAAAATAAACCCAAATCCAGCAGAAAGCAGGAAATAATAAAGGTAAGAGCAGATATCAATGAAATTGAAAACAGGAAAACAATAAAACAAAAGGTTGGTTCCTTGATAAGATGGAGAAACAGAAATTACTAATATCAGGAAAGAAATAGGTGATATCACTACAGACTATGCAGACATTAAAAAGATAATAAGAACACCATGGGGAGGAGCTTCAAGATGGTGGAAGAGTAAGACGTGGAGATCACCTTCCTCCCCACAAATACATCAGAAATACATCTACATGTGGAACAACTCCTACAGAACACCTACTGAACGCTGGCAGAAGAACTCAGACTTCCCAAAAGGCAAGAAACTCCTCACGTACCTGGGTAGAGCAAAAGAAAAAAGAAAAAACAGAGGCAAAAGAATAAGGGCGGGACCTGCACCAGTGGGAGGGAGCTGTGAAGGAGGAAAAGTTTCCACACACTTGGAAGCCCCTTCGCGGGCAGAGACTGTGGGTGGCCGAGGGGGGAAGCTTCAGAGCCATGGAGGAGAACACAGCAACAGGGGTGTGGAGGGCAAAGCAGAGAGATTCCCGCACAGAGGATCAGTGCCGCCCGGCACTCACCAGCCCGAGAGGCTTGTCTGCTCACCCGCCGGGATGGGTGGGGGCTGGAGGCTGAGGCTCGGGCTTCGGAGGTCTGATCCCAGGGAGAGAACTGGGGTTGGCTGCATGAAGCAGCCTGAAGCGGGCTAGTGCACCACAGCTAGCCAGGAGGGAGTCCAGGAAAAAGTCTGGATCTAAGAGGCAGGAGACAATTCTTTCAGGGTGCGCAAGGAGAGGGGATTCAGAGCACCACCTAAACGAGCTCCAGAGACGGGCACAAGCTGTGGCAATCAGCGCTGACCCCAGAGATGGGCATGAGACGCTAAGGCTTCTGCTGCAGCCATCAAGAAGCCTGTGTGAAAGCACAGGTCACTACCCTCACCTCCCCTCCCAGGAATCTGTGCAGCCCGCCACTGCCAGGGTCCTGTGATCCAGGGACAACATCCCCGGGAGAATGCACGGCGTGACTCAGGCTAGTGCAATGTCACGCTGGCCTCTGCCGCTGCAGGCTCGCCCTGAACTCTTTACCCTTCCCTCCCCCCGCCTGAGTGAGGCAGAGCACACAAAGCAGCTGCTCCTTTAACCCCGTCCTGTCTGAGCGAAGAACAGATGGCCTCAGGCGACCTACACCAAGAGGTGGGTCCAAATCCAAAGCTGAACCCCAGGAGCTGTGAAGACAAAGAACAGAAAGGGAAATTTCTCCCAGCAGCCTCAGGAGCAGCAGATTAAATCCCCACAATCAACTTGACGTACCCTGCATCTGTGGAATACTTGAATAGACAATGAATCATCCCAAATTGAGGAGGTGGACTTTGGGAGCAATGATATTTTTTTTTCCCATTTTTCTCTTTTTGTGAATGTGTATGTGTATGCTTCTGTGTGAGATTTTGTCTGTATAGCTTTGCTTTTACCATTTGTCCTAGGGTTCTGTCTGTCCATCATTTTTTGTTTGTTTTTTGTTTTTAGTATAGTTTTTAGCACTTGTTATCATTGGTGGGTTTGTTTTTTTGTTTGGTTGCTCTCTTCTTTCTTTCTTTCTTTTTCTTTTTCTATTACTTAAAAAAATTTAATAATTATGTTTTTATTTTTATTTTAATAACTTTATTTTACTTTTATTTTATTTTATCTTATTTTTTCTTTCTTTCTTGTTTATCTCACTTTTATTCTGAGCCATGTAGATGAGAGCCTCTTGGTGCCCCAGCCAGGCATCAGGTGCTCCAACAAATGCCTCTGAGGTGGGAGAGCCAAGTTCAGGACTCTGGTCCACAAGAGACCTCCCAGCTCCACGTACTATCAAACATTGGCAAAAATCTCCCAGAGATCTCCATCTCAACGCCAAGACCCAGCTCCACTCAATGACCAGCAAGCTACAGTGATGGACACCCTATGCCAAACAACTAGCAAGACAGGAACACAAGCCCATCCATTAGTAGAGAGGTTGCCTAAAATCATAATAAGGCCACAGACACTCCAAAACACAGCACCGGATGTGGACCTTCCCACCAGAAAGACAAGATCCACCAGAACACAGGCACTAGTCCCCTCCATGAGGAAGCCTACACAACCCACTGAACCAACCTTAGCTACTGGGGACAGACACCAAAAACAATGGGAACTATGCGGAAAAGAGACCCCAAACACAGTAAGTTAGGCAAAATGAGAAGACAGAAAAACATACAGCAGGTGAAGGAGCAAGGCAAAAACCCACCAGATCTAACAAATGAAGAGGAAATAGGCAGTCTACCTGAAAAAGAATTCAGAATAATGATAGTAAAAATGATCCAAAATCTCGGAAATAGAATGGAGAAAATACAAGAAACTTTTAACAAGGACCTAAAAGAACTAAAGAGCAAACAACCAGTGATGAAAAACATAATAAATGAAATTTAAAATTCTCTAGGAGGGATCAGTAGCAGAATAACTGAGGCAGAAGAACCAATAAGTGACCTGGAAGATAAAATAGTGGAAATAACTACTGCAGAGCAGAATAAAGAAAAAATAATGAAAAGAATTAAGGACAGTCTCAGAGACCTCTGGGACAACATTAAATGCACCAACATCTGAATTATATGGGTCCCAGAAGAAGAAGAGAAAAAGAAAGGGACTGAGAAAATATTTGAAGAAATTAAAGTTGAAAACTTCCTTAAAATGGGAAAAGAAATAATTAATCAAGTCCAGGAAGCACAGAGAGTCCCATACAGGATAAATCCAAGGAGAAACATTCCAAGACACATATTAATCAAACTATCAAAAATTAAATACAAGGAAAAAATATTAAAAGCAGCAAGGGAAAAACAACAAAAAACACACAAGGGAATCTCCATAAGGTTAACAGCTGATCTTTCAGCCGAAACTCTTCAAGCCAGAAGGAGTGGCAGGACATATTTAAAGTGATGAAGGAGAAAAACCTACAACAAAGATTACTCTACCCAGCAAGGATCTCATTCAGATTTGACGGAGAAATTAAAACCTTTACAGACAAGCAAAAGCTAAGAGAATTCAGCACCACCAAACCAGCTTTATAACAAATGCTAAAGGAACTTCTCTAGGCAGGAAACACAAGAGAAGGAAAAGACCTACAATAATAAACCCAAAACAATTAGGAAAATGGGAATAGGAACATATATATCGATAACTACCTTAAATGTAAATGGATTAAATGTGCCAACCAAAAGAGATAGCCTGGCTGAATGGATACAAAAACAAGACCCAAATATATGCTGTCTACAAGAGACCCACCTCAGACCTAGGGATACATATAGAATGAAAGTGAGGGGATGGAAAAAGATATTCGATGCAAATGGAAATCAAAAGAAAACTGGAGTAACAATTCTCATATGAGACAAAATAGACTTTAAAACAAAGACTATTACAAGAGACAAAGAAGGACACTACATAATGATCAAGGGATCAATCCAAGAAGAGGATATAACAATTGTAAATATTTATGCACCCAGCATAGGAGCACCTCAATACATAAGGCAAATACTAACAGCCATAAAAGGGAAATCGAGGGCTTCCCTGGTGGCGCAGTGGTTGGGGGTCTGCCTGCTGATGCGGGGGACGTGGGTTCATGCCCCGGTCAGGGAGGATCCCTCATGCCATGGAGTGGCTGGTCCCGTGGACCATGGCCACTGGGCCTGTGCGTCCAAAGCCTGTGCTCTGTGGCAGGAGAGGCTGCAACAGTGGGAGGCCCGCATATCGCAAAAAAAAAAGGGGGGGGGAATTGACAGTAACACAATCATAGTAGGGGAATTTAACACCCCACTTTCACCAATGGCAAGATCATCCAAAATGAAAATAAATAAAGAAACAAAAGCTTTAAATGATACATTAAACAAGATGGACTTAATTGATATTTATAGGACATTCCATCCAAAAACAACAGAATACACATTCTTCTCAAGTGCTCATGGAACATTCTCCAGAAAAGGTCATATCTTGGGTCACAAATCAAGCCTTGATAAATTTAAGAAAATTGAAATCGTATCAAGTATCTTTTCCAACCACAATGCTATGAGACTAAATATCAATTACAGGAAAAAATCTTTAAAATATACAAACACATGGAGGCTAAACAATACACTGCTTAATAACCAAGAGATCACTGAAGAAATCAAAGAGGAAACCAAAGAATACCTAGAAACAAATAGCAAAGAAAACACGACAGCCAAAAACCTATGGGATGCAGAAAAAGCAGTTCTAAGAGGGAAGTTTATAGCAATCCTACAATCCTACTCTCCTACTGTATTGCTATTGTATAGCAATACAATCCTACCTTAAAAACAAGAAACATCTCAAATAAACAACCTAACCTTACACTTAAAGCAATTAGAAAAAGAAGAACAAGAAAACCGCAAAGTTAGCAGAAGGAAAGAAATCATAAAGATCAGATCAGAAATAAATGAGTAGAAATGAAGGAAATGATAGCAAAGGTCAATAAAACTAAAAGCAGGTTCTTTGAGAAGATAAACAGAATTGATAAACAACTAGCCAGACTCAGCAAGAAAAACAGGGAGAAGACTCAAATCAATAGAATTAGAAATGAAAAAAGAGAAGTAACAACTGACACTGCAGAAATACAAAGGATAAGGGAGATTACTACAAGCAAGTATATGCCAATAAAATGGGAAACCTGGAAAAAATGGACAAATTCTTAGAAATGCACAACCTTCCGAGACCGAACCAGGAAAAAATAGAAAATATGAACAGACCTATCACAAGTATTGAAATTGGAACTGTGATAAAAAATCTTCCAACAAACAAAAGCCCAGACCAGATGGCTTCACAGATGAATTCTATCAAACATTTAGAGAAGAGCTAACACCTATCCTTCTCAAATTCCTCCAAAATATAGCAGAGGAGGAACACTCCCAAACTCATTCTACAAGGCCAACATCACCCTGATAACAAAAACAGACAAAGATGTCACAAAGAAAGAAAACAACAGGCCTATATCACTGATGAACATAGATGCAAAAAATCCTCAACAAAATACTAGCAAACAGAATCCAACAGCACATTAAAAGGATCATACACCATGATCAAGTGGGGTTTATTCCAGGAATGCAAGGATTCTTCAATATATGCAAATCAATCAACGTGATACACCATATTAACAAACTAAAGGAGAAAAACCATATGATCATCTCAATAGATACAGAGAAAGCTTTTGACAAAATTCAACACCCATTTATGATAAAAACCCTGCAGGAAGTAGGCATAGAGGGAACTTTCCTCAACATAATAAAGGCCATATATGACAAACCCACAGCCAACATCATCCTCAATGGTGAAGAACTGAAACCATTTCCACTAAGATCAGGAACAAGACAAGGTTGCCCACTCTCACCACTATTATTCAACATAGTTTTGGAAGTTTTAGCCACAGCAATCAGAGAAGAAAAGGAAATAAAAGGAATTCAAATCAGAAAAGAAGAAGTAAAGCTGTCACTGTTTGCAGATGACATGATACTATACATAGAGAATCCTAAAGATGCCACCAGAAAACTACAAGAGCTAATCAATGAATTTGGTAAAGTAGCAGGATACAAAATTAATGCACAGAAATCTCTGGCATTCCTATACAGTAAGGATGAAAAATGTGAAAGTGAAATTTAGAAAACACTCCCATTTACCATTGCAACAAAAAGAATAAAGTGTCTAGGAATAAACCTACCTAAGGAGACAAAAGACCTGAATGCAGAAAACTATAAGACACTGGTGAAAGAAATTAAAGATGATACCAACAGATGGAGAGATATACCATGTTCTTGGATTGGAAGAATCAACATTGTGAAAATGACTCTACTACCCAAAGCAATCTACAGATTCAATGCAATCCCTATCAAACTACCACTGGCATTTTTCACAGAACTAGAACAAAAAATTTCACAATTTGTATGGAAACACAAAAGACCCCGAATAGCCAATGCAATCTTAAGAAAGAAAAGCAGAGCTGGAGGTATCAGGCTCCCTGACTTCAGACTATACTACAAAGCTACAGTACTCAAGACAGTATGGTACTGGCACAAAAACAGAAATATAGATCAGTGCAACAGGATAGAAAGCCCAGAGATAAACCCGCACACATATGGTCACCTTATCTTTGATAAAGGAGGCAAGAATATACAGTGGAGAAAAGACAGCCTCTTCAATAAGTGGTGCTGGGAAACTGGACAGCTACATGTAAAAGTATGAAATTGGAACACTCCCTAACACCATACACAAAAATAAACTCAAAATGGATTAAAGACCTAAATGTAAGGCCAGAAACTATCGAACTCTTAGAGGAAAACATAGGCAGAACACACTATGACATAAATCACAGCAAGATCCTTTTTGACCCACCTCCTAGAGAAATGGAAATAAAAACAAAAATGAACAAATGGGACCTAATGAAATGTAAAAGCTTTTGCACAGCAAAGGAAACCATAAACAGACGAAAAGAGAACCCTTAAAATGGGAGAAAATATTTGCAAATGAAGCAACTGACAAAGGATTAACCTCCAAAATTACAAGCAGCACATGCAACTCAATATCAAAAAAATCAAACAACCCAATCCAAAAATGGGCAGAAGACCTAAATAGACATTTCTCCAAATAAGATATACAGATTACCAACAAACACATGAAAGAATGCTCAACATCAGTAATCATTAGAGAAATGCAAATCAAAACTACCGTGAAATATCATCTCACACCAGTCAGAATCACCATCATCAAAAAATCTACAAACAGCACTTCCCTGGTGGTGCAGTGGTTGAGAGTCCGCCTGCCGATGCAGGGGACATGGGTTCGTGCCCCGGTCCTGGAAGATCCCACATGCCGCGGAGCGGCTGGGCCCGTGAGCCATGGCCGCTGAGCCTGAGCGTCCGGAGCCTGTGCTCCGCAGTGAGAGGCCCGTGTACCACCAAAAAAAAAAAAAAAAAAAAAAAGAAGATGTGGCATATATATACAGTGGATTATTACTCAGCCATAAAAAGAAACGAAACTGAGTTATTTGTAGTTATGTGGATTGACCCAGAGTCTGTCATACTGAGTGAAGTAAGTCAGGAAGAGAAAAACAAATATCGTATGCTAATACATTTATATGAAATCTTTAAAAAAATTACCATGAAATCTACACATAAATTTGACAACTTAGATGAAATCTGCAAATTCCTTGAAAATCACAAACTACCACAATTCACTCAATATGAAATGGATAATTTGAGTAGCCCTTTAACTGTTAAGGCAATTGAATTCACAATTTTAAAGCTCCCAGAAATCTCCAGACCCAGAGGATTTTCACTGTAGAGTTCTAGCCAATGCTTAAAGAAGAATTAACATCAATTTTAGACAATCTCTTCCAGAAAATAGAAGAGGAAGGAACATTTCCCAATTCATTTTATGGAGCTAGTATTACCCTAATACTAAAAGAAGATAAAGTACAAAAAAGAACACTATGGATCAATATCCTTCATGAATATAAATGTAAATATCATGTTTAGTGGTGAAAAATAAAGCTTTTCCACTAAGATGAGGAAGAAGGCAAGGATGTCTGCTCTCACCAGTGCTGTTGAACATAGTACTGGAAGATCTAACCAGCACAAAAAGGCAAGGAAAGGAAATAAAATGCATACAGATTGGAAAGAAAGAAATAAAACTGTCCTCTATTTGCAGATTACATGATTACCTATGTAGAAAATCCCAAGAGATCTACAAAAAACAAAACAAAAACAAAACAATTTCTGGAACTAACAAGTGAGTTCAGCAAAGTCAGAGGATACAAGTTCAACACACAAAAATCAATCATATTTCTTTCTTTTTAATCTCCATGCCCTAAGAGAATGTATTGGAAAAACAAAACATTTGCCCCTAAAAATATAGCAGACAGTATATGTGTATGTGGTAGTTATCAAATGAATGGAATAGGTAGTGATTCTTGAGAAGTTTATGGAAGGGAAGATATTATGGGATATAGAAGTCAGAGAAGGTTTCTTGGGAGACGTAGATCAAAAAAAAAGCAGTATTGTATAGGAGAAGAGAAAGCTGTCAGGCAACACATATAATCATGGGACTTTGAAGTCAGATAAGCCTGGGCTCAAGTCCTTTTCCTTGAGCTCTGCCACTTATTAGCTGTGTGGCTCTAACCAAGTTTCTTAATTTCTTTAACCCTTATCTGTAAAATGGTAATAATTGTTAGCACCTACATCATAAAGTTGTCATTAATAATACATGAGATAATGTTTTATAATGTGATAAAGTGTATAGTATACTGGCTGATACAGAATCAGTATTCATTAGTAGAATTGCTTAACTAAATGGATAGAGATGAGATATAAGAAGGATTGCCAAAAAATAATGATTAAGTTACTCAGACCTAAGCAAAACTTTGTGAAAAAGAGTAGTGAGGAAATACTAGAAAAAATTAAGACCAGATTGTGGGGATCCCTGAGTGCCAGAATAACAAGTTTTCCCCAATGGCTTTCTATTTCTATTTGTAATTCAGAATCCTTTCTTGAAACAAAAGCTTATTTTCAATATATAAAAAAGATACAAGTAGAACTGCTCTGGTTGGAACAGATGTGGAGAATCCAGAGCCCCATCTGCCCAACATCCCCACCATTCCCAATGTCCCTTGGAAGGAAACCCAGGTTGGAAACCATGTCTTTCTTTTTTACCTTTTGACCCCCTTCACCCACTTCTCCTATCACCTACTGCCCACCTCTAGACATTACCAATCTATTCTCCATATCTTTCAGTTTGGTTTTTTGTTTCGGTTTTGTTTTGCTTTTTTTTTTTTTTTTTTACATTCCACATATAAGAGAAATAATACAGTATTTGTCTTTCTCTATCTGATTTATTTCACCTAGGATAATGCCCTTGGGGTCCATCCATGTTGTTGCAAATGGCAGGAATTCATTGTTTGGTGTGTTTTTTTTAACATCTTTATTGGAGTATAATTGCCCCACAATGCTGTGCCAGTCTCCACTGCACAACAAACTGAATCAGCCACATGTATACATATATCCCCATATCCCCTCCCTCTTGCATCTTCCTCCCACCCTCCCTATCCCACCCCTCTAGGTGGTCACAAAGCACTGAGCTGATCTCCCTGTGTTATGCAGCTGCTTCCCACTAGCTATCTATTTTACATTTGGTAGTGTATATATGTCAATGCCACTCTCTCACTTCGTCCTAGCTTATCCTTCCCCCTCCCCGTGTCCTGAAGCCCATTCTCTACATCTGCGTCTTTATTCCTGTCCTGCCCCTAGGTTCTTCAGAACCTTTTTTTTTTTTTAGATTCCATATGTGTATATATGTGTGTTTTTCTCTTTCTGACTTACTTCACTCTGTATGACAGATGACAGACTCTAGGTCCATGCATCTCACTACAAATAGTTCAATTTCGTTTCTTTTCATGGTTGAGTAATATTCCATTATGTATATGTGCCACATAGTCTTTATCCATTCATCTGTCGATGGACACTTAGATTGCTTCCATGCCCTGGCATTGTAAATAGTTCTGCAACGAACATTGTGGTACATGTCTCGTTTTGAATTATGGTTTCCTCAGGGTAAATGCCCAGTAGTGGGATTGCTGCATCATATGGTAGTTCTAATTTTAGTTTTTTAAGGAACCTCCATACTGTTCTCCACAGTGGCTGTATCAATTTACATTCCCACCAACAGTGCAAGAGGGTTCTCTTTTCTCCATACCCTCTCCAGCATTCATTGTTTGTAGATTTTTTGATGATGATCATTCTGACCGGTAATGCCTCACTGTAGTTTTGATTTGCATCATTCTGTTTTATGCCTGAATAATATTCCATTGTCTATAAATACCACAATTGCCTTATCCATTCATTTATAGATGGGCACTTAGGTTGTTTCCATATCTTGGTTATTGTAAATAGTGCTGCAACAAACATGGAGGTACATATATCTTTTAAAGTTAGTGTTTTCATTTTCTTTGAATACATAAATTGGATTTATTCAAAGAAAATGAACTTGGAATTGATGGGTCCTATGATAGTTCTATTTTTAATTTTTTGAGCAGCCTCCCTAGTATTTTCCATAATGGCTATACCAATTTACATTCCCACCAACAGTGCACAATGGTTTCCTTTTTTCTGTATCCTTGCCAACACTTGTTATTTCTTGTCTTTTTGATAATAACCAATGTAACAGGTGTGAGGTGATATCTCATTGTGGTTTTGATTTGCATTTTCCTGGTGATTAATGATGCTGAGCATCTTTTCATGTGCTTGTTGGCCATCTGTATGTCTTCTTTGAAAAAATGTCTATTCAGGTCCTCTGCCCATTTTTCAACAAGATTGTTTGGGCTTTTTTGCTTTTAGGCTATATAAATTCTTTATATATTTTGGATATTAACCCCTTATCAGATATTGCAAATATTTTCTCTCATTCAGTAAGTTGCCTTTTTATTTTGTTGATAGTTTCCCATGCTGTGCAGAAGCTTTTTAGTTTGATGTAGTCCCACTTGTTTGTTCTTGCTTTTGTTGCATCTACTTTTGGTGTCAGATTCAGAAAACATCACCAAGACCTATGTCAAGGAGCTTACTTCCTATGTTTTCTTCTAGAAGTTTTATGGCTTCAGGTCTTACATTCAAGTCTTTAATCCATTTTGAGTTAATTTTTGTGTATGGTGTACAAGAGTGGTACAGTTTCACTCTTCTGTGTGTGGCTGTCAATCATATTTCTATATATTAGCAATGGACATATGGAAAACAAAATTTAAATGCAATACCATTTAATGAATTCAGTTAAGTTCCATGATACAAAAGCAATATATAAAAATTAGTTGTATTTCTATACCTATCAATGAACTATTCAAAAACACAATTAAGAAAACAATCTCATTAACAATAGCATCAAAAAGAATAAAATACTTAGGAATAAGTTTAACCAAGGAAGTGGAAGATCTGTACACTGAAAACTATGACATCAATGAAAGAAACTGAAGAAGACACAAGTAAATGGAAATACATCCTATGTTCATTGTTAAAACTACCATTCTACCCAAAACAGTCTACAGATTTGAAGCAATCTCTATCATAATTCCAATGACATTTTTCACAGAAATAGAAAAACAATCCTAAAATTTGTTTCAAACCATGAAAGACCCCAAATAGCAAAGCAATCTTGAGAAAGAACAAAGCTGGAGGCATCACACTCTCTGATTTCAAACAGAGCTGTAGTAATCAAAACAGTATAGTACTGGCATAAAAACAGATACATAGACCAATGGAACAGCATAAAGAGCCCAGAAATAAACCCACTCATATGCAGTCAACTAATCTTTGATAAGGACGCCAGGAATACACAATGGGGAAATGATAGTTTCTTCAATAAATAGTGTTGGAAAAACTGGATATCCACATGCATAAGAATAAAATTGGACCCTTATCTTATGCCATACATAAAAATTAACTCAAAATAGATTAAAGACTTAAATGTAAGGCCTGTAACCATAAAACTCCTAGAAGAAAAAATACGGAAGAAATCTCCTTGACATTGGTCTTGGCAATGATTTTCTGGATATGGCAACAAAAGCAAAAATAAACAAGTGGGACTACCTCAGACTAAAAAGCTTCTGCACAGCAAAGGAAACAATCAGCAAAATGAAAGGCAGCATACAGAATGGGAGAAAATATTTGCAAACCATATATCTGATAAGAGGTTAATATCCAAAATACATAAGGAATTCATACAATGCAATATCAAAACAAAAACAACCCAATTTTTTAAAAAGGGCAAAAGAGACTGAAGAGACATTTTCCCAAAAAAGTTATACAAATGGCCAACAGGTATATGAAAATGTACTCATCACTAATCATCAGGAAAATGCAAATCAAAATCACAATGAGCTATCACCTCACACCTATTAAGATGGCTATTATAAAAAAATAATAAGGACAGGAGATAGCAAGTATTGGCAAGGGTGTGGGGGAAATGGAAATTTTGTGCACTGTTGATAAGAATGAAAATTGTTATAGCCACTATGGAAAACAGTGTGGAGTTTCCTCAAAAAGTTAAAAATTGAACTACCATATGATCCAGCAATCTCATTTCTGAGTATATATTCAAAGGATGTGAAATCTGTATCTCGAAGAGATAACTGCACTCCTATGTTCATTGCAGCACTATCTACATAGTCAAGATACAGAAATAACCTGTCCATTGACAAATGAATGGATAAAGAAAATGTGGTATTTATAAACAATGGGATATTAGTCTGCCATAAAAATGAAAGAAATCCTACCATTTGCAACATGAATGAAACTAGAAGACTTTATGCTAAGTGAAATAAGCCAGACAGAGAAAGACCAACACTGTACTATCTAACTTAACACATAGAGTTTTAAAAAGTCAAACTCAGGCTTCGCTGGTGGTGCAGTGGTTGAGAATTGCCTGCCAATGCAGAGGACACGGGTTCGAGCCCTGGTCTGGGAAGATCCCACATGCCGTGGAGCAACTGGGCCCCTGAGCCACAATTACTGAGCCTGCGCGTCTGGAGCCTGTGCTCTGCAACAACAGAGGCCGCGATAGTGAGAGGCCCGTGCACCGTGATGAAGAGTGACCCCTGCTTGCCGCAACTAGAGAAAGCCCACGCACAGAAATGAAGACCCAACACAGCCATAAATAAATAAATAAATAAATAAATTTAAAAAGTCAAACTCATAGAACCAGAGAGTAGAAGGGTGTTTGTCAGGGGCTACAGTGGGTAGGGATAGGCGATTTGGGAAGATGTTGGTCAAAGGATACAAACTTTCAGTAATAAGTTTAATAAGTTCTGGGGATCTAATTTACAGCATGGTGATTATAGGTAGTAATACTGTATCGTATACTTGAAATTTGTTGAGAGTATATTCTAAATGTTCCCACCACACACAAAAAAAAACGTAACTACATGAGGTGCTGGATGTGTTAATTAACTTGATTGTGTAATTATGTCACAATTTATATGTATTATTAAAACATCATGTTGTACACCTTTAACAAATGTTGTACAACCTAAATACATACCATTTTTATTTGTCAACCATACCTCAATAAAGCTGAAAAAATACAATACCATTTACAACTGTTGGGAAAAAATGAGATTTTTACATATAAATTTTTTTAAAAAAACATGTACAGGGCTTGAATTTTAAAAACTACAAAACATTGACTGAAGAGGAAATCAAGAAAAACTAAATAAATGGAGAGAGATAATGTGTTCATGGACTGGAAAATTCACTATAGTAAAGAAGTCAATTGTCCCCAGATTGATATATGAGTTTAATACAATTCCTATCAAAATCCTAGCAAGATGTTTTTTATGTAGACAAGATTATCCTCAAATTTATGTGGAAAGGAAATAACAATTTTGAAAAAGAATAATAAAGTGAGAAAAATCAATTCTACTCAATATTAAGGCCTGCTGTATAGCTACAGTAATCAAGAGAGTCTGTTATTAGTGGAGAGATAGACACATAGATCAATGGAACAGAATAGAGAAGCCAGAAATAGCCCCACATAAGCACTGCCAAGTGATCTGAGGTATTCAGTGGAGTATTGTCAATACAAGGTGCTAGAGCAATTGGATATTCATGGGCAAAAGTATGAACCTAGACCTGAACCTCACACTTAATACAAAAGAGTACCTCAAAATGGATCATAGATTTAAATGTAGAACTATAAAACTTTTAGAGGAGAAAATCATCAGGACCTAGGGCAGATGACCAAAGAGTTCTTAGATATGTCACTAAAATCATAATCCATAAAATCAATAAACTGGACTTCATCAAGATTTTTTCTCTGCAAAAGATGTAACAAAGGATACACACCAGAATCTAAAAATTGCTCAAAACTCAACAGTTAAGCGACTTCCCTGGTGGTCCAGTGGTTAAGACTCCATGCTCCCAATGCAGGGGGCCCAGGTTTGATCCCTGGTCAGGGAACTAGATTCCATGTGCATGCTGCAACTAAAAAAAAAAAAAATCCCACATGCCACAACAAAGATCCCACACATGACAACGAAGACCTCATTTGCAACAACTAAGACCCGGTGCAGCCAAGTAAATAAAAATAAATAAATATTTTTTAAAACCTCAACAGTTGAAAAAACAAACAATCGAATTAGAAGGTAGCAAAAGAAAGGTGGAGTCAAGATGGTGGTGTGGGAAGATGTGGAGTTAGTGTCTCCCCACAACTAGGGCACATGCCAGCCACTGGTGAAGGACTCTGACGCCCAAGGAGATGGGAGAAACCCCAAAGTGAATGGGTAGGATGTAGGGGGACTGAGGGGGAGGAGAAGTGGAGGCCAGATAGGATTGGGGCCCCTGAGGTTGGGGAGATCAGGAGAGGCAGGTGAGAGGGAATCTCCAGGAAGAGCTGGAGAGGACTGGAGGGCAATCGTCTGGCCCACACTGGCCAGGGAGCCTGCTGAGTTCCCAAGCTGGTACCCCACCCTTCCAAAGCCCCATTCATGCTGTGTGGGTCCGGGGACATAAGAAGGAGGCTGGGGAGATCAGGAGAGGCAGGCTGGAGGAGCCATCCAGGAGGAGCAGGAGAGGAGCAGAGGGTTATTGTCCAGCCCACTCAGCCCAGGGAGACTGCTGAGCTCCCAGGCCAGTCCCCTGCCCTCCAAACCCCCTCCAGGCCACATGTGTCCTTGGGGGCATTGGAGGGAGGCTGAGGGGAGATCAGGAGAGTCAGGCAGGAGGGGCCCTCCCAGACTGGAGGAGCAGGAGAGGACAGGAGGTCATTTGCCCTGCCCACTCGAGCCCAGGAAGCCTGCTGGGCTCCCAAGTGAGGTCCCCTGCCCTCTAAGACCAGGGGTGGGAGGCACGTCTGGGCCCCTTCTGTTCCTTGAGCCTAAGCCCTACCCCCCACAGTCCCCATGACCTTTTCCAGCCTTGTGGGTCCTGAGAATTGGTCCTGCCCACAGCCCAAACCTCGCCCTTGCTTAGGTCCCACCCTCCACAGCCAAGGCCTTTCCCCCCACACACGCCTTTTTTTCTCTTTTCCCTCCTCCTCTTTTTTACTATTGTGGTACTGATGTACCTTCTGGTTATTGATTCATCCATATTTTTATTTTTATATTCTTCCTAACATATCTGTTAGTTTCCTAGTCTAATTTTATTTTTTACTTTGTTACTTTTCTTTTCTTTTTTTTTTTTTTTTTTTGCCACCCCAGGCAGCTTGTGGGATCTTGGTTCATGGGCCTGGGGTCGGGGCAATGCTCCTGCGGTGGGAGCTCTGAGTCTGAACCACTGGACTAACAGAGAACCTCAGACCCCAAGGAATATTCATCGGGGTGAGGTCTCATGGAGTTCCTCACCTCAGCACCAAGACCCAGCTCTACCCAACAGCCTACAAACTCCAGTGTTGGAAGCCTCAGGTCAACCAACCAGTAAGACAAGAACACAATCCCACACATTAAAAAAAAAAAACAATGAGATGGTAAAAAATATGTCACAGATGAGGGAGCAAGGTAAAAACCTACAAGGCCAAATAAATGAAGAGGAAATAGACAATCTACCTGAAAGAGAATTCAGAGTAATAATAGCAAAGATGATCCAGAATCTCAGAAATAGAATGGAGGCACAGATGAAGAAAATAAAAGAAATGTTTAACAAAGATCTAGAACTAAAGAATAAAAAACAAAAAACAGAGATGAACAACATAATAACTGAAATGAAAAATACACTAGAAGGAATCAGTAACAATAACTGAGGTAGCAGAAAGAACAAGTGAGCTGGAAGACATAGTGATGGAAATAACTGCCAAGGAGCAGAACAAAGAAAAAAGAATGAAAAGAATTGAAGACAATCTCAGAGACATCTGGGACAATACTAAATGCACTAACATTCAAATTATAGGGGTCCCAGAAGAAGAGAAAAAGGAAGGGTCTGAGAAAATATGTGAAGAGATTATACTTGAAAACTTCCCTCACATGGGAAAGGAAATAGTCACCCAAGTCCAGGAAGCACAGAGAGCTCCATACAGGATAAGCCCTAGGAAAAACACACCAAGACACATATTAATCAAACTAACAAAACTTAAATTCAAAGAAAAAATATTAAAAGCAGCAAGGGAAAAACAAAAATAACATACAAAGGAATCCCCATAAGGTTATCAGCTGATTTTTCAGCAGTAACCCTTCAGGCCAGAAAGGACTGGCAGGATAAACTTAAAGTGATGAAAGGGGAAAACCTACAACCAAGATTACTCTACCCAGCAAGGATCTCATTCAGATTCAATAGAGAAGTCAAAAGCTTTTCAGAAAAGCAAAAGCTAAGAAAATTCAGCACCACTAAACCAGCTTTTTTTTCTTTTGAATTTTATTTTTTTATACAGCAGGTTCTTATTAGTCATCCATTTTATATGCATTAGTGTATACATGTCAATCTCAATCTCCCAATTCATCACACCACTACCCCCGCCTCCCGCTGCTTTCTCCCCTTGGTGTCCATACGTTTGTCCTCTACATCTGCAAAACAGTTCACCTGTACTATTCTGCTAGGTTCCACATATATGCATTAATATACGATATTTGTTTTTCTCTTTCTGACTTACTTCACTCTGTATGACAGTCTCTAGATCCATCCACATCTCTACAAATGACCCAACTTTGTTCCTTTTTATGGCTGAGTAATATTCCATTGTATATACGTACCACATCTTCTTTATCCATTCATTTGTTGATAGGCATTTAGGTTGCTTCCATGACCTGGCTACTGTAAATATTGCTGTAATGAACATTGAGGTGCATGTGTCTTTTGGAATTGTGGTTTTCTCTGGGTATATGCCCAGCAGTGGGATTGCTGAGTCATATGGTAGTTCTATTTTTAGATCTTTAAGGAACCTCCATACTGTTCTCCATAGTGGCAGTGTCAATTTACATTCCCACCAACAGTGCAAGAGGGCTCCCTTTTCTCCACACGCTCTCCAGCATTTATTATTTGTAGATTTTTTGATGATGGTCATTCTGACCAGTGTGAGGTGATACCTCATTGTGGTTTTGATTCGCATTTCTCTAATAATTAGTGATGTTGACCATCCTTTCATGTGTTTGGTGGCAATCTGTATATCTTCTTTGTAGAAATGTCTATTTAGGTCTTCTGCCCATTATTGGATTGGGTTATTTGTTTTCCTGATATTAAGCTGCATGAGCTGCTTCAAAACTTTGGAGATTAATCCTTCGTCAGTCGCTTCTTTTGCAAACATTTTCTCCCATTCTGAGGGTTGTCTTTTCCTTTTGTTTATGGTTTCCTTTGCTGTGCAAAAGATTTTAAGTTTCATTAGGTCTCATTTATTTATTTTTGTTTTTATTTCCATTACTCTAGGAGGTGGATCAAAAAAGATCTTGCTGTGATTTATGTCATAGAGTGTTCTTCCTATGTTTTCCTCTAAGAGTTTTATAGTGTCTGGTCTTACATTTAGGTCACTAATCCATTTTGAGATAATTTTTGTGTATGGTGTTAGGGAGTGTTCTAATTTCATTCTTTTATATGTAGCTGTCCAGTTTTCCCAACACCACTTATTGAAGAGACTGTCTTTTCTCCCTTGTATATCCTTGCCTCCTTTGTCACAGACTAGTTGACCATAGGTGCGTGGGTTTATTTCTGGGCGTTCTATCTTGTTCCATTGATCTATATTTCTGTTTTTGTGCCAGTACCATATTGTCTTGATGACTGTAGCTTTGTGGTATAATCTGAAGTCAGGGAGTCTGATTCCTCCAGCTCCGTTTTTTTTCCCTCAAGACTGCTTTGGCTATTTGGAGTCTTTTCTGTCTCCATACAAATTTTAAGATTTTTTGTTCTAGTTCTATAAAAAATGCCATTGGTAATTTGATAGGGATTGCATTGAATCTGTAGATTGCTTTGGGTAGTATAGTCATTTTCACAATGTTGATTCTTCCAATCCAAGAACATGGTATATCTCTCCATCTGTTGGTATCATCTTTAATTTCTTTCACCAGTGTCTTATAGTTTTCTGCATAGAGGTCTTTCGTCTCCCTAGGTAGGTTTATTCCTAGGTATTTTATTTGTTTTGTTGCACTGGTAAATGGGAGTGTTTCCTTAATTTCTCTTTCAGAATTTTCGTCATTAGTATATAGGAATGCAACATACGTCTGTGCATTAATTTTATATCCTGCAACATTACCAAATTCATTGATTAGCTCTAGTAGTTTTCTGGTGGCATCTTTAGGATATTCTATGTATAGCATCATGTCAGCTGCAAACAGTGACAGTTTTACATCTTCTTTTCCAATTTGTATTCCTTCTCTGATTTTTTTCTTCTCTGATTCACGTGGCTAGGACTTCCAAAACTATGCTGAATAATAGTGGTGAAAGTGGACATCCTTGTCTTGTTCCTGATCTTAGAGGAAATGCTTTCAGTTTTTCACCATTGAGAATGATGTTTGCTTTCAGTTTGTCATATATGACCTTTATTATGTTGAGGTAGGTTCCCTCTAGGCCAACTTTCTGGAGAGTTTTTATCATAAATTGGTGTTGAATTTTGTCAAAAGCTTTTTCTGCGTCTATTGAGATGATAATGTGGTTTTTATTCTTCAATTTGTTAATATGGTGTATCACATTGATTGATTTGCATATATGGAAGAATCCTTGCATTCCTGGGATAAATCCCACTTGATCATGGTGTATGATCCTTGTAATATGTTGTTGGATTCTGTTTGCTAGTATTTTGTTGAGGATTTTTGCATCTATATTCATGAGTGATATTGGTCTGTAATTTTCTTTTTTTGTAGTATCTTGTTCTGGTTTTCGTATCAGGGTGATGATGGCCTCATAGAATGAGTTTCGGAGTGTTCCTTCCTCTGCAAATTTTTGGAAAAGTTTGAGAAGGATGGGTGTTAGCTCTTCTCTAAATGTTTGATAGAATTCACCTGTGAAGCCATCTGGTCCTGGACTTTTGTTTGTTGGAAGATTGTTAATCACAGTTCAATCTCATTATTTGTGATTGGTCTGTTCATATTTTCTATTTCTTCCTGCTTCAGTCTTGGAAGGTTGTAACTTTCTAAGAATTTGTCTATTTCTTCCAGGTTGTCCATTTTATTGGCATAGGGTTGCTTGTAGTAGTCTCTTAGGATGCTTTGTATTTCTGCAGTGTCTGTTGTAACTTCTCCTTTTTCATTTCTAATTTTATTGATTTGAGTCCTCTCCCTCCTTTTCTTGATGAGTCTGGCTAATGGTTTATCAATTTTGTTTATCTTCTCAAAGATCCAGCTTTTAGTTTTATTGATCCTTGCTATTGTTTTCTTTGCTTCTATTTCATTTATTTCTGCTCTGATCTTTATGATTTCTTTCCTTTTGCGAACTTTGGGTTTTGTCTGTTATTCTTTCTCTAGTTCCTTTAGGTGTAAGGTTAGATTGTCTATTTGAGATTTTTCTTGTTTCTTGAGGTAGACTTGAATAGCTATAAACCTCCCTCTAGAACTGCTTTTGCTGCACCCCCATAGGTTTTGGATCATCGTATTTTCATTGTCACTTGTCTCTAGGTATTTATTGATTTCCTCTTTGATTTCTTCAGTGATCTCTTGGTTATTTAGTAATGTACTTTTTAGCCTCCATGTGTTTGTGTTTTTTACTTTTTTTCCCTGTTGATTTCTAATCTCATAGTGTTGTGGTCGAGAAGATGCTTGATATGATTTCAATTTTCTTAAAATTTACCACGGCTTGATTTGTGAGCCAAAATGTGATCAATCCTGTAAAATGCTCCATGGGCACTTGAGAAGAAAGTGTAATCTGTTTTTTTTTTTGGATGGAATATGCTATAAATGTCAATTAAATCTATCTGCTCTATTGTGTCATTTAAAGCTTGTGTTTCCTTGTTAACTTTCTGTCTGGATGATCTGTGATGATCTGTGATCCATTGATCTGTGACCAATGATCCATTGGTGTAGGTGAGGTGTAAAAGTCCCCCACTGTTATTGTGTTACTGTTGATTTCCTCTTTTATAGCTGTTAGCATTTGCCTTATGTATTGTGGTGCTCCTATGTTGGGTGCATATATATTTATAATTGTTATATCTTCTTCTTGGATTGATCCCTTCATCATTATGTACTGTCCTTCCTTCTCTCTTGTAACATTCTTTATTTTAAAGTCTATTTTATCTGATATGAGCATTGCTATTCCAGCTTTCTTTTGATTTCCTTTTGCATCGAATATCTTTTTCCATCACCTCACTTTCAGTCTGTATGTGTCCCTAGGTCTGAAGTGGGTCTCTTATAGACAGCATATATATGGGTCTTGTTTTTGTATCCATTCAGCAAGCCTGTGTCTTTTGGTCGGAGCATTTAATCCATTCACATTTAAGGTAATTATCGATATGTATGTTCCTCTTACCATTTTCTCAATTGTTTTGGTTTTATGTTCGTGGGTCTTTTTCTTCTTTTGTGTTTCCCGCTTAGAGAAGTTTCTTTACCATTTGTTGTACAGCTGGTTTGGTGACCCACAACCATTCCCTCCCATCAGGAAACTTGCACAAGCCTCATAGTGGGCCTCATCCACCAGAGGGCAGACAGCAGAAGCAAGAAGAACTACAGCCCTGCAGCCTGTGGAACAAAAACTACATGCACAGAAAGATAGAGAAGATGAAAAGGCAGAGGGCTATGCACCAGATGAAGGAACAAGATAAAACCCCAGCAAAACAACTAAATGAAGTGGAGATAGGCAACCTTCCAGAAAAAGAATTCAGAATAATGATAGTGAAGATGATCCAGGACCTCAGAAAAAGAATGGAGGCAAAGATTGAGAAGATGCAAGAAATGTTTAACAAAGACATAGAAGAATTAAAGAACAAACAGAGATGCACAATACAATAACTGAAATGAAAAATACAGGATTAATCTCCAAAATATACTAGCAGCTCATGCAGCTCAATATCAAGAAAACAAACAATCCAGTTAAAAAATGGGCAGAAGACCTAAACATTTCACCAAGGAAGACATACAGATGGCCAAGAGGCATATGAAAAGATGCTCAACATCAGTAATTATTAGAGAAATGCAAATCAAAACTACAATGAGGTATCACCTCACACTGGTCAGAATAGCCATCATCAAAAAATCTACAAACAATAAATGCTGGAAGGGTGTGGTGAAAAGGGAACCCTCCTGCACTGTTGGTGGGAATGTAAATTGATACAACCACTATGGAAAACAGTATGGTGGTTCCTTAAAAAACTGAAAATAGAACTACCATATGACCCAGCAATCCCAGTACTGGGCATATACCCTGAAAAAACCAAAATTCTAAAACAGTCATGTACCATAATGTTCATTGCAGTACTATTTACAATAGCCAGGACATGGAAGCAACCTAAGTGTCCATTGACAGATGAATGGATAAAGAAGATGTGGCACATATATACAATGGAAAATTACTCAACCATAAAAAGAAATGAAATTGAGTTATTTGCAGTGAGGTGGATGGACCTAGAGACTGTCATACAGAGTGAAGTAAGTCAGAAAGAGAAAAACAAATACAGTATGCTAACTCATATATATGGAATCTAAAAAGAAAAAAAAAAAGGTTCTGAAGAACCTAGGGGCAGGACAGGAATAAATATGCAGATGTAGAGAATGGACTTGAGGACAAGGGGAGGGGTAAGGGTAAGCTGGGATGAAGTGAGAGAGTGGCATTTACATATATACACTACCAAATGTAAAATAGATAGCTGGTGGGAAGCAGCAGCATGGCACAGGGAGATCAGCCCAGTGCTTTGCAATGACCTAGAGGGGTTGGATAGGGAGGATGAGAGGGAGGCTCAAGAGGGAGAGGATATGGGGACATATGTATGCGTGTGGCTGATCCGCTTTGCTGTGCAACAGAAACTCACACAGTATTGTGAAGCAATTATACTTCAATAAAGATCTATTTTTTAAAAAAAAAGAAAATAACAAAAGACATGAAAGACATTTCACCAGAGAGGATATACATTACGGCAAATAAGCACATGTAAAGATGCTCAACATCATTAGCCTTTAGAGAACTGCAAATTAAGACCATGATGGATATCATTACACACCTATCAGAACAGCTAAAATAAAAAATAGTGACAACACCAAATACTTGGGAGGATGCAGAGAATCTGGATCTCTTGTACATTGCTAGTGGGAATATAAAGTGGTAGATCCACTCTAAAAAGCAGTTTGGCAGTTTCATAAAAAATGAAATATACACTTAGCATACAACCAAGCAATTGCATTCCTGGGCATTTATCCCAGAGAAATAGTTATGTCCACCCAAAACTTTGTCAGCAATCATTCATTGCAGCTTTATTTATAATAGCAAAAACTGGAAACAATCAAAATGTCCTAAAGCAAGTGAATGGTTGAACAGACTGTGGTAATCCAAACATGGATTACTACTCAAAAAATGAAACTATTCATACATACAACAACCTGGATGGATCTCAGGGGCATGATTCTGTGTGGGAAGAAAAAATGCAAAGGGTGACATATTATAAGCTTCCATTTATATAACATTCTCAAAATGACAAAAATATGGAGGTGAAACACACATTAGTGGTTGCAAAGGGTTAAGGATGGTGGGGAGAGGAATGAGTGTGACTATAAAGGAGTAGCAGACGGGGGATATTTGCAGTGATGGAATAGTTCTGTATCTTGACAGTGGTGGTGATTACACAAATCTACACAAATGATAAGATAACACAGAACTGTACACACAGTGTATCAATGTCAATTTCCCAGTTTTGATACTGCACTATAGTTAGGTAAGATGTAACCATTGGGGGAAATTGGATAAGGGATACTATATTTGCAACTCTCTGTGAATCTATAATAATTTCAAAATTAGAAGTTTTTTTTAATTAATATATGAAAGTTCACAGTGGTGAGAACCTGGGTTAGACTGGGTTGGGTTTGAACTTCTGGAATGGGAAAGGAGCAAGCACATATTTTTGGTGTGTGGGGAGAGGGGGAGAGCAATTGGAACAGACATTTGAATTTCAGAAGAAGTGGCTTACAATATTTCTTCCCTCTTGGTGGCAGGAAGTGGCTGGGAGGCTGCAAAAGCCTGGAAAGCCTTAGGCTCCAAGTATTGCTTACACTGTAGTTCCTGGACCCTAGGTTGTCCCCCACCCCACCATGGGGTTACTCTCTAACCAGGATGCAGCCAGCCCCTCAGTGCTGTGATACCCTAGAAATTAATCTGTGCTGGTCCTTGGCAAGTCTCTAGACCAACTTCTCCTTTGACAAATGGGGAGCTGAGGCTCAGAGAGGGGCAGCAACTTTCCCAGTGTTACACAGGTAAACTAGTGCCTCAGGGTGGGGGATGCAAATAACCCTGACATCTGTGTGCAGATTGGTATTGACAATGGAATGGTGGGAGGATAGTAAGACAGGGTGCAGGGAGACCAGTTAAGGGCTATGGAAATAGTCAAGGTGTCGAACAAGAGGACTCAGGATTAAGAGATAGATTGCTTCAGGGGGCATGAGAGTAAGGGAGGTGTCCAGACTGATCTCAGCTTTCTGGCTTATGCACTAGTTGGATGGGGCCACCATTTTACTGTGACATGGGGTGGGGACAGGGACTACTCAAAATAACTGAATTTTGGAGAACTATGGATTTCATCTCAGATATGCTCCGTCTGAGGTCCCTGGGAGACATCCAGGGGTTGTCTAGGACACCCTGGCCTACTTGACTCTTGAGCTCCAAGAAGAGGTTTGCATTGGTCACTGGAATAACCTTAGAACGAGGCAAATACATGAAAAGATGTCAAATTCCGTAATGCATAATGAGAACAGCTAAACCTAGTTGGTAAAAAATCACAAAAGGAGGAATTGTTTACAAAATTCCAAAATAGATGATCAGGTTAGAAAGGTAGCCAAAGAATTGGGTAGGGGAGTTATTAAAGTAACATTGATTCCTGCTGTCATGTTAATAGAATAGAGGTAGAAAACTGAGAGTCAAAGTCACCCTCTAGTAAACATACAATCAATAAAAAGTGTGTAGTTCTCGGGTCAGTTCAGTGACTCTCTACAGTCTCTCATTTTCCCAGCCAGATTGCGCCCTGACCCCAGTGTCTCCTTTATGGAAATTCTGGAGCTGTACCACCTCTTCTCACATCCAGCGGGGAACCAAGATTCAGGGCTGGGCAAACTGGCACAGAAACCCTTTGGTTCATCCAAGTCCACTGTCCCAGGTCCCAAGTCTGCTTTTATAGATCCATTTGCATGTTAATTTACATTGTTCTGCAAACCCTGGCTTCTCCTTTAAAAGGCTAGTGCCTCGGGCCTCCCTGGTGGCGCAGTGGTTGAGAGTCCGCCTGCCGATGCAGGGGATGCGGGTTCGTGCCCCGGTCTGGGAGGATCCCATGTGCCGCGGAGCGGCTGGGCCCGTGAGCCATGGCCGCTGGGCCTGCGCGTCCGGAGCCTGTGCTCCGCAACGGGGGAGGCCACAACAGTGAGAGGCCCGCATACCGCAAAAAAAAAAAAAAAAAAAAAAGGCTAGTGCCTCTTTTTCTCTACCATTCTCTTCTCTTCACTCATACCCTTAAGCAATGTAGGCTCTAATGATGAAAAAAGGGATCCTCTTGTCTTTGGGGTCCCTAAGCTCCTGTATTTATTCAAAATTTAGTTGCTGAGGCCTGAAATTCATTACGGAAGCACAGGCTGCCCTTAAGGACTGGAGGTTATATCTTATTTTCCTGCCTCCATCCCCTTACACAGCCCATAAATATGGGGAGGGGGGCACAAGCCACCTTCACAAGGCTTCCAGGCTAGAAGCTGAGCTGGTGGGGTAGGGGGAGAAAGATTGGGGTCCAAAAACTTATATATCCAGCCTAGGACCCAGCTTCCTAGGGAGAAGCCCAGCAATCAGAACTCTCCGCAACTCTGTTGGAGTTACCTGTTTATTAGAGCACATGGCTGGATAATAGAGATCCTTAACTGGTAGAGGATGAGTCCTTCTCCCTAACCTGGAAGTCAGGAGAGGCCTCATGGAACAACGGTTTGGGGACTTACACCACCCTGGCTTTGTGGCACAGATGAGAAACCCTTCATACATCTGCCCTGCTGGGGAGACTCTAGGATAAGGAAAAGACAAGCCCTCAGGTTTGGAGATGCCTCTTCATCAAAGTGCTTCTATATCCACTCTTTGCTTAAAACTGACACACCAGCTGAGAGGCTACCTTGAGAGTCCTGAACCCTTATTTCAATGAATATTAAAAAATAGAGATCAGGTGATCCCTCTGTTCCCTCCCATTAGGTCTAATCAACCTGCACCAAACCACACTGCACACTGGGGCTGCCTCCTGAGACAAGGTCCTGTTCACTCAGGGACTCATACATTCCACTCCAGCTCCTCTGCACAGCCTCTTGCTGAGCACTGTTGTCTTTTTCTTCTGCTGCTGCTGCTCTTGTTGCTGATATGGCTCCACTGGAACCGAAGCTCCCATACATACCCACCCCAGGGATACTCAAGACTCATACTAGAATCTCAGGGTGACAAAGGTGTATGGGTTGCTCTGTACGGAACAGAGGAGGCATGACTGCGTTGATACCTGTGGTCACCAGCCTCCAAGATGGCCCCCAGTGATGATCCCCTCCTGGTATTCAAGACCTTGTGTCATCTCTCCAACATTGGATAGAGCTGGCCAAGTAGTCAGTAGGCTATTACAGAAGTGTCAGTGTGTCTTCCAAGGGTAGGTCATAAAAGACATTTCAGCTTCTGCCTTGCTCTTTTGGATCACTTGTTCTCAGGAAAGCTAGCTGCCATGTGATAAGAACACTCAAGCAGCCCTACAGGAGGTCCATGTGGAAAAGAACTGAAGCCTCTCACTGACATTCAGCACTAACTTGCCAAGTGTGTGAGTGAGCCATCTTGGGAACAAATCTTCCAGTTCCATCAAACCTTCCTATTGGCCAGCCACAATATTTTCTGCAACTTAATGAAAGACTTCCATCCAGAGCCAGACAACAAAGCTGTTCCTGGATTTCTGATCCACAGAAACTGTGAAGATGATAAATTGTTCTTTTAAGCTGCTAAGTTTTGGCATAATTTAGTACACAGGAGTAGATAATTAATGCAGTATGTTTTCACTTCTCTTTGATAAATACCTAGCAGTAGAATTGCTAGGTCATATGAAAAGTGTATGCTAACTTCATAAGAAGCTACCAAACTGTTTTCCAAAGTGGTTGTCCCATTTTACCTCCTACCTACACCATATGCCAGTTCTAGTTCCTTTTTCCTAAGACCCACCTCACCAAAGATAAATAACCTTGCCTTTGATTATAGGACACAGGACGGTGTATGACCCCAGTTGCACCAAGCTGTTATACCTTCCTGCATATCTCCCCTTCTTTATGAACCAACCAGTGGGCCATTGCCAGGGTTGGGGTGAATCTCTGGTCTTTCCACAGGGCAGGGAACTACCTCCCAACTGATCATGTTCATGGCCATGGGAATCATCCAGTACTTTAGAGTTGACAAAGCTCTTTTCCATATGTGACCAGAGTTCCTCCAGGCCTCACCAGCCCAGGCACACAAATGAGACTGCATTAATAGGAAAAACACACATTTCATGGACTTGTACCCTCACCTGCAGACCATGGGTTCTCCAGGGCCCCTCAACTTGCCCCAGTTACTTCTGAAATTCTGCAGACTATCCCACATGAGCCTAGCACTAAAAAGCCAAGTCCTTAGAAGTCACATGGGGGCAGCACCTGTCCACTGCCCCTGTCATAATGCCCTAAAGATCATAACATTGGTTTCTCCTAAATTCCATCTCTTCATCCCCTTCACTCCCCAGGTTGCCAACCCCATAGCATGGTAGGTCTGAGTATCCTGCAGAATTTTGGAGAGGACCCTTGAGATAGATTCTATTGGTGCCCTTCCCAGATCCCCTTTCTCAGGCCAGTGTAAGTGTCCAGCAACTGCTACAAAGGCTGTTCCCTTCTCCTGAGAATTGCCCTTGACTGATGTGTGACCCTGGGGGGTTATATACTCCCTACCCTCCTCCCAACAACTGATTGGCACAGGGGGTAAAAGCCTGCCCTGCTTCCCTCAGAGTGGGACAACTCTGTCCATTCACGCCCCCAGAGTTTCCTGTGGGATCAGGGTGAGGCTAGACTCCAGCTAAGATTCTCTCCTTGTTGAGCATCTTACCCTGCCCTGTCCTGCTTCCCTCTCTTCCTTTTATTCTTCTCTGAGAGCATGCCCTCAGTAAATCAGCCTCTTACTCTAGGAAAAAACACATGCTTCTCCCAACTTTGGGTTCAGAACCCTGTCCCAACCGTACTTAGGCCCCAGAACCTCACAAAGACCCTCATGAAATCAGCTCCTGCATCTGCCTCTCTGTGCACCTGAGGGGCAGCCCATGGGCCTGGCAAGAGTATAGATACCACACCATCCTTCTCCCTCTACTCTTCCTCATGCTGCTCCATCTCTCCCCCAGAAGCCCACCAACCAGCCACTACATGAACCTTTTCCGCCTTTGAATCATTTCTTGCAACACTGGCTTCCTGCTAGATTCCATATGAATGGTGTACTCATTTGACTTTCAAAACAATCCTTTTCAATCGCTATTATTAACTTTCCTATTCCACCAGTGAGGAAGCCAGAAACAATTCACCGCAAAGCTAATGAAGCTTAAGCTCACTTGCCTGAGCCCCTTCCAAAGTCCTGCAATTTTGTAATCATAGTTTTATATTCTTCTGCTTACAGAGGGTTCCCAACTTGTAACTGCTCCAGGCTCCACGAAACCTAACTCTGCTCTTGGAGAAACTGAGGCTCTGAATGGTAAGGCACTTGCCCCAGGACACAGACTTGATGAACAACTGAAGCAGAACTTAACCAAAGTTTGCTGCCTCCCAAGTTCTTTTCCTGTGCTCCATCCTACAATGAATCTCTGAAGCTCCCCCAGGTCCACAGAGGTGGTCTCCAGGACCCAACCCTTGGCCTCATCCCTCAACCCTCAGCATCCCCTTCTTCTCTGACACATTATTATGGGAGCCTGACAGGCTAGAATGTGCTTGGGCAGAGATACATTTAAATATCAGGGTGGAAGAGTGTCTACACACTTGCCTTCAGTGATACAGATACCCACAGGGCCTTACAAAGCCTGAAATAAGCCCTCTGTCTGCCTGTGTCTTCTCCATCAACCCAGGTGACAGGCTGATAGAATACCTGGGATGGAGGGGTACGGGGGCACTGCAGAAGTTGGACTGTGTATCAGTTAGATTTTCCTGTGTAGCAAACCACTTCAAAACTTCGTGGCCTAAAACATAACTATTTAGCTCACAGTTCTGTGGGTCAGCACTTTGGGCTTTGCTGGGCAATTTGCTCTTGACTCAGCTCCCACGTACATATGCAGTCAGCTGCTAGGTTGGGTGGGACCTGGCATCAGCTGGCATGAATCATCTCTCTTCTACTTGGTCTCTCTTATCCTCCAGCGGCCAGCCTGAGATTGTTCCCTGGCAGCTGGGCAGAATTCCAAGACAGTGAGTGGAATTGATCAAAACCTCTTGAGGCCTAGGCTCAGGACTTAACACACCATCACTTTTACCACATTCTATGGCCCAAAGCAAGTGAAAGACCAGCTATTATGGTTACTTTTTGTGTCAAATTGGCTGGGTCACTGTGCCCAGATAGTTGGTCAAACATTATTCTGGATGTTTCTGTGAAGGTATTTTTTTTGGATGAGATTAACATTTAAGTCGGTGGGCCTTGAGTGAAGCAGATTGCTCTCTACAGTGAGGGTGGGCCTTATCCAATCAGTTGAAAGCTAACCCCCTGCCCTACCCCCCTACTCTCCCTTACTTCTCCCCCACGCCCTACCCCACAAGCAAGAAGGAATTCTGCCAGCAGACTGCTTTGGGCCTCAAATGCAACTCTTCCCTGAGTTTCCAGCTTGCAGCCTACCTGGCAGATTTTTGGACTCACCAAGTCTCCACAAGAGTGTGAGCCAATTACTTAAAATCTCTCCTCAATCTCTCTCCATAGATGGATAGATAGGTGATAGATAGATAGATGATAGATAGATAGATAGATAGATAGATAGATAGATAGATAGATGATAGATATGGAGAGAGAGAGAAAGAGAGAGAGATCAACCTCCTGTTGGTTCTTTTTCTCTAGAGAACTCTGACTAATGCACCAGCCCAGATTCAAGGAATGAGAAATAAATTCCTTATAGAAGCTGCAAAGCCACATTGCAAAGGGAGGGAAATGTTACAGCCATCCGTGCTGATTATCTATCACAGTCTGGGTTTAGGAATGGGACAGATTTCATGGGGGTTCTGCTGGGCCAGTCAGGTGGAGCTTCCAGTCACCCCCCACCCCTAATTGGGTATCAAAGACTTCAGGAACAAAACTATTTTGTAAGCCTCCCTGAGCAGGGAGCGACTCCACACATGGATTTTGGAGTATGTCCCCCTGTTCAGACTAGGGGCTCCCTGAGGGCTGTGCTGTATTTTGCTATCTAACTCAGGACTCAAGGTAGAATGGAGAGTTCAGGTGGAAGAAAACTGTCCTACTCCCCCTGCAGGATGCAACAGGTTCTGAAAGCAGCCAATAGCCTGATTCCTTCAAAAGTCCCCCAAGGTGGTTGGCACCATAGCTAGGATATACAGGGCCCTGTAAGTGATCCTCAAGGGAATGAACAACTGAATGACTGGATTATGCTCTATTCTGAACCATGCAGCCTTCAGTGCTGAAGCCTGAGACATCTGCTCCCAGTTATGCAAAGTGTCCCAGGTCCCAAGTGACCAGGACAAGGAACACGGGGCTCAAACCTGCCCAGCCCACTTTGCAGTCCCCTTGAGTGCTCTCCACACTGACTCTGTCCTGTCTGCCTCTCCTCAGCACACCCTGCTCCCACAGCTTGACCAGTGGACTACCTCCCAACTCCTGACCCCAGTCTGTCTCCTGCTTACCCCTTTCCAGGCTCTGCAAGCCACATATAGGCCTTTGGTAAGGAAGCCAAGTATTGCTGTATGTGCATGTCCTGCAGGCTCCCCCTTCCTCCAGACATGGCTCTGGGCTCTGGGTAGACTTGGGAAGTGGGAAGTATTCAGAGGAGTGAATGCAGCAGGTGGGCAGGTGGAACAAGTCAACCTATGAGACACCGAGGCAGGGCCTCACCTGCCCAGAAGTCCCATGACAACAGGGACTGGCTAAAAACTAGTGGAAGACACTGGACCCACAAGCTCTGAGTTTCAGGCTCCCATTTGTCACAAACCTGTTGTATGATCTGGGGGTATCACTTTGCTTCTGAGTTTCCCCATGTGTTGAGTGGAGAGGATAGCCATCTATAGCAGGTTCTATAGGTACCCTGCTCACTTCTTTGGGATCTTACCACTTCAAGAAGCTCCAGATGCCTCCCAACTGCAAGTCTGCACTGGAGAGCTTTCATTCCAGAGCTGCAGAAAGCCAGGTAGCAGGCTGCAAGTGCCAGGGAATTAACACCCTTTGGAGAAGCCCTCCATCTGTGACTCGCAGGAGTTGGTGGGTAAATACCCTAGCTCCCTCGCCCTTCAGACAGGATAATCTGTGGCATGTGTTCCACCCTGAAAGCCAGAGCTCCCCAGCAGGTTTAAGTTCCAGTTGCCCACAGCTGTAACTGGCTCCATAACACATTCTGTATGGACTGCTTTCCTTCCCTGTCTCACTTCCCTACTCCCTCCCAGTGCAATGAACTGTTTGCACTCAAATTCTTATCTCTTATTTTGGGGGAGCCCTAACTAAGACAACATCCCAGCCCTGTCTGTGCTACAGTCAGCCTGTGATCAAGATGATGGCAGAGGCTACCAGCAGGTGTCTGACCTAGGACTGGGTAAGGGACTTCCCAGCTCTCATCTCTACTCTGGACCCAAATGCCACAGGGAGGTGTCACAGAATGTTAGTGGGATGTCCCCTGTCATTCAGGAATGACAGCCGAGGCCTGAAACTGAAAAAAGGAGATGCTTAGTACTCATATTCTGAAATGAGCCACCAGTGAGTCACCAACAGCTGGGCAGGCAACTCCTGGCTTACTAAGAGGCAGCACAACCTGCTTTTCCACTGTTTTACCTAAAGAGAGTGGGTGGGGTGGGGTGGGGTGGGGGTACACAGGGAAGTACACTGCCAGCATGACAGGATTTCTTCTCACTCCCTAAAGCAAGAGAGGGAGGGGCTCCAAGACAATCAGGAGAATATTCATTGTGTCAGTTTGAAAATTTCTCCAGACCCGGCCCTGCCCCTCTGCTCAGACCAGCTACTCTACATTCTGTCCATTTTACATCTCTAACTCATCCCTTCTCTCCACCACCATGATCCCCATTTGGGCTCCCGCCATCTCCTGCCCAGCATCTTCAGCAGCCTCCTTTCTGGCCTCTCTGTCTCCTCTCTCAGCTTCATGCCCACCCCAATCCATCCTTCTAAAGTGGATCTTTCTGAAACAGGCCATCAAACTACAATGGGCCAAAGGCTGCCTGTGGCCTGTTTTTGCACAGCCTGTGAGCTAAAAATGGTTTCTACATTTTTACATGTTTTTTAAACAAAAAGAAAAAAACTATGTGACAAAGATATTTCCAACCTCTGTTCTAAAGCATAAATCTCATCCCACTTAAAGGAGTGGTCTCATTCCACACACTCACCCCTACACGCCCTATGCCTGCTTTCTGTGCCTGAAACATCCACACTTTCCTCTCCTGTTTGTCTGGTCAACTACCTGCAGTTCAAGTCTCATTCTAAGTGTCCCTTTCACTGGACCTTGACCTATTGGCCTCGGACCATGCTTGACTTCTCCTGCTCTAGTCCATATGATAGGGGTTGGCCCCTACAGCCTCCTGTACAGATTGGATCACAGCTGGGTTTGGCCAATGGAGAGAAGATAGGAAGGCAAGAAGAAGGAAGATTCCAATGGTATTTCTTCCCAGGGTCTCCAACCATGCCTGGGTCTTCTCCACAGCTCCAGCTCCCACTGGCTGACCTGAACCTCAATAATACCATCTCCTCCTTTCTCCTCTTCTCCAAGGTGGTAACAGATTCCTGTTGTTGCTAATCTCTGAGTTGCCCCTGGTAGACTTCTCAGCTCTTTCATTAACTGTGTAGTCAATTCCTTGCATTTAATTACCTCAGTTTAAAGCCTGGTATTAATTTTCCTGGTAGGACTCTAACCAATACACCATTCCTCCAGGCACCACTGATCCCAGGGGCTCAGGCGCCTGATACTACTCAAATAACACCCTTCACTCATTGCTTCAACAAGCAACTATTGGATGCCTGCGGTGTTCTAGAATGGGGGTCAGCAAACCACGGCCTGCTGGCCAAATCCAGCCCACTGCCTATTTTGGAAATAAATTTTTATCGGAACACAGCCATGTCCATTCATTTACATATTGTCTATGGCTGCTTTCAAAGGCAGAGATGAATAGCTGCAAGACAGACCATGTGTCCCACAAAGTGGAAAATATTTACTGTCTGGTTGTTTTACAGAAAATGCTCTGTAGGCCCTTGCTACTCAAAATATGGTCCTGGGACCAGCAGTCTCAGCTTCACCTGGGAGCTTGTTAGAACTGCACCATCTCAGACCCTGCCCCAGACCTGCTGAGTCAGAATCTGTATATCAACAAGATCCTCGGGTTGATGCATGAGCACATTAAAGTTTGAGTAGCACTGTCTTAAGAAGTCACCCCCTTATCATAGCACTCCTCATGCTTATCAGGAATTATTGACTAATTAATTGTCCTTCCTACTAGAGGAAAGCATAGGGATTATTCATGTATTGTTTTCCTTTGGATTCCCAGCACCTGATAAGGTACCTGGCCCATAGAAGATGAATGCAATGATTCTATGACAAATATAGTTGAAGAGAACCATGAAAACTAAAGGAGGAGAGAGCTTCAAAAAGAGCAGTTATCGGGACTTCCCTTGTGGTCCAGTGGTTATAACTCAGCACTTTCACTGCTGTTAGTTCCTGCAAGCCTCGTGGAGCTGCCAAAAACAAACAAACAAACAAACAAAAAGAGCGGTTATTTTTTATACACCAAATTGGCAAATATCATGTGGCCTTGAGAGAATATTCATACCAGCTATGAATAAACCTGGTTGCTGAGGACAGAAGTAGGAGAAAAAAAAGAGTAGGAGAAAAAGTAGGAAGAAAAAAAAAGAAAAATCAGGAAAACCTACAGAAAAAAAGAAGTGTCAAAAAGTTTAGACACGTTTTAGATGTCCAGTCTAGACCCTTGCTACTCAAAATATGGTCTACACGCCAGCAGCTTCAGAATCACCCGAGAGCTAGTCAGAAATGCAGAATCCCAGGTCTCACCCAACATGGACTGAATCAGAATCTGCATTTGAATAAGAGCTTTAGGGAATTCAAGCACATGGTACACTCTGATACCCACTTGTCCAGGCAACCAGAGAACTCACTTCTAGCAGCACCACCTGGGTTGGTAGCATGGTCTGCTACTAATGAAAGAGCTGCATTTTCCCCCTAACTGGGGCTCCATCCTGGTGAGACAGCAAGGCCCAGGCTGTCCCCATTAAGAGGGAAGATTTCAGCAGCTCCTTCCAGGCCCTGGCTGGCCCTGAGCCCAGTGCCCTGGCAGCTCCCCAGTCAAGGAAACAACTCACTTCCTCCTCCAAGAGCCACAGGGCGTGCTCAGAGGGGAAACATTTGAGAGTTTTCCACTCCCCCAGTTATAAGCTCTTTCCAACACGAATAAAGATGCATCTGTCTGGCTCAGGTTTATTCATAACTGGTATTTATTTATCCATCCATTGGTGCCTCTAGGTACCTGGTACACTGACCAGGTGGAAGGAAGGCAGGGGATGGAGAGCATTGGGTAGGCTCCATTAGAGAAGGAGGGAGGAAGAAAAGCCAGGAGGTTGGTTACTGCCTCTGCATCCTTAATCTGCCTGGAGCTGCTCCAGGCCACATCTGGAGGTCACATCTGGAAGCAGTGATGCCACTGGACTTTGCAGAGCAGCAGGCATAAGGAGGGAGAGAGGAGTGGGGAGCCGTACTGACCTCGGTCCAAACCACCCAGGAGTTTTCCTTTGGAAGATTAAGCATGAAGACTAACTTCTCCCACCACACTGCCCCCACTCTGACTCCCAACTCTCTGAGCCCAACATCTGAGCAAGCACAGAACAGCCATGAGTGAATGCCCCACAGTGTGGCTCTCCTGAGGCTTCCCCAACCCCAAATTGTAGGGACTCTGGACAGGCCATGCTCTCTCCCTCTGGGTCCTTCTTTTTCTCCCACCCCCTAATAGCAGCTCTTTCCCTCAAACCCTGAATCTTCCTCTTCCCACTTCATGCTCCCTCCTAGTGAGACAGGAGGGAAGGGGGCAGGGAACAACCTTTAAAGGAATGACAGACAGAGCCATTGAGAATATGATAAAAACTGGTTAGAACCAAGTAGGTCCAAAATGGTGGAAGATTCCACCTCCAGGAGACCTTGAGGCTCATTATGTGCTCATTGTAATATATTATCATGCTAAATGACACAGCACCATGACAGTTCCAAGGCCATAAAAGTGTAAAAAGTGTGCAGTGGCCCAGTTCCTGGAAATTCCTGTCCCTTCCCCAAAATAGTTGGAATAATCCTCCCACTCTTTGCCTATGATATTACCCAGCCCATAAAAACTATCCACCCATATTTCCGGGCCACTCTCACCTTCTGAGGGGGCTCATACTCGGTGGAGTGTGTATCTCCCAGGGCCGCTCTCACCTTTTGAGACAGACCATGCTCTACCTATGGAACGTGTTTCTTTGCTTTCACTTTACTATGGCTCACTCTTGAATTCTTTCCTGTGAGAAGCCAAGGACACTCACTTGGCAGCCCATCCCAGGAACTTGCTCGAGATCTGGGATATGACCATCCTCTCACTCCCCATTTTCCTGCAACCTCTTTACAAAGGGTATTAATAAATCTATCTACTTCTTACCTTTGCCTCTCGCTGAATTCCTTCTTTGCCGAGACATAAGGAACCTGAGCTTCATTAAGCCCTGAGACAAGTTGTGCAGTTTCAGTTGGAAGATTGAGGGTTCGAGTCCCATTTGAGGTGTGACTGGGTTTGAGTGAGTCCCATCTCTGAGGTGCGTTTCCACTAGGTCCCTCCTGGCCACCATCCCTAGGTGGCTAACATCTCTTAAATTAAAAATAAAACCAAGCTGTAAAACCACTAATAAGTGTTCATCCAAAAGAGTTTACAAAATGCTTCCACATACTATGCCTCTCAATTTATCATCTAACAGCCCTACAAGGTTAGAATTCCTCTACTATAGAGGGGAACACCGAGGCCAGGAAATGTTAAAGGACTTAACAAGATCTCCTAGCCTATAGATAGCAGGACCCAATGCACACCTAAGCTGGCATCTCCCAAAACCTCCAAGGCCCTTCCAGAGTAGGGCTCCAAATCAGACAGGTCTTTCACCAGCAGCCACCTGCTGACATCCTAGCTCTGTGAATGGTTTTCTCCCTTGCCTGGCCCTGTCAGGCCCCAAATTCAGAGATTTCTTTCCTCCCCATTTCCTCTATTGTCCCCCATCCAGGTCTACCCCATCTTAGAGTCTGGGCAAACATCCTATCCTTCTCTTCCCAGTCACTACTGTGCTTGCTTTCCAGCCAGCCTCCCTGCCCTTGTGGTTCTTCTCTTACTGTTTCATGTTCTACCAACCACCCTCAAACCCTCTGTGATAAATTAATTGCAAACATGGCCACAATTATTGTCTTCCTGTATCCACACCCTTTGCAATGTGACTTTGTACCTCCTCCCATCAAGAGGCAGAATCTATTTCCCCACTCCTTGAATCGAGGTTGGCCTTGTGAATTGCTTTGGTCAATAGAATATGGTAGAAGTGACAAAGTGCCAATTCTGAGTAGGCTTCAAGAGGCCATGTGCATTTCCACTTCTCCTGGAAATCTGTCCAGCCACCATGTGAACAAACCCAGGCTAGCCTTCTGATGGATGAGAAACCAAGTGGCCCAGGACCCCCATTGGCCCAGCCAATAGCTAGCCAAATGCCAACCATATGATGAGGCCGTCCTGAATCAAGCAGTCCCTAGCCAACTCATTAGCTGACCTAATATGCATGAGGGAACCACCATAATCAGCTAAGCCAGCCCAGACCAGAAGAATCACCTAGCCGATGGATAGATTAATGAGAAATAATCATTGTGGTATTAAACCACTAAATTCTGGCTTACACAGCAAAAGCAAACTGATATACCATTTGTCACCTGCTCACTGACTCTCAGAAACTTCCCAGACCAAACTCCTCATCCATGTATTCAAAGCCTTCCTAATGAAGTTGATACCTCAGTTTCATTTACCACAATTTCTCCAAAGCCTGGTCTCCACAGTGTCCCCTGATATTTCTTGCTCTTCCCATCCTTGAACCTCTCACCCTTACTCCTCCACATACACCCTGAATACCATTTCATCCTCCTTTCTCCATCTCTCAAAATTATGTCCTTCCTTCAATACCTCACTATGGAGTCTTCCATGTTAGTGTTTCTTGTTGTTCTAATGTCTTTTGTACTTTTAGTCTCAAACTTTGCTCTAATTTGCTGTGCTTGCCAAAGAAGCACTTAATCATATCCTTATCTTGCCTTGCTTTATTCCTCATTGGCTCATATAGTTCATTACAGACCAGGAAGAACAGATAAACTTGGCCTCATATGTCTGCACAGATCAGTCAGTAGAAGATGACTGCAGAGACATCTGCCGGAAAGATTGCTGTGATTGATTAGTTACGTCTGCCATTGGTGCAGCCAAGAGGTCTCCCAGCATACAGGTGAATATTGGCCTTTCATGGTCTAGTACAGGGACTCTTGAACTTTTTGTCTGATGAAATGTATAAAATAAAATACATCCGATTACAAAGGAAGCCAATTATATTGAAATGCTTTTATCAAAATATTTTAAAATATATAATGCTTCATCTTTGATATACTATACAACAAGATCTAGTGGGGGGGGACAGTGTCTAATAACTACTGTGATTTTGAAGTATAAATGATCTTTCAAAATATTTATAACTGTACTGTAACGTGAAAATATTTGTGGCTTCTCTTGGGAACAAAGACTCAACTGTGTAATTTGTTGCCTACACCCATAAATAAAGGAAACTTTTGATTTAATTTAGAGCAAAATATAGATGTAATTTTTTTCTAGCTATGTTTCATGGATCCCCTAAATTTTATCCAAGAACCCTAAATTAAGAATCCCTGGTCTAGCCTGTAATACACATAAAAGACAGGGGTTGCTTTCAAATTGACTTATATCCCTGAGAGGGATCAAAGCTAGATATATAGTGGATTATCACCATGTAAAATGTTGTAAAAGAAGACAACCCACTGTTATCATGTAGGACCTATAGGGGCCTGACACCAGGCTAAGGACTGCGGTCTGTATTTCCAGTGTACCTTTTCTGCTCCATATCGTGGCTTCATCAGTTTCCTTCCCCTCATAGGAGCAAGGCCTCAGGCACCTATTAGGACACACTTCCCTTCACTCCTGGCCCAGGGGATTCCACCAGGGGATTCCTCTTTGTCTCCTAGAACCCACTGCCTTCCCCACTGTCTTGTTTGGGCCTCTCTGCCTAGCCCTGATGAACCAACATGGCAGAGCCCCTCTTTGCTCAGCAAACTTTCAGGCTTGCCCTGGGCCTTAGCCCTCCCTTAGCCCCACACTCTGGAGTAAGAGGGGCAGGTCTGCCATAGCCCTTGCACTTCTCAGGTCCCCAACCCAGGTCCTTTATTATCTAGGTGTGGAATTCAACCCAAACCTTGCAGCATTCCCTTATCATTGTAAAAATGAGTGTGTCGAACACTCTTTGTGTACCACCTCAAAAACCTTTTGGCCAAGCCTCTTCCTCCAGTCAGTGCTGAGCTGACCTGTTTCAGGAAGCCTTCAACCTAACCTGAGCATTCTCCAGTACAGCAGAATGAGACCTCAAGGGAGCCTGCCTGGCTCTCATGCATGATCAGTACAGAAATATGGGGAAGTATGAGTCAGTGGGGTTTCCCATGACCAATGGGAGGTAAGAGCCAATGGATGAATGCCTCTCCCTTTTGCTCCTCAGCAGAGAGTTCTGAGACACATTTCAGAAGGCTCCTCGAAATGTCATGGTGGCATCAAGACACTCATAGCATTGACCAACCTGGTGACACATCTTGTATTGGCTCTTCTACTTTCCCTGTTGCACTCCTCCTCTCTCTCCTTCCTGCTACCTAGGATCACATCCCCAAGGAAACTATCTGCTCCCAAGCCTTTGTCTCAGGTTCTACTTAGGGAGACCCAGGTTAAGACAACAGAGAACAAAGGGTCAGAGAAGTTGTCACTTGTTCAAGATCACACAGCTTATAAGTGGCCAAACCTGATCTGTCTGATGAAGTAGTAAATACACATTCGATGTGACTTGGCTGATTGATTGATGTCTCTCTTAACACAGCTCTGAAGATCCCAACAGGAAGGGTGTGAGGATGTGTAAAAAAATTGTATTTAATTTTTAATTATCCAGGTTATACTAGAACACATTCTCCATGTGAAGAATTGAAAACATTACAGATAAGTCCCTTTGGCTGTCTCCCACTCTAATTCCTAATTCCAGTACTGGCTGCTAGTAACATGAGTGGTTTCCATTTGTAGAATTTCAGGAAGCTGCACACTTATGATATGTGCACTTTTTGCATGTATGTTACCCTAGGTAGACAGCCTGTCATCATTGTTTATTCAGTCTCCTCAAGAAGCTCTGAGTCTAGAGGGGAGATGGGGAGGTAAATAAACTGGATACTAAATGGTGACAAGACTAAACCAAAAGCCTGAACAACATCAGTAGGAGCTAAAAGGAAAGTGGTCTGTCCTCCTTTAGGGGAAAGAAAAGGCTTCCCAGAATGGGTGACTGGTAGATGAACCCCAAAAGATAGCTGGGTGTTCACCGGGTGAACAGGAGGAGAAAAGAGAACAGGGAAGTGGAACAGGCAGTGCAGTCAGAGAAAACTGAGTAAGGCATGGGGTGTAAAACAGTCTGACATATTAGGGGTCTTAACTATCAACATCACTGGAATCCTGGGTGTGAGGTGAGATGCCAGGGAGGAATGATGGTAGGGATAGAATAAGATACTTAAATAGTTAGTTGAGGAATCCAACTAGGGGAATAAAGACAGAAAGGGAATTTTAAGGGAGTTTGGAAGACTGTTGTAACCTAATGACCACTCAAGAAAAGAATCTAGTAACCTAGCAACAACCTACAGTACCTTGAAGGAAGACCAGGTGCATTCAAGCACCAGGCACACTCAAGCCACAAGTTTTGATAGTTAAAACACAAGACAATAAATATGGGGTCTGACTCTTGTTGCATGAAGTCAGGGAGTTAATAGTCCTGAAGAGTAGCATTTCTGCATGTAGCCAAGACAGAAACATAGGAAAAAGAGGAAAGAAACTAGGTGAAAGGGGACATTATATGGAAACTTGAAATGAATTACCATATTTTAGTCTATGTCACCACACTTCTGCTAATATACATATGATTTAAATAGTGCCATGATAGTCCTGGTTAGACCATATAGGGTCAAAGGAGGAACTAACGATGTAAGCTTTGATGTCCACCCAAGAATGAGGAAGAATGTGGTCTCCTCCTCTCCCCACTTTTTCTTTGATTACAAAAATGTAACCCTCTTTGTTCTCAGGGCTGCACTCCCCTGCTAGCCCACTTGTATCTCTCACTAGCATCCTAAGCTAATAAATTCACTCTTTGCATGTCACTTTGCCTCAGGCTGAATTCTTTCTGCAATGAGACAAAAGAACATGAGCTTCAGTAAGTCCTGACACCAGGTGAGTGGTTTCAATTAAAAGATAATGGGTTTAAGTCCTCTCCTAAATCAGGGGTCATGGGTTCAAGTCCTAATCTGAATTCTGGCTGGGTTCAAGTCCCAGCCTGTGGGTTCAAGTCCCAATCTGAGTTTTGGCTGGGTTTGAGTCCCATCTGAGAAGGAGTGTGGTTTCAACGATGCTGGAGAGGTTGGCATAGCTGGCATGATGAAAGTAGACCAAAACATAGGGCTTAGAGATTATCCTAAGGGTAATGGGAAGCCATCGAAGAGTTAGGTCAGAGGAGGGCATGATTGGATTGGGGATCAAGAAGGATAGTTCTGACTACAGAATAACGTGGGTTATGTTGGAGATAAATGACCAAGACTAGGGATGGGGAGTGGGAGTGGGAAGCTATTGCATTAACTCAGGCAAGAGCAAGAGATGATGAATATCGGAACAAAGGCAGTGGCAACAAGGTTGGAGGAAAAGAGACAATGCTAGCAATACTCAGGAGGTAAAATTAACATGGCTTGATGATGGATTGGAAGTGAGGGAGAGGGAAGTTAAAGCCTAAGTTCTGGCCTGCGTGCCCCACCCATACCCCAGACATGGGGGGTTAGGGGACTAAATTACATCTATTAAAATTCAAAATGTGCATCCCCTCTGGCCCAGCACTTATACATCTAGCTATGTACCCAGGAATCATAAAAAAGGGTATTCACAGCAAGATTGGCTAAAACACTGAAAATTGAAAAAAAAAACAACCTGAAATCCCATTGAGAGGACAATGACTAAATAAACCAAAACACGAATATGTGTAGTATTAAATACTAAGCATCAGTGAAAAGAATAGGGTGGAGAAAAGAAGACAAGAGCAAAAGGGATGACATGGAAGAACGTCCAAAACACATCATTAAGGAGAAAAAATCAAGTTTCAACAGAGTGTGTACAGCATGACCCTACTTGCATTTAATAAAGGACAACACACAAAACTGTTTCCATATGTCCTGTATGTAAAAGCCTTTAAAAGTCTGATTTTGGAGGTGGGGACTTCCCTAGCAGTCCAGTGGTTGACTCTGCGCTTCCAATGCAGGGGTTCCGTTGACTCCCGGAACATCCTGGCAGAGGTCAGACCTTGCTTTGCTTAGGCAAGTCAGCTTCACTCTTGTCTCACCAGAGATTGGCTTAGGTAGGGCTGCTTCATTCTTGTCTGTCCAGAGATATTGTAGGTTTGCTTTATTGAAGAATAAGTTCCCTTCCACGGATATACTTCAGCGTTAAAGAAAAAACAACCTAAAAATAACCAAAGTCTAGTCTGGGATTGATGATGGATATTGGTATAACTACCATGGGTGGAAAGTGTTCAGACCTCTCCCCGCAAACCCTGCTGGGTCAGCACAAGGAGTGGTGATGACGATGGCCTTCCTGGGAGCAGACTTTCAGAGACTCTGTCCAAGGTGCTAACCCCTCATATCTCACCTAAGCAGCACTACCCCACACCAGCCCATGATGTCTTGCTGTCCTTTGCCTACCCAACTCCACCTACACTCATAGGCCTGGTTCCATCTCACCATTTCCAAAAGCCTCTTCCAATCTCTGAGCCTGCACTGGACTCATCACATAGGCTGTGAGACTGCGGGGGCTTGGACCAAAGTGAGTTAAATCTCTGAGGGGGCAGAGAAAGCCCAAAGGATGTTCTTAGCACTTTCTTAAAGTATCCAACACCCAAATAGTGAGCTCAAGGTGGAAGACACCTAACTTGATTCTCCCTTTTCATGTGTGCTCTAGGCCACTCTGTGTCTCTTAATTGGTGCCTAGGACATGGCTGATGATGCTCATGCACCAGGGACACAAGTACAAACTGACAAAGTCCCTGCCCTTATGGAACTGACATGCTGATGGGGAAGACAGACAACAAACACGTAAACCAGTAAATAGACTGTAATAGATGTGGTAAGAGCTGTAGAGAAAAATAGAACTGGTGAAGTTAATAGGTCTGAAGGAAAGTAAAGGAGGGAACCATGTGGAAATCTAGGGGAAGAGCTCTCTATTCAGGGAGAACAGTCAATGAAAAGTCCACAGGCAGGAACATCCTTGACATATTAAAGGAATAAGCACAGTGTGACTGTAAAGGAGAAAAGGAAGGGGATGATGGGAGAGAAGTAGCATGGGGAGATCATGAGGGCTTTGTTATTGCAATGTCTACATTGAAATAACTGTGGCTTTTGCTTAGAGTGGGGTGGGAGCCATGGGAGGGTTTCAGGTGAAGGCAGAACATGTTCTCACTTAGCCTCTGAAGGATTGCTCTGGCTTCTGTGGTAAGAATCAACCAGGGGTGGGAGGTGAGAGTGGGAGAGAGAAACGAGAGTGAAGGCAGAGGAGAGGATACTGCAGTGTTCCAGGTAACAGGTGATGGTGGTCCAGAACAGCTGGTAGCCATTGAGGAAATAAGTGGTCAGGTGTTTTGATGGCACACATGATTGGGTTGCTGATGGCGGGGTTGAAAGTTGTGAGCAAAGAGAGCGGTCAGGTTTCTGGCTGGAGCAACACAATGAGATGGCGAAGACTCCAGGAGGAGTAGATTTAGGGGCATAGATGAAAAGTTCCATCTTGGGTATGAATAGTGACTGCATGGGAGAAAAAACTCATCTGTCTTTCTAGCTGAGGGAAATTTCCCCACTAATTTGGTGGGGAAGTTTCTTAGTGAAGCAGGACAGCAAATCAAAACTCTGGGGGGAAATAATGTTTGACCACAGAAAGACTTGTACATGAATGTGCACAGTTTAATTCATAAGAACCAAAAACTAGAGACAATCCAAATGTCTATCAACAACAGAATGGATAAGCAAATTATGGCCCACTCATACAATGGAATACTATTCAGCAAGAAAAAGGAACCAACTACTAATACATGCAGCAACCTGGATAAATCTATAGTGTATTATGATGAGCAAAAGAAACCTTACACAAAAGAGTACAAACTTGGACTTCCCTGGTGGTCCAGTGGTTAAGACTCCACGCTCCCAATGCAGGGGGCACGGGTTTGATCCCTGGTAGGGGAACTAAGACCCGATGTGCAGCAGGGCAAGGCCAAAAACAAAACAAAGAGTACAAACTGTACGGTTCTTTTTATATGAAGTTCAAGAATAGGCAAAATAAACTAAAATCAGAATGGCTATTTCCTCTGGAGAGGAAGATAAGATGGACCAGGGAGGCACAAAAGACCCTTCTGGAGTGATGGAAATGTTCTCTGTTTTGATGTGAGTGGTGGTTACACAAGTATATAAACAGGATTTTTAAATTCATTGAGCTGAATCCTTAAGATGTATGCATTTTCCTATGTATAAATTAAACTTCAATTTTTTTAATGGCACAAAGAAAAGAAAGTGTTGGAGTTGGGCTCTATTTGGAGCACCAAGTTCCTTATAACAGACCCTAAGAGCATGGAATGGTATGGGTGCTTATCACCCTTCTTTTGGCTGCCCAACATCTGAACCTCCCTCCTTACATTTGGAGAAACTCAATATTGTGGACTTGCCTTTTCCAGTGACAAGGGTGCAGCCCAGATCCAATCCCAGTCTCTCAGTAATATTTCCCAGAGCTCTGAGTCTGGAATAAGGCCACAGAAAGCTGAGACAGTTGAGAACACAGCCATAGTCAGAGACAGTGGTACCAGCAGCAGCAAAGCCCAGCCACATTCCTCCCATGGACAGTCCTTCTGATCCATCCCATAAGTTACCTGTAATCTTCTAATAAATTCCTCTTCTGCTTAGGCCATTAAAAGCTGTATCTGTGGTTTGAGACCAGAAGCCCCCTGACAGGTAAATGCTGTGTGGAAAGAGCCCAGGGCTGAGTGTTAGATCTGGTGGTGTCCTAAGTCACGCTGGTTCATCAAGTCCCACCAGGGGGTGATCAGCTAGCCAGAGGGAGCTTGTCCCAGGACCAGCCCAGTTCACAAGGGAAAGCTGTAGGGCAGAGAAAGCCCCTGGAAGGGCAGAGAAAACTGCTGAGGGCAGCTGCCAAGCAAGGCAGCCCAGCCAGGAATTCTAGTTTTAGCTCTGTAGGTGGGGGGCTGCAGTGCACCAGCCTAGTGGACTTGCTGCCCTGGGGGGTAGGGCAGAGAAGTTTATGAGGTTGACCTGAACCCACAGAGCTGCATCCTCACAACCTAGGCTGAGCATTAGGCAGGAGCAACTTCCCAGGAATGAGGGGCCAGGTCCCTGTCTAAGGAAAGTCTCTTGGGGACAAAGCACAGCCTGGGCCTCAGGGAGTCCTCAGCAAAAGGAGGAGGAGACTGAACCCAAGATGTGAAATGTACCTTAGAGCTCACAGATGCACACACACACACCACACACGTGTGCAAGTGCACACACACAGATTAGCATCAAAGAAGAATATAGTAAAAAGATGGGAGAGTGCCAAGTCAGTCCCATTGATATGGATGAAGCCAAATCAAGAGCTGGACATAAGGGAACCTCTGTGGAAGCCTTGGTCAGGCTAGAGGCTGCTATTGTGTGTTAGGTCAGACTGAGTGTTAATCTGGGGAAAGGAAGGATTGACCCCTGAGATTTGGGTGTATCGGTTAGCTACTGCAGTGTGACAAATCCCTCCAAAACTCAGTGGTTTACGATAATAAGTATTTATTATTGTTCATGAGTCCTGGGTCAGCTGGGCAGCTCTTGCATTGTCTGGGATCACTCTTGGGTCTACAGTCAGCTATGGGTTGAATAGGTGCCTTTGCTGATCTTGGCTGGACTCTGAGACATGTTTGGGTGAAGCTAGTGGCTAGTGTAAGATGGCCTCAGCTAGGAAGCTTGTCTCTGCTCCATGTGGTCTCTTGTCCTCCAGTAGACTAGTCTGAGCTTGTTCACATGGTCATCATGGTCATGGTGTATTCAAGACAGCAAACAAAAGCAGACAATGCCCTTTGAGGCCTAGGCTCAGAAAGGGCTCAACATGACTTCCACCACCTTCTTCTGGCCAAAGCAAGTCACAAGTCCAGACCAGAATCAAGGGGTTGTGAACAGACTCCACCTCTCAGTAGGAGGAGGCTATGAGATCATATCATAAAGCGTGTAGGTTTAGGGAGGGGTGGAGGATTGAGGCCATTTTTGCAATCACACTGCTACATAGGGCAATGGTGATCCTAGCACAGAATCTTCTAAACCCCAGGTCTTCAAGCAAATCCCTCAAGCATTCACTGACTCCTTAGCCTCTAGCCCTTTTCTCCATAAAAGCTCCTCCCTCACTTTATCTAGACCAGAAAGAAACATGAAGACAATTTGCTGGGAGCCCTGGAGGTCAGTCCTCACCTCTGATTCTGAGTGGGGACCAGAAGGGAAGGTGGGGCAGGAAGACCAAATGGGGGAAAAGAGTGCAAGGCTACACATGCCCTTTCTGGTGACAGGGACCCACCAGCAGAGGATGAGGAGCAGGGGACAATTTTAGCACCTCTTACCTCCTTTCCTCCCTTGCCAGATTCTCCTGAGCACCAAGCTCCCACCAACCCTCCATAGACAGAATAGCTTAAACAACAATTATTTATTTCTCACAGTTCTGGAGGCTGGGAAGTCCAAGATCAAGATGCTGGCAGATTTGGGATCTTGTAAGGGCCCACTTGCTGGTATGCAGAAGGCCATCTTCTTTTGGTATTATCACATAATGGAGAACAGACAGAAGAAGAAATTTCTCGTGTCTCTTCTTATAAGGGAACAAATCCCATTCATGAGGGCTTCACCATCATGACCTAATTACCTTCCAAAGACCCTACCTTCTAATACCTTTGCACAGGGGATTAGGATTTCAAAGTATAAATTTTGGAGGGACAGATATATTCAGTCCATAACACTGTATGTGTGAATTTGGGCAAGCTACTCAACCTCTCTGAACTTCAGAGATAATAATAGTACTTGTTTCACAGGGTTATTATGACAATTAAATTAGATCATGATTATAAAGCATTTACCAGAGCACCTAGTCTATAGTAAGTATGAAATAAATGTTTACTATTTTAATCATCAGGGTTCTGGTCATTCAGTCCAGAACAGGGACTACGTATCCTATGCCCCTAGGGGTGGGGCAGGTTGGGGCAGGGTGAGGCAGCTGGAATTTTAAAGAGAACACCATACTAGGAAAGATTAGGCAGCCCTGATTTTCAATGAATAAACTCATTGAGCTCATTGAGCTCCTTGGGATTTTCAGTCCACATGAATAGTAGATACTGCTTTTGGCATTTACCACTTCCAGCTGCCAGTACCTGTAATTTTTTTGCCTGAGGGTTTTCTCTGGCCACTTGATGCCATCTTGTCCATCTGTAACCAGGGAGGTAACATCCTACCCCAGTAGCCCTCAACTAATGACTGATGGCAGTTGGTGTATAAATACCCCTGCTCCCTCGCTCCTCAGATGCCATAACTCAGATTCGTGCTCTGCACTATCTCCCAGGCTTCCTCAGTAGGATTAAGCTCCAGTCACCCACAGTAATAACCTACTTTAAAATGCACCTTGCATTGGTTTCCTTCTCTCCCCTGTCTCATTTCCTGAATCTCCTACCAGAGGCCTTGGAATCACTTCTCAGTTAAGCTACTTGAACTTGAATCCTTATTTCAGGGTCTGCTCCTGTGGGGAGGCAGTATAAGAGTACATCTTTGGTGAGGCCAGCCTTGCCAAGCTAATTGTTATCTGGAAGGTCTACACCAAGCCTGACCTCTGCTCAGTAGCTCAAGCTGCTTGAAAATGGTAGAACCTGTAAGCTGCTCAATTACAAACCATCTCCACCCCCAGGCATTCAAGTTAGAAGAAGGCAATTTTTCTTTCCTTTAAATTCCTCTTCATATATTCAAGGACTCCTCCACGATGGCTGTCAAGGCCATCTTGTCCTGAGACCAGGGATGACACATAGGTTCCATCTCAAGTGCCACCTCCAATCAATTAACAGAAGCTATCTGGAGGCTCTATACAGGATTAAGGTGTGCAGCTATAATTAATGATGTCTGCCTTGAGCATTTGAATGGGTAAGCAGTGGCCTTATGCCCACTGCCCTGGCTCTAGAGGCAAATTGGTGAAGCTGGCTGAATTTTTCTTTAACATTCCTAGTCCACCAAGTCTATCTCTGTCTCTTACTGAGCTATTTCCTTCATCTGACTTGCCCCATGCCAGACAATAACCCTGTGCACTAAGCATGGCCACCCATTTTCTGGATGAGAAAACTGAGGCTCTGAAATATTGAGTGAATTTCCCAGCATCACAAAATCTATAATGATAGAACAGAGGTTTTTAATCAGGTCTACCTGACACCATAGTTTCCACACTATATCCTTTCACATAGAAGGCAGTAGTAAAGGTCTTTAACCAAAGAGAACAGCCTAACACTCTTTTTGTTAGGAGAAGTCTTCTGCCAACAGGTGCCCTATCCTTTCTTGTCTTCTCCAGCCAGATGGAGTAGAAGGCTCTTTGGGGGCCAGCAAGGAGCCCATCCTCCACGCCACAGCCATCCCCAGCAATTCCTCTGCCAGGCTTTGGCTCCACCCTCTCAGGTCCAGACTCTCTCATCTCACCTATTTGTTATCCTTAAGCAGCTGTCTCTTGGGGAGGCTGAAGGCCATCTGGTAAAGCCAGAAGCAAAATTCTAACTGGAGCAGTGGTGACTGGAACAGTTCCAAACCTCCAAGTTATGGAAAAACTGATGACAGAGGCCTTCCCAGGGTGGTGACTCAGCATTCCCACAGGCAGGGGGGCTATAAATGGAGGCCTCAGAACACAGCCTAGGCCTGGAGCCTGCTGACCAGGAGGCTTGCCTGCCTGGGTTGGCTCATACTCTCTCCCAAGGAGCAGCTCAGGATTTTGAGTCCATTGCTCTTGCTGCCTGAAAGCTGAGACTCAGCTCTTAGAAGACTTGAGGATGGGACTCCAGACCCACAGTCTCTGTCAAGTGTAACCTTCAACTTGCCCCTGTGAAGGTACATAACTGGGCAACTTGTTGCTGGTGCTGTGTCTTATGGAAATGAGACACCAGCTAGGGGTGAGCAGGCAAGGGAGGGAGTGACAAAGCCACCAAGACCTTCCTGAAAGCTAGGACTCTTCTCTTCTCCTCAGCTAATACCCCAGCCCCCCAAGGATGCATACATGACTGCCAGCTTACCATCCCCAGCTATGGACAATGCAGGGGTTCAGTGGGCCAAAGCTGAAGCTAGCTAGACTTGACATTGAATTCCTCACTAACAGGAATTTAAACCCCATTCCCTACAATAAGAGGCTGAGATAGAGATTCCTGAGCACATGATTTACTGAGGAAATGATCTCAAGAGAAAGGGAGGAAGGGGAGTAGGACAGGACAAGGGAAAAGGCTCAGCAAAGGATGGGGTCTCAGCTGGAGTCTAACCTCAGCCTGATCCCATGTGGAGTTCTGGGGGGCATGATGAATGGGCCAGAGCTATTCCCCCCTTGAGGTAAGCAGGACAGTCTCTTATACTCAATCAGTCATTGTCCACCCCTGGAGGATAGTGGGTGGGGATGGGAGAGGGGGACAAAAGTTCTCAGGAGGTTCTGGACAAGGACATCAGCCACAGGCAATCACCCAGAGAAGGTCTCAGATGCAAGCTTTTAGTCACTGTACTGGCAACAGGTGGGGGAGGGATCACTGGATGGGAAAAGAGATCCAACTGGGGTTCCAACATTGACTATCACACTGAGTAAGATTCAGTTGACTCCTCTGTGAAACAAGCATAACACTTATCACATGGGTGAGTAAGGAAGTAAGCACAAGGTTGCCAACACAAGGTAAGTCCTCAGTGGCTGGGAGCTACAGTTCCTATTGCTTGGTGAAGTCATTTTAGTAAGGAGGTTAATTTTATGTGTCAGTTTGGCTGGCTTGTGGGGTGCCCAGATATTTGGACAAGCATTATTCTGAACATTTCTGTGAGGGTACTTTTGGATGAGATTAACATTCAAATCAGTGGGCTTTAAGTAAAGCAGTGGGTTTGAGTAAAGTGGATTGCCTTCCATAATGTGAATGGGCCTCATTCAATTAGTTGAATAGAGAAGAAACCTTACCTTCCCTGAACAAGAGGAAATTATGCCAGCACATGGCCTTTGGACCTGAACTGCAACGTCATCTCTTCTTTGGGTCTCCAGCCTGGTGGCCCATTCTGCAGATTTTGGACTTACCAGCCTCCATAACCATGGGAGCCAATATATATAATATACATATATATTTATATTTGTATTTTATATTATAAGATATACAGACACACACACATACACACACGAGAGAGAGAGTGAGTCGTCCCTTGGTATCCACAAGGGATTGGTTCCAGGATCCCCCGTGAATACAAAAACCCATGGATGCTTAAGTCCCTTATATAAAATTGTATAATACAATGAATACAGTCAGCCCTCCATATCTGTAGGTTTCACATCTGCAGATTCAACCAACCCAGGATCAATTGGTTGAATCCTTGGATGCAAAACCTGTGGATATGGAGGGCTAACTAGATATAGCTATAGATATATAAATATCTGCATGGATATGGATATAGATATAGATCCTATCGTCTCTATGTCTAGAAACCGGACAAATGCAGATAGAAAGGAGAGCAGGAGATGGGCAGCCCAGGGCTCAATGACATTGTTCCAAGGGCATGGCCCTATGCACCACGCTTGTAAGAAGTTCAGACACTCCGAATTCCCACATATTCTGAGGCTGAATTTTTTGGAGTCAAGACAGAACCCTGCACTGGCATCCACTGAGTCAGCTCCCCAAGCAGCCCCTTCAGGCAGATACCTTGCTCCTCAGGTCTTTCCTACCAGTCCCCACCAGTCCTGCCTCCAGCTTCTCCATACCCCATACCTCTAGCCTAATGAGAGAGGGACATGGGTGGAGGGGTGAGTCCCTGGAACAGGGAGAGGCAGATCAAGAAGAGGCGGCACTTGCCAGAGTTCACTGCTTCCACCCATACCTGGTGATCTCACCAGGATGCTGAGGCCCCAGGGCCATCGCAAGGGGACAAGAGGAGATGAGAGGATCCCCAAATATCCTCCCCAGTTAGCTTAGGCTCCATAATGCTCCCGCCTTTCTTCCTGCAACAAGGGCTCCCAACCCTTCTGTACGTTATCAGGACTGACAAATGAATTATTGTGCCCTGCCCCTGGCCTCCACAGAAAAGTTCACACCTTAGACAAGGGGGCAATGGTGACCCCCACAGGAGGACTCACCCTAGAGCCTTGGAGAGAGTGTGGCCCTGTTGGCACCTTGATTTCGGACTTGTAGCTTCCAGAACTATGAGAGAATAAATTTCTGTTACTTTAAGTCCCCTAATTTGTGGTACTTTGTTATGGCAGTCCTAGGAAACTAATACAGTGAATTTAGTAGATACTGCCCAACAGTTTGCCAAAATACCAATCTCTAAATTTCTGAGAAATTTTGAAGATTAGAGTCCAGAAACTGGTGGCCACACCCAGGTACTTCCCTCCTCAAGGATCTGTCAGAGCAATGAGCTGCATTTCTCCAGGCCAATCCTTCACCTTGAAACCACCACCGTTGCCCTCACCTGGAAACAAAGGCTCAGGGAGGATTACTTACTTGTCTAAGGTTACACAGCTGGCAAGCATTGGGACCAAGATTTCAACTCAGACTGATTCTAAAGTCTGGGTTTTTGTGACAATTAGGCCCCAAAGTGCATTCCCACCTGATGCCACATAGGCAGGCCACCAGGCAGGTTCCTCCTCAGAGTTCCACCCTTCTAGCTCACCTCACAGATGTCTCATGCTGTGAGTCAGTGCAGCTGGAGAGTTTATGAGCCCTCTAATGTACTAACTAACTGCTAAACTGATTTTGCAAAAAAGCCACATGTGAAACGCCCACCCTCATAACCACATGTGGCCTTTGCCTGCCAGCCCTTCATGAGGGCTCAAAACTATCAAAAAAGTTTTAAAGCACAACAGGATTATAGGTCAATGTGAAAGAATACTTATTCATTTAACCAAAGTCATGAAAAGATTTCAAAAAAACAAATACAGATCACTTAAGGGCAAAGAAACTCACACAATCTGTTATCAAAAAGGAGCACTCTAAGAAACCTCACTCTCCTAACAGAGAGAGAAATCAAATTCCAGTCTTGTACTAGGTTACTTAACAACAAAATCCATTCACTTAGTTAACTTCAATCTAAATTTAGTTAATCCTGACCATGCATGAAACTTTTTTTCCCCAGAGTTCCTTTCCACAACTTTTCATCACTTTCTATATCCGTATGAGTTTGTCCCTTATTTTTCCATTGGAAACAACCAGCTCTAAGACATTCTTCCTTTTCCCTCAATAAAGTTTAATTTCATTCCCTATACCTTCTTTACTGAAAACACACATTCTAATTTCCTACTGTATACTGAAATGCTTCATTATTATTTCTATTAGCTTTAATTGCATGTTTAAATTAGAATCCTCAACTCTTAAAAACCTTAATTTCTAGTGAAAACTAAGAAATAAGCAATTATGAACTGTCTTTTACATTAGCATTCTGAAGATTAGTGAACATAAATTACCAGTGACAATTTCTAAAAACAACTCAGGGTGACACCAAACATATTTATTAATAGTTCTAAATACTTTAGTTTCTCTGTTCAGTAATTGCTGTCTCAGTATCTTATTTTATTTGGGAGTGACCGAGATATTCAATAAACTTCCATCACTTAAATTAGCACAACTCTAGAACTTTGTTACCAAATATCTGGAGAGATCATTTTAAGTAAACACTTCTAAAATATAATTATTCTTAAAGAGTTTACCCAAAAGCTCTTATCTCATTTACATTTACCTTAAAGTTTCAACATATCAAGTTATTTTCTTTGCAACAGATATAATAAGGTCTTATTTGACTTCTATTAAACCTAGATACAATAAAGTATTATACTTAATCTTGATGACTCTAAAGACATGTATATATTAATTAGATCAACAAAACTTTAATACCAGGTATCAACATAATATTGAATATTTCCTAATTCACATGAACCTGAAAGTCATTTTGGCTGGTTTCTTTTATATTTAATTTGTAACCACTTACTTTCAAATTAAAATGAGCTCTTTATAAATTCAATTTTGGTAATACTTTCCAAAGGTAGGGATATTTCATATGTATAATGTGTACACAGACATATAAACAGGCAAAACTAGAGATCTCATGGTTTCCCTTTAGAAAAAAAACTTAGTTATGAATCAGGTATTACAATATAAACTTACTATTTTACAAAAAACAGTTGGAATACATTAAAGTTGTTTGCTTTGAAGACTAAGGGTTTACTATTTGTAAAGCTTGGCTGAGGGAGCATTCCCAGCAGTTTGAATTTTAAAACTGCCACTTTGTCATTTTTTTTCCCCTTGGTTTCAGGTTCTTCCTGCTAATTAGGTTCAGCCTCAGGTCCCTGTGACCTGTATTTACATTTCTGGTTTGTAGAGATTTGCAAGAGAAAGATAGATGCTTTAAGTTCCCCAAAGGTCTGTCACCTAGATGATGTTAAAAGATTGATTTGCCCAACTATATATCAGTGAGAAGATTTCTAACTAAACTGAAATTTACAAGTTCTAGAATTTTAGAGTTTAATTTATCACGCCTTCAAAATCTTGTATAGGACATCCAGCAAAGAACTTCTTTCTGAGTTTACAAGTTAAACCCAGAGCAAAATCACTAATTTTATTTTTATTAACCCCTGAATGTTAGTTCCCAGTTTTTACTTATTTGTATGGCTCAGGTAACCCTACTGGTTTCCTTTAGTATGTTTAGTTAATACTTCCTGAGGGGCAGATCTATGTGCCTTGTCATAATACCATGCAGGGGAAGCATTCCGCAGTGAAATGTGTCTATCCCACAACATAGTTAAACAAAAGAGAGATAGCCATCTTATATAAAGCCTATATATATATATATATATATATATATATATATATATATATATATGTATCTATATATATATGTATATATATAGATACATATATATATATATATATCTTTATATACTTTATCCCAATCCTATCAACTTTTATACCTTTAGCTTTCATTAGGATCCAATCAACAAGTTCTGATCTTACAGGAGGAGCTCTAGAAGTTTTTCTTTCTTTTATTCCCTGTCCATTTTATCTATTTTTCTATAAAATGTTCTGGGAGCCCCAGAGGGGGCTTGAGCCAAGGAACTCAGACCCTTGGCCTGTTACCCCAAGTAATTGCTTGTCAGCTATCTCAGTGTAAAAAAATTTTTTCCAGCCCCTTAAATATATCTTTTTAAAACTGGGGTAAACAGTGGACTTGTTTGGCTTTAATGTTGGAGACTAGTAGGGGGTGCTTTTTGGCCCATTTAATCTTAGGTAGTGTAATATCAAAACCTTGTGTTTTAATCACATACATGTCCATTTTATTTATCCCATTTTAAATATCCATCTGAAGATTTCTTTATTCATTTGAGATAACTCCTTTTTAAAATTTCTACCTTGTTCCAACAAGTATCTAGACATTCCTTACAGGATTTTTTTCCTGTTAACATTATTCTAATGTTTTTATTAGCATATGTAAAACCCATTGAGGGGAAGCAAAGACCACAAATAAATCTTCCCAAACCAGTTTTTCTTACTTGTTTTAAAGTAAAGAAGTTCTTAGGTTAACCATTATATATATTTCTTCTTTCTGCCTTTGATTTTTTAATATAGGTACCAATAAAACAGCTGTTTATAATGAGGGATCTCTAAAAATTTACTACTTAAAAGTTTCTCCAATTTAAAGGATCCATTATTTGGCTTTTAATGAGATATATATTAAACCATTAAGACACAAGCAGATTTCCCATAAGAGAATAGGGGAGGATGTCACCTAAATAAAAGATCCAGAAGGTTTACTCCCAAAAATAGTATGGCAGAGATCAAGTTTTCAAAACACATACACACACACACACACACACACACACACACAACGCCCTAAGAAGATCAGGTAGAACCTTTACTTCTCAAAGACACAGGAAGAGAAATGCAAGTTCTCCCTAGAAGGCCTTTGTTTAAAGTCAGAATTCTGAAAAGATATTCTTATCAAGCTGGCTTTTTAAACTTAACTGTGTATACAGTAAAAGAGCCCCCTCATTTTTAGGACGAGATTTCCTCTAATTCCAAATTAAGTACTTGTAAATTTTTTACGTACATAAACCTGGCTGGGGTATTAGTTGGGGGCTGGCAATATGTTATTCCTTTTTCTTCTGTTTTCAAAGTTTTTATTCCCCCATTCAAAGGTCAGTTTGTCAAAATAATATCGCTAGTGTAGAAAATTCAAGGAAAAACGACAGGTCAGTCTTCCCCTTAATTACTTAGTCCAACACTACTCAGTCTTTTAAGTGAGCAAAGTCTTCCCAGTCCTTCAGCTGAAGATAAACAACTCAGTGTCTAAACTGAGCCCCAGTGTGTTTCAACAGGGCTCCCCTAATATCTTTCAATTAGGGGGCATTTTCTCCCAGTGTTTTTCAACCGGGCTCCCCAAATATCTTTCAATTGGGGGATCACTCCCCAATATCTTTCAACTGGGGAGCCAGGTACCTGTTAGACACTGCCATATAAAACTCAGGATCATCAACCAAAACTTGGGAGATCCGAGAACCAGGAGAGACTCACCAATTAGTCTGGACTCTCTGAGGAGGCAGGTGGGCATAAGAGACCTCTGCTGGTACCAAGGCTCTGGATCCTCGTTGAGTTCAGGTAAAGGAGAGAAGTCTGATCTCAGCCCTTCGTGGTCTCCATAACTATCGACTAAAAAAAATGCACAACATAAAAGTTGAGAGTTATGTTTTACTCAGGGGACATTCTTAGGACTTCAAGGCTGGGAGACAGCCTCTCAGATAAATTCTGAGCAAACTGTTCCAAAGAGGAAGGGCTGGGGTGGTTGGGGGGCGGGGGGCGGGAAACCAAGGTATATAGGAGTTTTTGCAACAACACCATGTAGTCAGAACAAAAGGTTACTGTTTCATTTTTGGTTTGTTTGTTTTTTGAGAATAATTTACTTTCTGTAATCAAACCCATGTGGATAAGACCTTACATACTTAATATTGTATGTTACCCTTGTACGAAAGGAAAAAGTTATGTTTAACATTTCTAGACCAATATGGTTGTTAATTTCTGTACAATGCCAACCCAACATGGTACAACTGGGATATTTTTCCAAAGTTGACAGCACAGCTAAAGTTTCCAAAAATTCAAATTATATATAGATATATAGATTTATTTATTCACATAAAAAGACCAATAACAGTATGTTATGCAGCAGTAGCAGCAACAGCCTTTCCAGGTTCTGCAGTCATCTAAACAAAATTATAGAGACATCCAGCACACTCCATTAAAAAAAAAAATGTAAAAAACAGAACTCCAGAAAAGAGCAAAGTTCTGTTACTGTTAGGGTACCTGGCACCATTTTTTTATTAGCTTCTTAATCATCATCTGGAAAGAAAACATTCTAAAATAATGTCATTAAAAACAGCTGTGGTAAATCACAGTCAATACTATGTATCATAAAGCAGGTATAAGATATTTTATTAATACATTCACAGAGGTATGATACAGTACTGTTTTCCATCTATAATACTAGAGGATATAATTTAAAAGGCATTATATGAGACTTGATTCTACTTTTCCATCAGAGGGCCCAAAGGATGGTTAATGACACAGCTCTGGCTACTGTTAATAAAAGAAAACTAGATATCTCAAGTTAAGGAATTTAGCACTTTTCTATGTATGGGAAGATGCAAGAGTCTGGGCTCACTGAAATCATTCCTTTGATATGACTTCAGCTATCTGGGGCCAGTATCCTGTGTTTTCTCATCCTGAGTTTCCTCAGGCTGCACCTTCGGTGGTGGCTACAGTCTGATGGCTGCTAGATGGTTGGCATTCCTTGTTTCCATCCTGAACTCCCTCAGGGCTCACCGTTGAGGGTGGCTGCAATCACTGATGACTGCGACATTCTTTGCTTTCTGATACGGTGGCAATATTTTATTTCTCACTGTCCACCGTCCTTTAACAATCTCTTCCTCTGGCTTTCAGGGTGATGGCTCTTCATTATTTTTATTCTCTCTGACCTCTGTCTCCTTCACCTCTTCTTCCTTCCCTTCCTGTGTATCCCAGGAGTGTTCCTCATGTTCCAGGCATGTTGCTAGGGACATTGCAATGAGCAAGACCACATAGTCCCTGCCTCCTCCAGTCTATAATTGAGTCTTCCATCTTCTTCCTATTGCCTAAATGCTGGTGCTCCTTGAGGCCCAGTCTGCAGCACTCTACTTTCCCTCTCTCTGCAAGACTCTCTCACATGCAAACGTTTCTCTAGGGTATATGACTGGATGTGGGAGTACTGGGTCATAGGGCACATGTGTCTTCCACTCTGTAAGATATTATCAAATTGCTCTCCAAAGTCTTATACCAATGTGCATTCCCTCGAGCCGAGTGTGAGATTATCTGCTACTTCACATCCTTTTTTTTTGTGGATGCTGTTGGTGCCTCACACAGATCCCCTTTACTGATGGGTACACCCTGGCCCAGCTCCTGTGTGTGTTGGCTGCTAATGGCTCCCAGATGTCCCTTTGCTGGAGAATTGCCCTTGGCGATGGGAGTCTCACATCTTGTAAGCCCTGCATGATTCCAGGCCCAGTAGGCCTCTATTCATCTTTGTTTTTTGAATTGGGTCAAAGATAGAAAGAAAAGATGGAAGCAAGAGAAGGAAATCACTGTCACTGTCTCCTCCAGACTTGGTCCTCTCAAGCTCCAGGGTAAAGGAAGACATGGGAAGAGGAAAAGGAGGAAGAAAAGAGGAAAGGACTCCAAGGGAGAGGAGAGTGAGGAACGTCTGCTTAAAGTTGCTCCCCAGGCCAGATGGGCTGGAGGGTGGAAACTGGGCAATGCTCCACTTGCAGGTACCAAGGATACTGAAAACTCCATATCATCTCCTTCCAAGAAAAGCCTTTTCTGCCTCTGTCATCCACTCCTCCACTCCCTCATACATACACTTGTCTTTCTCTTTCTTTTGTAGCTAATTCCCTGAGTCCATTCACTCACAGTTTCACTCACAGTCCATTTGCTCACAGTTTCTGTCTCCAGTGCAGAGAACATTGCTTAGTGCCTAGCAGCAGCTCAATACTTGTTACATGAATTCATGAATGAATCTCATGTGATATGCACAGAAGATTTTTAATAGGGAACAAATGTTTTATAGCAGTTGCAAATGTATAATTCTTCCTCAACCTGTTACTAAACCCTACACTTACTCATCACACACAGACACTTCCAAATATGAAACCGCAGCCCTACTTCCCATAACTAACTTGGTTTCTCTTTCTTTTTCCCCTCCCTGGTCTCAGAGCCCTGCCTCTTCCTCTCTCTGCAACTATGGACACATGGGGAAGGCTCCACCCACCATCTGGTCTGCCTGGAGCCACAGACCACACGCCTTTCCTCTATTTTTACCTCTGTGCACCTTCTTGGTGGCCTTTAAAACTTCTGTCTGTACAAGGGTTGTGAGGGTCCCAGGCCTGAGCCCCGCCTCTGCCAAAGCCTCCTCTGGCTATGCAGGTCCTGGTGGACCTGAGCATGCCACCCCCGCAAAGCCTACACAGGCCGCCCCTGACAGGGCCTCCTCTGACCACGTGGGTCCAGGTGGGTGGGGAACCACCCCCCCTCCAATACCTCCTCCAGCTGCACTGGCCCCTGCAGGGCATACCCATGGAGGCCTATGCTCTGGGCCAGCTTCAGGAGCAGACACTGGTGAAAGGAACACACACAGAATGGGGGTTGGTGCAGCAGGTCCAGAGACCTACCTAGTGATCTTAGAGGGGCTCCTGGGGAGGCAGGGGATGCATGTAGCTCACTGTGGGGGCAAGGACACAGATAGCAGAGGCACCACGGAATCTTTTTTTTAATATTTAATTTTTATTTTTAAAAATTTTTTGTACTGTTGTGTTTTGTTTTATTGTTTCATTTTTATTTTTTCTAATATACTTTTTATTTTTCTAATTTTATTTTATTTTTTATTCTTTGTTATTATCTGCTCTTTTTTGTGTGTTGTCTGTTTTTTGGTTTTGTTTTTGTTTTGTTTTCTGTTGGTTTGTTCTTTTGCTATTTTCATGTTGTTTTGTTTTCTTGTGTTTTTATTTTGTTCTTATCTTTTTTTTTTTTTTTTTTTTTTTTCAGTACATGGGCCTCTCACTGTTGTGGCCTCTCCCATTGTGGAGCACAGGCTCCGGACGCGCAGGCTCAGTGGCCATGGCTCACGGGCCCAGCCGCTCCGTGGCATGTGGGATCTTCCCAGACTGGGGCACGAACCCAGGTCCCCTGCATCGGCAGGCGGACTCCCAACCACTGCGCCACCAGGGAAGCCCCTTATCTTCTTTTTTATTTCTTTTGTTTTTGTTTTTGTCATTTTTGTGTGCTTGCCTTTTGTTCTCTTAGCTTTTCTTTTACTTTGTTTTTTGATTTTGTTTTATTTTTGTTTTCTGTTTAGGTTAGTTTTGTTTTTATTTTTGGTTTTGGTTTCTGGGCTGTCTTGTTTGTTTGGGTGTCTCCTGGTTTTTTTGCTTTCCTTGTGGTTTTTATTGTTGTCGTTTGCTTGTTGGTTTGTTTTTTGTTTGCCTGGATTTGTTTTTATTATTTGTCTTGGACTTTGTCTTTTATTCTTTTGTTTTTGCCATGCTGCACAGCTTTTGGGGCCTTGATTTCCAGGCCAGGGGTCAGGCCTGAGCCCCTGTGGTGAGAGAGCTGAGTCCAAGCTTCTGGACTAACAGAGAACGTCAGGCCCCAGGGAATATTAATCAGTGTGAACTCTCCTAGAGGTCCTCATCTAGACACAAAGACCTGGCTCCACACAACTGCCTGCAAACTCCAGTGCTGGATGCCTCATACCAAACAACCAGCAAGACAGGACCAAAGCCCCACACATCAACAAAAAATGGGAAGACAAAAAAATATGTTACAGAAGAAGGAGCAAGGTAAAAACCTACCAGAGCAAATAAATGAAGAGGAAATAGGCAATCTATCTGAAAAAGAATTCAGAATAATTATAGTAAAGATGATCCAAAATCTCGGAAATAGAATGGAGGCATGGATGGAGAAAATACAAGAAATGTTTAAAAAGGACTCTAGAAGAACTAAAGAACAAACAAACAGTGATGAACAACACAGTAACTGAAATGAAAAATACACTAGAAGGAATCAATAGTAGAATAACTGAGGCAGAAGAACGAATAAGTGAGCTGGAAGACAAAATGGTGGAAATAACTGCCAAGAAGCAGAATAAAGAAAAAGCATGAAAAGAAATGAGGACAGTCTCAGAGACATCTGGGACAACATTAAATACACCAACATTTGAATTATAGGGGTCCCAGAAGAAGAAGAGAAAGAGAAAGGGTCTGAGAAAGTATTTGAAGAGATTATAGTCAAAAGCTTCCCTAACATGGAAAAGGAAATAGCCACCCAAGGCCAGGAAGAACAGAGAGTGCCAAACAGGATAAACCCAAGGAGAAACATGACAAGACACATATTAATCAAACTAACAAAAATTAAATTCAAAGAAAAAATATTAAAAGCAACAAGGGAAAATCAACAAATAACATACAAGGGAATCCCCATAAGGTTATCAGCTGATTTTTCAGCAGAAACTCTGCAGGCCAGAAGGGAGTGGCAGGATATATTTAAAGTGATGAAAGGGGAAAACCTACAACCAAGATTACTCTACCCAGCAAGGATCTCATTCAGATTCAACAAGGAAATCAAAAGCTTTACAGACAAGCAAAAGCTAAGAGAATTCAGCATCACCATTCCAGCTTTACAACAAATGCTAAAGGAACTTCTCTAGGTGGAAAACACAGGAGAAGCAAAAGACAGACAAAAGCAAACCCCAAACAATTAAGAAAATGGTAATAGGAACATACATATTGATAATTACCTTAAATGTTGATGGACTGGATGCTCCAACCAAGAGACACAGACCGGCTCAATGGATACAAAAGCAAGACCCATATACATGCTGTCTACAAGAGACCCACTTCAGACCTAGGGACACATACAGTCTGAAAGTGAGGGGATGAAAAAAGATATTCTATACAAATGGAAATCAAAAGAAAGCTGTAGTAGCAATACTCGTATCAGATAAAATAGACTTTAAAATAAAGACTGTTACAAGAGACAAGGAAGGACACTGCATAATGATCAAGAGATCGATCCAAGAAGAAGATATAACAATAATAAATATTTATGCACCCAACATAGGAGCACCTCAATACATAAGGCAAATGCTAACAGCCATAAAAGGGGAAATCGACAGTAACACAATAATAGTGGGGGCCTTTAACACTCCACTTACACCAATGGACAGATCATCCACACAGAAAATTAATAAGGAAACACAAGCTTTAAATGACAAAATAGACCAGATAATCTTAGTAGATATTTATAAGACATTCCATCTGAAAGCAGCAGAATACACTTTCTTCTCAAGTGCACATGGAACATTCTCTAGCATAGATCAAATCGTGGGTCACAAATAAATCCTTGGTAAATTTAACAAAACTGAAATCGTATCAAGCATCTTTTCCGAACACAATGTTATTATATTAGAAATCAATTACAGGAAAAAAACTGTAACCAAAAAAAAAAAAATCACACAAACACATGGAGTCTAAACAATATGCTACTAAATAATGAAGAGATCACTGAGGAAATCAAAAAATACGTAGAAACAAACGACAACAAAAACACAACAACCCAAAACCTATGGGATGCAGCAAAAGCAGTTCTGAGAGGGAAGTTTACAGCAATATAATCCTACCTCAAGAAACAACAAAATCACAAATAAACAACCTAACTTCACACCTAAAGCAACTAGAGAAAGAAAAACAAACAAACCCAAAGTTAGTAGAAGAAAAGAAATTATAAAAATCAGAGCAGAAATAAATGAAATAGAGATGAAGAAAACAATAGCAAAGATCAATGAAACTAAAAGCTGGTTCTTTGGGAAGATAAACAAAATTGATAAACCTTTAGCCAGACTCATCAAGAAAAAAAGGGAGAGGACTTGAATCAATAAAATTAGAAATGAAAAAGGAGAAATAACTGACACCACAGAAATACAAAAGATCATAAGAGAATACTGCAAGCAACTATATGCCAATGAAATGGACAAATTCTTAGAAAAGTACAACCTTCCAAGACTGAACCAGGAAGAAATAGAAAATATAAACATACCAATCACAAGTAATGAAATAGAAACTGGGATTAAAAATCTTCCAACAAACAAAAGTCCAGGACCAGATGGCTTCACAAGAGAATTCTATCAAACAGGTAGAGAAGAACTAACACTCATCTTTCTCAAACTCTTCCAAATAATTACAGAGGAAGGAACACTCCCAATCTCGTTCTATGAGGCCACCATCACCCTGATACCAAAACCAGACAAAGATATCACACAAAAAAGAAAATTACAGACCAATATCACTGATGAAAATAGATGCAAAAATTCTCAACAAAATACTAGCAAACAGACTCCAACAACACATTAAAAGGATCATACACCATGATCAAGTGGGATTTATCCCAGGGGCGCAAGGATTCTTCAATATATGCAAATGAATCAATGTGATCAACCGTATTAACAAATTGAAGAATAAAAACTATATAGTCATCTCAATAGATGCAGAAAAAGCTTTTAAAAAAATTCAGCACCCATTTATAATAAAAAATCTCCAGAAAGTGGGCATAGAGGGAACCTACCTCAACATAATAAAGGCTATATATGACAAACCTACAGCAAACATCATTCTCAATGGTGAAAAACTGAAAGCATTTTCTCTAAGATCAGGAACAAGACAAGGATGTCCATTCTCGCCACTATTATTCAACATAGTTTTGGATGTCCTAGCCACAGCAATAAGAGAAGAAAAATAAATAAAAGGGAATCCAAATTGGAAAAGAAGAAGTAAAACTGTCACTGTTTGCAGATGATACTATACATAGAAAATCCTAAAGATGCCATCAGAAAACTACTCGTATTAATCAATGAATTTGGTAAATTTGCAGCAAACAAAATTAATGCAAAGAAACAATGAAAGATCAGAAAGAGAAATTAAGGAAACAATCCCATTTACCACTGCAACAAAAAGAATAAAATATCTAGGAATAAACTTACCAAAGGAGGCAAAAGACTTGTACTCAGAAAACTATAATAAACTGATGAAAGAAATTGAAGGTGACACAAACAGATAGAAATATATAATGTCTTCTTGGATTGGAAGAATCAGTATTGTTAAAATGACCATACTACCCAAAGCAATCTACAGACACAATGCAATCCCTATCAAATTACCAGTGGCATTTTTTACAGAACTGGAACAAAAAGTTTGTTTGGAAACACAAAAGACCTCGAATAGCCAAAGCAATCCTGAAGAAGAAAAACGGAGCTTGAGGAATCAGGCTCCCTGACTTCAGACTATAGTACAGAGCTTCAGTAATCAAGACAGTATGGTACTGGCACAAAAACAGAAATATAGATCAATGGAACAGGATAGAAAGCCCAGAGATAGAAAATTCATGCACCTATGGTCACCTAATCTACGACAAAGGAGGCAAGAATATACAATGAATAAGAGACAGTCTCTTCAATAAGTGGTGCTGGGAAAACTGGACAGCTACATGTGAAAGAATGAAAATAGAACAATCCCTAACACCATACACAAAAATAAACTCAAAATGGATTAAAGACCTAAATGTAAGACGAACACTATAAAACTCTTAGAGCAAAATATAGCCTGAACACTCTTTGACATAAATCACAGCAAATCTTTTTTTTTTTTTTTTTTTTTTGGCTGTGTTGGGTCTTCGTTGCTGCGTGCGGGTTTTCTCAAGTTGAGGTGAGCAGGGGCTACTCTTCATTGTGGTGCACAGGCTTCTTCTCACTGTGGTGGCTTCTCTTGTTGCGGAGCACAGGCTCTAGGCATGTGGGCTTCAGTAGTTGTGGCACACAGGCTCAGTAGTAGTGGTGCATGGGCTTAGCTGCTCCACAGCATGTGGAATCTTTCTGGACCAGGGCTTGAACCCGTATCCCCTGCAATGGCAGGCGGATTCTTAACAACTGCACCACCAGGGAAGCCCATCAAGATCTTTTTTTTTTAAGATCTTTTTTGATCCACCTCCTAGAGTAATGAAAATAAAAACAAAAATAAACAAATGGGACCTAATTAAACTTAAAAGCTTTTACACAGCAAAGGAAACCATAACAAGGTGAAAAGACAAACCTCAGAATGGGAGAAAATATTGGCAAACAAGCAACTGACAAGGGATTAATCTCCAAAATATACAAACAGCTCATGCAGCTCAATATGAAAAAAAGCAAACAACCCAATTTAAAATGGGCAGAAGACCTAAATAGACATTTCTCCAAAGAAGACATACAGATGGCCAAAAAGCACATGAAAAGATGCTCAACATCATTAATTATTAGAGAAATGCAAATCAAAACTACAATGAGGTATTACCTCACACGGGTCAGAATGGCCATCATCAAAAATCTACAAACAATAAATGCTAGAGAGGGTGTAGAGAAAAGGGAACCCTCTTACAATGTTGGTGGGAATTTAAATTTATATAGCCACTATGGAGAACAGTATGGAGGTTCCTTTAAAAACTAAAAATAGAACTACCATATGACCCAGCAATCCCATTCCTGGGCATATATCTGGAGAACATCATAATTCCATAAGATACATGCACCCCATTGTTCACTGCAGCACTATTTACAATAGCCAGGACATGGAAGCAACTTAAATGTCCATCAACAGAGGAATGGATAAAGAAGATGTGGTACATATATACAATGGAATATTACTCGGCCATAAAAGGAAATAAATTGTGCTATTTGCAGAGACGTGGATGGACCTAGAAACTATCTTACAGAGTGAAGTAAGTCAGAAAGAGAAAAACAAATATCATACATTAACGCTTAGATGTGGAATCCAGAAAAATGGTACAGATGAACCTTTATGCAAAACAGAAATAGAGACACAGATGTATGTAGAGAACAAACGTATGGAGACCAAGGCAGGAAAGGTGGGGTGGGATGAATTGAGAGATTGGGATTGACATATATACACTACTATGTATAAATCAGATAGCAAATGAGAATAGACTGTATAGCACAGGGAACTCTTCAGTGCTCTTTGGTGAACTAAATGGGAAGGAAATCCGAAAAAGAAGGGATATATGTATACATATAGCTGATTCACTTCACTGTACAGCAAAAAATAACACAACATCATAAGGCAACTATACCCGAATTTAAAAAAAAAAAAAAAAAAAAAACTTCTCTCTGTAAAATCCACGATTTCACCTCTCTGCAGCCTTACCTCAGACAGGGCCAGTTCCTCAGAAGTAGACCCACCCTACCTATTTCCTTCTTACAGTTCCTTTTGTTTCTTCCAGACCCTATCACTGTCTCACTCAGCTCACTTCTTCCACCTCACTCCCCTAAGGTGCGCGCACACACACACACACACACACACTCTCTCTCTCTCTCTCTCCTCTCTCTCTCTGTGTATATATAATATATATACATATTATTTATTTGTTTATATACTGATAATTTGGTGATAATATACATTACATATAAATTGTATAAATATATATTATATGTATATACATATAAAACAACAGAAATATGTCCTCCTCTATGTATTTCTCCATTTTATATCATAACCCTTTTTGCCAACTTCCCCTCCCTCACAGTGCTTTCTCTGCGCTGTGCTTTCTCTGCACTGTGCACTCTCTCACACACTCTTTATTCTGGACCCTTAACCATATATGCTGTGATAGGCAGAATAATGTTCCCCCAAGAAATCTACGTCCTAATCTGAACCTGGGAATATGTTACCTTATATGGCATAAAGGTCTTTGTGATGTAATTAAATTAAGGAACTTGAGATAAGGAGATTATTCTGGATTATCCAGGTGAGTCCAATGTAATCACAAGCGTCCTTACAAAGGAAGGAGGGAGGCAGGAGAGTCAGAGAAGGAGATGTAATGGTGGAAACAGAGGAGAGAAAGAGAAAGAAATATTAAGGTATTACACTGCTGAGTTTGAAGATGGAGAAAGGGGCCACAAATCAAGGAATACAGGAAGGCTCAAGAGGTTGAAAAAGGCAAGGAAATAGATCCTCTCCTAGACAGTGGCTCTGAAATGATCACAGAGCTGCCAATACCTTGATTTTAGTGCAGTGAAACACATTTTGAACTTCTGACCTCCAGAACTGCAAGATAACAAATTTGTGTTGTTTTAAGCTACTTTGTTACAGCAGCAATGTGAAACTAATATAATCATCAATTTGTACAACTCCAGTAATTGTATAGTACACCACCTGAATAGCTGTTCCTGGCAGCCTTATTTGGTACTGCCCATGCATAATGTCTTTGCTAGTTGCAATCTCTCTGTGACTGAAGGATATTGGTGCCCTTCAGCCATTGCCTTAGATGAGATTCTTCCAGAAGCAGACTCTCAAACAAGAAATTAGGTTCAAGTAGTTTAATTGAGAGGTGATGCCAGGAAACATTAACAGGGGAGTGGGGAAATGAGATAGGGTAGGGAAGGCAGCCAATAAAGGTGCATTATCAATAAGCTACCAGTGGTCAATTAGGGCTCAATCCCACAGAGGAACTCTGGGAGCCAATGTAGAACATGCCGCAGTGTTACCCCTCCCCCCCAACCCTGACAGATGGGAAAGGGAACTGGGATGTTTATGCACCTACTCCTCTCAGTCATTGATTGAGGGCCACGTAGGAATGGTGGGAGGGTGTTCTGGTCTCTGGCCAGCACAAACAGAACTACCTTCATGCTTTGGAGAAAGCCCTCAGCAAAGAGATGTGGATTCTAGCCACAGAGCACACTGAAGTAGTGAGTCCCGAGCAGTGAGGTATGTCCAGTCAGCAGTGAAATGAGTACATACCACTCAGAAAGGAGACACCCCCATATCCTTGGCTTCCATACCTCTCCTGATTAGAGTGTAAAGAGTATGGGCTCTAGGTTCTAATCCAGGCATCTCTGTGGGACTCTGTATACTGTCTCTCAATTTGGGTTTACCTGGTGTTTTATCATGATTTAGATTGAGGTGAGAAGCAATAGTGTACCCTTCACGTCAGGGGGTATGTAATGTCAATATTGTTATTACTAGTGATCTTAATAACCTTGATCCCTTGGTTAAAGTGGTGTCAGCCAGAATTCAGAATTCTCCACTTATATATTTTTCCTTTATAATTAATAAATATACTGAGAAGATACTTTCAGATTTTGTTTCTCATCAAATTTTCTTCCACTAATTTTAGCAACCACCAATGGATCTTGCCACAACTGTTATTACTGTAGGGTTGGCCTAGTGGTGATTTTCTATTTCCTTCATTTTTAGACCTAGTTTTAAATTCTTTCACAGTTCAGTTTCCTCATCTGTAAATGGGGATAATAATTTTCCTGCTAGAGACAAAGAGAAACATTACATAAGAATAAAAGGATCAAAAAAAAAAAAAAAAGAAAAAGAAAAGAGAAGAAAAAAAGACCCATCCACCAGGAAAGCACAAGGATCCTAAATGTGTACATGCAAAAAAAAGTCTCAAAATATATGAGGCAAAAGCTGATAGAGTTGGGCTTCCCTGGTGGCACAGTGGTTGAGAGTCCACCTGCCGATGCAGGGGACATGGGTTCGTGCCCCAGTCCGGGAAGATCCCACATGCCGTGGAGTGGCTGGGCCCGTGAGCCATGGCTACTGAGCCTGCGCATCCAGAGCCTGTGCTCCTCAATGGGAGAGGCCACAACAGTGAGAGGCCCGCGTACCGAAAAAAAAAAAAAAGCTGATAGAGTTGAAAGGAGAAAAAGGCAAACCCACAATTATAAGTGGAGACTTCAACCCCATTCTCAGCAGATGATTAAATCATTAGAGAATGAATAAGGATGTAGAAAAACTCAACAACACCATCAACCAAAAGGATATACTTGGCATATAAAAAATACTGCAACCAGTAATAGCAGCACATACATTCTTTTCAAGAATTCATAGAATATTCACCAAGATAAACCATATCCTGGGCCATAAAACAAACCTAAACTAATTTAAAATGATTGAAATCATACATACAAAATATGACAAAAGGATAGACACATAGATCAATGGAACAGAATAGAAAACCCAGAAATACATCACACACAAATATGCCCAACTGATTTCTTGCAAAGGTGCAAAAGCAATTCAACAGAAGGAGGATAGCCTTCTCTACAAATGGTGCTGGAACAATTGGACATCCAAAGGCAAAAAACAAAACAAAACAAAGCCTTCAATCTAAATATCACATCTTATACAAAAATTAACTCAAAATGAGTCATGAGTCATGGACTTAAATGTAAAATAAAATTTTTAGGAAAAAACTTAGGAGAAAATCTCAGGATCTAAGGCTAGATAAAGAATTCTTAAATTTGACATCAAAAACACAATCCATAAAAGAAAATTTTCAATAAATTGGACTTCATCAAAATTTAAAACTTTTTGAAAGACACTTTAAGAGGATGAAAAGAAAAGCCACAGACTGGGAGAAAATACTTTCAAATCACATATACAACAAAAGACTACTATCTAGAATATATAAAGAACTCTCAAAACTCAACAGTAAAAACAAAACAAAAACAAAGAAAACCCCACAAAATCCAATTAGAAAACGAACAAAATATCTGACCAAACACTTCACCAAAGAATATATACAGATGGCAAATAAGTAAATGAAAAAAAATATTCATTATCATTAGCCATTAGGAAAATGCAAAGTAAAACTACAATGAGATATCACTACACACCTACCAGAATGGCTAAAATTAAAAGTTGTGACAACACCAAAGGCTGACAAGAATACAGAGAATCTGAATCACTCATACATTACTGGTGGCAATGTAAAATGGTACAGCTACTCTAGAAAACAAGTTGGCAACTTCCATATGACTCAGCAATTGCACGCCTAGGCATTTATCCCAGAGAAATTATATTCACACACAAAAAACCTGTAAACAAATATTCATCACTATTGTATTGTTTTGACTACTCATAATAGTCAAAACTGGAAACAATTTGAATGTCCTTCAATGCACAAATGGTTAAATAAACTGTGGAACATCCATGCCATGGAATAGTACTCAGTAATAAAAGGGAACAAACTATTGATACACACAACTTGGATGAATCTCCAGGGAATATGCTGTGTAAATAAACCTCAAAGGTTACGTATTGTATGATTTCATTACATAACATACTTGAAATTGCAAAAGTACACATGGAGAATCTGTTAGTAGTTGCTGAGAGTTAGGGAGAGCTTGGGGGGAGTGAGATGGAAGGATTGTAGGTGTGGCTATAAAAGGACAGCATAAGGAAGCTTTGTGATCACATAGTTTTGTAATCTCAAGTATGGCAGTGATTGTAAGAATGTACATCTGTGATAAATTGCATAAAACTAAATACATACACACACAAACGCTTATAAACAGAAAACTGAGTAATATTGGTATATCATGCTAATGTCAATAGTTATGCAAAATGTAACCATTGGGAGAAAACAGGTGAAGGATACAAGAATTTTTCTGTATTATTACTTACAGATTCATGTGAACCTACAATTATCTCAAAATTAAAAGTCCACTAGAAAGAAACCTAGAGGAATACATGTGTAGACAATATAATATGTTAGAGAGAATGCATTTGACTTGAGAGCAAGCACTCACTCATACATACTTACACCAGAATAAATTCCCAAACTGGTAGTGAGGAGAATTACATGATGGTGAGTGCCTGAAAAAAGGGACTCTATATCTTGTTCTCTTTCCTCAGTGAAACCCAGATCAGTGTGGGAAATCCAAGTGCAGAGAGAACCCTGGGTAGAGCTCAGGGCGGCAGTAAGACCTCCTAAAAGAGTTGGCTGTGTGCATATGGCAGGTTGAGCCAGCCCTGTGAGGGTTCCCAAGAGCCAGCAAAGTATGGAAGTAATAAAATGATTTGTGTACATTTTTTAATAGCCCAGAAAGTCTGGAGAATCCACCAAGTCCCCTTGGCACATCACAGAATATTAGAATATCCTGTGAATCAATAGGGGCACAGGAGTTGGCTGAGAGACACCTAGGCCCCAGGGAATCATTCAGTCAGTGATGAGGGTTAGGCCAGCAAGGGCTCATGCGAACTGACCAGCAAAGACAAGGTTGAAAGAGCATATCTTGTATGATGCTGACGTGGACAGTGATGATACAGACCAGAAGCCACCTGCCAACACTTTGGATTTCTGAAAGCATCCTGGAAACTTGGGCAACAACTGACTGAGATTAAGGTGACACTAACACAAAATGAAGATTGCAGTAGAAATTGAGTTCGATTTAGGTTGTGGAAATTGAAAGATATTCTTGCACATCTGCATTTTTCTGCCGAGATGCACATCCATTACACCAATAATTTGCTAGAAGAAAACAGCTAAGGGTTCTAAGTAGATAATAAAAGCCAGTTTTACCAACTGTCTAGAGAAAAGTCCCTAATGTTCACATCAAGGGGTTGACTCTAATGGAGGAGAGGGTAGGTGGCCTGGGTGAGATTTAGCAGTGGGAACATAGCCCTATTTTGTGGCGGTGTCCATCAGTATAGTCTTACCTCTCAGAGGCCCTCTTCTACTCTCAAGGCAAAAGGTTCCCATCCCTAGAATTCTTCCAATGGGACCCTAGGTTCATTGTCCTGATTGTCTTCTCAGGTTCCCACTTCAGAATCCCCCAAGGCTCCTTCTCTGAAGTTGTTTTGTGGTATATGAGATTTTCGCTCTTTCATTGGAGGTGGCAGGGTGTAGTTGATGCTGTCGGCACCCCACACATCCCCTTGGCACTCACCTCTACACACCAAATGCTGCTTACTATGAGCACCTGTAACTGCCTATATTCTGCCTTAGGGCTTTTTTTTTTTTTTCTCTCCACAGGAACACGTTTGGTCCATGTACCAGGCAAGCCGGAAGTGCTGGAGAATTAAGGCTTCTAGCAACCCTCAATCAATGATGAACAGGGAGTTGGATAAATATCCCAGCTTCTTCACACCTTGGGCCAGACATCTCTGCGGTGTGTGTTCTGTACTGGATTCCAAAGTCCCAAGAGGTTAGAATTTGTTGTCCACAGTGATATCTCACTTGAAAAAACACACCCTGTATTGGCTTCCTCCCCTTCCCTATATCACTTCTTCATTCACCTAACTGGTACTTTCTGGGATCGCTTCCCACACTTCTTGCATTTGAATTCTTGTCTCAGAGTCTGCTTTGGGGAAGAACTAAAAACAAAATCAGTGGTAAGTGCTGGTCAGTATGCCAAGCCAAATGCGTTGTGTTAAATAAAGGAAGCCAGACTCAAAAGGCTTCATACTGTATGATTCCATTTATATGACATTCTAGAAAAGGTAGAACTGTAAGGATAGAGAATAGATCAGTGGTTTCAAGGGATTAAAAGGAGGGGGTTGACTACAGAAGGGTAGCATAAGAACATTTTTTAGTGTATGGAACTATTCTGCAGCATAATTGTGGAGGTGGTTACATGACTATGCATTTTTCAAAACCCATAGAACTGTATACTATGAAGAATAAATTTCACAGAGGCACAGATAGCCTTAAAGACACATGGAATTCACATAGTCTATCCTTGACACTTACAGAGGAGGATCCTGAGGTCCAGGGAGGGAAAGAGACCCTCCCACAGCAACTTCAAGACAAAGCCAGGACTGAATGCCAAGCCTCAACAGTATTAGTATAGTTTTCTTTCCAACAATAAGCGGGGTCTCTGTCATTTAGCCAATTTACCTCAAAAGTCTGTGCCTCTAAGGAAAACTCATTATAAAGATTGCACAAGGGCAGTGTCATCTTGGTGATGACAGTCCTTAACATATCTGTGTCTTGAGTCTCTCTCCTCCAGTCCTCTTGGTTCACCCAATATCAACCTCATGGAGATTCCCAAATCTCCCTACTGTGTTGGATCCCTTGCTTCTTGTATCCTCTTTGGTTTACTACCTTGGTTTGGTAGAACACATCCTTCAGTTATTTACTAGAAAAGGAAGCATGAGATTGTGCATATCTGAAATTGTGTTATTCTACTTGCTTCTTGATTGATATAGTTTGCCTGGGTATAAAATTCTACATTGGAAACCATTTTCTTTTAGAATCTTGAAGCGATTACTCTAGTATTCTACCTTCCAGTGGTGTTGGAACAGTTCCAGTGAAGAGTGGTCTGAAGCCATTCTATTCTTGAGACTTCGTATATGACTCTTTTTTTCTCTATTCAAGATTGTGGAATCTGCTCTTTGTCCCCAGGGTTCTGAAATTTCACAAGTATCTGCCTTGGTAGGACTACTTTTTCCTACTGAACTAGGTATATGGTAGGCCCTTTCAAACTGGAAATTTGTGTTCTTTTCAGTTTGAGAAATTTTTCTTGAATTATTTCATTAATAATTTCCTCCCCTCTCCTTCTGGAATGCCTGTTATTCAGATGTTAAACCTTCTAGACGCTTCCTCCTACATTCTTCTTTTCTTTCCTATTTTTCATTGTTTTGCATTTTGGTTTTATTTTTCTGGGAGACAACCCAGACTTTACTTCCCAAACAATCTATTGAGTTTTTCATTTCTGCTATCATTTTTCTGTTTGTTTTAAAAGCGTATTTTTGTTTCCTGTCTTTTAAAATATCACCTTATTCTTGTTTCATGGTTGTAATATCCTCTGTTATTCTTGAAAGTAAGTCTTGGTTTCTTCCAAGTTGCTTTTTTCTGTTTATTTTGATTGTTAGTTTGTTTGTTTTGATTTGTTTTATTATTTGTTCCCTATTTTCCATGTTAGCTATTTCCTCAGATATATTCTGCAGTGGATGTTATTAGTGTCCTGCCCATACCTCCGGCGGCTGTAAATGTTGGTTGTTAATGGATCAGAGCAGTCCCCTTCTCTAGAGAATTGTCCTCAGCCAGAAGCTGCCTTTCCTGGGAGGTTATGGTCTCTTTTCTGGCAGCCTGCAGCCAGTGACCGATTCATATGTGGGTACGAAACAGCCCTCTTGCGTCAAGGTGAGATCAACTCTGTGGTGCAATTCACATTTCAGGGCTCTCTGTGGGATCTGACTGAGGCTAGACTCCAGCTAAGACCACATCCTTGCTCAGCTCCTTCCCCTGCTGCTTCTGAGGGAGAAGAGCTGGGAAATGAGAGGAGGAGGAGGCTTCTCCAGAGATCCCACCCTCAATAAATCATGTGCACCTGAATCCTCATCTCAGCCTCTGTTTCTAAGATACCTAAGATATGAAATTTGGTCATCTGCTGTTAAGAGTAAAGGCCTGAGAAGCTTATTGGGAGCCCTCAGTGCAGAAGTCAGGCTTGTCAACTCAGAATTTACTGCTGGGAGACATAGATGGTCATTTATTGGAAACACAAAAGCCAGTATCCTTAGTTCTTTCTTTTTTTGACTAGTCAGAGTTCCAAAGAAGAGGGGTAGAGAATAGCTGCTAGTGATTTGGAAGTAAATAGAAAAGAAAGCTGAGGATCTCAGCCTGCAGTGAGTAAATGTTCACTTTACGCCACTGTTCTACACATGAAACCTTTGTTCTCAGCTGTGCTTGGTGCCTCCAGTCCAGAGACCCTCTGTTTTACCCTCTCCAGAGACTAAATCTCCAGCCCTCCGCCTGGTGGGAGAGGAGCCCTGAGCATGGAGGGAGAGAAGAACCAGGACTTTAACTGCTTCTTAGTCACCTTTCACCTAGTTCTCCTGATTTTTGGCTTATGCAGTTCCAGAGGTATCTAAAACTGCCAATTCCGTTTTTTTTGTTTGTTTTTTGTGTTTTTTTTTTAAGGATTTTGCCATGAAAGCAGGCCTGTTCTTAGCTTTCGCTGGGTGTCAGTTTTCTTGGGACTGCTAAGTCAATTAGCACTCATTCATCTGTTGTCCATCTTCCAAAATTCTTTTATGCTCCTGGATCTTCTGTTCTCTCTGTCCTCGTGAGTTTCTATCTTCTTAAAAAACAATCCTTTTACATAAGTTGTAGTGGGTTTCAGGAGGGAGCAAAATTAGATGTGTGGGTTCAATTCAGCATCTTAACCTGGAAAAAAGAAAAAACAACCCTGGTGACATTAGGAAGTTATTACCTCCTAACATTCCTCTCCTTGTGAGCTCCTGTGGGTGACAGACAGGTGAGTGAGAGCTCCAGGTAAGGGAGCCAGGGGCCTGCAAAAGTAGCTGTATCTCTGCATGGAGGATAATCCCCTCTACAGAGTTCAAGCTTCTTCTCCCAGTCATAGCCTTAGTCTGCTTCTGAGGGCATGAAGGGCCGAGCCCCAATTATGATCATGTAGGTTGGAAGGGAAGAAAGTCAAGATAAACCAGGGAAGCTTGCCTAGAGGAGGTGTTGCAGTAGTGGGAGAAGCAAAATATACTGTCATCTTTCTAACGACAGAGCTCATCCCTTCTAGCTCTGCTTCTATGACTCTGTGATGACAGAAGTCATTCCAGAAAGCCTGCCTGCTTTTTTGCCTTCTCCCTCTTTCCAGTCCCTTGCTTTGGGATGAGGTGAGGGTGGTTGAGAGTTATTTGGGTGGACTGGATACATTGAAAATGGAGGAAGCACACCACTATAGTTCCTTTTTCCTAGAATGGGTTGTAGGTAGGTATCTTCCCACTTCACTTCCTCTTTCAAGCTCAGACCTAAGAACACAGCAAAGAGAAAAGGTAGTGACAGAGTAGAGTGGGATAACTCAGGAGAGGCAGAAATTGTGGTGATGGTGCTGTTCTAATGGTGGTGGTCATGATAGAGACAGGAGATGAGCTAAGCAGCTCACCTTGCTGTGCAGACATAACTTGATTTCCTTATGGTGATCTATAAGCAGAGGGGGGGATGGAAGTCAGTGGGTAATTTACTCCAGCTTCCTCATCATTTAGGAGGACAGTATTGAGCCTGTCCCACAAAGTTTCTCAATGGGTTCCCAGCAGGATGGAGCCCCAGTTGTTAATGGCAGTAATTGTTATTGAATTCTCCCCCTTCCATAGCTTGCTTTCCCCATTTCTTCACTTCTGTTTCCTGGGATCACCTCCCAAGTCAATTACCTGCATCCCAGTCCTATCGCAAGGTCTGCTCTTGGGAGAATCCATACTGACAGGCATCCTTCAACACAACAGCAAGTCTGAGCAGGCCACATCACCCCTGGGAAATAGTGCCTCCATTTTCTCTGTCTGTGGCTGACCTCAGCTAGGAAGCTCCTGAGCACATTTATATTTTTATTTTGTTTCATCGAGATATAATGGACATACCACACTATATAGGTTTAAGGTGTACACCATGATTGACTTATATACATCATGAAATGATTACCACAGTAAGTTTAGTGAACATCCATCTAATACAGATACAAAATTAAAGAAATTTAAAAATTTTCTTCATTGTGATGTAACTCTTAGGATGTACTTAAAAACTTTCGCTAATAACACAAAACAGAGTTAATTATATTTATCATGTTGTACATTATATTCTTAGTACTTCTCTATCTTATAACTGGAAGTTTGTGCTTTTTGGCTCCCTTCATCCAATTCACCCTCCCTCCAGCCCCACCTCTAGTAACCACAAATCTGATCTCTTTTTCTATAAGTTTGTTTGTTTGCTTGCTTGTTTTTGAAGTAAAATTGACCTCTAATGTTAGTTCCTATTACAGAAAATAGTCATTCGATATTTGTATACATTTCAAAATGATCACCACAATAAGTCTAGTCACGATAAGCCACTATACAAAAATATTACTTAGTTATTGACTATATTCCCCACGCTGTACATTTCATACTGTGACTCATTTATTTTACAACTGGAAGTTTGTACCTCTTAATCTCCCTCACCTTCTTTCCTTCCCTCACCCACCTCCCCTCTGGAAAACAGCTGCTTGTTCTCTGTATCTGTAACTCTGTTTCTGTTGTTTTATGTTTGTTCCTTTGTTTTGTTTTTTAACAAATGATACAGTAATCCTTTCTCTGTCTAACTTATTTCACGTAGCATAATACTCTCTAGGTCCAACCACATTGTCACAATGGCTAAATTTCATTCTTTTTTATGGCTGAGTAATATTCATATTACATATACGTCCACATCTTTTTATACATTCATCTATCTTTGGACACTTAGGTTGCTTCCATATCTTGACTATTGTAAATAATGCTGCAATGATCATAGGAGTGCATATATTTTTTCTAATTAGTGTTTTTATTTTCTTCAGATAAATTCCCAGGAGTGATATTGCTAGATCATATGGCAGATCTATTTTTAATATTTTGAGGAAAGTCCGTACTGTTTTCCATAGCGGCTACACCAATTTACATTCCCACCAACAGTGTACAAGTGTTCCCTTTTCTCCACATCCTTGCCAACACTTGTTATTTGTTGTCTTTTTGGTAATAGCCATTCTGACAGGTATGAGGTGATATCTCATTGTGGTTTTGATTTGCATTTACCCAGTGGTTACTGATGTTGATCATCTTTTCATGTGCTTGTTGGTTATTTGTATGTATTCTTTGTGAAAATATTTCAGGTCTTCTCCCTATTTTTTAACTGGTTGTTCATTTTTTTGATGTTGAGTTGTATGAGTTCTTCGCATATTTTGGACATTAACCCCTTATCAGATATATGATTTGCAAATATCTACTCCAATTCAGTAGGCAGCCTTTTCATTTTGTTGATAGTTTCCTTTGCTGTGCAGTAGCTTTTTAGTTTGATGTACTCTCATTTGCTGATTTTTGCTTTTGTTTCCCTTGCTTGAGGAGACATATCCTAAAAAATATTACTAAACCAATGTCAAATAGCTTACTGCCTATGTTTTCATCTAGAACTTTTATGGTTTCAGGTCTGACATTTAACTCTTTAATCAATTTTGAATTTATTTTTATGCATTGTGTGATAGAGTATTCCAGTTTGATTTGCACGTAGCTGTCCGATTTTCACAATTTTTACACCATTGATTTAAGAGGATTTCTTTTCCCCACTGTGTATTCTTGCCTCCTTTGTTGTAGACTAATTGCCCATATAACTGTGGGTTCACTTCTGGGCTCTCTATTCTGTTCCACTGACCTGCATGTCTGTTTTTTGTGCCACAGTAACCATACTGCTACTTTGTTGAAGTATAGTTGATTTACAATGTTTCAGGTGTACAGCAAAATGATTCAGTTATATTATTTTCAGATTCTTTTCCATAACAGGTTATTACAAGATACTGAATATAGCTATCTGTGCTATATAGTAGGTCTTTGTTGTTTATTTTATATATAGTAGTCTGTATCTGTTGATTCCAAATTCCAAATTTATCCCTCCCCAGCCTTTCCGCTTTGGTAACCATAAGTTTGTTTTCTATGTCTGTGAGTCTATTTCTGTTTGTAAAAAAGTTCATTTGTGTCATTTTTTAGATTCCATTTCACTTAATATGATAATCTCTAGCTCCATTGATGTTGCTTCAAATGACATTATTTCTTTCTTTTTATAGTAATATTCCATTATTTATATATATATATATATATATATACACACATACCACATCTTCTTTATCTATTCATTTGTCAATGGACTTTTAGATTGCTTCCATGTCTTAGAGATTGTAAATAGTGCTGCTATGAACGTTGGGGTGCATGTATCTTTTTTTTTTTTTTTTTTTTTGCGGTATGCGGGCCTCTCACTGTTGTGCCCTCTCCCGTTGTGGAGCACAGGCTCCGGACGTGCAGGCTCAGCAGCCATGGCTCACGGGCCCAGCCTCTCCGCGGCATGCTGGATCTTCCCAGACCGGGGCACGAGCCCGTGTCCCCTGCATCGGCAGGCAGACTCTCTGCATGTATCTTTTTGAATTATGTTTTCATCTTTTCTGGATATATGCCCAGGAATGGGATTGATGGATCATATGGGAACTACTCTATTTTTAGTTTTTTAAGAAACTTCCATACTGTTCTCCCTAGTGGCTGCACCAATGTACATTCCCACCAGCAGTGTAGGAGAGTTCCCTTTTCTCCACACTCTCTCCATCATTTATTATTTGTCACTTTTAATGATGGCCATTCTGACTGGTGTGAGGTAATACCTCATTGTAGTTTTGATTTGCATTTCTCTAACAATTAGCGATGTTGAGCATCTTTTCATGTGCCTCTTGACCATTTGTATGGCTTCTTTGGAGAAATGTCTATTGGGTTTGCTGCCCATTTTTTGATTGGGTTGTTGTTGTTGTTGTTGTTGTTGTTTTATATTGAGCTGTTTGTATATTTTGGAAATTAATCCCTTGTCAGTCACATTATTTGCAAATATTTTCTCCCATTCAGTAGGTTGTCTTTTCATTTTGTTTATGGTTTCCTTTGCCTTGAAAAACCCTTTAAGTTTAATTAGGTCCCATTTGTTTATTTTTATTTTTGTTTCCATTACTCTGGGACAGATCTAAAAAAATATTGCTGTGATTTATGTCAAAGAGTGTTCTGCCTATGTTTTTCTCTAGGAGTTTTAGAGTATCTGGTCTTATATTTAGGTCTTTAATCCACTTTGAATTTATTTTTGTATATGATGTTAGAGAATCTTCTAAATTTCATTCTTTTACATATAGCTGTCCAGTTTTCCCAGCACCACTTATTGAAGAGACTGTCTTTTCCCCACTGTATATTCTTGCCTTCTTTGTCATAGCTTAATTGACCACAAGGGTGTGGGGTTATTTGTGGGCTTTCTATCCTGTTCCATTGATCTATGTGTCTGTTTTTGTGCCTGTACCATACTGTTTTGATTACTGTAGCTTTATACTACAGTCTGAAGTCAGGGAGCCTGATTCCTCAAGCTGTGTTCCTCTTTCTCAAGATTGCTTTGGCTATTTGGGGTCTTATGTGTTTCCCAAAAATTAAAAAATTTTTTGTTCCAGGTCTGTAAAAAAATGCCACTGGTAATTTGATAGGGATTGCATTGAATCTGTAGATTGCTTTGGGTAGTATGGTCATTTTAACAATATTGATTCTTCCAATCCAAGAAAACATTCTATATTTCCATCTGTTTGTGTCATCTTCAATTTCTTTAATCAGTGTCTTATAGTTTTCTGAGTACAAGTCTTTTGCCTCCTTAGGTAGGTTTATTCCTCGATATTTTATTCTTTTTTATGCAGTGGTAAATGGGATTGTTTCCTTAATTGCTCTTTCTGATATTTCATTGTTGTGTATAGAAATGCAACAGATTTCTTTATATTAATTTTTTTCCTGAAAATTTACCAAATTCATTGATGAGCTCTAGTAGTTTTCTGGTGGTGTCCTTAGTATTTTCTATGTATAGTATCATGTCATCTGCAAATAGTGACAGTTTTACTTTTTCTTTTCCAATTTGGATTCCTTTTATTTCTTTTTCTCTGATTGCTGTCGCTAGGACTTCCAAAACTATGCAGAATAAAAGTTGCCACAGTGAGCATCCTTGTCTTGTTCCTGATCTTAGAGGAAATGCTTTCAGCTTTTCACTATTGAGTATAATGTTAACTGTGAGCTTGTCATATATGGCCTTTATTATGTTGAGGTACGTTCCCTCTATACCCACTTTGTTGAGAGTTTTTATCATAAGTGGATGTTGAATTTTATCAAAAGTTTTTCTGCATCTACTGAGATGATCATATGATATTTTTCTTCAATTTTTAATGTGGTTTATCACACTGATTGATTTGTGGATATTGAAAAATCCTTGCAACACTGGGATAAATCCCACTTGATTATGGGTGTGATCCTTTTGATACATTGTTGGATTCGGTATACTAGTACTTTGGTGAGGATTTTTGCATCTATGTAAAGCAGTGATATTGGCCTGTAATTTTCTTTTTTGTGTGATATCTTTGTCTGATTTTGTTATGAGGGTGATGCTGGCCTCATAGAATGAATTTGGAAGTGTTCCTTCCTCTGCAATTTTTTGGAATAGGTTTCAGAAGGATACGTGTTAACTCTAAATGGTTGGTAGAATTCACCTGTGAAGTCATCTGGTCCTGGACTATTGCTTGTTGGGAGTTTTTAAATTACTGATTCAATTTCAGTACTTGCAATTGGTCTGTTCATATTTTCTATTTCTTCCTGGTTCAGTCTTGAGAGATTGTACCTGTCTGAGAATTTGTCCATTTCTTAGGATGTCCATTTTATTGGCTCATAGTAATCTCTTATGATCCTTTGTATTTCTGTGGTAAGTACCATACTGTTTTGATTACTGTAGCTTTTTCGTATAGTTTGAAATCATGAGTGTGATACCTTCAGCTTTGCTCTTTCTGCAGATTGTTTTACTATTTGGGGAATCTTTTGTGTTTCCATACAAATTTTAGAATTATTTGTTCTAATTCTGTGAAAAATATCATTGGTATTTTGATTGGGATTGTATTGAATATGTACATTGCCTTGGGTACTATCATCATTTTGACAATATTAATTCTTCCAATCCATGAGCATGGTGTATCTTTCCATTTGTTTGTGCTGTCTTCAATTTCTGTTATCAGTGTCTTATAGTTTACCAAGTACAGGAATTTACCTCCTTAGTTGGAGTTATCCCTAAGTATTTTATTCTCTTCAATGCAATTGCAAATGGGATTGTTTTCTTAATTTCTCTTTCTGAGAGTTTGTTGTGACTGTATAGAAATGCAACAGATTTCTATGTATTAATTTTGTATCCTGCAACTTTGCCAAATACACTGATGACTTCAAATAGTCTTTTTGGTGGTGTCTTTAGGATTTTCTATGTATACTATCATGTCATCTGTCAACAGTGACAGTTTAACTTCTTCCTTTCCAATTTGAATTACTTTATTTCTTTTTCTTTCTGATTGCTGTGACCACGGCTTCCAATACTATGTTGAACAAAATGGTGAGAGTGGGCATCCATGTCTTGCTTCTGATCTTAGAGGAAATGCTTTCAGCTTTTTACCATTGAGTATGATCTTAGCTGTGGGCTTGTCATATACAGCTTTTATTATATTAAGGTATGTTCCCTCTATACCCAATTTGTTGAAAATTTTTATCATAAATGCATGTTGAATTTTGTCAAAAGCTTTTTGTGCATCTTTGTGTCTGAGATGATCATATGATTTTTATTCTTCATTTTTTTAATGTGTTGTATTACATTGATTGATTTGCAGATATTGAACCATCCTTGCATCCCTGGGATAAATACCACTTGTTCATGGTGTATGATCTTTTTCATGTATTGTTCAGTTTGGTTTGCTAATATTTTGTTGAAGATTTTGGCATCTATGTACATCAGTGATGTTGGTCTGTAATTTTCTTTTTGTTTGTGTGGTATCTTTGCCTGGTTTTGGTATCAGGGTGATGCTGGCTTCATAGAATGAGTTCAAAAGCATTCCTTCTGCAATTTTTTGGAATAGTTTGAGTAAGATAGTAGTTGACTCTTCTCTAAATTGATAGAATTCACCTATGAAGCCATCGAGTCCTGAACTACTGTTTTCTGGGAGGTTTTTTTTTTTTTTCTGATTCAATTTCAGTACTAGTAATTGGTCTGTTCATATTTTCTATTTCTTCCTGGTTCAGTCTTTGGAGACTGTACATGTCTGGAAATGTGTCCATTTCTTCTAGATTGTCCCTTTTATTGTGGTATAGTTGTTCATGTAATCTCTTATGATCCTTCATAATTCTATGGTGTTGGTTGTGACTTCTCCTTTTTTATTTCTGATTTTATTGATTTGGGCTCTCTCTCTCTTTTTTTTTCTTAATGAGTCTGGCTAAAGGCTTATCAATTTTATCTTTTGAAAGAACCAGCTCCTATTTTCATTGATCTTCTCTATTGCTTTTTAGTTTCTATTTCACTTATTTCTGCTCTGATCTTTATGATTTCTTTCCCTTTACTAACTTTGGGTTACGTTTGTTTTTCTTTTCTAGTTCCTTTAGATGTATGGTTGGGTTGTTTATTTGAGATTTTTCTTGTTTCCTAAGGTGGAGGTTGTATTGCTGTAAATATCCCTCTTAGAACTCCTTTTGCTGCATCCATAGGTTATGGATCATTGTGTGTTCATTTTTCATTTGTCTCCAGGTATTTTTTTGTTTCTTCTTTGATTTCCTTAGTGACCCATTTGTTGTTTAGTAGCATACTGTTTAGCCTCCAAGTGTTTGTGGATTTTTCAGTTTTTTCCTAGTAGTTGATTCCTAGTCTCATAGTACTGTGGTCAGAAATGATGTTTGATATGATTTCAATGTTCTTAAATTTAATGACTTGTTTTGTGGCCTAGCATGTGATCTACCCTGTAGAATGTTCCTTGTGTACTTGAGAAGAATGTGTATTCTGCTGATTTTTGATGGAATATTCTATAACATCTATTAAGTTGATCAGCTCTCATGTGTCATTTAAGGCTAGTGTTACCTCACTGATTTTCTGTCTCAATGATCTGTCCTTTAACTAAGGGTGTATACGTTCCCTACTATTATTCTTACTGACAGTTGCTCCCTTTATGTCTGTTAATGTTTGCTTTACATATTTAAATGGTCACATGGTGGGTGCATATGTCAATATATTTACAGTTGTTATATCTTCTCCTGGGATTGATCCCTTTATCATTATGTAATGCCCTTCTTTGTCTCTTTTTACAGTCTTTGTTTGAAAGCCTATTTTGTCTGATATAAATATTGCTACCCTAACTTTCTTTTTGTTTCTGTTTGCATGGAACACCTTTTTTCATCCCCTGACTTTCAATCTCTGTCTTTAGAGCTGAAGTGAGTCTCTTGTAGGCAGCATGTATATGGGTCTTGTTTTTGTATCCATTCAGCCACTCTATGTCTTTTGATTGGACATTTAGACCATTTACATTTAAATTAATTATATTTGGTATATACTTACTGCCATTTTGTTAATTATTTTCAGGTTGTTCTTGTAGTTCTTTTTTTGTTCCTTTCTTCTTTTCTTGCTCTCTTCCCTTGTGATTTGATGACTATTTTTAGTATTATGTTTGAATTCCTTTCTCTTTTATGTGTGTGTATCTATTACAGATTTTTGGTTTGTGGTTACCATGAGATTTATATATAGAAATCTATACATATACATGATTATTTTAAGTTGCTGATCTCTTAAATCAAATGCACTTTAACAACCTTGTATTTTTATGCTCCCCCCCTCCATTTACTGGTTTTGGCATCATATTTTACATCTTTTTGTTCTGTGTGTCCCTTAACTACTTATTGTAGCTATAGATGGTTTTACTCCTTTTGTGTTTTAACCTTTCTACTAGCTTTATAAATGGTTAGTCTACCACCTTTACTGTATATATCCCTTTACCAAATTTTTGCCAATTTTTCCCTCATAATTTTTATATTTCTAGTTGTAGCCTTTTCTTGTTCACTTAGAGAAGTCCCTTTAACATTTCTTGTAAAGCCAGTTTAATGATGCTGAACTCTTTTAGATTTTTCTTGCCTGTAAAAATTTTGATCTCTCCATAAAATCTGAATGAAAGCCTTGCCTGGTAGAGTATTCTTGGTTGTAGGTTTTTTCCTTTCATTACTTTAAATATATAGTGCCACTCCCTTCTGGCCTGCAGAGTTTCTGCTGAAAAGTCAGCTGATAGGCTTATGGGGGTTCCCTTATATGTAACTAGTTGTTTTTCCTTTGCTGCTTTTAATATTTTCTTCATCTTTAATTTTTTCCATTTTAATTAAAATATGTCTTAGTATGGTCCTCTTTGGGTTGATCCTGTTTGGGAGTCTCTGTACCTCCTGGTCCTGGATGTTTATTTTCTTTACAGGATTAGGGAAGTTTACAACTATTCTGTCTTCAAATATGTTCTCTGCCCCTTTTTATGTCTCTTCTCCTTCTGGGACCCCTATAATGTGAATATTAGTATGTTTGATGTTGTCCCAGAGGTTTCTTAAACTGTCCTCATTTCTTATTGTTTTTTCTTTTTTCTGTTCAGCTTGAGTGATTTCCACTACTGTGTCTTTCAGTTCACTGACCCATTCCTCTGTATCATCTAATTTACTGTTGCTTCCTTCTAAAGAATTTTTTAATTTCAGTTATTGTATTCTTTAGCTCTATTTGGTTCTTCTTTATATTTTCAAACTATTTGTTTAAAAATTCTGTCTCTCAAAGGGAACCCTCCTACACTGTTGGTGGGAATGTAAGTTGGTGCAGCCACTGTTGAAAACAGTATGGAGGTTCCTTAGAAAACTAAAAATAGAATTACCATATGATCCAGCAATCCCACTCCTGGGCATATATCCAGAAAAAACTATAACTCAAGAAGATACATGAACCCCTATGTTCACTGCAGCACTATACAGAATAGCCAAGGCATGGAAACAACCTAAATGTCCATCAACAGATGAATAGATAAAGAAGATGTGGGAGGAGCTTCAAGATGGCAGAAGAGTAAGAAGCGGAGCTCACCTTCCTCCCCACAGATACATCAGAAATACATCTACATGTGGAACTGCTCCTATAGAACATCTACTGAATGCTGGCAAAAGACCTCAGACCTCCCAAAAGGTAAGAAACACCCCACGTACCTAGGTAGGGCAAAAGAAAAAAGAAAAAACACAGACAAAACAATAGGGACGGGACCTGCACCAGTGGGAGGGAGCTGTGAAGGAGGAAATGTTTCCACACACTAGGAAGCCACTTCACTGGTGGAGACTGTGGGTGGCAGAGGGGGGAAGCTTCATAGCCACAGAGGAGAGCGCAGCCATAGGGGAGCAGAGGGCAAAGCGGAGAGATTCCCGCACAGAGGAACGGTGCCGACCAGCAGTCACCAGCCCAAAAGGCTTGTCTGCTCACCCACCAGTGTGGGCGGGGGCTAGGATTTGAGGCTCAGGCTTCGGTCGGATCGCAGGGAGAGGAAAGGCGGAATGAACACAGCCTGAAGGGGTCTAGTGCGCCACGGCTAGCCGGGAGGGAGTCCAGGAAAAAGTCTGGACCTGCCGAAGAGGCGAGAGACTTTTTCTTCCCTCTTTGTTTCCTGGTGCACAAGGAGAGGGGATTAAGAGCGCTGCTTAAAGGAGCTCCAGAGATGGGCACGAGCCGTGGCTAACAGCGCGGACCCCAGAGATGGGCATGAGACGCTAAGGCTGCTGCTGCAGCCACTAAGAAGCCTGTGAGCAAGCACAGGTCACTATCCACACCGCCCCTCCCGGGAGCCTGTGCAGCCGCCACTACCAGGGTCCCGTGATCCAGGGACAACTTTCCCGGGAGAACGCACAGTGCACCTCAGGCTACTGCAGTGTCACACTGGCCTCTGCTGCTGCAGGCTCGGCCCACATTCATACCCCTCCCTCCTCCCAGCCTGAGTGAGCCAGAGACCCTGAATCAGCTGCTTCTTTAACCCCGTCCTGTCTGAGCGAAGAACAGATGCTATCAGGTGACCTACACGCAGAGGCGGGTCCAAATACAAAGCTGAACCCCGGGAGCTGTGCGAACAAAGAAGAGAAAGGGAAATTTCTCCCAGCAGCCTCAGAAGCAGCAGATTAAAGCTCCACAAACAACTTGATGTACCCTGCATCTGTGGAATACATGAATAGACAACGAATCATCCCAAATTAAGGAAGTGGACTTTGGGAGCAAAGATATATTATTTTTTCTCTTTTAGTGAATGTGTATGTGTATGCTTCTGTATGAGATTTTGTCTGTATAGCTTTGCTTTCACCATTTGTCCTAGGGTTCTGTCCATCCGTTTTTTTTTCTTTTTTTTTTTTACTTTTTAAATTTTTTTCTTAATTATTATTTATTTTAATAACTTTATTCCATTTTATTTTACTTTATTTTATTTTATCTTCTTTCTTTCTTTCTTTCTTTCTTTTTTTTCTCTCTTTTATTCTGAGCTGTGTGGATGAAAGGCTCTTGGTGCTCCAGCCAGGGGTCAGTGCTGTGCCTCAGAGGTGGGAAAGCCAACTTCAGGACACTGGTCCACAAGAGACATCCCAGCTCCACGTAATATCGAACAATGGCAAAAATCTCCCAGATATCTCCATCTCAACACCAAGACCCAGCTTCACTCAACGACCAGCAAGATACAATGCTGGACACCCTATGCCAAACAACTAGCAAGACAAGAACACAGCCCCATCCATTAGCAGAGAGGGTGCCTAAAATCATAATAAGGCTACAGACACCCCAAAACACACCACCAGATGTGGACCTGCCCACCAGAAAGATGAGATCCAGCCTCATCCACCAGAACACAGGTACTAGTCCCTTCCACCAGGAAGCCTACACAACCCACTGAAACAACCTTAGCCACTGGGGACAGACACTAAAAACAATAGGAACTACAAACCTGCAGCCTGATAAAAGGAGACCCCAAACACAGTAAGATAAGCAAAATGAGAAGAAAGAAAAACATACAGCAGATGAAGGAGCAAGGTAAAAACCTAACAGACCTAATAAATGAAGAGGAAATAGGCAGTCTACCTGAAAAAGAATTCAGAATAATGATAGTAAAGATGATCCACGGGCCTCCCTGGTGGCGCAGTGGTTGAGAGTCCGCCTGCCAATGCAGGGGATACGGGTTCGTGCCCCGGTCTGGGAGGATCCCATATGCCGCGGAGCGGCTGGGCCCGTGAGCCATGGCCGCTGGGCCTGCGCATCCGGAGCCTGTGCTCCGCAACGGGAGAGGCCACAACAGTGAGAGGCCCGCATACCGCGAGAAAAAAAAAAAAAAGAAAAAAAAAAAAAAGAAAAAAAAAAAAAGATGATCCAAAATCTTGGAAATAGAATAAAGAAAATACAAGAAACGTTTAACAAGGACCTAAAAGAACTACAGAGCAAACAAACAATGATGAACAACACAATAAATGAAATTAAAAATTCTCTAGAAGGGATCAATAGCAAAATAACTGAGGCAGAAGAACGGATAAGTGACCTGGAAGATAAAATAGTGGAAATTACTGCATAGCAGAATAAAGAAAAAAGAATGAAAAGAACTGAGGACAGTCTCAGAGACCTCTGGGACAACATTAAACACACTAACATTCAAATTATACGGATCCCAGAAAAAAGAAGAGAAAAAGAAAGGGACTGAGGAAATATTTGAAGAGATTATAGTTGAAAACTTCCCTAATATGAGAAAGGAAATAGTTAATCAAGTCAAGGAAACACAGAGAGTCCCATACAGGGTAAATCCAAGGAGAAACACGCCAAGACACATATTAATCAAACTATCAAAAATTAAATACAAAGAAAACATATTAAAAGCAGCAAGGGAAAAACAACAAATAACACACAAGGGAATCCCCATAAGGTTAACAGCTGATCTTTCAGCAGAAATTCTGCAAGCCAGAAGGGAGTGACAGGACATATTTAAAGTGATGAAGGAAAAAAACCTACAACCAAGATTACTCTACCCAGCAAATATCTCATTCAGATTTGATGGAGAAATTAAAACCTTTACAGACAAGCAGAAACTGAGAGAGTTCAGCACCACCAAACCAGCTTTACAACAAATGCTAAAGGAACTTCTCTAGGCAAGAAACACAACAGAAGGAAAAGACCTACAATAACGAACCCAAAACAATTAAGAAAATGGGAATAGGAACATACATATCAATAATTACCTTAAATGTAAATGGATTAAATGCTCCCACCAAAAGACACAGACCGGCTGAATGGATACCAAAACAAGACCCATATATATGCTGTCTACAAGACACCCACTTCAGACCTAGAGACACACACAGACTGAAAGTAAGGGGATGGAAAAAAATATTGCATGCAAATGGAAACCAAAAGAAAGCTGGAGTAGCAATTCTCATATCAGACAAAATACACTTTAAAATAAAGGCTATTAGAAGAGACAAAGAAGGACACTACATAATGATCAAGGAATTGATCCAAGAAGAAGATATAACAATTGTAAATATTTATGCACCCAACATAGGAGCACCTCAATACATAAGGCAAATGCTAACAGCCATAAAAGGGGAAATCGACAGTAACACAATCATAGTAGGGGAATTTAACACCCCACTTTCACCAATGGACAGATCATCCAAAATGAAAATAAATAAGGAAACACAAGCTTTAAACGAAACATTAAACAAGATGGAGTTAATTGATATTTATAGGGCATTCCGTCCAAAAACAACAGAATACACATTCTTCTCAAGTACTCCTGGAACATTCTCCAGGACAGATCATATCTTGGGTCACAAATCAATTTAAGAAAATTGAAATCGTATCAAGTATCTTTTCCGACCACAACGTTATGAGACTAGATATCAATTACAGGAAAAGATCTGTAAAAAAATACAAACACATGGAGGCTAAACAATACACTACTTAATAACCAAGTGATCACTGAAGAAATCAAAGAGGAAATCAAAAAATACCTAGAAACAAATGACAATGGAGACATGACGACCCAGAACCTATGGGATGAAGCAAAAGCAGTTCTAAGAGGGAAGTTTATAACAATACAATCCTACCTGAAGAAACAGGAAACATCTCAAATAAACAAACTAACCTCGCACCTAAAGCAATTAGAGAAAGAAGAACAAAAAGACCCCAAAGTTAGCAGAAGGAAAGAAATCATAAAGATCAGATCAGAAATTAATTAAAAAGAAATGAAGAAAATGATAGGAAAGATCAATAAAATGAAAAGCTGGTTCTTTGAGAAGATAAGCAAAATTGATAAACCATTAGCCAGACTCATCAAGAAAAAAAGGGAGAAGACTCAGATCAATAGAATTAGAAATGAAAAAGGAGAAGTAACAACTGACACTGCAGAAATACAAAGGATCATGAGAGATTACAACAAGCAACTCTATGCCAATAAAATGGACAACCTGGAAGAAATGGACAAATTCTTAGAAATGCACAACCTGCCAAGACTGAACCAGGAAGAAATAGAAAATATGAACAGACCAATCACAAGCACTGAAATTGAAACTTTAATTTAAAATCTTCCAACAGGGCTTCCCTGGTGGCACAGTGGTTGAGAGTCCGTCTGCCGATGCAGGGTACACGGGTTCGTGCCCTGGTCTGGGATGATCCCACATGCCGCGGAGCAGCTGGGCCCGTGAGCCATGGCCATTGAGCCTGCACGTCCGGAGCCTGTGCTCCACAACGGGAGAGGCCACAACAGTGAGAGGCCCACGCAGTACAAAAAAAAAAAAGAGTCATGTACCAAAATGTTCGTTGCAGCTCTATTTACAATAGCCAGGACATGGAAGCAACCTAAGTGTCCATCAACAGATGAATGGATAAAGAAGATGTGGCACATATATACAATGGAATATTACTCAGCCATAAAAAGAAACAAAATTGAGTTATTTGTAGTGAGGTGGATGGACCTAGAGTCTGTCATACAGAGTGACGTAAGTCAGAAAGAGAAAAATAAATACCGTATGCTAATACATATATATGGAATCTAAGGGGGAAAAAAAAGGTCATGAAGGGCTTCCCTGGTGGCGCAGTGGTTGGGAGTCCGCCTGCCGATGCAAGGGACATGGGTTCATGCCCCCGGTCCGGGAGGATCCCATATGCCGCCACGGAGCGGCCGGTCCCGTGAGTGGAGCTTGAGCGTCCGGAGCCTGTGCTCTGCAACGTGAGAGGCCCGCGTACCGCAAAAAAAAAAAAAAAAAAAAAAAAAAGGTCATGAAGAACCTAGGGTAGACGGAAATAAAGACACAGACCTACTAGAGAATGGACTTAAGGATATGGGGAGGGGAAAGGGTAAGCTGTGATAAAGTGAGAGAGTGGCATGGACATATATACACTACCAAACGTAAAATAGATAGCTAGTGGGAAGCAGCCGCATAGCATAGGGAGATCAGCTCGGTGGTTTGTGACCACCTAGAGGGGTGGGATAGGGAGGGTGGGAGGGAGGGAGACGCAAGAGGGAAGACATATGGGAACATATGTATATGTATAAGTGATTCACTTTGTTATAAAGCAGAAACTAACACACCATTTTAAAGCAATTATACTCCAATAAAGATGTTAAAAAAATGTGGTACATATATACAATTGAAAACTACTCAGCTATAAAAAAAGAATGAAATAATGCCATTTGCAGCAACATGGATGCAACAAGATAGTATCATACAAAGTGAAGGAAGTCAGAAAGACAAAGACAAATCCCATATGATATCATTTATATGTGGAATCTGAAATATGACACAGGGACTTCCCTGGTGGCGCAGTGGTTAAGAAACCACCTGCCAACGCAGGGAACATGGGTTTGAGCCCTTGTCCAGAAAGATCCCACATGCAGTGGAGCAACTAAGCCCATGGGCCACAACTACTGAGCCTGCGCTCTAGAGCCTGCAAGCCACAACTACTGAAGCTCGCATGCCTAGAGCCCATGTTCTGCAACAAGAGAAACCACTGCAATGAGAAGCCCGTGCACTGCAACAAAGAGTAGCCCTCACTCACTGCAACTAGAGAAAGCCCACACGCAACAACAATGACCCAACACAGCCAAAAATAAATAAATAAATACATTTATTTTTAAAATAATAATAAAATAAAATATGACACAAATGTACCTATCTATGAAACAGAAACAAAATCAGGGAAATAGAGAATAGACTGGTGGTTGCCAAGGAGGAGGGAGTTTGGAGAGAGTTTGAGTGGAAGTTTGGGATTAGCAGATGCAAACTGGTATATATAGAATGGATAAACAACAAGGTCCTACTGTGTAGCACAGGGAACTATATTCTATATCCTGTGATAAACCATAATGGAAAAGAATATGAAAAAGTATATATATATATATATATATATATATATGCGTATATATATATGTATATATATATATGTATATATATATATATAACTGAGTCTCTTTGCTGTACAGCAGTAATTAACACAACACTGTAATTCAAATATACTTCAATAAAAAATAAATTTAAAAAAATTCTCTCATTCTGTTCATCCACTCTTCTCCCAAGTTCTTTGAACATCTTTACAATCATTACCTTGAGCTCTTTATCCAGTAGATTGCTTATCTCCACATCACTTAGTTCTTCTTCTGGGGTTTTATCTTGTTCCTTCATTTGGAATTTATTTCTGTCTCATAATTTTGCGTAATTTGCTATTCTTGTCTCCATGTGTTTGGAAACAATTCCCAACCTTAGAGAAGTGGCCTTTTGCAGGAGACATCCTACGCATCCCAGCAGCACACTCCTCTAGTCGGCAGAGCTGTATGCTCTAGTGGTGCCTCTTTGTGGGCTGTGTGGGGGCCCTTCTGTTGTGGTAGGCTAACTACTATGGGTAGTCTGGTAGGTGTCGCTGGTGCATGGTCTGGTTGGTTGCCAGGCCCTACTTTGTGCAGAGGCTGCTGCCTGCTGGTGGGTGGGGCTGGGTCCCAAGGAGACTGTCTATGCAGCCCCAAGAGTTCCCAGGGTTAGTGCTGATCCACCAGTGAGTGAAACTGGGTCCCAGGGAGGGCAGCTATGGGCCTGAGGGCCCTGGATCTAATGTTGGCCTGCTGGTCGGCAGTGCCCAATCCTGACACAGCTGGTTGTGGGGTCTGGGGTGTCCCACAGTTGGTGTTGACCCACTGGTCAGTGTGGTTGAGGGTTCCAAGGTGTCTTGGAGCTGGTGTCAGCCTGTTCGTTGGTGTGCCTGGGGCCCTGGGGGGTCCTGGTGATGATGTCAGCCTGCAGATGGGCAGAGTCAAGTGCCCAGGTCTCTGGCTACAGGGCTGTGGGTGTCCTAGAGTTGACCTACTGGTGGGCAGGGCTGGGTCCCAATGGCGAGCAGTGGAGCCGCAGAAGTCTGTGGCTAGTGCTGGTGACTGGTGGGCAGGGCCAGATCCTGGGCCCTCTGGGGCAGCTGTGGGCTCATACAGTCTTAAGGCAGCAGGCCTGCTGGTGGGTGGGGCTGTGACCCTGCCTGACTAGCTGCTCAGCCTGAGGTTTCCCAGTACTTGTGCAAACAGGCTGGTGGGTAAGGCTGGGTCCATGTGCTAATAAGCTAGACAGAGAACTCCAAAATGGCACTTGCCAGCACCAGCATCCTCGTGGTAGAACAAGCTCCCCAAAATGGCTGCCTCTAGAGTCTGTGTCCCCAGAGTGAGTTCCAGTTGTCTCCTGCCTCTCCAGGAGGCTCTCCAAGATCAGCAGGTGGGTTGACCTAGTATCCTTTCAAATTACTGCCCCTGCCCTGGGTCCCTGACCATGTGAGATTTTGTGTGTGCTCTTTAAGAGTAGATAATCTGTTTCCCAAAGCCCTCTGGCCTTCCAAGCCAAACATTCTGGGGCCTAGTCTTCATGGTGTAGGACCCCTGGGCTGGGACTCCTGATGTGGGGCTCAGACCCCTTGCTCCTTGGGGAGAACCTCTGCAATCATAATTATTCTCCCATTTGTGGGTCACCCACCCAGGGGTATGGGTCTTGACTATGCCACATCTCCATCCCCCCTACCTGTCTTGTGGTTTCTTCTTCATGACTTTAGTTGTAGAAGATCTTTTCGCTAGCCTTCCAGTTTTTCTCATCAGTGGTTGCTCTGTAAATAGTTGTAATTTTGGTGCACCTGTAGAAAGAGGTAAGCTCAGGGTCTTCTTACTGTGCCACCTTGGTCACTCCCAATTTTTGCACATTTATATTTTTAGAAGCTCTGAGTTCTGTTTGGGTATTTGGGCCTGCATGTGCCAGAAAAGTAACACAGATTGTTGGTGGCTGAGGAAATAATCCCTGGCTCCCACCTCCAAGAGTGAACACACAGCCTGACCCAAACTACCATGCACATAGGAACCTACACTTCCTCACCTATTCACACTGTGTCACAATCATGCACACATATCCTGCACTGACAAGCAATTCCATCCCTCTATGGGCAGGATCACACCCCACCTGGAGGTTCACATGGTCTGTGAGGAGATGAGGATCATTGGGAGGGACCTAGCAGGAGGAGTCCCAGCAGGAGACTCTTTGAAATTCTTAGACAGAGGGGTTGAAGGAACACAAGAGCACACCTCAGGCTCTCACAGAAATGGTGGGACTCCCATTCAGAGCTCTAGATAATTAAGCAGCCAAGTAATTTGTCAATATGACGGATGTTGCCCACATCAACAGATGGATAGGCCCCACCAGGTGGGAAGGACAGGCAGAGGGGTCAGGATGTGGGCAACCTTGGATTTCTAGCTTCTATGTGAAAGACTGATTTTTGCCTTTATCAGTCAGGCAGTCATTCAACAAACTTGTATTTAACACCAGATCCAAGATGACTAAAATCAGCCCCTGATCCCACTATAGCTACCATCCATAAAGCTGTTATTCCAAAAATAGGCACAAACATTTAATTTAAAATTAGATGTCACTTCTTTTCCAGAAAGTAGAGGAGTCTTGAAGGACTTCTGACCACGTGGGTAGGGGCAGAGTTTTCTGAGAAATGGACTGGGGACAAGGAAAATGTTTTAAAGGAAATATAATGTAGGAAGAAGATGTGAGAGGACTAGGGAGAGGAGAGATAGAAAGAGGGATATCCTCTGAAGCTCCACCCCTGCGTCCACTGCCCTCTCATGTGGAACAAGGGAACATGTTAGCTGAGAAAGCCACTACTTCAACTTCTGGATGCCTGCTGTTTGGGGGTACCCACCTAAACTGCCCAAACCCCCCATTAGTGCACCCATACCCCACCATATGCATTTTGTCTAGAGAAGTAGGGGGGTGGTTGGGAGGTGTGAGGGGGAAACATCAATAGAAACTTCTGCACCACTAGGCAGATAAGATCTCATATCAGTCAGTGAATCTCCAGCTGAAGACACCAGGAGACCAAAAACTCTGACTTCTTCCCCAAAGGGAACAAGGAACAATTCACTGCTAGAGACAGAAGGGCAGGATCCTGCCTTAGGAATTGTGGAAACTGTGAGTCCAGGTTCCACGTGTCCAGTCCCAAGGGGAGACTTTCTCCCTGACCCCAAACGGCAGTTAGGCTAGCTGATGCCTCAACAGAATTTTAATATGACGGGTCTCCCTGAAAATAGCAACTGAACATGGCCCCTACTCTTTACATCCTTAAACTTTCTCTTTCTGTATCTCTCCCTCCTAATTTTCGTAAGGACAAAGGACAAGAAGCTGGAGCCACTCCACCCTTTACTCTACAGCCTGTTTGGACTAGCAAATTCCTAGCTAACATGGGTAGGGGAAGGAAGGAGGGAAGGCAGGAGAAATAAAAGGGAGTTCAGCTTTTTTGTCCCATGTGGAGCCTCCCTGATCCACCAGGGAACATCACCACCTCCAACAACCATTGCATACCCACTGTGTGCCAGTCACCTGCTAGGTCTCCAGAAGACACCGTTCCTGTTGTGGAAGGGCTCACATTCTGGTTGGTGAAGAAAATATGCAAATGAGTAGGAACCCTAAGTGTGGCTGGTGCTGAGAGAGAAATAGGTGCAGGGCACAGGTGGGGATTCCAAAAGAAAGTCTGTCAACAAGGTGGGGGCAGGAAGGAAGACTTCATTAAAAAGTGACTTTTGAGTGTTGCTAGATAAATGTTGCTTCCCTAATCAAGGCAACAGCAGGAACACAGGCACTGAAGGTGAAACACCCTGGTGCTGCTCTGGAAATGGCTGGAAAATAAAGGCTGAAGAGCCACTAGGGCAGGGAAAGAGAAAAAGACAGGAACGTGGGCAGATCTGCATATCATGAGAATTGACTTTCATGAGAATGGATTGAGACTTCAGCAGTAGACCTGGAGAGAGATGAGGAGGCCTGATTTAGACAGAGCGAGAGGTATCAGCAAACGAGTTCAGAAGGCCCTCCTGGTACCTGCTCCAACTGAGCTAGGAAGGAAGGGAGAGAAGGGAAAAGAAACCCAAAGTTCTTGGAGGCAGAGGTGGCGGGATAGATGTTGACAGGCACTCTTTCTTTTGCCACACTCTACCCAGCACATGCCTCCACCCATCTCTTACCTTGGGGGACAGTGACCATTGGGTTACTTCTCGATATGTTCTCAGATGTTTGTCTTTACCTCCCCCCTTACCTTGGACATTTATGGTTTGCCAAAGCAGAAGGAACTTGCCTGCAGGCACTTTCCACAATGACCTTTGCTTCCCAAAGTTAAGCACCTGAGCTGTTTATGGTTTATGTTGAGGGGGGCTGGAGGATAGGAGAAGGAAGGAGAACCCCAAAGGGGGACATAGGACTGAGGGAAAGTGGGCAATCGTTTTTGTAAGTTCCCTGAGCTGCAGTGCCCACACACTCAGCTGAGGAGCCTCAGAGGAGATGACTGTGAGGTCTGTTGCAGACTCCCAGTAGCACCAAAGATTTCTATGGCCCAGGAGTGGCAGGGCCAAGGGTTTGGAAGCAGGAGGATGTCTCTGCAAAATACACAGCCTGCCAAAGACAAGGGGTCTCCCCTGATCTTGGAGCTGCATTAGCTAGACCCTAGGCCTTGGTATTACAGGAAGGGCTAAGCCCCCCAAAACAAAGGTCAATTTCTTGCCTGCCTGTGGAATGGGAGCTGGGGACTGAAGAGACTACGTCAACGCAAATAAACAAAGTAATGCACTCTTTCTTGCACACACTCCTCTCCACTATCTGGGCAGATTCTGGGTCTCAGAGGTCTGAGAGGACCTGCTGCACATGACGCAGATGGAGGAAGGGGGCGGTGTGTATCTTACCCATCAGACTAATGGCCACTCCTCTGTCCCCAGGATGCTGGCGGGCTGGATGCTAGGAAGGAGGTGGCTTTCCAAGCTTTCACTTAAAAAATTGCTTATAGGGATTTCCCCGGTGGTCCAGTGGCGAAGACTCCCGTGTTTCCAATGCGGGGCAGGGAAGCCTGGTTTCGATCCCTGGTCAGGGAACTAGATCCCACATGCCATGACTAAGAGTTCGCATGCCCCAGCTAAAGACCCCCACATGCCGCAACGGAAAGATCCCGCATGCCGCAACTAAGACCCGGTGCAGCCAAATAAGTAAATAAATACATATTTTAAAAAAATGTTTATAGGACATGCAAAAATACTAAACACAAGAGGGAGAAGGCCCCCAGCTCTGGCCTGGAACATCCCCAACTGGTGAGGCGGTGTCGGACCACGGAGAGCCGCGCCTGCGCACTACAGACTCCGAAGCCAGGGCGACCTCAGGGAGGTGGGCGGGGCTGCCCGGGCATCCGGGTCCCTCACCCCGCCCCCGCTGCATGAATGAGAGGCCTGGCGCCCGCCCCTCCCCCTCCGGGCCCGCCCCTCGCCGGGGCGCCGCGGGCAGTCTGCCGCTGCCACCTCAGCCGCGCTCGGTGTCGACTGACGCCCGCCGCTCACCGCCCGGAGCTGACGGTCCCACCACGCTCGCCGCCGCCGCTGCCGGCACGACAGAGTAAGTGAGCCAGCGACGGCCGTCGCCCCGGGTTTGGGGCTTAACGGACGGGGTAGGTCCGGGTTCGGGGTGCTGAGGACACCGTGGGGCCCGCGCCAGCCTCCCCCACTTACACTCCCGGCGCCTCGGCCGGGAGCTGGGAGGGATGGGACAGCGGCCCCAGGCCGGGAGGGGTGCGCAGGAGGGTCCACCCTGAGCCGGAGGGTGAGTCCCGCACAAAGGGAGGCGCGGGGCTGTCACTGGGAGGTCACAGAGGGAATGTTCGCGGAGCCCAGAGCGCTCCGCTACCCCGTGCTGGGCGTCGGGTCCCCGGGCGTGGGAGGCGGCTGGGATGAGCAGGGAGGCAAGGACGAGGATGGCAAGGACGTCTGCCTCTCTGTTGGCGATGGGAATGCGCCTTGGGGGGCGCGGCGTGGCAGTGTTTTCCTGGTCCCCGTCTGCTCCTCCCCTTTCTTTGTGGCGTCTGTCCTGTGCCCGTTTGTCACTGTGTGTAAGCTATGGTCGGGGGTGAGACCTATCACCTCTGCTTACTCGTTAATGAAAGTCAGGAGCTGGCCTCATCTCACATCTGTGAGTGGGGGGCGTGTGTGCTTCCACAGGCCGGAGAATTAAGGAGACTCTTTTGTTTCCGGAGACCTAATGGTGTGTGTGTCCCCTCCAAAATGAGAGAATCGGAGGTCATTTAAAGGGGTATGAGGAAAAGAGACATATTACTTCATCGGATCTTCACCCAGTTCTGCCTCTGACATTCTTTCAAACAGCATTTCTTTGTTTCGTTCTGTAAAACCAGTGGGTTTTGTTAATTGAAGATATATGTCTATATCCTCAGTACATCTGTATATCCAGAACACTTGGTTTTGGGGGTTTAGTTAATGGTCATATACTCTTATGTATGTACATGAGAATACTCTAGTACATATAGAACACTGCTTTTTAGTTAATTGGTAATATGTCTGTATATTGATATGCACATATACAGAAATACTCTGGTATCTCTAGGACACTGTTTTCTCAGCTCCTCAGTACAGGCAGATTTTGTTTCCTCCTGCCTCCCTGTGTAATAAGAAGGTGGTCCAGCAGGTTCTCTCCACCTCCTTGCTTTTTTTCCCCTTAATGCTTTGGCAAAGGGCTTTATAGCATATTACCCTGGCATGCGCCCTTGCTTTGATCTGAATTTTCCCTGTGTTCTGTTGTCTGGTTGTGCAGCCCAGCTCAATGGCTCCTCTTACAGGACTGCTGGAAAACAGATCACCTTTTATCGTCGTCATCCCCAGAGAGAGGAGGAAGCTCTGCAGGTTCCCACAGACTTTGGCTCTGTGGGACTGACTGCCTGACTTTGTTGTCTTGGTGAAGTTGTGAGGAGTCACAGTTGATGTGGACCAATTAAAAAGAAGCAACTGTAATAGCACCAGCTATTCCTTGCTGTTTCGCTTGGACCTTTTTCTCTTTTAAACCAGATTTTATAAGTTTTAGAAGACAGTTGCATTTTCAGTTTCTTTTTTACACTTATAATTTTGCAGAGTGACAGGAAATTAGCTAAACTCTGTTACTATAAGAAACATACTTCCAAAATATTTTTTTCTTATGATCTTTTGATTCAAAATAGCAACAGTAAAAAAAATTAAGGGGAGCTTATTAGAGGATATGAATAGTTGAATTGATTCAGTTTTAAGATTCTCTTTAAGATTATTTTTTAATCACATATATTTTAATTCCTGGTAGTTTTCAGTGCAAAATGAAAGCTAAGCTGAGCAGTCTTCCATAGCATCTGTTTATGTATATTCCATCTGTTAAAAACATTTGCTTTTAATTTGAAGGGGAAATTTTCCATTTGGTTGGAACGGGATCCATTATTCTTGGTAAAAATCTTACCTTATGTTAACATGATCAAATTCTTTTTTTGTAAAAGTAAAAATTAATAAAAGTTGATTTTTCAATTTGGAGAAGTTTTGGTTTTATGATGTAAGATTTAAGTAAAATTTTAATGTAAATGAATTTAACTCAAAATAAGCTAACTTAAAAATGAGGGCTTCATTAACTACATTAAGTAGTGTCACTAATATTGAAGCAACCCCAATAACTTATGAACTGCCTGCATAAATTTTTGGTTTTCTTTTTTTTAGAAATCCCCTTAAAACAAATCATAAGGGGAAGTCGTAGATAAACAGAGTAGTGTAACCGGAATTATCACTGAAATAGGCTTGCATAGTGCCACAATATTGTGGAACTTTAATTTTTCAAGAGCGACTTAGCTATTGTTTGTATCAACAAAGGAAACTAAAAACATCCTGGCCTTGTTATTCAGCATTCTGTTAATCAAAATCTTTACCAACCCATAGTTTAGCATTTTTGTAGTATGATGACTGAAGAAAAATTCCAAAGTAATATCTATATTGTCAAAATAGGTTACATTATTTTAAATGCTGTTTTAGTAATAGATATAATCTTTATATTCATTAGAAGTATTAATTTTGTTATGTTAGTGATGGTAATAGTATATATGATGACACTTTGTTACCTAAACTGGGATACATTATCCTCCCAGCATTTTCTATCAGTAATTGTTTTCCGGGAATTCCCTTGATGGTCCAATGGTTAGGACTCCGCACTTGCACTGCAGGGGGCACAGTTTTGATCCCTGGTTGGAGAACTAAGATTCTGCATGCAGCGTGGCCAAAAAATAATAATAATAATGTTTCCTGTTTCAAATGGCAGTTTATTCTAAAATCAGTAATAAAGTAATGTCATTATAATGTATTAGCAGTTTAAACTATATGAAATTGCCATTTTTAGATTGGGGAGTAGTCAAAAATCAGTGGTTTCATATGATTCAATCACTTTGAACTCTTAGCAGTTCTTTCTGGTATTTACCTTTATATTTATTTCATTTTTAATGTTTAAACTGCTATTCCTTGATTTTCCACCTTTGGATATTATCTATGGAGTTTTATTTTGGAAGTTGAGGACTTAGTTGTCCCACATAACCATCCTTCCATCCCCTACTCATACCTATACTTTACAGTTTCCAGTCAAGTCAGTATTCAGTATTTATATGACTGTGACAATGTACCTATAATTCACAGATGAGCCTTGTAGGTGAGCCATGTAGGATACGTATTACGTTTTCTTTCTTGTACAACTTTTGTTTCTACTGAGTTAAACAACTGCCACTTTTGTTTGTTTGTTTTTCATTTGCCTAGTTTTCTTTTTACCAGTCACAAAGTTATCCTCAAATTCTATGACAGAACCTATCATCTTTCAGTATTTTCAGGTAATCTGTTTCATTTCTTTTTCCTAGCTGTTATATAGGACTTCCCTTTTTATCATCTTGTGAATTCTCTTTGCTTTCCTCCTATGTTGGATCCTTGATTTCCTGGATCCTGTGTCTTCCTTATTCTTTAGTAGCTTCCTGAGAAAGGGCATCTACAAACTCCAAAATTCATTCCTGAATTCAGAAGTTGCATATGTGAAAATGTCCTCATTTTACCGTCACACTTGAATGGTGGTTTCGCTGGATATTGAATTCTAGATCAAAAATTATTATCCCTCTTTTGAAGTCTTCTAGTGTTACTATTGAGAAGTGCAATGCCATTCTAATCCCCATTTCCCTTTTTCCTCCCACTCTGGGAGACTTTAGGATCTTCTGTTTATCCCTGGTGTTCTGACATTTCATGGTGTTCCTCGAAACATCTTTTTCTTTCCTTTTGCTCGTAAGGGCAGATAATATTTTCTCCAAATACCTATATATATGTACACACAGACGTACACACCATCTCACCCAATATGCTATTCTTTATGGTGTTGACCTGCCTCCATCAAGAGATGTGGTCTTTGTTTCCTCTCCTTGAATCTGTGCAGGCATAAATGCTTCCCAGGATGTTTTGGGTCTTGAGCCAACATCATGGTTTAGGAGTACAGCTGGATGATCAAAAGCTACCACCTTGAGGGGGTGTTTTAATTTTTGTTTTTTACTTTTAAATGGAATCATCAGTTTACTTTTAACTGGAAATATCAGTTAACACCAGAGAAAGTTTCTTCCAGCATTGAAATGTAATCACCTCTGGAATCTACACAACCATCAGTTACATTTTTTAAAAATCTACTTTAGGGGGGCTTCCCTGGTGGCGCAGTGGTTGAGAGTCTGCCTGCTAATGCAGGGGACACGGGTTCGAGCCCTGGTCTGGGAGATTCCCACATGCCGCGGAGCAGCTGGGCCCGTGAGCCACGGCTACTGAGCCTGCGCGTCTGGAGCTTGTGCTCTGCAACGGGAGAGGCCGCGATAGTGGGAGGCCCGCGCACCGTGATGAAGAGTGACCCCCGCTTGCCACAACTAGAGAAAGCCCTCGCACAGAAACGAAGACCCACCACAGCAAAGATAAAGAAATTAATTAATAAACTCCTACCCCCCCCAAAAAAAAAAATCTACTTTAGGAAGTGACAGAACCATTTATGACCAAAAAGAAACAATCTGTAAGCTTCATGGTTAAATATGTCATGACTAAAGACAAATACATTATTGGCAAGAATTTCTGTGATAAGAAGATGGAGGCAAATGGAGTTACATAGACCATGGCTTGTTTGGACATTGTCAGTGACTTAGTGTTTATCTCATGGAAACACATTTTTAAATATTTTTTTACCCATGAATTTTTTTCTATTTACAGCTGCTTTATTCCTCATCTAGCTTCCCCATAGGTACACATAAGTGGTTGAATATTTCTAGAGAACTTCAGATTCATGACCAAAAATCTGTAGTAGACTCTCATCACTGCCCCAAAAAACTACCAGATTCTTAATAAGATCTTTTTGCCTATAATTATTTAATGTCTCCCCAGTCTTTAAACTCATGAGCAGCCGACCCCTCCCCATCCCGGTAAGCAGGCCGCATACTTCACTGAGGGTTTAGAAGTTATCAGACAGATACCCCTCATCCTCCCTTCACCAAATCTATAAATCCACCTTCCTTAGGATCCCTGTTTTCTTGCTGTCAGAGGCCAACTTGCCTCCCCACCATATTCCACCTCATAGCTAGTCAAGAACTTGACTTCTGCATTTGTGCCCTCTATCACATCCTCAACAACTTTCCAGGGCACCACCCATGTCAGCATACATACATGCTCTGATATTGCCCATCTTTAAAAACAGAACAAAAAATTACAACAAAACAACTTTCCCCTAACCTTCCCCTTCTGTTTACCTTCATGGTTAAATGTTTCAAAAGAGTAGTCTACATTTCCTCCCTATCTCTTCTGTACAATGTATCACTGTCTGAAATTCTGTTGTTGACTGAATATTTTTGTCTCTTGCCTGCGCCCCGCACTGGAAAGTCGGCTCCAGGAAAGCAGGGAACTGATCTATCCTGTTTACCACTATGTTCCTAGGACAGCAATTGACACAAGTACCTCAATATATGGGCAAAAAAGGCATAACTGACATTTTTAACCGGGTAGAATAGCTCTTTTTAAAAATTTCTAACAAGCAAATCAATTTTCATTTATTTTTAAAATTATTCTCTACTTTTAGCTACACTTGAAAACTGAAAAATTATAAAGACTGTATTAATGATTGAATTTTACCTATGTTACATTACATTTAATTCTTTCACAAGTATAATTTAACACTGGCAGTCTTGCACCTGGATTCTGCAGTCAGACTGATTGGAGTTGAATTCTAGCTCTTTCACTTTTTGCCATGTGACCTTGGGCAGGTTTCCTAACCTCTCTGTTTCCTCATCTGCAAGGTGGAAATAAGAATAGCACCCACCTCATATGTTGGTTGTGTGTGTCAAATTAGATAACACGTAAAATGCTAAACTCAGTACTTGGCATGGCGCTTAATGCAATGAAAAATAATTATAGGTATTGTTTGTATACCCTTCTCTGGTTTCTAATATTTGATCTGACTTGGTCACTGTAATATTTTTGTTTGAAGTACTTATATCTCCTAGAGTATATTGGCTATGAATGTGACTCTCCTGTTTTTAGTTTTGTGGGCTTTTTCTGATTCCTTGCCTCTCTATTCCCCATATTACCCCACATGATAGATGATCTGCAGTTGACAGATGAGCACCCTATAGCACTTCCCAGCAGTTTGGTCATTTGAAAAATCGTTTTGGTCACTTGTTAAAATATTTTTATTTCAAGCCAAGTTCTGTTCTTTGTTTATTTGGCCTGCCCAGAGGTAAGGCTCCTTCCGCATGTTAATTCATGTTATTCCTCATTAAGTTTTCTTATTTCTGGAAATGGAACTTTTAAAACACCCAGTATATCATCAACATTTTTTTAAAGTAACCATAAGATACTGTTCTTTTCACTTACTAGCTAGCTGGGAAGATAAATATATGAAGCAATACAAAATCCATTCTAAGGGCCACATTGAGGAATAAAGACAGGCTCTGTAGAAGTTCAAAGTAGGGAGAGTTGTGTCCAGCCAGCCTTAAGGGATTCTTAAAAGTTTTCTGCGTGTTAAATTATCTATACCCCTTATTATCTGTCTTGATTTTTAATTTTAGAAATTGTTTCTTAAAGTAATTGACTTAGCAGTTACTCTGCCCCTTTCTTTTCTTATCTGGGTAGGCAGTGGAGACTCCTCCAATTATCTGAGCATTTCAGACATCAGAGTGTAGTGTTGGGTAAATTTAGGATTCAAAAAGAATGCCAGATGGTTTGAAAAGAATTGTGAGCACTCCAACTAGTGCAGTCCGTTGAAAGCCAGCTGGCTGAGCCTTGTCTGCTGCGGAGGTGGGAATCAGACACTTTCTTCCACGCCAGCTGGCCTAGGAACAACTGACCAGTGGCCTTACTTTTGGTTGGCCATGCCTGGGAAAGCCAGCCTGGGCCCTGCACCCGACGTAAGGACAGTATGACACCAGACAATTGCTCTGCACCTCCATGGTGCTTGAGTTGGAACAAGCCTGAATGGCAAGGAAAGGAAGCTACTTTTTAGATAGCATTACAAGTGAACCTCATGTTAAGTTGTGATTTTGCTCTGAAAAAGTGTAATGCAACTTGAATTTTTATGGATTCAATGCTGTTAGGTGTATTAGTGTTGTTTACTACTATAGTAACTATAGTGAATGTTTTTATATTATAAATAACTTCCAGTTTACCTGCTTTCAGTTGTTCTTGTTTTCATTTATTGATGTTTCTTGAAGTGAGGTTTCCCTCTTCTTTTCATTTTCTTCTTCTTCTAAAGTTTTAGTCATTTGGATTAGTACAAATTTTCATCTTGTCATAAAGCTTGGTCCTATAAACCATAGGCCTCTGTAGAACGTTAATTATGTGTGTTGTCTTAAAATCTGTGTCTCATTTTGTCTGTTATTTATGTTTTCCTAACTAGACGGGTGTTTGTATCAGATACAGTTCTTCTTTAGCAAACTTAATGTCATAATGTTTAACTGAGAACAAAAGAAGTACAAATATGGCACTGCAAGTATAATGAGCATTCAGTTCATTTGATGACAGTGTTAATAACTTCACCAACAGTCTATCAGTATGCTTTATGTTATCTTAAAATATTTTTTTATTTGGAGATTGAATGGTGCTGCAATACCTGTCTGTTAACTTCATCTAGGCAAACCAAAAAATTATAAATTACCTGTGTCTCTTTATTGTTCTCTCCCAATTCTGAGCATGAAAAACTTCGCTCAGTGGTATAAACTTGAAATATCCAAATAGGCTCTTCATTTTGAACTAAAAGAAAGAGTTGGGCAAATAATGAAACACTGAAGTATGAGCTAATGTAGTTTATGGAAAATTGGTGGGACGGTAAATCAAATGTGTTGGCTTTCATTCTTTTCCTTTAGTGCAAAAGAAATTGCAAAACTTCTTCAGAGATATGTTGGAAATCTCATGCCTTGCTATAATTAAATAAAAATTTTTACTTAAACTTATTGATTGTCCCTGTAAACAGTCCAGGGGAAATTTTGTGGTAGTGAGAAAGATTTTTTTTGTATCATAGAACAGTGTATCAATAGCCAGGGAAAATATTGTACCCTGAAAATCATCCTTCACAATAGCTAACCTATAGTAAAAACCTTTTATGTCAGTATCTTTAAATGCACTGCTTATTTACTCCTTACAGCAACCCTCAAAGGGTTATTTATGGATGATAAAACAAATGGTCAAAGAAGTAACTTGTTCAGGTTCACAAGGTCAGGAGCCAGGTTTAGAACCCAGGCCCTCATTCTCCAACCCACCAAGTGTCTCAGTTGATATTGTCAACTTTCACAAGCTCTTTACTATTCAGATGCTATCCTGCAATGGCACTTTTGGAAGACTTTTTTTTTTTAGGCTGCACCAAGCAGCTTATGGGATCTTAGTTCCCCGACCAGGATTGAACCTGGGCCACGGCAGTGAAAGCGCCGAGTCCACTGGACTGCCAGGGAGTTCCCTGGAACACTATTGATAAAGGAAATTGAGACCTTTGCAGAAAATGGCTAGAGAATAAGGAGAGATTTGGGGAGCATATATATTTTTTATTTCTTCTGATATTCTTGAAGTAATTAACCATTGCTGAACCACTGCAGTAAATAAAAGTGAGATAAATAAAAATGACTTGTTAGAATGGGGCAAAGGGGCTGTGTAGTTTTCTAGCTTTGCTGTAACAAATTACCACATAATTGATGGCCTGAAGTAGAAATTTATTCTCTCACAATTCTGGAGGCCAGAAGTCTGAAATCAGAGTGTCAGCAGAGCTGCTGCACTCCCTCCAAAAACTAGGAGACAATCCTTCCTTGCTCCCTCCAGCTTTTGGTGGCTCCACACATTCCTTGGCTTTTGGCTGTATAACTCCAATCTCTGCTTCCATGTTCACATGGTCTTCTCTTCTTTCCCGCTCTTATAAAGACACTGTCATTGGGTTTAGGGTCCACCTGGATAATCCAAAGCTCACAGCACTCAGTTCAAAATGCAGCTGTGAATTCTGTTTTCTGTGTTTTAGTTTTCTCTGTTTCAGTTCACTACCACCATCTGTTTAGAACTCCAGAATTATATAAAAGCATGACACAGTTCTGAGGAGAGGAAACACACAGTTGCATTCCTAAAAGTTTTTTTTAATGTATCCTGTAAAACTGCTTGTTCTTTGCCATGGGTTTTCAGTAGTATAAGCTACCTCAGGAATAAAACTTTATATTTCATAGCTGTCTGACTGTCTTAATCTGTTCTGGCTACTATAACAAAATACCATAGCCTGGGTATCTTACAAACAGAAATTTCTCATAGTTCTGGAGGCTGGGAAATCCAAAATCAGGGTGGCAGCAGGTTCAGTGTCTGGGGAGGGCCGACTTGCTGGTGCATAGCTGGTACTTCTCACTGTCTTTTGCTATGTCCTGCCGTGGTGGAAGGGGTGAGGAAGCTATCTGGGGTCCCTTTTTTTTTTTTTTTTTTTGCGGTACGTGGGCGTCTCACTGCTGTGGCCTCTCCCGTTGCGGAGCACAGGCTCTGGACGCGCAGGCTCAGCGGCCATGGCCCATGGGCCCAGCCACTCCGTGGCACGTGGGATCCTCCCGGACCGGGGCACGAACCCGTGTCCCCTGCATCAGCAGGCGGACTCAACCGCTGCGCCACCAGGGAAGCCCTGGGGTCCTTTTTATTGGGGCCCCTTGTATAAGGGTACTAATCCCATTCATGAGGGTGACACCCTCATCACTTAATCACTTCTAGATACCATCACATTGGGGATTTGGTTTCAGTATGTGAATTTGGGGAGGACGTGTCATATAGCACAGTCGATAGCACTAACCATATGAAAAGGGAAAATTTATGTTTTCCATATAACTCATTCGATTTCTAAATAAGCAACTACCACGTAAATTTTTTTCATTGATCCATTTATTTTCTACCCAAGATTAATATTACTTAATAGATTTACCTGTACTGTTTTTCAGGGTTCTCTGCTAGTGAGATTCTTCTTTTTAATTTTTTTTATTATAGGAAATTGTAAATACACTCAAAAGTAGAGAAATAGTACAACATACACCCACATGCCCATCACTCAGATTCTACTGTTATCAAGATTTTGCCACATTTGTTTCATTTATCCTTTTTTCTTTTACCTTCTTTGCTGAGGTATTTTAAAGCAAATCCGAGACATTTTTGTACATGTTTCCTGACATACTTCAATATGCATCTTTTAAAAATAAGGATGTTGTCTTACAGAACCAAAATGCTATTCTTATACCTAATAAAATTAACACTTACTCCTTGGTATCATCTAATAACTAGACCCTATTCACGTTTGCCCAGTTGTCTCAAGGATATCTTTTTCAGAGATGGCTTGTTCACACCAGGATTCAAAGTCCACAGATCACATTTGGTCATTTTGTCTCTCATGCCTATTTTGATCTAGGGTAGTTCCTCCTCCCTCCCTCTCTCTCCACTTTTTTTTGTGTGTCGTGGACTAGTTACAGGAACCAGGTCAGTTGTCCTGTGGAACTTCTCGCATTTGGGATTTGTTCACTTAAATTGCAGTGTCAGTTTGTTGCTCTGTTCCCTGTATTTCCTACAAATGGAAGTTAGCTCTAGAGGCTTGATTAAAACAGATTGAAGTTTTTTGGCAAGAAATGCTTAGGAGATGCTTAATATTGCATCACATCCAGAGGCCTGCTGTGTCTGGCTACCCTACTTATAGTGATGTTAAAAGACCCCATTGATGATCATGTCAGAGTTCTTTGTGGCAAAATGGTGATTTTCTAATCCTGTCCTGTCTTCCACATTTATTAGCAGGAGTTCTGTAAAGAAGACCTTTATCTCATCAACTAAGACTGGGGTTTCTCTGAAATACATTTTGTATGAGAGACTGCCAAGTAATCTTACACTGTTATGCTCTTGATAAAAGATAATGAGTTTGAATCAGAATAAAAGGAATTGTGTTAATCTTTTGTTTTAATGAGTGTTACAATGAAATTGAGTACTGTAGTAAAATGTGAATGATTGTTTTCCTTTTACAATTGAGAATGTACGCTCTAATTGCTCTGAAAGTTAAAGGTAGAGGTAAATGAAAGTCTTTTATAAATTAGAATCAAGCATTGGAGAGGAAAGAGTACTAACTAGATTAGAATTTAAAAATTGGAAGGGAATATAGCCAATTTTTTGTAATAACTATAAATGGAATATAACCTTTAAAAATTATGAATCGGGACTTCCCTGTTGGTCCAGTGATTAAGAATCCACCTTCCAATTCAGGGGATGTGAGTTCGATCCCTGGTCAGGGAACTAAGATCCCGCATGCCACAGGGCAACTAAGCCCACGCGCCCTGGAGCCCACGTGCCACAGCTAGAGAGCCTGTATGCTGCAGCTACTGAGCGTGCACACTCTGGAGCCCATACGCCACAACTAGAGAGCCCACATGCCACAGTTACTGAGCCCGCGTGCTCTGGAGCCTATGAGCCAAAACTAGAGAGCCTGTACACCACAGTTACTGAGCCCACGTGCTCTGGAGCCAATGTGCCATAACTAGAGAGAAGCCCACGCACCACAATGAAAGATCCTGCATGCTGCAACGAAGTTCTCGCATGCTGCACCTAAGACTCAATGAAGCCAAATAAATAAATAAACATTTTTAAAAATTAAAAAAATAAAAATTATGAATCACTATATTGTATACCTGTAACATACAATATTGTACACCAACTATACTTCAATTTTTTAATTAATTAATTAATTTTTAAAATTGGGAGATTTCCAGAGTCAGTATGACCCAGCCCCTGAATGTCTAATCCACTCACTCTTCTTAGAGTGAGCTTTTCACATATGTATATCCCTAATTGTCAGTATTTTTGTGAAATTGTGTGTAGACTAAAGAAATCAAGGTTATGTATTATAGAATTAATTATTAAATATTTTAAAAGGCAGGGAGAATTCTTCACTGAATATCATTCTTTTACTTTAAATTGTACTTTATGGGAAAAAATCCTTTGATCACCATTTCTCATAATACCTCTTGTTTAACCTCATGTCTTCACATTCTTATTCAGTAAAATTACTGAATAAAGTAATGTGAATATAAAGCCCTACTTATTTTTCCTGCTCCATTTTATCTTAAGCCTGTTGTTTTTATTCATCTCCTGAATCTGTGTATTCTGGGGAAAGTAACCTTGATATCAAATGAAAGTTAAACAGGTCAGTGTTCTTAGCTTAGTGACCATCTCTAGAGAGCCTCTAATTGTATTTGAGAAGACCATTAAACGTATGTGCTATTATGGTTTCTCCATAGGCAAAATCTTGCTATGATTATGCTGTTAATTTTAAAATAATAATACTGTGGGTCTTTTCTGAAAGATAAAGAATGCCTTTATAAAGGAATGCCTCAAAAGACCATAGATAAGATCAATATACTTATTTTTAGTCAGTTAAGCTGATTATTCCTTATCAGGACTCTAAAATGGTTTTAGTGCTGAAAACTACGTTTTCCTACCTATTGGATTAAAACAGATGCTTGTGGAACACCTACTCTGTGCAAGTCATTATGCTAGGTGCTGAGTAGTAGGGTTCATTTCACTATTCAGATAAAGAAGATAGGAAGTACCTACTTCTTCCACACCCATTTATGATAAAAACTCTCCAGAAAGTGGGCGTAGAGGGAACCTACCTCAGCATAATAAAGGCCACATATAACCACGGCTAACATCATTCTCAACAGTGAAAAGCTGAAGGCATTCCCTCTAGGATAGGGAACAAGACAAGGATGCCCACTGTCACCACTCTATTTATTTATTTATTTATTTATTTATTTATTTATTTATTTATTTATTTATGGCTGTGTCAGGTCTTAGTTGCTGCACACGGGATCTTTCATTGCGGCGCGCGGGCTTTTCTCTAGTTGTGATGTACGGACTCCAGAGTGCACCAGCTCAGTAGTTGTGGCATGTGGGCTTCTCTAGTTGTGGTGCATGGGCTCTGTAATTGTGGCACGCAGGCTCTCTAGTTGTGGCGCAGGGGCTCAGTTACAGCACGTGGACTTAGTTGCCCCATGGCATGTGGGCAGGGAGTAGTAGTTCCCTGGCCAGGGATCAAACCCGTGTCCCCTGCATTGGAAGGCAGATTATTAACCACTGGACCACCAGGGAAGTCCCCACTGTCGCCACTTTTATTCAACATAGTTTTGGAAGTCCTAGCCACAGTCATCAGAGAATAAAAAGAAATAAAAAGAATCCACATTAGAAAGGAAGGAGTAAAACTGCCACTGTTTGCAGATGGCATGATACTATACATAGAAAATCCTATAAGATGCTACCAGAAAACTACTAGAGCTCATCAATGAATTTGGTGAAGCTGCAGGATACAAAATTAATACACAGAAATCTCTTGTATTCCTATACACTAACAACAAAAGATCAGAAAGAGAAATTAAGGAAACAATCCCACTTCCCATCATATCAAAAAGGATAAAACACCTAGGAATAAACCTACCTAAGGAGACAAAAGACCTGTACTCTGAAAACTATAAGACGATGATGAAAGAAGCTGAAGAGGACACAAACAGATGGAAAGATATACCATGTTCTTTGATTGGAAGAATCAATATTGTCAAAATGACTGTACTACCCAAAGCAATCTACAGATTCACTGCAATACCTGTCAAATTACCAATGGCATTTTTCACAGAACTAGAACAAAAAATCGTTTAATTTGTATGGAAGCACAAAAGACCTCGAACAGCCAAAGCAATCCTGAGAAAGAACAGTGTAGCTGGAGGAATCACACTCCCTGACTTTAGACTATACTACAAAGCTACAGTCATCAAAACACTATGGTACTGATGCAAGGACAGAAATACAGATCAATGGAACAGGATAGAGAGCCCAGAAATAAACCCATGTGCCTATGGTCACTTAATCTACAACAAAGAAGGCAAGAATATACAATGGAGAAAAGACAGTCTCTTCAATAAGTGATGCTGGGAAAACTGTACAGCTACATGTAAAAGAATGAAATTAGAACATTCCCTAACACCATACACAAAAATAAACTCAAAATGGATTAAAGACCTATGTGTAAGGCTGGACACTATAAAACTCTTAGAGGAAAACATAGGCAGAACACTCTTTGACATAAATGGCAGCAACGTCTTCTTTGACCCACCTCCTAGAGTAATGAAAGTAAAAACAAAAATAAACAAATGGGACCAGTTAAACTTAAAAGCTTTTGCACAGCAAAGGAAACCATAAACAAAATGAAAAGACAGTTCACAGAATGGGAGAAAATATTTGTAAAGTGATCAACAAGGGATTAATCTCCAGAATATACAAACAGCTCATGCAGCTCTATATCAAATAAACAAACAACCCAATCAAAAAATGGGCAGAAGATCTCAACAGACATTTCTCCAAAGAAGACATACAAAAGCCAAAAAGCACATGAAAAGATGCTCAACACCATTAATTATCAGAGAAATGCAAATCAAAACTACAATGAGGTATCATCTCACACCAGTCAGAATGGCCATCATCAAAAAGTCTACAAACAAATGCTGGAGAGAGTGTGGCAAAAAGACAACCCTCCTCCACTGTTGGTAGTGATATAAATTGGTACAACCACTATGGATAACAGTATGGAGGTTCCTTAAAAAGCTAAAAACAGAACTATGGTATGATCCAGCAATCCCATTCCTGGGCATGTATCTGGAGAAAACCATAATTTGAAAAGATACATGCACCCCAGTGTTCATTGCAGCACTAAATACAATAGCCAAGACATGGAAGCAACCTAAATGTCCATCTACAGAGGAATGGATAAAGAAGATGTAGTACATATATACAGTGGAATATTACTCAACCATTAAAAAAAGAATGAAATAATGCCATTTGCAGCAACATGGATGGACCTAGAGATTATCATACTAAGTGAAGTAAGTCAGACATAGAAAGACAAATATATGATATCACTTATATGTGGAATCTAATTTTTTTAAATGACACAAATGAACTTATTTACAAAACAGGAACAGACTTACTGGTATCAAAAACAAATTTATGGTTAGCAAAGGGAAAAAGGTGGGTGGGGGGAGGAGGGATAAATCAGGAGTTTGGGATTAATATACATGCACTACTATATATGATAGATAACTAACAAGGACCTACTGTATAGCACAGGGAACTCTACTCAATATTCTGTGATAACCTTTATGAGAAAAAAAATCTAAAAAAGAATGAATATATGTATAACTGAATCACTTTGCTGTACACCTGAAACTAACACAACATTGTAAATCAACTACACTCCAATAAATTTTTTTTTAACTACAAAAAAAAAAGTACATCTTTTTTTCAAAGAACCCTCTGGGAGTATGTGTTTCAACTGTGTTGACTTCTTGCCCTCATTTAATGTAGCCAGAAGCCCCTGGGCTTGTACTGTACCATGAAGCCTTTGTCCGGTTCCCCTGTTTTTAAGTGTTGTATGGGCTAGAAAGAGCCCAAGGATTAGTGGGGTTGAAGCTCTGCTCCTTATTTTTTTTATTTAATTTTTATTTTATATTGGAGTATAGTTGATTTACAATGTTGTGTTAGTTTCAGGTATACAGAAAGTGATTCAGTTATATATATACATATATCCATTCTTTTTCAGATTCTTTTCCTATATAGATTATTACAGAATGTTGAGTACAGTTCCCTGTGCTACACAATAGGTCCTTGTTGATTAGAAGCTCTGCTGTTCAGAGGCCACAAAGCTTGTATATTCTCCTTTCTTATCTTATGCCAGAAACAAAGGTGGTTTTTGTCTATTTAGGAATATTGCAGTTATTTCATCCAGTATGCTGCTTGGATTTACCATCTTACCTTTATTCATGTCAATAAATATTTACTGAGTATCTTTTAAGTGCCAGGTATTGATTAATCTGAATTTATAGAAATCACACATCTGGTGGGAAGACACTCTTGTTGAATAACTCCACTACATTTAATGAAATTAAGGGGTACTTCACATCTGGATTTATTAGATCTGAGGTTGTAATTTTAATATTCTTTTTCTGACATTTTATGTATTATCTGACTTAAAAGTTTCTGTAAAGCTGAAGAAAATTGGCTCGTCATGAAGAACTTCAGGACTTTCTTCAGGCTAAGATAACTAACCACAAATGCAATGAAATCATTGGAGCAGAGGCTGCATTTAGATTTTATTCAGACTAACTTCTAACTCTTGAAAACCTAAGCATATGTTTTTGCACAGTAAGTTACAAGTTTATTTTCATACAAGCCAACAAGAAGTAAGGTGATATAGTGGAAAGCATGTGGGATTTGAGTAAGTTCTGGCCCTACTGTTTGTTAACTGTGTGGCTTTGGTGAACCACTACCTCTCTTAGCCTGAAAAGGGGTAATTATAATGGAATGCTTCAGAGTTATTGTGAGTGTAGTTTATCTCCTTTAATAAAGTGCTCTCCTAATGATTGTTGTTGTTAGGCAAGGGGTGGGCAATGGAAAGAGTGAACACAAGAACAATCTTTGCATCTCAGTTCTCTCCTTTTTATAAATACGAGACCAGTTATGCCGCCATTTTAGCCTGGCTGCCGAGCTGTGGCTGGTTAGAGGTTCCATTCTGGTAGTGGTCAGATGATATAAAAAATTGTTACTACTGAACTGTACTACATACTTTCTTAAATTTTTAGGAGATTCTGGATATGTCGTTTCTGATGGTTATCTTAAGTCAATTTTCTTCCCCCCCCTTTTTTTTTCAGGAAGTAACTTTTTTTTAAAAAATTGAGGTATACGCCTGGAGGGGTGGGATAGGGAGGGTGGGAGGGAGACGCAAAAGGGAGAGGATATGGAAACATATGTATATGTATAACTGATTAAATTTGTTATAAGGCAAAAAATTAAAAAAAAAAGCATATAAAAAAAAATTGAGGTATAGTTGATTTACAGTATTATATTACTTTCAGATGTACAATATAGAGATTCAAAAATTTTATAGATTATATACCATTTAAAGTTATTATAAGGACTTCCTTGGTGGCGCAGTGGTTAAGAATCCACCTGCCAATGCAGGGTAAACGGGTTCGATCCCTGGACCAGGAAGATCCCACATGCCACAGAGCAACTAAGCCCGTGCGCCACAACTACTGAGCCTGTGCTCTAGAGCCCACGAGCCACAACTACTGAAGCCTGCATGCCTAGAGCCCATGCTCTGCAACAAGATAAGCCACCGCAATGAGAAGCCCACGCACCGCAATGAAGAGTAGCCCCCACTCACCGCAACTAGAGAAAGCCCACACACAGCACTGAAGACCCAATGCAGCCATAAATAATTAAATAAATAAATTTTAAAAAATTATAAAGTTATTATAAAATATTGGCTATACTCCCTGTGCTGTACATTATACCCTTGTACCTTATTTATTTTATACATAGTAGTTTGTACTTCTTAATCCCCTGCCTCTATCTTGCTCCTCCCTGCTTCCCTCTCCCAACTGATAACCACTAGTTCTCTGTATCTGTGCGTCTGTTTCTGTTTTGTTATCTTCACTAGTTTGTTGTATTTTTTTAGATTCCACATATAACTGATAACATACAGTATTTGTCTTTGTCTGATTTATTTCACTTAGCATAGTGCCCTCAAAGTCCATCCCTGTTGTTGGAAATAGCAAGATTTTATTCTTTTTTACGACTGAGTAATATTCCATTGCATATATATACCACATCTTCTTTATCCATTCATCTGTTGATGGGCACTTTAGGTTGCTTCCATATATTAGCTATTGTAAATAATGCTGCTGTGAATGTTGGAGTGCATGTATCTTTTCGAATTAGAGTTTGGGGTTTTTTTTTTTTGATAAATACCCAGGAGTGGAATTGCTGGATCCTATGGTAGTTCTATTTTTAGCTTCTGGAGAAACCTCCATACTGTTTTCCATAGTGGCTGCACCAATTTGCATTCCCACCATGAGTGTACAAAGGTTCCCTTTTCTCCACATCCTCGCCAACATTGTTATTCGCGATCTTTTCGATGATAGCCATTCTGACAGGTGTGAGGTGATATCTCACTGTGGTTTTGAGTTACATTTCTCTGATGATTAGCAGTGTTGAGCATCTCTTCATGTGTCCATTGGCCATCTGTGTGTCTTCTTTGGAAAAATGTCTATTCAGGTCTTTTGCCCACTTTTAATTTTTTTATTTGAATTTATTTTTTTATACAGCAGGTTCTTACTAGTTATCTATTTTATACATATTAGTGTATATATGTCAATCCCAATCTCCCAATTCATACCACCACGACCACCACCACCCCTTTCCCCCCTTGGTATCCATACATTTGTTCTCTACATCTGTGTCTCTATTTCTGCCTTGCAAACCAGTTCATCTGTACCATTTTTCTAGATTCCACATATATACGTTAATATACGATATTTGTTTTTCTCTTTTTGACTTATTTCACTCTGTATGACAGTCTCTAGGTCCATCCACATCTCTACAAAATGACCCAATTTCATTCCTTTTTATGGCTGAGTAATATTCCATTGTATATATGTACCACATATTCTTTATCCATTCATCTGTTGGTGGGCATTTAGGTTGTTTCCATGACCTGGCTATTGTAAATAGTGCTGCAATGAACATTGGGATGCATGTGTCTTTTTGAATTATGGTTTTCTCTGGGTATATGCCCAGTAGTGGGATTGCTGGGTCATATGGTAATTCTATTTTTTAGTTTTTTAAGGAACCTCCATACTGTTCTCCATAGTTGCTGTATCAATTTACATTCCTACCAACAGTGCAAGAGGGTTCACTTTTCTTCTGCCCATTTTTTAATCAGATTTTTTTTGATGTTGAGTTGCACGAGCTATTTTTATATTTTGGATATTAACCCCTTATTGGTCATATCATTTGCAAATATTTTCTTCCATTCAGTAAGTTGTTTTTTTGTTTTGTCATTGGTTTTCTTTGCTGTGCAAAGTTTTTAAGTTTAATTAGGTCCCACTTGTTTATTTTTGCTTTTGTTTCCTTTGCCTTAGGAGACAGATCCAAAAAAAATATTGCTACAATTTATGTCAAAGAGTGTTCTACCTATGTTTTCTTCTAGGATTTTTATGGTTTCCAGTGTTATATTTAGGTCTTTAATCGGTTTTGATTTTATTTTTGTATATGGTGTGAGAAAATGTTCGCATTTCATTCTTTTACATGTAGCTGTTCAGTTTTTCCAGCACCACTTTTTGAATAGACTGTATTTTCTCTGTTATATGTTCTTGCCTTCTTTGTCATAGATTAATTGACTGTAAGTGCATGGGTTTATTTTTGGGCTCTCTATTCTGTTCCATTGATCACTGTGTCTGTTTTTGTGCTGGTACTGTACTGTTTTGATTACTGTAGCTTTGTGCTGTAGTCTGAAGTCAGGGAGTATGATACCTCCAGCTCTGCTCTTCTTTCTCAAGATTGCTTTGGCTATTCAGGGTTTTTTGTGTTTCCACACAAATTTTATAATTATTTGTTCTAATTCTGTGAAAAATACCATTGATATTTTCATAGGAATTGCATTGAATCTGTAGATTGCCTTTGACAGTATGGTCATTTTAACCATATTAATTCTTTCAATCCATGGACATAGTATATCATTCCATTTGTTTGTGTCATCTTCAATTTCTTTCATCAGTGTCTTACAGTTTTTTAACTACAGGTCTTTTACCTCCTTAGTTACATTTATTCCTAGGTACTTTATTCTTTTCAATGCAATGGTATATGGTATCGTTTTCTTTTTTTTTTTTTTTTTTTTTTTTTAATTTTATTTTATTTTATTTTTTTGCTTTATAACAAATTTAATCAGTTATACATATACATATGTTTCCATATCCCCTCCCTTTTGCGTCTCCCTCCCACCCTCCCTATCCCACCCCTCCAGGCGGTCACAAAGTACCAAGCTGATCTCCCTGTGCTATGCGGCTGCTTCCCACTAGCTATTTACCTCACGTTTGGTAGTGTATATATGTCCATGCCGCTCTTTCACTTTGTCACAGCTTACCCTTCCCCCTCCCCATATCCTCAAGTCCATTCTCTAGTAGGTCTGTGTCTTTATTCCTGCCTTACCCCTATGTTCTTCATGACATTTTTTTTTCTTAAATTCCATATATATGTGTTAGCATACAGTATTTGTCTTTCTCTTTCTGACTTACTTCACTCTGTATGACAGACTCTAGGTCTATCCACCTCATTACAAATAGCTCAATTTCATTTCTTTTTATGGCTGAGTAATATTCCATTGTATATATGTGCCACATCTTCTTTATCCATTCATCCGATGATGGACACTTAGGTTGTTTCCATCTCCGGGCTATTGTAAATAGGGCTGCTATGAACATTTTGGTACATGTCTCTTTTTGAATTATGGTTTTCTCAGGGTATATGCCCAGTAGTGGGATTGCTGGGTCATATGGTAGTTCTATTTGTAGTTTTTTAAGGAACCTCCATACCGTTCTCCATAGCGGCTGTACCAATTCACATTCCCACCAGCAGTGCAAGAGTGTTCCCTTTTTTCCACACCCTCTCCAGCATTTATTGTTTCTAGATTTTTTGATGATGGCCATTCTGACTGGTGTGAGATGATATCTCATTGTAGTTTTGATTTGCATTTCTCTAATGAGTAAAGATGTTGAGCATCCTTTCATGTGTTTGTTGGCAGTCTGTATATCTTCTGTGGAGAAATGTCTATTTAGGTCTTCTGCCCATTTTTGGATTGGGTTGTTTGTTTTTTTGTTATTGAGCTGCATGAGCTGCTTATAAATTTTGGAGATTAATCCTTTGTCAGTTGCTTCATTTGCAAATATTTTCTCCCATTCTGAGGGTTGTCTTTTGGTCTTGTTTATGGTTTCCTTTGCTGTGCAAAAGCTTTTAAGTTTCATTAGGTCCCATGTGTTTATTTTTGTCTTTATTTCCATTTCTCTAGGAGGTGGGTCAAAAAGGATCTTGCTGTGATTTATGTCATAGAGTGTTCTGCCTATGTTTTCCTCTAAGAGTTTGATAGTGTCTGGCCTTACATTTAGGTCTTTAATCCATTTTGAGCTTATTTTTGTGTATGGTGTTAGGGAATGATCTAATCTCATACTTTTACATGTCCCTATCCAGTTTTCCCAGCACCACTTATTGAAGAGACTGTCCTTTCTCCACTGTACATTCCTGCCTCCTTTATCAAAGATAAGCTGACCATATGTCCGTGGGTTTAACTCTGGGCTTTCTATCCTGTTCCATTGATCTATCTTTCTGTTTTTGTGCCAGTACCATACTGTCTTGATTACTGTAGCTTTGTAGTATAGTCTGAAGTCAGGGAGCCTGATTCCTCCAGCTCCATTTTTCGTTCTCAAGATTGCTTTGGCTATTCGGGGTCTTTTGTGTTTCCATACAAATTGTGAAATTTTTTGTTCTAGTTCTGTGAAAAATGCCAGTGGTAGTTTGATAGGGATTGCATTGAACCTGTAGATGGCTTTGGGTAGTAGAGTCATTTTCACAATGTTGATTCTTCCAATCCAAGAACATGGTACATCTCTCCATCTATTTGTATCATCTTTAATTTCTTTCATCAGTGTCTTATAATTTTCTGCATACAGGTCTTTTGTCTCCTTAGGTAGGTTTATTCCTAGATATTTTATTCTTTTTGTTGCAATGGTAAATGGGAGTGTTTCCTTGATTTCACTTTCAGATTTTTCATCATCAGTATATAGGAATGCCAGAGATTTCTGTGCATTAATTTTGTATCCTGCAACTTTACCAAATTCATTGATTAACTCTAGTAGTTTTCTGGTAGCATCTTTAGGATTCTCTATGTATAGTATCATGTCATCTGCAAACAGTGACAGCTTTACTTCTTCTTTTCCAATTTGGATTCCTTTTATTTCCTTTTCTTCTCTGATTGCTGTGGCTAAAACTTCCAAAACTAGGTTGAATAAGAGTGGTGAAAGTGGGCAACCTTGTCTAGTTCCTGATCTTAGTGGAAATGGTTTCAGTTTTTCACCATTGAGGACGATGCTGGCTGTGGGTTTGTCATATATGGCCTTTATTATGTTGAGGAAAGTTCCCTCTATGCCTACTTTCTGCAGGGTTTTTATCATAAATGGGTGTTGAATTTTGTCGAAAGCTTTCTCTGCATCTATTGAGATGATCATATGGTTTTTCTCCTTCAGTTTGTTAATATGGTGTATCACGTTGATTGATTTGCGTACATTGAAGAATCCTTGCATTCCTGGAATAAACCCCACTTGATCATGGTGTATGATCGTTTTAATGTGCTGTTGGATTCTGTTTGCTAGTATTTTGTTGAGGATTTTTGCATCTATGTTCATCAGTGATATTGGCCTGTAGTTTTCTTTCTTTGTGACATCCTTGCCTGGTTTTGGTATCAAGGTGATGGTGGCCTCGTAGAATGAGTTTGGGAGTGTTCCTCCCTCTGCTATATTTTGGAAGAGTTTCAGAAGGACAGGTGTTAGCTCTTCTCTAAATGCTTGATAGAATTCGCCTGTGAAGCCATCTGGTCCTGGGCTTTTGTTTGTTGGAAGATTTTTTATCACAGTTTCAATTTCAGTGCTTGTGATTGGTCTGTTCATATTTTCTATTTCTTCCTGATTCAGTCTTGGCAGGTTGTGCATTTCTAAGAATTTGTCCATTTCTTCCAGGTTGTCCATTTTATTGGCATAGAGTTGCTTATAGTAATCTCTCATGATCTTTTTTATTTCTGTAGTGTCAGTTGTTACTTCTCCTTTTTCATTTCTAATTCTATTGATTTGAGTCTTCTCCCTTTTTTTCTTGATGAGTCTGGCTAATGGTTTATCAATTTTGTTTATCTTCTCAAAGAACCAGCTTTTAGTTTTATTGATCTTTGCTATCGTTTCCTTCATTTCTTTTTCATTTATTTCTGATCTGATTTTTATGATTTCTTTCCTTCTGCTAACTTTGGGATGTTTTTGTTCTTCTTTCTCTAATTGCTTTAGGTGCAAGGTTAGGTTGTTTATTCGAGATGTTTCCTGTTTCTTAAGGTGGGATTGTATTGCTATAAACTTCCCTCTTAGAACTGCTTTTGCTGCATCCCATAGGTTTTGGGTCGTCGTGTCTCCATTGTCATTTGTTTCTAGGTATTTTTTAATTTCCTCTTTGATTTCTTCAGTGATCACTTCGTTATTAAGTAGTGTATTGTTTAGCCTCCATGTGTTTGTATTTTTTACAGCTCTTTTCCTGTAATTGATATCTAGTCTCATAGCATTGTGGTCGGAAAAGATACTTGATACAATTTCAATTTTCTTAAATTTACCAAGGCTTGATTTGTGACCCAAGATATGATCTATCCTGGAGAATGTTCCATGAGCACTTGAGAAAAATGTGTATTCTGTTGTTTTTGGATGGAATGTCCTATAAATATCAATTAAGTCCATCTTGTTTAATGTATCATTTAAAGCTTGTGTTTCCTTATTTATTTTCATTTTGGATGATCTGTCCATTGGTGAAAGTGGGGTGTTAAAGTCCCCTACTATGATTGTGTTACTGTCGATTTCTCCTTTTATGGCTGTTAGTATTTGCCTTATGTATTGAGGTGCTCCTATGTTGGGTGCATAAATATTTACAATTGTTATATCTTCTTCTTGGATCGATCCCTTGATCATTATGTAGTGTCCTTCTTTGTCTCTTCTAGTAGTCCTTATTTTAAAGTCTATTTTGTCTGATATGAGAATTGCTACTCCAGCTTTCTTTTGGTTTCCATTTGCATGGAATATCTTTTTCCATCCCCTTACTTTCAGTCTGTATGTGTCTCTAGGTCTGAAGTGGGTCTCTTGTAGACAGCATATAGATGGGTCTTGTTTTTGTATCCATTCAGCCACTCTGTGTCTTTTGGTGGGAGCATTTAGTCCATTTACATTTAAGGTAATTATCGATATGTATGTTCCTATTCCCATTTTCTTAATTGTTTTGGGTTCATTATTGTAGGTCTTTTACTTCTGTTGTGTTTCTTGCCTAGAGAAGTTCCTTTAGCATTTGTTGTAAAGCTGGTTTGGTGGTGCTGAACTCTCTCAGCTTTTGCTTGTCTGTAAACGTTTTAATTTCTCCATCAAATCTGAATGAGATCCTTGCTGGGTAGAGTAATCTTGGTTGCAGGTTTTTCTCCTTCATCACTTTAAGTATGTCCTGCCACTCCCTTCTGGCTTGTAGAGTTTCTGCTGAGAGATCAGCTGTTATCCTGATGGGGATTCCCTTGTGTGTTATTTGTTGTTTTTGCCTTGCTGCTTTTAATATGATTTCTTTGTGTTTAATTTTTGACAGTTTGATTAATATGTGTCTTGGCGTATTTCTCCTTGGATTTATTCTGTATGGGACTCTCTGTGCCTCCTGGACTTGATTAACTATTTCCTTTCCCATATTAGGGAAGTTTTCAACTATAATTTCTTCAAATATTTTCTCAGTCCCTTTCTTTTTCTCTTCTTCTTCTGGAACCCCTATAATTCGAATGTTGGTGCGTTTAATGTTGTCCCAGAGGTCTCTGAGACTGTCCTCTGTTCTTTTCATTCTTTTTTCTTTATTTTGCTCTGCAGCAGTTATTTCCACTATTTTATCTTCCACCTCACTTATCCGTTCTTCTGCCTCAGTTATTCTGCTATTGATCCCATCTAGAGTATTTTTTATTTCATGTATTGTGTTTTTAATCGATGCTTGATTCATCTTTAGTTCTTCTAGGTCCTTGTTAACTGTTTCTTGCATTTTGTCTATTCTATTTCCAAGATTTTGTATCTGGGAAATAGAATCTTGGATCATCTTTACCATCATTATTCTGAATTCTTTTTCAGGTAGAGTGCCTATTACCTCTTCATTTGTTAGATCTGGTGGGTTTTTATCTTGCTCCTTCTCCTGCTGTGTGTTTTTCTGTCTTCTCATTTTGCTTATGTTACTGTGTTTGGGGTCTCCTTTTTGCAGGCTGCAGTTTCGTAGTTCCTGTTGTTTTTGGTGTCTGTCCCCAGTGGCTAAGGTTGGTTTAGTGGGTTGTGTAGGCTTCCTGGTGGAGGGGACTAGTGCCTGTGTTCTGGTGGATGAGGCTGGATCTTGTCTTTCTGGTGGGCAGGTCCACGTCTGGTGGTGTGTTTTGGGGTGTCTGTGGACTTTTTATGATTTTAGGCCACCTCTCTGCTAATGGGTGGCGTTGTGTTCCTGTCTTGCTAGTTGTTTGGCTTAGGGTGTCCAGCACTGTAGCCTGCTGGTCGTTGAGTGAAGCTGGGTGCTGGTGTTGAGATGGAGATCTCTGGAAGATTTTCGCCGTTTGATATTATGTGGAGCTGGGAGGTCTCTTGTGGACCAGTGTCCTGAAGTTGGCTCTCCCACCTCAGAGGCACAGCACTGACTCTGGGCTCCTCAATTTGGGATGATGTGTTGTCTATTCATGTATTCCACAGATGCAGGGTACATCAAGTTGATTGTGGAGCTTTAATCCGCTGCTTCTGAGGCTGCTGGGAGAGGTTTCCCTTTCTCTTCTTTGTTCTCACAGCTCCTAGGTCTCAGCTTTGGATTTGGCCCCGCCTCTGCGTGTAGGTCGCCGGAGGGCGTCTGTTCTTCGCTCAGATAGGACAGGGTTAAAGGAGCAGCCTCTTCGGGGACTCTGGCTCACTCAGGCCAGGAGGGAGGGAGGGGCACGGAGTGCGGGGCGAGCCTGCAGCGGCAGAGGTCGGCGTGACGTTGCACCAGCCCGAGGCGCGCCGTGCGTTCTCCCAGGGAAGCCGTCCCTGGATCCCAGGACCCCGGCAGTGGCGGGCTGCACAGGCTCCCGGAAGGGCGGTGTGGGCAGTGACCTGCGCTCGCACACAGGCTTCTTGGCGGCGGCAGCAGCAGCCCCAGCGTCCCACGCCTGTCACTGGGCTCCGCGCTTTCAGTCGCGACTCGCGCCCGTCCGTGGAGCCCCTTTAAGCAGCGCTCTTAATCCCCTCTCCTCGCGCACCAGGAAACCAAGAGGGAAGAAAAAGTCTCTTGCCTCTTCGGCAGCTCCAGAGTTTTCCCGGACTCCCTCCCGGCTAGCTGTGGCACATTAGCCCCCTTCAGGCTGAGTTCTCGCCACCAGCCCCAGTCCTCTCCCTGCGCTCTGACCGAAGCTCGAGCCTCAGCTTCCAGCACTGCGTGCCCCGGCGGGCGAGCAGACAAGCCTCTCGGGCTGGTGAGTGCCGCTCGGCACCGATCCTCTGTGCGGGAATCTCTCCACTTTGCCCTACCCAGGTATGTGGGGAGTTTCTTGCCTTTTGGGAGGTCTGGGGTCTTCTGCCAGCGTTCAGTAGGTGTTCTGTAGGAGTTGTTCCACGTGTAGCTGTATTTCTGGTGTATCCGTGGGGAGGAAGGTGATCTCCGCGTCTTACTCTTCCGCCATCTTACCCGGAAGTCTCCATGCATTTCTATGGTATCGTTTTCTTAATTTCTCTTTCTGATAGTTCTTTGTTAGTGTATAGAAATGTAATAGATTTCTGTGTACTAATTTTGTGTCCTGCAACTTTACCAAATTCGTTGATGAGCTCTAGTAGTCTTCTGGTGGTGTCTTTAGGGTATTCTATGAATAGTATCATGCAACAGTGACAGTTTTACTTCTTCCTTTCCAATTTGGATTCTTTTTCTTTTTCTTCTCTGATTGCTGTGGTTAGGACTGCCCACCCCCCTTTTTAAACAGCTTTATTGAGACATAATTTATATCCCATATAGTTCACTCATTTAAATTTTACAATGCAGTGGCTTTTGGTGTATTCACAAAGTTGTGCATCCATTATCATAATCAATTTTAGACCATTTTCATTATCATTACCCCAGAAAGAAACCCTGGTCCCATAACCATCATTCCCTGATGCTGCCACCATCCCCCCACATACACCATTCCCGCCCTTAAGAAATCACTAACATACTCTTTCTGTTTCTATAGATTTGCCTATTCTGGGCTTTCATATAAATGGAATCATACAATATGTGGTCCTTTTTGACTGGCTTCTTTTACCTAGCGTGGTCTTTTCAAGATCTATCCACGTTCCCTTTTTGTTACATTAAGATTCTTAGAAGCACACCAACTTATCCTGTAGGAAGAAGAGATAAAGTGACTTTTTAAAAATAAAGTTGATTGGTGTCCCATGACTGGTTGTCAGTTGCAAATGATTAGAAAAGCCCTGTAAAACAGTTACTGTGGCTGCAAACCAAAGAATGGTGTTTCAATATAAAATGTGGAAAAGATTCATGTGCCAGCATTCTTTTTTTGCTGCATTTATGTACATTAATAATGTCATGATTATTGGTACATCCCTCAGTACAAATAATAATAATGTGTAACTCTGGGGAACTAGAGTTACACATTACAATGGGACTATTGTAACTAAAACCATTGCACCACTGTTATTTTTAATTGCTGTGTTCCTCTTGTAACTAATTTTTCTGCTGAGAGTTCTGCATAACTCAGTTATTATTCTGTAATGCCTACGGTTACATGCTACATGTTACATGCAATTGTCTGTTGTTACATGCTACATTTTTAATTTTTATGTGAGCTTGATGAGCTAAGTGCTAGATGTTTTATTTGGGGATAACCAGTGATTATATGTTAGTATAAGTAAGTTGTTAGAAACAAGATACATAGAAGTACAATCCACAGAGCATATTCCTCCCAAGTTTGTGGCTGCAGTTAAAAAAGAAAAAACCAGGCTTTTGACTTTGAAAATCCATCCTCTTTGTGCCTCAGGTTCTTCCTCTGCAAAGTGAGTCATTTGGACTACAACACTTAATTAGGGACAATGGTCTTTAACTCTATGGTTCTGTGAAGATGTATATGTAAATGTATTATTGATGGTTCCAGACTACTTCCTATCAAGAAGATTGCATTGTTCTGTGGAATTTCCTGTGTTCTACTTGGTTATCTAATGTGGTGCCATGACAGAAGGCTAATGACATGTCTTAACAAAAATCATATTTTTCTGAACTGGAATTAAGATCCATGATCTGATATTGCAAATGTCTATTAATACAAAATAATTTAAAATAGTACTCATCCAGAACATTTCTATATTAGATAGATGGGTTCAACTGTGAGTAACAAAAAACATATAATAACAACTGGTTTAAAACAAGATTAAAATTTATTTCTCACTCATGTAAGAGTTGGCACTGATCTGATAGGAAACTTCATGGCATCATGAAGGGAACTTCATGAAATTTTACCAATTATCCCCTTTCCTTCTTAGTACTCTATTCTCCTCTTGAGTGTAAACCATATTCTTATCGAGCAAGATCATGGCATCCACATTACAGGGTGGAGAAAGGGATGAAGCAGAAGGTGGAAGGCACCTTCAGTGCTCTATTAATCATGATTCCCAGACACTTCTTTGTGAATCATCATGTGTGAATCCATGAAACACGTGGCCATGCACAGCTGCAAGGAAAGCTGGAAAGTGGGGCCATGTGCCCAGCTAAAACTTCTGATTAGAGTGGAAGACAGGGAAAAGAGATATTGGGGGGAGGGTGTCTCTGCTATCTGGCTAAACAAAAAGGAAAACCAAGGAGTGTTTGTTTGCCATTATATCTCTTCCACTAAAGAAGGAAGCTTCTGTGTTTTTAGTTGCCAATACTGGTTCTCCAAATGGAACTGTCCTTTTAGAAGAGAAGAGCTGACAGTGTCATAGAAACATCTCAAGAATATGTCATTCTCAGGACTTCCCTGGTGGCTCAGTGGTTAAGAATCTGCCTTCCAATGCAGGGGATACGGGTTCAATCCCTGATCCTGGAAGATCCCACATGCCACAGTGCAACTAAGACTGTGTGCCACAACTACTGAGCCTGCGCTCTAGAGCCCGCAAGCCACAACTACTGAGCCCATGTGCCACAACTACTGAAGCCCATGCACCGAGAGCCCCTGCTCCACAAGAAGAGAAGCCACCACAATGAGAAGCCCGCGCACAGCAATGAAGAGTACCCCCCACGTGCAGCAAATGAAGACCCAGCGCAGCCAAAAACTAATTACTTAATTAAGTAAAAATAAATTTTAAAAAATTTTAAAAGAACATGTCATTCACTTTTCTGTAATTGGTTTAATGCATAAGATCTTCCAAGAGAGAACTGCTAGACATATTTCCTGGTTTGAATTCATCAGTTGATGTTATGATTTATGAGCTGGTCTCTTCTAGGTTTAGTTAGTGTAAATTTTTCCCACTGAGCCCAGTAACCCCTGGGGAAATTGATCAACCAGAGAATAGATGCCACCCTAGATGTACACTGACCTTACTGGGAACATAAACCTTGTAAGGCTTCATCTGACCTGAGCCACCCATCTCATTCCTGATCTTGAAGTGGGGGAAAAAACATCACAAACTTGTACTGTCTTTAATATATCCATCTATAAAATTAAGATAATAGTGCTTTGCATGATGAAGATTAGTAGTGGTCTTGTAAAATGTTTTTATATAGGAGCTTTCAGGGCTAATGGTATAGCAAGTCCTGACGTTTAAAAACCTATTTAGAGCAGAATTATTCACTGTTCTGGAATGATTTAGATTTTTTTAGAATTTTGGAAAATACAAAATCAGGAGAACCAGACTCATCTCCTAGAATATTAAAATAACATATTTTGCCTGTGCCATTGTCTCATCTGTTCCATTGTCTGCCTGAAATAATCTTAAGGATGACATCTTCCTATATCTTTCTTAAAAGAACAAAATGGGGCTTCCCTGGTGGCACAGTGGTTGAGAGTCCGCCTGCCGATGCGGGGGACACGGGTTCATGCCCCAGTTTGGGAAGATCCCACATGCCGCAGAGCGGCTGGGCCTGTGAGCCACGGCCGCTGAGCCTGCGCATCCGGAGCCTGTGCTCCACAACGGGAGACGCCATGGCAGTGAGAGGCCCACGTACCAAAAAAAAAAAAGAAAAGAAAAAAAAGAAAAAAATGATCCCAGTAGGCAAAGGGGAGAGACTTTGAGGCCGTGCTTAGGACTATAATATTTAGAAACTTAAAGTAATTATCACAAGTGTCAAACTACCTGGCAGCCTGCACACTTTGCTGTATTCATAACTATTTGGGGTTTGCTGAGTTAGTCATAAGCATCTTAGATGCTGTTTTAAGGCTATAGAATTTTCCTCCTACAAAATTAAGATCCAAAAATGGATAAGCTTTTGAATTATACAGATTAGCAATCTGGAAATTGTTATTGAAGAAATGTACTTAAAATAACTCTTGTTTCCCCAAATTCTCTGTCTGGGTCACTTCAGAAAGGAGTCCACTTGCAGACAAGCAAAAGCAAAAGCTAAGAGAATTCAGCACCACCAAACCAGCTTTACAACAAATGCTAAAGAAACTTCTCTAAGTGGGAAACACAAGAGAAGAAAAAGACCTACAAAAACAAACCCAAAACAATTTAAAAAATGGTAAGAGGAACATACATATAGATAATAACCTTGAATGTAAATGGATTAAATGCCCCAACCAAAAGACACAGACTGGCTGAATGGATACAAAAACAAGACCCATATATATGCTGTCTAAAACAGACCCACTTCAGACCTAGGGACATGTACAGACTGAAAGTGAATGGATGAAAAAGATATTCCATACAAATGGAAATCAAAAGAAAGCTGGAATAGCAATACTCAATCAGGTAAAATAGACTTTAAAATAAAGACTGTTACAAGAGATAAGGAAGGACACTACATAATGATCAAGGGATCAATCCAAGAAGAAGATATAACTATTGTAAATATTTATGCACCCAATATAGGAGCACCTCAATACATAAGGCAAATGCTAACAACCATGAAAGGAGAAATTGACAGTAACACAATAATAGTAGGGGACTTAACACCCCACTTACACCAATGGACAGATCATCCATACAGAAAATAAATAAGGAAACACAAGCTTTAAATGACACAATAGACCAGATAGATTTAATTGATATTTATAGAACATTCCACCTGAAAGTGGCAGAATACACTTTCTTCTCAAGGGCACACGGAACATCTCCAGGATAAGTCACATTTTGGGTCACAAATCAAGCCTCGGAAAATTTAAGAATATTGAAATCATATCAAACATCTTTTCTGACCACAGCGCTATGAGATTGGAAGTCAATTACAGGGAAAAAACTGTAAAAACCACAAATACATGGAGCCTAAACAGTGCACTACTAAATAACCAAGAGATCAATGAAGAAATCAAAGAAGAAACTAAAAAATACATAGAAAGAAATGACAATGAAAATACATGACCCAAAACCTATGGGACACAGCAAGAGCAGTTCTTGGCTGGAAGTTTATAGCAATTCAGTCTCTCAAGAAACAAGAAAGATCTCAAATAAACAATCTAACCCTACACCAAAAGCAACTAAAGAAAGAAGAACAAAGAAAACCCAAAGTCAGTAGAAGGAAAGAAATCATAAAGGTCAGAGCAGAGATAAATGAAATAGAAACAAAGAAAACAATAACAAAGATCAATGAAACTAAAAGCTGGTTCTTTGAGAAGATAAACAAAATTGATAAACCCTTAGCCAGACTTATCAAGAAAAAAAGGGAGAGGATGCAAATCAATAAAATTAGAAATGAAAAAGGAGAAATCACAACTGACACCACAGAAATACAAAGGATTATAAGAGACTACCACAAACAACTATATGCCAATAAAATGGACAACCGTGAAGAAATGGACAAATTCTTGGAAAGGTACAGTTTTCCAAGACTGAACCAGGAAGAATTAGAAAATATAAACAGACCTATCACAAGTAATAAAATTGAAACTTTAATTTAAAATCTTCCAACAAACAAAAATCCAGGACCAGATGGCCTCACACCAATCCTTCTCAAACTTGCAAAAACTTGCAGAGGGAGGAACACTCCCAAATTCATTCTACGAAGTCACCCTGATACCAAAACAAGAAAAGGATATCACAAAAAAAGAAAAGTATAGACCAATAACACTGATGAGCATAGATGCAAAAATCCTGACAAAATACTTGCAAACAGAATCCAACAACATATTAAAAGGATCATACACCATGATCAAGTGGGATTTATCCCAGGGATGCAAGGATTCTTCAGTAAACCAAATCAATCAATGTGATATACCATATTAACAAATTTAGGAATAAGAACCATAGGATCATCTCAATAGATGCAGAAAAAGCTTTTGACAAAATTCAACACCGATTTATGATAAAAACTCTCCAGAAAATGGGCATAGAGGGAACCTACCTCAAAATAATAAAGGCCATATATGACAAACCCACAGCAAGCATCATACTCAATGGTGAAAAACTGAAGGCATTTCCACTAAGATCAGGAACAAGACAAGGATGTCCACTCTCACCACTCTTATTCAACATAGTTTTGGAATTCCTAGCCATGGCAATTAGAGAAGAAAAAGAAATAAAAGTAATACAAATTGGAAAAGAAGAAGTAAAACTGTCACTGTTTGCAGATGACATGATACTATACTTAGAGAATCCTAAAGATGCCACCAGAACACTACTAGAACTAATCAATGAATTTGGTAAGGTTGCAGGATACAAAATTAATGCACAGAAATCTCTGGCATTTCTATACACTAACAATGAAAAATCTGAAAGAGAAATTAAGGAAACAATCCCATTTACCGTCACAACAAAAAGAATAAAATACCTAGGAATAACCCTGCCTAAGGAGGCGAAAGACTTGTACTCAGAAAACTATAAAATATTGATGAGGGCTTCCCTGGTGGCACAGTGGTTAAGAATCCGCCTGCCAATGAAGGAGACACGGGTTCAAGCCCTGGTCCAGGAAGATCCCACATGCTGCGGAACAGCTAAGCCCATGCACCACAACTACTGAGCCTGTGCTCTAGAGCCCATGAGCCACAACTATTGAGCCTGTGTGCCACAACTACTGAAGCCTGCGTGTCTAGAGCCTGTGCTCCCAACAGGAGAAGCCACCACAATGAGAAGCCTGTGCACCACAATGAAGAGTAGCCCCCGCTCGCCACAATCAGACAAAAGCCCGCGTGAAGCAACGAAGACCCATTGCAGCCAAAAATAAAATAAATACATTTTAAAAAAACAAACAACAAACACTGATGAAAGAAATGAAAGATTGATGGAGAAATATACCATGTTCTTGGATTGCAAGAATCAATATTGTGAAAATGACTGTACTTCCCAAAGCAATCTACAGATTCAATGCAATCCCTATCAAACTACCAATCACATTCTTCACAGAATTAGAACAAAAAATTTTACAATTTGTATGGAAACACAAAAGACCCTGAAGAGCCAAAGCAATCTTGAGAAAGAAAAACGGAGTTGGAGGAATCAGGCTCCCGACTTCAAACTATACTACAAAGCTACAGTAATCAAGACAGTATGGTACTGGCACAAAAACAGAAATATAGATCAATGGTACGGGATAGAAAGAGAAACCCATGCACATATGGTCACTTAATTTATGACAAAGGAGGCAAGAACATACAATGGAGAAAAGACAGCTTCGTCAATAAGTGGTGCTGGGAAAACTGGACAGCTACATGTAAAAGAATAAAATTAGAACACTACCTAACACCATACACAAAAACTCCAAATGGATTAAAGACCTTTATATAAGACCAAACACTATAAAACTCTTAGAGGAAAACATAGGCAGAACACTCTCTGACATAAATCACAGCAAGATCTTTTTTGACCCACCTCCTAGAGTAATGTAAATAAAAACAAAAATAAACAAATGGGACCTAATGAAACTTAAAAGCTTTTTCACAGCAAAGGAAACCATAAACAAGACAAAAAGATAACCCTCAGAATGGGAGAAAATATTTGAAATGAAACAACAGACAAAGAATTAATCTCCAGAATATACAAACAGCTCATGGAGCTCAATATCAAAAAAACAAACAATTTAATTAAGAAATGGGTGGAAGACTTAAACAGACATTTCACCAAAGAAGACATACAGATGGCCAAGAGGCACACGAAAAGATGCTCAAATCACTAATTATTAGAGAAATGCAAATCAAAACTACAATGAGGTATCACCTCACACCGGTCAGAATGGCCATTATCAAAAAATCTAGAAACAATAAATGCTGGAAAAGGTGTGTTGAAAAGGGAACCCTCCTGCACTCTTTGTGGTAATGTAAATTGATACAACCACTGTGGAGAGCAGTATGAAGGTTCCTTAGAAAACTAAAAATAGAACTACCATATGACCCAGCAATCCCACTACTGGGCATATACCCTGAGGAAACTGTAATTCAGAAAGAGACATGTACCACAGTGTTCATTGCAGCACTATTTACAATAGACAGGACATGGAACCAACCTAAATGTCCATCGACAGATGAATGGATAGAGAAGATATGGCACATATATACAATAGAATATTACTCAGCCATGAAAAGAAATGAAATTGAGTTATTTGTAGTGAGGTGGATGGACCTAGAGTCTGTCATACAGAGTGAAATAAGTCAGAAAGAGAAAAACAAATACTGTATGCTAACACATATATATGGAACCTAAAAAAAACAAAAAATGGTACCGATGAACCTAGTTGCAGGGCAGGAATAAAGAGGTAGACATAGAAATTGGACTTGAGGACATGGGGTGGGAGGGGGAAGCTGGGGCAAAGTGAGAGTAGCATCGATATATATACACTACTGAATGTAAAATTGTTGGCTGGTGGGAAGCAGCAGCATAGCACAGGGAGATTGGCTCAGTGCTTTGCAATGACCTAGAGGGGTGAGATAGGGAGGATGGGAGGGAAGCTCAAGAGAGAGGGGATATGGGGACATGTGTATGCATATGGCTGATTCTCTTTGCTGTGCAACAGAAGCTAACACAGTATTGTGAAGCAATTATACTTCAGTAAATATCTATTTAAAAAAAGAAAAGAAAAAAAAACTGAGTTATTTGTAGTGAGGTGGATGGACCTAGAGTCTGTCATACAGAATGAAGTAAGTCAGAAAGAGAAAAACAAATACCATATGCTAACACATATATATGGAATCTAAAAAAAAAATTAAAATATGGTACTGATGAACCATGTGGCAGGGCAGGAATAAAGATGTAGACATAGAAAATGGACTTGAGGAGATGGGAGGGGAGACGCAAGTTGGGGCGAAGTGAGAGTGGCATGGACATATATATATACTACCGAATGTAAAATAGTTAGCTAGTGGGAAGCAGCAGCATAGCACAGGGAGATCAACTCTATGCTTGTGATGACCTAGAAGGGTGGGATAGGGAGGGAGACTCAAGAGGGAGGGTATGTGGGGATATATGTATGCATATGGCTGATTCACTTTGTTGTACAGCAGAAACTAACACAGTATTGTGAAGCAGTTATACTCAAATAAAGATCTACTAAAAAAAAAAAAAAAAGGAGTCCACTTGCTTTGATCCCTAGTCGGGGAACTAAGATCCCACATGCCGCAGGACAACTAAGCCCGTGCACCACAACTAGGGAGAAGCCCATGCGCTGCAACAAAGAACCCAAAACAGCCAATCAATCAATATACACTTGTGACCAAGTCTCAAAGATTTGGATCTGAACCAGAGTGGCCCAGGGAAATGTGTCCCAGGCCCAAATTTTCCCTGACTCAGGAAAATTTAGACACTAACCCCAATGCTAACCTTGCACCAAAGAACCAAGAGACCTTAGGGATGATGAGCACTCACTATATGCTATGCACATCCCCCAGAGACAGTTGTTTTAACTATCCTCATTTTACACCTGAGGAAATTTAAACTTGCCTACAGTCTTAGTGGTGGGTGTGGCTAAGCTCAAGTCTGCAGTTAATGCCTCTGCTATGGCATCTTCAGTGGAGCCCACTTACTGCTGTGGAACCCCCTGAATTACCCTTATTTCCTGGCTGATGAACTTTTAAACCACAAAGACATTATATTCTCTTGTTTTTAAGGCTGAACACTAACAGAATCTTCAATTTTTTATTTGTTAGCTTGTTCTTGTTTTACCACTCTAGAAGTGCTTGTGATTTACTAAACTTCCTTGTTTCAGTTTTAGTACATACAGTTTATATCTTCTAATCTTTCCTCTTCAGGGATTCTGAGCTCCTGTAGGAATTCCTAAAAACTATTACCTTTTCTGGTAATTGAGAATTCACCAGTAAAGTCTTGGAATTAATGTGCTCAACCCAGAACCCTCAAGAATAGGAGGTAACCTATCCACGTTTATAGAGGACCTTGTTGCCACTTCTCCCAGAGTAACTTTAATAGCATATAGAGACTGTGCGTCTTCCAAAGGGTTAAGGGTTTGAATTAGAGTCACCCACAACTCAGCAACTTTTATGCTACAGTTTAGAAAAAGGGGTCCATATGTAGGGGAAATTTAGTGCCTTCTAATAACCTTAGTATACTTGAATTTAGTTATTAAGTTACCTTATCTATAGATGGAAAAAATTCATGTCCTTTAATTTAAAAACAAATTAATCTTTCATGACTGCTCCATTAAACAGAGTTGTATTGATTTCTATCTGGTAGCCTGTGCTTCTCCAGAGAGTTATAACTGATTGTTGACTTCTTTTCTGTGGACAGGTATGTTAAATATAACTGACCTAGTCAGACTATTACAGCCAACTCTTCCTTTTATTTAAAGAGTGACTCTTTTCTCCATCTGTAGGGCCACTGTAGCTCTTTATTTCAGGATGTTTTCTTGGTTTTCACATAGACCCAGCAGTTCCCAAGGCAGGTTTTCAATATTCAGTACTGTTTCCAGAAATGCAATGACATTTTCAGAAACAAATAAACTTTGATTAATTTTAACTTAAAAGTCATGGTTTTTTGTCACATATTGGAGAAGACTAAAGAGACATAACTAAATGTGATGTGGGATCTTGGATTGGATCCTAGAAAAGAAAGTGTGAAGTTTAGTTAATAGTATTGCACCAGTGTTGATTTCCCGTTATTGTACTATGGTTGTGTAAGATTTTAACACTGGGGGCACTAACCTGGCAGTCCAGTGGTTAAGACTCCCCGCTTCCACTGCAGGGGGCGCAGGTTCTGTCCCTGGTTGGGGAACTAAGATCCTGCATGCCGCAACAACCTTGGGGCCATATTTGAAATTCTCTTCCTAGGGTCAAGAAAAGGAGGGTGGGGGGGGCTTCCCTGATGGTCCAGTGGGTAAGGCTCCGCGCTCCCAGCAGGGGGCCTGGGGTTCAATCCCTGATCGGGGAACTAGAAGATCTGGCATGCATGCCGCAACTAAGGAGTCCGCATGCAGCAGCTAAGACCCGGCGCAGCCAAAATAAATTTTTTTTAAAAAAAGGATTTTAACATTAGGGGAAGTTAGGCGAAGTGTATGTGGGAACTTCTGAACTTTTCTGTAAATCTAAAATTATTTCAAAATTTAAAGTTTTTTAAAACATATATACGTATATTTTTTTCACTGTTCAAAATTCTTTGGGAATTATAGTACAGTATTGGCCTTTATTGGGCCTCTCTCTCTAAAGCAGTGAAGATAACGCTGGATGTATCAGCATACTCATTGCCCATAGGAAGCAGTCACAGAAATTGTTTCACTTGTGCGTTCATTCAAACACTGTCCAGTGCAAATTTAGTAAGGTCCATGGAAGGCAGCAGCAGGCTCTCATGGGAAGAGTAAAGGATTTGGATTCAGACATGGGTTTCAGTCCCTCTTCTACCACTCACTAGTAGTTTCAGTTTGGGCAACCAACTTGACCTTTCTGTATCTCAGTTTCTTCTGAGGAGTATAATACCTACCCCACAGTGATTATAAGGATTAAATGATATTTATGTATGTGAATGCTAGTCATAGACTCTCTAAAACATTATGCAAAATGTTTATTTTGATTAATATCCTAAAAAAATTGGTTTTTTAATTTTTAAAAAATTTTGGCCATACCACGCAGCATGAAGGATCTTACTTCCCCGACCAGGGGTCAAACCTGCGCCCCCCTCATTGGAAGGTGGTGTCTTAACCACTGGACCGCTGGGGAAGTCCCTTTAAAGAATTGTTTGAAGAAAAAAAGATTCCCCAGTTTGGGGGATTATATGTTCAGCTGGGTCTCCTGAGGTAATTTTTCCTAGATTAATTGTACTGCTGCACTGAGTCCAATCAAAATCCATAGGTGATATATTTATAATTGTGCTTATGCTATTTTGAATATTTGATTATTAATAATAAGTTTGAACTTGAATCAATATGACTAAGAAACACAAAGTTGTAAGCTGAACATTATAGTCTATTTAATATAGAGATTTTACATGCACATTTTTTTTTACTTATTTGCACATTTTTTTTTACTTATTTAAGCCAGTGTCTAACCCTTTTGCTTTGGAAGTCATGATCCTAGGAAGAGCATTTCAAATATGAAAGCCCCCAGGTTGTTAGTTTCCTGAAGTTTAAAGCGAAAACCATCAATGGAATCTATGGAGTTATCTTCAAGAGAGACCCTAGAAAGATACAATCTCCAATCTATCAACCATATGAGACCTCTAACCTTGTAGTTTGTTTCCAAAAGTAAACTATTCGATAATGAATTGAAAACAAGGAGCTCAGTGAAAATATTTAAGTAGTGCTGCCAACTGTCTGTGATGAAATTTTGTTTTTTTATTTTACACCTGAGAGATGTAAAGTTGATTCTAAGTCCATATTTCAGATGGTTAAATGCTCTGATTCAGTGTTTGCTGAAGAGCTGCTGTGTGGCTTCAACCAGATCCTAAGTATTCTCCCTGCTGTGTCTACTGTCTGTTGATTTACTCGCTTCAATAAAGCAGCCTCACAGAGATCAATGAAGTTCTTTTTCACAAATCCCAATCTAAAACCAAGACCAAAAGAAGTCAAAGAAATAGAAGATCCTTTTTTTTTAATTAATTTATTTATTTTTGTCTGCGTTGCGTCTTTGTTGCTGTGCACGGGTTTTCTCTAGTTGCGGCGAGTGGGGGCTACTCTTCTATGTGGTGCACAGGCTTCTCATTGCAGTGACTTGTCTTGTTGCGGAGCATGGGCTCTAGGCACGCGGGCTTCAGTAGTTGTGGTACACGGGCTCAGTAGTTGTGGTGCGCGGGCTCTAGAGCACAGGCTCAGTAGTTGTGGTGCATGGGCTTAGTTGCTCCGCGGCATGTGGGACCTTCCCAGACCAGGGATCGAACCTGTGTCCCCTGCACTGGCAGGCGGATTCTTAACCACTGCGCCAGCAGGTAAGTCCCTAGAAGATCTTCTAGTGAAGTCAGAGATGCTCACCAGTAGTCCTCAAGTGCTTTTTTTTTTTTTTTTTTTAATTTGGTTGCGCTGGGTCTTAGTTGTGGCAGGCGGGCTCCTTAATTGTGTCTCGTGGGCTCCTTAGTTGTGGCTCACCATCTCCATAGTTGCAGCATGTGGGCTCCTTAGTTGTGGCATGCGAACTCTTACTTGCAGCATGCATGTGGGATCTAGTTCCCCAGCCAGGAATTGAACCCTTGCCCCTTGCATTGGGAGTGCAGAGTCTTATCCACTGTGCCACCAGGGATGTCTCCTCAAGTACTTTTTTGAGTAGAGAGAAATATTAAAAAGACTAATTGTTACTGAGTTGATAAAATGAATAAGTGAAATCTCTGTTATCCTCAAAGAATGCATTTTCCAATTCAGTAAAAAGTAGTTTATTAGAAATAGATGGAAACTTCTTAACATGGTAAGTATGTTTGTGTATATGTATGTGTGTCTCAAGCTATACACATCCTATTTACTGATAAAACAGCAGTCTCATTAGATTATGAATAAGACAGGAATGTCCATTCTTAATGTTATTTTTAACATTGTTCTAGAGACATTAGACAACTCAGAGAAGAAAATTTATATATACATAATTGTAAAGGAGGAATTTAAATTATTCAATAATTACCTTGTCTAAGCAAATGTTGATTTAAGACAGATAGCTACAGGATATTTATGAAATATCTAATAATCTTTGCAGAAAATTTTCCTCACCAAATCTATCCAGAAAAGGCCAGGGTTTTCAACCAAGTCTTTTGAATAAGAATGAAGTTTGAAAAAACCTTACAAATCTTCACAAACAACACAGGGAACCTTTTTTCTATTCCCATTTACAGTTAGATTTTTATTTTATTCTCCTTAATAAGTAATATGTAATATGTGTATGTGCTATAAAATACAAAAGGTATCATAAACAAATATTCAGTGAAAAGTCAGTCTCCTCCCAGCCCTGTCAGAGACAATCACTGGTACCAGTTTTTTATGTTCCCTTCCAGAGACTTCTTAGGCATATACAAAACTAGCTTCTCTCTTCATTCTTTTTTACATTAATAGTAATATGCCACATATACTGTTCTGTACCTTGTTTTTGTTTTATTTACTTAGCAATATTATAATGGAAACTGTGCCAAATCAGCACATCCATAGATCCAGAGCATTTTTTTTAACAAGTGAAAAATTAGATTATGGTTATATACTATAACTTAACCAGTTGCATATTTAGATTGCTTTCAACCTGTTGCTATTTACAAGCAAGGCTGGAAAAAAGACCTTGGTACATGTGTGTCATTTAAGGCAGGCAGTAAATGGGCCCCTGGGCTGAGCAGCTAGAATTTGTCAAGCAGAGTAAATTGGAACTTTCTTTTCCTTAGACACTCCAAGGACAAAATTAATGGTAGGAGCTGAGGTCTGCTGGAATAAAGAGATAAGAGGACCACATCTATCACTCCTGAGGTCAAGGAAACGTCCCCGACTACACACGCACAAGAAGGCTCCTCAGGGGTCAAAAAGGGAGGGGGCATCATCCCCTAATATGTGTGGCCATACTCCATTTAGCCTTTGTGCTGGAATTCATCTTGACAAAAAGATGCGCATGCATATAGGGAAGGGTCCTAGGGCAGTTCAGATGTGGAAAAGAAGTGAGATAATTGGCCAAGGAAAACTAAGATCCAGAAGAACTGCCCCTATATAAACGATTTAACCACCTCTTTGCTGTATTCCTCCTCATTAGGAAGGATGCCCAAACCCTTTCTCTCTGGGTGTGTATTCCTGTTTTGCTCCTGCCTTATATAAGTGAACTGCTTCTCTGTGTGCTCTCCCACATGTTGTGCTGTGCTTCTAATAATAAACTTTGTACCTGTTTTTACAGTTTTTGCCTCCTTGAAACATTTTTACTTTCAAACAAGGCAAGAGCCGGGGCAACTTTGCTTCTAACCTCTAGCACCTGGTGGACTAGTGGCTAGAACTTCTGGTTTTTCATCCAGGCTACTCAGGTTCAATTTCTGGGCAGGGTGCTAAGATCCTGCCTCAAGACTGTTCACTGCTGTTTCTCCAAGAACACTTTGAGTACACATGTAAGCACATTTGAAAGATAAATTCCTAAATGTGGAATTGCTGGGTCAGTGGGTAAGTCCCTGTATAATTTTGCTAAGTTGTTCTCATGGAGGCTGACAATTTTACTGACTGACAGTTTCACTGATAATGTGAGAGTGCTTACTCTCACTAATGGGTAATATCAACTTTATGACATATTAGATTTCTGCTTGAATGTGGGCTGCTCTTCAACTTTCTTGTATCCGCCAGGATAGGCTAAGTTATGCCTTAGTCACAAACAACCTCATAATCTTAGTGGCTTGTAACAAGAAATGTCTTTCCTTTTGGTCAGCTAGGGGCTGTACGCCACATCTCCTTACTCAAAAACTTAGGCTAACATTAAGCTGCCACCATCTTGAACATTGCCAGTTGTCATGGCTAAGGAAAAGAGGGCTCTGGAGAGTCACACACCATCAATAAATATTGTTTAGCCTGAAAGTAACAAATATTGATTCCCTTTACAACTCATTGACGAGTATTCATTACATGGCCTCACCCACTATAAGAGGGCCAGGAAGTGTAGTCATACATGTGCCTAGATGGAAAGCTGAAGCTATTGGCAAACAGCAGCTATGACTAACGACTGTATCTGTATTCTGTCCTGTTAACCTGTCAATTCATGTGGTAATAACACAGGTTTTTCTTTTTTGGGATATTTCTGGCTAGTCTCTCATTTTCATTTTTCCTATTGAACTAGAATTAGCTTCTCTAACCACCCTCCTCTCTCTAGAAAGAGCCAAATTGTCAGTATTCTTTAACTGTGTCTGCATTAAATTTATAGATTTAAGGAAAAATGACATCTTTGTAACATTGCATTTCCACAGCCAAGAAGCAGATATATCTTTTCAGTTATTCACATCTTCTTTTGTATCTTTCATATATTCTTAATATACATTGTATATATTTATTAGTATTCTTTTTTTGTTCTTTTAATGGTCTTTATTTTACTATCATCTATAAATAATAATTTTAATTCCTTCTTTACAATCAGGTTGGTTTTCTTGAAGGAACAGAAAGGATATAAACATTTCTCAAATAACATATCACCCAATCAAAAATTTTTCAAAATATTTCATATTGAGGATTTTTCTTTTCATGATCCATCTTTATATTAATCCAAATAAATAAATAGATTAACATTACATCAACAGTAAATACTGTTTACTCCAGCACCTAGAAGCACTTAATTTTTAAATTTTTAAATTTTTTTATAATTTTTTTAAATTATATTTATTTTATGCTCTGCAAGTGTCTATTATGCCCACCTGTACAAGAACCAGGAGATGATAAGCCATTAATGGAGAATAAGATCCGATTCTACTCACTGGCCCATTCATCAAACTTGAGGGATGTTGAAAATTAAACATTCACACGTAATTAGAGTATGGTTTGAGAAATGTAGGCATCTTGGTTCCCCAACCAGGGATCAAATCCATGCCCCCTGCAGTGGAAGTACAGAGTCCTAACCACTGGACTGCCAGGGAATTCCCTCCTATTGCATTTTGATTTGTTGTTTTATTGGGGGGAAGAATCAGCTTTTTACTAAAGTTAAGCAGGTATTACACCTAGGGTTTATTTCATATTGAGGATGAGAACTGCTCATTGCTTCTTATTTCTTTTCACTACCTTCGTGTAATTATGATGTGAAGTTCAACCTAAGAGTATTTTTCTCCCTTACAACTTGTCTTTCATTTCATCCTCCACCTATCTCAGCATTACCCTGTGCTCTTTTTCCTACAACCCATACTTTTAACAGTTCAAGTCTTAGGGACCTCCCTGGTGGCACAGGGGTTAAGAATCCGCCTGCCAATTCAGGGAACACAGTTCGATCCCTGGTCCAGGAAGATCCCACATGCCGCAGAGCAACTAAGCCCATGCGCCACAACTACTGAGCCTGCACTCCAAAGCCCACGAGCCACAACTTCTGAAGCCCACACACCTAAGAGCCTGTGCGCCGCAAGAAGAGAAGCCACCACAATGAGAAGCCCTCGCACTGCAATGAATAGTAGCCCCCATTCGCCACAACTTAGAGAAAGCCTGTGCGCAGCAACAAAGACCCAACACAGCCAAAAATAAATTACAAAAAAATTCTTAATCACAAGACTGTGAATTAAATAGAAGTCAATAGTTAAAGGCTAATAAGCAGATTATTTGTGAGATTACAGTGCATGTATAGTTGTGCCTGGGATAGAAGTCCACAGGGAATACAAGACATCAAATCTGAACCCTTTACCCATCATCAAAGTGAAGTCTCATAAAGATCTTATGGAATAATTCAAATTGAAAATAGAGACTTTATAATTACACAGAAATGGAGGGAAAGTCTTTATGGAGCTGACTATGGCAGAGTAAAAATAGACCCACCAAAATAACAGACATCTGAAATTAAAAATGTTTAAGAAGGCAAACTTCAGTTATGATAAACAAAAATAGCACCTCAGGCTTGATTTTAGAACTTTGGCAATACCAAAAAAAGAGAAAAGCTGTGTACAGACCCAGAGAAAACAATGGTCATAGGAGAAACAGAAGAAAAAAAAATTGCCAAAGGAATGGAATTGTCAGTAATAAGGCTGAAAAGAATAAAAGACACAAAGACTATTAAAAGGAATTGGTTAGAATTTAAAAACAAAACAAAAACCTAAAGCACTGTGATAAAAAGTATAAAGAAATTTACAACATCCCTTAAGGAAAAAAATGGCATCAAAATAATAGAGCAGTCAGTAAAATTGAAGCTAACTGAGATGGAAAGATCCAGATTAAAATACAAATGGAATAGACAAATAGGTTATAGCAAATCCTGTAAACTTAGTTTTTTCTCCTGCAAATCTCCTCTAAATAATTGGGAGGATGGGGGTGGATTGCAAATAGGAGGAAGCCTCAGTAAAAGAATAACTGAAGAAATTATTGAAGAGAAAAATAGACCTTTGCCTACAGATTGAGATTTTATGGCGTACTTATTTTCCAGATTTGGCACTTAAAGACAGTATACCCATATACCTACCTACCAGTTTATTTATTTATTTATTTATTTATTAACATCTTTATTGGAGTATAATTGCTTTACAATGGTGTATTAGTTTCTGCTTTATAACAAAGTGAATCAGCTATACATATACATATATCCCCATATCTCCTCCCTTGAAACTGGAAAGGAAGAACTATTCTCTGGAGAATAAAAGATAAGAATGACCTCAGACTTTGCAACTCAAATAGTAGAAGATATATTAGAGAAATATTTACAAAACACCAGGCAATTATCTTGCCTAGCTCTCTGCCTTTTGAAGATAAAGCATTTTTGAACCCTGATACCTGAGAAGAATTTTCAACAGACAAGTACCAGAGAAAGTTATAAAAGACTGGGAATGCAGAGGAAACTTCTGAAATGTAAGTGGTAGAGACTGGAGCACTTTGAAGGAAGTGAGGTAGTGAGGCAGGACTGGTAGCTTAGGTATTCAGGAACAAAACATCTCAGTACAGAAACTCCACCTGAGTTGGCACATTCCAGGATCTGGGCCTGCACACATACAGAAATGCAACCTTACCTTTACTCAGGGATAACCGAGGCCTAGGAAAATCTTGCTAACAAAAGCTCACAAGACTGCCAATTTATAGATTTGCCACGAGAAATAGAGTTTTCAGATAAACTTGAATGTTGACCAGGAGAGTCATGGGAGGAAAATAGAATTTAAAAGTGTATAACTTTGGTGAATTTAGAGTTAGAATAAACATAAGTGGTTTTTAAAAGTGTTTCTCTGCTACACTTGAAGTATTCTTCCTAGTGTAGGGGTGCTTTCCGGGGGACCTAAGTGTTTGACATTAACTGGCACACACTGGAAACGGCAGGAAATGTATGCTTAATTCTATACATATATAATCTATGCTTCTATTTAGATGGACTTGTACTAACACTTTCTCTCTTAAATCCTTTACTACCATTGTCTCTGTTAGCTTTCATATGCAGCTGTAGATAAATATTGGTCAAATATATCACAGATTGGGCCTCCCTGGTGGCGCAGTGGTTGAGAGTCCGCCTGCCGATGCAGGGGATACGGGTTCGTGCCCCGGTCTGGGAGGATCCCATATGCCGCGGAGCGGCTGGGCCCGTGAGCCATGGCCGCTGGGCCTGCGCGTCCGGAGCCTGTGCTCCGCAGCGGGAGAGGCCACAACAGTGAGAGGCCCGCATATCGCAAAAAGAAAAAAAAAAAAAAAAAAAAAAAAAATATATCACAGATTTTATTTTTACTTTAAATTTAAAAGATATAAAAGGATATACATACACATATATGTGTGTGTGTATGTGTGTGTATATATATATACATATATATATGTATATGTATATATATGTGTGTATATATATATATATATATATATATCAAAAGACTCTGTCCTCTCTAGGTTCCTTGTCCCTTCACCAAAAACAGCTCATGTTATCAATTTCAATATCCTTCCAGGGAAAATTTATGCATATTCAAGCAAATGCTTATATTCTTTAGTAGTGAAATATACCAAATCCAACTAATAATAGATGTGTTTACAGTTTTAGTGGCCACTGATACGGTGCAGACCAGTCAGCTATAGGCTGAGCTGCAGATGCTCCATATCAACCCCTGACTGTTAATACAGACATAGAACCTGCCATCTAATTCTCTCAGGCTCAGGTTATTGCAGTAGGGCCAGGTACTGGCCAGTCCAGTGAGGCCACACTGTAACTCATTAACTGAAACTCAGTCATAGGTCTGAGAGAAAGGTCTCTTCTGCAGTTAGTTTCTATACTCTAACTGAATAAAACAGGGACGTGTCCTGGTTTTCTCAAACTTAGTTTGTTCACAAGACCACCTTTGGTTATATTAGAAAATAAAACGATTACATCTTCTAAAGTACAGTGTTTTGGCACTGTCCTGTTTGGGCAGGGTCTTGAGAGACAAATTGCCAGTTTGCTATTTTGTTGCCAGAAAGATGATCTCTAGACCAGCTAGTTCAACATAAAAGTTATATTTGGTGATATGTATCTTTTATAATTATTTTAGGTGATATATAAGTAAAAAGTCACTACAGAAAGTCACTGTGTTCAGTTGACTTGGTGTATTTTTTGCAGCTAGTTTTTCATGGAGTACTCACTGCTCAGAGCTGGGTATTCTGTGGGTGCTTTATTAAGATTTATTTTTATGCAGGCAGTTAGTTGCACCTGCCCTAAAAATTTTTCCAGGTTAGGCTCCAAAATAAATATACAAAAAGCAGTAGCTTTTCTCCATGCCAGGAATAACCAGCTCAGAAAATATAATGGAAAAAAATCCCGATCATAACAATAACAAAAATATATACAATAAAACTGGGAATAAACTAAGGAAAAGTATAAAACCTTTATGACTAAAGCTATGTGCATCTACTGAGAGCCATAAAGTAAGACTAGAATAAATGAAAAACATATCGTGTGCCTGTATAAAAAGACCCATTCTCCCTAAAGTAAGCTATAAATTTTTTTTTTTTTTTTTTTTTTGTGGTACGCGGGCCTCTCACTGTTGTGGCCTCTCCCGTTGCGGAGCACAGGCTCCGGACGCGCAGGCTCAGCAGCCATGGCTTACGGGCCCAGCCGCTCCGCGGCATGTGGGGTCCTCCCAGACCGGGGCACGAACCCGTGTCCTCTGCATCGGCAGGCGGACTCTCAACCACTGCGCCACCAGGGAAGCCCAAGTAAGCTATAAATTTAATATACTTTAAATCAACTTCCTAACAGGATATTTTAAAAATTGTTTATCTGAAAAAGATTGTGTAAGAATAGGCGTGTAAATATTAAAAAGACAGAGTAATGATGGAAGTAAATTTTGCTATCTATCGTGTATGAATTTTTGGTATGCTAAAGTTATATTAAAACAAAACATTGAGTACTGATTCAGGACATCATGGATAGAAAAAAAAGAACAGACTACAAAATCCAGAAACAGACCCAGGCGTGTATAAAAAGTGACTGTGAAAAAAGTATAATTTTAAAACAGTGGAGAAATAATTTTATAAATGCTATTGGAACAAATGACTAACCATTTGGAAAAACAGTTTTAGATCTTTTTTCCATACCATAGATTCAAGATGGCTTAAACATTTAAATTTGAGATGAAAAACCATCTACATATTAAAAAGAAATATGAGTATTTCTGCAATCTGATGCAGGGAAATCGAAGATGAGAAACCATAAAGCAGGGGCACAAACTCAGTGCCGACAAGGCAACAGCATCAGGCAGGAAATTGAATCATTTGAGTACACTGGGTAGAAAACAAAATTGTGCAGTCCTCGATTTCTTTCATTCTGGTTTTTTGATAGAGGTAGAAATATTTATATTCATTGAGAAAAATAACAGCGTAAGCACAATAAGTGACCACCAACATTTGGTTCAGACTTAGGAAGTGATAAGCAATGATGAACATAGTGACAAATGAAAGCATGCTGACCTAGGCCCAGGGTTGCACTCAACACTAGTCTGTAAGATCTCCTCCCAATTGTGCAACAACATGGCAGCTTGGAGGCCCCCAAGGCCACTCAGCACTAAGCAATCGTTGCCATGCAAGAATAAAGCCCAGAGTTATCAGATCTTCTGATCTTTTTGCATGTAAAGCTGGAAAATTGCAAATTTTATGCTAAATCCCCACAGTTTAAACTATCTCAACATTTAGAACTTTGTATAGGCCAAACAAAACATGTTCACAGGTCAGATTCAGCCCATAGGCCTCAAGTTTTTGAATTCCACTGTGTAGTCTTGGTTTTGGTTTCAAGATTATGCTTACATCTTTAAATGGGTTGGAATGCTTTCCATCTTTCTGTTCTTTTCTATACTCTGGATAAATTTATATAGCAGAGGAATTAATCTGTACAAATTTAGATGGAGTTCCACTTCGACTGCCATCAGGATCTGTGGCCTTTTTGTGAAGATAGCGTTCTATATTTTCCGAATTTCTTCTTGAGCCCGTTTTGGTTATTTATATTCCTATAAAGTCATACATTTAATCTAGATTTAAGTGAATTCTCTTATAGATTTTTTTAATCTAAGCATATCAATAGTTTTTAGCTCTTTCTCATTCTTAGTGTTTTTTTATAAATTTATTTATTTTTGTATTTTTGGCTGCACTGGGTCTTCGTTGCTGTGCACAGGCTTTCTCTAGTTGCGGCGAGTGAGAGCTACTCTTCATTGCGGTGTGCGGGCTTCTCATTGCGGTGGTGGAGCATGGGCTCTAGGCACGCAACCTTCAGTAGTTGTAGCATGTGGGCTCAGTAGTTGTGGCTCGCAGGCTCCAGAGCACAGGCTCAGCAGCTGTGGTACACGGGCCCAGCTGCTCCACGGCATGTGAGATCTTCCTGGACCAGGGCTCAAACCCACGTCCCCTACATTGGCAGGTGGACTCTCAACCACTACACCACCAGGGAAGCCCCTCATTCTTAATATTTTGTTGGTGTGTTGGTTGATTTCAATTCCCCTCTGGGCTTTTTTGGTTTGTTTTCATTCATATATTTTTGTTTGACCTTTATTAATCCCTTCTTCTGGTTTATTTTGTTTGATTTGTCCTTTTTCTGGCTTCTACAGTGAATTCTTTGGTTCATTTATTTTCGTAATCCATTTTAGATAGATAATACATGTATTGAAGATTATGTATTTTTTTTCTCAGCACAAGAATTTTTCCCCCAACATGATCAATTTCTAAATAGTCTGTAATTTGTTTTCCCTACCTCTTGGACTGAAGTCATTTCAGATTATCTTTTGAATTTCCTAGTAGTTAGTTTTCTTTATCTTTCTTCCTGTTGAGTTAATTTTATTGCATCGTAGTCACAGAATGTGGCTATTTCTACTCTTCTGAATGTTCCTTATGACATTATAAAAAAATCAGTTTATCTAAATGTAGATGTTCCAGATTCACTTTAAAAGATACAAAGTCCTAAATATAAGCTTATTATCTGGTAATGGTATTGTTTGTATCCTGTCTGTCGCTCTCTTTTTTTTATTTTTTCTTTTTGTGACCCATTAAAGTCTAAGAGAGGTATATTAGCCTCCCACAATGATTATGTTTTTACCAAATTCTGTGTTCCTAATAACCTTTGTTTCTGTATTTTGATGCTATATTAAGTTTTGTGTCTGTTACACTTTATTTAGTTTTATATATGTATATAATTTTTTAATCACTATAAAACATCATTGTCGGGACTTCCCTGGTGGTGCAGTGGTTAAGAATCCACCTGCCAATGCAGGGGACATGGGTTCGAGCCCTGGCCCAGGAAGAGCCCACATGCTGTGGAGCAACTAAGCCCGTGCACCACAACTACTGAGCCTGTGCTCTAGAGCCCGCAAGCCACAACTACTGAGACACATGCCACAACTACTGAAGCCCATGTGCCTAGAGCCCGTGCTCCACAACAAGAGAAGCCACCACAATGAAAAGCCCACGCACCCCAACAAAGAGTAGCCCCCACTCGCCGCAACTAGAGAAAGCCCGCGCACAGCAATGAAGATCCAACACAACCAAAAATAAATAAATAAATAGATAACATTAAAAAAAAAAATCATTGTCCCGTATAACTTTTTTTGCCTTCATTTCTACTTCTTTTTAAATTGGCATTCCTACTTTTTCTGATAATATCTGCCAGCTATATTTTTCTTCATTTTTGTGTTACCACCTTCATTTAAAAATTTCTTAGAATCATTTTACATGTTTTCTTATAAACAGCTTATAGCTGATAGTTGTATTTATGTAGTCTTAGAGTCTCTTTTAATAGGGAGACATTTTTTCTGATAATTAACTTTAGATCTTGTTACTGCCATTTTATTTTATATTTCTTTCATTTGCTCTCTTATGACTACTCCCCCTTTTTATTTCCTTTCTAGATTTTGTTGAAATGATCGAGTTTTTCTTTGCTTCATTTTTCTCCTTCATCCCATTTGTGGCTCACTACATTTTTTTTAATTTTATTTATTTTTGGCTGCATTGGGTCTTCGTTGCTGCGCGTGGGCTTTCTCTAGTTATGGCAAGCGGGGGCTGTTCTTCGTTGCGGTGCGTGGACTTCTCATTGCAGTGGCTTCTCTTGTTGCAGAGCACAGGCTCTAGGTGTGCAGGCTTCAGTAGTTGTGGCACACGGGCTCAATAGTTGTGGCTCACGGGCTCTAGAGTGCAGGCTCAGTAGTTGTGGTGCACAGGCTTAGTTGCTCTGCAGCATGTGGGATCTTCCCAGACCAGGGATTGAACCCATATCCCCTGCATTGGCAGGCGGATGCTTAACCACTGCACTACCAGGGAAGTCCGTGTGGCTTGCTACATTTTAGCACACGTATTTGTTGTTGTTGTTTGATTTTTTTGTTTGTTATTTATAGATGCTTTTTATAAAGTGGGGAAGTTCCCTTCTATTCCTATATTTCTGGGAGTTCTTATAATGAATGAGTATTGAATCTTGTCAAACGCTTGTTTTTTTCATCAGTTGATATGATCGTGTGATTTTTTTTCCTTTAGCCATTTAATATGGTGGATTATATATATATATTTTAACACTAAACTAGCTTTGCATCCCTAGAATAAACCCTACTTGGTCATAGTGTAAAACTTCTTACATATTGCTGAATTCTACTAGTTAATATTTTGTTAAGAATTTTTGTGTCTGTATTCATGAGACACTGACTTTATCTAGTTTGGCTATCAGGGTTAACACTAGCTTCAAAAAACGAGTTGAGGGCTTCCCTGGTGACACAGTGGTTAAGAATCCACCTGCCAATGCATGGGACACGGGTTTGAGCCCTAGTCTGGGAAGATCCCACATGCTTCGGAGCAACTAAGCCTGTGCTCCACAACTACTGAGCCCTTGTGCTACAACTGCTGCAGCCCACATGCCTAGAGCCTGTGCTCTGCAACAAGAGAAGCCAACGCGATGAGAAGCACACGCACCACAACGAAGAGTAGCCCCACTTGCTGCAACTAGAGAAAGCCCATGTGCAGCAACAAAGACCCAACACAGCCAAAAATAAATAAATAAATTTGTTTTTTTTTTAATGAGTTGAGAAATGTTCCATTCTATTTTCAGGAAGCGATTGTCAAGAATTGGTGTTTATTCTTCTTTAAACATTTGGTAGAATTCTCTGGTAAAATCATCTGGGCCTGGAGCTTTCTTTTTTGTGAATTTTTTAATGCCAAATTAAATTTATTTAATTGTTGTAGAACACATAGTGATTGCCCATAGTCATTCTTTCAGAGTAGGTCTGCTGGCAACATATTCTCTTTGTTTTCCTTCATGTAAGCATGTCTTGATTTCCTGTTTTATTCCTGAAGGATATTTTCGTCAGATATAGGATTCTAGGTTGACATTTCTTTTCTATCAGCACTTGAAAAATGTGTCACTTCCTTCTGGCCTCTATCATTTCTGATGAGAAATCTACTCTCTTTCAAACTGTTTTTCCACTAAAAGTAATACATATTTGTCTCTGGTTGCTTTCAAGGTGTTTCTTTTTTTTCCTTTAGTTTTAATAAGTTTGACTGGATGTGTCTTGGTGTAGATTTGGCGGGGGGGGGGTTATTCTGTTTGCTCATCTTCTTGAATTTATACATTTCTGTCTTTTGCAAAATTCTGGAAGTTTTTAGCCATTTCTTTGAGTACTTTTTCAGCCCTGCCCTCTTTCTGCTCTCCTGGGTATTCAGTGACATGAATGTTAAATTTGTATTATAGTCCCACATGTCCCTGAGGTTCTGTTCATTTTTCCTTCAATCTATTTTCTCTCTGTTGTTCAGATTGAGTAGTTTCTATTATTCTTTTAGGTCACTGACACTTCCCTCTTTCCCTTTCATTCTCTTGCTGAGCCCATCCACTGAGTTTTCTATTTCAGTTATGGTACTTTTCAGTTCTAAAATTTTTGTTTTGTTCTTCTCTGGTCTTCTTTGCTGAGACTTTTTTTTTTCAGGGTTTTCTTGTCATTGAAGTGTAGTTGATTTACAATATTAGTTTCAGGTGTACAACATAGTGATTCAATATCTTTATAGATTATACTCCATTTAAAGGTATTACAAAATACTGACTATATTTCCCAGTGCTGTATGTTGCTTATTTATTTTATACATAGTAGTTTGTGTCTCTTAATTCCATACCCCTATCTTGCTCCTCCCTCCTTTCCCCTCCCCACTGGTAACCACTAGTTTGTTCTCTATATCTGTGAGCCTGTTTCTGTTTTGTTCTATACATTCATTTGTTTTATTTTTTAGATTCCACATATAAGTGATAACATACAGTATTTGTCTTTTTCTGACTTATTTCACTAAGCATAATTCCCTCTAGGTCCATCCATGATACTGCATGGATGGATACTTTTTGAATGGCTGAGAAATATTCCATTTTGTGTGTGTGTGTGTTTGTATGCCACATTTTCTTTATCCATTCGTGTGTTGATGGACACGTAGGTTGCATTCATATCTTGGCTACTGTAAATAATGCTGTGAACATTGGGGTGCATATATCTTTTCAAATTAGTGCTTTCATTTTCTTTGCTGAGATTTTTCCATGTTTTCATTTGTTTCAAACATGTTCATAATTGCTTGTTGAAATATCTTTATGATAGCTGCCTTAAAATCTTTGTTAGAAATTCTAACATTTCTGTCATCTCAGTTATGGCAGTTGTTGATTTTTTTTCATTCTCTCCGTGATCTTTTTAGTTCTTGGTATGATGAGTGATTTTCAGTTGAAACCTGGACATTTTGTATATTATGTATAAGTTTCTGGATTTTACTTAAACTTTCTGTGTTACCTGGCTTCCTCTGACACTGCTCTGGCAGTGAAAAAGATAGAGCACCACTTCATTACTGCCAGGCGAGGCTAGAAGTCCAGGTTCTCCCTTCAGCCTTTGTTGACACAGGGGAGTGGGGGAGCTCCTTGTTATTGGTGGGCAGGGTTGGGAGTTCCAGCTCTCCACTGGGCTTTCACTGATACCTCCTTGACTGGGAGGGGTAGGAATACTTATTGCTGCAGGGTAGTGGTAAACTCCCGATTCTGCACTATACCTCCTCTGTCACAACTTCAGAGGGGAAGGGTTCAGTCACCTTTTTACTGCTGGATAGAGATGGAAGTCCAGGCAACTTCCACATGTGGTCTCCACTGATATTGCAGAGGTGGGTCTTCATTACCACCTGGCAGGATAGAATTTCCATTTCCTACTTGGCCTTTTCTGACACTACCCCAGGCTTAGGGCAAGGGTAGAGATCTAGGCTGTCCGTTTAGCCTTTGCTGGCATGTGTAGGGATGGGCCATAGTTCTGGGATGTTTGGAGTAGAGCAGTTACTATCTGAAAGTTTTCTGCCTTCCTAGGATACCCTTTTTGTGGTCCAGTGCCCAGATAGAACAGGTTTATTGGGGCTATTTTTGTCTTCACCTGTTCTCATTTCTGGTTTGCCAACTTCTAAAGCTCCAAGTCTGGGATATATGAGACAAAAAGAAATCTCAGAACCCACTACCATGTTCCTTAGGTTTTGAGGTTCTGAGCTACTGTGCCTTTTTCTCAACGTCTTTCAGAGTATTCTCATCAACTTCTCATTGTTTTATATATAATGTCCAAAGTTTTTAGTTGTATTTAGATGGAGAAATAGGAAATGTATGTCTACTCTATCTTTCTGCAACCAGCTTGTCTTTTGATGGAGGTATAGGCAGTGACCTCTGATGTCTTCTATTTTTTTATTAGAATTAACTGAGGTACTTTATTAGCATGTTTAGAACAGTGCAACTCAATGATAGCTATTATTACATATATGCAAGTGCAAACATACATTAAGTGTATAACATTTTTAATATATAACATATCTGGAGTTATGTCTTATCTATTGTTCCTCAGCTTTCTTTTCTTTTTTTTCACTTAATAGCTGTTGGAGCTCTGTCTGTATCAGAATATATAGACCCACTTCTATTTCAGAATATATAGACCCACCTCTTTTTAACAGATGCATTTCACAGTTAGGATGTACCATAATTTAACCTCTTGCATATTGAACATTGGTTCATTCTTAATTTCATTGTGTTGCAAATAAATATCTATATCTATACATCTTTGTCCACATTTCTTTAATATACAGTCATAAATTAAGTTGCCAACTCAACTAAATTCTAAATGGGCATACCCATTTAGCATTTTGATTGCAATCCAAATAGTCTTCCAAATGGATTTCTTCAAATTTAAATCCTACCTACAGTTAGAAGATTTTTAAGATTTTTCATTCTAGATCTCAAAAAAATGCCATTGGTAATTTGATAGGGAATGCATTGGATCTGTAGATTGCCTTGGGTAGTATAGTCATTTTGACAATATTGATTCTTCCCATCCAAGAACATGGTATATCTTTCCATCTGTTTGTGTCATCTTCAATTTCTTTCATCAGCATCTTACAGTTTTTGGAGTACAGTTCTTCTGCCTCCTTAGATAGGTTTATTCCTAAATATTTTATTCTTTTTGATGCAATGGTAAATGGGATTGTTTCCTTAAATTCTATTTCTGATCTTTCATTGTTAGTGTATAGAAACGCGAGAGATTTCTGTGTATTAATTTTGTATCCTGCAACTTTACCGAATGCATTGATGAGCTTTAGTAGTTTTTTGGCAGCATCTTTAGGATTTTCTATGTATTGAATCATGTCATCTACAAATAGTGACAGTTTACTTCTTCCTTTCCAATTTTGATTCCTTTTATATCTTTTTCTTCTGTGAAGGTTGTGGCTAGGACTTCTAAAACAATGTTGAACAAAAGTGGTGAGAGTGGACATCCTTGTCTTTTCCTGAGCATAGAGGAAATGCTTTCAGCTTTTCACCGTTGAGTATGATGTTAGTTGTGGGTTTGTCATATATGGTCTTTATTATGTTGAGACAGGTTCCCTCTATGCCCACTTTCTGGAGAGGTTTTATCATAAATCAGTGTTGAATTTTGTCAAAAGCTTTTTCTACATCTATTGAGATGATGATATGGTTTTTATTCTGCAATTTAATGTGGTGTATCACACTGATTGATTTGCAGATATTGAAAAATCCTTGCATCCCTCGGTTAAATCCCACTTGATCATAATGTATTATCCTTTCAATGTGTTGTTGGATTTGGTTTGCTAGTATTTTGTTGAGGATTTTTGCATCTATGTTCATCAGTGATATTGGCCTGTAATTTTTTGTGGTATCTTTGTCTGGTTTTGATATCAGGGTGATGGTGACCTCAAAGAATGAGTTTGGGAGTGTTCCTTCCACTGCAATTTTTTGGAGTAGTTTCAGAAGAATAGGTGTTAACTTTTCTCTAACATTTTTTATAGAATTCACGTGTGAAGCCATCTGGTCCTGGACTTTCGTTTGTTGGAACTTTTTAAATCACAGTTTCAATTTCAGTACTTGTGACTGGTCTATTCGTATTTTCTGTTTCTTCCAACTTCAGCCTTGGAAGATTAGGCCTTTCTAAGAATTTGTCCATTTCTTCTAGGTTTTCCATTTTATTGGCATACAGTTGTTTGTAGTAGTCTCTTTAGATCTTTTGTATTTCTGTGATGTCAGTTGTAAATTCTCCTTTTTCATTTCTAATTTTATTGATTTGAGCCCTGTCCCTTTTTTTCTTGGGGAGTCTGGTTTATCAATTTTGTGTCTCTTTTCAAAGAACCAGCTTTGAGTTTCATTGATCTTTGCTACTGTTTTCTTTGTCTCTCTTTCATTTATTTCTGTTCTGATCTTTATGATTTCTTCCCTCCTACTAACTTTGAGTTTTGTTTGTTCTTCTTTCTCTAGTTGCTTTAGGTGTAAAGTTAGGGTGTTTATTTGAGATTTTCTTGTTTCCTGAGGTAAGACTGTATTGCTATAAACTTCCCTCTTAGAACTGCTTTTGCTGTGTCCCATAGGTTTTGGATCATCATGTTTTCATTTTCATTTGTCTCTAGGTGTGTTTTTATTTACTCTTTGATTTCTTCAGTGATCCATTGGCTGTTTCGTAACATATTGTTTAGCCTCCACGTGTTTGTGTCTTTTACAGGTTTTTTCTTGTAGTTGATTTCTAATCTCATAGTGTTGTAGTCGGAAAAGATGCTTGATATTATTTCAATTTTCTTAAATTTCCTGGGGCTTGCTTTGTGGCTCAGCATGTGACCAATCCTGGAGAATGTTCCATGTGCACTTGAGAGGAATGTGTATTCTGCTGCTTTCAGACAGAATGTTCTATAAATGTCAATTAGGTTCATCTGCTATAATGTATAATTTAAGGGCTGTGTTTCCATATTGCTTTTCTGTCTGGATGATCTGTCCATTGATGTAAGTGGGGTGTTAAAGTCCTCCACTACTATTGTGTTACTGTTGATTTCTCCTTTCATGGCTGTTAGCATTTGCCTTATATATTGAGGTGCTTCTATGTTGGGTGCATATATATTTACAATTGTTATATCTTCTTCTTGGATTGATCCCTTAATCATTATGTAGCGTCCTTCTTTGTCTCTTTTAACAGTCCTTATTTTAAAGTCTATTTTGTCTGATGAGTGTTGTTACTTGCACTTTCTTTTAATCTCCATTTGCAGGGAATACATTTTTCCATTCCCTCACTTTCAGTCTGTATGTGTCCCTAGATCTGAAGTGGGACTCTTGTGGACAGCATATTTATGAGTCTTGTTTTTGTATCCATTCAGCCAGTCTGTGTCTTCTGGTTGGAGCATTTAAGCCGTTTACCTTTAAGGTAATTATCAATACTTGTGTTCTTATTGCCATTTTGTTGATTGTTTTGGATTTGTTTTTGTAGGTCTTTTTCTTCCCTTCCTCTTTTGTTCTCTTCCCTTGTGATTTGATGAATAGCTTTAGTGTTGTGTTTGGATTGCTTTTTCTTTTTTGTGTGTGTATCTATTGAAGACTTTTGGTTTGCAGTTACCATGAGGTTTTGATATAGCAGTCTGGATATACACAAGATTGTTTTAAGTAGCTGGTCTGTTAATCTAAAATGCATTTCCAGTATCATGCATTTGTACTCTCCTCTCCCCACAGTTGCTGGTTTTGATATTATACTTGCGTGTGGATGATTTCCTACCTTTACTGTATGTTTGCCTTTACCAATGAGCTTTCCCATTCATGGTTTTCTTACTTCTAGTTGTGGCCTTTTCTTTTCCACCTAGAGAAGTTCCTTTAGCATTTGTTGTAAAGCTGGTTTGGTGGTGAGCTTTTGCTTGTCTGTAAAGCTTTTAATTTCTCTGTCAAATCTGAATGAGAGCCTTGCTGGGTAGAGTATTCTTGGTTGTAAGTTTTCCCCTTTCATCACTTTAAATATATGGTGCCATTGCCTTCTGGCCTGCAAGAGTTTCTGCTGGAAAATCAGCTGATAACCTTATGGGGATTCTTTGTATGTTATTTGTTGCTTTTTCCTTGTTGTTTTTAATATTTTCACTTTGTCTTTTATTTTTGTCAATTTGATTAATATGTGTCTTGGCGTGCTCCTCTTTGGGTTTATCCTGTATGGGACTCTGTGCTTCCTGGACTTGAGTGAGTGTCTCCTTTCCCATGTTAGGGAAGTTTTCGGCCATTATCTCTTCAAATATTTTCTCAGGCCCTTTCGCTCTCTCTTTTCTTCCTAGGACCCCTATAATGCGAATGTTGGTGTGTTTAATGTTGTCCCAGAGGTCCCTTAGACTGTCCTCATTTCTTTTCATTCTTTTTTCATTTTACTGTTCTGTGGCAGTGATTTCCACCAGTCTGTCTTACAGCTCACTTATTTGTTTTTCTGCCTCATTTATTCTGCTATTGATTCCTTCCAGTGTATTTTTCATTTCAGCTATTGTGTTGTTCCTCACTGTTTGTTTGTTCTTTAGTTCTTATAGGTTCTTGTTAACATTTCTTGTTTTTTCTCCATCCATGCCTCCATTCAATTTCTGAGATTTGGGATCATCTTTACTATCATTACTCTGAATTCTTTTTCAGGTAGATTGCCTATCTCCACTTCACTTAGTCGTTATTCTGGGGTTTTAGCTTGTTCTTTCATCTGGAACGTATTTCTCTGCCATCTCATTTTGTCTAACTTTCTGTGTTTGTGCCCTCCGTTTCTCAGGCTGCAGGTTTGTAGTTCTTCTTGCTTCTGGTGTCTGCCCCCTGGTGGGTGAGGTTTGCCCAGGGCCTTGTGTAGGCTTCCTGGTGGATGGAACTGATGCCTGCCCACTGGTGGGTGAAGCTGGGTCTTGTCCCTCTGGTGGGCAGGGCCGTGGCAAGGGGTGCGTTTAGAGGCAGCCATGGGCTCAAGATGATGTTAGGCAGCCTGTTTGTTGCTGGGTGGAGCTGTGTTCCCACTCTGTTGGTTGTTTGGCCTGAGGCGTCCCAGCACTGGAGCCTTCAGGCTGTTGGGTGGGGCCAGGTCTCAGTGCCAAAATGGTGACCTCCAGGAGAGCTCACACAGATGAATATTCCCTGGGGCCTCCACCACAAGTGTCCTTGTCCCACAGTGAGCCACAGCCAATGCCTGCATCCCCAGAAGACCCTCCAAGACCTTCAGGTAGGTCAGGCCGAGACTCCTATGGAGTCACTGCTTTGCCCTGGGTCCCAGTGCACATGAAACTTTGTGTGTGCCCTCCAAGAGTGTAGTCTCTGTTTCCCCCAGTCCTGTAGAGCTCCTCCACTCAAGCCTCACTGGCCTTCAAAGCCAAATGCTCTAAGGGTTCCTCCTCCTAATGAGGAGGCTGGGGAGCCTGACATGGGGCTCTGAACTCTCATTCTTGTGGGAGGACCTCTATGATATAATTATTTTCCAGTTTGTGGGTCACCCACATGGCGGGTATGAGATTTGATTATATCATGAAAGCGCCCCTCCTACCATCTCGCTGTGGCTTCTTCTTTGTATTTGGGTGCAAAATACCTTTTTCGGTAGGTTCCAGTGTTTTTTGTGGATGGCTGTACAATAGTTGGTTGTGATTTTGGTGTTTTTGTGAGAGGAGGTGAGCTCAAGTCCTTTAACTCCACCATCTTGTCCTCAGTCCTCAACTCAGTGTGGATCCAGGTGACTGCCACCAGCATGAGTGTGAGCCAGTGTGTCCACATCATGGTCCCATCCCAGTCTCTGGAGGGCGCAGGGCAGGGCAGCTGCAGAGAACTCTAAGGGAAGGTGGGAGCTTCACAGATCGCCAGCCTCAGAGGCGTGTATATACCACAATTTTTTATTTAGGTATAGTTGATGTAAAATATATACATTTCAGGTGTACAACATAATGATTCACAAATTTTAAACGTTATATTCCATTTACAGTTATTAACTATATATCCTTTTAGCTTATTTATCTTATACATAGTAGTTTGTACCTCTTAATCCCCTACTGCTATCTTACCCCTCCCTCCTTCCCTCTCCCCACTGGTAACCTCTCATTTGTTCTCTACATCTCAAGTCTGTTTCTGTTTTGTTGTATTCACTAATTTTATTTTTTAGATTCCACATATAAGTGGTATCATACAGTATTCATCTTTTCTGTCTGACTTATTTCACTCAGCATAATAGCCACCAAGTCCATCCGTGTTACTGCAAATGGCAAAATTTCCTTCTTTTTTATGGCTGAGTATTATTCCATTGTATGTATGTGTGTGTGTATACACACACACACATACCCCACATCTTTATCTATTCACCTGTTGATGGAAACACGTCTTTAGCCATTCATCTGTTGATGGCCACTTAGGTTACTTCCATATCTTGGCAATTGTATATAATGCTGATATGAACACTGGGGTGCATGAATCTTTTCAAATTCGTGTTTTTGTTGATAAAGTCCCAGGAGTGAAATTTCTGGGTCACATGGTAGTTCTAGTTTTAGCTTTTGGAGACACCTCCATACTGTTTTCCATAGTGGCTGCACCAGTTTGCATTCCCACCAACAGTGTACAAGGGTTCCCTTTTTTCCACATCCTCGCCAACATTTGTTATTTGTGTTCTTTTTGATGGTAGCCATTCTGACAGGTGCGTGGTGATACCTCACTGTGGTTTTAATTTTCATTTTTCTGATTATTAACAGTGTTGAGCATCTTTTCATGTGCCTGTTGGTCATCTATATGTCTTCTTTGAAAAAGTGTCTATTCAGATCTTCTGCTTATTTTTTAATTGGATTGTTTGTTTTTTTGATGTTGAGTTGTATGAGCTGTTTATATATTTTGGATATTAATTTTTATTGGTCATATCATTTGCAAATATTTTTCCCATTCAGTAGGTTGTCTTTTTGTTTTGTTGATGGTTTCCTTTGCTGTGATCTCTCTTTATTTTCCTTGATGTACCACAATTTTTTAAAATTGAAGTATAGTTGATTTACAATGTTGTGTTCATTTCTGCTGTACAGTAAAGTGATTCAGTTATACATATATATATTCTTTTTCATAATCTTTTCCATTATGGTTTATCACAGGATATTGAATATAGTTCCCTGTGCTATACAGTAGGACCTTGTTGTTTATCCATTCTATATATACTAGTTTGCATCTGCTAACCCCAAACTCTCGCTCCATCCCTCCCCCAACCCCCATCCCCCTTGGCAACCACAAGTCTGTTCTCTATGTCTATGAGTCTGTTTCTGTTTCGTAGATAAGATCATTTGTGCCATATTTTAGATTCCACATATAAGTCATATCATATGGCATTTGTCTTTTTCTGACTTACTTCACTTAGTATGGTAGTCTCTAGGTCCATCCATGTTGCTGCAAATGGCATTATTTCATTCTTTTTTACAGCTGAGTAGTATTCTATTGTATATATATATATGTGTGTGTGTGTATATACATATATATATGTGTGTGTGTATATATATACACATATACATATACCACGTCTTCTTTATCCATTCATCTGTCGATGGACATTCAGGTTGTTTCCATGTCCTGGTTACTGTAAATAGTACTGCTGTAAACATAGAGGTGCATGTATGTTTTCAAATTAGAGTTTTTTCAGGATATATACCCAGGAGTGAGATTGCTGGATCATATGGCAACTCTATTTTTAGTTTTTTGAGGAATCTCTGTACTGTTTTCCATAGTGGCTGCACCAACTTACATTCCCACCAACAGTGTAGGAGGGTTTCCATTTCTCCACATCCCCTCTAATATTTGTTATTTGTAGCCTTTTTAAGGATGGCCATTCTGACTGGTGTGAGGTGGTATCTCATTGTAGTTTTGATTTTCGTTTCTCTAATAATTAGCAGTGATGAGCATCTTTTCATGTGCCTGTTGGCCATCTGTGTGTCTTCTTTGGAGAAATGTCTGTTTAAGCCTTCTGCCCATTTTTCAATTGGGTTGTTTGGTTTTTTGTTGTTGTTGAGTTGCATGAGCTCTTTGTATATTTTGGAAATTAAGCCCTTGTCAGTCTCATTATTTGCAAATATTTTCTCCTAGTCCATAGGTTGTCTTTACATCTTGTTCATGGTTTCCTTTGCTGTGCAAAAGCTTGTAAGTTTGATTAGGTCCCATTTGTTTTTGTTTGTTTAATATATATATATATATATATATATATATATATATATATATATATATATATATATAGTGTGTGTGTGTGTGTGTGTGGTATGCGGGCCTCTCACTGTTGTGGCCTCTCCTGTTGTGGAGCACAGGCTCCAAACGTGCAGGCCTAGCGGCCGTGGCTCACGGGCCTATCCGCTCTGTGGCATGTGGGATTTTCCTGGACCGGGGCATGAACCCGTGTCTCCTGCATCGGCAGATGGACTCTCAACCACTGCACCACCAGGGAAGCCCCTAATATTTATTTATTTATTTGCTTGTGCCAGGTCTTAGTTGTGGCAGGTGGGCTCCTTAGTTATGGCATGCAGTCTCCTTAGTTGTGGCACGCAAACTCTTAGTTGAAGCATGCATGTGGGATCTAGCTCCCTGACTAGGGATCAAACCCAGGCCTCCTGCATTGGGAGCATGGAGTCTTAACCACTGCACCACCAGGGAAGTCCCCCCATTTGTTTATTTTTGCTTTTATTTCTATTGCCTCAGGAGACTGACCTAAGAAAACATTGATACAGTTTATGTCAGAGAATGTTTTGCCTATGTTCTCTTCTAGGGGTTTTATGGTTTCACGTCTTATATTTAAGTCTTTAGGCCATTTTGAGTTTACTTTTGTGTATGGCATGAGGGTGTGTTCTAACTTCATTGATTTACATGCAGCTGTCCAACTTTCCCAACACCACTTGCTAAAGAGATTATCTTTTTCCCATTGTATATTCTTGTCTCCTTTGTCAAAGATTAATTGACCATAGGTGTGTGGGTTTATTTCTGGGCTCTCTATTCTGTTCCTTTGGTCCATATGTCTATTTTTGTGCCAATACCATGCTGTTTTGATTACTGTAGCTTTGTACTGTTGTCTGAAGTCTGGGAGGGTTATGCTTCCTGCTTTATTCTTTTTTCTCAGGCAACTCTGGGTCTTTTATGGTTTCATATAAATTTTTGGATTATTTGTTCTAATTCTGTGAAAACTGTCATGGTGTACCACAATTTCTTTATCCATTCATCCATTGATGGACATTTGGGTTCTTTCCATATTTTGGTTATTGTGAATAGTGCCGTTAAGAACATTCATGGGGACTTCCCTGGAGGCACAGTGGTTGAGAAGCTGCCTGCCAATGCAGGGGACGCAGGTTCGAGCCCTGGTCCAGGAAGATCCCACATGCCACAGAGCAACTAAGCCCGTGTGCCACAACTACTGAGCCTGCGCTCTAGAGCCCGCAAGCCACAACTACCGAAGCCCCCATGCCACAACTACTGAGGCCTGTGCACCTAGTGCCTGTGCTCTGCAACAAGAGTAGCCCTCGCTCTCCACAACTAGGGAAAGCCCAGGCACAGCAACAAAGACCCAACGCAGCCAAAAATAAATTAAAAAATTTTTTAAAAAGAACATTCATGTACAAAGATTTGCTTGAGTACCTGTTTTTTTGTTTGTTTTTTTTTTTTTGCGGTACGCGGGCCTCTCACCGCCGCGGCCTCTCCCGCCGCAGAGCACAGGCTCCGGACGCGCAGGCTCAGCGGCCATGGCTCACGGGCCCAGCCGCTCCGCGGCATGCGGGATCCTCCCGGACCGGGGCACGAACCCGTGTCCCCCGCATCGGCAGGCGGACTCTCAACCACTGCGCCACCAGGGAAGCCCCTTGAGTACCTGTTTTGAGTTCTTTTGGGTATATTCCTAGGAGTGGAACTGCTGGACCATATGATAATTCTATGTTTAACTTCTTGAGGAACTACCAAAATGTTTTCTACAGCGGCTATACCATTTTACATTCCTACCAGCAATGCACGAGGGTTCAAATTTCTTCATATCTTCACTAATGCTTGTTATTTTCTGTGCTGTTTTCAAAATACCCATCCTTGTGGGTGTGAAGTGGTATTTCATTATGGTTTTGGTTTGTACTTCTCTAATGACTAACGATGTGGAGCATCCTTTTATGTGCTTATTTCATTTGTATATCTTGTTTGGAGAAACAGCTATTTAAGACCTTTGCCCATTTTTAAACTGGGCTGTCTTCTTGTTAAGTTGCAAAAGTTATTTATGTAAACTGGATACTAAACGCTTATGAGATATATGATTTACAAACATTTTCTCCCATTTTGTAGTTTGTATTTTCACTTTCTTGTTAATGTCCTTTCGTGCACAAAAATGTTAAATTCTGATGAAGTCTAATTTATCTTTTTTTGCTTTTTTTCTTTTGTGGCTCGTGCTTTTGATGTCAAATCTAAGAATCCATTGCCAAATCCAAGGTCATGGATATTTACCTCTAAGTTTTCTTTTAAGAGTTTTCTAGTTTTAGCTTTTCTGTTTAGGTCATTAGTTGATTTTGAGTTAACTTTTGTACAGGATATGAGGAAGGGGGTCCAACTTTATTCATTTGTATGTGAATATCCAGTTGTTCCAGTACCATTTGTTAGACTATTTTTTCCCCATTGAATGGTGTTCATGTTCTTGTCAAAAATCAACTGGTCCTAGATGTTTGGGGTTTATTTCTGGATTCTCAAGTCTATTCCATTGGTCTATATGTCTGTCTTTATGCGAATACCACAGAGTTTTAACTACTGTAGCTTTGTGGTAAGTTTTGAAATTGGGAAGAGTGTAAGTCTTCCAACTCTGTTCTACTTTTTCAAAATTGTTTTGGCTATTCAGGGCCACTTGCAATTCCCTAAGAATTTGAGGACTGCTTTTCCATTTCTGCAAAATTATGCTTGGAATTTTGATAATGATTACACTGAACCTGCAGATTGCTTTGGGCAGTCAGTCATCCCATTATTTTGGTTTGTTGTATTTTTATTTTCATCCAGCTCAAAATGTTTTCTAATTTTCCTTTTGTTTTCTCCTTCAACATATAGGCTGCTTACAAATGTAACGTTTACTTTCCAAATATTTGTGGGTATCCCAAATTTCCTCCTTTTGATGACTTCTAATTTAATTCCATCATGGTCAGAGGACATACTTTGTTGAGTTTCAATCCTTTTAAATTTATTGAAACTTGTTTTATGACCTAGCACAGGGGTTGGCAAACTATGCGTGGCCTGCTTGTTTTGTAAATAGAGTTTAGTGGGACACAGTCATACCCATTCATTAAAGTGTTGTCTGTGGCTGCTTTTGAGTTAAAATAGCAGAGTTGAGAAGCTGTGACAGAGACTGTATAGGCAACAAGCCTAAAATATTTACTATGTGGTCCTTTAAGAAACTTTTTTACCAACCTCTGGCCTACCATAAGGTCTATGACTGTTCCAATTGTGCTTAAGAAGAATGTGTATTCTGCTCATTAGGTAGAATGTTCTGTAAGTGTCAGGTCACATTCGTTCGTGTTATTTAACTCTTATGTTATCTTTGGTGATTTTTGGTGTAATTGTTCTACGCATTATTATGAGTGAGATATTGAAGTTTTCAACTATTATTGTTGAATTATCTATTTTCCCCTTTAATTTTGTCAGTTTTGCCTTATGTATTTTCGGTCAGCTGTTAGGTTGACATATCTTCCTGATGAATTGACAGTTTTATTGTAAAACATCTTACCTTGTCTCTAGTAAAAATTTTTTTGGCTTAAAGTATATTTTGTCTGATACTGGCATAGCCACTCTAGCTCTTTTTTTAAAATATAAATTTATTTATTTATTTATTTATTTTTGGCTGTGTTAGGTCTTTGTTGCTGAGCATGGGCTTTCTCTAGTTGCAGCGAGCAGGGGCTGCTCTTCGTTGGAGTGTGCAGACTTCTCACTGCGGTGGCTTCTCTTGTTGCAGAGCACAGGCTCTAGGCATGCAGGCTTCAGTAGTTGTGGCACGCGGCCTCAGTAGTTGTGGCTCGTGGGCTCTAGAGCGCAGGCTCAGTAGTTGTGGCACATGGGCTTAGTTGCTCCACGGCATGTGTGATCTTCCCAGACCAGGACCCAAACCCATGTCCCCTGCATTGGCAGGCGGATTCATAGCCACTGTGCCACCAGGGAAGTCCCACTGTAGGTCTCTTATGCATATTCCTTGCAAGATGTATCTTCACATCATCCTATATCTTTGAATATAGTGTGTTTATTGATTACATAAAAAACCCACAAAGCTTGTTTTTTGTTTTTTGGGTTTTTTTAAATCTATTCACCCAATGTCTGCCTTTAATTGGAGCAATCTGTTCACATTCAATGTTATTATTACTATGCTTGATTTATGTGCTATTTGCCATTTGTTTCCTGTGTGTTTCATGTCCTTTTTCTGACTTTTTTGTATTAAATGGATATTTTCCATTTTAATTCCTTCTTTGAATTTTGAAACATTTTTTCTTAACTGATATTTTATTGAGATAATTGTAGATTCATAGGCATTTGTAAGAAATAATACAGAAATCACTTGTATACTTTGCCAACTTTTCCACGATAGTAACTAACATTTTACCATATAAAATCAAAACTATATGTTAGCTATATTTATGTTACTATAACATATCACAGACAAGGGATAGATGTTGATATGATCAATCTTCCTCAGATTTCCCCAGTTTCACTCATTTGTGTATGTGTGCATGTGTGTTTATCTACCACTGCAGACAAGATACTGAACAGTTCCAACACCACGAGGACCCCTAGTGTTACCCTCTTATAGCTGCACATTACCTAACCTCTGGTGATGACCAGTCTGTCCTCCATGTCTAAACTGTTGTCATTTCAAAAATGATATATAAATGGAATCATGAAGTATATAACTTTTTGGAGTTAGCTTTTTTTACTCAGCATAATTCTCTGGAGATTCATCCAGGATGCTGCATGTATCAATAGTTTGTTCCTTTTTATTGCTGAGTAGTATTCCAAGGTTATGTGTGTACCAGCTTATTTATCTGTTCATCTGCTGAAGTACACCTGGGTTGTTTCCAGTTCTGGGCTGTTACCAAAAAAGCTACTATGCACATTTGGGTACAGGTTTTTGTGTGAATGTTAAGTTTTCGTCCCTCTGGGATAAATGCCCAGAAGAGCTTTGTTGATTTTTAAACTACATATATTTTATTTTTTTTCTTAGCGATTATTCTAGGGATTACAATATGTGTCATCACAATATACTTCAGAGTAATATTAATTTAACTCCAGTAAAATACAGAAAGAGTTTTGCTCCAACATAGTTCCATTCCCTCCCCACTCTTTTGTGATATTATTTTCATATATATTATGTGTTATATATCTTATAAGCCCAATGATACAGCATCACAATTATTACTTTATACAATTTTATATCTTTAAAAGATAATTAAGAAAGGAGAAAATATATTTATAGAATCTTTTATATTCACCCACGTATTTATTGTTACCAGTACTCTATTCTCCCTGTGGATTCAAGTTACCATCTGGTATTATTTCCTTGATCTGATATAGCTCCATTCTCTCCCCTTATTTTTGTGATAGTATTGTCATTTAGATTACATCATTATATGCTACAAGCACAGTGATACGTTTTAATAATTCTTGTTTTATGCAGTTGTCTTCTACTTTTTGAAATAATTAAAAGGAACAACAACAGGGGATGTTGACTATGGTATGATAGCTCACTTTTCTTGATCACCTCACTTTTCTTTACACCAAAAGCTCTGTTCCAGCAAGTCTTCCAGTGTCATACAAGTCAGAACTAAAAGTCTTAAGGTCCAAGCAGCTCCTCACAGCTTAATCATGTTGCTTATAATTTTTTTTCTCTAACTTGTTCATTAAAAACAGAAAGTTTTTGGCAAATTAGAAGTAAGTTACTTAGGGACTTCCCTGGTGGCACAGTGGTTAAGAATCCACCTGCCATTGCAGGGGACATGGGTTTGATCCCTGGTCCGGGAGGATCCCACATGCCACGGAACACCTAAGCCCATGCACCACAACTACTGAGCCTGCACTCTAGAGCCCGGAAGCCACAACTACTAAGCCTGTGTGCCACAACTACTGAAGCCAACGTACCTAGAGCCCATGCTCTGCCACAAGAGAAGCCACTGCAATGAGAAGCCTGCACACTGCAATGAAGAGCAGCCCCTGCTTGCCACACCTAGAGAAAGCCCACACACAGCAATGAAGACCCACTTCAGCCAAAAATAAAATTAAAAAACAAAGAAGTAAGTCACTTATTTGTTCCTTATTGAATATCTTTATGGCCTCTTAAAAATATTTTCTTTACCAATGGCATTTTTCACAGAATTAGAACAAAAATTTTTTTAATTTATACATAAACACAAAAGCCCCTGAATAGCTAAAGCAATCATGAGAAAGAAAAACGGAGCTGGAGTAATCAGGCTCCCTGACCTCAGGCTATACTACAAAGCTACAGTCATCAAAACAGTGTGATACTAGCACAAAATTCAGAAATATAGATCAATGGAACAGGATAAAAGTCCAGAAATAAACCCATGCATCTATGGTCAATTAATCTACAACAAAGAAGGCAAGAACATACAATGGAGAAAAGACAGTCTCTTCAATAAGTGGTGCTGGGAAAACTGGACAGCTATATGTAAAATAGTGAAATTAGAACACTCCCTAATACCATGCACAAAAGTAAACTCAAACTGGATTAAAGACCTAAATGTAAGGCCAGACACTATAAAACTCTTAGAGGAAAACATAGGCAGAACACTCTTTGACATAAATAGGAGCAATATATTTTTGGATCCACCGCCTAGAGTAATGAAAATAAAAACAAAAATAAACAAGTGGGACCTAATGAAACTTAAAAGCTTTTGCACCGCAAAGGAAACCATAAACAAAACAAAAAGACAACCTACAGAATGGGAGAAAATATTTGCAAAGTGACCAACAAGGGATTAATCTCCAAAATATACAAACAACTCATGCAGCTCAATATCAAAAAAAAAACCCAATCAAAAAATGGACAGATCTAAATAGACATTTCTCCAAAGAAGACATACAAGTGGCCAAAAAGCACATGAAAAAATGCTCAACATCACTAATTATTAGAGAAATGCAAATCAAAACTACAGTGAGGTATCATCTCACACCAGTCAGAATGGCCATCATCAAAAAATCTACAAACAATAAATGCTGGAGAGGGTGTGGAGAAAAGAGAACCCTCCTACACTGTTGGTGGCAATGTAAATTGGTACAACCACTATGGAGAACAATATGGAGGTTCCTTAAAAAACTAAAACTAGAGCTGACATATCATCCAGCAATCCCACTCCTGGGCATATACCTGGAGAAAAACATAATTCAAATAGATACATGCACCCCAATGTTCATTGCAGCACCTTTTACAATAACCAAGACATGGAAGCAACCTACATGTCCATCAACAGAGGGATGGATAAAGAAGATGTGGTACATATATACAGTGGAATATTACTCAGCTGTAAAAATGAAAAATACCGTTTGCAGCAACATGGATGGATTTAGAGATTATCATACTAAGGGAAGTAAATCAGAGAGAGACAGACAAATATCCTATGATATCACTCGTATGTGGAATCTAAAAAAAATGATACAAATGAACTCATTTACAAAACAGAACAGATTCACAGATTTCAAAAACAAACTTATGGCTAGCAAAGGGGAAAAATGAGGGGGAGGGATAAATTAGGAGTTTGGGATTAACATATACACACTACTCTATATAAAATAGATAATCAGGGCTTCCCTGGTGGCGCAGTGGTTGAGAGTCCGCCTGCCGATGCAGGGGACGTGGGTTCGTGCCCCGGTCCGGGAAGATCCCACATGCCGTGGAGCAGCTGGGCCCGTGAGCCATGGCCACTGAGCCTGCGCGTCCGGAGCCTGTGCTCCGCAATGGGAGAGGCCACAACAGTGAGAGGCCCGCATACCGCAAAGAAAAAAAAAAGATAATCAACAGGATCTACTATAGTACAGGGAACGCTACTCAATATTCTGTAATAACCTATATGGGAAAAGAATCTGAAAAAGAATAGATATGTGTATATATATAACTGAATCACTTTGCTGTACACCTGAAAATAACACAACATTGTAAATCAACTATATTCCAATATAAAATAGTAATTAAAATTAATTTTTTTAATTGTGATATATAAAGATAATGGAATATACTCAGCCATAAAAAAGTACTGATATGCACTACAACATGGATGTGATCCTCAAAAACATATGCTAAGTGAAAAAAGCTAGATACAAAGTGTCCTCTATTGTGTAATTCCATGTATATGAGATATACAGAATAGATAAATCCATAGTAATAGAAAGTAGTTTGGCAGTTACCAGGGCTGTGGAGAGGGAAGATTTAGGGAGTAACTGCTTCATGGGTACAGGATTTTATTGAACTTAGAGTAATGAAATGTTTTGGACTTAGGTAAAGTTGGTGGTTGCACAGCATTGTGAAGGCAGTAAATGTCACTGAATTTGCTCACTTTAAAATGGTTAATTTTATGTTATGTAAATTTCACCTCAAAATTTTTAAGCACATGTAGGGTATATGCTCTTGAGAAGTTGTGGTAAACCAAAATTTTGAAATTTATAATCAAGGGTATCACTTTTGTAATAATCATTTGCTACTAGACTTTTTATAAATTTGTTCTTTAATAAATTACTTTCATTAAATCATTGCTCAAAAAATTAGATCATTGATGATTATAAAAAATTAATGGAACATAGTTAAAGCAGAAACTAGAGAGACATTTATAGCTGTAAATACCTGTATTAGGCAAAAGTAAATAATTCAAATCAGTAACCTAAGCTTCCACTGTAAGAAACTAGAAAAAGAAGAGCAAACTAAACCCAAAGCAAGTAGAGGCTGAGTATAATAAAAATTAGAGTAGAAATTAGTGAAATACAAAACAGAAAAACCATAGAGGAAAGAAAATCAAATGAAAGCAAAAGGTGGTTCTTTGAAAAGAACAAGAAAATTGAGACGCCTTTAGCTAGACCAGGAGTGAGCAATTTTTTTTCTCTATAAAGGGCCAGATAGTAAATATTTTAGGCTTTGAGGGCCACATATAGTTTCTGTCATATAGTCTTGTTTGTTTGCTTTTTAACACACCTTTTAAAATTAACAACCATTCCTAGTTTGGGGGCCATGTGAAAATAGGCTATGGGTCATACTTTACTAACCCCTGAGCTATGAACAACTTCATGCCAACAGATCAATATCCCTTATGACTATAGCTTCAAAAATCATCTACAGGGACTATGCTGGTAGTGCAGTGGTTAAGAGTCCACCTGTCAGTGCAGGGGACACAGGTTTGAGCCCTATTCCAGGAAGATCCTACATGCCATGGGCAATTAAGCCTGTGTACCACAACTACTGAGCCTGTGCTCTAGAGCCCGCAAGCCACAACTACTGAGCACAACTACTGAAGAGTGTGTGCCTAGAGCCCGTGCTCTGCAATCAGAGAAGCCACGACAATGAGAAGCCCATGCACCGCAACGAAGACGCAATGCAGCCAAAAATAAATAAATAAATAAATTTTAAAAAATCATCTACAGAATATTAATAAACTGATCCTAGGAACATATAAAAATGATTCTGACCAAGTGAGGTTTATACCTATACAAGGTTAGTTTAACATCAGAAAACCAATTAACATAATAGACTCACTATTATGATTAAAAACTCTCAACAAACTAAGAATAGAAGAATCTTCCACATGAAACTACTGTATAAAAACTTATAGCTGGGCTTCCCTGGTGGCGCAGTGGTTGAGAGTCCACCTACTGATGCAGGGGACATGGGTTCGTGCCCCGGTGCGGGGAAATCCCACATGCCACGGAGCGTCTAGGCCCGTGAGCCATGGCCACTGAGCCTGCACGTCCAGAGCCTGTGCTCCGCAATGGGAGAGGCCACAACAGAGAGGCCCGCGTACCGCAAAAAAAAAAAAGGAAAGAAAGAAAGCTGGAGTAGCAATTCTCATATCAGACAAAATAGACTTTAAAATAAAGACTATTACAAGAGACAAAGAAGGACACTACATAATCATCAAGGGATCAATCCAAGAAGATATAACAATTGTAAATATTTATGCACCCAAGATAGGAACACCTCAATACATAAGGCAAATGCTAACAGCTATAAAAGAGGGAATTGACAGTAACACAATAATAGTGGGGGACTTTAACACCCCACTTACACCAATGGACAGATCATCCAGACAGAAAATTAATAAGGAAACACAAGCTTTAAATGACACAATACACCAGATACATTTAATTGACATTTATAGGACATTCCATCCAAAAACAACAGATTACACTTTCTTCTCAGGTGCACATGGAACATTCTCCAGGATTGATCACATTTTGGGTCACAAATCAAGCCTCGGTAAATTTTAAGAAAATTGAAATCATATCAAGCATCTTTTCCAACCACAACGCTATGAGATTAGAAATCAACAGGGAAAAAAACATAAAAAAACACAAACACATGGAGGCTAGACAGTACTTTACTAAATAACCAAAAGATCACTGAAGAAATCAAACAGGAAATCAAAAAATACCTAGAGACAAATGACAACAAAAACACGACGATCCAAAACCTATAGGATGCAGCAAAAGCAGTTCTAAGAGGGAAGTTTACAGCAATACAATCCTACCTCAAGAAACAAGAAAAAGCTCAAATAAACAATATAACTTTACACCCAAAGGAACTAGAAAAAGAAGAACAAACAAAATCCAAAGTTAGTAGAAGGAAAGAAATCATAAAGATCAGAGCAGAAATAAATGAAATAGAAACAAAGAAAACAATAGCAAAGATCAATAAAATTAAAAGCTGGTTCTTTGAGAAGATAAACAAAATTGATAAACCTTTAGCCAGACTCATCAAGAAAAAGAGAGAACTCGTATCAATAAAATTAGGTATGAAAAAGGAGAAATTACAATGGACACGACAGAAATACAAAGCATCCTAAGAGACTACTACAAGCAACTCTATGCCAATAAAATGGACAACCTGGAAGAAATGGACAAATTCTTAGAAAGGTATAAGCTTCCAAGACTAAACCAGGAAGAAATAGAAAATATGAACAGACCAATAACAAGTAATGAAATTGAAACTGTGATTAAAATTTTCCAGTGAACAAAAGTCCAGGACCAGATGGCTTCACAGGTGAATTCTATCAAACATTTAGAGAAGCACTAACACCATTCTTCTCAAACTCTTCCAAAAAATTGCAGGGGAAGGGACACACCCAAACTCATTCTATGAGGCCACCATCACCCTGATGCCAAAACCAGACAAAGATGCTCCAAAAAAAGAAAATTACAGACCAGTATCACTGATGAATATAGATGCAAAAATCCTCAACAAAATACTAGCAAACAGAATCCAACAACACAGTAAAAGGATCATACACCATGATCAAGTGGGATTTATCCCAGGAATGCAAGGATTCTTCAATATATGCAAATCAATCGATGTGATAAACCATATTAACAAATTGAAGAATAAAAACCATGTGATCATCTCAATAGATGCATAAAAAGGTTTTGACAAAATTCAACACCCATTTATGATAAAAACTCTCCAGAAAGTGGCCATAGAGGGAAACTACCACAACATAACGACCATATATGACAAACCCACAGCAAACATCATTCTCAATGGTGAAAAACTGAAAGCATTTCCTCTAAGATCAGGAACAAGATAAGGATGTCCACTCTCACCACTATTATTTGGCATAGTTTTGGAACTCCTAGCCATGGCAATCAGAGAAGAAAAAGAAAGAAAAGCAATCCAAACTGGAAAAGAAGAAGTAAAACTGTCACTGTTTGCAGATGACATGATACTATACATAGAGAATCCTAAAGATGCCACCAGAAAACTACTAGAGCTAATCAATGAAATTGCTAAAGTTGCAGGATACAGAATTAATGGACAGAAATCTCTTGCATTCCTATACACTAACAACGAAAGATCAGAAAGAGAAATTAAGGAAACAATCCCATTCACCATTGCACCAAAAAAGAATAGAATACCTAGGAGGTAAAAGACCTGTACTCAGAAAACTGTAAGACACTGATGAAAGGGATCAAAGATGAACCAAACAGATCGAGAGATATACCATGTTCTTGGATTGGAAGAATCAATATTGTGAAAATGACTGTACTACCCAAAGCAATCTACAGATCAATGCAATCCCTATCAAATTACCAGTGGCATTTATTACAGAACTAGAACAAAAAAATCTTAAAGTTTGTATGGAGGCACAAAAGACCCCAAATAGGCAACACAGTCTTGAGGGAAAAAAAACGGAGCTGGAGGAATCAGACTCCCTGACTTCAGACTATACTACAAAGCTACAGTAATCAAGACAATATGGTACTGGCACAGAAACAGAAATATAGATCAATGGAACAGAATAGAAAGCACCGGCCCCCGGAGGAAGATGGCGGAAGAGTAAGACGCGGAGATCACCTTTCTTCCCACAGATACATCAGAAATTCATCTACACGTGGAACAACTCCTACAGAACACCTACTGAACGCTGACAGAAGACCTCAGACCCCCCAAAAGGCAAGAAACTCCCCACATACCTGGGTAGGGCAAAAGAAAAAAGATTAAACAGAGACAATAGGATAGGGACGGGACCTGCACCAGTGGGAGGGAGCCGTGAAGGAGGAAATGTTTCCACACACTACAAAAGCCCCTTCGCGGGCGGAGACTGCAGGTGGCGGAGGGGGAAAGCTTCGGAGTAGCGGAGGAGAGCACAGCAACAGGGGTGTGGAGGGCAAAGCGGAGAGATTCCGGCACACAGGATCAGTGCCCTCAGGCACACACCAGCCCGAGAGGCTTGTCTGCTTGGCCGTCGGGGCGGGCGGGGCTGGGAGCTGAGTCGGAGCGCAGGGAGAGGACTGGGGCTGGCGGCAGGAAGAGAGCCTGAAGGGGTTAGTGCACCACGGCTCGCCCGGAGGGAGTCCGGGGAAAGGGTCTGGAGCTGCCGAAGAGGCAAGAGACTTTTTTCCCTTTTGTTTCCTGGTGTGCGAGGAGAGGGCATTAAGAGGGCTGCTTGGGGAAGCGCCGGAGACAGGCGCGGACCTCGGAGACGGGCGTGGGACGCTGGGGCTGCTGCTGCCGCCGCCGCCACGGGGCCTGTGTGCGAGCGCGGGTCACTGTCCGCCCCGCCTTCCGGGGGGCCTGTGCACCCCGCCACTGCCGGGGTCCCGGGACCCGGGGACGGCTTTCCCGGGAAAGCACATGGAGCGCCACGGGCTGCTGCAACGTCACGCCGGCCTCTGCCGCTGCAGGCCCGCCCCACACTGCACGCCCCTCCCTCCCCTCTGCCTGAGTGAGCCAGAGCCCCCGAATCAGCGGCTCCTTTAAACCCGTCCTGTCTGAGCGAAGAACTGACGCCCTCCAGCGACCTACGCGCAGAGGCGGGGCCAGGTCCAAGGCTGAGACCCGGGAGCTGTGAGAGCAGAGACAGGGAAATCTCTCTGTGCAGCCTCGGAGGCAGCGGATTAAAGCTCCACAGCCCATTTGATGTGCCCTGCGTCTGTGGAGTGCATAAATGGACAGCGAATCATCCCAAATTGAGGAAGTGGACTTTGAGGACAAGATTTAAGACTTTCCCCCCTTTTCCTCTTTTTACAACGAATTATCCCAAATTAAGGAGGTGGACTTAGAGAGCAAGATTTCAGACTTCTCGCCCTTTTCCTCTTTTTACAACGAATTATCCCAAATTGAGGAGGTGGACTTGGAGAGCAAGATTTTTGATTTTTCCCCTGCTCTCTTTTTGTGAATGTGCATGTGTAATCTTCTGTGTAAGATTCTCTCTGTATAGCTTTGCTTCCACCAAATGTTCCAGGGTTCTATCTGTCCGTTTTTTTTTCAATAATTACTTTTTAATTTTAATAACGCTACTATATTTCATACTTTATTCTATTTTACTTTACCTGCTGTTTCTTTCTTTCCTACCTTCCCTTCCTCCCTCTCTCCCTCTGCTCCTCCTTTCTTTCTTTCTTTTTCTTTCCTCCCTCCCTCCCTCCCACCCTTCTTCTTTCCACTTTCTTTTTCTTTCCTTCCTCCCTCCCTCCTGTCTTTCTTTCTTTCTTTCCTTCCTCCCTCCCTCCCTTCTTCCATTCACTCTTCCTTTTGCTTTCATTCCTCCCTCCCTCCCTCCTTTCTTTCTTCCTTCCTTCCTTCCTTTCTTCCCTTCTTCCTTTCTTTCCCTCTCTCTTTCTTTCTTCTACTAATTCTTTCTTTCTACATTTTCTCCCGGTTATTCTGAGCCGGGTGGATGAAAGGCTGTTGGTGCTGCAGCCAGGAGTCAGTGCTGTGCCTCTGAAGTAGGAGAGCCAACTTCAGGACACGGGTCCACAAGAGACCTCCCAGCTCCACATAATATCAAGCAGCGAAAATCTCCCAGAGATCTCCATCTCAACACCAGCACCCAGCTTCAGTCAATGACCAGCAAGCTACAGTGCTGGTCACCCTATGCCAAGCAACTAGCAAGGCAGGAACACAACCCCACCCATTAGCAGAGAGGCTACCTAAAAACATAATAAGGCCACAGGCACCCCAAAACATACCACCAGACGTGGACCTGTCCACCAGAAAGACAAGATCGAGCCTCAACCACCAGAACACAGGCATTAGTCGCCCCCACCAGGAAGCCTACACAACCTACTGAAACAACCTTAGCCACGGGGGACAGACACCAAAAACAACGGGAACTACGAATCTGCAGCCTGCAAAAAGGAGACCCCAAACACAGTAACATAAGCAAAATGAGAAGGCAGAAAAACACACATCAGGTGAAGGAGCAAGATAAAACCCTACCAGACCTAACAAATGAAGAGGTAATAGGCAGTCTACCTGAAAAAGAATTCAGAATAATGATAGTAAAGCTGATCCAAGATTCTATTTCCAAGATCCAAAATCTTGGAAATAGAATAGACAAAATGCAAGAAACAGTTAACAAGGACCTAGAAGAACTAAAGATGAATCAAGCATCGATTAAAAACACAATAAATGAAATGAAAAATACTCTAGATGGGATCAATAGCAGAATAACTGAGGCAGAAGAACGGATAAGTGAGGTGGAAGATAAAATAGTGGAAATAACTGCTGCAGAGCAAAATAAAGAAAAACGAATGAAAACAGAGGACAGTCTCAGAGACCTCTGGGACAACATTAAACGCACCAACATTCGAATTATAGGGGTTCCAGAAGAAGAAGAGAAAAAGAAAGGGACTGAGAAAATATTTGAAGAGATTATAGTTGAAAACTTCCCTAATATGGGAAAGGAAATAGTTAATCAAGTCCAGGAAGCACAGAGAGTCCCATACAGGATAAATCCAAGGAGAAATACGCCAAGAAACATATTAATCAAACTATCAAAAATTAAATACAAAGAAAACATATTAAAAGCAGAAAGGGAAAAACAACAAATAACACACAAGGGAATCCCCATCAGGTTAACAGCTGATCTTTCAGCAGAAACTCTGCAAGCCAGAAGGGACTGGCAGGACATATTTAAAGTGATGAAGGAGAGAAATCTGCAACCAAGATTACTCTACGCAGCAAGGATCTAATTCAGATTTGATGGAGAAATTAAAACTTTTACAGACAAGCAAAAGCTGAGAGAGTTTAACACCACCAAAACAGCTTTACAACAAACACTAAAGGAACTTCTCTAGGCAAGAAACACAACAGAAGGAAAATACCTACAATAATGAACCCAAAACAATTAAGAAAATGGGAATAGGAACATACATATCGATAATTACCTTAAATGTATATGGACTAAATGCTCCCACCAAAAGACACAGACCGGCTGAATGGATACAAAAACAAGACCCATATATATGCTGTCTACAAGAGACCCACTTCAGACCTAGAGACACATACAGACTGAAAGTAAGGGGATGGAAAAAGATATTCCATGCAAATGGAAACCAAAAGAAAGCTGGAGTAGCAATTCTCATATCAGATAAAAGAGACTTTAAAATAAAGACAACTAGAGGAGACAAAGAAGGAAACTACATAATGATCAAGGGATCAATCCAAGAAGAAGATATAACAATTGTAAATATTTATGCACCCAACATAGGAGCACCTCAATACATAAGGCAAATACTAACAGCCATAAAAGGGGAAATCGACAGTAATACATTCATAGTAGGGGACTTTAGCACCCCACTTTCACCAATGGACAGATCATCCAAAATGAAAATAAATATGGAAACACAAGCTTTAAATGATACATTAAACAAGATGGACCTAATTGATATTTATAGGACATTCCATCCAAAAACAACAGAATACACATTTTTCTCAAGTGCTCATGGAACATTCTCCAGGATAGATCATATCTTGGGTCACAAATCAGGCCCTGATAAATTTAAGAAAATTGAAATTGTATCAAGTATCTTTTCCGACCACAATGCTATGAGACTAGATATCTATTACAGGAAAAGATCTGTAAAAAATACAAACACATGGAGGCTAAACAATGCACTACTTAATAATGAAGTGATCACTGAAGAAATCAAAGAGGAAATTTTAAAATACCTAGAAACAAATGACAATGGAGACATGACGACCCAAAACCTATGGGATGCAGCAAAAGCAGTTCTAAGAGGGAAGTTTATAGGAATACAATCCCACCTTACGAAACAGGAAACATCTCGAATAAACAACCTAACCTTGTACCTAAAGCAATTAGAGAAAGAAGAACAAAAACACCCCAAAGTTAGCAGAAGGAAAGAAATCATAAAAATCAGATCAGAAATAAATGGAGAAGAAATGAAGGAAACGATAGCAAAGATCAATAAAACTAAAAGCTGGTTCTTTGAGAAGATAAACAAAATTGATAAACCATTAGCCAGACTCATCAGGAAAAAAAGGGAGAAGACTCAAATCAATATAATTAGAAATGAAAAAGGAGAAGTAACAACTGACATTGCAGAAATACAAAAGATCATGAGAGATTACTACAAGCAACTCTATGCCAATAAAATGGACAACCTGGAAGAAATGGACAAATTCTTAGAAATGCACAACCTGCCAAGACTGAATCAGGAAGAAATAGAAAATATGAACAGACCAATCACAAACACTGAAATTGAAACTGTGATAAAAAATCTTCCAACGAACAAAAGCCCAGGACCAGATGGCTTCAGAGGTGACTTCTATCAAACATTTAGAGAAGAGCTAGCACCTATCCTTCTCAAACTCTTCCAAAATATAGCAGAGGGAGGAACACTCCCAAACTCATTCTACGAGGCCACCATCACCTTGATACCATAACCAGACAAGGATGTCACAAAGAAAGAAAACTACAGGCCAATATCACTGATGAACATAGATGCAAAAATCCTCAACAAAATACTAGCAAACAGAATCCAACAGCACATTAAAAGGATCATACACCATGATCAAGTGGGGTTTATTCCAGGAATGCAAGGATTCTTCAATATATGCAAATCAATCAACGTGATACACCATATTAACAAGTTGAAGGAGAAAAACCATATGATCATCTCAATAGATGCAGAGAAAGCTTTTGACAAAATTCAACATCCATTTATGATAAAAACCCTGCAGAAAGTAGGCATAGAGGGAACTTTCCTCAACATAATAAAGGCCATATATGACAAACCCACAGCCAACATTGTCCTCAATGGTGAAAAACTGAAACCATTTCCACTAAGATCAAGAACAAGACAAGGCTGCCCACTCTCACCACACTTATTCAACATAGTTTTGGAAGTTTTAGCCACAGCAATCAGAGAAGAAAAGGAAATAAAAGGAATCCAAATCGGAAAAGAAGAAGTAAAGCTGTCACTGTTTGCAGATGACATGATACTATACATAGAGAATCCTAAAGATGCTACCAGAAAACTACAAGAGCTAATCAATGAATTTGGTAAAGTAGCAGGATACAAAATTAATGCACAGAAATCTCTGGCATTCCTATATACTAATGATGAAAAATGTGAAAGTGAAATCAAGAAAACACTCCCATTTACCACTGCAACAAAAAGAATAAAATATCTAGGAATAAACCTACCTAAGGAGACAAAAGACCTGTATGCAGAAAATTATAAGACACTGATGAAAGAAATTAAAGATGATACAAATAGATAGAGAGATATACCATGTTCTTGGATTGGAATAATCAACATTGTGAAAATGACTCTACTACCCAAAGGAATCTACAGATTCAATGCAATGCCTATCAAACTACCACTGGCATTTTTCACAGAACTAGAACAAAAAATTTCACAATTTGTATGGAAACACAAAATAACCTGAATAGCCAAAGCAATCTTGAGAACGAAAAATGGAGCTGGAGGAATCAGGCTCCCTGACTTCAGACTATACTACAAAGCTACAGTACTCAAGACAGTATGGTACTGGCACAAAAACAGAAAGATAGATCAATGGAACAGGATAGAAAGCCCAGAGATAAACCCACGCACATATGGTCACCTTATCTTTGATAAAGGAGGCAGGAATGTACAGTGGAGAAAGGACAGTCTCTTCAGTAAGTGGTGCTGGGAAAACTGGACAGGGACATGTAAAAGCATGAGATTAGATCACTCCCTAACACCATACACAAAAATAAGCTCAAAATGGATTAAAGACCTAAATGTAAGGCCAGAAACTATCAAACTCTTAGAGGAAAACATAGGCAGAACACTCTATGACATAAATCACAGCAAGATCCTTTTTGACCCACCTCCTAGAGAAATGGAAATAAAGACAAAAATAAACCCATGCGACCTAATGAAACTTAAAAGCTTTTGCACAGCAAAGGAAACCATAAACAAGACCAAAAGGCAACCCTTAGAATGGGAGAAAATATTTGCAAATGAAGCAACTGACAAAGGATTAATCTCCAAAATTTATAAGCAGCTCATGTAGCTCAATAACAAAAAAAACAAAAAACCCAATCCAAAAATGGGCAGAAGAACTAAATAGACATTTCTCCACAGAAGATATACAGACTGCCAACACATGAAAGGATGTTCAACGTCTTTAATCATTAGAGAAATGCAAATCAAAGCTACAATGAGATATCATCTCACACCAGTCAGAATGGCCGTCATCAAAAAATCTAGAAACAGGGCCTCCCTGGTGGCGCAGTGGTTGAGAGTCCGCCTGCCGATGCAGGGGATACGGGTTCGTGCCCCGGTCTGGGAGGATCCCATATGCCGCGGAGCAGCTGGGCCCGTGAGCCATGGCTGCTGGGCCTGCGCATCCGGAGCCTGTGCTCCGCAACGGGGGAGGCCACAACAGTGAGAGGCCCGCATACCGCAAAAAAAAAAAAAAAAAAAAAAAAAAAACTAGAAACAATAAATGCTGGAGAGGGTGTGGAAAAAAGGGAACACTCTTGCACTGCTGGTGGGCATGTGAATTGGTACAGCCACTATGGAGAAGAGCATGGAGGTTCCTTAAAAAACTACAAATAGAACTACCATATGACCCAGCAATCCCACTACTGGGCATATACCCTGAGAAAGCCATAATTCAAAAAGAGTCATGTACCAAAATGTTCATAGCAGCCCTATTTACAATAGCCCGGAGATGGAAACAACCTAAGTGTCCATCATCAGATGAATGGATAAAGAAGATGTTGCACATATATATAATGGAATATTACTCAGCCATAAAAAGAAACAAAATTGAGCTATTTGTAATGAGGTGGATGGACCTAGAGCCTGTCATACAGAGTGAAGTAAGTCAGAAAGAGAAAGACAAATACCGTATGCTAACACATATATATGGAATTTTAAAAAAAATGTCATGAAGAACCTAGGGGTAAAACGGGAATAAAGACACAGACCTACTTGAGAATGGACTTGAAGATATGGGGAGGGGCAAGTGTAAGCTGTGACAAAGCGAAAGAGAGGCATGGACATGTATACACTACCAAACGTGAGGTAGATAGATAGTGGGAAGCAGCCGCAGAGCGCGGGGAGATCAGCTCGGTGCTTTGTGACCGCCTGGAGGGGTGGGATGGGGAGGGTGGGAGGGAGGGAGATGCATGAGGGAAGGGATGTGGGAACGGATGTATTTGTATGACTGATTCACTTTGTTATAAAGCAGAAACTAATAAAAAAAATTTTTTTTAAAAAGAATAGAAAGCACCTATGGTCAACTAATCTATGACAAAGGAGGCAAGGCCATAAAATGGAGAAAAAGCAGTCTCTTCAATAAGTGGTGCTGGGAAAAGTGGACAGCTACATGTAAAAGGATGAAATTAGAACACTCCCTAACACCATACACAAAAATAAACTCAAAATGGAGTTTATTTTTTGCATTTAAAGAGCTAAATGTAAGGCCAGACACTATAAAACTCTTAGAGGAAAACATAGGCAGAACACTCTTTGACATAAATCACAGCAAGATCTTTTTTGATCCACCTCCTAGAGTAATGGAAATAAAAACAAAAAACAAATGAGACCTAATGAAACTTAAACTTTGCCAAGCAAAGGAAACTACAAACAAGACAAAAAGAAAACCCTCAGAATGGGAGAAAATCAATGGACAAAGGATTAATCTCCAAAATATGTGAACAGCTCATGCAGCTCAATATTAAAAAAGCAAACAACCCAATCCAAAAATGGACAGAAGACCTAAATAGACATTTCTCCAAAGAAGACATACAGATGGCCAAGAAGCACATGAAAAGCTGCTCACCATCACTAATTATTAGAGAAATGCAAATCAAAACTACAATGAGGTATCACCTCACACCAGTTAGAATGGGCATCATCAAAATCTACAAACAACAAATGCTGAAGAGGGTGTGGATGAAAGGGAACCCTCTTGCACTGTTGGTGGGAATGTAAATTGATACAGCCACTGTGGAGAACAGTATGGAGGTTCCTTAAAGAACTAAAAATAGAATTACCATATGACCCAGCAATCCCACTACTGGGCATATACCTGGAGAAAACCATAATTCAAATAGACACATGCACCCAATGTTTATTGCAGCACTATTTACAGTAGCCAGGTCATGGAAGCAACCTAAATGCCCATTGACAGACAAATGGATAAAAAAGATGTGGTACATATATACAATGGAATATTACTCAGCCATAAAAAGGAACGAAATTGGTTCATTTGTAGAGACGTGGATGGATCTAGAGACTGTCATACAGAGTGAAGTAAGTCAGAAAGAGAAAAACAAATATCGTATATTAACATGTATATGTGGAACCTAGAAGAATGGTGCAGATGAACTGGTTTGCAGGGCAGAGAGAGAGACACAGATGTAGAGAACAAACGTAGGGATGCCAAGGGGGGAAAGTGGCTGGGGGGGATGGTGGTGGTGGGATGAATTGGGAGATTGGGATTGACATATATACACTAATATGTATAAAATAGATAACTAATAAGAACCTGCTGTATAAAAATATAAATAAAATAAAATTCAAAAATTCAAAAAAAATAAAATTGGGCAGGGAATTCCCTGGTGGTCCAGTGGTAAAGAATCCACCTTCCAATGCAGGGGAGATGGGTTCGATTCCCTGGTCGGGGAACTAAGATCCCACATGCCACGGGGCAACTAAGCCTGTGCACCTCAACTAGAAAGCCTGTGGTGCTGCAAACTACAGAGCCCACGCGCTCTTGAGCCCGTGCACCACAACGAAGAGCCCCCATGCCGCAATAAAAGATCCTACATGCCACAACTAAGACCCAACGCAGCCAAAAATGACTAAATAAATAAATTAAATATTTTTAAAAATGAAATAAAATTGGGCAAAGGATTCGAATATTTCAACAAAGATAATATGCAACTGGCCAGTATGCACATGAAAAGATGCTCAGTATCACTAATCATTAATGAAATGCAAATTAAAAACCACAGTGAGGTACCACTTCACATTCACTAGGATGGCTGAAATCAAAAAGGTAACAAGTTTGGAGAGGATGTGGAGAAATTCAAACCCTCATACACTGCCTCTGAGATTGTAAAATTGTGCAGCCACTTTAGAAAACAGTCTGGCTGTTCCTCAAAAGGTTAAACATTAAGTTACCATATGACCCAGCAACTTCACTCCTAGTTATATACCCAAGAGAAGTGAAAAAATATGTCCACACAAAAAGTTTCACATGAATGTTCATAGCAGCTGAGCATTATTATAACTTTATTATTTATAATAGCCAAAAAATGGAAACAATCCAAGTGTCTAGTCAACTGGTAAGTGAATAAAGACACAGTTTATCCATAAAATGGAATACTATTTGTCAATAAAAGGAAACAAAGTACTAATATAGGCTATAATGTGGATGAACACTGAAGACATTATGCTAAATGAAAGAAACCAGACACAAAATACCATGTATTGTGATTCCACTTACATAAAATGTCCAGAAAAGGCAAATCTTTAGAGACGAAGTGGATTAGTAGTTGCCTCGGGCTGGGGGTTGGAATAGGGAATGACAGCTAATGAGTACAGTTTCCTTTTGGGGATGATAAAAATGATCTGAAAGTGGATTATGGAGATGATTGCACAACTCAAAATTTACCAAAAATCATTGAATTACACTTAAAATAAGGTACACTGAAAATGAATTTTAGGTACATAAACTATATCTCAAAAAAGCTAATAGGAACAAAAAAGGGGATGGGAAGATACCGGAAACTGAAACTTCTAGATTATTGCAAGAAGGCTTCTGCAGAGCCTCAAGAACATGGCCTTTGGGACAATATCATAAGGCACTGAAATGTGGTTTTGGGGTGGGGTTTTTTTTGAATTTTATTTATTTTTTATACAGCAGGTTCTTATTAGTTATCTATTTTATACATATTAGTGTATATATGTCAATCCCAATCTCCCAATTCATCCCACCACCACCACCACCCCCGCTTTCCCCCCTTGGTGTCCATATGTTTCTTCTCTACATCTGTGTCTCTATTTCTGCCCTGCAAACCAGTTCATCCATACCATTTTTCTAGATTCCACATATGTGCATTAATATATTTGTTTGAAATGTGGTTTTTGAGAGAAGTTTTCATTTGATCGTGTATATACTTGGTAAGTTTATATTGTTACTTAATCTTTCATTTAATAAATGTATTCTCAGCACATCCTAGTTGCTGGGAATGCCACAATGATCAAAACATCACAGATTTTGTCATCTCGGAGTTTCTGTTATATAGTTGAGATGAAAAACAATAAAATCGTAATTAAATTTTTAATTACAACCTTTGATAATGAGGGGTTTTTTTTGGATTGGCTAACCTGCATTAAAGGGTTTTTCTATTTTTTTTTTTTGGCAACATAGTTAAAGAAGGTCCTTTTTATTTTTGCAATGTCATTCCATACAAAAGCAATAGAAACACAACAGTCTTAACAAGAAGTTTACAATTGAATATTTGAACAGAAAATCTGTACACATTATCATTCACAACAATTTTACATGGTAAATTAACTGATTGTAAAAAAAAATGTTCTTTCTAAATGCTTCTGCTTTCTAAACTCTTGGAAATGGTATAGGTAGAAGGCCTACTTAGTGCTACTTACAAATACCAAATTAAGACTGTATAACTTACATAAACCCCATTAATTTACCAGCTCAATTTAATATCTCACTATTCAGTTCTCTGTATGATGAAAAAAAACAATCTTGACATACTGACAAACAGCCCCCTAACCCTTTCCATAAATATATTAAAGGTATCTGATTATGAGAACACTCACTCAGATACCAGTAAAGAAATCCCAGTGAACATACGCTTAAACCCAAACCAGCCATCTGACAAGTAGCAATTTAATGTCTAAAATACTTGTGGAAATCCAGTTACGGTACACTTGTCAGGTTGACTTCAAGGATGCGGGAGATTAAGCAATTAAGATTGTTGCAAGATTGCTTCAAGTTCAATTTTCCTCGGACTTAGTTCCATTTACAGTTTAAAACATGCAGAATACACTCCCTATACATAAAATTAACGTTTCTTAAGAAAATAAGGCAAGAACAACAATTCACCATGAGACTGTACACTATTAACAGAAACCTCCAGTTACAAACGCAGGATGCATGCTTGGCGGCCAACTCCCACCTGGGGAGGCAGCGCTGCTCCCAGTGGCCTCCAGGTGGCGCCATTTAGCTCATGGCTGAGAAGTCTTTCAAGGGTTCAGTTAAACAGGCTTTCAAGTCAAACTCATCCTCTGCCGGGCAGCCCACGTTTCTAACTTTCGTGGGTGTGCCACAGTACATATCGAAGTTATCCTGAGAGCTCGTCTGGGACTCAGAGCTGCTCTCCGCAGATTCCATCTCAATCTCCCCGAGGTCAACAGGACGTATTTCTTGCAAATCACATCCTTCTTCCGCTGGAGGATTCCAAAAATGCAGAGCCACCTTCCAGAGTTTGATCTGCTGATCCCATGATCGTGGACTATACTTCTTGAATTTGTTGGGGGTTTGGGGATGAATGCCAGGCTGTCGAAGGTGCCTTGGGACTTCTTTAATATAGCAATCGTAGGCGATGGTGTTCTTCCCATAGTCGATCTGCTTCTGTCTCCTCATCAGGACACTTTCATCGGTCTCCAACTCAGCTGGCAATGCTGACATAGACTCCTTTGAATCCGAATTTCCTGATTATGATTTTCTCTCCCTTCCAAAGTCATTTATGAGGAGTTTCCTTTTATATCTTGCAATTTCGTTGTTAACTCTAGTCCTCATTTCATCTTCTTCAACTGCACTTGCCCAGTCTGAACATCTAGAATGGGGCTTAGGGCCTTTGGGAGTGGTAAAGCTATCGGGTCTGTGGTCGCCCGGCGTCCTCGTGGGGCCCTCGGCGTCCTCGGACTTCCAGCGCCTCCCCTTGGCCGTGCTCTTGTGTCCCAGGCTCCATCTCGCAGCGGGCGGCTGGCTGTCGTGGCCGTCGCGGCGAGTCCCGCACCCGGGGGACTTCGCGGCCGGCAGGCCATGGCGACACAGCGGGCGGGGTCGCGGGGGCCTGGGGTCTGGCGGTGGCGGTGGCGGCAGTGGAGACTTCCTCTCCGCGCGACGCTCACGAACTCTGTTATTTTTTTTTTTTTACTGGTGATTTTTTATCTTTGTTGGAGTATAATAGCTTCACAATGCTGTGTTAGTTTCTGCTTTATAACAAAGTGAATCAGCTATACATATACATACATGCCCATATCTCCTCCTTCTTGCATCTCCCTCCCACCCTCCCTATCCCACCCCTCTAGGTGGTCACAAACACCGAGTTATCTCCCTGTGCTATGCAGTTGCTTCCCACTACCTATCTGTTTTACATTTGGTAGTGTATATATGTCCATGCCACTCTCTCACTTCCCCTAGCTTACCCATCCCCCTCCCCGTGTCCTCAAGTCCATTCTCTACGTCTGCGTCTTTATTCCTGTCCTGCCCCTAGGTTCTTCAGAACCTTTTTTTTTTTTTGGATTGCATATATATGTGTTAGCATACGGTATTTGTTTTTCTCTTTCTGACTTCACTCTGTATGACAGACTCTAGATCCATCCACCTCACTATAAATAACTCAATTTCGTTTCTTTTATGGCTGAGTAATATTCCATTGTATATATGTGCCACATTTTCTTTATCCATTCATCTTTCAATGGGCACTTAGGTTGCTTCCATGTCCTGGCTATTGTAAATAGAGTTGCAATGAACATTGTGGTACCTGACTCCTTTTCAATTATGGTTTTCAGGGTATATGCCAGTACTGGGATTGCTGGGTCGTATGGTAGTTCTATTTTTAGTTTTCTAAGGAACCTCCATGCTGTTCTCCATAGTGGCTGTATCAATTTACATTCCCACCAACAGTGCAAGAGGGTTCCCTTTCCTCCACACCCTCTCCAGCATTTATTGTTTGTAGATTTTTTGATGATGGCCATTCTGACCAGTGTGAGATGATATCTCATTGTAGTTTTGATTTGCATTTCTCTAATGATTAGTGATGCTGAGCATCCTTCCGTGTATTTGTTGGCAATCTGTATATCTTCTTTGGATAAAGGTCTATGTAGGTCTTCTGCCCATTTTTGGATTGGGTTGTGTTTTTTTTTTTTTTGATATTGAGCTACATGAGCTGCTTGGAAATTCTGGAGATTAATCCTCTGCCAGTAGCTTCATTTGCAAATATTTTCTCCCATTCTGAGGGTAGTCTTTTGGTCTTGTTTAGGTTTTCCTTTGCTGTGCAAAAGCTTTTAAGTTTCATTAGGTCCCATTTGTTTATTTTTGTTTTTATTTCCATTTCTGTAGGAGGTGGGTCAGAAAGGATCTTGCTGTGATTTATGTCATAGAGTGTTCTGCCTGTGTTCTCCTTGAAGAGTTTGATAGTGTCTGGCCTTACATTTAGGTCTTTAATCCATTCTGAGTTTATTTTTGTGTATGGTGTTAGGGAGTGTTCTAATTTCAGTCTTTTACATATAGCTGTCCAATTTTCACAGCACCACTTATTGAAGAAGCTGTCTTTTCTCCATTGTATATTCTTGCCTCCTTTATAAAAAATAAGGTGACCATATGTGCATGGGTTTATCTCTGGGCTTTCTATCCTGTTCCATTGATCTATATTTCTGTTTTTGTGCCAGTACCATACTGTCTTGATTACTGTAGCTTTGTAGTATAGTCTGAAGTCTAGGAGCCTGATTCCTCCAGCTCCGTTTTTCTTTCTCAAGATTGCTTTGGCTATTCAGGGTCTTTTGTGTTTTCATACAAATTGAAATTTTTTGTTCTAGTTCTGTGAAAAATGCCATTGGTGGCTAGTTGGATAGGGATTGCCTTGAGTCTGTAGATTGCTTTGGGTGGTATAGTCATTTTCACAATGTTTATTCTTCCAGTCCAAGAACATGGTATATCCCTCAATCTTATCATCTTTAATTTCTTTCATCAGTGTCTTATAGTTTTCTGCATACAGGTCTTTTGTCTCCTTAGGTAGGTTTATTCCTAGATATTTTATTCTTTTTATTGCAGTGGTAAATGGGAGTGTTCCCTTAATTTCTCTTTCAGATTTTTCATCATTAGTGTAGAGGAATGCAAGAGATTTCTGTGCATTAATTTTGTATCCTGCTACTTTACCATATTCATTGATTAGCTCTTGTAGTTTTCTGGTAGCATCTTTAGGATTCTCTATGTCTACTATGATGTCATCTGCAAACAGTGACAGCTTTACTTCTTTTCCTATTTGGATTCCTTTTATTTCTTTTTCTTCTCTGATTGCCATGGCTAAAACTTTGAAAACTATGTTGAATAATAGTGGTGAGAGTGGACAACCTTGTCTTGTTCCTGGTCTTAGAGGAAATGGTTTCAGATTTTCAACATTGAGAACGATGTTGGCTGTGGGTTTGTCATATATGGCCTTTATTATGTTGAGGAAAGTTCCCTCTATGCCTACTTTCTGCAGGGTTTTTATCATAAATGGGTGTTGAATTTTGTCAAAAGCTTTCTCTGCATCTATTGAGATGATCATATGGTTTTTATTCAATTTGTTAATATGGTTTATCACATTGATTTGCGTATATTAAAGAATCCTTTCATTCCTGGGATAAATCCCACTTGATCATGGTGTATGATCCTTTTAATGTGCTGTTGGATTCTGTTTGCTAGTATTTTGTTGAGGATTTTTGCATCTATGTTCATCAGTGATATTGGCCTGTAGTTTTCTTTCTGTGTAACATCTTTGTCTAGTTTTGGTATCAGAGTGATGGTGGCCTTGTAGAATGAGTTTGGGAGTGTTCCTCCCTCTGCTATATTTTGGAAGAGTTTGAGAAGGATAGGTATTAGCTCTCTTCTAACTGTTAGAATTCATATGTGAAGCCATCTGGTCCTGGGCTTATGTTTGTTGGAAGATATTTAATCACAGTCTCAATTTCAGTGCTTGTGATTGGTCTGTTTATATTTTCTATTTCTTCCTGGTTCAGTCTCGGAAGGTTGTGCTTTTCTAAGAATTTGTCCATTTCTTCCAGGTTGTCCATTTTATTGGCATATACTTGCTTGCAGTAATCTCTCCTTATCCTTTGTATTTCTGCAGTGTCAGTTGTTACTTCTCCTTTTTCATTTCTAATTCTATTAGTTTGAGTCTTCTCCCTTTTTTTCTTGATGAGTCTGGCTAATGGTTTACCAATTTTGTTTATCTTCTCAAAGAATCAGCTTTTAGTTTTATTGATCTTTGCTGTTGTTTCCTTCATTTCTTTTTTATTTATTTTTGAGCTGATTTTTATGATTTCTTTCCTTCTGCTAACTTTGGGGGTTTTTTGTTCGTCGTTCCCTAATTGCTTTAGGTATAAGATTAGGTTGTTTATTTGAGACGTTTCTTGTTTCTTGAGGTAGGATTGTATTGCTATAAACTTCGCTCTTAAAACTGCTTTTGCTGCATCCCATAGGTTTCGAGTTGTCGTGTTTTCATTGTCATTTGTTTCTAGGTATTTTTTTATTTCCTCTTTGATTTCTTCAGTGAGCTCTTGGTTATTTAGTAGTGCTGTTTAGCCTCCATGTGTTTGTATTTTTTACAGATTTTTTCCTGTAATTGATACCTAGTCTCATAGCATTGTGGTCAGAAAAGATACTTGATACGATTTTAATTTTCTTAAATTTACCAAGGCTTGATTTGTGACCCAAGATATGATCTATCCTGGAGAATGTTCCATGAGCACTTGTGAAGTGTATTCTGTTGTTTATGCATGGAATGTCCTGTAAATATCAATTAAGTCCATCTTGTTTAATGTATCATTTAAAGCTTGTGTTTCCTTATTTATTTTCATTTTGGATGATCTGACCATTGGTGAAAGTGGGGTGTTAAAGTCCCCTACTATGATTCTGTTACTGTCGATTTCCCCTTTTATGGCTGTTAGCATTTGCCTTATGTATTGAGGTGTTCCTATGTTGGGTGCATAAATATTTACAATTGTTATATCTTCTCTTGGATTGGTCCCTTGATGATTATGTAGTGTCCTTCTTTGTCTCTTGTAATAGTCTTTATTTTAAAGTCTGTTTTGTCTGATATGAGAATTGCTACTCCAGCTTTCTTTTGATTTCCACTTGCATGGAATATCTTTTTCCATCCCCTCACTTTCAGTGTGTATGTGGCCCTAGGTCTGAAGTGGGTCTCTTGTAGACAGCATATATACGGGTCTTGTTTTTGTATCCATTCAGCCAGTCTCTGTCTTTTGGTTGGAGCATTTAGTCCATTTACATTTAAGGTAGTTATCGATATGTATGTTCCTATTACCATTTTAATTGTTTTGGGTTTGTTATTGTAGGTCTTTTCCTTCTCTTGAGTTTCCTGCCTAAAGAAGTTCCTTTAGCATTTGTTTTAAAGCTGGCTTGGTGGTGCTGAATCCTCTTAGCTTTTGCTTGTCTATAAAGGTTTTAATTTCTTTGTCGAATCTGAATGAGATCCTTGCTGGGTAGAGTAATCTTGGTTGTAGGTTTTTCCCTTTCATCACTTTAAATATGTCCTGCCACTCCCTTCTGGCTTGCAGAGTTTGTGCTGCAAGATCAGCTGTTAACCTTTTGGGGATTCCCTCGTATGTTTTTGTTTGTTTGTTTGTTTTGCAGTACGCGGGCCTCTCACTATTGTGGCCTCTCCCGTTGCAGAGCACAGGCTCCGGACGTGCAGGCTCAGCGGGCATGGCTCACGGGCCCAGCCGCTCCGCGGCATCTGGGATCCTCCCAGACCAGGGCACGAACCCATGTCCCCAACATCAGCAGGCGGACTCTCAACCACTGCGCCACCAGGGAAGCCCTCTTGTACGTTATTTGTTGCTTTTCTGTTGTTGCTTTTAATATTTTTTCTTTGTATTTAATTTTTGATAGTTCGATTAATATGTGTCTTGGCGTGTTTCTCCTTGGATTTATCCTGTATGGGACTCTCTGCACTTCCTGGACTTGAATGACTATTTCCTTTCCCATATTATGGAAGTTTTCAACTATTATCTCTTCAAATATTTTCTCAGTCCCTTTCTTTTTCTCTTCTTCTTCTGGGACCCCTAAAATACGAATGTTGGTGTATTTAATGTTGTCCCAGAGGTCTCTGAGACTGTCCTCAATTCTTTTCATTCTTTTTTCTTTATTCTGCTCTGCAGTAGTTATTTCCACTATTTTATCTTCCAGGTCACTTATCCGTTCTTCTGCCTCAGGTATTCTGTTATTGGTTCCTTCTACAAAATTTTTAATTTCATTTATTATGTTGTTCATCATTGTTTGTTTGCTCTTTAGTTCCTCTAGGTCCTTGTCAATCATTTCTTGTATTTTCTCCATTCTATTTCCAAGATTTTGGATATCTTTACTATCATTACTCTGAATTCTTTTGCAGGTTGACTGCCTACTTCCTTTTCAGTTGTTTGGTCTGGTGGGTTTTTACCTTGCTCCTTCCACTGCTGTGTGTTTCTCTGTCTTCTCATTTTGCTTACCTTACTGTGTTTGGGGTCTCCTTTCTCAGCATGCATGTTCTTAGTTCCCGTTGTTTTTGGTGTCTGTCCCCAGTGGCTAAGGTTGTTTCAGTGGGTTGTGTAGGCATTCTGGTGGAGGAGACTGGTGCCTGTGTTCTGGTGGATGAGGCTGGATCTTGTCTTTCTGGTGGGCAGGACCGCGTCTGGTGGTGTGTTTTGGGGTGTCTGTGACCTTATTATGATTTTAGGCAGCCTCTGTGCTAATGGGTGGGGCTGTGTTCCTGTCTTGCTAGTTGTTTGGCATAGGGTGTCCAGCATTGTAGCTTGCTGGTCGTTGAGTGGAGCTGGGTCTTAGCGTTGAGATGGAGATCTCTGGGGGATCTTTTGCCATTTGATATTACATGGAGCCGGGAGGTCTCTGTTGGACCAATGTCCTGAACTCGGTTCTCCCAACTCAGAGGCACAAGCATGACACCTGGCTGGAGCACCAAGACCCTGTCAGCCACACAGCTCAGAAATAATGGAGAAAAAGAAAGAGGGAGAGAGAGAGAGAGAGAGGGAGGGAGGGAGGGAGGGAAAGAAAGAAAGGTAATAATAAAATAACATTAAAATTAAAAATTAAAAAATAATTTTAAAAAATTAAGAAGTAATAAAAAGAAAAAAAAAGAAAGAAGAGAGCAACCAAACCGAAAAACAAATCTACCAATGATAACAAGCGCTAAAAACACTACAAAAAAAAAAAAAAAAAAAACAGACAGACAGAACCCTAGGACAAATGGTAAAAGCAAAGCTATACAGACAAAATCACACAAAGAAGCATACACATACACACTCACAAAAAGAGAAAAAGGAAAACAAAATATATATATATATATATATATATATATATATATCTGTATATATAAAAAGAAGGAAGAGAGCAACCAAATCAATAAACAAATCTACCAGTGATAATAAAGTCTAAATACTAAAAACTAAGATAAACATAAATCCAGAAACAGATTAGATGCAGAAAGCAAACCCCAAGTCTACAGTTGCTCCCAAAATCCACTGCCTCAATTTTGGGATGATTCGTTGTCTATTCAAGTATTCCAGAGGTGCAGGGTACATCAAGTTGATTGTGGAGATTTAATCCGCTGCTCCTGAGGCTGCTCAAAGAGATTTCCCTTTCTCTTCTTTGTTCACACAGCTCCTGGGGTTCAGCTTTGGATTTGGCCCTGTCTCTGCGTGTAGGTCGCCTACAGGATGGGGTTAAAGTAGCAGCTGATTAGGGGGCTCTGGCTCACTCAGGCCAGGGGGTGGGAGGGGTATGGAATGCGGGGTGAGCCTGCAGTGGCAGAGGCTGGCATGATGTTGCAACAGCCTGAGCCGTGCTGTGTGTTCTCCTGGGGAAGTTGTCCCTGGATCACGGAACCCTGGCAGTGGCGGGCTGCACAGGCTCCTGGGATGGGAGGTGTGGATAGTGACCTGTGCTTGCACACAGGCTTCTTGGTGGCTGCAGCAGCAGCCTTAGCATTTCATGCCCGTCTCTGGTGTCCACTCTGATAGCCACAGCTTGCACCCATCTCTGGAGCTCGTTTAGGCGGTGCTCTGAATCCCCTCTCCTCGTGCACCCCGAAAGAATGGTCTCTTGCCTCTTAGGCAGTTCCAGACTTTTTCCTGGACTCCCTACTGGCTAGCTGTGGCGCATTAGCCCCCTTCAGGCTGTGTTTACACAGCCAACTCCAGTCTTCTCCCTGGGATCCAACCTCCGAAGCCCAAGCCTCAGCTCCCAGCCCCGACCCATCCCGGCAGGGGAGCAGACAGGCCTCTCAGGCTGGTGAGTGCTGGTCAGCACCAATCCTCTGTGCAGAAATCTCTCCGCTTTGCCCTCTGCACCGCTATTGCTGTGCTCTCCTCCGTGGCTCCGAAGCCTTCCCCCACCATCCCCTGTCTCCGCCAGTGAAGGAGCTTCCTAGTGTGTGGAAACTTTTCCTCCTTCACAGCTCCCTCCCAGAGGTGCAGGTCCTGTCCCTATTCTTTTGTCTCTGTTTTTTCTTTTTTCCTTTGCCCTACCCAGGTATGTGGGGAGTTTCTTGCCTTTTGGGAAGTCAGGTCTTCTGCCAGCTTTCAGTAGGTGTTCTGTAGGAGTTGTTCCACATGTAGATGTATTTCTGATGTATTTGTGGAAAGGAAGGTGATCTCCACGTCTTACTCCTCTGCCATCTTGAAGGTCTCTCATAAGGAGAGGTTTTGATTTGATAAATCTTTTTTTCTCTTTTAATAGAACCAAGGGTAAAACTTCTTAAAATAAGTTGAACATTAGAAAGTTCCCAAATTTGTTAATGTGCCCAGTTGTTTTTTTTTTTTTTGGCCTCACTGTGTGTCTTGTGGGATCTTAGTTCCCCGACCAGGGATTGAACCTGGGCCCATGGCAGTGAAAGAGCTGAGTCCTAACCACTAAACCACCAGGGAATTCCCATTAATGTGCCCAGTTCTAACTGTATGTTTCCCAAGTTTGCTTTTAGAAACCCAGAGTGCATCCCTCTATATACACATAATTTTGAAACGGTTGTTAAATTCCTGGATCTAACATAGGGCAGGCCACAGCAGCCTATTTTTATTATAGGTGAACCTTGAAGAAAGGCCTTGCATGTTTTCTTAGGTCAGACTCCCAAGGCAATAGAAACAAAAGCAAAAATAAACAAATGGGACCTAATCAAACTTATAAGCTTTTGCACAGCAAAGGAAACCATAAACAAAATGAAAAGACAACCTAACGGAATGGGAGAAAATACTTACAAACTATGCAACCGACAAGGGCTTAAGTTCCAAAATATACACAGTTCATGCAACTCAATATCAGAAACACAAACAACCCAATCAAAAAACGGGCAGAAGACCTAAACAGACATTTCTCCAAAGAAGACATACGGATGGCCCACAGGCACATGAAAAGATGTTCAGCATCACTAATTATTAGAGAAATACAAATCAAAAGTACAGTGAGGTATCTCCTCTCAGCAATCAGAATAGACATCATTAAAAAGTCTACAGGGACTTCCCTGGTGGTCCAGTGGTTAAGAATCCACCTTCCAATGCAAGGGACGTGGGTTTGATCCCTGATTGGGGAGATAAGATCCCACATGCCACGGGGCAACTGAGCACACATGCCACAACTACAGAGCCCACGCGCTCTAGAGCCCGTGTGGCCCAACTAGAGAGAAGCTCATGCGCTGCAATGAAGAGCCCACGTGCCACAACAAAAGAGCCCATGTGCTGCAACTAAGACCCAATGCAGCCAAAAATAAATAAATAAATATTTTTTAAAAAATAAAAAGTCTACAAATAACAAACACTGGAGAGGTTGTGGAGAAAAGAGAACCCTCCTACACTGTTGGCCAGAATGTAAATTGGTGCAGGAACTATGAGACGGTCCTCAAAAAACTAAAAATAGAACTACTGTATGACCCAGCAATCCCACTCCTGAGCATATATCTGGAGAAAACTCTAATTCAAAAAGATACATGCACCCCAATGTTCATTGAGAACCCTCCTACACTGTTGGCCAGAATGTAAATTGGTGCAGGAACTATGAGACGGTCCTCAAAAAACTAAAAATAGAACTACTGTATGACCCAGCAATCCCACTCCTGAGCATATATCTGGAGAAAACTCTAATTCAAAAAGATACATGCACCCCAATGTTCATTGCAGCACTATTTACAATAGCCAAGACATGGAACCAACCTAAATGTCCATCAACAGAGGAATGGATAAAGAAGATGTGGTATATATATATATACAGTGGAATACTACTCAGCCATAAAAAAAGGAGTGAAATAATGCCATTTTCAGCAATGTGATGGACCTAGAGATTCTCATACTAAGTGAAGTAAGCCAGAAAGAGAAAGACAAATACCATATGATGTTACTTATATGTGGAATCTAAAATATGATACAAATGAATTTATTTACAAAACAACAGACTCACAGACATAGAAAACAAACTTATGGTTACCCAAGGAGAAAGGGGGTGAGGGAGGGATAAATCAGGAGTTTGGAACTAGCAGATAAAAACTACTATATATAAAATAGATAAACAACAAGGTCCTACACTATAACACAGGGAACTGTATTTAATATCCTATAATAAACCATAATAGAAAAGAATATGAAAAAGTATATATATATATACATTTATATATATATATATATATATATATATATATATATACACACTCATACAGAAGATAGAAGTGGAAAAGGAAAAAAAAGAATTTTCTCCTTTTTTCTGGGAAAATTCCAAACCTAGACAGAATTCTGAAGTGAGCATGTCATGTGAGACTTCTCCCCTTCTCTGAACACATTTTTCTTGTTTCTTTCTTTACTACAGACCTGGCACCCAGTGCCTTGTTGAATTAGACTGAAGTGCACAGTGGTGTGCTTGATGTAATGTGGCCAACAACCTCTTCCAGTAGATAATGCTAACCAGGAAGGGAGATGAATTTGCCCTGTCAGGCCTCTTCTTAGTGTGTTCTGTATGGACTGCCTCCCTCCTAGAGTAAATACATCAACTTAAAAGAGGAACATAGAAGACTGCAGATGAAAAAAGAGACAGTAATATACATGCTGTGAGCATTTGCAGACAGCATCACATAGATAATATAAGAGCTGAAGTCACGTTTTAAGAGATCTGAAAAGTATTCCAGAGAAGTTGGATGAAGTAACAAAATAAAGCATAAAGCTCTAAGAAAGAGGGAAATAATGCTAAAGATACAAAAATGGAGGATAACTTGAGAATTCACAGAACATACTTGAAGAGAAGAAAAAAATTTTAATAGGGAATGAAATAAAAGAAGCCAGATAAATGAATGAGAATGTTTAAACAGGTTCCAGGTATTGATCATGTTATGTGTATGTCATTTCATGTTTCCTATGAACAGATGTATAGGACAATAGACACAGAGGGTTTTTCCATGATTATATGAAAGTAAAAGGTGAAAATAAAAAAAGAACAACGGTGTGAATGAAAGAGGCTGTATGTATCCACTTGCTTTATCTTCCCTTCTGGCTTAATGTAGGAACCCACCTGGGCTAGGCTGAGAGCTTGGACTTGTGTTTCCTTGGCCAAAGAAGACTGGCACATATCAGCAGATGTCTCACCATAAAAGGGGCTTCACCACTCCAGTGTTTGTTTTATATATATATAAATTTGTTTATTTATTTTTGGCTGTGTTGAGTCTTCGTTGCTGCGTGCAGGCTTTCTCTAGTTTTGCGGCAAGCGGGGGCTGCTCTTCGTTGCGGTGCACAGGCTTCTCATTGTGGTGGCTTCTCTTGTGGCAGAGCACGGGCTCTAGGAGTGCAGGCTTCAGTAGTTGTGGCGCATGGGCTCAGTAGTTGTGGCTCGCAGGCTCTAGAGCACAGGCTCAGTAGTTGTGGAGCATGGGCTTAGTTGCTCTGTGGCATGTAGGATCTTCCCAGACCAGGGCTCGAACCTGTGTCCCCTGCATTGGCAGGCAGATTCTTAACCACTGAGACACCAGGGAAGTCCCACCATTCCAGTCTTGAGCACCTTGGAGTTCCTGCTTTCCCTTAGATTTTGACTGGGGCAAAATATGGTGAGTGAATCAAGCTACACGTTTCCTCTGCTGAAGGCTTTAAAAAAATAATAGGTAGAAAGTGTTCCACTGAAGAAAGACTTAAAAATGGAAAGGAACACCCAGGACATGGTGAAATGTTCTTCCATGAAAACAATAACAACACCTGAATAGGATAACCAGGAATTTTGTGTAGAAAGAAGTATCCAAAAATTAACCATAAAATTGATATATTCAAAGATGAAGTTAATGATCTTTAGGAGACACCAGCTGTAGATAATAGAATAACTAGGACAAGCTAGGAATATAACGTGAATTTATATAGCTGTTTGTTAAGAGTCTCTCACCTACTGAGAGACTAAAAGCTAAACACAGAAGAGTACATACTGTGTGATTCCATTTGAATATGAAATTCTAGAATAAGGAAGATTAATCTGTAATGATGGAAATCAGATCAGTGGTTAGGAGTGGTGATTAACTGCAAAGGGGTACAGGGAATTCTCTGGGGATAAAGAAATGGTCTGTATCTTGATTAGGATGGTGGTAACAAGGGTATATTCATTTGTCCAAACTCTTTGACCTATACACATAGGTGCATTTTTAATGTAAATTTATGTCTCCGTTTTTTTTTAAAGATTAACAAAGTCTAAGATAATTTTTTCTTAGCAAGTTTTTCTTGGATGTCTTGTATTAATAAGAAATATATGGTTATTAATGGTTTGTGAACCACAAATTATAAAACACAGCAGTCTAATTACTGGTGTCTCTTTTTCTGAGCATTTTTGAAGCAAAAGTAGAATACTAACTACTGGGAAGATGCTGATGTATTGTCCAGGGAGCAGGAACTGGTCTAAGGAGAATGAGGCCACCAAACACACTTCAAGAAACACTGCTGCATGGTTAAGGATCTGCCTGCCAGTGCAGGGGACACAGGTTCGATCCCTGGTCCGGGAAGATCCCACATGCCGCAGAGCAACTAAGCCTGTGTGCCACAACTACTGAGCCTGCATTCTAGAGCCCGTGAGCCACAACTACTGAGCCTGCGTGCCACAACTACTGAAGCCCACGTGCCTAAAGCCTTTGCAACAAGAGAAGCCACTGCAAAGAGAAGCCCGCACACCACGACAAAGAGTAGCCCTTGCTCGCCGGAACTAGAGAAAGCCCGCACGCAGCAACGAAGGCCCAATGCAGCCAAAAAAATAAACAAAAAAATTAAAATAAATAAATTTATTGAAAAAAAAAAAGAAACACTGCTGCAGCCCATCTAACTGTGGTGTACTGTATGAAGCTCTAGTCCTCTGTAGGGCCAAATCTCTATCCCTTTTGTATCTTGGTGAAAAATCCCATTGCTTAAAAAAAAAAAAAAAACCCTCAGATATTTGTCTTTTTCTTTCTTTAAAAAATAAACTGATTGGGGGCTTCCCTGGTGGCACAGTGGTTGAGAGTCTGCCTGCCGATGCAGGGGACACGGGTTCGTGCCCCGGTCCGGGAAGATCCCACATGCCGCGGAGCAGCTAGGCCCGTGAGCCATGGCCGCTGAGACTGCGCGTCTGGAGCCTGTGCTCCGCAACGGGAGAGGCCACAACAGTGAGAGGCCCACGTACCGCAAAAAAAAATAATAATAAATAAACTGATTAGTTTGAAATTTAGGCTGAAATTAGCGATTTCAGGAACATGAAATTACATAAAGGGGAAAATGATTTTCATGTGAATGAAGTCAGAAATGCCAAGTAAGATCCAACAGTGCACTGTATGTTCTATTTCTTCTCTTCATTCCCACAAAGAGCAATTACTAAATAACTTTTACTTTTTTTTTTTTTTTTTTTTGCAAGATCTCAGTTCCCTGACTAGGTATTGAACCCCTGCCCTCGGCAATGGAAGCACAGAGTCTTAACCACTGGACAGCCAGGGAATTCACCCGAGTCTGATTTAATAAAGTGTTTTTTAAAAAAAAAAAAGAAGTAGAAGAAAATCAAAATGGCTAGTAAACCACAAGTCATTATTAACATTTTGATATGTTGGCTTTCAGGCTTTTTTCTGCTACACACACACATACACACACACCCCTATATGTACACATATATTTCCATATATAATCCACCTTTTTTTTCAACCCTTTACAAAATCGGGATCATATTTTATATACAATTTATATCCTGCTTAATTTTCCCATATATCTTTATTAAAATTTAAAATTTATTGAAAACAGGTTTCCATGACCAAATAATATTGTAACGTATGACTCTATATAATTATTTAATCATTATCTCCTTCTGAGACATCTAAGTTATTGCCAGTATTTTACCATTATAAATATTATTACTTTAAAGGTTAAAGAGTTTTTAAAATCTTAACTTTTTTTTCCTTTTTACTTCTTTGACGTTGAACATTTTCATATATTGATGTTTATTGATTATTGGCATTATTTCAGTGAAATAATGCCAGTACCTCTCTGTGAATACCTTTTTGTAAAGCTTTTTAAGTAGGATCTCAAGCTTCTGGACTAGTGCTAGGTACATAATAAGTACTCAATAAATATTTGTGGCATGATTAATGAATTAATGGCAAGGATATTAACCCTATCATATTTGTTTCAAGCCTTAAGGAAAAATTTGCCTCTGTACATGTACAAAGATAATGCTATCTTGGTTTTTAGTCTTTATAACCTAATTTTTTCCCATTCTTTTCTTTCCCCACAGTTCATCCATGAGCTCGGATTTCCCACATTACAACTTCAGGATGCCTAATATTGGATTCCAGAATCTGCCACTCAACATATATATTGTGGTTTTTGGCACTGCTATATTTGTCTTCATCCTTAGTTTACTCTTCTGTTGCTACTTGATTAGGTAATCAATTTTCATTCTGTGTTGCTTCAATATATGTTAAGCAATCAATAATAAATCAACTTTCTGCCCTTAGGTTAAAATGTTTTATACGTATGATAATTAGCAAATTTTCTAAAATTAAGGTGGCTTAACATTTTAACCTTCTGTGAGTTACTAATCAGTAAAACACCTTTATTCAGTCTTCAATTTTATCTGCTGAGGAGGTATTTTACACTAGAGGAGAAAATTGTCCACATTTGTTTTTCTAACGTATTAGCACCTAACCCAGAGACACTTATGTTATTGTCCCCAATATTTAATCTACTTTCACAGAAATTTCAAGATTGCTTTTCAGGAGGGTGTTAGCTAAAGTCATTAGGGATCAGAAAACAGTGTCCAAACAAGATACAAGGCTTTAAACAGATTTTTGTGGTTTCTCAAGAATATCTGAATCTTACATTTTTTGGTGAATTGGTCAGGTGTACAGGTGATTATCTGCATAAAACACTATTCGACAAGCTCTGTAGCACATGTACAGACAAGTGATAAAGGATAAAATACCCACTAGAAGGATTAATGGATTTGGCCAGTAAACTTTCATGGTTGACTGACTCATAATTGTTTAAGCAAGCATTTTTTCTCTTTCTCAGTTTTTAAATAGGGCTTAATTTTCATCATTTTTTCTTTTTTTTCATTTCAATACTTTTTAAATTTTTTTATTTTATATTGGAGTAGAGTTGATTAACAATGTTATGTTAGTTTCAGGTGTACAGCAAAGTGATTCAATTATACATATACATGTATCCTTTTTCAAATTCTTTTCCCATTTAGGTTTATTGAGCAGAGTTCCCTGTGCTATACAACAGGGGTCCCCAACCCCCAGTATTGGTCCGTGGCCTGTTAGGAACTGGGCCGCACCTCAAGAGGTGAGGAGCGGGTGAGCCAGTGAAGCTTCATCTGTATTTACAGCCACTCTCCATCACTCTCATTACCGCCTGAGCTCCACCTCCTGTCAGATGAGCAGTTTCTCATAGGAGCGCAAACCCTACTGTGAACTGCGCATGCGAGGGATCTAGGTTGCGTGCTCCTTATGAGAATCTAATGCCTGATGATCTGAGGTGGAGCGAGGCGGTGATGCAAGTGCTGGGGAGCGGCTGCAAATACAGATTATCATTAGCAGAGAGGTTTGACTGCACAGAAACCATAACAAATCAATGCACTTGAATCATCCCAAAACCATCCCCCTCCCCACCCCAGTCCATGAAAAAACCATCTTCCACAAAACCAGTCCCTGTTGCCAAATAGGTTGGGGACTGCTGCTATACAGTAGGTCCTTCTTGGTTATCTGTTTTAAATATAGCAGTGTGTACATGTCAATCCCAAACTCCCAGTCTGTCCCTCTCCCCCATCCTTCCCCCCAGTAACCATAAGTTTGTTCTCTAAGTCTGTGAGTCTGTTTCTGTTTTGTAAATAAGTTTGTATCATTTTTTTTTAGATTCTGCATATAAGCGATATCATATGATATTTGTCTTTCTCTGTCTGACTTATTTAGATGATAATCTCCGGGTCCATCCATGTTGCTGCAAATGACATTATTTTATTCTTTTTAATGGCTGAGTAATATTCCATTGTATATACATACCACATCTTATTTACTCATTCATATGTTGATGGACATTTAGGTTGCTTCCATGTCTTGACTATTGTAAACAGTGCTGCAATGAACATTGGGGTGCATGCATCCTCTCAAACCATATTTTTCTCTGGATATATGCCCAGGAGTGGGATTGCTGGATCATATGGTAGCCCTATTTTTAGTTTCTTAAGGAACCTCCATACTGTTCTCCATAATGGCTGCATCAATTTACATTCCCACCAACAGTGTAGGAGGGTTGCGTTTTCTCTACACCCTCTCCAGCATTTATTGTTTATAACCTTTTTGATGATGGCCATTCTGACTGGTGTGAGGTGATATCTCATTGTAGTTTTGATTTGAATTTCTCTAATAATTTGCGATGTTGAGCATTTTTTCATATGCCTCTTGGCCACCTGTACGTCTACTTTGGAGAAACATCTGTTTAGGTTTTCTGCCCATTTTTTGATTGGGTTGTTTGTTTTTTTGATATTGAGCTGCATAAGCTGTTTGTAAATTTTGGAGATTAATCCTTTGTCAGTTGCATCATTTGCAAATATTTTCTCCCATTCTATGGGTTGTCTTTTCATTTTGTTTATGGCTTCCTTTGCCGTGCAAAAGCTTTTGAGTTTAATTAGGTCCCATTTGGGTTTTTTTTGTTTTTATTTCCAAATAGGGCCTAATTTTCAAAGCCAAAGCTGAGACTGTAAAAATTTTTACACCGTATTCAAAGAGCTTTATGGAATAAAAGAGAAGAGAATTGAATTTTATTAAACAGCTATACATCTAACAGTTTTTAGTGTTTGCACAGTATATGATTATATTAAGATAAATACCATCATCAAATATCTTTCAGCACTAGTGTTTTGGGGGCACTCACTGATGGACAAATTCAAATGAATTTAGTGTGTAGTTTCTGATTTTCTGACAAGTGAATTTACATTCTTCATAGAAAGTGAATCTTTTTTTTTTAATAGATGAATCTTTTCTGAAGTTCTCAAAACTGTAATTGACCCTTATATGCTGTCTGCTTATGATTTTTAGGTCTTGTTCAGATAGATAAATTAAATACTTAGCTAATATAATTATAGCATTCAGGAAAAACTTTTTAAAAATCTGTTTATTTCCAGAAATTTCCTTCTTCTAACATTTTTAATAATAGTTTGATTTTAAAAAATAATAATAGTTTGATAAATGTTATGTAAATATTCAGCATTTTTTTAATTAGGGAATTGCCATAGCACAAACAGGACCTCAGAACATTAAAATCTGTTTCTTTTTTTCAGACCTACTAAATTTTTTGGTAATTCCTCTCCAAATAGTGGTTTAACTCAGAAATTTGTGAATTTAATATCTGAAACCAAATTATTTTTAAAAAGAAGACAAAAATATAAAAAAAATATTTTAAAAAAGGAAGGGTTAGCATATAAAATAATCTAAAATGTGTAGCTTATAGTATATTTTTTATTACTTTGTCAAAGAATTAATTAAGCCTTTAACTTTGTTTTAAGAAAAACACTAGTATACCAATTGTGACTCTGGGTAAATTTTTTGAGAAGTAAGTTGTGAAACACCATTTTATCTCATTGTTTTTCTTTTAATAATCAAGCAAATAAGTAAAGAAATAAAAAACCTATAGCAGTTGTTTTCATGCATTATCATTGTAGTACATTTTATCATTTTTGTATGTTTTTATTAAGCTAACAAAGCAAATAAGTGGGAATCTTCTACACTAAAATAAAATTACCTTGCTTAATTAGAGAAACGAGTCACATTCAAACATTTCTAAATTTTATTTACAAGTAATTGGTACCATTTTGAAATTTTAATCACAATGTAAGACGTTTTCCCTTTCTGATGATCTCAGTTTGTTGCTTTTAACCCTTCAGATGTTAAGTCTGGATTTCACAAGTCATTTACAGTTACTCTGGAGATTCATGGATTCAACTCCTCTAATATTACCCAAGCCCATTTTTAGATATAACTTAAGTTCTCCAACACCTTCCCAGGGAGCTATTATGTTCTCAAGTAGAAAGATCACTCCAGTCACAACCAAACTCATCAGAACCATAGGAGGAACACAACTTAAGTCTAAATGAGACACCCAGCACCAACCACAATCTTACACAACATTGTAGTATAGAATTTTCTGCCTGTGATAGGGCTATGGATAGATCACTACTGGAGCACAAAAGAAGGCTGTCTTTGCTATTTTATAACGAACCATATAATATTCTAATTTATGTTTGTTATTCATCTCTGTCCCCAGATAGATATTTGTCTGTTCTGTTTGCTGTATCCAAACACCCAAACAGTGCCTAGCACAATATTGGCACTCAATAAATGTGGTTAGGTAAATGAAAGAATGGTGTCCCTAATAGGAAGTTAATAGATATGCATAAAACTGAAAAATCAAGAAGTAGCAACACAAGAAACATATTGAGAAACTTGGAAGTAAATATCAAAATAGTGAGCTAAAGGGAAAAAAATGGTTATCTCTGGGGAAGAGAGCAGGATTGCTGATTTTTATTGTTGTTGTTGTTACTAACCTGTAAAACTATATATAACTTTGAAACATATGTAATTAAAAATTAAAAATAGAGGGAAATTTTTGAGTTACGTACTAGAAATTATAAGGTCAAGATAATGACAGAAAAGATAGAGAGAGTGCTATGGATGGTTGTGAGAAATACCTGAGAGGTGAAAATGAATAGAATTTGGTGACTGGACATAAAAGACAAGGAAAGGATGAGCTTAGAATCTTTCCTGGACTTCTGATTTAGGCAGCTGGGTGGATAGCAATCCCTTAACAGAGAAAGAAAATGGATGGGCAAGTTTGGGGTGGAAAGATGATAGATTCTGTTTCAGACATGGGAGGACTGAGTTCCCTGTGTAACAGTCAAGCTGTTTAGTACACAATTTGATATATAGGTCTAAAGCTTATGAGAAGTCTGGTCTGGAAACAGGAGATGATATAATAATAGGTGGAAGCTGAAGCCAGGAGTGTCCCATAAAGATAATGTATATAGTGAAATAAAATGGGTCCAGGACAGAATCCTAGATAAACATTGACATTTAAGAGGAACCCATAAGAGAGATTAGAAAGGGATAGCAGGAGACAGGAGGAAAATCATGAGAGAGGTGCCCCACAAGTAGGGCTTCAATGGATTGAGTCAGTTGTGTCAGCCGTTCTCAGGGCGGTCCAGTAAGAAGAACTGAAGAGTTTCCATTACACTTGACAATTAGCTTTGCATTCATAATCTTAGAAAAGGTTCAGTAGAATAGGTGCACAGGTGATGAAAGGTGGGTTATAATGGGACAAAGCCTGAGGAGCAGGTGAAAATGGATACAAGGAATATAACCTCCTCTTTGAAGAATATTGGCTAAGAAAAGATTAGGGGTGGGGAGTGCAGTTTCCTGTAAATTAAAGAAGTTTTGTTTTGTTTTGGCTTTGGCTGCACTGGGTCTTCATTGCTGCACACGGGCTTTCTCTAGTTGCAGCAAGTGGGGTCTACTCTTCATTGTGGTGTGCGGGCTGCTCATTGCAGTGGCTTTTCTTGTTGCACAGCATGGCCTCTAGGCACATGGGCTTCAGTAGTTACAGCACACGGGCTCAGTAGTTGTGGCATGCAGGCCCTAGTGCACGCGGGCTTCAGTAGTTGTGGCACATGGGCTCAGTAGTTGTGGCACATGGGCTCTAGAGCACAGGCTCAGCAGTTGTGGCACACGGGCTCAGTTGCTCCATGGGATGTGGGATCTTCACAGACCAGGGATCGACCCGTGTCCCCCTGCCTTGGCAGGCGGATTCTTAACCACTGCACCACCCAGGAAATCCCTAAGGAAGTATTTTGTTGTTTGGGGGTTTTTTAAAATAGAGATTTAGGGATATTTATAAATATAATATTAAGGAGAATGAGCTAGTTGTAGAGGATTTGTGAGAAAGAATGAATCGTGGAAGTGAGGAGAGACATACCTAAAAGTTACAGCAATATTGGTTTTAAACAGGAGAATACCTTCCTAAGACAGAGATGAAGGTAACTGGGAAGAACAGTATATACGTAGGTATGTGGGGCTGGGAGCAAGAGAGCTGCATATCTGAAAACCTCTTTCTCTGAAAAGTAGTTGAAAAGGATGGGGAAGGAGATGGTAGGATAAAGCTTGAAGAGGGTGGCAAGGGTTTGAAATGACTACTGCATGGAAGCTTAGGCTACTCAGCATGAATAAGTAGAATCAAAGAGCAGGGGCTTCCCTGGTGGCGCAGTGGTTGAGAGTCCGCCTACCGATGCAGAGGATACGGGTTCGTGCCCCGGTCTGGGAAGATCCCACGTGCCGCGGAGCGGCTGGGCCCGTGAGCCATGGCCGCTAAGCCTGCGCGTCCGGAGCCTGTGCTCCGTAACGGGAGAGGCCACAACAGTGAGAGGCCCGCATACCGCAAAAAAAAAAAAAAAAAGAGCAATGTGGGAGGTCTAACTGAGCATGTTATTAAGTACTTACTATGTGTCAGACCCTGTGCTGTGTACTGCAGTTAAACCAGGTAACTTTATTATCTTTATTTTACAGAAGTTAAATAATTTTCCTATAGTCACACAGATAAAAGTTGGTTAGAGCTGAGACTCAAACCTAGTTGTGTCTGACCCAAGCACTTGCTCTTAACCACTTAAAAAATAATAATAAATTATATTTATCAGGCTTCATTTTAAAATAACCATTTCAGAATTTCATAATCACACTCAAAGGACAGATTTGCATACTGAGGACATTCTAAAACTTTTCTATTGAAGTATAGTTGATTTACAATATTAAAACTTTTTTTGAGCCTTATATTTTTAAACAAAGTAAAGTACCTACTTTACTTTTCTTTTAATAATGGATAACAAGCTACTTAAGAAAAAGGAAATATTCCCCATTCTTACCTCCTTTCATCAAATAAGTCACAATCTATATTACTAGTATGTTTCCTGGAAGGAATAGCAAAAAGATATTTCTCTTAAATGCATGGCAAATGCAAAATAAAATAGTGCAATCTAAAATATTAGGTAATTAGTTGAACTTAGAGTGACGGAGTAATCAGAGGGATGAAATTAATTTAAGTAGGACTTTCTAGAAGGGATGAGTTTTTGAGCCATGGATTGAAAAAAAGGTAAACACAAATTGACCCCTGCTGTGGCTGGAAGTAATGATGCTTTGGGAAAATATGCAGATCCAAGTAAAAGTCAAATAAGCAAAGTAAATTTACAAATCCAGCCTCATTTTAATGAACTGTAATGGAGTTAATTTTATTCCTTTACATGAAAATGTAGTGTACACTTCTCTCAGCAGAACAGGAAGACCAAAAAATGAAAAATAAAAAACAGTAAGGATGATTTGAATTACATGATTAATAAATTTGACCTAATTAAGAGAAATTTATAGTTTTAAAAATCATATAGGGCTTCCCTGGTGGTGCAGTGGTTGAGAGTCCGCCTGCCGATGCAGGGGACATGGGTTTGTGCCCCGGTCCAGGAGGATCCCACATGCCGCAGAGCGGCTGGGCCCGTGAGCCATGCCTGCTGAGCCTGCGCGTCTGGAGCCTGTGCTCTGCAATGGGAGAGGCCACAGCAGTGAGAGGCCCATGTACCGCAAAAAAAAAAAAAAGAAAAGAAAAGAAAAAATCATATATTAGACAAGAAAGACTGAAAACCAGTGATACAAATTTTCCTTTCATGGAGCAAAAAAAAAAAAAAAAAAAAAAAAAAAAAACCGAAAAGAAAGTAGAAGAAAATCTTCCTAAAAAAACTAAGCACAGAAATCAATGAACTAGAAAACAAATGTATAATAAAATTATTGAAATCAAAAAAGCTGATTCTTTAAAAAGATTAACAAAATTGATGAATCTCTAGAAAGAGATCCAGAAGAAGAGAAGAGAAAACATAAATTTACTAATATCAGGAATTAAAAAGGGGACATTACTACAAATCCTACAAGCATTAAAAAGATAGCGAAGGATATTATAAGCAACTTTATGCCAGTAAATTTGAAATTTTAGTTGAATTAGACACTTTCCTAGAAAAAATAGAGTGCACTAAAACTGACATAAGGGGACTTCCCTGGTGGCGCAGTAGTTAAGAATCCGCCTGCCAATGCAGGAGACACGGGTTCGAGCCCTGGTCCGGGAAGATCCCACATGCCACGGAGCAACTAAGCCCGTGCGCCACAACTACTGAGCCTGCACTGTAGAGCCTGTGAGCCCCAACTACTGAGCCTGCGTGCCACAACTACTGAGGCCTGCACACCTAGAGCCCATGCTCCACAACAAGAGAAGCCACCACAATGAGAAACCCACGCACCACAACAAAGAGTAGCCCCTGCTCACAGCAACTAGAGAAAGCCCGTGCACAGCAATGAAGACCCAATGCAGCCAAAATATAAATAAATAAAATAATAAAATTTTTTAAAAACTGACATGAGAAATAGCATTTATGAATAACCCACAACTAACATCATACTCAATGGTGAAAAACTGAAAGCTTTCCCCCTAAGATCAGGAACAAGACAAAGATGCCCATTTTCTGGGCAGAAGACCTAAATAGACATTTCTTCAAAGAAAACATACAGATGGCCAAGAGGCACATGAAAAGATGCTCAACATCACTAATTATTAGAGAAATGCAAATCAAAGCCACAATGAGATATCACCTCACACCAGTCAGAATGGCCATCATCAAAAAGTCTATAAACAATAAATGCTGGAGAGGGTGTGGAGAAAAGGCAACCCTCCTATACTGTTGGTGGGAATGTAAATTCGTACGGCCATTGTGGAGAATAGCATGGAGGTTCCTTAAGAAACTAAAAATAGAGCCACCATAAGATCCAGCAATCCCACTCCTGGGCATATATCCAAAGAAAAACATGGTTTAAAAGGATACATGCACCCCAATGTTCATCGCAGCACTGTTTACAATAGTCAAGACATGGAAGCAACCTAAGTGTCCATCAAGAGATGAATGAATAAGATGTGGTACATATATATAATGGAATATTACTCAGCCATTAAAAAGAATAAAATAATGCCATTTGCAGCAACATAGATGAACCTGGAGATTATCATACTAAGTGAAGTAAGTCAGACAGAGAAAGACAAATATCATATGATATCACTTGTATGAAGAATCTAATAAAAAGATGCAAATGGGGCTTCCCTGGTGGCGCGGTGGTTGAGGGTCCGCCTGCCGATGCAGGGGACGCAGGTTCGTGCCCCGGTCTGGGAAGATCCCACATACCGTGGAGCGGCTGGGCCCGTGAGCCATGGCCGCTGAGCCTGTGCGTCCTGAGCCTGTGCTCCGCGGCGGGAGAGGCCACAACAGTGGGGGGCCCATGTACCGCAAAAAAAAAAAAAAAAAAAAAAGATGCAAATGAACAAAAGAGAAACGTATTCACAGACTTAGAGCAGCAGTCCCCAATCGTTTTGGCACCAGGGACCAGTTTTGAGGAAGACAATTTTTCCCCGGAAGGTGGAGGGAGCAGGGGTGGGGGATGGTTCAGGCGGTAATGCGAGCAATGGGGAGTGGCAGATGAAGCTTTACTCTCTCGCCTGCCACTCACCTGCTGTGCGGCCCGGTTCCTAACAGGCTGGGGGTTGGGGACTCCTGACTTAGAGAACCAATTTACGGTTAACAGGGAGGAAGGATGGCGGGGAGGGATAGAATGGGAGTATGGGATTGACACGTACACACTGGTATGTTTAAAATAGATAGCCAACAAGGACCTACTGTATAGCACAGAGAACTCCGCTCAATACTCTTTAATAACAAAGAAAATGTTAGTAATGTGGCAAATAGTCAGTAGAAAATAAGCAGGATAATGGTTGGAAAGACGAAGGGGTAGAAAATGTAACAAACATTTGGGACATAGTAAAATGGCCTAAACCACATTTAAATTGAGTCCAAAAAAGAAATGTTGAGAGAGAATATGGAAGAAGCAGTAGATGAAAATTTCCCTCACAAGTTAAGGGTTCAAGAAGTACAGCAAACCACAAAAAATGGGGTTGGTTTGGGGGGGGGGTTGTTTTTTGTAAAATGGCTGACAACCCATGACTAAGATAAAATGTTACACACACACACACACACACAGAAGTGAATTTCTTTAAATATCTAAAATATTTGAAAACTTATGTCTACACAAAAACCAACACACAGATGTTTTAGAAAGAAGCTTTACTCATAAATGCCAAAACTTGGTATCAACCGAGATATCCTTCAGTGAGTAAATGAATAAATGAATTGTAGTCCATCCAGATAACAGAATATTATTCAGCACTGAAAGTAAATGCGCTATCAAGCCATGAAAGGACATGGAGGAATCTTAAATGCATATTTCTAAGTGAAAGAAGACAATTTGAAAAGGCTACATGCTATGTGACTCTCACTATATGACATTCTGGAAAAGGCAAAACTATGGAGAAAGTTAAAAGGTCAGCGGTTGCCAGGATCTACAGGAGAGGGAGGGATGAACAGGTAGAACACAAAGAATGTGTAGGGCGATGAAACTATTCTGTATGTTACTATAATGGTGGATACATGTCATTGTATACTAAAAAAAAAAGAAAAGCAAAACTGATTTCTCAAAAGAAACAGTGAAAAAAATAAAAGAATTGATATTGGTTTTAAAAAGATGCCCACTTTCACCATTACCATGCAACATTGTACTAGAAGTTTTAGCCAGAGCGTTTACACAAGAAAAAGAAATAGAGGGCATCCAATTGGAAAGAAAGTAAAACTATCTCTTTTTGAAGACGACATGATTCTATATATAGACAATCCCATAGAATACACACACACACACATAAATCTAGAACTACTAAACAAGTTAAGCAAACTTTGAGAATACAGAAGCAGCACAAAAAAACCAGTTGTATTTCTGTACACCAACAAGGAACAATCTGAAAAGGAAATAAATGAAACATTTACAATAGCATCCAAAAGAATGAAATTCCTAGGAGTAAATTTAACCAAGGAGGTGAAAGACTTGTACACTGAAAACTACAAAATATTGCTGAAATAAATTAAAGAAGACCTAAATAAATGGAAAGATTTCATTGATTGGAAGCCTTAAGATGTTAAGATGGCAGTACTCCTCAAAGCAATCTACAGATTCAATGCAAAGCCTATCAAAATTCTAATAACCTTTGATACAGAAATGGAAAAACTGATCCTCAATTCATTTAGAACTGCAGGGAGCCCCAAATAGCCAAAACAACACTGAAAAAGAAAAAAAGGCAGGAAGACTTGCACTTCCCAATTTCAGAACTTCCTTTAAGCTACAGTAATCAAAATATGTGGTACTGGCATAAGAATGGACATATAAATCAATAAAATAGAATTGAGAGTCCAGAAATAAACCCAAACATCTATGGTGAATTGATTTTTTTTGGCTTTTGTGGCTCTCCATATAGGTTTTTTTAAATTTTATTGAAGTATAGTTGATTTACAGTGTTGTGTTAATTTCTGCTGTACAGCAAAGTGACTCAATTATACATGTATATATTCTTTTCCATTATGGTTTATCACAGGATATTGAATATAGTTCCCTGTGCTATACAGTAGGACCTTGTTGTTTATCCATACTGTATATAATAGTTGGCATCTGCTAATCCCAAACTCCCAATACTTCCCTCCCCCACCCCACTCCCTTGGCAACATTTCTTCTCTCTATGAGTCTTTCTCTGTTTTGTAGATAAATTCATTTGTGTTGTATTTTGGATTACACATGTAAGTGATATATGGTATTTGTCTTTCTCTTTCTGACTTACTTCACTTAGTATGATAATCTCTCGGTCCATCCATGTTGCTGCAAATGGCATTATTTCATTCTTTTTTATAGCTGAGTAATATTCCATTGTATATATGTACCACATCTTTATCTGTTCACCTGTCGATGGACATTGAGCTTGTTTCCACGTCTTGGCTATTGTAAATAGTTCTGCTATGAACATAGGGATGCATGTATCTTTTCGAATTATCGTTTAGTCTGGGTGTATGCCCAGAAGTGGGATTGCTGGATCATATGGTAGCTCTAATTTTAGTTTTTTGAGGAATCTCCATACTGTTCTCCATAGTGGCTGCACCAATTTACATTGCCACCAACAGTGTAGGAGGGTTCCCTTTTCTCCACACCCTCTCCACCATTTATTGTTTGCAGACTTTATGCAGATGGCCATTCTGACCAGTGTAAGGTGGTACCTCATCATAGTTTTGATTTGCATTTCTCTAATAATTAGCGATGATGAGCATCTTTTCATGTGCCTATTGGCCATCTGTATGTCTTCTTTGGAGAAATGTCTGTTTAGGTCTTCTGCCCATTTTTCAGTTGGGTTGTTTGGTTTTTTGTTATATGAGCTGTTTGTAAATTTTGGAAATTAAGCCCTTTTTGGTCGCATCATTTGCAAATATTTTCTCCCAGTCCGTAGGTTGTCTTTTCATTTTGTTCATGGTTTCCTTTGCTGTGCAAAAGCTTATAAGCTTGATTAGGTCCCATTTGTTTATTTTTGCTTTTATTTCTATTGCCTTGAGAGACTCACCTAAGAAAACATTGATATGATTTATGTCAGAGAATGTTTTGCCTATGTCCTCTTCTAGGAGTTTTATGGTATCTTGTCTTATATTTAGTCTTTAAGCCATTTTGAGTTTATTTTTGAGTATGGTGTGAGGGTGTGTTCTAAACCTCATTGATTTACATGCGGCTGTCCAACTTTCCCAACACCACTTGCTGAAGATACTGTCTTTTCCCCATTGTATAGTCTTGCCTCCTTTGAGGAACATTAATTGTCCATAGGTGTATGGGTTTATTTCTGGGCTTTCTATTCTGTTCCATTGATTTGTATGTCTGTTGGCATGAGAGTACCACGCTGTTTTGATTACTGTAGCTTTGTAGTGTTATCTGAAGTCTGGGAGGCTTATGCCTCCAGTTTTATTCTTTTTACTCAGGATTGCTTTACAATTCTGGCTCTTTTATGGTTCCATATAAATTTTAGGATTATCTGTTCTATTTCTGTAAAAAAAATGTCATGGGTAATTTGATAGGGATCACATTAAATTTGTAGATTACTTTGGGTAGTACGGTATGGCCAGTTGTTTTTCACAAGGGTGCCAGGCCCATTCAGTGGCAAAAGAATAAATGGTGGACAAATGGTGGACCAACTGAATAATACACGCAAAAGAATAAAATTGAACCCCTGCCTCATTTCCCATATAAAAATTAACTCAAAAAATAGATCAGCAGGACTTCTCTGGTGGCACAGTGGTTAAGAATCCACCTGCCAATGCAGGGGACACGGGTTTGAGCCCTGGTCCAGGAAGACCCCACATGCCGCAGAGCAACTAAGTCCACGTGCCACAACTACTGACCCTGCACTCTAGAGTCCATGCGCCACAACTACTGAGCCTGGGTGCCACAGCTACTGAAGCCCACGTGCCTAGAGTCTGTGCCCCACAACAAGAGAAGCCACCACAATGAGAAACCCATGCACTACAATGAAGAGTAGCCCCCGCTCGCCACAACTAGAAAAAAGCCCACACGCAGCAATGAAGACCCAACGCAGCCAAAAATAAATTTAAAAAAAAAATTTTTTTTAAATAGATCAGCGACCTAAACATGAGCTAAAACTATAAAACTCTTGGGAGAAAACAGGTAAATCTTCATGACCTCAGATTGACAATGGAGTCTTAGATTTGACACCAAAAGCACAAACAACAAAAGAAATAGATAAATTGGACTTATAAAAATTAATAATATTTGTGCATCAAAGAGCATTATCAAGAAAGTGAAAAAAAACAGCCTACAGAATGGGAGAGAAATATTTACAAATCATATATCTGATAAGGGTTTAATATCCAGGATATATATTTTTAAAAACTCTTACAACTCAACAGCAAAAAGACAACTGAATTTGGGACTTCCCTAGTGGTCCAGTGGTTAAGATTCCACCTTCCAATGCAGGGGACGTGGGTTCAATCCCTGGTCAGGGAACTAAGACCCCACATGCCATAGGGCAACTAAGCCCATGCACTGCTACTACTGAGCATGTGGGCTACAACTAGAGAGCTCACATGCCACAACTACAGAGCCCACATGCTCTGGACCCCGCACACCACAACTACAGAGACCACACACTCTGGAACCCAAGCTCCACAACAACTGAGCCCACGCACCACAACTAGAGAGAAGCCTGCATGCCACAGCAGAGGATCCTGCATGCTGTAACTAAGACCCAACGCAGCCAAAAATAAAATAAATAAATAAATATTGGGACTTCCCTGGTGGTGTAGTAGTTAAGAATCTGCCTGCCAATGCAGGGGACACGGGTTTGAGCCCTGGTCCAGGAAGATCCCACATGCCACAGAGCAACTAAGCCTGTGCACCACAACTACTGAGCCTGCACTGTAGAGCCCATGAGTCACAACTACTGAGCCCTCATGCCACAACTACTGAAGCCCGCATGCCTAGAGCCTATGCTCTGCAACAAGAGAAGCCACCACAATGAGAAGCCCGTGCACCACAATGAAGAGTAGCCCCGACTTGCTGCAACTAGAGAAAGCCCACGCACAGCAACGAAGACCCAATGCAGCCATAAATAATTAAATAAATAAATAAATATTAAAACAAAAGAAAAGACAACTGAATTTAAAAATAGGTAAAGGGCTTAAGTAGCCATTTCTCCAAGGAAGATATACAGACGGCCAACAAGCACATGAAAAGATGTTCAACAGCATTGGTCATTAAGGAAATGCACATTAAAACCACAATAGGGCTTCCCTGGTGGCGCAGTGGTTGAGAGTCCGCCTGCCGATGCAGGGGACACAGGTTCGTGCCCCAGTCTGGGAAGATCCCACATGCCGCAGAGCGGCTGGGTCCATGAGCCATGGCCGCTGAGCCTGTGCGTCCGGAGCCTGTGCTCTGCAACGGGAAAGGCCACAACAGTGAGAGGCCCGCGTACGGCAAAAAATAAATAAATAAATAAATAAAATGTCACAACTAGTAGGATGCTGTAGTCAAAAATATGGAAAATTATGTGTTGACAAGGATGTGGAGAAATAGAAACCTTCATACATTGCTGGTGGGAATGTAAAATGGTGCAGGAACTGTGGAAAAGAGTTCATCAGTTCCTTGAAAGTTAAACATAGAATTACCATATGACCCAGAAATTTCACTCCTAGGTGTATACCCAAGACAAATGAAGAGATATGTCCACAAGGAAATTTGTACAGAATGTGTATATCATTATTCATAATAGCCAGAAGGTATAAACAACCCAAATGCTCATTAATAGACAAATGGATAATCAAATTGTGGCATATACATATAGTGAAATATTATTCAGCCATAAAAAGGAGTGAAGTACTGATACATGCTACAAATAGGCAGAGCCTCGAAAACATTCCACTAAATGAAAAGCCAGACACAAAAGGGTCACATATTGTATGATATATTTTATGTAATGTATCCATAATAGGCAAATCCATAGAGACAGAAAGCAGATTAGAGATTACCAGGGAACGGGGGAATGGGGACCAATTACTTAATGAGTACCAGATTCTTTTTGATGAAAAAGTTTTGAAACTAGAGTGAACTAGTGGTTGCAAAACATTGTGACTACACTAAGTACCACTGAATTATACACTTTAAGATGGTTAATTGTATGTTATGTGAATACACGTAAAAGAATAATAACATTTTTAACTGAGTCAAGAAGAAATAGAAAATATTAATAATTATATATGTAATAATAAAAGCATTTCCACAAAGAAACTGCAAGTCAGGTAACTTCACCAGTGAATTTCTCCAAACATTTAAGGAAGAAATACCACTCTTATATGACTTTTCCAGAGAATAGAAGAGATACTTTGATGAGGCCAGATAATTTTGATTCCAAAGCCTGACAAGGGCATTACAAGAATGGAAATTATAGACTTATCTTTCTCATGAACAAAATATTAGTAAATAAAATTCAAGGATGTACAAAAAGGTGGTACACCACAACCAAGTAGAGTTTTGTTCCAGAAATGAAGATTGTTTTAACATTTGAAAATCAATCAATACAGTATACCACATTAACAGTAAAGAGGAAAAAATGTGATGGGAAAAAAAGCACTTGACAAAAGTTAATACCTATTCATGATTTTTTTAAGTCTAAACTAGGATACAAGGGAACTTTATTTGAATCAAGGGTTATCTACAAAAAATCTAGAGAAAACATCATATTTAGTAGTAACATATTAATAAGGACATTCACTGCCATCACTTTCATTTAATATTGGTACTGGAGGTCCTAGCCAGTGCAGGAAAAAAAAAGAAGTGAAATAAAGAATAAAGAGTGAAATATGTGAAGATTAAATAGGCAGAGTTTAAACTGTAATTATTTGCAGACAAAATAATTGTGTATTTTAAAAATCCAAAAGATTCTGCAGATAAGATGTTTAGAATTAATAAGTGAACTTAGCAAGTCACTAGATACAGGATCAATATTCAAAAATTGAATTTTTTCTATGTAGTAGCAACAAAGAATTAGAACATAAAAAAATTTTAAATACCATTTATAGTAGATCAAAAATTACCAAATACCTAGGAATAAATTTAATGAAGGATACATGTGTTCTATGTAGAAATGCATACAGAGAAAGAAGATCTAATAAATAGAATATGCTATATTCATAGGTTGGAAACTCAATCTTGCAAAGATGTCAGTTCTTCCCCCAATTGATCTATAAATTAAACACAGTCTCAGTCAAAATCCCAACAGATTTTTTTGTGGAAATTGATAAGCTCGTGAAATCTATACGGAAATGCAAAGGACCACAAATAGCCAAAGTAGTTAAGAACAAAGTTTGAGGACCCAAGACTTTTTACAAAACCCCAGTACTTAAAACAGAGTGCTACTCACCTAGCACCCAGATCTTGGTTTCTAAATATTATTCTCCAATAAAAGGAACCAAGGCTCTTTGAAAGAAGTGGTTAATTCCACAACTGGAGCATGGAAAATACAAGATGAACTTGTAACATCTTTTGGTGCCAGGGAGCTAGGAAATGCATGGGAAAGGATGAGGGTGTGTTGAAAGGACATAAGAATCAACCTGAAAGAGGGCCTAAAAGCCTAAATCAATTTGAGCAACAAAATAAATAATGATCATATTAAATTATAACCCATAGACTAACATAAATGAGTCCATGCTGATATAAATAAATGAAGGAGAAGGGGCATCTCTTCCTTATAGAAGAATCCCAGTTAATGTACAAGGAATTAGGGAACTACAAAACCACCACCAGGCAAACACTGCAGAAATGTTGCAAGCAAGATGGATGCTAAAATCAGTGGGCAAAAGCTTGAGAAAAAAATAGGATATTTTCATAGTTTCAATGTGTCTCCCCCAAGATATTGATCAGTTGCAAAGGGGAAAATAGTAACTTTACAGTGGAGAGACCCAGTAGACATTGCCATAACCAAGTGATCATGGTTGATATGTCAAAATCCTGAAAAACAAGGAAAAACTAAGGAACTGTCACAGATTTGAAGAAACTAAGGAGACACAACTAGATGCAAGCTGGGGTCCTGGATTGGATCACAAGATAGGAAAAGAACATTAGTGAAAAAACTGGTGAAATTCAAATAAAGTCTGTTTGGTGAATACTATATGAGTATTAATATCAAAACATTAGTATTAATTTCCTGCTTTTGATCATTGTTCTATGGTTATGTAAGATGTGAATGTTGGAAAACTGGGGAGAGAAGTATATATGAACTCTGATATTTTTTGCAACTTTCCTATAAGATTATTTCAAAATAAAAGTTTTTTTGGTTTTTTTTTAAAACTGGCATGGTATTGACACAAGATGCATTGGTTTCCCAGGGTTGCTGTAACAAAGTACAAGCTGGATGGCTTAAAACAACAGAAATTTATCAATCTCTCACAGTTCTGGAAGCTAGAAGTTCAAAATTAAGGTGTTGGCAGGGCCATGCTGCCTCTGAAGGCTATCTAGGGGAGGATCCTTCCTTGCCTCTTCTTAGTTCCTGGTGGTTGTCAGCAATCCTTGATATTTTTTGGCTTGTAGCTGCATCACTTCAGTCTCTGCCTCTGTCTTCACCTGGCCTTCTTCCCTGTGTCTCTGTATATCCTCTCCTCTTCTTCTAAGGACAACAGTCATATTGGATTTATGGTCGACCCTAATCCTAATGTGACCTAATTTTAACTAATAAATAGTCTGCAAAGATGCTATTTCCAAACAAGGTTACATTCTGAGGTAGCAGTTTGACATTAATTTTGAGGGGACATGATTCAACCCAGTACACAAGGATGGGCAGATAAACCAGTGGGATAAAACAGAAACTCTAGAAAACAGAACCACATACTGGTCTCACTTACAGCAGATGTGCCATTGCAACACAGTGGGGAACGAAGTGTCTCTTCAATAAAGGAGTCAAATGAAAATCTGCATGTGGATAAAAAGAACTTTGACTTCTACCTCACATCATACATAAAGACTAATTTCAGATGGATCATAGACCTCAATGTGATAGGTAAAGTAACAAATTATTTTCACGATACACACAAGAGATTATCTTCATTATCTGGGGGTTGGCAAAGATTTCTTTAACTGGACACAAATTAAATTAAAAAGCTTTAAATTAAAAGCTTTTGTTCATCAAAAGATAACATTAAGAGAATGAAAAGGCAAGCCATAGAGTATTGCAGTACCCAACAGAGGACTTGCATCTAAAATATTTAAAGAGCTCCTACAAATCAGTAAGAAAAATATAGTCAACTCATTTTCTTAAATGGACAAAAGACTTGAACAGGCATTTCGTAAAAAATATCCAAATGGGCAATAAGCATATGAAAGGGTCCTAAACATCATTTGGGAAATGCAAAATTAAAACCAAAATAAGATACCACTGAACACCCACAAGACTGGCTAAAAATTTTTAGACTGACCCTACCAAACTGTGGCAAAGATGTGGAACAACTAGAACTTTCATGCACTACCCATAGGAGTAAAATTGGTACAAGCACTTTGGACCAGCAATTCTACTCCTAGATACACACTCAACAGAAATGAGTCTATATGTCCACTAAAAGACATGTAGAAGAATTTGTGTAGCAGCTTGATCCATAATTGCCCCAAATTGGAAGTAACCTAAATATTTGTCAACAGTGGAATGGATAGTTTTATATTCATTCATAAAATGGAACACTATATGTCAGTCAAAAATATAATTACTGCAACAACATGGATGAATTTCACAAGTAATTGTCGACTGAAAGAAGCCAACACAGGAGAGTATATACCAGATGATCCATTTATGTGAAGTTCAAAAACAAGCATAGTTAATCTACAGTGATAAAAATTAGGATAGTTTTAGGGGTGAATATTGATTGGGAAGAGTCATTTCAGGGATGCTGGAAATGGGTGATAGTTACAGTGGTGTGTATAATTTTTTTTAATACTTATCTGTATTCTTGAGGCTTTTGCACATTATTAGATGTATATTATATTGATACTTCAATTTTTTAATTAAGAAAAGTGTGGTATATTAAATATTATTGAAATAAGTGGACTATTGTCAATATAAAAAATTGAGCCTTCTTCATTAAAATATTTGAGATTTTGTTTTAATGAGATTTCACTTGAACTTATATATCTGGATAATATTCTATGGTTCAATGGTCACTTTCTCATAACATGGTAACAGATATGTCATTTGAGTATATTCTAGAATAAAGATTCTGGATTTAAACCATAAATGATATAAATTAATACCAAAAATAAGCAGTTTTAAAATTTTTGTCAAATTCTTATACGGAAATCTCAGTATTGCATTTCTCATTTCTGTCTTTTAGGCTAAGACATCAAGCACACAAAGAATTTTATGCCTACAAACAGGTGAGAGAGATTTACTTAAGATTGGCTTTGATCATGTTGTTCACCAAAAAAATGAGACCTCAGGTTTCCAATCATATTTTAAACTGGGACTAGATTTACTTGTGTTCATTTTAGCATTTTGCTTGCCAATTTGCCATACAAAATACTTCAAGCGTTCCTTTTTTTTTTTTTTTTTTTTTTTGGCTGTGTTGGGTCTTCGTTGCTGTACACGGGCTTTCTCTAGTTGCGGCGAGTGGGGGCTACTCTTCGTTGCAGTGCCTGGGCTTATTGCGGTGACTTCTCTTAAGTATTACTTGAAGTTATAGAAAGTTCAAATGATAAAATAATATAACTTAACAGGGAACTTTGGCCAATATTTTGGTAAAGGAAAATGCTGTAGCTTAAAATCCTTAAACTTAGTATTATCCTAATGGAGTTCAGAGATTCCATTAAATGAAATTTTTACCTTCTTCATTAGAAGACATACTAGTTCTTCAGAGGTAACCAGCTGTATTATACTCATCTCATCTCCTCCCCTTTGTACTTTAAATGTTAGTTCACGTCACACCACTGGAAGTCCAGATACTTCAGTCATTGCTATTAACTCCTAGCCCTTTGTACTATCCCTTTGCTGATATGTTCTTTAAGGTAATAAATTTAGCTTTTCTTGAAGGCCAGTAAAATTTGTTTTTTCTTCCATATGTCATCCATTAATATTTTACCACTGATACCAAACAGTGGGCCTAGGTGTTTCTTAATTTTCTTTTGACCCTGAGCATGAAATTATTTTTGTCATCCATAGCAATTTGGGAGGGGGGGAGAGATGGGGGGTGCCAAGCTTCAGTTTATTTGGGTCTTTAATCTTGCTGACACTGATGTTACACACCATGTCGTCATTTTAGGATTACATATCTTTTTGTCCATGTCTCTTTGAAATCTGAGCTCATTGGTGAGTTCCTTAGATGTCCACACTGATGTCCACAGGTAACCATACATGGGTCTCGTGTGGGATTCATATACAGAGATGAATGTCTTAGTTTTCTAAAGGAATGAATCTTTTTGTCTCAATTTTTGTCTCAAATTGTTTTTTGAGGAACCTCCACACTGTTTTCCATAGTGGCTGCACCAACTTACATTCCCACCAACAGCGTAGGAGGGTTCCCTTTTCTCCACACCCTCGCCAGCATTTGTTATCTGTAGACTTTTTAATGATGACCATTCTGACTGGTGGGAGGTGATACCCCATTGTAGTTTTGATTTTCATTCCTCTGATAATTAGTGATGTTGAGCATCTTTTCATGTGCCTGTTGTCCATCTGTATGTCTTCTTTGGAGAACTGTCTACTTAGGTCTGCTGCCCATTTTTCAATTGGGTTGTTTGTTTTTTGTTATTGAGTTGTATGCGCTGTTTGTATATTTTGGAAATTAAGCCCTTGTCAGTGGCATCATTTGCAAATATTTTCTCCCAGTCCTTAAATTGTCTTTTCGTTTTGTTTATGGTTTCCTTTGCTGTGCAGAAGCTTTTAAGCTTGATTAGGTCCTATTTGTTTAGAGATGTTCTTTTTAAATAGTCATCTGCCCTCTTGTCATTTTGCATTCTTTTTAACTGATATCCAGTCACCACAAAGTCAGGTTAGGGACAGCACCTGGATGAGTTTTAAACCCACTTACATAATTCTGCATAGAGCTACAGTTTTCTGAGGATAGTAATGTATAATAATAAGCAAAGCTTCCAAAATTAAGACTGACCTTACTTTTCAGTCTTTTATAAATTACCAGTCTGTCCCATGAGTCAATACTGTGTTTTACCAAATCATGAGGCAAGCAATCCCATTTACTTTCCCCCCATATTAGCACATAACTCCAGACAGGCATGTGTTAATTTCTTCTCCCAAAATTTAATCTATTCTCAAAGAGATTTTAAAATTGCTTTTCAGGAGAATACTGCACCATTGCTCAAGTTAAAAGAATGTTGCTAAAATATTCTATCTCAAACTGTTAAGAGATTCTCTCTAATACTGAACATGAGGTGAAATGAGCTATATACAGAAAAGAAAAATATTTGTAAGAATAATGAGAAACCTTTTAAATTACAGATTTAAATGGGCATAAAAGCATACTTTTTTTGTCTTACAGGTTATATTAAAAGAAAAAGTAAAAGAACTGAATTTACATGAGGTAAGTTGCCTGTAAGTATTTTAATCTGTTCTTGAGTATATTCTAACAGAAGTGGTATGCTGTGGTATGCTTAAACATCTGTATTTTCAGACGCTGAAAAAAATTGGGCTTATTTTGATCAGCTTAATAGAATATTTGAGGGTGAGGTCACATAAAAATCAATTTTGTGAAGACTTATAAGAGTGTAAAATTACTCATTTTTAATAGGGATGGTGCCAGTGTAAGATTTCATAGCAGCAGGGATGCTGCTTGCTGTCCATGCTATACGAGTAGGAGATAGATATAAACAAGTTTTTCTATTCAAGATGAATTTGCACTAATTTCACTCTTGAAAATGTTCCCAGAAGTCCTTTCTTACCAATGGCACAAACAAGGCAGTGATTACTTCATGAAGGTGGGGGTTTGGGGAGGTGAGACAGAGGGATGGAATAGGGAAGAACATATAGGGAGAGACATGAACTCTTGGACTTGTCTAGTAATGAGGTTGCGTGGTTGGGGTGTTCGCTATATTGTTATGCTTTCTAAGCTATATACAGATGTGTGTGTGTATCCTGCTATGCACCTTAAGACACGTAGTCTATAGTAATTCTTGTTTATTTTATTCCTTGTCTTGCCACTGATTTCAAATGCTCAGAGTTTTTATTTTTAATTTTAGGGCCCTTTCTCTTCTACCCTTTCTGAGTTTTTTAATTGGTGTTTAAAGCAAGGACTTGAAAAGCTACACATTGTAGTATCTATGTTTTATATAGCATAACTGTGGTGAAGCTACATTACCAGTCTCTTCAAAGACAGTTAATTTGTGAAATTATTTGAATAATAATTTAAAAATAATGGTTTATATTATTGTTGAACACTTTGAAATCATCTACTGCTCCTTTACTCTTTTTTTTAAATATTTACTTATTTATTTGGTTGCACTGGGTCTTAGTTGCGGCAGGCGGGCTCCTTAGTTGCGGCATGCATGTGAGATCTAGTTCCCTGACCAGGGATCAAACCCAGGCCCCCTGCATTGGGAGCTCAGAGTCTTAACCACTGTGCCACTAGGGAAGTCCCTCCTTTGCTCTTTCTGCATACTTTTTATCAAAGAGTTGATATGGTACAGCATTTCAGAACTAACCTTGGATTAAACTCAAGCATCAAATACTGTTTGATTTAAAAATTTTTCCCAAAACAGTAACAGAAAGTGATCCTCTTCTGTTTGGAGTCTTTTTGATGACCATAAATGAAAAGATCAAATTCTGACATACGTTAACAATACTGAATAACCATGTTTGTCAGGAATAGAAGTCTTCCTTATTGGTTTGACCCATTAGTTTAGAATCTTTATCCTGAATAAGTGAATTGTGTTGCATCATTACGTATCAGAGTTAGTATCCCAACCGCACCCACTAATTCCAGTTTCACTGTGCCTAAGAAAACCTAACCTTGCTCTACAACTTGTTTCCAGAGGCCAGTCATGTACTTTTCGCAGTTTGGTCCTTTTTGGATGCACTTCTTTGTGTTGAAACTATTTTGTCAAACTTCTTTGTATGTGTGCATTCCTGTAGCCTAATTATACAATGATACATAGCTTGTTCCTGTGTAAGCACATGGAATTTCAATATGAATAATGTTATTAGTGAATAATTATAATAGTGGAAAATCAGAGACAAGCTAAATGTCCATCAGTAGTGTAACAAATAAATAAAACATGATACACTGGAAGATTATCCATCAAGAGAGGGAGGGAGGAAGGAAAAGAAGGAAACGTGGTACAGTGATTCATACAGTGAGGTACTATACGGCAGGCAAAATTAAGGAACAAGCTCCATCTATAAACACGTCAACCTAGATAGATCTCTAACGGGATCTTGAAAAAGCAAGTTGCAAAATGATATAAATGTTCATATCATGTATGTAAACTAAGATAAACACATTTTTCATGGATTTATATGCATACTGCATAGTGTTTGAAAAGGATGCATAATGATCACACAGAGGAGGAGAGAAGAGGGAAAAGATTAGGGGAAGTTGGTCAAAAAGGGATGTTAATTTTATATATAATGTTATTAATTTTAAAGAAGGAAAGTAAGTTAATATATTATTTTAAAAATACAGTTGAGGAATTCCCTGGAGGTCCAGTGGTTAGGACTCCGTGCTGTCACTGCCAAGGGCCCAGGTTCAATCCCTGATCAGGGAACTAAGATCCCACAAGCCACGTGGCAAAAAAAATCTAAAAAATACAGTTGAGGGCTTCCCTGGTGGCGCAGTGGTTGAGAGTCTGCCTGCCGATGCAGGGGACACAGTTCGTGCCCCGGTCTGGGAAGATCCCACATGCCACGGAGCGGCTAGGCCCGTGAGCCATGGCCACTGAGCCTGCGCGTCTGGAGCCTGTGCTCCGCAACAGGAGAGACCACAACAGTGAGAGGCCCGCATACAGCAAAAAAAAAAAGTACAGTTGACCCTTGAACGACATGGGTTTGAAATGCACGGGTCCACTTATACGCAGATTTTTTTCAATAGTGAATACTACAGTATTACACGGTCTGTGGTTGTTTGAATCTGTGGATGATCCCACATGCCGTGCGGTGTGGCCAAAAGTTTTATATATATATATATATATATATATATATATATATATATAAATAGATAGATAGATAAATAAATAAATAAATTGCATCTAATGGAGTCTTGGTATCAAGAGAAACAGAAAGGTGCCATGGAAGCTGTGACACACTGGGGCATGCAAGGTCCTGTGTTAAAGAAGTTGTCAGCACTCACCTCTAGCTAATTGTTACCATAGGGGAATATAGGCTATTGCCAACTATTGCCAGATCTGGGGGTTTTTTAAGAGAAGCCTGAGAGCCTTGACATTAGTCTGTGATCTGCTTGTCATTTGCATTTAGTCTTTGATTTGTTCACCACAGTGTCCCCAGCTCTGGTTATGGTGAATGGTTGCTTTCTCCACTTAATTTCTTTTGCACCTTTATCAAAAATCAAATGGCCATATTTTGGTGAGTCTATTTCTGGATTCTCTATTCTGTTCCATTGATTTCTGTGCCTGTGTCCCTTCACCAATACCACAGTTTTGATTACTGTATTTTTATAGCAAGTCTTAAAATCAGGTAATATGATTCCTCCAACTTTATTCTTCTTTTCCAAAACTGTTTTAGCTAGTCTGGTTCCTTTGCTCTTCCATGTAAATTGTAACAGCAGCTTGTCTATCTGTACACACACAAAAACAACAAAAATCCTGCTGGAATCTTGATTAGTATTGCATTAAATATATAAATCAGGGGGAAATTTGGTATCTTTACCATGTTGAGTTTTCTAATATGTAAAAACACATTATGTCTTTATATTTAAAGTGAGTGTTTTTATAGACAGAATATAGTTAGGTCATGTTTTTTAATCCACCCTGCCAACCTGTCTTTTAATTGATGTGTTTAGACCATTTATGTTCAATGCAATTATTGATGTGTTTGAAATTAGGTCTACTCTTTTACTATTTATCTTCTGCTTTTGCCCCCCTTTCTTATTCCTTTGTTTCCTCCTACCTTCTTTTGGGTTATTTGAACATTTTTAGTATTTTATCTATTGTGATTTTATCTTTTTGTATAATTTTCTAGTGGTTACTTAGGGATTACAAAATAAATACCTAGAATCAATTTTTTAGCACTTCATTTGTAATGTGGAAACCTTATCACCATATAGATCCCTTTACTTTTACCCCTTTATACAGTAAGTGTCATATTACACCTATACACATTGAAAATGGCATCAGACAGTGTTACATTTTTTACTTTTAACCATCAGATATATTTTAAAGAATTCAGGAGGGGACGAATAGTTTGTTATATTTATCCAGATATTTACCGTTTCTGTTGCTCTTAATTCCCAATGTTCCAAGTTTCCTTCTTATGTCATTTTCCTTCTATGTGATGAACCTCCTTTAGCAATTCTTTTAGAGCAGATCTGCTGGCTATGAATTGTATTAGTTTGCCTTCATCTGAGAATGTCTTTATTTCACCTTTATTCCTGGGTTATTTCTTTTCCTTCAGCACTTTTAAAATGTTGTGCCACTTCCTTCTGACCTCCATGGTTTCTGATGAGAAATTCATAGTCATTTGAATCATCGATCTCCTATCCATAATGTGTCATTTTTCTCTGGCTGCTTTCAAGATTTTTTTCTATGTCTTTAGTTTTCAGCAATTTGATTATGATACGTCTCAGCATGGATTTCTTTGGATTTTTCCTGTTTGGGGTTTACTCAGCTTCATAAATATGTAGGTTTGTCTTTCGCCAAGCTTGGGAAGTTTTCAAACATTATTTCTTCAAATATTTTTTCTGTACTGTATTTTTTCTATCCTGCCACTCTCCCAGAGAAGGCCTCATCCACCTGCTGTGGCCATGTGGGCCAATCAGAACCCTGAGCCCACATCTACAGTACAGTACAGTGATACAGCCATCCATATAGCTTCTAAATTTGAACATGTTTGGGTCCATCCCCTCTTCTGGCAGGGTGATACTGCCTATACATACAGAAAGGAAAGGAGAACCTGCTCCCTCCTGCATCTCAGCAGCAGGTGGGATCCTAGCTGCACAAGGACCAGGAAAAGTCATCTTTAGGTCAGTTTTCCTGGATCAGGCAGAGAGTGGGTGAGGAGTCATGTGGCAGACATGCTATGGCCCTGCTCTACCCGACTTTCCACAAGAAGAGACTGTAGGAAGGTAACCCCATTGGAGTTGCCCCCCTGTGTAAAATGAAGTTAGGAACATCTTTTCCTTCTCCTCACCTCCCCACAAGCTCATTCCCTTCCCTTTGGTCCAGTGAGGAGGGGGTCTGGTGGTACAAGTTTTGCCACATCCCTTTCTTATGTAGGGTTTATATGAGATATAAACCCTCTCAGTCTTTCTAGGATTACTGATCAATCTTCTTATAAATCACATTACTCAAATTAATTTTAAAATTATAATATGAATACTTAGAGCCCAACTGAGTTTCGTCCCTCAGTTTAAATTGTAAAAATTGTTTTACAAAAACAGTTTAAAAAAAAAAACCCAAAGCATGTATAGGGAGCTGACAGTATAGAGGACCCTAGAGATTGAGTGGGCAAAGTATAGTCCCTCCCTGCCCTCAAGGAGCACTGGTCCCACAGGAAAGAAAGTCATAAGCCAGTAAGGCAAGGACAGTAAAGGGCTGAGCACACGAACACATGAGGGCCATGGAACGGACGTCCCACTGCACTTCAGTTTGGAACAGGAAAGTCAGATCTTTCCTGAGCAGCACAGCCATGTTTAGAGTGCTTTCATAGCTTTTAAAGATTCCAACCTTAAATGACACGTCTGAACTGGGAATGCTGCCTTTGCAAAAGATATGATTATCCTCGTAACCATTCAAGGAAAGGTATATTAGTGTTCACTACCACCATCAAAGAATGATTGTATATTTAAAAGAAAATCATTTTGGCTAAATTCCCTGAGCTGTGGGTCATTTTCATTGTGTGACGTTGTCTTCCCCACATGACTCTCCACTCCCTAGCTTGCATTTTGAGGTAAATTTATAGACTGTGTCAACCCCTTGAAAATTGTCAAGTCCTTCCTTCTTGGTCATTTTAGGGATCATGCACTCTGTGAATATTAGAAAATTAGGCTTCTTTCCAGTATATATGCTATGGTCACTAAAAGCCATTTTTCCCTTGAAATTTGTTTTATTTATGGGTATAATCTCAGTGTAAAGAAAATGGAATCATGTATACAAGGTGGCAAAATTACCAAGATGTCTGTTTCTTCATATAATTTATCTTAGGAGCAAGGGAACTGACACTTTAAAAAATTTAGGTGAGGTAAGTATTATTCCTTATTTTGCTTTTGTAAAAATTGAGGTTTAAGAAAGTTGAGGAAAATGGGCATGTCCTCTAGCTTCTGAGTGTGGAGAAAGAAGGTGACCCTATCTTTCTGAGTCTGGAGCCTTCACATTATGATGCCCCTACTGCACCCACAAACTTGAAGCTTCTGCTGTTCCTCAAGCTGTAAAAAATTACTTTGAAATGCCGTGACCTGGCTTCCTTTTGTTCTCTGCAGATGCCATCAATAACATGTAAAACAAATAAACTCAAGTATCTATAGACTGACCAATCAGTAAATGGATGTCCTAGCCCTGTTTCTGACAGGGCTGATAGGATCTATTCTTTTTTTTTTTTTTTTTTTTTTTGACAAGAAAGTAGTGTTTATTGGTGGGCATGGGTGAGGAGGGGGCAGCACCAAGGCTCTCACAAGTGCAGGGCCCGCCATTTGTCCAGGGGGCCGCGATTAGGGATGTACTTGACCCCACAGCCATCTGGGATGAGCCACTTTTCTGCCACCATGTTTTCAAATTCATCTACATTAAACTTAGTAAATCCCCACTTCTTGGAGATGTGGATCTTCTGGCGGCCAGGGAACTTGAACTTGGCCCTGCGGAGGGCCTCAGCCACATGCTCCTTGTTCTGCAGCTTGGTGCAGATGGACATTATGACCTGGCCAATGTGGACCCTGGCCACTGTACCCTGGGGCTTTCCAAAGGCACCACGCATACCCGTCTGGAGCCTAGATTGGGGACAGCATGCCAATCATTAATGTCCATTGGAAAGGGCTGTCTCCAAGGTCCCTTAGGGCAACCCATACAGGCAACAGGCTGCATACACTACCGAGGAGGCTGCTGTTTGCAGCCATTGCGCACCAGGCCCCCATGTGGAAAAGAGCACAGTTGGCTTAACTGGCTGCAAAGGATCTATTCTTTGACTTCAAAAAATGAAGAGTGATGGGAATGTTTCCTATCCTCATTCTATGAGGCCAGTATTGCCCTAATATCAAGACCAGTCAATGACATCATAAAAAAAGAAAACTCCAAACCAATATTCCTTATGAATATAGTTGTAAAAATCCTCAACAAAATACTAGCATACCAAATTCAGCAGCATATAAAAAGGATTATATATCATAACTAAATGGAATTTATCCCAGGAATACAAGGTTGGTTCAACAAAGGAAAAGGAGTCAATGTAATACCCCCTATTGACAGAATAAAGGAGTAGGGAGAACACATGACTACCTTAATAGATGCAGAAAAAGCATTTGACAAAATTCAACATCTTTTATGATAATACTCAATAAACTAGAAGCAGAAGGGAACTTCTGCAACTTGATAAAGATTTCTATGAAAAACCCACAACTGGGCTTCCCTGGTGGTGTAGTGGTTAAGAATCCGCCTGCCAATGCAGGGGACACGGGTTCAAGCCCTGGTCTGGGAAGATCCCACATGCCGCGGAGCAACTAAGCCCGTGCGCCACAACTACTGAGCCTGCACTCTAGAGCCCCCAAGCCACAACTACTGAGCCCACATGCCACAACTACTGAAGCCTGCGTGCCTAGAGCCTGTGCTCCGCAACAAGAGAAGCCACCACAGTGAGAAGCCCACGCACCGCAATGAAGAGTAGCCCCCACTCACCGCAACTAGAGAAAGCCCACACGCAGCAACGAAGACCCAAAGCAGCCAATAAATAAATAGATAAATAAAAATTTTTAAAAAAACCCACAACTAACATCATACTTAATGAAAGACTGAAAGCTTTTCCTCTTAAGGGGAAACAAGACAAGGATGCCTACTCTTATCACTTTTATTCAGCATTGTACTGGAGGGGTCTAGGCAGAGCAGTTAGGCAAGAAAAAGTAATCAAAGGCATCCAGATTGGAAAGAAAGAAGTAAAGCTATATTTGCAGATATGATTTTGTAAACACAGAAACCCCTAAAGAATCCACCAAAAATCACAAGATAAATGAGTTCAATAAATTTCCAGGATAAAGATCAATATACAAAAATCAGCTGTAGGGACTTCCCTGGTGGTCCAGTGGTAAAGAATCTGCCTTCCAATGCAGGGGACGTGGGTTCAACCCCTGGTCAGGGAACTAAGATCCCACATGCTGTGGGGTAACTAAGCCCACACGCCACAACTACTGAGCTCACACGCCTCAACTAGAGAGCCTGCACGCGGCAAACTACAGAGCCCACGTGCCCTGGAGCCTGCGTGCCACAACTAGAGAAGAGAAAACCCGCAGGCCACAGCTAGAGAGAAGCCCACACGCTGCAACAAAAGATCCCACATACCTCAATGAAGATCCCGTGTGCCGCAACTGAGACCCGATGCAGCCAAAAATAAAATAAATAAAGTAAATTAAATAAATAAATAAAATCAGCTGTATTTCTATCCAGTGGCAATGAACAATCTGAAAATGAAATTAAGAAAGCAATTCCAATTACAATAGCATCAAAAAGAACAAGATTCCTAGGCATAAATTTAACAAAAGAAGCTCAGACTTGTACACTGAAAAATTATAAAACATCATTGAAAGATATTATAGAAGACCTAAATGAATGGAAAGACATCCTTTGTTCATGGTTTGGAAGACTTACTATTGTTAATATAGCAGTATTCCCCCCAGATATTTACAAAATCAACACAACTCCTGTCAAAATCACAGCTGCCCTTTCTTTTTTTTTGTAGAAATTAACAAGCAGAATTTAAAATTCACATGGAAATGCAGAAGACCCTGAATGGCCAAACACAGTCTTAAAAAAGGAGAGGATTGGAGGATTCACACCTCCCAATATCAGAACTTACTGCAAAGCTACAGTATTTAAGACAGTGTGATACTGGCAGATAGACAGACATACAGATCAATGGAATAGAATGGAATAGAAATGAGAGTTCAGAAATAAACCCATACATTTATGGTCAACTGATTTTCAACAAGGGTGCCAAGACATCCAATAGGAAAAGAGTAGTCTATTCAACAAATGGTTCTGGGATAACTAGATACACACAAAAAAGAATGAAATTGGAGCCCTGCTTCACATCATACACAAAGGAACTCAAAAATGAATCAAAGACCTAAATGTAACAACTAAAACAACAAAACTCTTAGAAGTAAACATAAATATATATCTTCGTGGCTTTGGATTAGACAATGATTTCCTATATACAACACCTAAAAGCACAACCAGCCAAAGAAAAAACTAGATAAATCGAACTTCATCAGAACTTAAAACTTTTGTGCTTCAAAGGACATTATCAAGAAAGTAAAGAGGGGCTTCCCTGGTGGCGCAGTGGTTGAGAGTTCGTGCCTCAGTCCGGGAAGATCCCACATGCCGCGGAGCGGCTGGGCCCGTGAGCCGTGGCCGCTGAGCCTGCGCGTCCCAGAGCCTGTGCTCTGCAACGGGCAAGGCCACAACAGTGAGAGGCCCGTGTACTGCAAAAAAAAAAAAAAAAGTAAAGAGACAGGGACTTCCCTGGTGGTCCAGTGGTTAAGAATCTGCCTTCCAATGCAGGGGACACGGGTTCAGTCCCTGATGGGGGAACTAAGATCCCACATGTCACAGGGCAACTAAGCCCACATGCCACAACTAGAGAGCCTACACGCTGCAACTACTGAGCCTGTGCACTCTGGAGCCCGCACGCCGCAACTAGAGAGAGAAGCCCACTCACCACAACGAAAGATCCTGCGTGCCACAACTAAGACCCGATGCAGCCAAATAAATATTTTTTTAAAGACATTGAAAAAAAAGAAGAAAGTAAAGAGACAAACCACAGGGAGAAAATATTTGCAAATCTTATATCTGATAAGAGTTTGGTATCCAGAATACATAAAGAACGCTTACAACTCAATAATAAAAAGCCTACAAAATAAAAAGATCTGCAAATACTTTGTCCCAGTCTTTTTATCCTAACAGGATCTTTTGCAGAGCAAAAGTTTTTAAATTTGATGAAATCCAGTTTATCAATCTTTTTTGGTTTCTTGGTGCCTATGGATGTCCCATTGCTCCAACACCATTTGTTGGAAAGGCTGTCCTTCTGCCATTGAAATGCTTTTGCACCTTTGTCAAAATCAGTTGGCTATCTGATAAGGGATTTGTGTCTAGTATATATAAAGAAGTCTCACAACTCAATAATAAAAAGAAAAATTACCCAACTAAAAAACGGGCAAAGAATTTGAAAAGACGTTTCTCCAAAGAAGGTATACAAATGGCCAGTAAGCACATTGTTAGTCATTCGGGAAATGCAAATCAAACCCCCAATGAGATGTCACTTCATACCATCTAGGATGGATATAATCAAAGAGACAATAATAATAACCTGAAGATATGGAGAAATTGGAGCCCTCATACACTGCTGGTGAGAATGTGAAATGGTTTGGCCACTTTGGAAAACAGTTTAGTAGTTCCTCAAAAAGGTAAACATAGAGCTACCATATGACCCAGCAATTCTACTCCTAGATATACACCCAAGAGAAATGAAAACTCTTAACAGATACTTGTGCACCAATGTTTAGAGCAAGATTATTCACAATAGCCAAAAGGTATAAACAACCCAAGTGGCCATCAACAGATGAATGGATAAATGTGGTATATTCATATAACGGAATACTATTTTGCCACAAAAAAGAATGAAGTATTGATTCATGCTACAGCATGAGTGAACTTTGAAGGTATCTTTCTAAGTGAAAGGAGACAGGCACAAAAGACCACATGTTGTATGATACCATTACATGATTCCATTCCACTTTGAAATGACCAGAATAAACAAATCCATCAAGACAGGAAGTTGATTAGTGGTTGCCAGGGGAGAAGGTGGAATGGGGGGTGACTGCTTATGGACATGGGCTTTTGGAGGCAGATGATAAAAATGTTCTGGAATTAGTATGATGGTTGCACAACTCTATGAATATATGAAAAACTGCTGAATTGTACACTTTACAGGGGTGAATATTATGATGTGTGAATTATATATCTCCATTTTTAAAAAGGAATGAGAGAAACAATCTTGTTGAAATACTAGAAAGCAAAGCTCATTTGCAAAATATGATCTGTAAATTTGTAAAACTAGTTTGACCCTTGAGGGAACTTCTAAGAAGTCAGATCTAAGGCTTTTCTCTTCATGACTGACCTTGGCTTTTGGTCAACTTTAGTGCTTAACACGTCAGAATTTATCTTGGTTTTTTTTTTCAGGTGACTATGGTTTTAGAATTTTTTAAGAAGAACGTAATAGCCATTAATAGTAACTCCATTTGAAAAGGCTATAAATCTAATTTTGGATTCTGGAAAAATAACCAAAGCAACGTCTTGCCCTTTGGTAGGATCAGCACTGAATCTCTACAGGGCAGAGCCAGCAGTCCTCACCCTGTTTCAGAAGGCTATGCTGGGAGGGAAGCTGGGTTAAGGCCAGAGGACCTTTTCACACAGTGTAGGAGGTGGGAACATCATTCTCCCTTTACAGATGGGAAGCAGAAGCCCAAAAAAGATCATCCCAAGGCTGGAACCGCTAGTTTCTCATCTTTACCCACAGCTTGTTCTTAACCTTCCTCCAGAAAACAAAAATGGGCTTGAAAGTAGTACACCCATCACTAAATTTAAACATGAATAAAAACAACTGGTATTGGTAGACTGCCTTACTGCCTCCTCAGGCCTGCCCCCAACCTGAGCTGATGACAGTCCCAGGCAGGGGGTTGGGGGTATGTAGGATCCTCACTCTACAGATGAAGCAACAGAGCTTGAGAGGCATCATGATGGCAGAAGTCACACAGCTTGGGTGTCCGAGCCAAGGCCAGCCATCTGTCCTGCCTTCCTCCCTGCTCTCCTGTCTCAGCAGTAATGCCAAATCTGATAAGACAGGTATCCATGCTCCTCCTCCTGTGAAGATCTTGTCTGCTATATACACAAGGCCCTGAGAGCTCCCTGGAGAAGGGTTTGGAAGACCAACAGCCACAGCACTGGCCACGGGACACCAAAAGCCATGTGTCCTGTCACATAACTTAAGAATACTGGGTTACTTGTTATAGGTTAAGAAACAGGTGACAGGGAGGCAGGTCAGCAGTCTGGACAAGAAATGGTGATGGTTGAACCAGGATCCCTGGAGATGGACAGGGAAGCAAGCAGGGAGGAGTGCAAGCTTTGGGCAGATGAAAGTGTAACAGACCTTGGTCCCCAGCCAGACCTGGCCACTCACCTCAGGCAACATGGTTACTGCTCTGAGTTTCTGTTTCCCCATTTGTAAAGTGAGTAAATGGGATGATACTTGGTGTCCCTGGGCACTGGTAAGTGCCCAAGTAGTGGTTGGAACGCAGCATCTGGCTTTGAAGAAGGCTTCTTTCCAAGCAGTGGAGGCTAGCCACCTGTCAGAACAATCCTGCCCCATCTGCACATTTTCATAAGGTTAAATTCAGTGACTCTTGAATAACTTTTTATAAGACAAAGACAGACACTGACAGAAGGACAGTGCCAAAATAAGGGGCCCCAGGAACTACAAGAAGCATACTACTGCAGGCTGTGCCATGGATTATAGTTTCCACGTTATGAAAACTGGAGAAAGGAGAGCCCCAGGGCCTGCCCCAGGGTGTGAGTAGTCCCTTCAGGGGCCCTGCTGCTGAGCAGTCAGAGCATTCCCTGCAGAAAGTCAGCCCCTTGGCACAGCACAGAAAATTACATTATGCTCAGTCTATCTGGTGAGAATAAACCTAAGTCAGACTCTGCTGATGGACTGAAGTAAAGGAACCTGCCTCTCGCTTTCTGTCTTCTCCCATCTGCCCTCCATCTTGAAGACACATGACAGGAAGAGCAGGAGATTCTTCTTCAGAAGACCTTGCCGATTCAAGCCTGTTTCTTTCACTTAAAGAGTTGTGGGACATTTGAAGTCCCTTCAAATGGCTGGGCCTCGGGTGCCTGCACTTTACATTGGCCTGGGAGAGTCCTTAGCAGATACTTTGCCTCATCTGTGAATCTGTCTTTCAGCTCTGTGCAGTGTGCCTAGAAGACTTCAAGCCTCGAGATGAGTTGGGGATTTGTCCATGTAAGCATGCCTTCCACAGAAAGTAAGTATTGGTGTGGAATTATTTAAGAGGACCTGAGTTTGAGGCACATTGACCAACTCACTTGTAGGCTTGGGGCAGTGCCAGACAAGCTTGATGGCTTCATGATTGGTTTATAATGCAGAAAGCTGAGCGCCCTACAGGCTGTTTTGTGTGTGTGACATTAGGAGGGATCAGAGTGGTGGTGGAACGTGAATACCAAGGCCGGACTTCAGGCAGAGCCCAGACAAGCCCACACCTCCTTGGAGCCCAGGCTATAAAGAGCTGTTTTACTGGAACTTTCCAATGAGAGTTTCCTTTCCTAAAAACATTTTAATCTAAACCATAGTTATTTTAAATCAAAATAAATAGTCTGAATGTAAATAGTAGTGTGGGACCATCTCCTCCCCCTTCCTACAGACATATTTAACATTCCCCCTCTCTAGTAATTTTATGTGTTTTGTATTTCTATTAGAAAACTTCATTTCTCCTCCTTCCCACCACCCTCCTCAATGTACTTCATTCTTTAAGAAGTCATGGATGACTGAGGGTATAGCATACTGACTGTAGCTTCTTGGAAAACTGGAGTCTGGTTCCTCCAGAGGGTGAAATTCATTCTCCACCCAGTGGTAGAACTCTTTGGGACCTGGCTGTTCACTCCAGTCCCCACCTCTGAGCAACAGACATGTTCTACATATGAGGCATGTGGGCAGGGGGTGCCACGAGCATGGGACTGACATCTTCCTTCTTGTGGTGTCTCGTTCTGCAGGTGCCTTATTAAGTGGCTGGAGGTTCGCAAAGTATGTCCACTGTGCAACATGCCGGTTCTGCAGCTGGCCCAGTTGCATAGTAAGCAGGACCGTGGACCCCCACAGGGGCCCCTCCCCGGGGCAGAGAACATTGTATAGCTCATCACAAGGATCAAACTGTTGCAGGAGCCAATGTCTGCGTGGAGCCAGGAGGAACACAAGCAGTCTCTGTGTTGGCTGCACTACCTGGGGCACCAGCTGCCGCTTCCTTTGTCTAATGAACTCTTGGGCCAACTAGGCTGGGAACCGAGACTTCTGGGTCTTGTGACAACCAAAGCACTCTGACACCACCCCATGCCAAGAGAAGAGGAGTAGATGAGCCTGCGGGTTTGGTTCGAGAACCTCATGAGGGTCTCTTGCTAACTCCATTGCACTGTCTCCCAGACACTTATCTCCATGTCAAGGTGAATCTTTATCAAGCAGAAAGGACGAGAAACACAAGTGTTAGAGAAGGGAACTGAGTGCAGGTCTTTAAAGCCACCCCCACCCTGACCCTGTGGACACATGAGCTTCTATGCAGGCAGTGCATGCCTTTGCAGCAGCAAACCCTCCTAGCAGCCCCAGCCAAGTAAAAACAGTGGTTACCTCAGCCCAAGCACAACCGGCTGCAGTGCCGGAGGCAGTGCCAACAAGGCTTTTCACGTTATGTCCCTTTGATAAGGCCATCTTGGAACCCAAGGGCTTTGGTTACAAAAAAGCAGCAGTACCCGTCACCACTGGTCCTGCCTCAAGTTCACACCACCTGCTTATCAAATCATCTAAGCTAAAAACATTAGATGTGCTTGGAAAGGTCTGGTCAAAAGCCATTTCCTCTTGTTTCCCCTCCTACTCACCAGTGAGGCACAGCCAAGCTGCCATCAGGAGCCCCAGCAGGGGGTGGGCCTCTGAGCCCATGCTGTCCCTGTATGACCTGGGGGCCTCAGGATGCTGCCCACATTCCCACGTATGCAGTGTGGCTCCAGCATACCTGCTGGTCTTGGCCCACTGCCTCAGTAGGAAGCTGCTGTAAGCCCCTCATATGGCTCCAAAGAGGAGCATCTTACTGATAACGGCCAGTCCCCTTGGCCCTGCTGAGCTGAGAGGAGGATGCTAACCCCCTTGCTTCTCCCCATCCTTCTCTGTTCTCTTCCCTCTCTTTCTACTCAAAAGAAAATGCCCATCGTTGACTTAACAACTTAAAGTATCCCAAATAAGATCCCTATGTAATTCTGAAGCCAGGGAAATGCTAGAAATTGTGAATAGTTTCAGGAAGCTCCTGCAAGGCTATTCACCATTGGTGTGTGCTTCAGTATTTGGACTTGGATAACTTGTCTTTATAGGGGAGAAATGCATGCTGCTTTTTGGCTCTTTCTGTCCAACTTTTCTAGAAATGACTCAGTACAGCAGGATTCATGACTATTTTATAAGTTAGCTATGTGAAACAGCATTGGGTCAGAGAGAAAGTGCTCTTCCACAGCCCTGCTCTCCACCTCCCTCCATCACAGGGGTGGGACTCCTCATCAACAGCTTCGCCTCTCTGCTCCATCCCGCAAGTATGAGTGGGGGCAGTTTCTCATTGGAAATACAGCCTGCATGATACGGAGAGAGTGGAGGAAACTTTGCTACTCTGTTCATGGCATATCTCCAGGAATTTTCTTGGAATCCAGCCTCTACCATCTTAGAATGGGCGAGGGAACCTGTCCTTGGCTCAGGTGGCTGGGATCAGATGAGGAGGAAAATTCCCATTAGCCTAGAAAAGTTCTGGGCAGAATCCAGTTTGGGAAATTACAAATCCAGTTGGTCGGAATTGGCTGTACCCTATGTGTGACCTATTCATGGTATGCTAACTGGACTGCTTCTTTAAACAGGGCAAGGGAAGTGTGGAATATTTTTATATGAAAGCCTTAGTCTATCTGGCACCCATGAAAAGAACTATTTGTACACCTACTTTCACCCTCCGTTTCTGCATTCTCTATTTTGTAGCACAACAGAGTTGAATGCTGCAGAGCACCCAGTTGATAGTGAAATGTTTTCAGTGACCACTGTCAGAAGTAGGCTTACTCTGGACTAGCCTCATTCATAGCCAACACTCACCATTTTCACATAATGGCTTTGGGACAAATGTCACCTCTTAGTTATGGGGTTCCAATAGGAAATAGAACTTTTCCCTTCAAAGGAGGAATTCTTGTGTTCTATACTGCAAATTATTTCATCTCACAGCTTTTGTAGGATTATAGCCTTTCAGTGCATCAGTACCAAGGAGACAGCCTCACGAAGTCCCTCTGTTTGTAAGGAGGCAAATTAATTCATCTCAGTGTCACAGCTAAAGGCCAGTTGGACCAGACATTCGAAGCCCATCCATTAGAGGAAAGCTTGAGAGTGCTGTGCACTCCCTAGGCACCATCATGGGTCTGCTTTACACCATGACCTGAACACTTGTGAATGTGCAGGGCTTTTAAAAACCCAGCTCTTCGAAGGTGGGGCTTGACACTGGAGGGGTTAAGAGTGTTTGCTCTGCTTGTAGTCATCTTCCCTTTCTTGGCTTGGTGTCCTTCTATTGCAGCATGGCCAGTGTCACCTGCAGTAGTAGTTATTATTCTTAGCAACACAACGTGAATGTGTTTGCTCCCCACATCTGGGTCCTCCTCCAGAACGTCCCTGTGCTGCACTGCTGTAACTGAGAACGGCCAGGGTTTAATTTATGTCTTCCTTTAATTCTGATTAAAATCACAGTTTTATGTGAAGGACAAGGTCAAATCTCCATTCAAAAACAATCATTTTTAAAGAACAAGGATCCCTTAATACTCTTTGATCAAGCTCACACCTCACAGTGAGACCAGTGAGGCTGCCCTGTCCAAATCTATCTCCATGAGTTGTTGACCTTTTGTTAATCTGTAGACATGTGAGGACTCTGGTCTGCTTTGGGGCCACTGGCAGGTAATGTGATTTTTTAACTTCATCTTAATGTGTCTTAAGCGACTCAGAGATTGGGTGTTGCGTGCTGTGGGTTAGTGGAGCAAAACTCAGACTCAACTGGACTCCATGGGTGGGTGAATCATTATCTAGTTGTTACTAGGGGTACAGCTGAATTCAGCTGGCTTTAGGAACAGGGAACAAAACCAGCCTGACTTGATTCCTGGTTGAGTAGGCCTAACATGCTAGTTGTCATCTGCTGCTTTTCTTTGCCACAGTGATTTGGTTAGGCCTATCCCTAGTAGTTAAGGCCCTAGCCAAGGAACAGGACAAGACAGTAATGGCCAGATGGGAGCAGGTGGCCCATGGGGAAGTCTGGGCTGAAGGATACAGGGGACCTCACACCATTGCCAAACACACTGTTCTTGACAAGTCTTGACAAAGATCCTTTCCCCAGTGCCTAGCCCCTCAAATCCATCAAACGAATGACCTCACGCCCTGTTCCTTTCCACATTACCCACTCCAAAGCCTATCATCTTCATGGCCTGGTCTCATTCTGCTAAGCTGCCCTGAATGACTGTAGTAACTTTTTCTGAGAGGTTTTCTGGGAATTATGAAATGCACACAGGGAGGCATCCCCAGAGCTCTGTAGAGAAAACGTGCTCAGCTTGATTTGAATCACCCCCTTGCCACTCACTAGCTACGTGCCTTCCTGCAAGTTAGCCTCCCAAAGCCTGTTTCCTTATCCGCCCACCCAGGGATTGTAGGAAGGGTGTCCCCACCAGCTTTTGTGGGGAATTGGCCACCATGTCTGGAGCCCAGCAGGCAGGCCTAGAGTCATGGGGGCTGGTGCTACTAGTTGACACTAGTCAACTGGCCACATGGGGCTCCTCTGTTGTCCCTGAAGAAACAACCTCAGCAGAGAGCCTCCTGAGATGTAGGGGCTCTCCCCTGGGTCCCAGTTCACCTGGCTCCCTTCCCTTTCCCCTCTTTATCTTCCTTAGTCACTTCCATTTACCTTTGCCCACGGTGCTCCCCAACATGGTTGCTCAGTGCTGAATATTCCTTAATTTTTTGAATAGGTAATCCCTTAAAGTGGTTCACAAATCATAAACAGTTAAGTCTTCCTTGCATCCCTGACCTCCAAGCAAGCCAAGTTCCTCACCCCTTCAGCACCCACTATTAGTTCCTTGTGGATTCTTCCAGAGATTATTTATGCATGTACAAGTACACACACATGTATGTACATGTGCATGGGGTGTGGGTATGTGTGTGTATATATATATATACACACAGACACACACACACAGTTGTCCCTTGAACAACACAGGTTAGGGGCGCTGACCCCCTGTACAGCCTGCACATAACTTTACAGTCAGCCCTCCATATCCGTGGTTCGGCATCCAAGGATTCATCCAACTTTGGATCGTGTAGAATGTATTCACTGAAAAAAATCCACGTGTAAGTAGACCTGCTCAGTTCAAACCTATATTGTTCAAGAATCAACTGTGTGTATGTGTGTAATTTTTTTTCTTTTTTACTTATGTAATACCAGACAAGTATATTCAAGGAACATTCCTAGTCATGTGGGAAGAACCATCCCAGAAGTCAGAATATCTGTAAAGGTGAGCCCAGAATTGGGGGATATTTCTATAATCACATTCCTTTTGAATAAGGCATATTTTCCACTGATTGCAGCATGATGAAATTCTAGTTTGCTATCCCAATCAAACTACAATCCCTCCCTGACCCTAACCACTGATGCCCAAATAACAAAAGACAGCACAACCAGTTTCCAGCCTATCTTTCTGAGTCTGTTGCAGGACACTCAAGAGCAGGCTCCACAGCCAAAAGCAACAGCACAGTGCAGCAGCTTTTGCAGGAGCCTGGACAGGCTGCAGCTGCACCTCAGCCTCCCAATCCAGTTTCAAGTGAGGACCAAGAGCCCAGCAGTGACGTCTGGTTACAACTGTCATGGTTTCTTAGGCAAGCCCATGTTTTTGAGGCAGGAGTTTGAGAAGCAGCAGTAACTGAAGGCTGAGGCATCCTTGTTTTGTGGGGCAGATGTCTCAGATGTTGCTAAGCAAATAGGTGGTCAGCTGCCTCGGCATTAACAGCAGATATGGCCGAACGTTCAAGTTCATGAACCTACTCCCTTTCCCTTCCCTTTTTTTTTTTTTTTTTTTTTTTTGCGGTACGCGGGCCTCTCACTGCTGTGGCCTCTCCTGTTGCGGAGCACAGGCTCCGGACGCGCAGGCTCAGCGGCCATGGCTCACGGGCCCAGCCGCTCCGCGGCATGTGGGATCTTCCCGGACCGGGGCACGAACCCGTGTCCCCTGCATCGGCAGGCAGACCCTCAACCACTGTGCCACCAGGGAAGCCCCCCTTCCCACACTTCGTGAACACACTAAAAAGAAAATGTTCCCATAGAGTTTCTCCTCGCCCAACGTTTTTTCAACAGAAATTATCCCACCAACATTTTCTTTAAAAAACAAAAAAAATTAAGTTCATTCTTGCCCCTGCAGGAGATCCAGGTTAAAGCTGCTTCCTCCAGGCAGCCTTGCGGGGAGGGGCATGGACTTGTGCCTCTCATTCCTCACCCACCTCCCTGGTATCCTGTCACACAGAACAGCAGCCCAGGGATTCCCTAGATTAAAAGTGCAACTTGGGCCCCTGACCTGAAACTTGCAAAGGAACTGTATGTGAAACTCCACTCTTCTGTCATTTGATGAACCTCTTGTCTTTCACCATTAGCATTTAGGAATTTGAGTAAAGGAGATGAAAGTGTCTAAATTCTGGTGAAATTTGCAGTTGATAACTGGAGAATGCTGGGTCATGTTCCTTTAGTAGATTAACGAAGGCTTCCACATGCCATGGAATGTGCTTCCATTTGATTGGGAACATGAGGAAAACAGAGGGGCTTGTTCAGTAAATGTTATTATTCCAGTTCAGCTTCAGAGCCTAAATTGTTGTTGCAAGATGCAGAGTTTTATTCCACTTTTAGACCAAGCATTAGCACACTTGGCTTACCGACCCAGTGCTCACTTCTGTGGCTATAGTGTCAGGGCCTCCCTGCTCCAGGGACATGTAACCACATTGTGGGCCCCACCAGTATCAAGGGACTTGTCTATTCTTCCATGAAGCCCCTCTCAGCTCCCTGGGCCAGTACAAGGCTGGCGGACCTGTGTCTCGGGCCAGGTGCACACCATCCCTCCATCCACCCCTTCCCTCCCAGGCCCCCCTGCTAGAGCAGGAGAGGCAGATGGGGCTAGTGTTAGGAAGTCCTTCCTGGTGACAGCTCAGTCTTCCAAGAGAGTGTTCCTGAACTGTCATCTCTGGGTCTCTTGACAGATCTTTGCCAGGAAGAGTGGATATTAGTCCTATAGTTTTAAGCCCATTGGGGTTTATTCACTAGATATCGTATAACTCCCTCAAAAAAAGGTTTATGAAATGCTGAACCTCAGGTTTCATAGACATGTTTGTACACTAAGAATTATGCAGCAGAATATTTTTAAACATTCGCAGTTTTTTGTAAGCTATATATTTTTGTATATTTAATTGCTATTTTAAAATTTTAATGCATTTTGCTAATACTCTTGTTTAAAAAATAAGACATGCATGTAATTGACTTAAATGTAAATAAAAAGAAGATTTTAAAAATACTTTGTGCTGAGCATGTACGCACCCTTGGTCACCCACATCCCACTTAAGCCCATGTAGCAAGAGCTGAAGGGTGGTTCTGAACAAACAGAATTGGTCAACAGCAACAGGTGATTGTGACAGAGGAGCCTGGCTTCTCTCTTCCCATGGTGTGGGGTGCTAGTCAGGGGTGACGAGTGGAGCACCAGGCCACAGCAAAGGAGAAGGCAGAGAGGCCAGGGCCCCCCTGCCACCCTGGCCTCAGCACCACAGGTGTGGCTGGACACAGTCAAGCAGTCTCCCAAATGTGGACACCAGTGCTCAGAAGGGTTGCAGTGGTGGAACTGGCCCACACCTCACCCCTCTAGCTATATCCCAGGTCTGGAAATACCAACTATTCTGTTGGGAGAAGAAAAAAACATCTCCTGGTCCAAAGCCATCCTGTGGCAGCTACTGTTTCTACTCACCAACCCTCACTAGGACTCTGCAGCTCAGCTTTGGCCCCATAGCTTCAGGGAAACTGCTCCCCCTCAAGGCCATCCATGGCCCTGCAACCAAATCTGTGCCACCTCTGAAACCTCCTCTTAATGCAGGTGCCTGGAAAGCTCCTCTCCCCTCAAGTCTCCTGAGCAACAGGTCCCCTGCGCTAGTCCCCTCTGACCACTCTTCAGTGTTCTTTGCAGCCTCTTCCTTCTCTGCACATCTCTTGTTATTCTCACTCTACCTTGGGATTCACTAAATTCCCACCTACATTTTACCCACCTATATGCATATCATTCTCAGGTCTCTGACCTAAATATCCAGCTACCTATTTGGCATCAAAAATCAGGCAGCCCAAAACCAAGTCTCCCCGGCAAGCCTAGGTGCCCTCACAGAACCTCCTTCCCCCACTTCCAATCTCCACATCTCTAAACTCAACCCTCTAAAGCATCTCTACCTGACCATCCACTGTTCCCATCTTGGTTTGACCACCTTCCTTTCATACCTGGACCATGACCACAGCCACTACCACCCCCACTGCCTCTAACAGGGGAGTGTGGGATGGGACCCTCAGGCTAGTATTTGGAGGGCTGACTGGAAGGGATAACTGCTGAGATGAGACAGGGCAGTGGCTTAGACCAGGGTGGTAGCTGTGGTGACGAAAGACTGAGTTTACATGCATCTCACAAACTGGAGGTAGTGAAGTGGCAGGAAACTGGGAGAGGATGCTGGCGGAGCTTCAGGGGAGAGATGGAGATATTTCTGTGTAAAGATGGCCTTGGAGATACAGAAGAGAAGGGAAGGGGGAAAGGGGAAGGGGGAAGAGGGAAGAGAAGGCAGTCAATGCCTTGGGACTGGAGCTCAGAGGCAAGGGCTGGGCCAGACATGCTACCTTAGAAATCAGAGTCAAGGTGAGTGCTGATGACTGCTTAAGGAGATCAAGGATTGAGCCTGAGGGCTAGCAATATCTAATTATCTTCAGTGGAGAATAAAGTGGCAGAGATAAAGTGGCCTAGGAGATAGAAGGAAAAGCAGGGGGGGTCTGCAGTGTTAGAACTGAGGAAGATGATAACATGAAATGTCCATTAGATTTAGCAACTGAGATTCACTGGAGTAAAAAGGATGGGCTGAGCACAAAGCACAAAGAGAAGTCACAGAGGCAGTTTCTCAAGAGCACGAAGTGGTGAATCCATGGAGGTGGAAGGCGACTTCAAGGCACAAGAGGAAAGGGGGCTCTGCCGGATTCTAGCTGTGTGACTTTGGGCAGGTTTCCTCCTCTATAAGTTGTGGAGATGACAAGGGCTGCATGACACGACCCACAAAAAGCAATGGCACAGCCTCGTGAGCACAGTAACTGCGGGGAGAGCAGGCGGGACCCCACAAGGCCTCAGAGGTCAACCGGGGTCTCCATGGGCAGCAAACGGGCTCACGCTGGCTCCATTCCTCGGTCCAGAGGAAGAAGCCAACCTCTACCAAGACTCCATCTAGAAACCTGTCTCTCCTCAAGCAGCCTTTTGAGCCTCCCACGCGCAGCCCCTCCACTAGATCCAACTGAGCCAGCCTCCCAGGCAGTTTCCAGCAAGCACAAGGCAGGGAGCAGAAGGCGGGAGAGCCCCACCCTGCTCTCCATGAGCTGATCAATAGACACCTCAATTCCTCCCTCTCTACCAGCCTGAAATAACCAGATCCCCCCCACCACTCCCTGAAAAGCTGTCGATACTGGCAGCCCTCTTTTGTCTGCTTTTAGTCTTCCAGATGTGCTTTTTCTACTAGCTTACTCACTTCCATCACATCAATTATCCCTCCACTACCCAAGGAAATTCTGCCCAGGGGAGAAGTCCTTTCCCTCCAAACAGACCTTCCCAAGATCTACAGTGTAAACAAGCTGGAACTGCCCTTCCAAAAGTTGCTTAACTGTTAAAGTTACAGGCACAGAATTAACTTGCCCAATAAGTCTGTAGAACCTTGAAACATGTTTTTCAATACGTTCACACAAGCTAAATGCACACCAGAGTTAATGCACAGAAGATGATCTCCAAGGCCACACTGAAAATTGTGATTGGATTATAATACATAGTATCAATAGCTTGCCTTACATTTAGCTAGTTCAACAGGACACAAAACCACAGCCCGCTGAACACAGAACAGCTCTCCTCCCCTCCCCTGAAGTGGCTCCACAAAGTGATGCTGAATTTCAAAAATACACAGCAAGTTGAACAAAGCTATACTGAAGAGCAACTTAAATACAGAGAATTCTCACCGACACGGACATGGTCCACTTTTTTTTTTAATATATAACTTTCCTCACTGGTTATTAAGATATCTTGATGACTTAGAAAAATACATTTGTCCTTTCTCGCTTTGATGCAGGTAGTACACAATCATAAACTGAGTAAGTCTCTTAAAAAAACAAGTCCACAAATCCCATTGTGGAAGGTTCCAGGAACCCCTCCCCAGGTAACAATCAGGGGATCTTCAATAGCTCAAGAAGTGCTCCAACAGCTCCAAAATAACCCTGAAAAAAAAAAAAGAAAGAAAAAGAAAGAAAGAAAAATAAGAGCAATTCTCCTTTGACTTATTTAAATTACCATAAATATGATTACTAGCATTAAAGCCAACACAGCCTTAATTCCTGACACCCATTTCCTGACTCCCATTTTGCTGAGCCCAAGGCCAGCCTGGGAGCAGAGAAGCTCTGCAGAGCTCCCAGGCAGGGGGTAAGGACACTCTGGCACATCAGACCAGAGCCTTGGGGCTCCACAAGTTATGAGGCCCAGAGCAGCCCAGTTACCCCTGGTAAAGGATGGTACCTGGGCCGTCTCCTGCGGAATGAGGTGGTGAGAAGCAACAGGGGCCTGCAGCACTTCCAGACAACTCTGGAATGAAGGGAATATGAGACATGAAGTGCTATGAAGGAGAAGCGGGGACAGGTCACAGAGGGCGAGGGCTAGCTGGGCTGAGGGTGGAAAGAAGGGGGTGGGATGCGTTCAAGACTCGCCTGAAGAAGGGGACGAGGGTGGCAGAGATGTTGATGTCCCTCCCACACATCCAGTCACACCACCCCTGAGAGAACAAGGACACAGGAGCAAGAGATGTGGAGAGCAAGGAAGGGGGTTCCATACAGGATGTGCAAAGCTGAGGTGCCCCAGGCAGCCAAGCAGCCACACCCAGAAAGTCACTGGATGTCTGGATTTGGAGCAGGGCAGCAGTCAGAGCAGTGCTGGCAGAGGTGAGCAGCAGAGAAGTGGACAACAGAACCTCCAGGCAACGTGTAGAGAAGGGCGAGGACAGAGGAGCAACATCTGAAGAACAGAAGCAACTGAGGGGAAGGCAGAGGCGTGAGACAGAGCAGCAGCAGCTGAAGGAAGACATTACAGGACCATCTCCTGAAGTAAGCAATCAAGGCCAAATACAACCAAGACATGACAACCCAAACACGAAACCTAAACAAGGATTAAATATAAAAGAAAATGAGGCAAAACCCATGCTGGCAGAAATCAGCAGGAATCAGAGAATAATCGTACAATGATACAGAATCCATCAAGGTCTCCAAAGGATGCAATCAGACAGTAAAGTACTGTAAGAAAGAGAGAAGTGACTGAAAAAGGAATATGGGAAGATCCTGGAAGACCTGCTATGGATTAGAAGAACACATGAGGGAATTCCCTGGTGGCACAGTGGTTAAGAATCCACCTGCTAATGCAGGAGACACGGGTTCGAGCCCTGGTCCGGAAGATCCCACGTGCCGCGGAGCAACTAAGACCGTGCGCCACAACTACTGAGCCTGCACTCTAGAGCCCGTGCTCCACAACAAGAGAAGCCACCAAAATAAGAAGCCCACGCACTGTAACGAAGACCCAACACAGCCATAAATAAATAAATGAATAAATAATTTTTTTTAAAAAAGAACATATGAGAAGTCTCTGAAATATAAATAACTAAGGTTTAGTCTATTTTCCAAGAAAAGCTTCTCCAAAGAACATGCGGCCACACAACAGAGAGGCCTGCCCTTTCACTCTTTTTTGGCTTTAAAAATAAGCAGCCACGGGGACCTCCCCAGTGGTCCAGTGGTTAAGCATCTGCCTTCCGATACAGGGGACACGGGTTCAATCTCTGGTCAGGGAACTAAGATCCCACATGCTGCAGGGCAACTAAGCCCGTGCGCCACAACTACAGAGCCCATGAATTCGCCTGCACACCTCAACTAGAAAAGCCTGCACACTGCAACAAACAGCCCGCAAGTCGAAAAGAAAGATACCACAACGAAGATCCCGTTTGCCACAACTAAGACCTGACACAGCCAAATAAATAAGTAAATATTAAAAATAATAAAAAATAAATAAATAAGCAGCCACATGAATGTATTATGAGAGAAAGTCAGAAACTGTAGAAGGGACACAACTGAGCAAGACTCAGCCACACTCAGAAACCCACAATTACAGCCAGAGGATAGAATTCAAGGGTGTTCACTTTATTTATTTATTTATTTATTTTAATTTTTTGGCCACAGCACGCAGGAACTTAGTTCCCTGACCAGGGATGGAACCTGCGCCCCCTGCAGTGGAAGCACAGAGCTTTAACAGCTGGACCGCCAGGGAAGTCCCAAGGGTGTTCACTTTGTAACAGTTAGCTCTACATATAAAGTGGTTTTCTGTATCTGTGTTTTATTTTACAACAAAAGAAGGGATAAAGTTAACCATTATAGTGAGTTCCACTGAGGACCCAAAATCTACTATCTAGTAAAAGACAGAGGTTGCTACGAGCCAAGAAGTGTAAGATGAGAACAGTAAACAATGAAAGAGAAAGGCTTGAGAATAATCTATACAAAGCTTTCACAACAGTAGACACACTGACTTCAGTGTGCAGACGGGAGAACATTTCATGACTCAGAGAACCTAAAATAATCAGAGTTCCAGAAGTACAGAGATCGACATTAGAGCCAGAGGCACGAATGTAAATGGCAAACACAGAGACAAACAGAGCCAACAGGCTAACCAGAGAGGAAGTCAAAATGGGAAAAACAAAACTTCATAAAGGGTTCATGTCGTAATTATTATGATATGAAGACGTAAGTTAAAAAAAAAAAAGTTAACCTAAGAAATCTCCACATTCTGCCTTGAAAAAGGTTCAAAAGAGACAGAAACTCAGCAGGAGGCAAGTTATACTAAGATACAACATTAAACAGGATTTATTCTTATTCTAATATTAAGCAAAATAAAACAGGTCAAAGATCACAAAAAGCAAGATGCATATAAAAGGTATAAGAAACTGATTAATTCAGTACCGATTTACTAATATAATAAGATTAGAGGTAAAAAGAAAGTTAGATAACTTAAACTTTAAGCTTTTTGATATGGGGAATTACACACTTTGGGTTTTAACTATGAACTTAAGCAACTTAAAACGTAAAACTTAAAGCAACCTTAAAAGAAAAAACAACCTCTTCATATTACTTCAAATCCTACTTTGATTTCTGTCAATTCATAGAAACACTGCTAAAGTAAATATGCAAATACAGTTCTGAAAAATGTTCATGATAACACTATCTACAATCCACTTTAACACTTTAAAGAGTCCAACTGCCCCACAACCAAGGGGAGGAAAGAGAAAGTCCCTTCCATAGCTCTGGTTCTGTTCCTCATACTGAAAAACAGAAAGGCACTTTCCAAAATAGGATTATCAGGTTGAGCAATTCAGTTATTCTTTTCCACATAGCCTGTCTATGTGTTAAGTTCTTATGATAGTGTGGCTCTAATCCTGGAATGCTTTTTACTGATCTAGTTGTTTTTAGAACATACATCTTAAATAACTGGCAAACTGGCACATGAACTATATCAATACATAAAAACTGACATCAAAAAAATGAAAAAAGAACTCAGAGTAAGTGCATTTACAAAGTAAGTGCAAACTGCAATGGGGAAAATATAAAGGATGGTTCAGAAAAGAATATGGCATCGTAATATAGCTGGCTGTTCATCAAGATTTTCTTCTTTAAAACTGCTGAAGCTCAAAATTAAATTAACCAAATATCCACCTTACATTAAATCAGGTAAGAAACAGCTTTTGAACATGACCAAAGTTAACCCATATTATACAAGTACAGAAACAAATAAGTACTGCTTCAAATTCCAGCGCAGCATGAACTGCATGCCCTTTATGAAGGTAACGTGTCACAGGAAGTAAGTCTGCTTACCTCGTGTTCCGAAAAAAGTGCTTTCAACTGTCCCTTGGACCAATAATCCAAAGCATATGCCAAAAGCCGCATGGCGATCGTATTAATTCTCAAGAAATTTCCAACAAATACCACCTGGTTAATGTTCTGAGCACATCAAAAAAAAGGCAATTAGTTTTCATCTTAATTTCTGTTCTCTCATAAAAGCTACCCCAAAGAGAGTACTATGTACATAGTTTTTAGTAGCAAGTTGACTGCTGATCAAAAAAAAGTATTTACATGTAATCCAGTTGATCCAGGGCTGCTTAAATTTGATCCCCAGACAACTCTAAACCTACTTCAAAGTATGCCAGAAAATGTCACAGGAGAATACAGATTAGGAAAAGCATTTAAATTAAATATGACAAACAATAACTACAATTAAATAAAAAGTTTTAGGGCTTCCCTGGTGGCGCAGTGGTTGAGAGTCCACCTGCCGATGCAGGGGACACGGGTTCGTGCCCCGGTCCGGGAGGATCCCACATGCCGCAGAGCGGCTAGGCCCGTGAGCCATGGACGCTGAACCTGCGCGTCCGGAGCCTGTGCTCCGCAACGGGAGAGGCCACAATAGTGAGAGGCCCGCGTACCGTAATAAAAACAAAAAATAAAAAATAAATTTTAAATAAATTTTAAAAATAAATAAGTTTTATACAGATAAGTAAAAAATAGTAAGACCCAATTCAAAGAAGAAAAGTAACACAAATAGGCAAATTATACAAGAAATATCACAGACAAAAAAATTCAATCTCACTAAGTGAGCAAAAAAAGTAAAATTTTAGATCCATTAAAAGTTAGCAAAGAACTCTAGATGTTGGCAGCTTCCTTCCTTGGATGTCTGAGTGACACAAGATCTTACATCCTGTGGAGAAGGAAGAATTCGAACATCAGCAGAAGGAGCTGGAAAAAAATCTGCAACTCCATCATTACCAAGCTGTACCAGAGAGCGCAGGAGGCATACATACCAGGAGGAATGCCTGCGGGCCGAGCTCCTCCATCTGGTGGTGCCTCCTCCACACCCACCACTGAAGAGGTTGATTAAGCCAACCCAATATAGATTTAGCACTGTTTCACAAAAAACACTGAAGGACCCAAATGTGTAGCAAATTCCAAGGCAGTTTTAAAGCTGAGCTGCTATAGTAAACAACTGGGCATTCTTGATACTTGAACAGTGAACATGTACACAGGGAAAGGAAATAACATTGCACTTTATAAGCACTGTATTTTAAGTGGAAAATGCAATGTCTTAAATAAAACTGTATTTTAAATTGGCACCATAAAAAAAAGTTAGCAAAACAAACAACTAACTGAAACTCTAACCCCAATATTAGTCAAGTTGTGGTAAAACCAATCCATTCATTCATTGCTAAAAACAATCTAAATTGGTGCAGCCCTTGTGCAAAGCATCTTGGCAATACCTATCACAATTCATAAGTATGATATTCTTTAGATGAGAAATCTCACTCCTGAATAAGTCTCTTATCAAGAATAAATCCATCCAAGGAACAGCTTCACGCTTAAAAATGCTTTACTGCAGAGCTATCATCGGCAAGCAACCAAATGCCCAGTTCTATGTGAATGACTTATGACATAAAAAGAAATCAAATATACAACCATGCAATTTATAATACTTAAGTAAAAAACATAGAATGGCATGTACACCAACTAAAATATCTTAAAATACGTAAGCACAGGACTTAAAGGAACATGCAAAAAAGAAAACAGAAGTGTTAAAATATTCAAATAAAGAATTTTTAATTTCTTCATACTGACACAGTATTTTTAACTAAAAATGAGACAATCCTTTTGTACCTTTTGAGGTTTCCTTTTTAAATCACATGCTTATATTATCTATTTAAAATAATAATTTTAAACAAAAGTGTATAAATAGGGATAAGCTATAAAGCTGCACCAACTGGATCCCCAAGGGAAGGCCATTCTTAGTTCTTTCATAGCCCTGTACAATGCTGCTTGACCTGAATGCTACAAGGCAGCACTGTAAAGAAGCTGAAAGCACAAAGACAGCTCTGCTGCAGTGGAGGGGGAGCAGGGTGGGCATTCCTCGGCCCACTCAGTCTTCTCCCAGCTTCAGTGCCTTCCTCTGGATTCATTCCCAGGGACTCTAGAGCTCAACAGTGGGCGTGGCGTCTAGATTCAGCATCGCCATCCATCACCACCACCCAACAGTCCCCATCATCTGCAATACTGGCTACCTTCCCTACCTTCCTCTACTTTTTCCTCTACTTATAGATAGTAGCAGTGTTTATCTTGAGTAAGGAAAAAAAAATCTATTAAGACTAATCTACAGGTGAAACGTTTTAACTTTGCCATTGAAACAAACTCCACCACTTACAACTACATTTAGGCACTGTTCAGAGAAAACAGATGTATACAAGGCGGGGCCCACATAGTAAGTTCTGTATTTTCCTCAGAGCAACTAAAAAAATCCATGTCCCCTTACTTCATTAAGGGCACACATTCTTGCTATTGAGCCAATGTTGTTGGTGATTGTGATCAAAGTCGCTCTGGCAAGGTCCTCTTTACTCACAGCTTCTCGCTTCTCCTTGCTCATCATGTTTCCAAAGCTATGATGGAAAAAAAATATCTCATTGCTAACCCAAAGGCAACACAGCTCAACAGAACTTAATGTTACTTTACTAAGACAAAAGTAACTTTCAGGGCACCACTGTTCAAATATTCAAACATTTTATTACAAAATAACAGAGCATCTGCTCAAATAGAAATACAACTTCAAGAACTCAAGCATTCTTTTTTTTTTAAATAATAGGACACAGAATTTTAGTTTAGTTTAGTTTTTAGTTTTTTCCTCAAATATTTTTTAATGAACTTTTATTTATTTTATTTTATTTTATTTTTGGTCACGCTGCATGGCTTGTGGGATCTTAGTTCCCTGGCCAGGGATCAAACCCATGGCCCCTGCAGTGGAAGCTCGGACTCCTAACCACTGGACTGCCAAGGAATTCCCACACCTCAAGCATTCTGAATGAGCAAATGGCTTTCCCTGTGGTTTCCACTGAAATCTAGCTTTGACGCCACATATTTGCACATTCAGATCCATTGAAGACACCATGCTCCTTCTGCAACCAGGCTAAGTTTCAGGAAGATGCCTCAATTAGCCATTTGCCCCCAACTGCACAGCTGTTCCACTCAGCTCAATGGTCACATTCATATCTGGTAAACTGCTTTATCTGACAGCTGAGTCCCTGAGTAAACTATTTAAGAGTTTCAGATTTCCCCAGAAGATCAGGTATTTCAAAGTTCCTGACCAGCAGAATTGATATATAAATAACTATGACCTGATCACAAACCCAACCAATCAGAAAAGGAAGTGATTATCATTGAGCAGATGCTACAAACATAGAAAATGAAATCTACAGCATTTACAAAGTACCTAAAATGAGTAAACAAACATGTATATGAGTGCCTTTTCTATTATTAAAAACCATGTGCCCCAATACACAAAAAAGCAACTGTATTTCTAAATAATCCAAAAATGAAATTAAGAAAACAATTCCATTTATAATAGCATCAAAGAGACTAAAATGCTTAGGAATATATTTAACAAGAGAATAACACTTGTACACTGAAAACTACAAAACATTGGTAAATGACAGCAATGATCTAAATGGAAAGACATTCTATCTTCTTGGGTCAGAAGACCTGATAGTGTTAGGATGGAAATACTTTCCAAAGTGACCTAACAGACTCAACACAATCCCTGTCAAAATCCCAGTTGCCTTTTGGTGCAGATTATCAACAAGCTGATCCTAAAATTCACATGGAATGTCAAGGGACCCAGGTTAGCCAAAACAATCTTGAAAAAGAAGATTAAGTTGAAGGACTCACTTTTCTCAGTCTCAAAACTTAGTACTACAAAGCTACAGTAATCAAAGCAGTGTGGTACTGGCATAAGGATAGAAATATAGATCAATGCAATAGAAATGAGAGTCCAAAAATAAACCCATACATTTATGGTCAAGTGATTTTCAACAAAGGGGCCGAGAGAATTCAATGGGGAAATAATAGGCTATCCAACAAATGGTGCTGGGACAACTATATATCCTATATAGTCACATGCAAAAGAATGAATCTGAACCTCTACCTCACACCACACACAAAAATGAACTCAAAATGGATCATAGACCTAAATGTAAGAGCTAAAACTATAAAATGCTGGGCTTCCCTGGTGGTGCAGTGGTTGAGAGTCCGCCTGCCGATGCAGGGGACATGGGTTCGTGCCCCGGTCCGGGAAGATCCCACATGTCACGGAGAGGCTGGGCCCAAGAGCCATGGCCGCTGAGCCTGCGCATCCGGAGCCTGTGCTCCACAATGGGAGAAGCCACAACAGTGAGAGGCCCGCGTGCCACACACACAAAAAAAAAAACTATAAAATGCTTAGAAAAAAATACAGAAGTCAGTCTTCATGATCTTAGGTTAGGCAATGATTTCTTATACATGACATCAAAAGCACAAGTGATGAAAGAGAAGACAGATAAGAATGAGTTCATCAAAATTTAAAACTTCTAAGCTGCAAAGGCCACCATCAAGAAGTGAAAAGACAACCAACAGACTGGGAGAAAATATTTGCAAATTATATACTTGATAAAGGACCTGTATCCAAAACATATAAGAACTCTTACAATTCAATAATAAAAAGACAAAGAATCCAACTAAAGGGCCTCCCTGGTGGCGCAGTGGTTGAGAGTCCGCCTGCCGATGCAGGGGATACGGGTTCGTGCCCCGGTCTGGGAGGATCCCATATGCCGCGGAGCGGCTGGGCCCGTGAGCCATGGCCGCTGGGCCTGCGCATCCGGAGCCTGTGCTCCGCAACGGGGGAGGCCACAGCAGTGAGAGGCCCGCATACCGCAAAAAGAAAAAAAAAAAAAAAAAAGAATCCAACTAAAAAATGAGCAAAGACTTGAACAGACATTTCTCCGAAGAAAATAAAGAGCCAATAAGTACATTAAAAGATGTTCAACACCATCAGTCATCAGGGAAGTGCAAATCAAAATAAGAGATCCCCTTACACCTATTAAGGCAATTAAAACCCAAAAGACAGACAATAACAAGTATTGGCAAGGATGTAGAGAATTTAACTCTTATATACTGCTGGTGAAACTGTAAAATGGTACAGCCACTTTGGACAACAGTCTGACAGTTCCTCAAAAGATTAAACACTGAGTTACCACATGACCCAGCAATTCCACTCCTAGGTATATACCCAAGAGAATTAAAAACATATGTCCACACAAAGACTTGTACATGAATGTTTATAGCCCCATTATTCATAATAAACCAAAGAGTTGAAGCAACACAAAAGATAATCAACTGATAAATGGATAAATACAACACTGTATATCCATACAAATAATATTATTCTGCAGTAAAAAGGAACAAAGGGGCTTCCCTGGTGGCGCAGTGGTTGAGAGTCCGCCTGCCGATGCAGGGGACACGGGTTCGTGCCCCGGTCCCGGAGGATCCCACATGCCGCGGAGCGGCTGGGCCCGCGAGCCATGGCCGCGGAGCCTGTGTGTCCGGAGCCTGTGCTCCGCAACGGGAGAGGCCACAGCAGTGAGAGGCCCGCGTACAGCAAAAAAAAACAAAACAAAAAAAAGGAACAAAGTACTGATTCATGCTACTACGTGGATGAACCTTGAAAATATTATGCTGAGTGAAAGAACCCAGTCACAAAAATCACATGTTGTATGATGCCAAAGAGAGACAGAAAATAGACTAGTGTTTACTAGGGACTGTGGGTGGGGGAATGGAGAGTGACAGCTAACAGATACAAGGTTTCTTTCTGGAATGATGAAAATGTTCCAAAACTCTATTTTGAAGATGGCTGAAAAATTCTATAAATATACTAGAAACTACTAAATTGCACACTTTAAACAGGTGACTTCACAGTATGTAAAGCTATTTAAAGGGTAAAAGATATACCCAATACTTAATATTTGATTCCTGTATTTTTTTTTAATTGGGGTATAACTAATTTAAAATGCTGTGTTAGTTTCAGGTATACAGCAAAGTGAATCTGTTGTACAAATAAATATAGCCACTCTTTTTTAGATTCTTTTCCCATATAGGCCATTACAGAGTATTGAATAGAGTTCCCTGTGCTATACAGTAGGTCCTTATTAGTCATCTGTTTTATATATAGTAGTGTGTATGTGTCAATCCCAATCTTCCAATTCTTCCTCCTCCACCCCTTACCCCCACCCCGTAACCATAAGTTTATTTTCTACATCTGTAACTCTATTTTGGTTTTGTAGATAAGTTCATTTGTAGCCTTTTTTAAGATTCCATATATAAAGTGATATCATACGGTATTTGTCCTCCTCTGTCTGACTTACTTCACTCAGTATAAGAATCTCTAGGTCCATCCACCCATGTTGCTGCAAATGGCATCATTTTGTTCTTCTTTATGGCTAATAATATTCTACTGTATTACCTTGTATTTCTTAGAGCACACACGTCCCTTTCCCTTACCTTGAAGCCACAGCCCAGCCTGGCAGTCCAAACCTCTCGTAGTCCCCTCCATAAATGTCTCGTACTAGTTTATCCACTTTGGTGCTATCTCCACGTGATGCCATTTCAAGAGCTTCTTCAAATGTGGTACAGCCAGTAAGAAGACAGCAAAGACCAAAAAAAGTTCCTCCTCCAAGACTGTGATTAAAAACAAACATAGTATTATAACATTTTTCAAAATAAGAACAGGAAGGTAATATTTATGAATCCAAAACCATATTCATGTATCAACCCACTCTTGCCCCATCCCAATCATGCAGATGCCACTAAGTAGGAAACAAGTCTGTGAAAAGATAAAAATAAAGTGTCTAATGGACACCTTGAAGATACCATATTCACATAAGCCAAGCAAACAAAGCAGCAAAACACAGGGCCTGCCTCTTTACCCATGTCCCCAATGCAGTCTGGGCACCTGCTGAATACTAGGAGCCTCAGGTGCAGATCAGCCCACCAGGGCCATGGTGGAACTTCTTCCCTTTCTCTCTCCAAGTGCAAGCCCCGAGTCATCCTCATCCAAGCATCTTGTCACCCTGGGTCATCAGCCCCCATTACCCGACTAGAACTCCTCCATGAATGTGTTTTCTCTCCCAAAATTACTCCTCTCATTCTTTAACTGACACCTGCTCAAAAACTTGTTTATCCCAATCCCCAGCTCCTGTTTTCCCTCAAGTGATCGCTGATCCTTAAACCAAAAGGTATTCATTCTCATCTGCCACCTAATCCTCCCTTTTCAGACTACCCTCCCCCAAACATATTTCTACTGCTCAGTACCTCAACTTCTAGATCTCACGACATCCCCTGGCCATGTGTATGTGTGGATACATGTAAAATCTAAACTAGTTCAAAGCTGGGATCTTGCCTTGCCTTCTCCTTATAAATGCTACCTAGTAGCTTTGGTTACTTTATGGTATATGCACACTGTAACACTATCTGAGGGCAGGGACCTTGGGCTCAGTGAGTCTGCTGATGAGATATTTTATGAAACTATGGTAGTGAAATCTTCAGCAATAGAGATTAAAGAAAAGTAGATCATGAAATCAGAATTTCCAAAGAGAAACAATATTTGCTTGCATAATCCTAGAGAAACATATCTCTCACATAATTTTAACAGGTTCTTGAAGATGTTCTTACATGCAGTACCTGAAAACTCAGTTTTAACCCATTATGATATCAAGAATAAACAATGACCTTTATATAAAAGACCTACCTGGTACCTGTGACCCGCTTATAATTATCTTTGGAATATACTGCTAAGATGCTAACCCCAGAGCCAATGTTCACCAGGAGCAGAGGGTATGGATTTCTCAAATCAAATGGTAACTTCTGACATTTTTCGGAATCAGCAGGGTTTTCAAAGTAATAGCACTGTGACCGTCCATTGAATCCAACTGAGTCAATGTATAAAATTCCTTTTATTAAGCAATCTAGTTCATCAAGTTTGCAAAGCTGAAGATCACCTATCTGTAATGAAATAAAAATGTATTCAGATTTTTTTAACAAGCCAAGCAGAAATAAAAACTGTTTAATAAGGCAGTCCCCTCTACATAAGACAAACCATAAAAGTGCTCATGGATGTGTACTATTTGTGCCTGCTTTACAAAACAGATCTGGAGACAACAAATACAGGGATGGACTGACAAGACAGAATTCTGCTCCCACAGACCCAATACACTCAAACCACCGCAGCAGCTGGAGAAATGTGCCAAAACCCAAGCAGAAAACAAGATGTCTGCTTACGGGGACCATGAGGCAGAAGCACAGCTGAGGGCACAGCCCCATCAGAAAGCAGACTCTAAGAAGTCTAAATGATGCAAGGACCTGGAAACACATGGCAGGAGCCACAAGGAATCCAACATCTACCTTCCAAAGACCATCTTCAAGGCTATAGAGCAGTATCAAAGCAGGCCACACTTTATTATTAATAATCTGCAGCCAGGGCTTCCCTGGTGGCGCAGTGGTTGAGAGTCCGCCTGCCGATGCAGGCGATGCGGGTTCTTGCCCTGGTCCGGGAGGATCCTGCGTGCCGCGGAGCGGCTGGGCTCGTGAGCCTGCGCGTCCGGAGCCTGTGCTCCGCAACGGGAGGGGCCGCGGCAGTGAGAGGCCCGCGTACCGCAAAAAAAAAAAATAATAATAATAATCTGCAGCCAAAGGACTGAAAGTGTCCAATTAGAAAGTAAAATACTTCACTATTTCAACTGATTACAGCCTCAAGGGATGGGGGGAGTTTAGCAGAATCAAAATTTAAAACACTGTTATCCACTTAATTTCATTTAAATAATTAATAAAGGGATGATTAAATTATTATTCATATTATGGAACACTGTATAGCAATTAAGAATGAAGAGAATCTTTATACAAACATACATATATATCAATATATATACTTTTTTTTTTTGGCCGCGCCACAAAGCATGCAGGATGTTACTTCCCCGACCAGGGATCGAACCCGTGCCCCCTACAGTGGAAGTGCAGTCTTCACCACTGGACCTCCAGGGAAGTCCCGAGAATGAAGAGGATCTTTATTCAATTAAGAATTGAAGTGAGAAGAACTCCAAGACATGTTTTTAGTCAAAAAAAAAAAAAAAAACAAGCTGAGAAATATTTTATATTTGCCTTATTTTAAAACCATATTTATATGCACATGTATGTGTCATACACAGTCATGCACAGAAAAACTAAAAAGATACATAAACTTTTAACTATGGTAACTTTGCAGAGATGATATAAAGCAACTTTCACTTTTTACTCTATGAACTTCTACCCCATTTGAATGCTACCAGCATTATCTACCTACTCAATATATGTGACAAATACAAAGATGCCTCAACCCCCTAAAGCACCTATTTCTGTTTAAAACCAAGTTTAGCCCTGCAAGTCCTCCCCCTTTAATTCAACTCTCATTTGATTACATTATACTCAATTTATTTTGATCCAAAGGAGATGGAAGTTAATAGGTAACTTCATCTTAATCCTTAAGTAATCCCTAATTACGAATATTAAATTACTCCTCTGAGGAAACCCAAGCCTTGAAAATGTTCATCACTGTCCTTATTTTATCTGCCCATGCCCTCCCTGCCACAATGAATTCAATTCTGATTTCCTGACACTTGAATCTCAAGTGCCAGCATTTTCATGTCAAAGCAAAATCATCTTACACTGGTAGCCTACTGGAATAAAAGTAGTTTTCTGCCATTGTATGTCAAACCAATACCTCCTTTTCTTTCCCATAATTCATGTTACCTGAAGTGCCCTGCTGTGCTATTAATCCTAATGAATCCCAGCCTAATTGACAGAGTAAGATGACCAAATATGCAAGTTATTTCACTAACTCAAGTTACTCATAATTATGTGTTGCACCCATAAGCAAACTCAATACAATGTGAGGAAATCTGATTCACATTAAAAGAGAAACAGGGTAAGCTCCGTATTTTTAAAAATACTTCACTGTGGTTTATTAGATAATAGTTACTCCAGATGCACAAAAAGGATTTGTTAGGCATTTCATTTTCCCCCAGTTTTCAAGGACGGCGCTGGTGCATACAGATGAGAAATCCCAACAGCCTAAGAGCCAATCCCTAAAGTCTAAAATCTACTCTGCACCTCTCCTTGGATTAGCACACAGCACACAACCTCTGGTAACAGCCCAAATGGTATTCAAACATGTTCCAAAGGCATCTCTACAGGGTCCCAGAAATCGAGAGGTTTTCTCCTCTGCCTATCAGTTATAATCCAGAGTCCACTGTGACCGCAAAGGAGGGGGACCTCCTCTCCTCCTGCCACCTTCCCATTTACTCACAGGTAGAAAAGAAACCACTGAAAACCAACAACCAAGGAAAATTCAAGCAAAGAATGCAAAACCAGTTTTAAAATTCATGTCAATTCTATATTATGGTTATGGTCAGTTATGGGAGAAAGGAGATAGAGGACAAAGAAAGACAAAGTCACAAACCATACAATGACATGCAAGGTTGGGGGGGAGAAAATGAAAAACATAGGCAAAGGCAGAATCTCTGTAATAACATTCTCATTGGTGGCATTAAAAACATGGTCACTGAAGATATTTTAAATCTACACTGCACTCTGAAGGTCAGAGCCTTGGCCAATTCGCCTATCAATTATCCCATCTGCCCCCACATCCACCCTCAAATGACCTAGCCTCAAGGCCTTACACACAGTGTTCACTGAATGAAAACAAAATCAAGGGCCCACTGGCACTCCTCCTACTATCCAGACTCCTGTTATCAAGTGTGCAGCTCAGGACACATCAAAAGGCATTTGGGGAGAGCAGACTCTGCTGTCAACCATCTCTGACTAACCCTGAAGCCTGAAAAACACTGCTTTGGACCAGAGTTCCTCATATTTCTAAATAGTAAAATTGCCAAGAAACAAATGAGGGGGATAAGAAAAATTATGTGGTAGATAAGATTGGAAACAATTTTATAACATGAAATGACATTAATTTTTTAAATTATTTTTCAATCACATTGTCCAAGACAATGATATTGTTCCTCACTGGTAATTCCTTCCTGTGCTTATTACAGCTTTACTATTTTTTCATACTAAAAGAACAACAAAATGCTATGCTGTTAGTGCTTCTGATTCTCATCAACTCATCTGAATTGGGCAAAAAGTAAACTATACGACAATCTCTAGATGGCAACTCCTATCACTAATTGATATTTAATCTTAACTTGACTCAAGAAAATTCAAGTTCCATTAGAGATGGAAATGATTCCACCACTTGCTATTGGTATTATTTTTAACAATCAGATTACCATAAATTGTATATAAGCTAAAAAATGCATACTGTGAGAAAATCCTGCTCAAATTTGTACGCTCCACCTCCAGTGGCACAAAAGACAGTGTGGAGACTCGAGAAGTTTTTATCTCTGCCCATTTGAATAAAAGCGGGCATGTCATGAGTGGGAAAGCGTATAAAGTGCAGATTGCCTTTGCGTCCACACAGAGTCAGATCCTTCAGCTCCAGGTGCACGTCCCGAATACCCGCGGACCCATAAGCCACATTGGAGGTCAGGTACTTTCGAATGCTTTTAAGACTTTCCACTTCTTCCTCTTCTTCTTCAGCAGTGATGTCTTTGGGTTCAAAATAAACCAGCTTGACCAGGGTCCCACCAATATCCAAGCCAAACCAAGGAAAAACTAAATGGGGAAGGAAAAAAAAGTCAGAACAGCTTTTTTTCTGAAAACTAAATTTACACTTATTAGATTAACAATTTATTTCATACCTTGAGGTTTCCAAGAACTATATACACAAAAAGGTTTTTGGAAGAAGAAATATGATTCTGTCTAATCTAGAAACAAATCTTAAAAAAAAGAATTGCAAAGATCAAGAAGAAAAATATCACAATGCTAAGCCAACACAACCCTCTTAGACAAGCCCAAACTGCACTGAGAAATATTAAAAAACAGCAAAATGACACCCATTAACCTCAACTCTGGAAAAAAAGATTGAAAATGAAAATCTTCATCTTTGCCCTTGCCTTAAAGAAACATTGAGACTTTTCAGAGCTTTGGTTTAGTACTCAAACTAGGGCTAGAGGAAATTCCCAACCCTATGTAACATATAAGCTCCAGTGGTCAATTTCTCTCAAACCCTGATATCAATCAATCCATCAGGTTTCAATGGCCATCAGTGGAACAGGTGTTTCAAAGTTAATACCCGTTCCCCAAAAATCCATCCCAAAAAATCCATCCCAGGACTTCCCTGGTGGTCCAGTGGTTAAGACTCCTGCGCTTTCAATGCAGGGGACACAGATTTGATCCCTGGTCGGGGACCTAGGATCCCACATACTACGTGAAGGAGCTAAAAAAAAAAAAAAAAAAAAAAGAATCCATCCCAAAAAATGGCTTAAGGAGACTGGATCAAGATAAACTGCATTAGCTATACATGTCTTCTCCTCCCACCTGAAATCCTAGAAATGACTAAAGATATAAACTTACTGATTTTCTAAAATAATTCTGAGAAACAAGAAGTGATACCATCAGCAGAATGAGGTTGATAGAGGCAATAACTGTCCGGAACCCTGAAAAGAGAAATGCTATAAAAATTGGGAGCAGCTATGAAGGTGCGGGGAGCAGATGGGTGCTCCATCCAAGCTGTCGATGGGGTAGCTGCCATGGGGAAACAGAAGCAGGCTCTGGTGCAGTCATAGTGATATGGTGGGGAAATACACTTGGCACAACTGGACAGGCCAGCCACTCCCCTCCCCCTCCTCCAAAGAGTCAAAGTCTTCACTGGGCACAGGCACTTGAGCCCAAACATCAGTACGTATCCACGTAGCTGCTGTTACCCAGAAGTGGGGAGCCCCCACATCTGGCCCATCTCTCCCCTACAATCCATCCTGACAGACTGGTAAACAGACACTGCACCCACTGACAGGAGAAAGCAATCCTTAAACCAGAGACGATCACTTTACAAACCAGAATCACCAAAAGGGAAAAATCAACACCACAAAACCAAGAAGCTAACATCTAAAGAAAGAGTTGCAGGAACAAAGAAGAGGCTTTAAAAGAATCATAAATATCCTCCAAGGTAAAATGAGATTTCATCCATGAAAAATGAATAAGCTATTGTAAATCAACTATACTTCAATAAAAAAATTAATTTTAAAAATGAATAAGCTACCATAAAGAAAAACTAGAAATTAAGAAATGATTGCCAGCTGTGGTTGTGGCTGTTAAGAATCTACACATGTGACAAAATTATATAGAACTAAATACACACATACAAAAGAGTTTATGTAAAACTGGTTAAATCTAAATAAGGTCTGTGAACTGTATCAATGTTAATTTCCTAGTTGGGGGTTGTGGGAGAAGCTTTAAAAACCAAAAAGAGCGGGGCAGGGGGCGGGGTGCAGGGCGGGGGGACACACCAATATACTTCACATAGGTGACTCTCAAAAACAGGCTGAGTGAAAAAAGCTTGGCACAAAAGGCTACATACTATGAGTCCATTATATGAAACTCTAGAAAATGCAAGCTAATTATTTCTGTATCTGATAGCAGATCACTGGCTGGGGGAGTGAGAGAGGGAAGGACTATACAGGGGCAGGAGAAAACTTTCTGTAATAACCCAAATCTTAATTGTTGGGGGCAAGAGGGGAGCTTCATGGGTGTATATATCTGTCAAAATGTATGGAACTATACACTTTAAATGGATATATTTTATTGTATGTAAATTATGTCCAATAAAGACACTTTTATAATAGAAAAAAAGGAGAAATATTTATTTCCAAAATAAAGCTCTACAATACATTTAATAACAAAATGGGCACAGAAAAAACAAATGGAAAACAAAACTAAGAAACTCTCCCAAAATGCCTCTTGAGTATGAAAGAAAGGTAGATATATAGAACACAGAACCAGAAAGTCCAACATCTGTGTTATACGAGTTCTAGAAATTTTCTGGCGAGATAGGGGAAGACAGGAATCATTGGCTTGAAATAAAATTAATAAGTGTAGAAAAGGGAGATGTATAGTCACATCCTATTTAAATTTCAGGAAATCCCTAAAAACTCCCAAAGGAAAAAAGTGAATTCCTACGAAGATACATAAATCACATTAAGGTAAAATTAGACTTTTCGTCAGTAACACAGATGCTAGAAGACAACAGCGCACTGGCAAAGTTATAAGGAAAACAATTCGAAACTCATATCCAGCCAAATCAGCTTTCAAATGGGAGTGCAAGAGAAAGACATTTTTACACATGAAAGAGCTCAACATTTACTATTCAAAGACCTTCTCTGAAATAATTAGTAGATGCACTCCAATATAATTTTTTAAAGCACCCAAGAAGATATGAGCTATATAAACAATGATAAGCACAGGAAGCAATACATGCTGACTTTTAGGAAAATAAGCAATCTGCAACTAAAATACTTACATGATTTCAACATAGGAAGTCGAAGAGGGAAGAGAAAGGAGAGGGAAGTCAAAGCAAGCAGCAGCTCTGTCTCGTTGGGGAACGGAAGGTAAAGATTCTGATTATTTCTAAACAAGAATAAAGAAGTGATGATTTAAATGCGTTAAAAATTTACAGGTTGGGGTTCCCTGGTGGCGCAATAGTTAAGAATCCACTTGCCAATGCAGGGGACACGGGTTCGAGCCCTGGTCCAGGAAGATCCCACATGCTGCGAAGCAACTAAGCCCGTGCGCCACAACTACTAAGCTTGCACTCTAGAGCCCGCGAGCCACAACTACTGAGCCCGTGTGCCCCAACTACTGAAGCCCGCGTGCCTAGTGCACATGCTGTGCAACAAGAGAATCCACTCCAATGAGAAGGCCGCGCACCACAATGAAGAGCAGCCCCCGCTCACTGCCACTAGAGAAAGCCCGTGCAGCTACGAAGACCCAGCACAGCCAAAAATAAATTTAAATAAATTAATTTTTTAAAAAATTTACAGGCAACTCCAAAAAAAGAGAAAATGAACATATGACCTTCAAACAACTAGGGGGAAAAAATCAGTTCAAAAACAAAGAGGAGGGCTTCCCTGGTGGCGCAGTGGTTGAGAGTCCGCCTGCCGATGCAGGGGACACGGGTTCGTGCCCCGGTCCGGAGGGATCCCACATGCCGCGGAGCGGCTGGGCCCGTGAGCCATGGCCGCTGAGCCTGCGTGTCCGGAGCCTGTGCTCTGCAGCGGGGGAGGCCACAACAGTGAGAGGCCCGTGTAAAAAAAAAAAAAAAAAACGAAGGAGAAAAACCATGATTATCTCAATACACTCCAAAAAACAAAAATTAAGAGAATCAATTAAGCCAACAAAATAAAAAAAATTTTTAATAACAGGACACACCAAAAAATAATACAAATACCAATAGCTTTTCCTATGTTATAAGCAAAATCCAGCAAGAAAATGATGTGAAAAAAAAGTCATGCATAACAAAAACCATAAAATATTTATAAATAAATCTAATACTAAATATCTATGATTGCTATTAAAATGGTGTACTGAAAGACATAACAGTGGGAAGATACATCATGTTCCAGGAAGGAAAACTAAATACTATTAAAGTGTCAATTCTCCCCCAAATTAATCTAACTAACAATGTCAATGCAATTCTAAAGAGAACACTGTGGCTGACTCCCCAACAGCCATTCCACCTCAGTCTGAAAGAGATCCCTGATTTTTTTTTTTTTTTTTTAACACCAACAGAAACTCCATTTCCAGTGATGAGGGACTAACTCAACCTGGCATGAGTCATGAAGTCTGGCCCTGACTGGAAGAATAAAAAGTTTCTTCACTAATGAAATCAACAGTGCTGGATATGACTGAAGTAAGGAGATTCAATTCCTATTTTCCTACTAACAGCGCCATTCTTTAGCCTTTTTTTTTTTTTTTTTTTTTTTTTTTTTGTGGTACGCGGGCCTCTCACTGCTGTGGCCTCTCCCGTTGCGGAGCACAGGCTCTGGACGCGCAGGCTCAGCGGCCATGGCTCACGGGCCCAGCTGCTCTGCGGCATGTGGGATCTTCCAGGACCAGGGCACGAACCCGTGTCCCCTACATCGGCAGGCGGACTCTCAACCACTGCGCCACCAGGGAAGCCCAACAGCGCCATTCTTTTAACCATCAACTTTAAGATGATGCCAACTTCGTGGAGAGCAAAGAAGAGACACAGCACTCTACCAACAAATATATCCCATCAACAGGATTGGAATCTGAAGTTTTGGACATATCTAAGACCAAGGGAAGGCTGTAATGCTTAAAACAAATTAAGCCTTACTCCCCTTTCCATAGATTAAAAAGTTGAAACAGGGCTTCCCTGGTGGCACAGTGGTTGAGAGTCCGCTTGCCGATGCAGGGGACGCGGGTTCGTGCCCCGGTCTGGGAAGATCCCACATGCCGCGAAGCGGCTGGGCCCGTGAGCCATGGCCGCTGAGCCTGCGCGTCTGTAGCCTGTACTCCGCAACAGGAGAGGCCACAGCAGTGAGAGGCCCGCGTAAAAAAAAAAAGAATGAAAGAAAAAGAAACTTAAGTGCAAAAGAGCCCAAGGTCACTCACAGTCAAGAAAAGGCAGAAGTGGGACTCAAACTCAGATTTCCTAAGTCCTTTTAAAAGTATCTTTTAACCAGTATCTATACAAACCTAACAGCACAAAACATATTCTTGGGTTAAATTTTTTTTAAGTAAAAGTAGTTTAATAAAATTCACATACCTTAAATAAATAAAGAGGACCAACAATATATAAGGAAAAGTAAGGAGCCTAAGGCTGAAAGAGTAAATAGCCTATTATATCCTTTAGTAGCTTCTGGATTTTTTAGTTATACTACTAATCAAACATTTACATATCCAAGAACTGAGAGACAATGAAAGACATGGGAGGTCCATTAGATGCATGCTCTCTGATAATATCTCAGGCCATACAATTCTCTTATTTCTAAACATTCAGCCTATCAAAGGGGGTTTAGATTCCTAACAATAACTGAGAGACTGCCCCATATACTATGACATGATGACTACTAGAATAAGCCTTCAATTCTTATTCAAAACACTATATGTGGCACTTCCCTGGTGGCGCAGTGCTTAAGAATCCGCCCCCCAATAGAGGAGACACAGGTTCGAGCCCTGGTCTGGGAAGATCCCACATGCCGCGGAGCAACTAAGCCTGTGCACCACAACTACTGAGCCTGCGCGCTTACCCCGCGTGCCACAACTACTGAAGCCCGTGCTCAGCAACAAAAGAAGCCACCGCAATAAGAAGGCCATGCACCGCAACGAAGAGCAGCCCCCGCTCGCCGCAACTAGAGAAAGCCTGCACACAGCAACAAAGACCCAATGCAGCCAAAAATAAATAAATTTTAAAAAAAAGAAAAAACCCACTATGTGTTTCTGGCAGGAAAAGTCATGGAAAGTCAAGGAACTTTTGCTATGCTCTCACATTCCTCATATCTCACTAATAGAAGGCCTATTTTATCACTTCTGATTAGTGAGTCTTTCCATTAATTTCCACAGATATTTTAGTCTATTTTAGGTCTTCAGCATATTTCCTGATATATTTCCTCTAAGGTGCTCCACCTAGACAATGTACACTTGACTTAGGACACATTTCTAGAAAGAATTTAAACTTTCCCTCACAGATTTATGTAAAATCATCAATAGCACACTGTCTCATAATAGGTCTCAACAACTGAAATACTTTCCAATGAGAAATATATGGTTTATAAAAGTATACTCAATTTTCCAACATTACGAATTATATCTTTACACCAGACCACATGTGGTTAAAATACTGCAAACCCAAATCCCTAGACTGGTCTAGGCAGCGATCTTTGGCCTCATATTAAAAGACAAACCTTGGGACTTCCCTGGTGGTCCAGTGGTTAAGACTCTGAGCTCCCAGTGCAGAGGGTCCGGGTTCAATCCCTGGTCAGGAAACTAGATCCCGCATGCCGCAACTAAAAAGTCCACATGCCGCAACTAAAAAGATCCTGCTCCCACGTGACACCAAAGATCCCGTGTGCTGCAACTAAGAAAGACCCAGTGCAGCCAAATAAATAAATAAATACTTTTTAAAAGACGGACCTCAATAAATGTTCCCAAAATAGTTTAACTCAGGGACCAGATACTTATAAAATACTACCTACTATAAAACCAGCAGACTCAATAATAAATTTTACATTCAAGAAATATAAACAGGGCTTCCCTGGTGTCGCAGTGGTTAAGGATCCGCCTGCCAATGCAGGGGACACAAGTTTGAGCCCTGGTCCGGGAAGATCCCACATGCCGCGGAGCAACTAAGCCCGTGTGCTACAACTACTGAGCCCGCGTGCCACAACTACTGAAGCCCGCGCGCCTAATGCCCGTGTTCCGCAACAAGAGAAACCACCACGATGAGAACCCCACGCACCGCAACGAAAGAGTAGCCCCTGCTCGCCGCAACTAGAGAACGTCCGCGCACAACAAAGACCGAACACAGCCATAAATAAATAAATAAAATTTATTTTTTAAGAAAAGAAATATAAACATACAAAACTTAATAGGCTACTAAAAACTGCAAGATAGCTTTCACTTTCAGAAAGCAAACTTTAAGCCATTATAAAGGGTTTTCATATCCTAGTCCACCTTGCTGACAAAAATTGAAAAAGAATATTAACTGAGAAAGAACAGTGCCTGAATATAAAGATACCCCAAATTATGAACCTGAAAAGTGCTCCCAAGGTTATAAATTTAAGCCCAAGGAACCTCACTGCTCTTTTAAATAACCAGACAAAATAGCTATTCTGCTATATCACTGCCTGATAAGGTACTCTCAAACAACCTACAGGCTATTATCTTCGTCCTTATCTCTCCTTTTAACATGTGTTTAAGCAAAATATTTTTAATAACATACATCCCCCTTGCTAATGGTCTCCTCAGATATACAGAGGGCAGTGATGCCAACACTCAACAGTCATACTATCTAAGGACACAATTCATACATGGGCCCCTAAAATAACATACTTAATTTTACAAGCTGCATAATAATATTATTTTTAGGTTATGCTTAATGCTTTATATTCGTTATTCATCAAAGAAGAGGAGCCGTGTTTACTTTTATTTCATTTAGGTTTAAAGTTGATAAAACAATAGGCTAAAAAGCACCCTCTCCTATTCTGTCCCTCAAAAATGGGCTACAAAGCAATAGAAATCTAACTTTTTTCCCGAGCTCCCAGTGGGCGGCCCTTCCTAATTCCCTAACTGAAGATGAAACACTGCACCTGATAAAAGCCAACCTCCCAGCACCAGTTCCATTCTGGCAACACTGATGCTCCCCCAAATACCAAGGAAAAGCTAACTATTTTCTAGATTAGTATTATCAAGCTACAAACAAAAGCTTTATTTTCTAGACTAATGGAAGTTAAGGAAATTCCATGATTGGCATGAGTCCAAAATCAGCATGTCCCCAAGCTTTCCCTGGAGTGCTAAAACATGCTCGGGAGTCACCTTCAAAGATCCAGCTCACCCCCTGGCACTGCCATGAAGCACTGTGATCCCAGAGTTCCCACACCTCCTGCATATCTGGGGCCCTAGATTAAAATGTATGTTCTCATGTTACATGCATGTAATGTTCTCTTGTTACGTTTGTCAAAACTGTACATTTTACTGTATGTAATTATGCCTCAATAAAATTTTAAAAATTAAGACACATTTTTAGACCCCTCTGCAGATCTGAGGGTTTTTTTTTTAAGCTTCTGAGTGATTCCACGTGAGAACCACTACTGAACTACATCGCATGCACCTTCCAAGATGTGGAAAGTCAAGAAACACTGGGTCTGAAGTCAGACACCTAGAATCAAAACACAGCTCCATTACTAATTCACTATATGCCCTTGGACAAAGAGAAAATTTCACTGAGCCTGTTGCCTAATCTGGAAGCTGGGGATAACAAATACCCACCTCAGAGGATAACTGCAAGACTTAAATTTTGGCACAGTGTCTACATGAACACGTAAGCATCATCGTTACCATCATTTTATTTTTTTATTTTTTTTTTTTTTGCTGTACGCGGGCCTCTCACTGTTGTGGCCTCTCCCGCTGCGGAGCACAGGCTCCGGACGCACAGGCCCAGTGGCCATGGCTCACGGGCCCAGCCGCTCCGCGGCACATGGGATCCTCCCAGACCGGGGCACGAACCCGTATCCCCTGCATCGGCAGGCGGACTCTCAACCACTGCGCCACCAGGGAGGCCCGTTACCATCATTTTAAACCAATTTTTATTTGGTATTTCTCTCAGACCTATGAGACATACTCCAGCTAATCTAAAACTTTTGAAGAACTTCTTAGACACACATGCCTAGCCTCATCCCTAATGACTATGATGTGTTAAGTCTGAGGTGGGGACAGGTTTGGGACTCACACTGCTCTAGGGAACATGTGTGGCAGAACATGACTATAAGCAGGGCCCACAATTCCTAAGATAAACTGAACAGCTCCTTCAAGTTTCCAATGACAACTAGGCTCCTACCTTAAGATAAGTAGTGTAATGATATCAGAATGAGGTTTTCTAACAAAAGAAAGGTGGCACCAACCCAACTCTCCTAATAAAAAATACAAAGATTTAATCTTTATTGAATTCCCTCAAAGTTAAGACCAAAGTATATTCTTTGGTCAATACACAATCAATACACTGCCTCTCCATCTAACAGGTGTACCCCTGGACAGTACAGAAAGAACAAATGGAAAGAAAACAATACCTTGTTTATTTCTTTAGTTCTCATTATCTGAGAGATGGGTTTTCATGACTTTTGTAAGGACTAATGAGTTTATTAAAGCTCTTAGAAGAGTACATGAAAAAAAAATTTTAAGAGTGCCTGACTGGTGGCAAACACCAAAATCACAATACTTAGAATCTTCATGGCCAGTGGTCACAAAGAGCTGGCTACATGGCTGTGATTCTTTTTTGCTGAATCTCTGGAATTTACATCCATCTCTAATGAGGCAGTACAAAACCAAGAAGGAACTGATGTTTTGCATCGCTTAAAAATCAGGTGCTTCTCAAAACAGGAACCAGGCTCTAAAAACGGTATAGGTTGAGAGCACATCATCTCTTTTCCAATTCTCTTTCAAGAACATAGGAAAAGACAAAAGAATTAAGAACTCTCAAACTTTTCATAGCAAAATAGGGGTGCGTTTAATATTTAATCATCCAAATCATAAAAAAGTAAAGCAACTGGGTTGTTGGGCTGAGGTACAAGACTATCCAATAAAGACCTCACACCCGGGGGGGTAGGGGGGCGTGTGATGAATTGTGCGATTGGGATTGACATGTATACACTGATGTGTATAAAATTGATGACTAATAAGGACCTGCTGTATAAAAAAATAAATAAAGTAAAAAATAATGATAATTTTTTAAAAAACGACCTCACATTCATCCTGCCACTTTCTCACTCTCATAATCTACATTTAAAACAAGCTGATTTCCTGAAATAGGAATCTGACAACGGGCAACGACAAGAAAAAATATATATAGCCACATGTAAAATGTTATTATATCGTAAAACTCATCTTAGAGTATCAAGACAGTGGATACTTTCAAGAGTTGCAATGGCTGTTTGAAGGAGGACCCGAACTGAAGACCTGTAAAGAGAAGAAAATATCTGGACTAGATCACAATGCAGAAAAAAAAAAACCTGATAATAAAACGGAAAAACCGATTCTCTGGGAAGAGCATGTGCAACCGCCAAGGCGAGAAGTCGTTTTCCCTCAAAAGAGAAAGGCTTAATGCCCAGAGTGCTACAGTACTGAATCGTGAGTATCAGCAAAGAGATGGAAAGAAAATAGAGGTGATATCTGGGTGAGACAAGACCCGAGTTCTCATGGGAAGAAAAGCAGACAAAGCTTAGTATACAGAACACGGAATCCAGTTTTAGGCTTGCAGCAACTCAACCGTTTTCCTTGAGCCCAAAATCTCCAGGTAAAAAGGATGTAACGTCTTGCAGCTCTCTGGAAATCCACGGAAGACAGACACTGGGGATTCAAACGACTTGAGGGGGGAGGGGAGGTGGTGAAAATGGGTCAAAGGAAGCCTTCCCGAGGAAAAAAATAATGCGATTCTCGGCCGAAGAATGCACAAGGAACTAAGAATCGGGAGAGAGAAAAGGTCCTGGGTACGGACGCTACACTCGGACAACCGAGAAGCAGAAGCGCGAGGCCGGACGGGGCCGAACCCGCAGCCCCCGCGTTGGGGGACCCGAGGCCTCCAGCCAGGTGTCAGCCCAGCACCAACCTGGGACCACCGAGCGGGGGCACTGTCTCCGCGCGGGAAAAACGGCGACCGGGCCGGAAGGGGGCAGGGCGAAACGCGAGGGCGCCCCGCCGGGCACTTACGCGGCCGCTTCTTCCTGAGGCTTTCGACGCGCTGACGGGAGGACGACGTAGCGCCGCTGTAAGAGCCGGGCCGGTCCCGCCTTACGCCCTCCGCCGAAGCCGAGGCCCCGACGGCGGGAGCCGACGCACTGTTCGCCCGGCGCCGCAGTGGCTCCCGCCGCCGCCCATCGGGGCCGCCGGACGCCGGCTCCCGGACCGACGAGGCGGGGGTGGCGGCGACCCCCCAGTGGCGCTCCATGGGCGCGCCGAGCCGGCCCGCTCCCATCCGCAGCAGGAACCGCTGCCGACCGAGCTAGCCCCCCAAGGCCAGTGCCCTCGTCGCCTCCTCCGCGGCAATCCAGCCAGAGCAGAAGAACACCCTCGGCAGGCCGCCTCTTCCGTTGCGCCAACGCGCAGCAAGCCAATCCAAGCAAGCTAGGGGCGGCCCGAAGGCCTCGTGTCCAATCGGATGCCTGATTCGAGGCGGATCGACCGCGCCTCCGTCCAGTGAAAGGCTCGGGGCGGGGCGGAGGACGGCAAGGGAGGGGATCCGGGCTGGGCAGAGGAGAAGGCGGTGTTGCTGAGCGGAGAGTGATGGCGGCGCCGCCCAATGGACGCGTTGGTGGAGGGGTCCGCGCCCCCTTCCACCGGGGTGCACAGGTAGGCGCTCCAGGCCCCAGAACTCTCCCGGGAGCTGCCTCGCGCCCCCGAGCCCCGCCCTGCTGCTGCGTCCCGTCGTCTCCCGGCTTGCGCCCTTCTCCAGCCGAGCGGTGTGCCGCAGGGTCTGGTCGCCAGTCGTTGGCAAACAGAGGGGCTTGAACCGCGGCTGAATTTAGCCTTTGTCCCTCGACCTGATTCCACTGCTGCCGTCAAGGCCACCAGTCCTCCGCGCTCTGTTTGACCGCCACCCCCTTCCCCAGCACTGCCACTGGCGTGTTTAGGCTAAGCCCCCTTCATTCCTCCTGTGTTAGAGAGATGTTCCCAGTATCAAAACTAATGAAAGGACTGGGGTTGGTCTCCATGGCAACTGGAAGAAAGAGGTGGGTTATAAATCCTTTGCCACCCCCCTGTGGTGAAGGAGGGGGGTGTGGGAGCCGGGAAGTAGGGTTGGCTCTTGGAAGGAGAGTCTGGACCCCCTTTCTTTGTGGTGCAGTGGAGGACACAGAAGGATTTGGTGGCCGCCTCGGGGCCTGGGTTGTTGGGGATTTTGTCTTGATTGGTTTTTTGTTTTTTAAATCATTGGGTTTTTTTGTTTTTTAAATCATTTTATCACCTTCTTTTTGGGGGTGAGAACATGGTCACCTCCAGCCCTGAGATACTGACCAAAGGTCCATCCAAGTGTCTCTTCTCCCATAGGTTGTCCATGCCTGGAATGATCCATGGCTCTGTACTCCCAAGGCACTCCCTCATTCTGTCAAGTTGAACGGGATTGTGGGTTTATCTTGCTAGCAAATTATTTCATAAGTGCCTCCCCTGAGAGACTGTAATGCCCCTTATGTTCTTCATCTTTCCTGTAATGACTGCTAGTAGCAGGCTGAACAAGAAATATGAGCTTCTCTCTTGCTTATTGAATAGAATTGCCATGCTCACTCAAAACTAGCTCCCTGGGACTTCCCTGGTGGCACAGTGGTTAGGAATCCACCTGCCAATGCAGGGCACACAGGTTCGATGCCTGGTCTGGGAAGATGCCACATGTCACGGAGCAACTCAGCCTGTGCGCCACAACTACTGAGCCTGCGCTCTAGAGCCCGCAAGCCACAACTAGTTAAACCCACACACCTAGAGCCCGTGCTCCGCAACAAGAGAAGCCACCGCACTGAGAAGCCCGCGCACTGCAACGAAGAGTAGCCCCCTCTCAGCACAACTAGAGAAAGCCCGCGCGCAGGAACGAAGACCCAACACAGCCAAAAATAAATATAAATAAATAAATAAATAAATAAAAAAATTTTTAATAGCTCCCCTCACTGTAGGATTAACTCTGGAAACCCTATTTCCTAACTCTGGAAGTTCCGTCTCCTGAAGGAAGCCACCCCAGAAGGATCCTACAAAAACCAAAAAAACGTATAGCTACCCTTCTAAATCTCAGTGCCCAGCATTGCCTACGTTTCTGCCTCCCCCAACCAAAAAAAAACGGTTCTCCTTGACCTGAGGAAACTTCCATCCAGGTCTGTGAGCTGCAATAGATCATCCTGAAGAATCAAGAATCATCATCAGGACTTCCCTGGTGGCACAGTGGTTGGGAGTCCGCCTGCCGATGCAGGGGACACGGGTTCGTGCCCCGGTCCGGGAGGATCCCACATGCCGTGGAGCGACTGGGCCCGTGAGCCACGGCTGCTGAGCCTGCGCGTACGGAGCCTGTTCTCCGCAACGGGAGAGGCCACAGCGGTGAGAGGCCCGCGTACCACAAAAAAAAAAAAAAAACATCATTACCTGAGACTGCCTAGACAAATCCCAACATCAAAACAACACTTGAAGCGTGTGTAGCTTTTCTTTCTTTACTGTGTATAGTGTCTTTTTTCTTTTTTAATTAATTAATTTATTTATTTACTTACGTACTTACTTTTGGCTGCGCTGGGTCTTCGTTGCTGCACGCGGACTTTCTCTAGTTGCGGCAAGCGGGGTCTACTCTTCATCGCAGTGTGTGGGCTTCTCATTGCAGTGGCTTCTCTAGTTGCGGAGCACAGGCTCTAGGTGCGCGGGCTTCAGGAGTTGTGGCTCGCAGGGTCTAGAGCACAGGCTCAGTAGTTGTGGCACGCGGGCTTAGTTGCTCCACGGCATATGGGATCTTCCCAGACCGGGCCTCGAACCCGTGTCCCCTGCATTGGCAGGCGGATTCTTAACAATTGCACCACCAGGGAAGCCCAGAAAATAAATTTTTAAAGAGAAAAATGTATCATGGATTTATACTAATTTCCATTCATTTTTAAGGTTACAGTTTTTACTTCGCTTCTTTTATCTTAACCTGAAAATCTAAGGACTTCACAACATTCACTACTTATTTGCTTTATCATTAAGTATATAGATAATAGTTTCAGAATAAAAATATCAATATTACCAATGATGTGATTATTATACACTGTTTAAGATTTTTCTGCAGTTCTTTTTGTCCTTAGGATGTGTTGCACTAGGGATGAAAAATCAAATTGTGCTTTAAAGTCATTTGAAATAATTTCCTTCTGTGTAATTCAGCCAATAACTCAATACAGAATTGAGTCCATTTTTTTTCCATTTTGATTCAATTTTTAGAGATTTAAATTTTTTCTTGCTTTCTCTAATGAAAGAAGCTACCATGTTGTGTGCTGCCCTATGGAGCAACCCATGTGGCAAGGGACTGAAGGCAGCCTCTGGCCAACAGCCAACAAGGAAGTGCAGCCCGCAGAGCAACAATTCATTGAGGAACTGGGACTTCCCTGGTTGTGCAGTGGTTAAGACTCTGCACTCCCAATGCAGGGGGCCCAGGTCCAATCCCTGGTCAGGGAACTAGATCCCACATGCCACAACGAAGAGCCCGCATGCTGCACTAAAGATCCCGCATGCGGCAATGAAGATCCCACGTGCCGCAACTAAGACCTGGCAAGGCCAAATAAATTAAAAAAAAAAAAATCAAGAACTAAATCCTGCAAGTACTATGTGAATGAGCTTGGAAGTGAATTCTCCCCAAACTGCAGCCCTGGCCAACAACTTGATTGCAGCCTTGTGAGAGACCCTGAGCCAGAGGACGCAGCAAACCTGCACCTGAAATCTTAACCCACAGAAACTGAGATACTAAATGTGTTGTTTTAAGCTATTAAGTTTTGGAATAATTTCTCATGCAGCATTAGTTAATGGATACACCTCCATAGCGGCTGTGTTATATATACTCTTAACTGTTGGATGACTGCAGGGAAAGTAGAATGCTGATTAATCAGTTAATGATGAGGTCAACTGATGAGATCAGTTGACCAATGATCTTGAGTAGAATTGTGTGGGGCTCTGGCTTTGCCCTGTTCTCCATTTCATTAGTGATTTGATGGCTCATCCTGCACATGGTGGGGAAAAATCCAGAACTAGAGGGTCCTCAACCAACTGAAACAATGACCAAATTGTTTGGATTGTTGCATGAACTAAATTCAATTCAACAAAGACCCATTAAGCTTGGCAACAATAGTTTGTGGAGCAATACAGGGAGCTGTAGAGAAGGCCCTGCACCCCACTGCTATGAAATGGACCTCAGAGAGCACCCCCAGCCCCAGGCCAAGGATGGGATTAAGTCAGGGCTATCAAATGGCACAGAAGTACATAGAGAGAGGCAAGGAATGATATTTATCAACCCCTCTAAAAAGGAAACAGGATTGCAAGGGATTAAAGGACATTATCAATTGTTGCTCTATCTCTTTAGTCAAAAAAGTCTCCTTAAAAATGCAGTGACTAGGGCTTCCATGGTGGCGCAGTGGTTGAGAGTCCACCTGCTGATGCAGGGGACATGGGTTCGTGCCCCGGTCCGGGAAGATCCCACATGCCGCGGAGCGGCTGGGCCCGTGAGCCATGGCCGCTGAGCCTGCGCGTCCGGAGCCTGTGCTCCGCAACGGGAGAGGCCACAACAGTGAGAGGCCCGCGTACCGCAAAAAAAAAAAAAAAAAAAAAAATTTAAAAATGCAGTGACTCAATGAGTCAGCACCTGCTTTTAACAAGATCCCCAAGAGGATTTGTATCTCTACTGAAGTTTGAGACACTCTGGACTATATAACTCTGTATAGTTTGGATTTTTTTTTTAATTTCACTTTTTTATTGAAATATACTTGATTTACAATGTTGTGTTCATTTCTGCTGTACAGCAAAGTGACTCAGTTATACATACATTCTTTTTTATATTCTTTTCCATTATGGTTTATCCCAGGATATTGAATATAGTTCCCTGTGCTATACAGTAGGACCGTGTTGTTTATCCATTCTATATGTAATAGTTTGCATCTACTAACCCCAAACTCGCAGTCCACCCCTCTGCCACCTGCCCTCCCCGTTGGCAACCACAAGTCTATTCTCTTGAGTCTGTTTCATATATAGGTTCATTTGTGCCCTATTTTAGATTCAACATGTAAGTGATATCATATGGTATTTGTTCTCCTTCTGACTTAGTTCACTTAGTATGATAATCTCTAGTTGTGGTATTTTATTTATTCTTTTTTAAAATTTACTTCTTATTATTATTATTATTATTTTTTTTTTTTTGGCCTCACTGCAGCTTGTGGGATCTCAGTTCCCTAACCAGGGACTGAACCCAGGCCATGGCAGTGAAAGCCTGGGATCCTAACCACTTGACCACCCGGGAACTCCTGGTGGAATTTTAACTCTTTACAGCAAGCACATATTCGTGTATTACCTGTGTAATTAAAAGATGATTTAAAGAGACTAGATTATAAGGAAGGTGAAAATTCTGAGGGGAGACTGACCCCCTGCACTGGGTGGGAAGGAAGGAGTCCACTGAGCCAGGACAGAAGGTGACATGTGGGGAACTGAGGAGCTTGTCCCTGAGTAGAGACTCCTGAAAGTGAAGGTGGGAGGAAAAAGGGGGAGGGGTCCTGCACAAGCCCCCCAGATTGAAAGTTCTTTTACATTCACTGCAGGAGCCTCACTTCAAGCAGATATCTGGCCAGGGTAGATCCTCAGAACTGTGGGCTGAATAAAAGAAACGTTAAAGGATCTTAAGTTCTAGAAGTAATAATAGCAGAATTACTGGAAACGTGAGTCCATGGGCTCACAATTCTAAGGACATCGTCCTGATAGCAAGTAGTGAAAAAAGCAATTCTTTCAGCAGTTACCAGTTTCTCTCTTTCCCGATTCCTTTGGACAGGCCTCCTGCAAGAAGCTGATTTCCAGCTGCATGTGATAATGAAAGGATTTTTCTTCTTATGTTAAATACAAGCAAACTGATCAAATAGGAGACAGCATCTGACTGCTAGGAAATCAACGATTCAGACAGTATGGCAGTGGCACTTGGGGATGGGGAAGGACAGAGGAGGGGAGGAAGCTGGTACAGCCAGTCCGTGCCAAGGACACTCAAGGGCTGATGGGACTGAGCTCTGGAGGAGGAAGGATTTGACATCACCTGGTCCAGCCTCATGGTTTATGGGTCCAGGAAGGAAAGGGACGCCAGGAGCTGGCTGTGGACCCAGGACTAGAACCCAGGGCTGCTTCCCTTCTTCATCTTTCTCACCGTTCCCATTTTCTCTCCCCACCTCCACCTTTCTGGCTGCTGCCCACCCTGTTCCCCCACATCCCTGCTGTCTTTGAAGTACCCTTTTCAGCATGTATATTTTACTTCAATAAAAAGCTGTGGGGTTGAGGGGGTATTTTTCTTATATTGCTGTTTTTATAGAAACAGCATTGAGTAAGTAGAAGGAAGATATTCAGTGTAAGTTGTTTGTGTGGTTTTTTTTTATTATTTTTGGCTGTGTTGAGTCTTCTTTGCTGCACGCAGCCTTTCTCTAGTTGCGGCGAGTGGGGACTACTCTTTGTTGCAGTGCGTGGGCTTCTCGTTGCAGTGGCTTCTCGTTGCGGAGCACAGGCTCGGCGCACAGGCTTCAGTAGCTGTGGCGTGTGGGCTTCCGTAGTTGTAGCTTGCGGGCTCTAGAGCACAGGCTCAGTAGTTGTGGCACATGGGCTTAGTTGCTCCCCAGCATGTGGGATCTTCCCGGACTAGGGCTCAAACCCATGCCCCCTGCATTGGCAGGTGGATTCTTAACCACTGCGCCACCAGGGAAGGCCCCAGTGTAAGTTTTTTAAATGCAGGCAGGAAGGTGAGAATTTACTCTGAAGAATTTGAGGTAAGCCATGAGAATTTAGGAAGGCTAATAAGTGGGAGGGATCTATTCAAAAAAGCTTCCAAAAGGAGCTGGGCTTTAAGCCAGGCCTTAAAGAAAAAAACTTTAGTGTGTGCAGTAGCTAAGCCATGACTTGCAGCAGAGCCCTCTAGCCATTGGCCTTATCCTTACAGGCAGCACCACTGACCCCAGGGAGGGATAGGGAGCTGGATGAAGCATGCATGTGCCCACTCCCATCCCATTCCGGCATGGGATGGAGACCCCTCTCAGAGCCCATATCCTTCCCTCTGAGAGACTGAATATACAAAAGGACAGTGGCCAGACCATATATGACAATAAAACTCTCTGCAGTAACCAGCCTGGAAAGCCAAACCACAGCCTCTGCAGCAGTCATCCAGAATGATCAGGTCTTGGTTAATGTGTGCCAGCTTCTTCCCAATCCCCCAACCACCTCTTCCCTCTCTTCCATCTCGGGACCAACCAGAGAAAGCCAAATATGTTCCCCAACCAATCACATAAGGTGCCCCTCTTCTAGTTAGCCAGCATCCAGTGTCCCAGGCAAATAACCTCCAATCACAGCACATCTGAAGCCTTCCCTTTCTTTTATTCACCACAGTGTTTTCCCAGTCCCTGCCTGCCTTTGATACCCTCCCGGCCAAATGCAAAGGACAGTGGCTGCTCTTACAAGCTCAGAATGAACAGCCTATGTTTGTTCTCATTTGGGTGGCCTTGGTTTATCTCCATATCTCTAAAGCAATTCTGGACACAAACTGAACGTACTCAGGAAACCAACACCCAAATCAAAGGTAACCATGCCGACTTTCAATGCCATAGATCAATTTTGCTTATTTCTGTACTTTTTGTATGAATAGAATCACCCAGTCAACACTTTTGTGTGTGTACTGGCTTTTTTTTTTTTTTTGCGGTACGCAGACCTCTCACTGTTGTGGCCTCTCCCGTTGCAGAGCACAGGCTCCGGACGCGCAGGCTCAGCGGCCATGGCTCACGGGCCCAGCCGCTCCACGGCATGTAGGATCTTCCCGAACTGGGGCACGAACCCGTGTCCCCTGCATCGGCAGGCGGACTCTTAACCACTGCGCCACCAGGGAAGCCCTGTACTGACTTCTTTTTCTCAACATCATGTCTGTGCGATATATCCACATTGAGTGTAGCAGTATTTTCATTTGTATTCATTGTTGTGCAGTAGTATTCTACTGTATGACTTTACCCCAACTTTTATATATATATATATATATATATATATATATATATATATATATATATATATATATATATATTTCCATTCTATCCATTCTACTATGGATAGACCTTTGGGTTGATTCCAGTTTGGGGCTATTTTGAACAGTGCACTTAGAAATATTCTTGCACATACCTTGGTATACATGAGCTCTTGTTTCTGTCATGTACATACCCAGGAGTGGAATTGCTGGGTCATAGGTTATGCATGTGTTCAACTTTAGTAGATACTGCCTATTTTCCAACAGGGTTTTACTAACTTACATTACCCCTAAAGTTTGAGAGTTCAGTTGCTCTATATTTCCATCAACATTTGATCTTGTCAGACACTTTCATTTTAGCCATTCTGATAGGTGTCTTTGTAAATTTATACTTAATATTTTTCTTGTTCCCTAGAGGCTCTAAGTTTTACTGTTTTCCTGGATTTCATTGTTATAATTGTTAATAGTACATGACTGATCAAAACAACACTTTTCTCTCCTCCCCTCCACCCCTGCCCTTGCTTTTAGACACTCTTTTAGACTACTCACAATTATATTGGAGACAGTGAGTGATAGAAGGGGGCACTTAAGGTGGGCTCTTTGTGTTATTATTGTGTCTCTCCAAGGCCTGTCCCCATACTCTGCACTCAGTAGGAGCAAAATAAATATCTGTTGTATAAGTACATGAAAAAACTGACATGAAAGCCTATATGTCTCCACCATACTTTGTGAGTCATTCCCGACCACTGGAGGGTATGCAGGTGTCTTACTCATTTTAGGCCTTAGACCTGGCACAGGGGAATCCTTTAACAAACAATATCTGCTAAACCAAACTGACCTCCAGCTGCCTCACCTCATGCAGCCTCAGGCCATTGAGCCTGGGCACATACAAGATGATTATATTCATATTGTCACAACATCCCTGAGACTGTATTAATTATATATTGCACATCATTACACTATTATAGCAGGTGGCAGATCTTGGCACACCGGGCAGAGATGTGATGGTGTGAAATCTCACTTTAAATGGGGTCCCAGGCTCCAGACACCTGATCAGCTGTGGGTCATGGGCATGGAGAACATCCAACTCTGGGGCCCACGGGCCAGAGTCTTCCCTTGCATTGTCCCCTCTGGTCCTTCGTCCCTCCCAGTCTTGCAGATCAGCTGTAAATTGGGTCATACTTGTATCCGTTTCATAGGGTCATTGTGAGGATTAAACAAGTTAATATATGTAAGGCACCTAGCCCAGCACCTGGTATGCAACAAGGTATGGGGTAAGTGGTAGCACTTTTTATTATTGCTGTTATTAACAGCAGCAGCAGCAGGGACGAAGAACGCTGAGTGACCATGCCCTGCACCAAGTGTGGATTTCATGGCCCTGGGCTACATGGAAAAGAGCAGAAAGGGGAGCATGTGATTTTTATCCATAAAGAGTTATCACTTCCAGCACAGACTAGCCCAGGGACCCTGAACACTACTCTCCCTGAAGATGGGGGCGGAGGTGTTCCTTGGCCATCAGCTTCACGATAGTGCATTGGTAGAAAGCAAGGGACCTCAAGGCTTGAATGACTCCATTTCTAGGAGACTCCTATAAGAGCAGGACACATGCTGTGAAGTTTGAATCTGGCCAAGAATGGGAATTTCTGCCTGCTGGAAGGGCTTTGTCAGAGCCTAAAGGAGGCCCCTCGTGCAATGGGGCAAACTGCCACTGGACACACCTGTCAGTCGTCACCTCTCTGGGACAGAAGCAGTAGCTAGATACTTCCAAGGAGCTTGTCAGTGAAGGAACCTCCTCTGGGTGTCTCCTCCTAAGACAGGGAACCAGTGCTACTCACGCTTTGAACTGGTTCAAGCGGGATGTCACCCACTGAGGCCAAGGAACCAAGAGGGGAATGCCTTGGAAGAAAAAAGAGGGCCTTTGCCACAGAATCCTCCTGTCCCAAGTCTTTCCCTTGACTTTCTGAACTCTTCACTTTCTGACTTACAAAAAGAACCTGTACAGAAAAGGGGGAATCAGGCAGGGATGAACAAGACTATCCATGAGTCCATAATTATTGAAGGTGTGTAATGGGCACGTGGAGGGGAAAGGTAATTATTCTAGTTTCTGTACTTCTGTGCGTGCTTAAAAGCTTTCCATTAAAAAAAAAAAGTTTCTTAAAAGAAGCTATGAATAATCCATGGCCTGAAAGAGTAAAGGGCATCTTGCTGATCTTTGACTAGAAATTCCCCCAAATCAATTAAATCTGAGCACATCCAACCAGGGAAACAAGGTGAGAGTGTGGTATTAGTCTGGCTTCAGTGGGTCATCAAGCAGAATCAGCAGGTGTTTCCCAGGGAAAGAGAAGCAGTGATAGCTCTTGGGCTTTGAAGGAAATGTTTCAACAGGAGAGAGAAAAGATGGAGAGGGCTTTATATGCAGGTACCTTGGCTACTGATGAGTCTGCCCTTAAGCGCTTAGGATGGCACTGAGCCCTCTGGCCCCACCCCGGCCTTTACCCCGAGGTGAAGGGTGCTTCCCCATCTCTCTTATCAACTACCCCAAGCCCTCTCCTGGCCACAGGCCAATTCCCAATCCTGCTTGAAGTGGCATTTTATTGACAACAGCCAAAATAGGAATGCTCTTCAATGCAGGCCAAGTCAGGGCTTCTGAGCAGCATAATTTGAAAAGTGCCAAGATGGTCCCTAAATGTTTCCTACACACCTTACCCAAAGGTATCTCCCACATGGCTGGTCACTGTGCTTGAAATTCTACCATTTAAGTAGCATTCTTTGGGTCTACAAACTGCTTTCTTGAGATACTTTTTTCCAAAGCTACCTTGGGAGGGTAACACATTAAAACCAGTACCTGTTCATGAACTGTTCACTGACCTGGGTATCTGGGAGGGAGGAAGGAGCACAGAGGGTTAAGAGCAAGGGTGATGGGGCATGGTTGCAGACAGCTTGGGTGGGGACCACTCCTGGCTTCAGGGTACAGGTGGTTGCATTTGGAGAGAGGGTTGAAGAGAAGCTCAGAGGTAGAAGTAGAGGTCATTAGGTTGCTGAAGTCCCCAAGGGTAGCGTAAAGAAAGGCTGTAGCAGCCAGAGCAGGGTGCAGGACCCTGCAGACTGACAGTTTGGGAGTGGGCCACAGTGAGCCCTACCCCTTATGTCTCCACAGGGTTCTAGTTCCTATCCCTTGCAGAGCCAGAAATGAAGGTAGCTCCTGAGGCTTCTGGCCCTGGCCCTTGTCCAGCAATGGCTGCTGGGAAAGAACCCACAAGGATATCCCTCAATCCATCTGTCTGCTGGGAGGCACCCTAGCCCCCACCCTGCACAGTTGCCCCAGTGGACATGCCTCCCTCCTCACTCCCCAACAATTCCCCAGTGCATGTAATAAAGTAAGGGACAAATATAAAAGGGGCATAGGCAGTAGGGTTTGGGTCTGCTTCTGAAGGCACGGCCAAGTGCTCCAGTCCCTCCACATTTGAATAGAGAGAATAACAACATGTATCCACCCCTAGTAAATGAAATGTCAGGAACCATTCTAAGATTTATATAGATAAACTCATTTAATCCTCACAACACTAGGACATGTATGTCTATACATAAAATTTTACTATTCATCCCCATTTTACAGATGAGAAAACAGGCACAGAGAGGTTAACAGCTTGCCCAAGAGCACAGAGTTAGTAAGATGGGATGCAGGCTTAGGCCATCCTGCACTGCAGCAGTTCACGCTTACCCACTGGGCACTCTGCCTCTCATGCCCTCATCTCTCTACCAGGCTGGGCAGGGAGGGGTGAGAGAAGCATTTAGTGGCCACCTGCTCTGGACCAAGCACTTGACAAAGACGTGTATGCTTCAATCTCAGGAGAACACAGTGAAGGATGAGCCATGATCCTCACGGGTCCACATGAGTAAGCAAGACCAGAGAAGGCTGATTATCTGCCAAGGCCACACAGCCCAAGAAGGGGTGGAGCTGAAATCCAAACCTTGGCCTGAGCTCTGCCCTGCACGTGCTCCCTCTCCAACCCCCATACGGAGCTGAAGAGAACAGAGACCAGCATGAGAAGGCTGGAGAGGGGCACTTAGGTGGTCCTCAGGCCTAGCACCTGATCAGGCTTCCCAGGGGTCCATGGGAATCTCCAGACCTCCTCCCCAACCTTGTGTGGCAGGGGAGGGGAACCAGAGATGCAGGGGACTAAGTCCTTGAAGGTGGGCCACTCCGCTGCTGCTGGGGCAATAGCCTGAGGCTGGGCCACTGGGGGCTGGAATGATGTTCTATGGGGTCCCCTACCCGCCCCCCATTGGCTGCCAGGGACCAGAGCAGGATGGGGGATGTTTCCGACCCCCTGCGGTCTCCAGCAGCACCTCCTGATCCTTGCACTTGGGTAAAGAGGGATAAGGCCTAGACGGGGGCACCTCCTCCAGAGGATAAGGGCAACAACCAGATGGCCAGGTGGGCAAGGGCTGGAGCACTCAGGGCAGCCCAGGAAAGCCAAGGATGGTGGGGGAGCTGCCAAGGGCACGAGCTGGGATGGAAATGCTGCCTCGCCTCTGACCCAGCCTCTCCCAGCCCCGAGATAGGGTCAAGGATGGTGGGACAGCTCAACTCAGTGGCTCAGGCAGATGTACCATGGGAAAGGGAGCAGATGCGTGATAAGGAGGGCCCAGGAGTTTCACTGGAGTAGGCGCCGCCGGTACCGTGTGGCCAGGAGCACAGCTAGGAGCACCCCAGCCACAGCCACACTGAGCCACGGAGGCCAGGACGAGGTCCTGACCACCAGCAACTCCTCCAACTCTTCCTCCTCCCGGAATCCTGGGGCGGTGTGTGTCCCAGGGCTGTCCCCCAGGTTGGGGGTACTGGGGCCCCCGTGGATCCTAATGGTATCCTCCGACTTGTACTCATTTTCCTCCGGAGCGTTGTCAGGCCCCGCGCCCAGGGAGTTACTGAGGCTGATGGCAAGGTCTGCAGAGCAGCCCGAGAACGGTTGGCTGTCCATTCTGGATACCAGCCTGCCAGGCTTGCTCAGCTCCAGCTCTGAGCCCCAGCAGTCAGAGCTGCTATCTGGCCATGGTGAGGTGCCTCCAGTGGCAGTACCTGTGGCTGCTGGAGATGCTGGAGTCTCCTGGGAAAGAAAGGAGGGACTGGAGGGACTGAGGATGGTGGGGGGCAAGCCAGGTTGGGTGGCCCCATTCCCAAAACAGGCCAACCCCTCAGTTCCCAGCCCATAGTGCTGTGAGGCAACTCTCTCTTGGGGACTCAACCCACTGATGGTGCAGGAGGACAGTGGGGGAGGAGGGGACTAAGGCCCTGTAGGAGCATCAGTGGTGAACTCCTCCAGGGCTGAAAGCTCTACTCACTGGCCTGCCTGTGAGCTCACTCCCACCCCAGGGAGCACTTGGTCATGTGTGGCCCCACCTACTTTGACATTATGCCTGGGCTTGATGGCCATGAAGCAGCCACCGGGTCAGAGGCTGGGCCATGCACCCAAGGGGCCCCATGGACTTGGTTCTTCCAGACAGACAGCAGCAGTAGGGTTAGATGTGCAGGCTCTGAGCAGGCAGCTGTGGAGGCTGCTAGGGTCAGAGATGGATGGGCTGGGACTGCAGTTTGTAAAACCCTGGTCATGGTGGGGCAGGCCAGATATCCCAGTGGTGAAGAGCAAGGCATCAAGGCAAACAGGCTACCCTGCTCTACCCCTCAATGTTTCCTCACCTGCAAAATAGTATTGATGAGCTTAAAAGGGAGCTGTGAGCTCTAAATGGGTTAATGCATGTGACCAGTGGAGGTGGCCCAGCAAGCCTGACCCTCCTGAAGCATTCACACTTAAGAGTTCTAATGATTATTATTACTCTAAAGGACATGGTGTTAGGTCTGGATGAGCCTAGGTCTCAGCTGTCCCTATGCCCTCAGAAGAAGCCCTGGACCAGCCTAGGCTGGAGACAGAATGGAGACTGGAAAGGGTAAAAGGAAGAGGCCTGGATCACTGCTAGGAGGGGCGAGGACTCACCTCCACGAGTCTGTTGCTGTTCCTGATGGTGGGCCCTGTGTTGTCAAGCAGCTTTCTGGGCACCGTGCACATATGTTTCCTGTCGTCAGGCACCAAGCCAGTAGGCACTTTGGGTGGCACCATGCCAGAACGCACTGAGTTGATGGGCAATTTGGATGGTGCTAGACTGGTGAGCACATTAGTGGGCATTGCACCAGGGGGCTTCAAGCTGGTGGACAACTTGGAAGGCACTGTGCTGCCAAATTCTGAGTTGGTGGGCACCCCTGCCCCGCTGGAGCAGATGGTACCTTCAGCCTGGTCACCAGCACCTCCTGCAGAGGCCAAGCCAGTGGAGGAGGAGGAGGTGCCAATAGATGGAGCTGACACTGGGGGTTCAGGCAAGCGGCTTTCCCTGGGGGTAGAACGGACCATGGGCTGGAAGGAGACAGTCGGAGACACAGGCCCGTAGGATGATGTGAAACTGGAGACCACACCTGCAGGTGGCAAAACAAAATGAGAAACACAAACCCACAGGAGTGTTATCCTAAAATCACAGTGGCCTTGGGATCAGAGGGCTGGAGAAGGGTCTCTCTGCCCCAGCTCACACCATCCCTATTGCATCCAAGCCTCCCAACCTCCTACCAATGGAGGAGTCTCCACAGTCTCTTTGGTTCCCAGGGCTGAAGGCCCGATGGTTGCAGATAAATCCTTGGTCCTGTCCCTCCTCAGTCCTTGACATGTTCTCTCACAGGAGCAAAATGATCCCTCCCTTTAACAGGGTCTAGGAGCTTGAAAATCATTATTAATTTTCATCTCTGCTTTTTCTTCTCCTGCCTAGGACACCCCCCTTTCCTGTTGTGTCTGCCTCTTCCATCCTCTCCTTAGGCAAGTGGAATCCTGGATGTTTCTCCCACTGCCATCTTTCCTCTCAGCAGGAACAATCCTAGGCCAGGGCAAGAGGAGCAGGATGGCTCTGCTTAGAAGAGCTCACACCAGTCATGTGGCACCAGAGGCCCAGTCAGCCCCCAGTGTGTGCAAATCTTCTAGGAGGCCCAAGGGCTTGAGGTTACAGGGACAAAGCCACCCCTGGGAGGAGAGTCTGAACTGGGGGAAGCAGGAGGGAGCAGGTGGTGATGGTCCATAAAGGCAGCTACATAAGGATTCACCATGGAACTCTTGAGAACACACATGCCTGGCCCTACAGCTGACAAAGGTCGGGAGTGATTCTGATGTCCACCACCCCCCATCCCAAAGCTAACAACACAGAATCTCATGGGACCTGTGTCCATACTCATACTGAAATCAAAGTGCCCTCTGCCTCCCTGGTCCACAGCAGCATTTCTTGAAAAGATGTTCCACAGCAAGCTGACAATGCAAAGTGCAAAAGGATACTTGGGTTAGAGTTTGGTGTGACAGGAGCATGGGACACTAAGGTGGCTTCTCTGAGCTCCTGTGTCTTGTGGCTGTTCCATGGGCACTGTGGGCTGGCTGGGCATCACTGTCACATGGAACACCGTTTGGGAAATAGTGGTGCAGAGGTGCCAGCCTGAGAGATCCAAGTAGATAGCACTATATTCCTGAGATGTCTGATGTGAGGGTCCAGGCCCTTGGCTGATGAAGAACATACTTCTCCTGGGGGCTGAAAAGTTTTAGTGATTCACTGGGAGCTAGAGACCCCTTTAGGGTAGGGCAGTGCTCCCTGACAACAGCTGGCCCAGCCCTGTACTCTTCTTGCACTATCCTCCAGGTCCTGGCGGATCCCTACATAGTCCCTTTGGTATAGTGCAGGCATGGCCCTAATTCACTTCTGCCTGTGTCCACGCCCTCTGCAATGTGACCCTGTCAGTCCTCTCATGTAGGGATGGAGTCTATCTTTCTACTCCTTGATGCTGGGCTGGCCTTGTAACTTGCCTTGTCCCACAGAAAGAGGCAGGAGGAAAACTGTGCCAGTTTTGAGCCTATGCCCCAGAAGCCCTCTCTCCCTCTCTCAGAACTCTGCTCAGGTATATGAAATGGGCTTGACTGCTGGAAGGTAAGAGACTCATAGAAGAGAACTGAGGTGCCCCAGACAACAGCCGTAAACAGCTTATATGTACCCTGATGTGTATATAAAAGGGAATTCAGCCCATCTGAGCCAGCCCAAATTGCTGACCCACACAATCATGAGCTAAGTAAATAGTCGTATTTTAAGCTACTAAATTTTGGGATTGTATGTTACAAAGCAAATACTAGCCAATATGCCCTCTGAGGAACTGGGTTGTTCCCTGGGGTGAACTCATTTCCCTGGGGAATACCACCTTTGCCTCCTGACCAAGAAAACCAGAGGGGCAACTCTAACCCTTACCCTCACTGGGAGGTCAGAAAGGCCCTATAACTCCAGGGTCCATGCATACCTGCTGTGTGCGTAGTGCCCAGTTCTGTGTCTTGCTCCTGATGTCCACTGCAGGTCAGAGGGCTGAGGGCCACCGTGTCAGATGAGGGCTGCAGGGGACCACCCAGCTTCTTGAGGACAGCCCCAGAGCTGGGTGGCTGTGGGGCTTTCTTCGAACTCTGCACAAAGGAATATATGAATAAGGCAGTTGTTTCTCCCAGGAGCTGGCAAAGGGCACCTTATGCTTGGGACGGCTCCTACAGGCCACAGCCCATGCCATGAAGCACAGGACCAAGGAAGCCCTTGCCTCGGCTTTGGTCATTGCCAGGACTTCTATCTGCAGGTGACTTTGAAGCCCCCTCATAGAAAATCATCCTATGGGGGGGTCCCTATTCATCTGTCTGGCCCTAAAGAAAGGTCCCCATCTTTGGGGCCACTGCACAGACCCCTTTCTTAGGCTTCAAGTCCAAGTGGTATCTCCTGGACACCTCACTGCCCACTCATCCTATCCCAATAGAATCAGTTGTCTTAACCCCCAAACTTTACTGGCAGTGATTGCAGCTCCAACCATCCCCCCCTTTCCCCATCACCTCCTGCTCCCTCACTCTCCCTCATCTGGTCATCCCCTGATCCCTGGACCCAGCTCAACATCTCACATGGACCACTGCAAAGACCTCAGAATTGTGGCCTCACAGCTGGCTGATGACAGAGGGGTGGGGGCTGCCACATAGTGAAGACCTGGTTGGCAGTCTGGGAGCTGGGGCAGATCCATATTGGGGGAGCCCTGGGGTTCTGAGCAGAGATTAGGCATGATTTGTGGGGGACTTCCGGAAGGCTGGGTGAGCAGAAGTGGGCAGATGGGAACACAAAAGCAGGAGGCTCAAGGTAGATCATGAGGACGCACCTCTCCCAGGGACTCTGGTGGCTGGGTGTCCTGGACAGGCATAGGGTAACTTGGCTCGTCCTCTCTGTAGCCATTGCTGGGGATGCTGGGGGCCACAGCAGGTGTGGAGGGCCCTGGAACCCCAGCAGGAACTGATGGCCGCTCCAGTGGGGATGGGGGGTGGTTCGGATTCCCTGAAGGACAAAGATATTTTGATGTCAAGGAGGAATTGGGGTGCTCTTAGTGGCAAGAGAGGCCTGGGTGCTCCTAGAACTCCAGGTGCATGGCTATCAGTCCCCCACAGCATCAAACTCTATCCTGATGTGGGCAGTACTCCTCAGAGGAGACCAGCTTCACGAAGCAGGAGGCAGGTATCAGAGGGAGAGTGGAGGTGGAGAGGACAAGGAGAGGTAGGAGGAGCAGTGGGGGAAGGGAGAGTGTTGGGGGCACCTCGAAGGCCTCTCACCACCCAGACTATGTCAGCAGTCACCACTTCTCTGTCCCCAGGCATTCTGGGACACAGTGGCTTTCTTCTCCTCCTCGTGGGTGGCTTTCACCACTAACTGACCCCTGACCTAAAGCTTCCTCCTCAGCCCCTCCCCTTTGCCCCCACCAGCCACGCCTGGCCCTACCACAGCTGTTTTTATCTGGGGGAATCACTGGTAATCTGCACAAATGAAGAGATGAGTTAGAAAGGAAGGAAGGGAGGGAGGAAGGGAGGGGGAGGAAAAGAAAGAAAGGCAAACATGGGGATATTTCAAGGCTGTAAATCTGAGCAGTGTCTCAGGAATTGTCTCTAGTCTGAAATATATATAGGGCTGGTGTGAATTTTCTTTCTGCCTCAGCCCCTGAGACCCTGGCCTCAGCAGACCCCCTCTGAGGACTTGGCCTGGCAGGGAGCATTGAGAGGGCTTTGAGGGATAACTGGGCAGCTGGGGGGGTGGTGGGAAGCAACTAAGGAGGCTCTAGGGGAAACCAGTGGGAGGGGAAGAGATGAGGGGAAAGGAAGGAAGGAGCCCATGAGGAAGAAAGAAGAGGCAGTGAAGGGAGGGGGAGAGAAGAGATGAGCAGAGAGAGGGAAGACAAACTGAGGGAGAGTAGACGGGAGGAAATGAGAAAAGCGTGGGAGGCAAACGTCACAGCCACAAAAATTAGAGGAGGCTCCATTTGCTGAGCACATGGAAGGTGCCCAGCCCCAGCTAAGCACTCAACATGCCATCATCCCATGGTATCCACTGCAGCCCTACAAGGTAAATGTTGCCATTAGCCCCATTTTACAAAGAAGACTGAGACTTAGGGAATGAAGGGGCTTGGCCAAAGAGTTAATAAAGATTAATAAGTGGCAAAGCAGGGATCTACACTCTGGTTTGTCCACTGCCCAGGAGTGATGGGAGGGAGGGTGAGAGATGAAGACAGCAGGTATGGGGTGAGAGGAGAGGGAGAGTGGAGGCCAGGGAATCAGATAGGAGTTCCAGAAGAAGGGTCAAGGTGGGAGGCTCACGTAGCAGGTTGCTCTGGTAGACTCGGTCCACTTCATCAGCGAGACTAGACAGTTCACAGGCCCTCAGTGCCCCAATGAAGGAAGGCACCCAGCCGTTCCTCCGCCGAAGGCTGTTGAAGAGGTCCCAGAGAGTGCCCTGGTTTCCCCAGCGCTCATAGGAGGCCCGCAGTCGGTCCTGCAAGACACAGCCCCGCCACCAAGCTCAAGCCTGGTAGCCCTGACCCCCTCCCCACTCTGGAGGGGACAGCTGCAGATGGAGGTACCTAGAAAGCTACAAGATGGAAGCAACCATCTGAAACTAAGTCAGAGCCCAGGACAAGGCCAGAGTTTGAGCCCAAGTTTAAAGGCCCAGGAAATAGGCCTTACTGTGTCCCAGGCTCTCTGCTCAGGGCTTTGTGTGAATTATCTTACTTAATGCTATTATTACCCCTACTCTACTGATGAGGAAACTGAGGCTTAGCACATACAAACAAGCAACCAGACAGCAGAAACAAAAACCCACAGAAAACATTTACTGCAGAACTAAATGGCAAGGTATTCCCACAAACACCAAAATACAAGAGGGAGGAGCCAAATCCCCCCAGCCACAAATTCACATACCGCCGGTATCTGCATGGAGGAAGCAGAGGGAGGCCTCGGGGTTCAATGTGGGGACAGCTAAAACTGGGAGGGGCCAGGCTCACTTCACTAGGGGCCCACAGCAAGTGCTGAGGGAGCTAGCACAGTCTGGCTCCCAAAGACTCTCAAAGTTGAGCCCCAGGCTCCCTGCCAGGATGGATCCCATGACTAAGAGAATGCAATTGAAACTAAACAGGAACAAGGACAAAAGAGATAAAGAAAAAGAAGGTTCCGATGAAAGTGGGTGAGGGGTCCCAAGCCCAGAAATCTCAGTGCCATATTTTGGAGCACTATACCAAAACGACACAAGAGGGAGCTCAGTGAGGTTGGAAAGGACACCCTGAGCCACACTTCCTTCTGAAAGTTAGAAAACTGTCAAGGATGGGAAGCAAGATACAGACAACAGAGAAGGAAGGAGTTGGTCCTGGCTTGGGAGAAGCTCTGAATTCCACAGCCCTGCCCCCATTCCATGCCTGGTTGTCACACCCTGGCTCACCTGGTCACTTGTTGTGAGGCAGGACAGGTAAGGCAGAATCTCCAGAACATGAATATTGCAAAAATTGCCGTGATGGTTGCGGATATACTGATAAGTCTTGTCCTCAGCAAACGTCATCGCTGTCCCGGGTTCTGAAGTGGCAGAGGGCTCTGGCCCATGAAGGGTGGATGGACTGAGAGAGAGGAAAAAAGACTGGAAGAAAACAGACCACACATGACAACAGAGTTGGGAGTGGAGTTGGACAAAAGGCAATTCTCTCTTTCTTTTTCAACTCTTTGGAAATTTTGCTCTTTTCTTTAATCATCGTATTTTACTGCCTAAGTCTCAGAGGCCCTCAATGAATTTGCCTAAAAACAAATTGGTGAATAAAAAAAAAAAAAAACAGATCTAGAAGACCTAGGGCCCATTTCTGCCCTGCAGGTTGGTCAGTGTTGGGGAGAACTCTGGCTCCTGCCCCATCATCCCCAGGTCTGAATGTGCCCCTAGCTTCTGATAGCAAAAGAGCACCATCTAGAAGTGCTGCTCCTTTGGAGTATACTGAGGGGGAAGGGGAGGAGAGGGAGGAGGAGGGGTAGGCGGGAGAGGATGGGGAAGAGGAGAAGGCACCCAATATAATAATAGGATCTATCCTATTCTTATCGTGAAGAAAATGAAGTACCAAGGAATTAAGGGGACTTGCTAGTGAGTAGAAGAGCAAAGAACTGAGGTCTTCAGGATCTGGGATCAGGTTCTTCCCAGAACATGACTGCAGGCCCACCATTACATTAAAGCTTGCTATACACATTTTTTTAAATTTTTTAAAAATTTATTTATTTTTCAAATTTTTGGCTGTGTTGGGTCTTCGTTGCTGCACACGGGCTTTCTCTAGTTGCCACGAGCGGGGGCTACTGTTCGTTGAGGTGCACAGGCTTCTCATTGTGGTGGCTTCTCGTTGCAGAGCATGGGCTCTAGGCGCACGGGCTTCAGTAGTTGTAGCACGTGGCTTCAGTAGTTGCGGCTCGCAGGCTCTAGAGCTCAGACTCAGTAGTTGTGGCACGTGGGCTTAGTTTCTGCGTGGCATGTGGGATCTTTCCGGACTAGGGCTCGAACCCGTGTCCCCTACATTGGCAGGCAGATTCTTAACCACTGCACCACCAGAGAAGCCCTACATACATATTTTTTCGGTAGGAGGCTGAATTCCACTTCTGGGTGTGACCCCAGGCAAGTTGTCAGCCTTTTCCAGGCTTGTCCTCACCCCTAAAATGGCTCAGAGAGGTTGTTTTGACAATACAGTAGTTCAGCCTTATAAGCCTGAAATTTAGAAGTACCCCCAATACAATCAATTGCCGCAGGTTGCTTATGTAGCACTTAACACAATTTTCAATTATAGATGTGTTTGTTTGCTTGTTTCTTATTTGCCTTTCTCATGAGAGACAGCTTCAGGGAATAAGACAAGATCTCTGCCACCATCCAATTTACATTCTACTGGAATGAGACAGATAACAAATCAGAAAACATATACATAAATAAGAATTCCAGACAGTAATAAAGGTTACAGAGAAAATAAAGCAGATGGTGAGACAGAGCCCCTGAAGAAGGGCATGCTGCTTGAACTGGGATGGGGAGGGAAGCTTTTCTGAACTGACATTTGAGCTGAACTCGAATGTAAGAAGATCAGTGTTTTGGGCAGAGGGCAGAGCAAGTGAGAAGTCCTAAGGTGGAACAAGCTTGGCATGTTTGAAGAATAGAAAGTAGATTGGAGTTGTCCAGGTTTAGAAAGCTAGGGGGAGGGGCAGAGTTCAAGTCAAGGAGGTTGGGAAGGGCCACTAATGTAGGGCATTATAGGAAGGGACTTTGGGTTTTATTTGGAGTGAAACAGGGAGCCATTGGAGGGCTCTGAGCAGGAAAGGGAGAGGATTTTATTTGATTTGACTTATTTACGTTAAAGACCTCTGTGGTGGTTGTGAGGATCCTGGACTGGGGAGGGGGCAGGATGGAAGCAGGGAGACAAGTCAGGAGGCCACAGCAGGGAATACATGATGGGTATGGCCAGGATGGTAACCATGAAGGTGGCAAGAGGTGGCTGGATTCCTGGTATTTTGTGGATATGGGAGGTGAAGGAGAAGAATCAAGGCACTAGGTGGATGGAGGGTGCCACTTAGCAAGCCAGAGAGTCTGGGGGAGAAGCAGTGGTGCAGAGAGGACTCCAGAGTTCCATTTTGAACAAGTGAAGCTTGAGATGCTATTGGATGTCCAAAGGGGTTTTCAGGGAGGGAAGTGGGCAGAGGAGAGGGGCAGGCTGGAGTAGAAACTTGGATGTCAAGCTTGGGTGGGACCTCTAAGAGACAGTGCTGCAGAGTAGAGAGTGCCTAGAAGCTGCTGAGGCCACCAGTCCCCTGCCACATGGGAAATGGAGCAGTAGTCCTGCCTACCTGCAGCCCACCAGCCTCATAGCCACATGCTGCATGACCTGCTTTGCCAACCCCCAGGTGCTACATTCCTGGTGGAGCGAGTACCAGTGACAGAAATCACGAGGATCAGAGAGGTGGGGTGGGGGTCCTCTGAGCCTTCAGAAGATGAACAAAAAACAACTCTGTGGTGGCGAACAGATCCCTCCTTCCCTCCCATGGGATCCAGGGAAGTACCAGGAGAGAGTCAGGTGATACATTCTTCTGCATCCCAGCCTCAGCCTTTGAGGCAAAGAGTTTGAGGAGTATGGGTGTATGTAATGGTCCAACCAAAAAGAAAGGAAGCCCATATTTGTTCACATTTATTGAGGGCCCACTATAGGCAGGCACATCCTAAGTTTCTTTCATTTAATTCTTGCCACAATCCCAAGAGGACAAGCGATGCCAAGTTGCACAGCTGACCAGTGGCCTAACAGGATTTGAACCCAGGACTTGCTGCCTCATTGCAGCTCACCATACACCTTGCAGGGCTTAGAGACCCCTGTGGCAAGTGAGACTCACACAGCCCCCTGCCTTCAAGCCCCGGAAGGGGCCAAGGCCACTGCCTGGGTGAGGGGGGTTGCTAAGTGAGAGTGTGCCTGGGAAGATGCACTATTTAGTCCCTTCTCTTGCGAGGTATGGAAATCTTTCGGAAACGTCTGAGGACGTTCTAACCCTGCCCTCCACCGCAGCCGGGTTCTCACGTCCTTCCAGATGTCCTTCCAGATGTTTTTGAGCCTCCAAACGAAGAATGTCGGTTTTGTTTTTTCCAGTGTTTTCCAGGCACCTCTTTCCGGTCTCAGATAAGATGTGGGGCGGATAGTTCCTGACCGTCGCGTCTAGGAGAGTTCTGACCCGACTGCACCAGAAGCTGAGTTCAGAGCGCTCCACCCTCCCGGAAGGGGCGAGGCCCCACAGTCTCAGCTCCTATTCCTGAAATCCTGGGCCAGACCCAGGTCCGCGGAGGACCGAGAGGCTGTTCTGAACAGGTGTCACCACCGAAAACGGCCAAAAGCCAAGGGAGGGCGGCAGTCCGCGACCCCCAAAAGCGCGGCCGCCGGAGATTGGCGCACCCGGGCTAGGCCTCGCCTGGGAGTCACCCTGGGCCTGTGGGCAACTGGAGGAGCTCAGTAGCCAGCGCCCTTCTCCTTCCGGCCCAACCTCCCCTCCAGCCCGAGCAGGCGCCAGCGCCACCCACCTCTCGAGCCCCCGGTGCTGGATGCGGTGCACGGAGCTCTCGCTGCCCCGAACACCCTGTGCGTTAGTACCTGCTCTTCCCAGCTCCCCCGCGCCCCAAGCCCCGTGCACCCCGGCGGACTCTTAGTCCCACTCGGCTCCTGCGCCGCGTACCACCTCCCCGAAAGGCATCTGTGCGCCCTGCGTCCAGAGGACCGAGCTCCCAAGGTGGTGATCTTACCTTGGGTAGCCACGACCTGGCGACCTGCCTCCAGTCGCGGACAGCCGGGAACCCTCCCCTGCAGGGAGGGAAGGGCGGGAGGTAGGGCCGCGCGGCCATTGGGCAGACAGCGGGGGCGGGCACTTGGCCTTGGTTTGCGGGGCCCCGAGGCTCTGGACGCGCGCTCGGGACAGACCTGGGTTCCTACTGCGTGTGCGAAAGTGCAGATGATCTTTCCTTCTTCGTCTTGAGCAACTTCCAGGGGAAGCCCAGGGTCTGACTAGAAACCAAGTAGAAACCGTGGTGGGCTCGATCCCGACGCTTCCCACGCGAAGCTACCCCCTCCTTCCGCCGAGTAATTTGAGGGGTGAGGGTCTTTATGTAGTTCGCTCCTGGACGCCCAGGGCCTAAGCACACAGTCAGTGCTCAATAAACGTCCGGTGTCACGCAGAGTTCACAAGGGTATGAGTGCCCAGCCAGGCGACACTCATTCTGGACCTGAGGAGGCAGGATCGGGGCATGTAGCTGTATGCAGGGCAGGGGCGCCAAGGTTGGCTCGCCCGGCTCGCAGGGTGTGGGCCTTGAGTGCTGCGTGGGAAAGGCCTCTCCGATCAATTATTTAGGGCGGTACCTCACGGCAGTGCTCGCCTACCACCTCGCCTTTCCTCTGCTGGGCCAGAGGCCAGCAATTATTGAGTGCCCACTGTGCTCCAGGTACGGACTTAAAGTCTTATACCTTAGGGCCCATTAAATATCCGCAAAATAACCAGGTAGAGGTTTATTTTTTCCAATTTTAAAGAAAGATTAAAAGATTTGGAAAAAAAAAATGATTTGGAAAAACGTTTGGCAGTTCTTAAGTTAAACATATGCCAACCCTATCACCCAGCAACCACTCCTAGTTGACCTATGAGTCCACCTGGAAACATACACAATAGATAATGTTCATAGTGGCTGTACTGACAATAGGCAAACTCTGGAAACAACCCAAATGTCCATCAATAGAATGGAGAGACAAACTGTGGTATACACAGAAGTGAAAAACAACAAAGGCGAAAAACTATCGATACAACATGCATGAATCTTACCAGGATGAATGGGCACCATGGCTAAACAAGCCCAGCACAAAAAGTACATGCTGTCTGTTCCCAGCCACAAGGTACAATAAGGTTCAAAAATAGGCAAAACTCATCTACATAAACAGAAATCATATCACTGGTTACCTCTGGGGAATGTTGAGGAGCGGGTACAAAAGAGCCTTCTGGAGTGATGGAAATGTTCAATATCTTGATGTGAGTGGTGGGTACCTGGGCTTGAACATATGTAAAAATACATCATCTGTACACTTAAGATTGTTACGCTTTATAGGGACTTCCCTGGTGGTCCAGTGGTGAAGACTTTGCCTTCCAATGCAGGGGGTGCAGGTTCGATCCCTGGTCGGGGAGCTAAGATCCCACGTGCCTCGTGGCCAAAAAAAGGCCAAAACATAGAACAGAAGCAACGTTGTGACAAGTTCAACAAAGACTTAAAAAAAAAAAAAAGTCACATAAAAAAATTCTTTTAAAAAAAGGGTTGTTACACTTTATACTGCAACTTTGAAAAGAAAGACAGGGCTTCCCTGGTGGTGCAGTGGTTAAGAATCTGCCTGCCAGTGCAGGGGATGGGTTTGAGCCCTGGTCCTGAAAGATCCCACATGCCACGGAGCAACTAAGCCCCTGTACCACAACTACTGAGCCTGCACTCTAGAACCCACGAGCCACAACTACTGAACCCCCATACCACAACTATTGAAGCCCACGCACCTAGATCCCATGCTCCGCAACAAGAGAAGCCACCGCAATGAGAAACCTGGGCACCTCAACGAAGAGTAGCCCCCGCTTGCCGCAACTAGAGAAAGCCAGTGTGCGGCAACGAAGACCCAACACAGCCCAAAATAAATAAATAAATAAATGATTTTAAAAAAACAATTAAAATTTTTTTAAATTTTAAAAACTAAAAAAAAAAAAGACAGACAACTGAGGGCTAAGAGGTTTGGCTGAGATCACTTGCAAATGCCTGAGCAACATACCTGTCTCCAAAATCAGTGGTGCCAAACAGAATCGTAGAAAGATGCCTGAACACCATTCAAATGAGATTTTATTACTTTATTTACTAACCCTGTGGATATTCACAACATTCAACATTTACAAAATGTTGTTAACATCACACCTGAACTCAACGGTGATAAAGCCAGCTCAGCCAAGACAGGGTGAATGTTGATTAGTTTGAGAATTTACTCCTGCTTGCTACCCACCCCAAATTCAGTGACCTCATATCTAATTCTTGCAGGAAGACCATTGGGAGTATGGTGACTGACTTCCAAATGCAGTTGTCACCCCCTATCTTTGCTGGGCTTTAAAAAATGCAGCTTCCTGAAAAACAAAATGAGATACTGACTTACTGCATTTGGGCTGATCTAACAAAAATACCGTAAGTTGGGTGGCTTATACAACAAACATTTATTTCTCAGTTCTGGAGGCTGGGAAGTCCAAGATCAAGGTGCCAACAGATTAGGCGTTTGGTAAGGGCTGTCTTCCTTGTTCACAGACTCAGTCTTCTCACTGTGTTCTCAGAAGGCAGAAGGAACAAAGGAGCTCGCTTAAAAAAGCACTAATTCTAGGGACTTCCCTGGTGGCGCAGTCGTTAAGAATCTGCCTGCCAGAGATAAACCCACGCACATATGGTCACCGTATCTTTGATAAAGGAGGCAAGAATATACAATGGAGAAAAGGCAGCCTCTTCAATAAGTGGTGCTGGGAAAACTGGACAGCTACATGTTAAAGAATGAAATTAGAACACTCCCTAACACCATACACAAAAATAAACTCAAAATGGACTAAAGATCTAAATGTAAGGCCAGACACTATAAAACTCTTAGAGGAAAACATAGGCAGAACACTCCATGACATAAATCACAGAAAGATCCTTTTAGACCCACCTCCTAGAGAAATGGAAATAAAAACAAAAATAAATAAATGGGACCTAATGAAACTTAAAAGCTTTTGCACAGCAAAACAAACCATAAACAAGACGAAAAGACAACCCTCAGAATGGGAGAAAACATTTCCAAATGAAGCAACTGACAAAGGATTAATCTCCAAAATACACAAGCAGCTCATGCAGCTCAATATCAAAAAAACAAACAGGGCTTCCCTGGTGGAGCAGTGGTAAAGAATTCGCCTGCCAATGTAGGGGACACGGGTTTGAGCCCTGGCCCGGGAAGATCCCACATGCCGCAGAGCAACTAAGCCCATGCAACACAACTACTGAGCCTGCACTCTAGAGCCCGCGAGCCACAACAACTGAGCCCACGTACCACAACTACTAAAGCCTGCATGCCTAGAGCCCGTGCTCTGCAACAAGAGAAGCCACGACAATCAGAAGTCCATGCACTGCAAGGAAGAGTAGCCCCCGCTCGCCGCAACTAGAGAAAGCCCACGCACAGCAACAAAGACCCAACACAGCCAATAAATAAATAAATAAATAATTTTTTTTAAAGAACCCAATGCAAAAATGGGCAGAAGACCTAAATAGACATTTCTCCAAAGAAGGTACACAGATTGCCAACAAACATATGAAACGATGCTCAACATCACTAATCATTAGAGAAATGCAAATCAAAATTACAATGAGGTATCACCTCACACCAATTAGAATGGCCATCATCAAAAAATCTACAAACAATAAATGCTGGAGAGGGTGTGGAGAAAAGGGAACCCTCCTTCACTGCTGGTGGGAATGTAAATTGATACAGCCACTCTGGAGAACAGTATGGAGGTTCCTCAAAAAACTAAAAGTAGAACTACCATACGACCCAACAATCCCAGTACTGGGCATATACCCTGAGAAAACCGTAATTCAAAAAGAGTCATGTACCACAATGTTCATTGCAGCTCTATTTACAATAGCCAGGACATGGAAGCAACCTAAGTGTCCATCAACAGATGAATGGATAAAGAAGATGTGGCACATATATACAATGGAATATTACTTAGCCATAAAAAGAAACGAAATTGAGTTATTTATAGTGAGGGGGATGGACCCAGAGACTGTCATACAGAGAGCAGTAAGTCAGAAAGAGAAAAAAAATACCGTATGTTAGCACATATATTTGGAATCTAAAAAAAAAAAAAAAAAAAGGTTCCGAAGAACCTAGGGACAGGACAGGAGTAAAGATGCAGACATAGAGAATGGACTTGAGGACACAGGGAGGAGGAAGGGTAAGCTGGGTCGAAGTGAGAGAGTGGCATGGACATATATACACTACTAAATGTAAAATAGCTAGTGGGAAGCAGCCGCATAGCACGGGAAGATCAGCTCGGTGCTCTGTGTCCACCTAGAGGGGTGGGATAGAGAGGGTGGGAGGGAGATGCAAGAGGGAGGAGATATGGGGATATATGTATACGTATAGCTGATTCACTTTTTTATACAGCAGAAACTAACACACCATTGTAAAGCAACTATACTCCAATAAGGATGTTTAGAAAAAAAGAATCCACCTGCCAATGCAGGGGACATGGGTTCGAGCCCTGGTCCGGGAAGATCCTACATGCTGTGGAGGAACTAAGCCTGTGAGCCACAACTACTGAGCCCACATGCCACAACTACTGAAGCCCGCGTGCCTAGAGCCCGTGCTCCACAACAAGAGAAGCCACCGCAGTGAGAAGCCCATGCACGGCAATGAAGAGTAGCCCCCACTCGCTGCAACTAGAGAATGTCCACGCACAGCAATGAAGACCCAGTGCAGTCAAAAATAAGGAGAAAAACCATATGATCATCTCAATAGATGCAGAAAAAACTTCTGACAAAATTCAACACCCATTTATGATAAAAACTCTCCAGAAAGTGGGCATAGAGGGAACCTACCTCAACATGATAAAGGCTGTATATGACAAACCCACAGCAAACATCATTCTCAACGGTGAAAAACTGAAAGCATTTCATCTAAGATCAAGAACAAGACAAGGATGTCCACTCTCAACACTATTATTCAACATAGTTTTGGAAGTCCTAGCCATGGCAATCAGAGAAGAAAAAGAAGTAAAAGGAATACAAATTGGAAAAGAAGAAGTAAAACTGTCACTGTTTGCAGATGACATGATACTATACATAGAGAATCCTAAAGATGCCACCAGAAAACTACTAGAGCTAATCAATGAATTTGGTAAAGTTGCAGGATACAAAATTAATGCACAGAAATCTCTTGCATTCCTATATACTAATGATGAAAATTCTGAAAGAGAAATTAAGGAAACACTCCCATTTACCACTGCAATAAAAAGAATAAAATACCTAGGAATAAACCTACCTAGGGAGACAAAACACCTGTATGCAGAAAACTATAAGACACTGATGAAAGAAATTAAAGATGATACCAACAGATGGAGAGATATGCCATGTTCTTGGATTGGAAGAATCAATATTGTGAAAATGACTACATTACCCAAAGCAATCTAAAGATTCAATGCAATCCCTATCAAATTACCAATGGCACTTTTTACAGAACTAGAACAAAAAATCGTAAAATTTGTATGGAGACACGAAAGACCCCGAATAGCCAAAGCAGCCTTGAGGGAAAAAAGCAGAGCTGGAGGAATCAGACTCCCTGACTTCAGACTATGCTACAAAGCTACAGTAATCAAGACAATATGGTACTGGCACAAAAACAGAAATATAGATCAATGGAACAAGATAGAAAGCCCAGAGATAAACCCACGCACCTATGGTCAACTAATCCATGACAAAGGAGGCAAGGATATACAATGGAGAAAAGACAGTCCCTTCAATAAGTGGTGCTGGGAAAACTGGGCAACTACATGTAAAAGAACAAAATTAGAACACTCCCAAACACCATGCACAAAAATAAACTCAAAATGGATTAAAGACCTAAATTTAAGACCAGACACTATAAAACTCTTAAAGGAAAACATAGGAAGAATACTCTTTGACATAAATCACAGCAAGATCTTTTTTGACCCACCTCCTACAGTAATGGAAAGAAATACAAAAATAAACAAATGAGACCTAATGAAACTTAAAAGCTTTTGCACAGCAAAGGAAACCATAAACAAGAGGAAAAGACAACCCTCAGAATGGGAGAAAATATTTGCAAACGAATCAACGGACAAAGGATTAATCTCCAAAATATATAAACAGCTCATGCAGCTCAATATTAAAAAAACAAACAACCCAATCCAAAAATGGGCAGAAGACCTAAATAGACATTTCTCCAAAGAAGACATACAGATGGCCAAGAAGCACATGAAAAGCTGATCAACATCACTAATTATTAGAGAAATGCAAATCAAAACTACAATGAGGTATCACTTTACAGTAATTAGAATGGGCATCATCAGAAAATCTACAAACAACAAATGCTGGAGAGGGTGTGGAGAAAAGGGAGCCCTCTTGCACTGTTGGTGGGAATGTAAGTTGATACAGCCACTATGGAGAACAGTATGGAGGTTCCTTAAAGAACTAAAAATAGAATTACCATATGACCCAGCAATCCCACTACTGGGCATATGCCCAGAGAAAACCATAATTCAAAAATACACATGCACCCCAAGGTTCACTGCAGCACTATTTACAATAGTCAGGTCATGGAAGCAACCTAAATGCCCATCGACAGATGACTGGATAAAGAAGATGTGGTACATATATACAGTGGAATATTACTCAGCCATAAAAAGGAACGAAATTGGGTCATTTGTAGAGAGGTGGATGGATCTAGAGACTGTCATACAGAGTGAAGTAAGTCAGAAAGAGAAAACAAATATCGTATATTAACGCATATATGTGGAACCTAGAAAAATGGTACAGATGAACTGGTTTGCAGGGCAGAAATTGAGACACAGATGTAGAGAACAAATGTAAGGACACCATGGGAGGAAAGCAGCGGGGGGTGGGGAGGCGGTGGTGTGATGAACTGGGAGATTGGGATTGACATCTATACACTGATGTGTATAAAATGGATGACTAATAAGAACCTGCTGTATAAAAAAATAAATAAAAATTTTTTAAAAAGCACTAATTCTATTCATTAGGGCTTCACCCTTATGATCTAATCACCTCCCAAAGACCCCACCTTCAAATACCATCACATTGGAGATTAGTTTTCAATATATGAATGGGGGGTGGAGTGGACAAAAACATTCAGTCTACAGCAAATATCAACCAGCTATTATAGAACAAACAAAATGAGGTGTCAGCAAGGATATGGAGAAATTCGAACCTTTATACATTTCTGGTGGGAATGTGAAATGGTGCAGCTGCTATGGAAAACAGTACGGCAGTTCCTCAAAAAAGTAAAAATAGGCGGGGCAGGCCGGAGCGTGTCGGGAGTGGGCCCCGAGACCCGAGCCGCGGGACCCGAGCGAAGGCCGGGCCGAGGTAGCAGGGCCCAGCCTGGCCGCCCTAGCCGCCACCATGGGCATCAAATTTTTAGAAGTTATCAAACCTTTCTGTGCAGTTCTACCAGAAATTCAGAAACCTGAAAGGAAAATCAAGTTTGGAGAGAAGGTACTACGGACTGCTATAACTCTCTCCATCTTCTTAGTATGTTGTCAGATATCACTATTTGGAATCATGTCTTCAGATTCTGCAGATCCTTTCTACTGGATGAGAGTTATTCTTGCATCCCACAGAGGAATGTTAATGGAATTGGGTATCTCCCCAATTGTAACATCTGGTTTGATTATGCAGTTGTTAGCTGGAGCCAAAATCATTGAAGTTGGAGATACACCCAAAGATAGAGCCCAGAGTTGGAGATACACCCAAAGATAGAGCCCTATTCAATGAAGCCCAGAAACTATTTGGTATGATCATTACCATTGGGCAAGCCATTGTGTATGTCATGACGGGCATGTATGGGGATCCCGCTGAAATGGGTTCTGGAATCTGTCTCCTTATCATCATTCAGTTGTTTGTTGCTGGTTTGATTGTGCTGCTGTTAGATGAGCTGCTACAGAAGGGTTACAGCTTGGTGTCTGGGATTTCCCTCTTTATTGCCACCAACATCTGAGAAACCATTGTCTGGAAGGCCGTTAGTCCCACTACCATTAACACTGGCAGAGGTACTGAGTTTGAGGGTGCAGTCATAGCTCTCTTTCACTTACTGGCCACCAGGACAAAGTTCGAGCTCTAAGGGAGGCTTTCTATCGTCAGAATTTACCCAGTCTCATGAACCTCATTGCTACAGTTTTCGTGTTTGCTGTTGTTACATATTTTCAGGGATTTTGTGTGGACCTGTCCATTAAGTCGGCCCAGTACCAAGGGCAGTACAGCAGCTACCCCATCAAGCTCTTCTACACCTCCAACATCCCCATCACCCTGCAGTCGGCCCTGGTGTCCAACCTGTATGTTATTTCCCAGATGCTGTCAGTTCGATTTAGTGGCAACTTAGTAAATTTACTAGGACAGTGGGCTGATGTCAGTGAGGGAGGACCTGCTCATTCTTACCCAGTGGGGGGCCTCTGTTACTACCTTTCTCCTCCTGAGTCCATGGGCGCCATATTTGAGGATCCTGTCCATGTGGTTGTTTGTATCATCTTCATGTTGGGATCATGTGCATTCTTTTCTAAGATGTGGATAGAGGTGTCTGGTTCCTCAGCCAAAGATGTAGCTAAACAGCTTAAAGAACAGCAAATGGTAATGAGGGGCCACAGGGCTACCTCTATGGTTCATGAGCTTAATAGGTACATGCCACGGTGGCTGCATTTGGGGGCTTGTGCATTGGCACCCTGTCGGTGTTGGCCGACTTCCTTGGGGCCATAGGCTCGGGCACTGGAATTTACAGTCACTATTATTGATCAGTAGTTTGAAATATTTGTTAAGGAACAGGATGAAGTTGGCGGGATGGGTGCTTTGTTTATCTAAACGTGTTTTTCTTTTTGTGTGTGTGAAAGGGAAAATATTTTGACACATTGTTTTTGTCGGATAATGCTGGTTCCCCTTTTCTTCTCTCACAGTTTGTTTTCAAGTGCTGACGGTCTCATTCCTGAAATGGGCACGGAGCTAAGCCTGTGTGCAACGTTAGTGCCAGCTGCCTTAACGCTGAAGTTTACATTGTTCATTTAAAAATCTACATGCAGTGTTGCCTGTGACTCTGGAAACCAATGCACCCGCCTTGCCATGTTCAGTTGTTACGGTGAGACGGTGATGTGGATCAGTTTTGCACACAACATTCAAGACGCTCAGTATTCCCCACACTTGTTTAAAAATAAATGTAGCTCAAATTGCCACTTTACAGTATTTTTGAGCTTATTTAATGAGTTCTGGATCACATATCTAATCTATATTTTAGATATAATTACTTACTTTTTATACTTTTTTAACTCATAGTAGCCACGTTCCCACCCTCCCCCATTTTATTTGTTCCTCCTCAAAGCAGCCACTTAGCCCAGATGGGCAGAATCAAGCTTTCAGAGTCACACCTGTCACCAGAAATAACTGCTTAAAATTACTCTGCCTGTTTTCCATCCCCCTTTCCTCCCAGGGACAGCACAGTCGGTGCTGTTTTACTGTATTGGCGATGCCTTGGGATTCCAACACGTCACTTGAGAATACTCTTCAAGATACTATGCCCCAATTTTTTTTTTTAATCCCTAAAGCAAAGATCTAATTCTCAAGCAATGTCTATAGTTCAGTGGGTGTGAACAATGAGTAATTCATGCTAGGAATCTGTGTATGTTGTCGTACTTTATAGCAGCAACATGAGTGTAAACAGTAGACAATAAAATTTTATTTAATAAAAAAAATAAAAATTTAAAAAATTTTTAGAAAGTAAAAACAGAATTACATTATGATCCAGGAATTCCACTTCTAGATATACACCCAAAGAAATGAAAGCAGGGACTCAAACAGTATACCCATGTCCACAGCAGCATTATTCACAATAGCCACAAGGGAGAAGCAACCCAAATGTCTATTGATGGATGAATGGATAGAACAAAATATAGTGTATACATACAATGGAATATTATTTAGCCTTAAAAAGGATGAAAATTCTAACATATGCTATAACATGGATGAACTTTGACAGCATTATACTAAGGGAAATAAGCCAGTCACAAAAAGGATAACTGTATGACTCCACTTACATAAGGGATCTAGAGTAGTCAAATTCACAGAGTAGAAAGTAGAATGGTGATTGCCAGGGACTTGAGGCAATGGAGAATGGAGAGTTAGCGTCTAATGGGTAGAGAGTTTCAGCTGGGGAAGAGGAAGAAGTTCTGGAATGGATGATGGCGATGAATGCACAATGTAAATGTACTTAGTGCCACAGAACTTCACAATTAAAACTGGTTAAAATGGTAAATTTTACATTATGTATATTTTGCCACAATAAAAATCCAGGTCTAGGTAGTTTCCTGCCACCTTTTTCAGGGAACCAAAGGAGGGCACAACATCACATCTATGGTATTCTTGCTAAAACTCATAATCTGAGGAAACCCAAAATAAGGAACATTCAACAGCTGTCCTACACAATACCGTAGCCACTTGCCACATATAGCTATTTTAATTAAAATTAAATAAAATGTAAAATTCAGTTCCTCAGCCCCACTAGCCACATTTCAAATGCTATTTTCATGTGGCTAATGACTATCATATTGGACAGCATAGATATAGAGTATTTCTATCATCACAGAAAGTTCTATTGGCCAGTTTTTTTTTTAAGTTGTATTGGACAGCACTGATCTATAGAATAACTCTCCAAAAATGTGAAGGACATGAAAGACAAGGAAAGACTGAGGAACTGCTCCAGATTAAAGGAGAATAAAGAAACATAACAACTAAAAGCAATGTGGGATTCTGGGTTGGACCCTGAAACTGAAAAAGGACATCAGTGGGACAAATGATGAAATCTTACTAAGGCCTTTGGATTAGTTAATATTCTATTATGGTTAATTTTCTGGTTTTGGTCATTGTACTGTGGTTACGTAAGATGTAAACATTTGTATTATTTTTGCAACTGTTTCGTAAGTCTGAAATTATTTGAAAATGAAAATTTTTAAGTGAAATAAAATTTTAAAATCATCTTTTGACTCTATCCAGCTATTATCTTTTACTGTTGATTGCATCCCACCCTATTTCATGAATAAAATTTATTGATCATTGTCCATTTACTAGGGGAAAGGCAAGTCCAGAGAGTGATCTATACCACAGGTCGCCCCCCGCTCCACTGAGGTCCTAGGAGGCCCCCTTGCCAGTAAAGTTCATCCCCAGGCAGGTGGCCCATGTCTCCAGACCAGTGCTCCAAGGAAGGCTGTGGCTCACATGCTATGACTCAGCAATCACCAGCTCATGTTTCCCCCCAGAGACCAAAGTCAGCCCCAAAGATAGTGCCAGAGGGCCCCAAAAAGGTACATGTTCAAATGTCTAAGTTCCTTCAGGGGACTCTCCAAACTGAAAAACAAAATACAATCCCTGCCTTTACAACCTCATTTCAAGTAAGTTTTAAAATTGTTATTCTTTATTTTTTCACACTGTCAACTTTATTATGAAAAATTAATACATGCTTATAAAGTTAGTATGGGGAAAAACAGAAATGTTTGAGGAAGAAAACCAAAATTCATACTTATGATCCACCACCCAGAAAAAACTACTGGTAACACTCTGGTGTCTTTTCTTCTAGTATTTTCTCTTCTACAGTGCCGGATCTCTGAGTCCTCTGGCTTTCTGGAATCACCCTTGCCTCGCCCAGCCACATGGGAAGGACATAAAAGGGTCTGGTCTGGTATGAGTCCACCTTACTTCTCAGGGGTCTCAGGAGAAGGAAGGGACTTGGTCTGTGTCAGCTCATGGGTCCGATCCCTGCTGCAGCCAGCGCCTCTGGGGCTATCCAGCCCCCTATGGTCAGTGTGGCCTCACCAACCTCAGGACATTGTGTTACTCATCACCTGCCACTCGGGGGCTGCCATCCTGCCCTTCCTTTCTGAGAACTACTGACATAAGTTGCGTGGCAACAGACATTTACTTGCAGTTTGGGGAAAAACAAGGAAATGAGTGCATGGGTAGGACATGCCTTCAAAGTTAGATATTGGAGTTCCTAAAATTCACACACCTCCCCCAATGCAGAAGGCCATTCCCTGGCCACATTCCTCCAAGACCCCAGCTTCCTGCCACACTTATCGGTGCCTGACTTGCTTTCAGGCCCTCTTGCTGTCTCTTTTCCTAGGGCCCCTCCCCCAGGATCTGGAGCTCAATGCAGAAAACAGAAATCACTGTAGGTATTATGTGCACGAAAGGTTTTTGTTTCTTGAAGCATGATTTACATTTTGTGAAATACATCCATCTTAACTGTGCAAATTGATTACTTTTTATCCAAGTAAATACCTGTGTAACCAGCTCCTAGATCAAGATCTAGGATATTTCCATCTCCCCAGAAAGTTCCCTTGTACTCCTTTTTCAGTCTCCATCCTCAGTCACTATTCTGATTCCATCACCATAGTTTAGTTTTGCCTGTTCTTGAATTTGATATAAATGGAATCATATAAAACATACTGTTTTGTCTCTGGCATCTTTTACACAACATTTTTGACATCCATCTACATTGTTCCATGTGTCAGGAATTTCTCTTTCATTGCTGAGCAGTATTCCATTATATGAATATATCACAATTTGTTTATTTATTCTACTTTTAGTGGAATATTCAGCCTTTTCTGGGTTTAGGCTATTAGGAATAAAGCTGATATGAACATTCACATATAAGTCTTTTTGTGGAGTTATGCATGCATTTAAAAATTGGTGGACAAGAGGGTAGGGTATGTTTAGCTTTATTAGAAGCTTCCAACCAATTCTCCAAAGTGGTTGCACCACTTTAAACTACCACCAGCAAGTATATCAATGGATCCAGGTTCTCCAGCACAGTCCTCTCCTTCACCAACACTTGACATAGTCAGTTTTTTCACAGGAAGGAATTTCATACAGGGAATTAGTTGGTGCAAAATGGCGAGGGGGAATGGAGGAGCAGGAGTCAGAAGGCTGCCACTGGAGTAACTGAGTTCAACAGCACATTACCATAACCATGGTCAGAACTGAGGAGGCCAGCTGCCACCCTCAGCTCCACATGGCTCTGTCTCAACATCTGGTTGATGCGGGAATATGCTGAGTCTGGCTGCTGAGACTGGCTCTAGACCCTTGCATCTCTGTGTCCTTGCTGTCAGCATAAGTGACAGCAGGAAGATGGCCTCTGCCCCCCACCCCCAATCTCTGGTGGGGCATCTAATTGTCATACCTTAATATTCGTAACTTTAGCTGCAAAAGAATCCAGGAGGGACTTCCCTGGCGATTAAGTGGTTAAGACTCCACACTCCCAATGCAGGGGGCACAAGTTCGATCCCTGGCCAGGGAACTAAGATCCCACATGCTGCACAGCATGGCTGAAAAAACAAAATCTGGGAAATGCAGTTTCTTACTTTCTAGCCTCTGCCCAACATAGGAAAACACTCTAGAAGGAGGCAGAGGGAGCCAGTTGTATCAGTTGGCTTTTGCTGAGTAAAAAAGCTACCCCAGGGACTTCCCTGGTGGCACAGTGGTTAAGAATCCCCCTGCCAATGCAGGGGACGCGGGTTCAAGCCCTGGTTTGGGAAGATCCCACATGCCGCGGAGCGGCTGGGCCCGTGCGCCACGACTGCTGAGCCTGCACTCTAGAGCCCGCGAGCCACAACTAGAGAAAGCCCGTGTGCAGCAACGAAGACCCAACACAGCCTAAAATAAATTAAAAAAAAAAAAGCTACCCCAACATGAAACAGACTAAAATAGCAACCACTTATTTAGCTCACAATTCTGTGGGTTGGTGATTTGGGGCTGGGCTTAGCTAGGTAGTTCTCATCTTATCTGGGCTCACTCATGACTTTGAAGTCAGTTGCCAATTCTGTTGGGAATTGACTGGCCTAGGATGGGCTCAGCTGAGATGGACCATCTCTGCCCATGTGGTCTCTCATCCGCCAGCAGGCCAGCCTAGGCTTGTTTTCATGATGGCTGGGCAGGTTTCCATGAGAGAGCAAAATGCTCTTTAGGCCTAGGCTCCAAATGGTACATCATTTCTGCCACATTCTATTGACCAAAGCAAGTCACAGGGCTAGCCTAGATTCAAGGGGAGTGGAAATAGACTCCACCTCGTCCAGAAGGTGAGGTAAATTCACCCTGCAAGGGTGTGATTAAACGGTGGGTTGAAAAGTCACACTAATCCACAGCCCCCACCATGCCTCCCACTTCTGGAACTAGCCAGCAAATCCCAAGTACTCGGATCCTTTTTTTGGGCAAAGCAACAATATTCCCTGTACCTTCCCTTTTCTGTCCCTTTATTTTATCCTGTTTCTTAGATTCCTTAACTTTATTTTCTAAATCTTCTAATTAATTTTTAATGTAAGGAACAACATTGAGAACTCATTCTTGTTTTCTGTTCTTCCTGGTTTTGCTTTATGGATGTGATATCTTTCTGAAGCTAATTACTAAAGAGAGCAATTAGAAAGCCTTCTTAAAAAAAAAAAAAAATCTTTTATGTTCCCTGCATGGTTTTCCTCTGAAACCATTTCTTGCTGTTTATTTAGTTTCTCTTTCATGTTGTAGGCTTTCCCCAAATGTCTGGTGAACTTTGTTCACATTAAGAGTGAGGCAATAAAAAGCATGAAGGAAGTTCTGCACACATCCATTGGTTGACTTGCGTCTGAAAGGGCCATATGGGGACTGGCCTGTGGAAGAGCCCTACAGGCCAGAACATGAGGGACTCTCACACATGGGGCTGTTCTGTTTCTTTAGAACATGAGCACTTAACTTGGTTTGGGCCAGTGACTCCTTGGGCTGCCTGGTAAAGTCTGTAGGCCAGAACACTGTTTTTAAAGGCATTTAAAGACACATAGGGTTACAAAGAAACAAAACAGAACAAAACCCAATACTGAAATACATTAAAGTATTAAACAAATGTTTCAGTAAACAAATATGTAAATAGTGTCATGCAAAGATGATAATCTGAGGTATCTGCATCAATTCTATCATGATACTAAAACACCCAAAATTTTTTTGGTGACCAAGTACCAGATCCTGCTAACAGCATTGTCACTTGTACCCAACATTTTAAAAGGGAGGAAATTTAAAAAGGCACACTTTTGGGGAGAGGTGACAGATGTGTTGATTATCTTGATTGTGGTGATTGTTTCATGGGTGCATACATACATCAAATCTCATCAAATTGTACACTTTAAATATGTGTAATGTTGGGTAAATACGGAATCCTACCAACAGAAAGACCTTTATGCACCAACACAGAGGGGAGAGAAAACACTATTATTGAAAATGCAATCAGTTTAAACCATGCAGGTACTTCACAATACACTACAAAGTCTCAGCAGCATTTCATACATTTTATATAATAAAGTAGAACAAAGAACAATTAAAACTTAATTTCAGATAGTAATTAGTGAAAAAGATGCATTTTTTTTCCCATCTGAATTGCAGAATCCCATGAATTCTATCCATGAATCCCTTGAAAGTCTGTGGCTTCCAAGTCCCATCATTGTCCCAATAATGCCCAGACAATAACAATTTTTTCCTGATTCAGGATCCAACTTTGATCACCCATTGCTTTGAGTTGTCATGTTTCTTTGATCTCCTTTAATCTGAAGCAGTTCCTCGGCCTTTCACTGCCTTGGTATTTTTGAAGACTGCAGGTCAGAATTTTCCTCTATTTGGGTTTGTTTGGTTTTATCCTCCTGATCAGATTCAAGTTAAACATTTTTAACACTCAGAAGTGACACTGTGTCCTTCCTGCACATCAGGAGGCACAGGATGTCCATTTGTCCCATTACTGGGGATGTTCACTTCGATCACTTGATAAATGGGGTGCCCTCCAGTAGTAGTAGATTTACTACTTCCTCATTTGTAACTAATAACTAATTCACTGAAAGGCTACATAAAAGTCCTGTTCCTCATCCATCGTTCACTGACTGGTTTTAGCATCTCAGTAGATTTCATAGATCGTCTTTGTATAGACACAATGTATTCCTAATTATGTTGGATCCTAGGTATTTTGTATCTTTGTCTTTACCCTGAATGAGATCTTGTCTTTCATTATATGTACTAACTCATTATTCACGGACATAGGAAAGTTATTTTTACTGATCATTTTGTTATCAACCACCTACCTTAGGACCTCTCCGGATCAGAGAAGGCTCCTCTTGCCCAGGACTTACTTTGTTTTTTGTTTTTTAAGATTTTTTTTTTAATTATCATTTATTTTTGGCTGCATTGGGTCTTCGTTGCTGAGCGCAGGCTTTCTCTAGTTGTGGCGAGGGGGGTGCTACTCTTCGTTGCACTGAGCAGGCTTCTCATTGCAGTGGCTTCTCTTGTTGTGGAGCATGGGCTCTAGACGCACAGGCTTCAGTAGCTGTGGCTCGTGGGCTCTAGAGCGCAGGCTCCGTAGTTGTGACACATGGGCTTAGTTTCTCTGAGGCATGTGGGATCTTCCCGGACCAGGGCTTAAACCCGCATCCCCTGCACTGGCAGGCAGATTCTTAACCACTGTGCCACCAGGGAAGCCCCTTACTTTGTTTTTATCACATGGATATTACAGGGCCACATGAGCCAGAGACCTATCAAAGGGTTTTAATGTCCTTTTGCTTCTGATTAAGTATCAGTTACAAACGATGCCCAGGCAGTAAATGCTCTGCTCCCAGCTCGAGCTGAAGGTGGAACCTCTGCTGGTTCAAAGACTTCTGGGCCCTCAAGCTTGTGTGGCTTGTATAACTAGGGTGGACAAAGCCACCTCCAGGTGACTTTCAGAAAGAGCAGGAGTTCTGACCACTTTTTTTTTTTTTTAATTTATTTTTTTTTTGCGGTACGCAGGCCTCTCACTGTCATGGCCTCTCCCGTTGCGGAGCACAGGCTCCGGACGCGCAGGCTCAGCGGCCATGGCTCACGGGCCCAGCCGCTCTGCGGCATGTGGGATCTTCCCAGACCGGGGCACGAACCCGTGTCCCCTGCATCGGCAGGCAGACTCTCAGCCACTGCGCCACCAGCGAAGCCCCCTGACCACTTTTTTTACTCACCTTTCCTAGGGGCAGAAATCATAGGCCTGTAGCAACAGCCAATCATAACTCTAACCTCTTTCAGAACACTGAGGGGAAAGATCATTCTTATTCATTAATAGAAATGTGAAAGCAAGCCAGTGTAACTCATAACTTCTGAACACAGAGGGCCTTGCAGCAGGAAACTTGCAGATGCTACATGATGTTTCCTTTGCTGCAACAAGCAGCTTATCACCTGGGAAAGGGACTTGTGATCCTGGGGAGTACCAACTTTGAGAGATAATACAGTCTATTGTTTCTATCTGCTTCCCAGGAGAAAGAAAAAGTTGTTACTTGGTGATGTTGCAGAATCCTTGGCCCCAAGGGGCTTCTATAAACCACCTATTCATTCATTCAATATGAATTCATTCATTCACCTGGCCTGCTATGTGCCAAGGTGTTAAGTATAATGTAGAAAACAAGAGACAATATAAACCCTCTTGGAGGTTATAATCTGACGGGAAAAAGAAACATTAAACTATAAAACACACAAATAAACACATATAATGGGGGTGGGGTGAAGAAAGCTATTAAAAATTAGTACAGTTAACTTCCCTGACAGTCCAGTCATTAAGACCTCGCGCTTCCACTGCAGGGGGCGCAGGTTCAATTCCCAGTCAGGGAACTAAGATCCTGCATGGCACACGGTGCAGCCAAAAAAAAAAAAAAAAAGATACAATAATGTGAGTGTACTTAATGCCACTAAATTATACATTTAAAAAATGGTTACAATGGTCAATTTTATGTTATGTATATTTCACAATAAAAAGAAGGGAAAACAGTTTTTAGTAAAAAAGAAATAATAATAATAAAGCAGAAGGGAGCAACCTGGAAGCTGATGGGAGGCCAAGGACCAGGGAGAACTAGGAGTGAGAAGACCCCCTTGAGGGGAATGGTCAAGAGACTGAGGGAACACAAGTGTCTAACAATCAATCTTAAGTTTTTTGCTCTGTGATTCTATAAGATAACTCTCCTCTATCCCCCTAAACTTTAGTAAAAGTCTGCTATACCCAGATACCTGATTCTTTGGGGGCCTGCTATGTGCCAGGTGTTAAGTATAATGTAGAAAACAAGAGACACAATATAAAAGAGCATGTATTCTTAGCAGACACATCAGGGCAGAGAGAAGGGAGGATCCACATGCACTGAGACCCAAGTGAGAAGGACAATGCCACAAAATCAGAAGATGAGAACAAGTGATGGCCAGGAGACACATATGATGTGCTGGGGCAGTACCGTGTATCCCACTTCAGGCAGGATGAGGGCTCAAGCAACTGGTATTGGAATACTGAAGGATGGGCCAGCTCCACAGGGGTGGAAGACCTCAAACCACCCAGAAGGCAGAGACCTGAATCACATGGGTGAACCTCATGAACTTCATAGCCTGCAGGCTCTCTCCTATGTTAAGCTAAACTGAGTCCAGGGGTGCCGTTGTGATGCAGTTCCTACCTCACTGAAATACAAGATTCATCTTCAGGGCATGCTTTTTCTTTTCTTGCTTCCTGGGATCTGCCATGTTCAGAGGATTATGGGGGAAAAAAGAAAGCTATGGATGACAGGCAAAGGAGAGCCAAATAGTGCATAATTAGCATCCCTGAAAGGAACAAAAACAATGAAATACAATAGTTAAAATTAAAATATAATTCAGGAAAATGTTTCTAAAATAAAAAAGGATTTCAATCTACATTTGAAAAAAACAATGTTTATACTAAAAGATATAGTCTAGTAATATTACTAGAAAACAAACAATCTTTGGGGCACCTAGGCAAAAAGAGCAAGTATAAAGGCTCCAAAAAAATGTTTTTGAATACATAAGAACTAAGGAATATTGTTCTTAGGAAATTGTACAGAAATAGGGAATCAGAGAGGAAAAAAAAATGAAACTAGATTTTCTAGAAAATATCAACAGTGAAAATACTAAATGTCAGAACCCCTGTAGGATACAGTTCAAGCAGCAGTCAGAGGAAAATTCATAACTTAAACACTAATACCAATTATTTTCTTTTTGGCCACTCTGCACAGCATGTGGGATCCTAGTTCCCCAACCATGGATCGAACCTGCACCCCCTGCAGTGGAAGTGCTGAATCTTAATCACTGGACCGCCAGGAGAAGTCCGCTAATACCAATTTTGTAAAAAAAAGACTGAAAATAGAAGAATTAATAAGCACCCTTAAAGAGTTATAGATAAACCAAATAAAAACAGAAGGAAGGACTTAATGAAAATGAAAGCACAAATTAATGAGTTGGACTTCCCTGGTGGCGCAGTGGTTAAGAATCCGCCTGCCAATGCAGGGACATGGGATCGAGCCCTGGTCCGGGAAGATCCCACATGCCGCAGAGAAACTAAGCCCATGAGCCTGTGCTCTAGAGCCCGCGAGCCACTACTACTGAAGCCCACGTGCCACAACTACTGAAGCCCGCATATCTAGAGCCCGTGCTCCGCAGCAAGAGAAGACACCTCAATGAGAAGCCTGCGCAATGCAAGGAAGAGTAGCCCCCACTCGCCACAACTAGAGAAAGCCCACACACAGCAACAAAGACCCAACACAGCCAAAAATAAAGAAACAAAATAAATTTATAAAAAAAAAAAAAGAATCCGTCTGCCAATGCAGGGGACACAGGTTCCAGCCCTGGTCTGGGAAGATCCCACATGCTGCGGAGCAACTAAGCCCATGTGCCACAACCACTGAGCCTGCGTACTAGAGCCCGCGAGCCACAACTACTGAGCCTTCACGCCACAACGACCAAAGCCTGCGCGCCTAGAGCCCTGCTCCGCAACAAGAAAAGCCACCACAATGAGAAGCCTTCACACCGCAACGAAGAGTAGCCCCCGCTAGCTGCAAGCAGAGAAAACCCACGTGCAGCAACAAAGACCCAATGCAGCCAAAAATAAATAAATAAATTTATTATTTTTTTAAAGTTGAATGATTAGTACTTAGATGCTCATTTTATAATTCTAAGCACTTTTTTATGTGAACTGTTTCACAGTAATTTTTAGTTTGCTAAATGAACTACAATATATCCACACAATGGATAAGAATAAAAAAAGAATAATAATACTATGTACTGCTATAAAAAGATCTCCAAGATACATTGTTAAGTGAAACAAACAAGTGCAGAATCCTATATATAGTAGGCAATCTATTGTGTAAGAAAACAGTGCAAGCACGAAGTAAAATAAAAATACACGTACAGGACTTCCCTGGTGGCACAGTGGTTAAGAATCTGCCTGCCAATGCAAGGGACACGCTTTTGTGCCCTGATCTGGGAAGATCACACATGCCATGGAGCAACTAAGCCCGTGCACCATAACTACTGAGAGCCATGTGCCACAACTACTGAAGCCCACGTACCTAGAGCCCATGCTCCGCAACAAGAAAAGCCACCGTAATGAGAAGCCCACGCACTGCAGAGAAGAGTAGCCCCTGCTTGCCGCAACTAGAGAAAGCCCACGCGCAGCAACAAAGACCCAACGCAGCCAAAAAAAGTACGTATTTGCTTGTATTTGTATAAGAGAGATAGAAAGATATGTAGGAAACCTAGAAGGCTATTATACATTAGGGCAGAGGGGGAAACAGGGTAGATGAGGACAGAGGTGGGACCAAGTTTTTCAGTAAAAACATTTTTATCATTTTGATTTCTAAACCATGTTACCTGTTTAGAAAATGAAATTTAATTAAAATAATAAACATTTAAAAAATTCATGTAGAAAAATAATAATAATAATAAAATAAAAAATTCAAGTAGAAATTAACACAACATTGTAAAGCAACTATACACCAATAAAAATTTAAATAAATAAATAAATTTTTAAATAAATAAATAAAAATTCAAGGCTGGCCCAAATGGGTTCACTGGTAGTCTGCTAAACATTTAGGGAAGAAAATATACTAATTTGCTAAAATCTTTTCCTGAAGATATAGAAGCAGAGGAAATACTTCCTCATTCCATGAGGCCAGCATTACCATAATATCAAAACCAGACAAAGGCATACAGGGAAACTGCAGACCAATATCACTCATGAACACAGATGCAAAAGTCCTCAACAAATTATTAGCAAATAGAATCCAACAATATGTAAAGAATTATACACCATGACCAAGTGGGATTTATCCCAGGTATGCAAGGCTGGCTCAACATCTGAAAATTAATTAATGGCATCACATCAACAGACTGAGGAAGAAAAATCACATGATCATACCAATAGATACAGGAAAAGTATTTTACAAAATCCAACATCCATTCATGATAAAAACGCTCAGCAAACTAGAAATAGAGGGGAACTTCCTCCACCTGATAAATAACATCTACAGAAACCTACAGGAAACATCATACTTCAACGGTGAGAAACTAGAAGCTTTCCCACTAAGATCAGCAACAAAGCAAGGATGTCTCATCTCACCACTACTTTTCAAATTGTACTGGAAGTCCTAATTAATGCAATAAGACCAAAAAAAAAAAAAAAGAAATAAAAAGAAATAAAAGGTAAGTAAAATGGGAAGGAAGAAATAAAACCGTATCTGTTAGCAGATGACATGATTGTCTATGTAGAAAATCTGAAAGAATCAACAAAAAAACTCTTGGAACTAATAAACAATCATAGCAAAGTTGTAGGATATAAGGTTAACATGCAAAAGTCACTCCCTTTCCTCTATATCAACAATGAACACGTGGAATTTGAAATTAAAAATACATTACCATTGCAGCCACTATGGAAAACAGTATGGAGGTTCCTCAAATACTAAAAACAGAGTTGCCATATGATACAGCAATCCCACTCCTGGGCATATATCTGGAAAAGAGAAAACTGTAATCTGAAAAGATACATGCACCCCAACGCTCATAGCAGCACTACTGATTTATTTATTTATTTATTTAAAATTTTAATTTATTTTATTTATTTATTTTTGGCTGCACTGGGTCTTCGTTGCTGCATGCGGGCTTTCTCTAGTTGCGGCGAGCAGGGGCTACTCTTCATTGCAGTACACGTGCTTCTCACTGCGGTGGCTTCTCTTGTTGCAGAGCACAGGCTCTAGGCATGCGGGCTTCAGTAGTTGTGGCTCACAGGCTCTAGAGCGCAGGCTCAGTAGTTGTGGCTCACAGGCTTACTTGCTCCGCGGCATGTGGGATCTTCCCAGACCAGGGCTCGAACCCATGTCCCCTGCATGGGCAGGCAGATTCTTAACCACTGCACCACCAGGGAAGTCCCCAGCAGCACTATTTAAAATAGCCAAGACATGGACGCAACCTAAATGTCTATCAACAAATGAATGGATAAAGAAGATGTGGTATATATACATACAGTGGAATACTACTCAGCCATAAAAAAGGAAATAATGCCATCTGCAGCAACATGGACGGACCTAGAGATTATCATACTAGGTGAAGTAAGTCAGAATGAGAAAGACAAGTACCATATGATATCATTTATATGTGGCATCTAACATATGACACAAATGAACTTATTTACAAAACAGAAATAGACTCATAGACATAGAGAACAGACTTGTGGTTGCCAAGGGGAAGAGGGGGTGGGGGAGGGATAAATTAGGACTCTGAGATTAGTAGGTACAAACAACTATATATAAAATAGATAAACAGCAAGGTCCTACTGTATAGCACAGGGAACTATACTAAATATCCTGTAATAAGCCATAATGGAAACGAATATGTATATATATGTATAAATGAACTACTTTGCTATACACCAGAAACTAATGCAACACTGTAAATCAACTATACTTCAATACTAATAAAAAATACATTACTATTTACATTAACACCACCAAAAATGAAATACTTAGATATAAATCTAACAAAATGTGTACAAGATCTCCTTAAGGAAAACTATAAAACTCCGATGAAAGAATCAAAGAACTAAATAAGTGGCGAGATATTCCCCGTTCACGGATAGAAGACTCAGTATTGTCAAGATGTCAGTTCTTCCCAACTTCATCTTCATCTATTCAATGCATTCCCAATCAAAATCCTAGCAAGTCATCTTATACCATGCATAGCACCTAGCAGAGTGTCAGGGCCAAGGCAGGCTGGATGAAAGTGAAGCAAGCGTAAGAAGTTGTGGTGGAAACCCGGCTCAGAGGTACTGGGGCAAAAGTGGGAATATACAGAAAGGGCACTGGGCAAACTCGAATGATTAAAGAAACCCAGGTACTAACTGGGCATCTGGAACCACGGAAACCAGGGGCTCAGTGGCCTCAGAGAAGGATCTCACTCTGCCATTCTCTGTGTATCAGTTTCCTCTACTTGATGGAAGGAAGTAGCCTCACCTCAAGCCTCACCACAAGCCTCACCTAACCCCAATTTCCCACAGCTTCTAGGGGAATAGGGTCTCACCCTCTTCCTCAAGTTCAGTTTGAAAAATAGGCAGAAAGGTTTCAGACCACCCAAGCTTGAGCCCTTCAACCGAAGTCAGAGGGGCCTACTCTTGTGAGAATACAGCCACTCGGCAAGGACCACCAGCCTGGAGTGAGGGGAGGAGCAGGCCAAGAAAGCAGACTTTACAGGGCAGGGGTGTCCCACTGGCGGCCTCTGGGACATTTCCAGTGGTACAGCTTGCCACAAATACAGACTGAGGTCCCTTTAGTGCTTCAAGGTCAGAGGGTGATTTGTGGCACCCTAGGATGGAGAAGGTAGCCTTGTCCTAGTAGTGACGGTGGTGACGGAAGGCATGGCATGGCTGATGGCCTTCGCTGCAGAATTGGAAGGGCAAAACTCCAATCACAGGTGCTGCCTCCTAAGTGAGAGTGGGTGGGTTCTTCCTGGGTGCCGAGGGGCAACTAATACTTGGCAAACATGAGACCAGGCCCACACCCGCACAGTGACCACCTAGGAGGCCCGTTCTGCCCATGCAAGAAAGCCATACTTCACAGGTCACAAGTAGATCGTGAAAATAGATACAACTGAGGTTTTATCCAACTGAATCATTTTAAACCATCACTAGGAGCTACTGAGTAAAGACTCCCGAACAGCAGTTGGGTGCCCCATCCATAACCTTTTGGGCCTGACCATGGTGCAGGCAGGCCCAAGGGCTTTTTGTGGGGGCAGAAAGAGCCAAGGAATTTGCCTTGGGACCAACTCACAATCAGATGGAAGGGGGGTTCCAGACAAACACCCACAGTCCTTCACCCCTCAGGTGAGGTCATTCAGAGGTGACTGCTGTGCACTGGCCCCCAGGGGCACTTAGTGCACTTAGCTCCCTACCTACCCTTGATAACACACCTGTATGGTCTGCCTCCCCTTCCAGGGCTTTCTGGGATCACCTCCAACATAAACTGCTTGTACCTAATCCTTGTCTCAGGCTCTGCTTCTCAGGGATCCACACCAACCCACCACATTTTGGTAGAGGAAGCAAGTGCTACCATCCGAAGGAGGCATTTAAGGAGACAGAAGTGATGAGGGGGACAAGAGGTGGAGAACCTCCCAAGAAGTCTCTTGGGGACATACTTGACCACGAAGGCTCAGACACCCAGCTCAGAGTGGCACAGGAAAAGACGTGAATTAATCAAACTCACAGAAACAGAGGGTGAAATCACACTCGGTGCTTTTAATTCAAAATGAGAAGGACAGCATCGGACCTCTCTCACCCGACACCACCCTCTCTCCCTGCAGACAAAGTAAGCCCATGATTATCTCATGGCTGCCAGTGGGCATGGGCTGGGGCCAAAAGGAGCTATGGAGCCTCTCTGTTGAACAACTCACACCTTTGTGAACTGTGGTGGGGCTGGACACTGAGCAGGCCCTCGCCAACAAAATCCTTGATGATGGCGCCTAAGTAAGTGCAAAGGCAGAAGCCAGCTCCCTGACCCTCGAAATCTCAGAGACTCCTTTTGCACTGCGATGACTATGGGTTTGGAAGAAAGTGGGCTGAGTTCCACGCAGCCGTTCCTTACTGCCCCAGCACTAGTGGCTGGTGGACTATTTGGGGCTGGCTGGCAGGGATGGGAGAAAGTGGGGTCAAGGACAAGCGGGCTGGCCCGCTGCAGCAGTCTGAATAAGTCACGAGGTCACTCCAGGCATAGGATGCTCTGTGATTCCTCCTCTCTAACCTCTCCCCGGGCCCCTTTTCTGCCCGTTTGTCCCATCCATTTGTCCTGGGTGTGGCAGCACACCAGAGCTGAGAGGAGGCTGGGAAGGAGGCAGATGCCAGATTTTACCTGGCTGTATATCCGTCCATCTTCATCCTCCCTCCTTGCCCTCTTAGGAGGGGTCAGCGGGGCCAGGCAGCACTGAATTCTTTCTCCAGACCCTGGACAAACTGGTCATTGAGGAAGAGCAGCTGACCATGGGGCAGGAAGCGGGCGAGGATGCCCTCGATGCAGTCAGCCCGCAGCAGGACGTTGGCAGTGGGGACCAGCAGCCGGAGGTGCTCAAGGAGAAGGCGGGCCAGCAGCCGAAGCGTGCCCTCTGCCAACAGCAGGTTCTCGTGGGCATTCAGCACCAGGGCGAAGCCTAATGAGAGCACGCCTAGCCACACCACTGTCCGAGGCTCCTGGAAAGGGTCCCCTGCTGTCAGGCGGAAGGCCCCACATGGGGACTCATGCAGGTGCACTGGGTCATCTGAGGACTGGGGCTGCAGGTCCACAGTAGGCCGGCCGCACGCCTGCTGCTGCAGCCGGCACATGGACTCCACCTGCCTGTGGAGAATAGGTGGGTCACTGACCTGTCACCCTCAGGACCACCCCTGGAGCTGGGAGCTGCCATTATCCCCATAACTAGATGCAGAAACCGAGCCCCAGAAAGACTAAGTGAAGTGACCTGCCCAGGGCCACAGAGCAGGGAGCATAAGCCCAGATGGGAATCCAGGCTCCAGCCTCCAGGCCCTGAACCATTTCACTCCATGTGGCCAAGAGAAGGCAAGTTCTGAACACAGCTCCTTGGGCTGGGAAAAAGCACCAGGGGATGAAGATCCTGCCCCTACCTGCTTCACAGAGGCCTCCTCAACATCTCAACAAGAGATGAGAAGTGGAGTAAAAGCTATGTCCAACCCAGGCTGTCCAACCTCTCCACCCTCACCCCATCCTGCAGCCCTCTCCAAATAAAAAAGAAAAACCTTGCACTTGGACATCCAGGCTCTTGAAATCACTCTCTGATCTCTCATGAATCACCTTCCAATCTGGGCCATGTACAGGCTGCTCTTAAAAACACGTTTGGTTTTCTGTGCCACATAAGGGGGAGACCCAGCAGAACAAAAAGATAAACAAGAGGCTGGCCCAGGTTGCCCCAGAGTGTTAATCCCCCCACCCAAAACACAGAGGGGCCAGGAGATTCTGGAACCTGCTGGTTCAGACTGGGTCTGGGAGGGGAAGGTCCAAGGTCAGCCATCCCATCTAGAACAGTGTTTCCCAACTGTACCCTGTGGATCCTGAGCTTTTGGGAGGCTCTTGGCACAGATTCCCATAAACCACATTCTCTCTCTTCCTTAGAGATTCATGAAGCTTAAAGGCACACTAAGGGCCCTGAAAAGTCCTGCACTGCAAAGCATATTTAATTTGTACTGCTTACACTCAAATCCCAACTCTTTCACTTTCTAGATGCATAACCTTAGACCGGTTAAATTTCTTTAACTCTCTGTAGCTCAGTTTACTCATCTGTAAGGTGGGGATAATGTACCTACCTCAAAAGACTGTTTCAAAGATAAAATGAGTTCATATACACGAAATGCTCAGAACATAAAATGCTTAGTACATACAGGCTCACTAAATGCTAACTACAAAAAAATTACCATAAATGCTAACTATAATAAATGATGATGATAATACATTATTACGTCTTTAACCTTTTTTCATATAATACTTGTGACAACTGTGGAAGACTCTTTGAAAGCACTACTCTAAAACTTTCTCTCTGCTTCTTAGTCCTCCTGTTTCTCTGTGCCCCCCAGAAAACCTATCATAATCGGTGTGTATTCAATGGGCTGGACTGTGTTACCTGGCCACGGCCAAAATCTGCTCCTTTCGGAGGAGCCTGTCCCTCTCAGCACCATGTGGCTGTGGGTCGTTGGGTGAATTCTCGGTACCAAAGAAGCAGGAGTAGAGCACTCGGCAAAGGCCTTCCTCAGCCTTCGTGGCCCGCAAGGTGTGGATGAGGAAGGCATGGACCATGGCTCTGGGATGGATGCTGCAGGAAAGCCAGAGACCTCAGTGAGATGAGTGTAAAACCCCAGAGGGGAGGCAACCACAGAAAGGGTCTGGCCTAGCTAGGCCTGGGAGCGTGTCTAGAGGCTGGTGTGGCTGGTCACTGGTCCTCCTCAGTCATCCAAGACACACGCCCAGCCTCTGAATGTGGTCAGCACCAACTCTGTCCATAAGAGTCTAGCAGCTAAGATATCTTAGACAACCTCAAAGCCAAATCTACGAAAACCCGGCCAGGAATCTTGAAAAATGTCAGTCATCAGAGTCAAGGAACCCTGGGGAGCTGTTCCAGACTGAAGGAGGCCAAAGAGACAAGACAGCCGAACGCATCCTGCGATACTAGAGAGGAGCCCTGGCAGAGAAAAAGGTAGTTTCAACATAGGGCATTACTAGGACAACTGGAAGCATTTAAGTACGGATTACAGGTTAGATAATAGTCTTGATCGATGTTACCTGATTTTGAATGTAGGAGAATGTCCTTGTTTTTAGAAAACACACACTGAAGCACCTCTAAATATAGAGGTAAAGGGGCATCATATCTGCAACTAACTTAATTGGAAATTTAAGTATACAGGAGTTCTTTATAAGAACAGTCTTGAAATTTTCCGTAAGCTTGCGATCACGCCAAAATAAAGACCACGAAATAGTAATAATAATGGTGTTTGGCTCAGTGACCAGCCCGGGGGTGAAAGGCAGCGGGTAGACGGTAAGCAGATATCTGTAGCTAAGGGTAAATAGATCGTGAGTTTAAACTGGTTAAACAGGAAGGTTCACGACTGCGCTTTGAAACCCGTAGCTCGGAGACCTCGACTGACCTCCCGCGACCCGCTACCCGCAATCAGAGCCGTCATCAGCCTTCGCCACCGCGTCGCCCCCCCCCGCCCCCCACAGAGAAATGGTAGCGGCCAAGACACTTTACGTCACTACTCCGCGCAACCCTGTAGCGCTGTGCCTCTGGGGGATTGTAGTTGCTTGCCCCAGCTAGCCAAGCCTAAGGAGGGGGCACCCTGGACTGCGTGTGCCCTGCAACCCCGGGCCGCTCTCCTCGAGGCGAGACGCTCACCTTTTCTTCCGTGCCCACGGACTTCTACTAACAAGCCACTTCACTCGGCTAAAGGGGAGATATGGCGGTTGCGCACGCCAGTAGCGGGCGCGCGCCCGAGAGTGACGCGCTCAGGGTGGGCGGGGCGTCATATCCCGAGCTGTGCTCCGGATGCGGGGCGGGGGTGGCCTTCGGAAGCCTGGGCCTCGGGCTCAGGCGACTTTCACCGTCGGACCAAAAGCCCCTTGCTCCGGGTTCACGGCGCGGCCGTCGCTGGTCACTCACTGACTGGGTACGCGGGGCTCCCACTCGAAGCCCTAGACCAGTCGAGCCCCAGGCCACTTCCCCTGGAGGCCACGAGGGGGCGCCCAACCCGGTGCGTGGCCTTTCCGGAAGAGGCGGGGTCTGAAGGTGCAGGGCCGAGGTCTCCAACTGGCCAATATGCGTGGGAATCACGGGGGCGCCTGTTAAAATTCAGGTTGCTGGGCTTTAGCTCCGGGAAAGAAGGCTTGTGGGGAAACATGCATATTTACGTAGTTGGCGGGGAGGGCTTCTGGGTTGTGGGTTCCTGCGGTGGGTTAAGACTAGGGCTCGGTTTGGAGTGGAAAGATTAAAACTCTGGTCACCAGCTGTGCATCCCTGGCAGGTCAGTCACTTTACTGGGCCCCAGTGAAGCCCCATATTAGTTTTTCCTTTCACACTCCCACCTCTAACAAGCTCTTTCCTTGTCCCCTCTTTGAGGGAGGCCATCAAAAGTGTAGGGAAAGGACTTGTACCTTAAGCCTGAAAGGGCCACTGCCAGGTGCTTCCCTGTTGGTGTCTTGGCCCAGAGGTATTTGGGGCCCTGCAAGACTTGTGTGGGCCTCATTGCCTGCCCTGGGCACCCCAGCCCCCACCTCCCCACATAATCCTTTTACTTCTTGGCATGTGAACTGCTGCAACCTCCCCAGATGTGTTCTGTGCCTCAAAACCCCACACTGGGTGTTTCCTCGGCCTGGCCTGCCCTTTCCACCCCTTTATTAGCCCTTCAAAAGATGCTCAGACCAAAACCTAGGGGAAGTCTTCCTGCTGGACTGCCCATTAGCATTCAGCTGTCCCCTTTATATCTGTTGTGAGGGTCTGCCTATGGTGCTGATGTCTCCTATGGGGTATACCCTGGCTGTGGTGCCCAGTTTCATTCCCCACGTCCATGCACAAGGCAGGCCTGGAGCCAACCCAAACACACTTCTTTTTTTTTTTTTTTTTTTTTTTTTTGCATTACACGGGCCTCTCACTGTTGTGGCCTCTCCCGTTGCGGAGCACAGGCTCCGGACGCGCAGGCTCAGCGGCCATGGCTCACGGGCCTAGCCGCTCCGTGGCACGTGGGATCTTCCCGGACCGGGGCACGAACCCGTGTCCCCCGCATCGGCAGGCAGCCTCTCAACCACTGCGCCACCAGGGAAGCCCCCAAACACACTTCTTGGTGACTGAAGAAAGAAGGGCAGGGCAGCTCAGGCAGGGACCTTGGAGTGCAGCCTGGGCCCCTCTGGCCATAAGACGTGGGCAGGGGGGCAGTGAAGGGAGGCTAGAGGAGGTGGCCTTGGGGCTGGCCAGAGCATGTGGGCATTCTGACCACAGGTGCAACACATATATGTATTTGTAGGTGGAGGGGCAGGCCCAGAGACAGTTGGGCCTCAGCCACAAGGCTGGGATGATGTTGGCTCAGTTCCTGGTCCCTATCACTCTCAGCCAGGACTCATGTCTGCCACCTGATTACAGCAAAGAGCTGGCAGAGGGCACTGGTTGCTGGGGGCCAACTGGCATCCGGAACACAGTATTCTGGCCTCTGTCCACTCCTCAGGCAGTGAGTCTACTCCAGGTCCCAGGCTGCTGGGGAGGCCAGCCTAGTGTGACATACACAGAGAAGACAGCAGTGAGAAGCTGGCCTGAGCTTCTGGAGGTCAGTGGGGGACCCAGATGGAGGTGGTGTCCAGATAAGTGAGGCAGACTCAGATGCCGTTCCCAACTTTTGGCAGCCCTCAGCTAACTTGTGCCCCCAAGGTCAAAGTAATGTGCTGGGGACAGTGAGGCAGGAAGGAGCCTGGGTCCCCCGAGACGCTGCAGAGCCTTCTTGCTGAATGAGTAGCACATATTGCAATGTATTTATTTTGTTAAACCGGTGTGTGGGGTTTCTGTTATGTGCAGCCTAACTCAAATGAGTTAAGTGAGGCAGCATGTGAAGTGGGCAGAGTGGAGCCTGACATGTAGTCGGTACTCAATAAATCAGTAAATGTTGACAAGCATTAATGCAGAGGCAGGATAGGAGAAGGTGTCAGAGAGGCCTTGGTCAGTCCTGGAAAGCAGGTGGGGCCTTCTGGTCTGGCAGCAGCTCAGAGGCAGGGCGATGGACAGGCTGAACTTCTGCTTCCTGGTATGTGCATGTTCATGTGTGCCAGCCTTTTATAGCAGTTACCCTAGAAATTGTAGCGGGGCGGGGCCAGGCACACAGTACATTAAGATGTGGGTTTGTGGCTAGAGTGTGTGTGTGTGTGTGAGTGATAGAGACAGGAGAGAAGAAGAAAAATAAAGCACTACAATTCAGTATCCTGTAATAAACCATAATGGAAAAGAATATGAAAAAGAATATGTATATTATATATGACTGAATCACTTTGCTGTACACCAGAAACTAACACAACAACACTAACACAATCAACTGTACTTCAAAAAAAAAAAAGACCCTAAAAAAAATAAATAAATAAGCAGCTGGCTGGATTTGAGGCCTGGCCCACCTGCCTAGCTGAGACGAGGGGCCACACTTTCAAGTCATTTCCCCTCCCCCTCCTCTGGCTGTGGGCAAAGGTGCCCATCACTCCACTGCCCAGCTCTGCTCTTCTCAGTGGCCCTCTGAGTTGGGGGGGTTGCCTGAAGCCCCTCACATTGACCCCTTCCTCACACTCCCACCCTCCATTGCTCTTTACCCATTTCAGGGTGAGGCCTGCCCCACAGTGGCAGGCAGCCTGGTGTTTGCCCCTTCCGATCCACATTGATGCCCACCATCAGGATGCACGTGGTGTCTGATACTGACTCAATTTGGACAGCAGTTTCCATTTCCCACTCACCCAAGCCATGCAGGGTCCTGAATCACTGATGGGCAGCCTGGCTTGGGAAGCTCTGCTGCTTCTCCCAGACAACAGGACCAACCCTCAGGTCCTGCTTAACACACCTCCAGGGACGGGAAGCTCACTCCCCCAAGATAGCCCCATTGTTTTTTTTCTTTTTTTGGCTGCATTGGGTCTTTGTTGCTGCATGCGGGCTTTCTCTAGTTGCGGCAACCTGGGACTTCTCATTGCAGTGGCTTCCCTTGTTGTGGAGCATGGGCTCTAGACCCGCGGGCTTCAGTAGTTGTGGCTTGCAGCCTCTAGAGTGCAGGAGCTGTGGTGCATGGGCTTAGTTGCTCCTCGGCATGTGGGATCTTCCCGGACCAGGGATCGAACCGTGTCCCCTACCTTGGCAGGCAGGTTCTTAACCACTGCACCACCAGGAAAGCCCCCCCATTGTTTTTTGTTTTGTTTTGTTTTGTTTTTGTAATTTATTTATTTGGCTGCGTTGGGTCTTCATTGCTGCGTGTGGGCTTTTTCTAGTTGCGGTGAGCGGGGCCTACTCTTTGTTGCAACGCGCGAGTTTCTCATTGCAGTGGCTTCTCGTTGCAGTGCACAGGCTTCAGTAGTTGTGGCGCACGGGCTTAGTTGCTCCGTGGCATGTGGGATCTTCCTGGGCTAGGGCTCGAACCTGTGTCCCCTGCTTTGGCAGGTGGATTCTTAACCACTGTGCCACCAGGGAAGTCCCCCCCTCCCACTGGTTTTTGACAGCTGGAAATGCTTATTGATGATCTTTTTTTTTTTTTTTTTTTTTTTTTTTTCTTTTTGCGGTATGCGGGCCTCTCACTGTTGTGGCCTCTCCCGTTGCGGAGCACAGGCTCCGGACGCGCAGGCCCAGCGGCCATGGCTCACGGGCCCAGCCGCTCCGTGGCATATGGGATCCTCCCAGACCGGGGCACGGACCCGCATCCCCTGCATCGGCAGGCGGACTCTCAACCACTGCGCCACCAGGGAGGCCCTTTATTGATGATCTTTACAGACCCCTGAGACCTCAGGCCAGACCAGCTGGGCCACCAGCTACTTCTGGATGAGGGGAGGGCAATTAGATGGATTCTGCCAGCCCCAGGCAATGGATTTTTTGAATGTCTGATAAGAATGTTTAGCCATTTCTCAAATTGTAGAGGAGGAAACTAAGAGGAAGAGGGGATCTGCTTTACTGAGAGCCCAGGTGGGCTGAGCTCGAGTGGCTATGGTTGCCCTAGAATTAAGGAGACCAAAGTAGGGCAAGCCTTATACTTCCATCCCCCTCCACCTTCCTGGGCCATCTCAGAGATGGCTTGCCCTATGTGGGTCACCAGACGGCCTCCTCCTCCTCTGCCTGCACCAACCCCCATCCACAGTCTCCTAACTGCTACTTTGGTGCAGTAGGACACCAGTCTCCTACACAGAGCGGCTGGGCTTTTCCCTTGTAACCCATCACCCAGGGGCATGTCTATGGGCAGAAAGGGGCCAAACCCTCAGGTTAGCCCCTTTCTTTTAATTAAGTGTTTTTAGGCTTATCCTTTTTACCTGTCTGGTCTTGTAATCCCCACATTGGCTCTAAGTAATAACAGCCATGGCAGACTCTTGTGTGGCACTTGATGTAGACAGGCCCTATTTTTAGTGCTTTACATACACCAACTCATTTGATCCAATCCACAAGCCTTTGAAGGAGGGGCTTTACTATCGTATTTTGCAGATGAGGCACTGAGATCAAGTAACTTTCCTGATATTACACATGTACTGAATGAGGTGTGCATGTCCATAAATTTCAGCCTGTTTCATCCCCTCCCTTGTGTGTCCCCTTCTCCCCCATCCCTTCAGGGTCACCACAGAGACTGTTGGCCCACACCCTCAGCTCCCAGAGGCCATAATCCCAGCCCTGCTTACCTGCTATAATCCAACCTTGGGAGCTCCCTTCCCACCCTGGTTGGATGATCTCCTTCTCTGGTATTCCCAATCCCAGCTCAGGAGGCCCCCGCCCTGAGCCCTCCCCTCAGGGAGCCCCAGGCCCCATGTCTTGGCTGGGCTCCAGAAGGGCTAGGCAGTGTGTGATTTGTCCTTTCAAACGGCTGCTCTTCCTGCAGGGCTGAGAGCCAGGAGGCCCCACGAGGCAGCTCAGGCCCAGCCACGTGAGACCCTTTCCCCTCCCGCTGCCCCAGGCCCAGCTGACTCAGAGCCTGGCAGCTTCAGTCACCACCCCTCCCAGGGGTATGTGTGCTGGTATGGACTGGGTGGGGAGGAAGCAATCCTAGCAGCACTGCTCAGCACCCACATTCCCATGTGGGTTGGGTGGGAATGCTTCTTAGCTTCTGTCCCATAACCAACTGTCTACTTTGAACAATAGGCTGAATAACTTCATGTCATCCAACATTCTCTCAAGGCATGAATTTTAAGGCTGTAGAACAGCAACTTCTCCATCATTGCTCAACTTCCCTCTCCTGATTATTTCCAGATTCCACATGGCTATAGACCTCCTTGTCTAAACATCCTTCCTTTCTGTACCACTAACAGTTTTATCGCTTCTGGAAAGTAGGGTGCCTGTGTGTTCAATCCCAGGGATAAAGACTTTTTAAAAATCATGTTTTCTAGGTGGTTGTGAGCTATTGTCACTGGAAGACTCAAGCCAGTGATCTACAGTCAGTTAACTCCAAAGAGTCACTTTAACTTTTTTCAGAATCTGACTTGAGAAGCAATTAAGACTAAGATCAGTATTTCAACGTAGGAGGATCAGAAAACAGGCTGGAACTCCTGCTACTGCCACATCACAGCATGTAGGTTCAGCACTTGACAGTTAACAGAGCTTTTTGCTATAAATAACCACATCTTCTGGTTGAGAGAGAAATTAAAATTTACCAATCTTAATGAAAATATGGAGCAACAGAACTCTCAGACACTGCTGGTAGGAAGGTAAGTTGGTATAGCAACCTTGGAGAACTATGTGGAAAACACACATGCTACAAGCCAGCAATTCCACTCCTGGTATAGTTCCACCACAATTTGAAATAGTCCCAAATTATTCACTGAGGGCAAAATGAAAATGTTCTATATCTTAATTGTGGTGGGAGTTACCAAACTGTGCATTCGTCAAAACTCACAGAACTGTATACACAAGAGGGTGAATTTTACCTTAATTTTTTAAAGACTTAAAGGCCAGGGAATTCCCTGGTGGTCCAATGGTTAGGACTCGGCACTTTCACTGCCGTGAAAGTGGGTTCAATCCCTGATCGGGGAACTAAGATCCTGCAAGACATGTGGCATGGCGAAAATAAATAAATAAAGGCCAGAAGAAAAAAGTAGAATGAATAATTCAATGTAAGAATATATCCATATAGCTGATTTACTTTGTTATAAAGCAGAAACTAACACACCATTGTAAAGCAGTTATACTCCAAGAAAGATGTTTAAAAAAAGTCAAAAAAAAAATTTCCCAACATTGACTATTGCCTTTTAAAAATTATTTGCAAATTTTCTAAGTGAAAAGGAATATCCCACAATTAAAAAAAAAAGAATATATCCATATAATGGAATACTACACAGCAATGAACAAGAATAACTCTTGCTAAAAGAAACATGATGAATCTCAAAATCATTATGCTTGGTGAAAAAAGCCAGACACAAAAGAGTATGATTTCATCTCTATGAAGCTCAAGAACAGGCAAAACTAATCTACCATGATAGAGGTCAAATTAGTGGTGACCACAGAGTGTGGGTAACTAGGAGGGAGCAGGAGGGAGCCTCCTGGGATGCTAGAAATGTCGACATCTTGAGCTGTGTGGTGCCTCCTCACATCTGTGCTTTATGCTTAAGATGTGTACCTTTGGGGAAATGTCAATCTTTCCCCAATTTAAAAAGAAAACATTTTTTATTTTATTTTATTTTATTTATTTATTTATTGCGATACACAGGCGTCTCTTGTGGCCTCTCCCGCTGCGGAGCACAGGCTCTGGATGTGCAGGCCCAGCAGCCATGGATCACGGGCCCAGCCACTCCGCAGCATGTGGGATCCTCCCGGACTGGGGCACGAACCTGTGTCCCCTGCATCGGCAGGCGGACTCCCAACCACTGCGCCACCAGGGAAGCCCAAGAAAACATTTTTTAAATTGTCATTGCAAGTTATCTGGTGAGCAAATCCAATAATGCCCAGTGCCCAGCAATGCCTCCTGACTCTGCCAGGCCTGGCAGAGGCTCCTTACTTGGGCCCTGCCCTGCACAGCTCTTTAACTTTGTGAGTCGGCTGCACGTGGCTGCTCCCAGGCTCCTAGCCAGAGGTGGGAATTACTGCCCCACCTTGGCCCAAGTAAAACAACCTTTAAAACTGGCTGGCAGCCCAGTATTTTAAACCGCTTCCTTGCCTGATCCACTCTTTATGAGCATCCAGGAATAAAGTTATAGCTTCTTTTCCTGGTGGAACAGGGGGTTGCAGCACCTCTGCCCCATCCCCGGAAATTCCCAGGGGCAGGGAGGTCTTGGCCCGACCCGAATTGGAGAGGTGAACCCTGGCGCCCCCTCTACCGGACCCAGGCCCACACCTCCCTCAAGATGGATGTCAGCACCAGGGCCTTCTCTCAGGGAACAGTTTCGACCTCGCTTGACCAGGGTCCCTTCCCTGCCTTCCTCTTTCTTCTGTTTCCCCTGCAAAATGAGCTGAATACTGACCTGGTGTGCGTAGAAGACACTAGGTAAAAGTGTCTGGAGCAGACTGACAGCAGCTATGACTCTCATGGGTTATGAGTGGGGCAGATGTGGCTGCAGCTGTCAGCACCTGGCACAGTCTGGGCGGTGTTAGACACTCAGCTCCTATTACTTTCTCCTCCCCATGTGGCCTGATCCAGATGGACAGAGTGGTAGGAGGACTCTCAGAGCAGAAGCCAGGCAGCCTAGCCCCACCACCTTGGCCCTCTGGGCCAGAGGTAGAAGGTGAGTGGGAGAGTCCTGGGCAGCTGTAATACCTGCTCTGCTTGTATCTGCTGTGTAACCTGGGGTAAGTGAGTGCCCTCTGAGCATCCAGCTGCCTTCCTCCTCATAAAACCAGACCAGTTGAGCCCTCAGGCTGGTACAGGCAAGTCTCAGCATAACCGTGCCCAGGGCTCACTCTCTCCCCTCCCTCTACTTCTCCCTCTTTCTCAGGCATCTGCACAGATATTTTCCTTTTTCTGGGGCAAATCCTCACCCAAATAAAGCTGGCCTTGGTGTCAGCTGCCTGCTCAGTGGAGGGGGCTTCTGGAGGCTTCCAGAGTTCCTCTTCCTGAGTAGAAGTCCAGCCCCCAAGATACCGGCCCCCCCACAGGTTGTGCCCTTGCAGGGGGCTCTAGACCAAGAGTGAAGACCAAGCCTTGGAGCAGAAGAAACTTGGGGTGGGCAGGGGGACAAGCTAGAGACCAGGTAAGTGTCCTTTAGACCCAGCCTGGGAATCTCAAGTCCCTTCTTATTGCTCTGGCAAGAAATATCCTGTTTTCCCATCTGCAAAATGGAGCAAATAATCATGGCAAGGTAGATGAACTTTGACAGAAAGCAGTAATGACACCTGACATGTTCTGTGTGCACTCTGTATCAGGCAGCGTCTTAGTTGTACATTTGCAAAGGATTCCCTACAATCACAGCTCATATTTGAGGGGAGAGTTATTTGCTGTGGTATTCCGAGAGGATTTCCTGACACACCCAGCTTTGGCCTGGGACTGGTATTCCCAGATTGGCCCTTTCCCACTCTCTTGATCTTGAACTTGGCACCTCCTAAGTGGTGGAACCTCTGCTGGGTGCTGGGGATACTGAAAGGAAAGTCATTTCCCTGATAGGGCAGGGAGACTTCTGGGAGGAATTAACATTTGAAACCGAATCTTAAAAGAGGAAAAGCAGATTGCGGAGAGCATTGCTGAGGATAATACAGCAGATGCAAAGACAAGGAAATGTGAACAGCAACTCTGTTGCTGGGACTTGATTCAGCAAGAGGTGAGGAATGAGGCTGGGGAGGGCCTAGGTCCTAAAGGGCTATGAGACTTTTAAGTTTATCTGAGGGCAATGGTGAGCCACTGACAATTCTAGAGGAGAGAAGTGATGGCATCACTCTTGCCTTTTTGGTGCAGAATTTAGGAAGGGTGAGCCCAGAAGTGCTCGAGCAGCCAGATGAGGGAAATGGGGAGTCTGAATCCAAAATCTTGGCAAGACTTGGGAAGAAGAGGGTATGAGGCCACCTTCCCAGGAGTCTTCCAGCCTCAATCTGCTGACTTGCCCCTGCCATATTCCACCATGAGTGTCTGCCGCAGTCTTGTCAACGGCTCCACAGGACACATGCTGCCTTACTCAACTTGCTCAGTGCTTTATTGAACCAAGACCCTACCAGATGACTCATCAGGGCCTTCAAGAAGCCCTGCCCATTTCCTGAGATTCAGAATCCAGAGGTGGCTGGCCTTGGTTTAGCTGCTTCCATGACATTTCCTTTTGAATATCTCCAAACCTTAAAGTGTAAAGATTTTGTCCATACAGATATGCGTATACTCCTGCTGCAGGCTGTCATCCTCACTGAGACTTTCAACTCAGCGGTTTGTGGACAAGGCGTTGTGCATCCACGGCCATCCATCCATCCACTCTTCCATTCGTCCATCTGTCCATCCATGACAAGACAGCAGCAAGTTCTGACATGGTTCAGGCCCCAGGGTTCACAGCAGTGAGGGCTAGGCTTCCAGTGGGCTCAGGATGCAGGCCTTAGCCCTCACCCAAGGGCCTCCGCAGATAATAACATCCCTTTCTGAGGCAACAGAAGCCAGGGCCAAGTGGGTTATGAAAGTTTGAGTCTTTAACCCCAACTGGACGGGGGAACCTAAATCTTAGCCTGTGACTATCCTGAGATGGGCAAAAAAAAAAAAAAAAAAAAGACAAATCAAGCATATATATAACACTGAAACAGGAAAGAGTAAGAGCTCATGTCTGTGCTGGAGGTGTTCATATGGAGGGACAGAAAAGAGGAAAAGAGAAAGGGGAACATGGCGCACACACTCAGGAGTGCTGTCGAGAGCCTGGGGCACAGTGCTGACTCCTAGGGCAGGGAAGAGTACAGCTGTGGCCCATCCTAGGGGGCTGTAGCTTTCTCTCAGCCTCATACATACAAACAAAGCCCCTAGAAAAAAGGGGGCTTTTCTGAATACAGGAAGACAAAGGGTTAACCCAAACAATAAAGAAAAAAAAACAAAAAGGCTCCTGCTAGACACAAAACACTTCCTTTGAACTAGACTTAATCCAATTTCACTAAGTCAGCAGGCTGGGCTCTTCCAGGGGTGCCAGGGGTGGGGCCGTGGGTGTCACCACGATATGGAGTATGACTGGAGTGAGACAGGGGATCAGCACTGAGGCAAACAGACAGGACACCCTCACCGTCTTTCGCCCAGACAGCAGACCCTCAGCCCTGTAAGCCACCGGGCAGCTGACGCCCAGGCCGCACAAAGCAAGAAAGGCGGGTGGGACAGTTGCCAGCACTTCACTGGTCCTGCAGGCGGCTGCAGAGCTCCCGCCGGCTCCGCTCGCCAGCCCAGCTGCGCGTCTTGAGGCGGAAGGTCTTCAGCTCATCCTTGAAGTCCTCATGGTTCATGGGCCGGTAGTCCTGAGGCTCACAAAAGGTCTAGGGCAGGATGGGATGGGTTGATCAATACGGGGAAATGGGCAACTTCGGGTTGGGGGGGGACCCAGTCCTCCCTACTCCTTCTCCTAGGGCTACTGCCTAGCCGAGCCCTTTCCCTGTAGCCCAGCCCTCCCACGGAGGCTATGGCCACCCCCACCCATGGTACCGGGTGCTGTGGGAAGAACTCCTTGTAGCCGCCTTTGAGGATATACATCTCAGGATAGTAGAGGCTGGGGTAGTCATTGGAGGCTCTGTCCCGTTCCCGGATGAAACGGCACCTGGGACCAGCAGGGGTGTGGGGTTCAGAGCTGGGCATGCAGTGGGGTGTACATCAGGGGAACTGGTCCCCGTGCCCACTCCTTTGAGGGCCTTGGGGAACCACAGAAGGCTTGAGTGGAGGAATGTCAGCCACAAGAACACTTTTAGATCAGTCTGGCTAACTGGGTAAAGAAGAGGTTGGGGAGATAGAAGGAATGAAGCAAATCAAGGGGGTTCTGTGTCCAGAAGACAGTTGCTCAATCTCTGTCAGAGACATTTCTCCTGGGCTGAGAAAGGGGAGGCAGAAAGTAGAGAAGTGGACCAAGTTCAAGAGGTAGATTCAGAAGGTCTAGACAAGGCTTGGTGAGGAGGAGGTGGAGAGAGAAAGGACGACTGAACTCTGGAAGGATCAGTGTCACTGAGGACTGGGACAGGGCCCTTGGACTTTAAGGACACTGATGGAGACTGATGGAGAATTAGGTTTTAGGGAGGGGGGCGGCAAGGGACAGAGGGTAGATGGGAGGCCTGTTGGGAAGGACAGTGAGAGGGAGACAGGAGGAGGGTGCCATGCACAGGGAAGCAGGGGTGAGGTCTGCTCCAAGGTATCAGGTGAGACAACAGGTCTAGGCCCAGAAGGGCCATGGCTGGGTTTGGGCCCCTTGGCCATTGGATGGCTCCAGCACCCGCAGTCCTGGGCGAGGAAGGTCAGGAGCAGCACTAGCTGGCTGGGTGGAGCTGGGACTCACATGCGGGGCCCCCGCTCAGATGAAAATTCACAGTGGAAAATGAGGATGATTCTCTTGTCCAGGCTACAGGGTGTGATGGGGCTCTGTAGCAGGAAGGTCTCAGCATCCCTTTCCAGAGGCAGGTTCACAGCAGTCTGCCAAAGGAGCCAGAGGTCAGGCCACAGCCCTAGGCCTGGGCGGGAGACCCTGCCCTATGTGGTCCCCATCTTTCAGATGAGTGACCCCACCTCTTGAGGGGCAGAATCCCATGAGAGGGTGCACCCACCCCCTACTGATTCATCCTCCAGGCAGAGGAAGGATAGAACTGGGTGAGTCCTCTCCCGTCACCCTGTCTCACCTTGATGTGCCCGCCTTCATACTCGTAGGGGTATCTGCAGTCCACAATCACAAACCTCTCCACGATGTTGCTGAACTTGCCTGTCAGCAGGGCCACCATCTGTAGGAGGCCACGGAGGTGGGTTCCAGCAGTTCAGGCTGGCAGGCAGGGGCTGACCCATGCATGCAGCCTGACCCCAGGGGAGGTTAACAGGCAAACAGAAGTCCCAAAGGCACCAGAAAATAGCTCATGCCTGCATACCGTTTCTGGTGAGATGTACTTGAGGTCTTGGTGCTTTCCATCCACAGTCTGTAGGAGGAAGGCCTAAAGGGAAGAGGAGAGAGAGGGGAGAGAGAAAGTGAGATTGGTAAGATGGAAAAGATGGAGTTTTTTCCCAAGCCCAAAGGCCACACCTGCTTTGACCTTCAAATTCAGCTCTGGTTCCCATAGCAACCAAGAGGGGCCTCTAGGGTCTGATCCCCAGGGAACAACCTTCCAAGGGGAAATGAAGATGGGGAGAAGAGATGAACCCCCATGCCTCCTGCCCCCATGTTTTGCCAAGCAAGCCCCAGGATGAGGCCCAAAGAAGCTCCAAGCAAGATGTTATGGTTTGGAAATGTTTTCCAAGGTTGAGACACCACTGATGCCCTATACAGATTTGGGTAGAGTCAGGATATCAAGGAGAGTGAGAGAGAGGAGTCTAGATGAGAATAAAGGGTAAGATGCAAAGGACAAGGCGAGGGGCCTCTGGGGAGAGAGGGAGTTGCTGAAGCAGCTGCTTCAGTCAGTAAGGGATGGAGCCTCCTGAGGGATCCCACTGCTAGTACCTTGGAGTAATCCCCGATCAGTTCTCGGTGGTCACTGTCCAGGATGTTCTCAATCTCGTCATGACACAAGGACTTTGAGCGGAGAACGCGGGCTTTCTGTGAGGCAGGTGGCAGCCAGGGTCAGGGGTGAGGCTGCCCCTCAGTGCCCCATCTGGCTAGGACCCCCCTTCCCTGCACCCTGTCCTCTGCCACAAACCCGGCTGAGAAGAACTTGCAGGGTGGACGTGGAGGGTGGCAGCTCAGCCCTGCCAAGCCCAGTCCCGCCCTAGAAGGAGGGCACTCACGGGTTCCTCAGCCTCCCGCTGCTCCTCTGGAGGGGTCACGCTCCTTCTCCGCTTGCTCTGTATGGGCAGGTCCCTGTCCTGGGGCCGCTCCAGCCTCTTGAGGATGGGCCGGATCACGCTGCAGGGCATGGACGGAGAGCGGAAGAGCCGCTGGCACTTGCTGTACATGATGAGGTCCTGGCAGAGGTGGCAGGTCCGGGGTCAGAGTTTCCAGCCCCTGCCCTCCACCCCAACTCCCACCTGGAGGGTAGGGCCCCACCCCTCCAAATTCTGAGGGGCCTCTCCAGAGGCTCACCTGCTCCTCTTCCTTTTCTGAGGTCTTGACCAGTGGGGCACTTATGAGGCTCTCCATGCCTGGGGGGACTACATCATCCTCCTGAGGCCAAATCAGCAAAGATATGGTTACATTCACAGGCAAAGGTCCAACCTCTAAGGCCCCGAGTCTTCCAGGACAGCCTTCCCAGTTCTCCCAGCAAACTCCAGGCCAGCAGCCCTCCCTCACCCTGCTCACACCTCCCTCACTTTACCCGAGCACAGGGCAGACCCCCAGAACTAGGAAGCTGCAGGGCCCCACTCGCTGCAGGGGCTTGCATAGATAGAACTGGGAGAAGTGTGGCCATGCAGGAGGACCAGGCTTCCCTCTGCCCTGCCCAACTGCCCTTCACTGCAGCACCAGCCACCTCCTCTTCTCTGATTGGCCAGAGGTCAAGCTGTAACTCGGCAACCTCCAGTTCTTCTGATGACATTGAAATGAGGTCATAATCTTGCTGTAGGAACTCAGAACTCTCCCCTTTTCTAAGATCCCAGGGAGGGAGAGGTAGGGGGCCTGAAAGGGCAAGGCTGTTCACCTTTAAGTCACTCTCCAGGATATCCACGAATCCATCATCTTCCTCGGCAGCCCCCTTGGTTGGGGTCAGGGAGAAGCAACATCGGGCCAGGGGAGTCAGTTCTTCTACTTCCATCTTCCGCTCAGGGGTGAGACACTGTGTGGGTGACGAATAGATGCAGATGACTCAGGGGTGGGGCCCTGAGGCGGTCCCCACCCCAAACTTTCTGAGAAAAGTCTCCCAGTGCCTCAGGGCTCAGGATCACCCTCAAGTCCCCCAGGCTGCCTTCACAGGCACCTGCCCTGTGTGCATGCCTGCCCTGCATGGGTCAGCTCTCCTGATATACCATCAGGTCGGGAGCCGAGCTTGGCCTCTGGGCAAAGGCTTCTCTGCGGCTGGCCCACTCTGCCAGGGCATGGGTGTGGCTGGGATGTGTGGGCTTCCCCGGCATCTTGAAGACAAATCCATCCTGCGGGCAATACAGGGAGCGGAGGCGAGTACATGATCAAATGCCAGAGAACCATCCCAGCAAGCCCCCTTCTCTCCCTGGAGTGCTCCCACTCTGGCCTTCTGGAAGCGCACATTCTCTTTGTCCTCCCTAGAGCTGTGGGCAGCTCGGCCACATGCTTCACTCTTCCTCCAGGTGCCAGGCGCTTGGGAGTTGGTGATGTTCCGTAGCACAGGGCTGTGGCCCAGAAGCCTCCCCTAGAGAGCCAGGAGGGCAGCAGGTACAGAAGGCTGCATTCCTCTGGTGCCAGCCCAGGCCCTACCTTCTCCCATCCCTCCTCCAACTCCCCCAGCTCCCCTGTCCACCTCCAAAGCCCAGCTCCCACAGCCAGACCAGGGACACCCAACCGATTCAAGTCCACCCTCTGGGAACCAACCCCAGTCCCTCCTGCCCTCCACAATCCTGGCCAGCAAGCCCGAGCCTCCTGATGGGCCTCAAGGACACTCACCGGCAAGGACTGGAAGCGTCGGATAGAAAACTGCTCACTGCAGAAGGAAACAGGGACACCTCAAGGCTGAAGAGTTGGGCCGTGACAGAGAGCATGCAGGGTGCCCCTCCACCACAGAGCCCTGTGCACCCCTTCGGGAGGACCTGGGAAAGCACCCTCCCCGGGCCTACTCCACCCACACCGGGCAGGGGAGCCTGCGTGAGGAAGGCACGAGCACTTACTTTCGAATAACTCGGCTGGCTGCCTGGATGGCCTGTTCAAATCTAGGAGAGAGAAGGGTCCCATGCAACCCAGCTCCCCTCACAGCCCATCGTCCACCCCCAGCATTAGGTTTTTAGTCCACAAGGGCCAGGGCCAGGGCTCAGGCCAGGGGAAAGAGGAGGGAGGAAGAATGCAGATTATCAGGGGGCCCAGGTGTAGGGGAAGGGGAGCTGAGAGGCAGCCTGGGATTTCAAAGGCTGCCGTGAATGGAGGAGGCCTGGAGAATGGCAGTGACAGAGACAGCTGGTGTAGGTTGCAGGGTGGCTGAGGAGTTACCAAGGCAACAGTCTCACCAGCCTGCCCACAGGCCTTCCACCTGTATGCAAATCACCTCAGCAGGGCCATATGGCTGCCAGGAAAGGCATCCATCCATCCCATGATGACAGGCCTTGTCCTGACAATGTGGATATCTCCAGGACCTGGATGCCAGAAAGGCTGGGCTTCCCTCCCTTGTGTGGGACTGTCCTGGCTCCTCCAGGACAGGGGCCTGGTTCAGTCTGCTGTACCAGACCCCCTAGTGACAAATGAGCAGGGTCACAACCTCTCCTCCCTCCTGTGGAATTTTCCAGGACCCAGCCTCTGTCCTACCCCCTCCTCCTGCCTTAGAAAAGGCCAGCAGGCAAAGAATTCCAACAGATGTTCCTTCTGAGGCTAGCTGTGTTACCAGAGACCACCTGCCAGGCGGGGTTTTTGTGTCTATGTGTACACACACACACACACACACACACACACACACACACACTTCTTTCTGTGTAACCATCAAAGCAGGTGCAGTGGTGGTGGGGGGAACTGAGGGCTAAAGTGTCAGGGGGATGCCCCTGCCCTGAGTAGGAGGGTGGCTGTGCCCAGCCAATCTGGCATCAGGATGACCAATTTAATTGGCTTGGTTTTCAGTCTGCACCTGGGCCCTGGGGGTAAAGCAGGGACAGTCCTGTGTTACCATCAAAACCGAACGTGCAGTCCCCACACCACCACCCAATGCTCTCCCCATTTCCTGTTTATGAACAAACCTGCAGCCCAGCCCAGTCTGATCAAAGGCAATGGGAGGAAAGACAGCCACTGCCCTAAACCCAAAGCCATAGTCCCTTAGCTCAGGCCAGGGATGCCCAGCTGTTCCCAGTAATGCCTGACAGCTGCTCTCCCTGCTGGGGCATGATCAGCTGGATGGGAACAGCTGTGCTCTGGAAGGTACTACTCATGTCCCACAACCAAGAAGCAGGGAACTATGCTGAGCAGAGCCCACCAACTTCTCTACTCCCCCTCACAAAAGGCCTGGTCCAGGGGTTGGCCAGAGGGTCAAATGTCACTGAAACCAGAGGTTACTGATAGGATGGCCAAGGGCCAAACCACCTTGAAGCAACTGTTTTGTTTGGCCTAAAGTAAATTGAAAACTTTGAATTCGTTGGACCATATTTTCCTACCACCCTGGCCCTGAACCCACTCTAAGCTGCTCCCATGAGAGCAGACCCTTCCCTGAGACAAGGAGCAGAATTCCAGGACATGGGAAGGTCAGTTAGTGCCCCCATTGGGGATCCAGAGAGGTCTGTTTGCTCTACCAGGCTTCCCAGTGAGTTTAGGGTAGAACTGAGATTCCCCAGGGCAGGTTCCCCCTCCTTGGTAGTGTGGTCCCTCTTCTCTACTCACGTCTGCTCCACCACCTGGGGGTCCATAGGGCTGGGAGAGTCCATGCACAGACCTGGGGACAGAGTGCATTGGTTTGAAAGTGGTGGCATTTCCTGCACACTTTCCCCCACCATGTCCCAACCCTCTTCAGAAAAGGGAAAAAAACCTGTTGTTATTTTAGGTCTTGGCACATTAAAAAATGAAACAAAACCCACCCATGGACCGCAAGGGCTGACACACTGCCAAATCACACAGGGCTCCACTCCATGTTTACTATGGAAACTCCTCCCTGTAGGCTTTAAACCAGAACTCTGCTAAGCATTTTTCTAGAACTGGTTTAAAATAATCTGTTCTAGAAGAGATAATGGCTTTTTAAAGGAAAAAGTTAAAGCTGAAGGCAAGTGAATGTTATAAAATGACAGACTTTCAGCCCTAATGCCTCCCAGGTGGGGCTGTGGTTCAGGACTTTGGCGCCTGGTTTTAAATAGGTAGGATCTCGTCTCCCACAGAGGACCCCACCCAACACCCACCTTGCCCAGCCAGTCTGTGCTGGGTGTGGTAAGCCCCACCAGAATTGGGCAGAGGGAGGCTGCTGGGCCCACCAGGTTGTGGTAAGGATGTTAGTCTGATCAGTAGTGAAGTGGGGAGGCTCAGGCAGCCCCCCAAACTCCCCTGGCACCCCTGGGCCTCACCTGCATCAGAAGATTCAGAGGACTCAGACGACAGGGAGGATTCAGACGCCCGACGGGACAGGGATAGGCATGTGAGCAGGCTGCCTACCTGACTCTTTGGGGTCTCGCTGGGAAGGGAGCAGGGACCCAGGGAAGGAGAAAGGTAAATGTGGGGCTCAAGGGCTGGCCGGCCCATGTTCCCACCAGCCACCCACCTCTGAAGGGCCCATCCAGCCTCTGCACTGTCCCAGGGAGGTGATGGCATCAAGGGCCTACCCTCTTCTCAGGCCTTCTACAGAGACTCTAAGTGTCTTCTCTTTGTTGATTGATTTAACGTTCTACTGGGTGCAGGGGAAGGTGAACCCAGAGCAAGAGCAAGGAGGTAGGCTGGAGGAGGTGGGCTGGGATCATCCTGGGGGATTGTGGGGCAGCAGACAGCCCTGGAGGGCCTTCCCCTAAACTCTTCAGGCCCCTACCCATCCACAAGCCTTTCTGGAGGAATGGCCAAGACTTTGGTCTTTATTGCTCCAAGGACAACCCAGGCTGGAGCTGCAGGTTTGCTCGGGGAGCAGGACCAGAGTTTAACCCCTTAACCCCAGGAAAGAACTGGGGGTGGAGGGAACAGGGCCACCCTCAAGTTCCCCCTCCAGACTCAGAATCCCCTGCCTGGGGCAAAATGGTGGAGATTTGGGCTGAGATTAGGAAGGCAGCATGGTGGAGGTGGGGAAGAGGGTCTCCAGAGGCTTGTGAGGGCCAAGAACAAGTCACCTGGAGGGTGTGAACAGCACAGCCCTAGTCCTGGGCCCCTGAAGCAGTCTCTGTCCCGGATGCCTCCCCATTTGGCACCCAGGCAGGGCTCCCAAGAGGCCCGGGACTAAACCCTAATGCGGGCCTCTCACCCCACACCCAGCATCCTTGGGGCGCCCTACCTGCCGAGCCCGGCGAGGTCGTGCATGGTCTGGGTGAGGGTGGTGACTGGCGAGGAAGCGGCGGCGCGCTTCGGAGACCCCAGGAGGCCATGAGCCCCCAGCCGGAGGCCCGGGAGGTGGCCGGGACGCTGGGCGCCACCGCGCACGACGGCCGGACTGAGAGTCGAGGCTGCCGCGGGCTCCGGCTGGGGCAGCTCCATCTCGGTGGGGCGGGAGGGCTGGGCGAAGGGCGACCCACAGACGCCGGGCACAGCTGGCCGGGACGAGGTAGGGAGCCGGCCCGGGGTGGAGGGGGGAGGGAGGGAGGAAGAGCAACGGGGCCGGATCGAGGGAGGAGAGGGAAGCGGGGAGGGTGGGGAAGGGAGGAGGGACGCATGGACCAGCCACCAGCCCGGGAAGCCTCTGGCAGAAGCTGCCACCTCCACCTCCTTATATATTCGAAAAATAACAGCGGCCGCGCCGCCGGACGCCACCAATGGGGGTGCGGGTTAGAAGAGAGGCGGGACCGAGGGCGGAGCCCGTGTGGTGGAAGGCGCGGAGGCTGGACCAGCAGGGCCTCGCCCAGTTCCAGGCTTTGGGTGGGGTGGAGGAATTAGGGTTTCTCTTACGACCCTCGCACTCCCTCCCAGCTACGGTTCGAGGAGCCGGGCTTCCCAAATTCCGCTTCTCAGTATGTGGTTTGGAGCTACACCCCCCCCAGCGAAGAGGGTGTGTAGAGGGCCTCCAGCGAAGAGGGCCTCAGAGGATGCAACAACCCCTCAGGGTAGCCTCAGAGGGACCCCCGCCGTTTAACATCACTCACAAGCACCGGCTGGCATCTTGAGAGCCTCTGCAGAATACAGCTGTGCTGTGCGGTCTGTTTTCGCCATTCCACTTTACAAACGGGGACAATGTAGAGAAGTTCATTAACTCGTTCAAGGTCACATGGTTGTGCAGATGGTGGAGTTGAGATTCACCCCAGGCGCCTCTACTCCCACAGCTTCCCTGACCCTGCGACTGGCAGCTCAGAGCGGCCTCAAAGCGTAATTCCCACGGGGAGCCCCCAGTGCGGGAGGTGGACCCGCGGTGGGGGCTGACACGTAACTGATGGTGCTTCCATAGCCTCTGATTAGATGTGATGCCAAGGGATCCAGTTTTCTCCCGCAGCCCCAGAGGAGGCTCTAATGGTTGGTCTAGCCATGAGTTTTGGCCGTGAGGGCCAAAGAGGGTGTCAGCAACCTCAGAACCCAGTTATGGAATTATCTCATGTCCACTGACGGTTTGGCTAATGTGGTGCCAACGTTTAATTGGTGTTTCTTTGATCAGGGAGGCTGAATTTGTCACTAGTTTTAACTGAGCATCTTCTAATTATCTGATCACCTCCTAGGGAGCCATCTTTCCTGGACCGTGTTGGGAAGGCTGAACCCAAAAGCGAGTGGGTGGTAAACTACTCTTGCACCCCATCTGCCCTGGGGAGAGGTGCCCTCCGGCTTGTCGGGTCGCAGCTCAGGAATGCTGGAGCTTCGGCCTTGAGTCCCTTCCCCTGTAGCCCCAATCCTTCAGGCCAAGGAGCAGTGGGTGGGGGTGGCAGAAGGGAGGGCCTGGCCGTAGGGGGTTGGGTGGGCCAGGAGACATGTGGAGGAAGGGAATGGAAAGACCCCAATTCCATCTGAGAGGGGTGAGGAGGGTGGGGACGTGACAAAAGTATGTCTCCCACCCCACCCAAATCTTCAGAGCCCCTCCCCAGAGGCAGTCACTAATATAATTTGTTGCATAGTCTTCTGGAGTCAGTCTAAACAGTCCTAGCTAATAGAAACAAAATGGGAGGCACAAATACGAGCCACACATGTAATTTAAAATTTTCTAGCAACCGCATTTAAAAAAGTAAAAAAAGGACTTCCCTGGTGGAGCAATGGTTAAGAATCCGCCTGCCAAGGCAGGGGACACGGGTTTGAGCCCTGGTCCGGGAAGATCCCACATGCCATGGAGCAACTAAGCCTGCCTGCCATAACTACTGAGCCCGCGTGTCACAACTACTGAAGCTCACTTGCCTAGAGCCCGTGCTCCATAACAAGAGAAGCCACTGCAATATGTCCACACACTGCAACAAAGAGTAGCCCCCACTCGCCGCAACTAGAGAAAGCCTGAGCACAGCCATGAAGACCCAACGCAGCCAAAAATAAATAAATTACAAAATAAATAAAGGAAGGGTGTTTAAAAAACAAAAAAAAAAAGGAAAAAGAAACTTTAATATTTTATTTAACCTATTTGAAAAGTTATCATTTCAACATGTTATCAATATAAAAATTTTTAATGAGATGTTTTACATACTTTTTTTTGGTACCAAGCCTTCAAAGTCCAATGTGCATTTTACACACACAGCACATCTCAATTTGGACTTGCCAGAATGTTTTATACCTTGCTTTCTTTTACTTGATATATTTACTCAATTCCCTAATGCTGAACATTTATTTAAATGATGCAACAGATATGTATAGAATGAATTCCTAAAGAGAAACTGCTGGAAGGAATGGGCTTTATTTATAAAAATCTCCTTTGCCCTTTCCTGAATCTCATTTTCTCAATCTGAGTTATTGAAGAACAGGGACCAAGTCATTTACCTCTCCTCCCGTCTCCCAGAACCTTGAATACTGAGTGTCCTTCAATAGGGAACTAGCCAACAAAGGTGGTTCCTCTATACTGTGCAATAGCTGAAGCATTTAAAGAGAACAAGTATTGGGAGGGTAGGGATGCCTGGCACCTGGCAAGCCCAATAATAATTGCTGATTATTGAATGATTACCTATTGGACTCTTGGAAAATGATCTTTTGGAGAAAGTGTTCCTAGAGTAAAATTTTTTTTTTTTTTTTTTTTTTTTTTTGCGGTACGCGGGCCTCTCACCGTTGTGGCCTCTCCCATTGCGGAGCACAGTCTCCGGATGCCCAGGCTCAGCGGCCATGGCTCACGGGCCCAGCCGCTCCGCGGCATGTGGGATCCTCCCGGACTGGGGCACGAACCCCCATCCCCTGCATCGGCAGACTCTCAACCACTGCACCACCGGGGAAGCCCTAGAATTTTGAAAGTCATTGATGTAGATATTTATTGATATGAGAAGATCTTTACAATACAGGCTAAAAAATATTATGCCAAGCGTGGTCCCATTAAAAATAATATGCACAGGGGACTTCCTGGTGGTCCAGTGGCTAAGACTCCATGCTCCCAGTGCAGGGGGCCCGGATTCAAGCCCTGGTCAGGGAACTAGATCCCACATGCCATAACTAACAGGTCGCATGCCGCAGCTAAAGATTCCACATTCCACAACTAAAAAACCCCCGTGCCGCAACTAAGACCAGCACAGCCAAATAAATAAATAAATAAAATTTCTATTTATTATAAAAAAAAAATGCACAGATAAGTATCCTACAAGGGTATTCTCTGAGTGATGGAATTAATGGTGATTAAACAGTTTTATCCTAAAACTTGTCTGTATTTGAAAATATCTTCCAAAGAACATAATTTGGAATAATATAATAATAACATAATTATAATTTTTAGATTAATTAAAATAACATGATCTCCATCTGGCAGTTCCTCAAACGTTTAAACATAGAGTTACCATGTGACCCAGCAATTCCACTCGTAGGTATATACCCAAGAGAAATGTAGACATATGTCCTTGCAAATAAATATTTATAGCAGTTATTTATGATTGCCAAAAGGTAGAAACAACCCAAATGTCCACCAACTGACAAATGGATAAGCAAAATGTCATATATCTGTACAACAGAATATTATTCAGCCATAAAAAAAGAATGAAGTACTGATAAATACTATGTCATGGATGAATCTTGAAACATGAAGCTAAGTGAAAGAAGCCAGTCATAAAAGACACATATGATATTATTCCATTCATATGAAACGTTCAGAACAGGGAAATCTATAGACAGACAGTAAATTAGTGGCTGTTTAGGGCCAGCCAGGGAAGGGGCAGGGAGTGGATAGGGAGATGATAGCTAAAGGTTATGGGATTTCTTTATAAAGTGATGAAAATGTGCCATCTTTCCAATTCTCCACCTTAGGAAAGTCCACAGTCCACCTTCCCTTCTCTTGGCCTAGGCTGTCCAAAGCTGCTCATGAGGCCTATACCCATTCCACTTACGTCATCACTATTCTTTGTGCCTCTCAGCAAACTTTCCATTTTCCTTTTCATTTTATTATTATTTAAAAAAAAATTTTGGCTGCACCGCGTGGCATGTGGGATCTTAGCTACCTGACCAGGGATCGAACCCACGCCCCTTGAAGTGGAAGTGCAGAGTCTTAACCACTGGACCACCAGGGAAGTCTTCCTTTTCATTTTAAAGAGCCTGTAGTACTTGCTATTGAAGAAAACTTGGAAAATTCAGCAAAGTAGAAAAATAAAGCTCATCCACAGTCATTTCACCCAAACAACCATTGATTATAAGTCAGGATGGGTGGGGAGACAGGAGGACATACATGCACATGGATGAAACCTCCAAAACTGTAGACTTGGTTTCCTGAGGGTTTGTGGGAAGGAGTCCTCAGCCAGGTGGTCCTACATTTACTTCTGCACAGGGACCTCACACCCATTATGGGCCAAGCATTGATCTGGCTCCTAAAGGAAAAAATCTCCCAAGTTTTCTTCTGGACCTTGTGATTGGAAGGATATTTTTATGTCTTGAGGTGGGGGAAGGGGGAGAAGCTCTCTCTAAGTAAGACACAAAATCCAGAAGCAATAGAGGAAAAAACTGACAGACCTGTCTACCTAAAGATTAAAAACTTCTCATATCTGAGATTCCCTAGGCTAAGTAAAAGGACAGTGGCAGACTGGGAGAAAATATTTGCAATATATTTAAAGATTTTATGTCCAGAGCATATGAAGAGTTCCTAAAAGTCAACAAAAGAGAAACAAGGGCAAAAGATATCACTAGAAAATTCTCAGGCTTCAAATGGCCAATACACATATGGAAAGAGAAATGCACACTAAAACAGCAGTGAGTTATACCTTCTTCCCTTGGCTTCCAGAACAGCATATGAGCTTGAATTTCCTCCTACTGCTTCAGCTGCTCCTCCCGCGTTTCTTGTTAGTTCTTTCTTGAGCCCTTAACCTTGGAGAACCCCGGCACTGTCTTTGGTGCTATTTTATTATTCGTCTACACCCATTTTCTTGAAGCCTCATCCAGCCCCAGATCCTCAGTCTGTCCCTCTGGGTCACAGCCTTCCTCTCTGCCTACTCCTCAGGCTACTTTAAGATTTTTTTTAAAAAACACTGCAATTCATTCATTGTTTTAAGAATTTGTCATGTTTATGTGTTTGGTGGAGGAAGAGGTTTCAGGGATTTGTATGTATGTATGCTTATGTACATACATGACATTATTTCTGTAGGTGCAAACACAAACATTTATGGCTAAATGCATGGAACAGCACAGAAAGTGACACACCAAGATGTTATCAGTGTTTATCTATGAATTGTGGGATCATCATCAACCAGATTTAAAACTATAGTGTTGCTTATAAAAATAACCTAAATGTGTAATAGGCCTCATCGATTAGTGTTCAACCATAATTGGAACAATATGCAACTATTAAAAAGTTTGTTGGCAGTACTTTATCAGTAAGGCAATATTTTCATCACTTGATGCCAGGTAAAACAGCAGGAGATGCCAATACACAGTCTATATCGTCTGATGCCAGTTTTATGCGATAAATTTTTAAAGAAAACTGCATGCGCCTAGAGAAAAGACTGGAAGTAAATATATCAAAATGTGACCTGCGCATCTCTCCAGGTGTTGGGGTGAAAGGTGCTTTTTAGTTTCCTGTATTTTTCAGTTTCCGCAAAAAACGGGGGTTATTTTTACCCTAATAAAATAAAAAAGACAAAACATAGTTGTTATTCTTTATAAGCGACAAATCGCTGCCCACCCTGCGCAGAGGACGGGCACAGCGTCCCGGCCCGCACCGTTGCCGGCGGGTCACCAGACGCCCGAGCGCTGGCCATTCAAGCAGGCCGAAGCGCCCCCGCGCGGTCGGTCCGGGGCGGGGAGGAGGGTGGGCACGGAGGGCTGGAGGCGGTGCCGGGCGTCCCCGCGCTTCCCGCGAGATCCCGCTCTACCCGCTCCGCCCTGCTCGCCGCGCTCCCAGCTCCCCGCGCCGCGGCACTTCCTGCCTTCCGCTCCCGCGCCTCCAGCCCTCGCCCGCGCCCGCCGCCTGCCGCCCGCCGCCCGGCGCCGCGCCCGCCGGCGCCCCCGAAGGTGCCCCCGGCCCGGCCGGGTCGCCGCCCCGCCCGCCGCCCCGCGAGCCGCTTTGTCTCGGGCGGGGCGAGCAGGAGAGGCCGCCAGGTGCCCCCCGCCGCGGGCCCGGGCCCCCCGCCCCGGGGCGGCGGCGGTGGCGCCGGGCCCCGGGGCGGGGGGCGCGCCGGGATGGGCCCCAAGCGGCGGCAGCTGACGTTCCGGGAGAAGTCGCGGATCATCCAGGAGGTGGAGGAGAACCCGGACCTACGCAAGGGCGAGATCGCGCGGCGCTTCAACATCCCGCCGTCCACGCTGAGCACCATCCTGAAGAACAAGCGCGCCATCCTGGCGTCGGAGCGCAAGTACGGTGTAGCCTCCACCTGCCGCAAGACCAACAAGCTGTCTCCTTACGACAAGCTCGAGGGGCTGCTTATCGCCTGGTTCCAGCAGATCCGCGCCGCTGGCCTGCCGGTCAAGGGCATCATCCTCAAGGAGAAGGCTCTGCGTATAGCTGAGGAGCTGGGCATGGACGATTTCACTGCCTCCAACGGCTGGCTGGACCGCTTCCGCCGGCGCCACGGTGTGGTGTCCTGCAGCGGCGTGGCCCGCGCCCGGTCGCGCAGCGCTGCCCCCCGGCCCCCAGCGGCGCCCGCCAGCCCGCCCACGGTGCCCTCCGAGGGCAGCGGTGGGGGTACCACGGGCTGGCGCGCTCGGGAGGAGCAGCCGCCGTCGGTGGCCGAGGGCTACGCCTCCCAGGACGTGTTCAGTGCCACTGAGACCAGTCTGTGGTACGACTTCCTGCCCGACCAGGCCGCGGGGCTGTGTGGCGGTGATGGACGGGCACGCAAGGCCACCCAGCGCCTGAGTGTCCTGCTGTGCGCCAATGCCGATGGCAGTGAGAAGCTTCCCCCACTTGTAGCCGGCAAGTCCGCTAAGCCCCGTGCAGGCCAAGCCGGCCTGCCCTGCGACTACACCGCCAACTCGAAGGGTGGTGTCACCACCCAGGCCCTGGCCAAGTACTTGAAGGCCCTGGACACCCGCATGGCTGCAGAATCTCGGCGAGTCCTGCTGCTGGCTGGCCGCCTGGCAGCCCAGTCCCTGGATACCTCGGGCCTGAGGCATGTGCAGCTGGCCTTCTTCCCGCCAGGCACCGTGCAGCCGCTGGAGCGTGGAGTGGTCCAACAGGTGAAGGGCCACTACCGCCAGGCTATGCTGCTCAAGGCCATGGCAGCGCTAGAGGGCCAGGATCGCTCAGGCCTGCAGCTAGGCCTCATGGAGGCCCTGCACTTCGTTGCTGCAGCCTGGCAGGCTGTGGAACCTTCGGACATAGCCACCTGCTTTCGTGAGGCTGGCTTTGGGGGTGGCCCTAATGCTACCATCACTACTGCCCTCAAGAGCGAGGAGGAGGAAGAGGAGGAGGAGGAGGAAGAGGAGGAGGAAGAGGAAGAGGAGGGTGAAGGGGAGGAGGAGGAGGAGGAAGATGGCGAGGAAGAGGAGGAAGGGGGGGAAGGAGAGGAGCTGGGGGAAGAAGAGGAGGTAGAAGAGGAGGGTGATGTTGATGACAGTGATGAAGAGGAAGAGGAGGAGGAGGAGAGCTCCTCTGAGGGTTTGGAGGCTGAGGACTGGGCCCAGGGAGTAGTGGAGGCTGGTGGCAGCTTCGGGGGTTATGGTGCCCAGGAGGAGGTCCAGTGCCCTACCCTCCACTTCCTGGAAGGTGAGGAGGACTCTGAGTCAGACAGTGAGGAAGAAGAGGAAGATGATGAGGAGGAGGACGAAGATGACGAAGATGATGATGAGGATGGTGATGAGGTGCCTGTACCCAGCTTTGGGGAGGCCATGGCTTACTTTGCTATGGTCAAGAGGTACCTCACCTCCTTCCCCATTGATGACCGTGTGCAAAGCCACATCCTCCACTTGGAACACGACTTGGTCCACGTGACCAGGAAGAACCATGCCAGGCAGGCAGGAGTTCGGGGTCTTGGACATCAAAGCTGAGCCACTGGGCCTAGCCATGCCTCCAACCCGGATGTGGCAGCACCAGCCCAGGGCAGAGGACTCTCTGGGCAGCTGTTGTGGATGGAGCCAGAGTGGGGAGCCCCAGATCCTTTAGTGATGTTCTCCTGGTCTTGTGACAGGCCCAGTCACCTCGGTAGGGCCTGGGGCTGGTGTCAGCCTCACTGCCTGCTTATTGCCTCTTTCTCAGAATCCTCTTTCCTCCCTATTTGCCCCTGGGCTTGGGGGACCAGGTGGGGAGGGTGGGGAGCTGTCCGGTGCTACCACACCGTGCCATCAGTGGACTAGGCCACAGTAGCAGCCAGGGATGGACCCTGGAAGCTCCTGGCCAGAGAGTGCCTCTCCCCTCCGCCATCCCACACCAGGTCTTTGGTGGGGGGGGACCCCAAAGCCATTCTGGGAAGGGCTCCAGAGAAAAGTCCAGCCTAGGACCCCACAAGGCTGGCAGCCCCGCATCCCTGCCCCGAGGCCACCTTGAGAAGCACAGTCTAACCGCAGGCTCCTGGGCCTGCCTCTGCCTGCTTCCCCACTTCCCCATCCCCTTCCTCTGGCCCAGTCCATGTTACTTTGGCCCTTGGTTTTCTTTCCAGATTGGAGGTTCTCAAGAGGCCCTCCAGAGGAGTGGTAATGGGCACTTCCCTTGTGGGCAGCTGCAGGCCCCATGCCTCTCCTCCCTCTCTGGCAGGGCCCTATCCTGGGCAGGGGTCCTGGGGCTGGGCCCAGAGTCCAGCCATCCAGCTGCTCCTTTCCCAGTCTGAATTCAATAAATCTGTCCACCCCCCTTTTGTGGGAGTGGACGTTTTAACAGCCAAGGGTGCATCCTTCATGGTCTGGGCTTGCGTCTGTCTTGGGGACACTTTCTTTCCCGGTTCCCTTTGGTCCTTGCTCTGGTGGGACAAATATTGAGAGAGTGGCTACAGCCCAGGCCCTGACCAGGGTGAGGGGCTACATGTATATCTAAGTGTTGCCTAGGCTTGGGTGGGAGGGGTCTTCAATGCACTTGCCTGGGGGTGGGTTTGAGCAAGCTGGGCCTTGCACTGCTTTGGGGTTAAAACTTTTGGGTCAGTTGGCTGGGACAGGAGGGAGGGAGCCAACAGTCCCTGGAGGGCCAAATTAAACTATAGGCACCTGGGAACTAGGCTTATCAAGGACCATTAAAGAAGATCCTTGCAGGAGAGGGGTCGGAGGGCAGAAAGAAAGTGTTGGGGCAGCTCCTGTGGTCCAAGTTGGAGTTTGTAGGAGCATACAGGGCATCTCTTGTATGGTGCCTTAAGAGGGAGTCCTCTAGGCCTTTAAGTGATTGGCATTTCCAATCCTGGTGGCTAGCCTTGGGAACAGTGTCAGGATGGAGGTGAAATTGCTGGGTACACACTGCACCCCCAAGAGGTTAGCCACTCCCTGTGTGGTACCCTCTAGAGCCCCCCCCCCGCCCCCATCCAAAGGTGAGGACAGGCCCTCTGCTGATCCTACCCAACCTTTCTCTTCAGGGCCAGCTCACCCCTCCGGCCCTTTGTCATTGAGGCCCTCAGGCCCCAGTGGTTCCAGTGAGGGGAGGGCCTGAGCTTGAGCAGGCCAGCAGCTCTGGGCCCCAAACCGGTTTTCCCACCTCTACTGAGGCTGGCACATCACCCCTGTGGTTCCCTGCCCCCACCTCCTCACAGTTCCTCCTCTCTCCACCCTGGAATGTGGGGGCGGGGGGGGGTGTTGCAGGCAGTTACTCAAGTCATCTTTTTAAACAAGAAGGTGGAATGACTTTCCCTTCCGTACCTCTGACTCTCAGGGATTCCCTCAAGGCCTTGAAGGCTTCAGAACTAAGTGAAAGCAAAAAAGCAGTTGGGATTCCTGGCCCCCATCCAGGCCCCATCTGAGCCCTGGAGGATGAGACAAGGAAGCCCAGCCTACCCCCTGGCCTGCTCTGGAGTAAATATGTGGGAACAGTAGCCTTCTCCCCAGGTGCTCCTGGCCAACCCAAGGCCCTCACCTCAAATACCAACAAGGCAAATACTTCCATTTGTCTCCTGCCAACAGGAACACCTCTTTTGCTGGAACTGAGATCATCCCATTAATGATAACACCAACTGACATTAATAGGGCTCTTGCTGTGTGCCAGGCTCTATGCTAAGTACTTTAGATGCTCACAAAGCCCCTATGAAGTAGGTAAAACCATGAGAAACACAGAACAGAAAGGTTCAGTAATGTGCCCAAAGCCAAACCACTAGTATGTGGCAGAAGCAAGCTCTCTCCCCAGGCTGACTCTAGAAGTGCCCCTTTACTAAGGAATTCCTAACCCTAACCATATTCCTAAAGGAACTGCTTACTGACTCAGTTTCTTTTTTTTTTTTTTTTTAAGCTTTTTATTTACTTTTGGCTGTGTTGGGTCTTCGTTTCTGTGCGAGGGCTTTCTCTAGTTGCAGAGAGCGGGGCCACTCTTCATCGTGGTGCGCGGGAATCTCACTGTCGCGGCCTCTCTTGTTGCGGAGCACAAGCTCCAGACGTGCAGCCTCAGTAGTTGTGGTTCACGGGCCTAGTTGCTCCGCGGCATGTGGGATCTTCCCAGACCAGGGCTTGAACCCGTGTCCCCTGCATTGGCAGGCAGATTCTCAACCACTGCGCCACCAGGGAAGCCCCTGACTCAGTTTCTAACCCATGGAAGAATAGCTCTTGGAGATGAGGGATGTGGAAGTGTGTACAGGAGCTCTTGAAGCTCCTGTACCTATAACTAACTCCTGTTCCCTCAGTCCCCAAATACAGGTCTTCTGTAAATATCCTTCCCATTCTCCCTATTACTCCTTAGGGATGGTAGATGAGAACCATCCCCATTTCACGGAGGAGGAAATAGGGTTAAGGACTATAAATGACCTGCCCAAGACACTGGCCTTGAGCTCTGGTGCTCTCCCTGGGAGTCTGGGTTACATATAAAATGCCTCACTGGGACACTACTTGGGGGGTGGGGGCCAGTGGTGTGGGGATTGCCCTATGAGCACAGAGCTTTGAGGAGGGACCTAGCAAGGAGGCACTGTCACCCAGCCTACCACACAGTCCAGATGTGAAGCAGCTGGTGATTAACAATGGACCACCAGATAAAGCTGACAAACACTGGGATGCTGCCTTCACTTGGGACTGATTGCTAAAGGACCCTGGAGGAGTTTCCTTGTCCTGAGGATACTGATGCAGGGGTTCTGGAGGACTGGTTGGCTTTGGCAGTTCCCAGAGTGGGCCAATGTCTGGTGAGCAGTTGGCAGAGGTGATTTCTTCTTGGGAGGTGGACAAGACAAACCGCCTTTTCAAAGCTGGGGCCTGAAAGGAGGTAGCGGGAGGGGGGAAACTACAACTCCCAGAAGCCCTTGCTCCCCGGGCGACTCGAGAATGGTTGCCATGGTTTCAGAAAACAATATGGCCGCTCCCAGCTGGGAAGTGAGTCTGGGTTAGAGAGGCAGAGGAGGATCTGGGCGGCGGCAGTGGCGATAGAGGAAGCTCTTGAGGGGTCGTGAGGTTGGGCCTGGACTCTGCACAGCTGGAACGGCCTGACCTTTCTGAGGGCTCCAATGGCGGGCAGCGTGGACGAGGAAGCGCTGCACCAACTGTACCTGTGGGTAGACAGCATCCCTCTGTCCCGGCCCAAGCGAAATCTCTCCCGGGACTTCAGTGACGGAGGTGTGCGCTCCAGCGTGTGCGCGTGTGTGTGTATGTGTGTGTGTGTGTGTGTCCGCGTGCGCGCCTGGGTGTGTTCTATATGTCCTTGTGTGTCTGTCCTGTATGTACGGGTGTACAGGGTGTGTGTGCATACATGTCTCTTGTGCTTGTGGCGGCGGAGGTGGGGGTGGGTTGGTGGGAGGGGTGTCTATCTCCTAGGACTTCAATTGTAGAAGTGTGCACCTTGGGTATGTGGGCATGTGTGTGTCCATATTATGTATACATGTTCTATCCTTTATGCATGTGGGGGGTGTGTGTGTGTGTGTGTGTGTGTGTGTGTGTGTGTGTGTCTGAGTCTGTGACTCCCTCCTGGGACTTTAATGACTAAGATGCGTTCTGTATATGTATTTGTACATCTCTGTGTGTGTGTGCATGCCTATTCCTGTATTCTATATATCTGTCTTGTGGGAGTCTGAGCATGTTTGGTCATATGTGTGTTGACATGTTCTGTCCTGTATGTATGAGTGGGGATGTTGTGTGTTTCTTTGTGATTGTGTAGGTGTGTGTCCAAGACTGTCTCCTGGGATTTTAATAATAGAAGTATGCATCACTCTGTGTGTATATTGGTGCATATGTGACACTTCATGCTTCTGTGTGTGCGTGTTGGTGACTGTCTCTTAGAACTCCAGTGATAGAACTATGTGTCTGTGTATGTTTCTGCATCTCTGTGTCATTTTGTGTGTGTGTGTGTGTGTATTTATGTCAATTCCTAGGGTGAGGCCCCAGCCTCCTGAAGTGTTCTCTTTGAGACTCATAGAGGACCAGAGACCTTAGTTTTTATATGCCCCGAGTTAATGGCATAGGAATGCAGCTCCTTTGGGGTGTGCTGGAATTTTTGTCTCTGGCTGATCACTGATCTTGCTTTCTTACCTCACCTCCATATCATCCTTACCCCTTTCCACATCTTCACCTCTCCACTTGGCCCCACCACTCTGCAAACCCTGATTCTCCCATCCCACCCATTCCTTCTCCCTCCCCCTTCTTCCTTACCCATCTCTACAACTTCCATGTCTGCTCGCACTCCCTCTCCCTCAGTCCTGGTCGCAGAGGTCATCAAGTTTTACTTCCCCAAGATGGTGGAGATGCACAATTATGTTCCTGCTAACTCTCTCCAGCAGAAGCTGAGCAACTGGGGTCACCTGAACAGGTAGCAGAATACCTGGGCACACTAGTGGGATCTCCAGCCCCTGCACTGGGATCCCAGGAAGGGCTGCCCAGCCCCTCCACCTCCTGTGGTCTCCACAGTCCAGGCTGGTGGCTGGCTGGGAAGGGACAATGCAGACAGAATCTGTCTGGTAACAAAATCAAGGGACTCTTCTTTTGGGGAGGTGACAAGGACCCTCGAGACATATAAACACTGGGCTCAGGTTGGGTGCCCTTCCATTCCCCCAGGGCTGTGCACTGAAGGGCTGCAACTGCTGCACCCCTTTCCATCCCCCAGCCCTTCACTTCATCCCCGCCAGGAGCCAGTCCACCATCCCTGTGTCTGCCCCCCAGGAAGGTGCTGAACAAATTGAGCTTCTCTGTACCAGATGACATGATGCGCAAGATCGCACAGTGTGCCCCAGGTGTGGTGGAGCTGGTGCTCATTCCACTGAGGCAGTGCCTGGAGGAACAGCAGAGGCGCAGGAAGCAGGGCACCAGCTCCTTACAGGTGCCACCCCATTCCAGTTTCTTGCACTGCTCTGGGGGAGTTTCCCAGGCAGCAGAACGCTCTGCCTCAGCAATAAGTGTGGGAGAAGGGTGCCTGGCTAAAGGGAGCCTGGCGGGGGGGCGGTGCTCTTCGGGGGTGGGCAGCCTGAGCTCACAGCAGACCCCGGGGGTTCTTTCAGGAGCTGGCTCCCCAGGATGGCACTGACTACATGGATGTGGGTAAAGTAGCCTTTACTTTTCTTCCCTCCCAGGAGGAACTTTCCTCCTGTCCTTCCTTCCTGTGGGGGAAGGGGTGGGGGTGTGGGGAGGTGGAAGACAGGAAAACAGGGCTCCATCACGATTACTCCTACACTTGCCTTGTCTCAGGTTTGTCCCAGAAGGCCCGAGGGAAAGGTGCTCCAGACCCCCAGGGAGGGGGACAGCTCAGGTAAGGAAACTGGGAGCTCCTGACCTCACCAAGCCTGGTAATCTCCCTATGCACATGGCTAGGAGGTGAGGGTGAGGGTTGCACCTGGAAAGGTAGGGAAGTCAGGGACGGGTGGGGGAGAGTGGGGGGGAGAGAAGGCCTGGTCGAGGGACACTGGAAGGGTGAGAGTGGGGCCCAAGATCCAAGCCTGGGCTAAGCCGCTTCTCACCCCAGGGTGGGCCGGCTGCCTGTGCCCCGGCCTCTGGGGTATAGCCAGGCGCGGCAGGTCGACCGAAGCCTCATCCTCCAGATTGCTGAAAAGGAGCAGGAGCTGTTGGCCTCGCAGGAGACTGTGCAGGTGAGGGCGCACTGGGAAGGCGCTGGGGGATTGGGGCCTGGAAACACAGGGGCGGGGGCAGCAGGCCGCAGGGCTTGACCTCTGTGGGGCTCCTCCCAGGTCCTGCAGATGAAGGTGAGACGCTTGGAGCACCTGCTCCAGCTCAAGAACGTGCGCATCGAAGACCTCTCCCGGCGGCTCCAGCAGGCGGAGCATAAGCAGCGGTGAGCCAGATGCTCTAATGAGCCTCCTGGGACAAGAGCGCCTCCCCTCTCTTGGGGTGTGAGTGAGCATGGGGGGCGGTGGGACAGGAACCCTCCAAGCTGAGCCCTGTGACTGAGCCACTTCCTTCCACTCCATTCGGGTCAGGAGAATGGACTGCTTTCCGGAACCTAGAAGCCACATGCAGAGACCTGGCATGCACCCCAAAGCAGTGCCTGACACCAGAGGGGGCTCTACGCTCCCTGTGCTGGGCCTTGGACGTTGGTCCCCCAGCTCGGTCCACACCCCTAGAACCCGGTCCCCACCCAGCTCTGATGACAGCAGCGTCTCCATCCAGGCTAGTCCTCTGTACCCTGGGCCAAAGGGGAAGCTGTCCCAGACAGCTGAGGGGCTTCCTTGCCCCTCCTTGGCACTCACCTGGGACCCAACTGGAGGCTGGAAAGTGCAACAGCTGAAGAGAAAGGGGTGAGGAGTGAGCTCGGCCAGGAGTGGGGAAGACATGGGCTGTGCCTGTTCCAATTGCCCTCCCCTCACACGGGGTATGTTAAGAATGTCTGGGTTGCCCCCATTAAAGGTATGCTCTCCTTCCTGTGCCTGCCTTCTGTTCTCTGAGGGCAGTGATTTCCTGTCCCCCTTGTGCTACGCCCCACCCCTTAAGTGAAAGAGCCCTGTGGGCCCAGAGTGGGTCTCAACTCGTGGGTAGCTGGGCCCTGAAGTGGCCACTGCTTGGTAGATTGATGATACCACCAGGGGTTAGGTCTTGTGCATTAGGACAGCCTGACTTCTAACTCTGGCCTTAGACTGACCCCCAAACCTATCCTCACAGTGTTCTCCAATCCTGTCCAAACCCAACCACAAACCCAGGCTTCAGATTCTCACCAAATGTAGCCACATAGTCACTCTCAATCCTGCCTATGGACTCACCCCTAAACCTGTCCTCTATATGACTCCCAACCCTGCCCACAGACTGACCCCAAGTTCTGTGGACCAAGGCCAAGCTTGCCTCCCAACCCTGACCAAGATACCATGGCCTTTGGTGCCATCAGCCTTTGGTGCCAGGCTGGAATTGAGTCCATGTTGTTAGATCTTCTGATATTTCAAAAGAGGAACAAGAAGAAGCAGAGGAGAAGGAAGAGGAAGAATAAGAATTTTTTAAAGCCCCATGTGGACTAAACGAAATACATCTACAGCTTACTCTGGGTGCACTGTCTGCCACTTTTAGAGCTTGAGGAATAGAATAGACATGTGAATACAACTGTGGGGGAGGCATACGGGGGCACATGGAATGGTGGGTTGGGTAATAAGAAAGCATCTGGCAAGAGTGGATGGGCTGGGACCAGAATGTAGAAATCTCCCAATGACCATGCTGGAGGACAGCATCTCAAACGTCAGAGTGTGCACGCATCACCCAAAATGATGCTAAAAAGTTTGAGGCTCTTCTGGAGACAGTCCCAGAGCACAGAGCGCTTTGGAGCAGGGGAGGATTCAATGGTAACAACAGCTCATGAAGATTAATTTGCCGACAGTGTGTTCACCAGAGACCAGAAGATAGGTTAGGGGCCACAGGGATCCAGCAGAGGGTAGGAGCCTTGGGGGCTCCCCAAAGGCAGTGACCCCGCTCTTTCTGAAAGGAAGCTGGCCTTAAGCCGCCCATACCATCTCTCTCCTAGTTACGTTGGAAGGGACCGTTCCCCGCGGGTACTTTAGGGACCCTGTTCCAGCCAGCGAAATCGGGAGGGGGTGTTGTTCAAGGACCTGCAGGCGCAGCAGCGGCTAGAACCCTTAAAGATCCGAGGGCTACGTTTCTGCTCCCAGACTCTGTGCAGGCGCCCACATCCCACCCCGGGGCGCTGAACTAGGCACATCCCCCTGCCACTGCGACCGCCTCCGTGGAGATCGATAGCAGAGGCTGCGGTCCCCGGCGGCTCCTGCACAGGTTCTCCCAACCCCCACCCCGCGGGCCTTCTTTGTTCTGATTCTTATCCGGGCCGGCAGGGCACCCAGGACGCGTCTCAGTTCCTCACGGGAGCGCTTCCTCCGAGGCAGGGGGATGGGACGGAAGGGGAAGATGCCGAAACCCGGGGATCGCAAAGCGGGAAGAATGGAGGGTTCCTCCGCTCCCGGACAGGACCTAGCGATGCCCATATCGACTGCCAATGCGGGCTTGGAAGCCTCGGAAGGAAGGCGACTTTCAGGTGCCCCACCTAGCTCTGAGCCCCACCTTACGGCCGCTCAAGGGGACAGAGCCCAGGGGACGCCCCTTCCAAGTTGGGCGGAGACAGGAGGTGCAAACCCCCAAGCTGAACGTGGACACGCGTAGGGCCTATTAAAGGCGCTTCTATCTTCTCTCGCTTCTGCGGTATCCTGCCGCCTGGCCACAGAGAACCTGCCCTGGCTGACTTCATCGCGAGAACTTGCCGGGCCCCGGAGCGTGGGCTCGCACGGCGCAGCCGCAGGGGCTCCTGCAGGTGACGCAGAGGCGCAACGCCCGTTGGCGGTTCTTTGGGGCCCGCTTATTGGTCCGAAGTGCCCTCGCCCCACCCCTTCGGTCGACCAATGGGCGGAGGCGGGGGTGTGCCCTTGAGGCGAGCGGTAGCGGCGCGGGGCTGTCTCCGGTTCTGCGCTGAGACCGCGCTGCTGCCGCCACCGCCACGGCTGCCGCTGCCGCCACCGCCGCCGCCGCAGCTGCCGCCGCCGCTGCCGCGGTCGTCCCTGCCCGTCCTGGCTTCGGGGTGCTCCCCGTACGGTGAGACTGCTCTTCCTTCCGCCACCTCCCGGTTCCGCCCCGCTCGCGGAGATCCCCTTCCAGCGGAGCCGCTGTTCTGGGTAGTCGGTGCCTGCGACCCCATCCGGCTGGGGCTGGAGGGTTCCGCTGTCGGGCCCGGGACGGGGAGGGCTCCCTGGCATCTGAGCTGGGGAGATGTCAGGCCCCAGGGCCGCAGGTGACCTTTAGGTGGTAGAGCTGGAGTGCTTTCCGCGGGGCTCTGTCGGGGGCACGTGTGACACTGTGAGGGCAGGGGCCTAATGGGGTCAGCGCCATCAGCAACTCCGCGCCCCGCCCTCCATTGTCATCGCCTCAATGTGTGACCTTGGACGAGTAGCCTCTGAACCTCTCGTGGCTCGGCACCTTCAAGGAGGAGGGCTGTGATGTCGGGGAGTACGGGCTCCCGAGACTACAGCGTCAGCAGAGATGAGGGTGGAGACGGCACAGGATTATGAGGGACAGAGCCGACGCCTCGCAGCCCGGGAGGAGTGTGATGGGGGGGCGTCCAGACTCCTCTGTCCCCTTAGAAGATGAGGATGGGGTGGGGATGGGGGCGCCACACCCACGGGGATGGAGGCGGGAGAGGGTACAGATTCCTATACCCAGGCCCCTGATGTCTCTGGGAGCTTGGCCACCACCTCCCCTTTGTCACAGAGCAGGAAAGGTTCGTTTAGGTTCTGGACCAGTGTTCCTGTTAGTGAGCAGGAACCCTGGTGGACTGAGAAGGGTGGGCTTGGGTTGCCTTTCCTCTTGAACCTTGGCCTTGGCAAGTGTGGGTAGGGCGTTTCTCTGCTCAGGGAGCTGAAGAAGGCCAGAGGCAGCTGTCACCCGCTGGACCTGGCCTGGCCTCTACTAATTGGGGCCTGGATGGGGCAGGCAGTCTGGAGGCTAGAGGGGTCTGAGCAGCCTCTAGCTGGGGGCCTGAGAGGTTGTGGGGAGGAGATGCTGGGGAGAGGAGGGCAGCACTTCTTGGGGAGAAAGGAGGGTGTGAGATGGTGGAGGTCCCTTCCTCAGTTCACCCCTGCTCCACCCATTCTTTTTTTAAAATTTATTTATTTGTTTGTTTGTTTGTTTGTTTATGGCTGCCTTGGGTCTTCGTTGCTGTGCACGGGCTTTCTCTAGTTGCGGTGAGTGGGGGCTACTCTGTCATTGCGGTGTGCGGGCTTCTCATTGCCATGGCTTCTCTTGTTGCAGAGCACCGGCTCTAGGCATGTGGGCTTCAGTAGTTGTGGCATGCGGGCTCAGTAGTTGTGGCTCACCGGCTCTAGAGCGCAGGCTCGGTAGTTGTGGCGCACGGGCTTAATTGCTCTGCGGCATGTGGGATCTTCCCCGACCAGGGCTCAAACCTGTGTCCCTGCAGGCGGATTCTGAACCACTGGGCCACTAGGGAAGCCCTCCACCCGTTTTTAAGAGAGGGAACACCTATACTCATCCTTGCAACTTTGGCCTGCTGGAGGGAGGAGAAAATGGAGTCATATCCAGTCTGAGTTGATGTAAAACTGTCACAACCACTCCAGACCTCCAGCCTTGCCTTTCCAGGCCTTGTTCTAGGTTTGTGGGCCCAGTCCTATGTCAGGTCCTGGAGTCAGCAGGTTACTGTGACCTCAGTGGGTGCTCTTTTTACATGCTTGAGCTTTGATGAGAGGCTTCTGCGGGACTGAGTGCTTAAGCCAGGACTGAGTCCTAGGCTGGGGTGGGGAGGGTGGAAGATTGTAGAGTCCCTGGCTCAAAGTCCTTGAACACGTTGAGAATGGGGATTAGGAATGAATGAGAAACGAGGCCCCAAGAAAGCATGCTCCTAGCCACAAAGCAGAGGACAAGCTGGTGCTGGTCCTACGATGCCTGGGGTTTGGGGACTGCAGAGACGTGCTGTGGGGATGCAGCTGTGAGGTAGAGGGCAAGAGGGTGGCAGGTTCTGGAGCTCCACTTTGCCGTGGACAGAAGACTGTCTTTGACCCTCCCTTCAGCCTTGGGCCCCAGTGTGGCACAGCCTGGAGTAGCAGCTAGTACTCTGTGTGCAGGGCAGGAATCTAAGGGGCTGAGAACTCTGGGTTCCTGTGTAACTGTCCATCTGTCCATTTGCCCAGCTGCCATTTCCCTGTTCTGCTCCTTGTGCCAGAGGCGCCACTGGGCCTGGCTGAGCCCTGCCCTGGGTAGGATAACCTCGAAGCAGCCTTTCTCTCTAAAACTGAGAGGGATCTGAGCTGGGAGCTCTGCTTCCCAGAGAGAAGTTTCCGCCAATTTCTCTGAGATTAACTGAGAGCTGAAGGAGTCCCCGAAGGCCCTTGTTCCAGCTTCCCAGCCCTCCCCATCCTGTAACTCTCTGTGGTACCACCCCTGACCTGTTGACAGCCCATCTAAAGGTGGGGGTGTCTTTTTTTTGCTTAAGTGGGATGTATATTCTTCACATCTTCTTTATGAGTCCTTCTGGTTGTAGGGCATAGTGGGCTCCCAGCAGTCTGCTCTCTGGCAATCCCTGGAGACCTGGTGGGGAGGGGAAGGCAGGATGAAGGAAGGGAGAGGGAGGCCCCTCAGCCCTTGAGCTGTTTTTCTTTTTTTTTATATATAATTTATTTTTGGCTGCGCTGGGTCTTCGTTGCTGCACGCGAGCTTTCTCTAGTTGCGGCAAGTGGGGGCTACTCTTGAGGTGCACAGGCTTCTCAGCGCGGTGGCTTCTCTTGTTGCGGAACCCGGGCTTCAGGCGCACGGGCTTCGGGAGTTGTGGCTCGCGGGCTCTAGAGCGGAGGCTCAGTAGTTGTGGTGCAGGGGCTTAGTTGCTCCACGGCATGTGGGATCTTCCCGGACCAGGGCTTGAACCCGTGTCCCCTGCGTTGAAAGGTAGATTCTTAACCATTGCTCCACCAGGGAAGTCCCTTGAGCTGTTTTCTGAGAAGACTGAAGTCCCTGTGGCCCACCCTGAGGGCCATTCCTGACTGTTCCAGAATTGGCCTGAAGTGCCTCTTTGATGCTGAAATTGCTGTTGCTTCAGAAACCAGTCCTTTGAGGGATTTTTTTTTTCTTTCTTTTTTTTTTTTTTTTTTGCGGTACACGGGCCTCTCACTGTTGTGGCCTCTCCTGTTGCGGAGTACAGGCTACGGACGCGCAGGCTCAGCGGCCATGGCTCACGGGCCCAGCCGTTCCGCGGCATGTGGGATCTTCCCGGACCGGGGCACGAACCCACGTCCCCTGCATCGGCAGGTGGACTCTCAACCACTGAGCCACCAGGGAAGCCCCCTTTGGGGGATTTGTTCTGCAAAGGTGGGGGTGGAGTGGGGAGCATTGTCACAGAGCTTCAGGCACCAGCTGCACCAAACCCACTAAGGAAGAGGCCACTGATTATTTCTGTGTTGCAGATGAGGAAACTGAGGCACAGAGACACGGAGTGACTTTGCCATGCAGCCTGAATTTAAATCATGGTCTTGACCATGTCCCTGCTGCCTCTTGGGGGCTGTGCCACTTGGGCCGTGGTCAAGACTTGGCTGGCACAGGAGGAGGCCTGGGGTTTCAAGGGGGCCTAGTGGTTCCCTATGGACACAGCTGCCACAAGAGGAGGCCCAATGCCATCTCCTCCCGATTCTGATGAAGAATTGTCTGTGGATGAGAGTCTGGCTCACAGGGGACAGCAGAGAGGCTCACAGAGAGGCTTTCTGCTGGGAGAGGAGCTTTTTCCAGCCTTCTCTGGGCCCCTGAAGTGGCCTCCTTGCTCTGCGTTCTCATTGCCCAAGGGTTACAAGGCAGTGCCTGAGTGCTTGCTCTGTCCTGAGCTCTGGGCAGTGCAAGAGACGCAGGTCCTGCCCTCAGTGGACCTTCCATTTCAAGGTTGAGGGGGGCAGGTAACAGCTGATTGTGGCCAGGCTAGAAGATGCCCATCGGGGGGCCCCACTCTGAGATGGGGGGAAGGGAGTGCCCTCCAGGGCAGGGGTTGGCTTAAAGAATGAGGTGGGGCGTTCCTCTTCTGAGAGCCTCTGGGCCCTGGTGCCACAATGCCTAGAGGGCCCAGCTGAGGCCCATGCTTGGGCTCCACTTAGTTTGGTCATTCATTCATTTAACAAATATAAACTGAATACAGCTGCTCCCTGCCAGGTGCTGGGCTGGGTGCTGGGAACACAGCGTTTGGCAAAAACACAGTCACTGCCCTTGTAAGGTGGGGGACATAGATATCAAATGATCTCAGAAGTGAGAAAGGGGATCCTTTTTGAAGATTTTCAGGCCTATCCTGGGATGGACGGTGGTGGGATGGGGTTGTGCTACCTTGAAAAACATCCTCTGGAGCTGAGACCCAGGCTGGGGTGTGGATGGGGGGCAGGATTGTTCCAGGCAGAGGGGATGGCCTGGGTTAAAGCAGGCAGGCCGGCAGGCAACAGGCAATGAACTGGGGAGGAAGACAGGGACCGGACCCTGTGTGTACTGGGGTTTTATGAAGTGAAGAGAGTTTTATGAAGAGCCCCAGGAGCCTTTGCTTACCAGCCACTGTTTAAGAGTTTCATCCAGGCCTCCCAGGAAATGTCCTGGGAAATGGGGGCCTCTTGTCATTTCCCCTGGCTGCAGAGGTGTGGCTGGAGCAGCCTCTGCCCAAGGTAGGAGGAGGGTCCCCTTGCTCTTGGCCCCTTGCTCTTGGCCATGTTTCACATGCTCTGAGTCCACAGCTTCAGGGGGTGGCTGGAGTGGGTAGGGTAGGGCAGGCCTCTCTCCAGGGGCCAGGCTCTCTGGGACAGCTAGGCATTCCAGGGCTCAGGGGCTGCCCTTCTGGGAGTGACCTCAGAGTACTCACCTGGGGTGTTTCTGCCCTGGCCGCTCCTGCATTCCTGAGACCCAAGCCTTGCCTTTCCCTGTACCTTCTGAGGCCTCGTATGTGGGCTCCTGGTACCCAGGCTGTTTGCCCTGCCCTTGAGGCCAGGCTTGGGCCTAGGTGGACTTCTCTTGCATTGGGAAGTGGGGAGGGAGGTGAAGCCTGCTCTCAGGGCAGCTCGGCACCTGGGGGGCCTCGAGGTTATGCCCTCCACAGGCCCAACTCTGAGGCCACCCCGAGTTGGCTAGTCTCTTCATTCCCTGGACTAGTCAACGTCGTTCTCTTATCTCTACTTTAGTGTGTATCTCTGACAAATATGGACATACTTCTCTACGTAATCCAATTCCATTATCGCACCTAACTGATCAGCTCTTATTTCTTAATGTCATCTAAGATCCAGTCCCACTCATTCACATTTCCCAATTATCCCCTAAATGTCTCTTTTTTAGAGATAGTTAGAAATCCCCTACCCCACTTATTTTTCTTCTTGAAACTGACGTGGTGGAAAAAACGAGGTCAGTTTTCCCATTCTTGGTCTCCTTGTGTGTTAATTTAGAACAGCAGTTGGCAAACTTTTTCTGTGAAGGGCCAGATAGTAAATATTATAGACTTTGCAGGCTATGTGGCCTCTGTAGCAACTACTCAAAGTAGTTTTGCTTTAGTGCAAAAGCAGTTTTAGGGAATTCCCTGGCGGTCCAGTGGTTAGGACCCAGCACTTTCACTGCCAGGCCCAGGTTCAATCCCTGCTCTGGGAACTAAGATCCCACAAGCCGCATGGCAAGGCAAAACAAACAAACAAACAAATAAAAAAAAACAGAAGCAATTTTAGACAACACGTGAACAAATGAGCACGGTTGTGTGCCAGTAAAACTTTACAAAAAACAGTGGCGGCCCCCACAGGCTGTAGTTGGCCCATCCCCTATCTAGAACAATCTCCCTCCTTTATTTTCCTTCTTACAGTTTGGAAAAAAATTAGGTCAGTTGTCCTGTAGAATATCCTGCCTTCTGGGTTTGTCTCCTTGCTTTCTCGTGGAGTCATTTGTTCTGCTGGCCTCTGTGTTTTTGGTGAACTGATGTTGGAGTTCTAGGGGCGTGTTAGATGCAGGTTAGACATTTGGGGCGGGGCTGCCCTGTTAGCACTGCTGTGACTTGGCCCTGCCTCCCATCAGGAGGCATCAGTGTGTCCAGTTGTCCCACTCTGAGTGAGAGGAGATTGACTAATGCAAGACTGGCTGATGTCACGTCCCTCCATTGCAAACTCGTTCCCTTTACCCTAGGTCATCTGTCAGTGGCACTTGCGCATATGTGAGCATCCATTTCAACCTTTGCCTTACTGGTTCAGCACCCACTGATTAGTGTTGCTCCTAGCATTTGTGTTTTGGGGGTTGCAGCATTATTTAGCAGTTGGTCATTCCTTTGTTAAAGAAGAGCTGTCCTTTAACCACCAGGGCAAGTTGGTTATAGGAAAGGCCAAGAGAGAGGCTGAATTAGCTCTCTATATTGCCAGTTTTCAGTAGAGAGTTAGGGCATTGCTACTGTCAGTAGTGACAAATGAGGATTTGGGTTTGTTTGTTTTGCTTTCTCCCCTTTTTTGTAATCTCTGTGAATGCTCTGATTTTATGTAATTCCATCTGTTTCCATCAGTTGTACTTATTATTCTTTTTGATGCTGAGATGGTCTCAGCCCAGTCTTTCAGAGGCCTGGCTGCTCACACAGGCTTCCTGGAGGCACCTCCCACAGTCTCTGCCCTGAGGCAGCCCTTGCGGAGCTGAGCTGGGAGGCCAGCCAGATAGTAATCAAGCCAGAGTCTGAATGGTGGGGTTTCGATGGACGGCAACCCCTTCATGGGTATCTGTTCTGTATATGGCCCTGACCGATCACTTGGAGGGAAAGCTCTGAGGACATGTTTTATTATGTGAGTCCCCATATTTGCCCCCCTCCAAGCATACTGTTAACTCTGACCTGGATCCACTTGTGCAACGTGAATACTGTGGTCTCTGGATGTAGGATGGTACAGCCTGTGTGTCTGGGATGGGCCAACCCTTGGGTCACCAGCACCAGAACCGACCCCTGGAAAGTGCCAGTGAAGTCCCCTTCCTTTGCTGGTTGCCTCTTCCCATCAGCCTCAGGTGGGCTGGGCACAAGAGGCTTGTGCTGGTGCTTTGGCACCCAGAAGCTGCAGCTCAGTACATGCTGGCCAGGCTCTGGGTCAGTAGTGTGTCAGGCAAGGGTGAGGGCTCTTGGTGAATGTGGGGAGTGGATGGAGGAGTGGGGGGGCAGCAGCCCCCTCTGCTAGGGGGTGCAGGTACCACTTGGGCTACTGAGAGCAGCCGGGGTTTGGGTCCTTCCTAAAGGGAACTCTCTGCTCTCCCCTAGCCACAGGCCCATTGGTGACCCTGACCCCTGCCCTCCCCACTCCCCATGCATCAGGCTCCTGCTGGTGTCCCTGGAGCATGGGAAGCTGCTGAGCTTGACCGGTGGTGTCTGGCAGGAGCTGCGTGTCTCACCCTGTGGCAGGGAGGGCGTCCATGGCTGCAGCCAACAAGGGTGAGTGCCTGCCTGGTCTGGCGGGGTTTGTAGCATCTTCCAGCGGGCCCTGGTGGGAAGGGGCATTGCTGCATGTGGGGCCTGCATTGGCTGTGAGTGTGTGTGTGTGTCTGTCTGAATGTGAGGTACTAATTACATTACACCAGTGTTTGTTCTGGGGACACCCAAGCCAAACCCGGGGACCCCTGCTGGCTCCATGGTGTGCTGGTCTTTGGAGGTGTGTGCCTTCATGGCCCCATGTTCCAGCCTCCCTGTTCCACTGTGGGGGTTGGGGAGCACAGGGGGCTTTGGGTGAGCATTGAGGCTGCTGAGGTGGGTAGGGCCACAGCAGGTTGTGGAAAGGAATTTGGGTTTCATTCAGAGTCCAGAAGTGCTCATAGAAGGTTTTAGGCAAGAGAGGCCTGGTAGGATATATGAGGGTCAAGTCTGGGGGGCTCAGCGGGGAATGTGAAAATGCCAGGCTGGCCCCCTGGCCCTCCACTGAGTGTGCAAGAACCCAGGCAGGGGCTGGCCCAGGCGCTCCCACCAAAAGGACTCTGGGTAGGGCTCTTGGGAGCCCTAGGGGCTGTGGGGGTCAGAGAGGATTGGGGTCATGCTCTTGGCAAGATGGGCCTCTTTCAGCCTTAGCCTCCCCCGGTGCAGGCCCTCAGCCCAGTTCCCACGCTCTGCCTGCCTTAACCCCCTGACTTCCTGGCCTTGGAGAACATGACCCAGCTGGAGACAGCTGCGGGCCATGTGAGGGGTTAAGCAGAGGAGGGAAAGGCGTCTCTGGGAGGGGTCCTGGAGGCTCCCCTGGGTTCTTCCTTCTTACCGGCCAGTGATCAGTGATGAGGTTTAGAGGCAGCTGCGGCCCCTCCTAGGAGGGCTGAGTGTGGTTTTTGACCCTGTTTGTTTCTCCCACTCCCAGGCAGGTCCCATAGAGCCCATTCCTGTCTCTGCCCTTCTCCCCTCTCAAGTTGGGTCAGCAGGAGGGGCAGGCAGGGGGCCTCAGGTACTGACAGACCTGGAAGAGGAGGTCCCAGAGATGGGGAGCTTGGCACTGTGTAGGAGAGCATGGGGCAGGGTATCCTGAGGACTGGGGCTGAGTCCTGCACTGCTTGGTGTTTGGAGTCGGGAGGACTGTCTCTTCCCTGTCAGCCCCATTCTCTCTAAGTGAAGGGTCATATTAGCTAATCCCTGAATCCCCCCCCAAACCCTCTCTCAGGATGAGTATTTTCTGTGGGAGGACTGAGCAGGTAGGGGCAGGTGGGAGCCTCAAGCCTTATGATCACCACTGTCCAGTAGGATGTGGCCTAGCCCAGCAGTGGCTGCTGGATGATGTGAAGGGCAGTCGCAGAGGGCAGGCAGGTGACACGGTGGAGCAGTTTACTGGGATAGGTGAAGGCAACAGCACCGGTAGCCCTCTCCCACTCTCTTCGTAGGCAATAAGCCCAGAGTCCGGAGTATCCGCTTTGCGACAGGCCATGATGCAGAAGGCTCCCAGAGCCACGTCCACTTTGATGAGAAGCTGCATGACTCTGTGGTCATGGTCACCCAAGAGAGCGACAGCAGCTTTCTGGTCAAGGTATGTGTGCATCTCCCCACGCCCCCCATCATCAACCTTATTCCCTCTGTCTTCTCCCTGGCCCTGCCTGGCTTCCTGGGCCTGTTCCATTTCCTCTAAGTTGGCTCCATAGGCACATCTTTGTCCTTCCCTGGGCTTTGGTTTCCCCATCTGTAAAATGGGAAGTGTGAGACTGTGGTAAGATGAGTGCACTTAGGACAGGGGTCCCCAACCCTCAGGCCACGGACCATTACTGGTCCATGGCCTGTTAGGAACCAGGCCACACAGCAGGAGGTGAGCAGCAGGCGAGTGAGCAAAGCTTCATCTGTATTTATAGCCACTCCCCATTGCTCGCATTACTGCCTGAGCTCCACCTCCTGTCAGATCAGTGGCGGCATTAGATGCTCATAGGAGTGGGAACCCTACTGTGAACTGCGCATGCGAGGGATCTAGGTTGCGCGTTCCTTGTGAGAATCTGATGCCTGATGATCTGAGGTGCAGCTGAGGTAGTGATGCTACTGCTGCGGAGCGGCTGCAAATACAGATGATCATAGCAGGGAGGTGTGACTGCACAGAGACCATAATAAATCAGTTGCTTGCAGACTCATATTAAAACCCTATCAGTAAGTGGCAAGTGAAAACAAGCTCAGGGCTCCCACTGATTCTGCATTATGGTGAGTTGTATAATTATTTCATTATATATTACAATGTAATAATAATAGAAATAAAGGGTACAAAAAATGTAATGCACTTGAATCATCCCAAAACCATACCCACCCCACCCCCACCCCCTGGTCCGTGGAAAAATTGTCTTCCACAAAACCAGCCCCTGGTGCCAAAAAGGTTGGGGACCACTGACTTAGGATGTTACTTGAATGGGAGTGGAGCTGTTGTTATCATTGGCATCACCCCAACCATTGCAATTGGAAGGCAGGTGTCAAGGCTGTGGTGTCACAGGCCTGGGTTCAGGTCCAGGCCTGCTATTCTGGCTCTGACCTTGGGCAGGTCACCTCAGTTTCCCTCCTCTGAAGTAGAGACAATTTATACCCCAAAGAGTTGGAAATGGAAGGATGTATATATGTCACTCAGGTGTGAGGCTAATTATGCTGATAACAAGGTGTGACTTTATTTACTCTTCTTTGCCAAACCTCTGGCTGACTTAGGCTCTTTGCAGTAGTATTTATCACCCCCATGTTTTTCCCCTCTCCTCTTCTCTGAGTGGCCACATCTCATACACTCTTGGCTCCTCTGCTGCTGGGACACACACAGTTGGATCCCACATCCACTTTGGAGGGGCAGGAGGAAGTCTCTGGAGGGGATGGATTGGAGAGAAACAGGGACTGAGGCCCTCAGGTTGGACAATAAATCAGGGCTTCAGAGTAGAGCCCTGGAGGGCATGGCAGTGAGGATGCGGGATGGTGTCTGGTTTATTGAGATCACCCTGAGGAGGGGTCCAGAGTCATACCTGTTTGCCCAACTCTAAAACCCTTGCTCTTCCTCCAAGAGCTGACAACTTCCCCAAGGGAATAAACATAATTAACCCAAACTTTCAAAAATAGCTCCCTGCCTCCCATTGCAAAATCCATTCATGTAATTAGAGAAAATCTGGAAGATAGAGAAAACTATAAAGAAATTTAAAAGTACCCACAATCATACTGTCCAGAAATAACTACGGTTAATATTTTGATGTGTGTTATTCCAGTTTCTTTTTTAGCTTTGTTTCCAAAAATGAAAAACTGCTATCACAGTGTACGCACTGTGTTTTGCTTGCTTCTGTTGTGAACCATCTCCTGGTGGTTTCCACGAGATTTTACAACTGCCTGGTATTCCACTATATGTATCATCATTGATTTAACTGGTTCCCTATTCCTGGTGTTACGGTTTTGTACTGTTATAAATAGGGCAGTGATGAGTATTTTTTTTTGCACATCTCTGAGTATTTCCCCTGGAAAATTCTGCAAGTGATACAGCTGGATCACAGGGTCACCATTGGCAGGTACAGCCAGAAAGCCCTCTTGAGAGGTGTGCCCTCTACCAGCAGAGTGTGGGGGCCACAGGGACTGAACTTTATCATGCAGTGACATCATCTGATCTCATTGAAAGGCTAATTGCTTCCCCAAAGGACAGGGCCATCCATTTCCTGAAACTGAACAGGAGAGTGTGTGCCCATGTGAGCTATGGATACAGCATGCACCCCTGCACCTCCTGGACTGGCACTCCAGTCAGCCTACCTGCCCAACAGCCACCCTGGCCTGTGACCCTTCACATGACTGGAGTTTCCAAGGATGGCCAAGCTCTGTGTATGAACAACAGAAATTGCTCGGGCTGTGAATCAGGGCTGTTGGACACAGTGAGCCTTTGAGAGGGCAGGCAGGAATCCATGTTCATGTGCCAGCAGGGTGGACCGGAGCCCAGGTTCCATGGCTGCTGCCAGTCTTGTGGGCCAGCTTTGGACTGACACAGCTGGTCTAGTGTCTGTTTTTCTAACTCTAGCCCATCCTCCATCTTGTGCTATCTGTGTTGCCTGGTGGCCCCACCATGACTAGAGGACCAGAGTCCCTGGGCTATTGGCTCTGGCCACATGCTGGTAGTGGTGGGAGCAGGTGGATGGCCTGTGTCGTGAGGCTTTGAGCCTCCCCTGTGGGCAGTGGCTGGTGCTTTGCTGTGTGCCACGTGTGGCAGCAGTAGCCAAGAGGTCCAGGGAGGACTATACCCTGACCACACTGTGGCCTTCAGCCAGTCATTTCCTAGCTTCCATTTCATCATCTATAAAATGACCACCGAGGAACTTCAGGGCTCATGAGACAGATGCTGAGGAGTGTGTGGGCCAAGCTGTAGGGATGGGGTCCTTGGAGAAAGGGCCTGGAGCTACCCAGCCAGGGGTGTGGACCAACTAGAGTGATGGAGGGAGTCAGGCTCCCCTGGGATTGTCAAGGAAGCAAGTGTAGGGCCCCACAGGATCATCAGTGGCACAACCTGGGTGGGCCGTGGGGGAGACTGTAAGTGAAGGTGCCTCCTTCCTCCACCCCTCCTGCTGCAGGCTGGCTTCCTGAAGATCCTGCACAGGTATGAGATTACCTTCACTCTGCCCCCAGTGCGCAGGCTGAGCAAGGAGGTCCGAGAGGCACCTGTCCCCAGCCTGCACCTCAAGCTCCTCAGCGTCATGCCCATCCCAGAAGGTGCGTACCCTGCTTGGGGTGCTGGAAGCCTGCCCTCCTCCAGCAGGGCCTGGGTGTGAGAGCATGGGGTACTTCCTTCCCCCATCTAGGGCTGATGGGCAGCTCAGCAACCAGGGGACATGATGCCTCCTTATGGTCTTGCACTGTGGCACCTTGGCAGGTCCCATTCCCCAGGCCTCACTCCCTGGACAGAAGTCCACGGGCTCACACAGTTGGCCTATGTCTGCTCATCACCTGGTAGTTACCTTAATGGGACAGTGGGAGCCACTGAGGAACTGGCTCTGGGCCTCTAGCCCTCCCTCTGCCTGTACCTCAGGAAAAAGCTACTGGAACCTCAGGGACTCTGGGCAGCTACCTCCCAGCACCCGCCAGACCGGGCCTTGGGCTTGAGGCTGCTTCTCTATACCCTGCCAGCTTCAGTGCCCCCCCTTCTCCCAAAGGCTAGGGTATCAGTTTCACCGTGTACTGAAGCCCCAGCTTCAGTTTCATTTCCCCCTACCTCCACCTAATGACCTCACCCTTAAGTGCATTGAGCAAGCCCCCTCAGGCCTCTTGCCACCAGATCTGCTCAAGCCCTGCCCTGCCCTCCTTTCCCCTCCCCATCACCCTCTCTCCCTGCCTGCCTTTTTGGGGAATCCCACCTCTTGGAAGCCTGAGTTTGACCTCTGGCCTGCAGGCCGAGGCATGTAGAGCTCAATGAAGAATGGGAAGTTCCTGAGGCCCGTGCGCCCAGCCCTGGGGGGTAGGGTCCTGGGCCATCCTTGCTCCTCTGGAGGTCTTGGTGGTGGGTGGGGGCCAGTGAGTGCTGGGGGGTGGGGGCGGGAGGCCGCAGAGGTGCTGATCGCCCGGGCAGGTTACAGCATCAAGTGTGAGTACTCAGCGCACAAGGAGGGCGTCCTCAAGGAGGAGATGCTGATAGCCTGCGAAGGTGGCACCGGCACCTACGTGCGCGTGATGGTGCAGGCGCGCGTCATGGGTGAGAGCTCGAGGCCCGGGTCTGGCTGGAGGAGGGAGGCACCAACTTGGCTGCAAGGAGTTTCCACCCTCCTTGAGTCTGAAAAAGGGATCCTTGTCCCGGCCCATCCCCAGCCTCCTTGGTGGGTACCTTTCTCCCCATCCCCTAGCAGAGCCGGGAGGGAAGGTAGAGGAGTCCCCTTGGAGTAGGTGGGGCCAGGGTCCAGCCTGACATACTGACTTGTCACCTGCCTTGCAGACCGACACCACGGCACACCCATGCTGCTAGATGGTGTCAAGTGCGTGGGTGCTGAGCTAGAATACGACTCAGAGCACAGTGACTGGCACGGCTTCGACTGAGGCCCTCGCCCCCACCTGCCTCGTGGCCTCTCAGCCTTAAACCCCACCTCGTCTCCCCAAATGCTGCGTGATGGTGTAGCTTCCTCACCCTTCCAAGGGATGGGCATGGAGGTGGAGGGTCCAAGGGCCTCCAAGCTGGAGCGTCGCCCACACCTCTCACCTCATTTGTGCCACCTCCCTGCCTCTCCAGCATCCTCCTCTCCCACTTTCTCCTCTCTGTGTGCCTCAGTCTCCTGCTGGAAGAAATGGGCTGAGCCCCCAAGGAGGCTCTCTGAGGAGGGATGGAGAGGGCCTGGGGTGGGTTCTACCCACCCCCCTACCCCAAGCCATAGGGGCTCTAGCCAGGGCCTGGGAGAGGAGGGAGCTGGCTCTGTGGTGTAGCTGCCCCCATTACTGCTGCTGTTGTCTTGCTTTAGCCACCTCTCCTGTCCCCTCCCTCTTTCCCACTGCCGTCCATGGTGAGGAGGAGGGAGGTGCAGTTCCCAATCCCTACCCCCCCAGGTCTGTGTTACTTGGTTTTTAAACAACTGGTTGGGATAAAACCCTAAAGAAATAAAACTTCCAGTGGATACCAGAGGCCAGCAGGATTTTTGTTCTCCAGGGCCCTGAGAATGCCCAGCCCTTTACAGAATGGCCAAGGAACAGTTTTGGCTCAACTCATTCTTTTTGGAGGCAAGGTCACTTCGTGGTATTACAACACCTGGCCCCAAAAGAAGTATGCACAGGGGGTGTCATTTTAGGCCTGGGAATAGTTGCCAAGACAGTTAGAGTTTGGATGGGGAGGGGCCTTCTGCCCAGGTCAGAGAGAGGTCTTGTGGGATGGGGCGTTCAGTTTGGGAGGCTTGACCCAGAGACAGCAGCACCCCCTTCTGGTCAGTTCCCAGCCCCAGGCACAGCTGAAAACTTCCCTTTGCAGATCCCAGCCCCTCTCCACTACTCCACTATTAGGGTCCCCTCTTGTGAGGTACCAGGAGGCTATAGCTTCACCTTGAGCATAACTGCTTTATTGTCACCTTAGGGTTCTCAGGCAGGTGGGGCTGTTGCACGTCATGGGAGGGCAGGTACACTGAGTTGATGGCAGAGCTGCGGCCAGTGCCCCCTCAGTCCGCCCTACCCCCCCCCCCACTCCGTGGCTCGATGGAGTGCAAGTGGGTCATTCATAGGCTGCCCCTGGGGCCTTCTCAGATAGAAAGGAAAGGCCCCCCGACATGTGCCCCCACATCCCCCTCATGAGTGCCTCGCCCTGTACCCTTCTCCTCATAGTCTGCTACTGCTCTTTCTACAATTAACATTCATACTTGGGTGGTCAGTACCACACCCAGGAAGGTCTTACTACCCCTGTCCCTTTCCTGTCAGCTTCCAGTCCTTGTCCTGTCTGGCTCCCTAAACAGGCTGAGCCGGTCAGTCAGTGCACTCTGCCCTTCAGGCCCAGGCCCTGCACAACCTCCTTCCTCTTGCTGCCCCACCTGCAGCTGCACCCCCACCCCCCGACTCCCATCCCGGACCCCAGTTCAGACCAGGGCTCAAGTCTTCCGGTGCATTCTGCTTTCAGGATCACGTGCTCCCTGTGGGCACGCCGTCTTACAAACCTCTTTTAAGTCTCCTTGACCTCAGTCCTTGGCAGGGCCCTTCAGCCTTCCAGTCAGCGGACCGGGGCCCAATCCCAAAGCCAGGGTTTCTGGATATGTCCCCACCCATCCTCCTGCGACCTCACCTCCTGGGGCAGGATGGCGGGGAATGGGGCCGGTTGGTCCGCCTCAGCCCACTCCCCAGGCCCTGGGCCAAAAGAGAGTTCAGCGGGGCCGTGGGGGGCTGGCACTGCGCCCTCAGTTGGAAAGAAAGTCGATGGCGGCGCGCACGGAGCGATTGGTGCTGACGTCGACGGCAGTGACCTTAATCTCGGTGTCGCCAAACTGCATGGCAGTACGGATCTCGCGGCGGCCAGGGGGCGCGCCGGCGGCATGGGGGCCTCCCTCGGCGGGCTCGAGCTCTAGACTGAGTGCGCCGCACTTGCGCACGCCCGGGTCGGTGATGAAGCGCGCGTCCTCGGCGGCGCAGCAGTACAAGTTGATGAGCACGCGCCGCTGGCCTGGGCGTGCCGGGCAATAGCTGCGCAGCACCTCCTCGCCCAGGGCCACCGACTGCTCGGCGGCCACGAAGCGCTCGAACACGTCGGTGCACCAGCGGCGGCCGTCGCGAACCAGCAGCTTGTCGGGCGGGTGGCGCCCAGCCACGAAGCGGTTGAGCACGCCCACGCCGTAGGTGAGCGGAGAGCGGCGCACCCGAACCACGCCCGGAGCCTGCCCGAAGAGCACCGCGCCCTTTAGGATGGTGAGGCCCACGTCGTGCGGAACCACCACACGGAGGCCGCGGGCGCCCAGTGCTGCCTGCACCGCGTGCTGCAGCACGGCCGACTCTGCGAAGCCGCCCACCAGGAACAGCAGCTTCACGCCCTGCACCTCGGGGCGCGCCAGCAGCGCCTCTGCGGTACAGGAGTGGAGGGTGGGGGTAAGGAGGAGGGACGGGGAGTGGGCCACTGAGGCCACCACTGCGCAGCCACTGGCGCCTCTCCTCTGCCCGCCTGTGTCCTCGGGCAACCAGAAACTAGTCATTTCACTATAAAATGGCAGCCTGGTTCCCATAAAGAAAAACACCGGGCACTTTCGTGAGGGCCTCTGGCAATCCTTACGTGCTCTGCTTCCCCACCACACCGTGGAGGGCTTGAGATAAGGGTCTGCATTTACACATATTAAATGCCTACTACGTGCAAGATATCGCATTCACTCTCTAGATACTTCAGCTCATTTAAATCCCTGTGATAGCAGTTTGGGGGACCTAATACTATCACCCCATTTGGGGAAGCAGGTACCAGAGGTTCTTTAACCTGGCAAGACTGCACAGCTTCCCGCCTATCTCTTAATCCCCACCACACTGCATCCTCCAGGTATTCCAGATGATTCTGCGTCTCATTCCAGTGTATGGATATAGGGAGGTTTCCAGGCACTAACAGGGTAACATATTCCCACATCTGGGTGTGTATGTTGAGGTGAATGAAGGACCCAGGCTCAGGTGCTCACCTATGTGCTGGATGATCCCGCTGACCGTGGGCTGAAAGAGGTCGTTCATGGCCTCAGAAGACATCCTGAGCATCCCCTGTGAGGACCACTTCACGAAGTTCACGCTGTAGGTGTTGAAGGAGGCACAGGCCCATGGGTCAGGGTCCCGGGTGCTACCCCTATTCCAGGCCGAAGTACCTGGGCACTGACTGCACATTATGTGTTGTGCCAGGCATACTTTCAGGGCTTTAGACGCAGGTCTGTACCAGGTCCAGGCATGAGGTCCCAGGAGAGGAGCCTCCCTTTGCCTCGAGCAGAGGAACCCAGACCCATTGGCTAGCGTGTGTGTGTGTGTGTGTGTGTGTGTGTGTGTGTGTGTGTGTCTGTCTGTCTGTCTGTCTGTCTGCGGGGAATGGGAAGAGGTAGATGTTGGCCTTTCCCCAGGCTCAAGATTCTCGCCCCAGTTTGGGCTGCTGATTCCAGCTGGGGTACTCATGCCCCTCCCCCTGCCTCCACCGGGGCTGGCATGATGTGTGCGTGGGACAGATAAGGTGGATCCCCTACTCCCCCCTGGGGCCCACATCTTCCCCTGTAGGGGCGGTCCCCCAGCCCACCTGCTCCTGCGCAGGGCTGTCTCCACGTTGTGGCCTCGCTGCTTGCGGTAGAAGTCAATAAACGAGAAGGGCAGCGAGATGTTGAGCGCCCCCGCACGGTGTGGGCCTGCGGTGCGTTTGCGGGCCTCGAAGGCTATAGTCAGATCCACCCAGGCTGCTGGGCGTTGCCTTTTGAAGGTGGCGATGAAGTCCTCGCCGAAGATGCGGCCCAGCAGCTGCTCGAAGGCCAGGTCCACGCCCACCGCGCCACAGGGGCCACCTTGGGTAGGGCAGGGGAGGAAGGGGGCGTCAGTGCCGACTCCGCCGCCAGGGGGCGTTGGCGGGGCCAGGGCGGTCTGGGTACCAAGGGCGCTGCCTGGCTACTCACCAGATGCCTTGTAGAGCTCCTTGAGGGTGCCATGGGGCTGCTCCAACTGGTGCACGGTAAGGTCCACCGTGCCTCCCCCGCAGTCTGCCACCACGTAGCGGTCTCCTACGGGGGCGAGCGTGAGCACACACTCGTGGCACCTTCAGCTCTGCGCCCTCTGCAGACTCACCCAGCCTCCAGCCCTGCCCCAGGTCCTGAGCCCTGTCTGCGGGGCCATGGGGGTTAGGGTTGAAAGGGGCTTCAGGTGCTTGAGGGTCAGCAGGTAGGAGCACAAGGTGTGGGGGAAAATGGTCCCAGGATTCTGCAACGCCATCTGCAGAGAATCCCCCGGGAGAGTGGGGGTTAGGGGCATGGCTGTGAGTGGGGGTGGGAGTGCAGGTGACTTGAGGGGGACTACCAGGTTAGGTACAGCTGAAGGAGTTGGAAGGGGCAGGGTTCCTAGGGGCTAGAGCTGACTTCGGAAATGTTCCCCCCACCTTCAGTATACGGTGCCCCACAGGGCCCAAGGAATAGCCCTCCATCTCCCCTCCCCCACCTGCTTGCATCTCAGCCCACAGTTCTCCGACACCCGATTCCACCAGGAACGTGCGGCTGTGGCGGGACCTTCGAAGCTGCTCTCGGGCTGGGTGTTGAGGGACAGCAGGACAGTGAGGTTAGAAGGGGTGTCTCAGCTACCACGCTCAACGCCCCGCATCCTTCCACCAGCGCCCTCCATGAGCATCTGGAGCAGCCAGTGCTCCTGAAACTCCTGCTCCACTCCTAACTGGGAGAGGGCAATGCTGAACCCCAAAGGGTCCAGAGAAACTGGATGGGGTAATCTTAGGCACTGTAACCAACAGCTAAGGGGGAGTATTTCCGGCTGCAGGACCTTCCCTTAATCCAGAAGGGCTCAGGCCATGGCAAAATGAGAATTAAGAAGGTCTGAAGGAGCTGGGGATGGGGTGGGGGGAGGTCCTGGGACCTCTCCCTGTCATGCGAGGTGGCATCTGAGGGGATGATGAAGGTTGACCATAGCTGTCCCAGTTCCTGGTCCTGGCAGCAGGAGCTTGCGGCTGATGGGGGAGGGGGGAGGACAGCTGATGTGCCAGGAGGGGAGGGAAAACTGATTCAGTGGCTGTTTAAGGGGCAGCTCCTGAAGACCTCCACCTTCAGCTCAGAGTACCCTTTGTCAGTACCCAAGCACCTCTCCCCAGGGTAGGCATCACCCTCCCATTCTCAGATTCAGGGCTGGGCTGAGTCCTACCGTCCTCTGACAGTGCTACTCTAGGGCAAGGTGTAATCCTCAGCGCCTGCCTCCAAGGCCACCACTGGGCAGTACCCCTGGGGGTGGCTCACCCTGACGGAAGCTGGAATCAATGGAGCGGCGCTCGCCCAGGCGCCCACTGCCTGGAGCTCGGCTGCCCAGGTCCACGAGCTGGTGCAGACGCAGCTTGCGGCAGTAGACAGAGGCGGCCTCGGGCTCCAGGGCGATGAGTAATTGCTCTGCATCCTCTCTCGACACCAGTCCGGCCTGAGGATGGGTGGTTGGCAGGGTTGGGGAGCATCATGGGCCAAACATCACACTGAAATGGCACCTCAGGGCAGGCAACCGGGGGCCTGTGGGGCTCCCATCTCCTCCGGATTATACCCCACCCATGCTAAGCTTCTCAGGCCCCTCCATGCTGCACAAATTTGGAGCTCACAGCCACCCTGTGACCAGGCTGGGGAGGGGCATGGCCATGGCCAAGGATGCCATGGTGTTGCCCAGCAGGAAGAGACCCTAGACTGAGTGAAAACCTAGAGCACCTGGGATCTGCCTCCAGGCTGCCCAAGGTGTCCCCGGGCTGCAGCAAGGTCCCCTTCACAGATGCTGGGTTGGCCAGCTAAGCACTGGCTGAGGGGGTTAGTGAAGACTCCAACACAGTGTATTGGGGAGGGTGGGTATAATGGCCAGACCGTCAGTCAGAGGGGTGGGGGGGCCCCTTTTGGCTTACTGAACCCTCTTTCTCCACTGGTGATAGGCAGTGGCCATGGGTCTCCCCACTCTTAGGAGAACTTTGTTCTCAGGGAATCTGATATAGGAGGAAAGAAACTTTAACAGTGAAATTTCAGGCGCCAAGGCAAGGCAGTCTGACCAGGTGGGGGATGGGGACGGGTGGGTATTAAGACTTCTGCCCAGGGCCAGCCCGCCCTCAGCTGACAGGGAACAGTGTGGGAGGAAGCAGGGTGGGTAAACCAGCAGGGGGCCACTGGTGTGGGGGGTGTTTGTTCTGGCTGGGCACAGCCATGCTTTCATCCTGGTCTCTGCAGGGGGATGCCCACTGGCCTCAGGGTTAGCTCCTTCTAGAGACAAGTGTAGGCACCTGCGGATTTGACAGCTGAGGCATGCCTGGCCCAAAGTTGTGTTTGTGGGGGGTTGGGGGTCCTGGTATCTTCCAGGGGAAGGTGCACTGGAATTCCTGAGATCCCTTTTGGAGATCCTAGGGTGTCCACCAAGGCCTCAGGTTCATGGGCAGGATCAAACAATGAGCCCCCCTCCAACCTCCCCATTTCCACTTGAGAGGGGGGTGCCTGAGCCGTCCCCCTTTCTCCAGACCTTTGGGCATCTCTTATGGTAGGAAGACCAGCCTCCCTTCATAGTTTCATAAAAATCGCCTCCCTTCATAGTTTCATAGTCCTATTTCCCCTGCTCAGTGGTTGGGGCTGTGGTGAAAATACTGATGCTGGCTGAAGTGGGTGTTCTTGGTGTCCTGCCCGGCTACTGTGGGTGTTGGCTGCTGTTGGCTCACCGCTGCCCCTTCTCTGAAGAACTGCCCTCAGCTGAATGGGAACCGCCTCACTTGGAGGGGCTTTCCCCAACTCCCCCAGTAACCAATGACAGACTGATAAGGATGGACAAAAAGCCCCCCCCCGCCTCCCCGTGGCCAACACCACAGTACATTCTCCCTCTAGAGCTCTCCATGGGATCAGGCTGAGGCTAGACTCCAGCTGAGACCACATCCCTGCTCAGCTCTTTCTCCTGTCCTGCTTTCCTCACTCCCCTTTCTCCTGAGAGTCCTTGCAATAGACCACATGCACAAGAATCCCCATCTTGGGCTCTGCTTCTAGGAAACCTGCCCTAAGACACTGTTTAAGCTGGCCTGGGCTGTGTCTTTTGTCCCCCTGCTCTCTGGTCCTGCAGGCCCACCCACTTTCCTGGTGGCAACAACCCTCCGAAATGGCCAGCAGGGTGGGGCTGGCAGTCTTTACACAATGGCTCTGTGGTCCCAAGCGTAGTGGGTGAATGAGGGTATGGGCCCTGCCCCGGGCCCTCCCGACCAACGTCCACGGCTCTGACTGCACATTCTCACCAAGTAGGCAGCCTCTCGCATGAACTGCTTAGCTGGCTGTTTCCAGATGGCCGGCACTGTCAACACCCAGCGCACAGTGTCCTTCTCTGGCAGCGATGGGCACTGGTCCCTCAGCTCCTGGAGCAGGAGGGGGCAGTGAGGGGAATGGCTGGCTTGGTTTGCGGGGAGTGTCTTTAGCCTCTATGGGAGCTGGAGGAACTAATCAGGCCTCAGGAGGAACTTCCCAGCTAACTTGGAATCCTAACACCCCCTTCCCCACCACCACCACCTCCCCAACACCTGGAGGGTTGATGCAGGCTCTACCAGATAGAAAGGCAGGGGACTGGAGAAGATGACCTCTGTCTTCTGACAGTGGCTACCCATTGGATGGACAGGGGATGGGCTGAGGGGAAAGGATGGACCTGGGGACCCTCCACCCCAGTAGGCAGGGATGGGGTCACAGCGCACCTGAAGGGCATGCTCCTTGAAGAAGCGCAAGGCATGGGCAAACACCTCCAGGGCAGGCATTTTCTTTCCATTTACCGCTTCTAGCTGGGTCTTCAAGGTGAGATCCTGGCAGGGACACAAGGTGCCTCTTCAGGAGGCCGTAGCTCTGCCTCCATTTCCTGACAACCTCTTATACTCACCCCATTTCCTGGTGCTCCCCCTCTTTGGCACTGTCCCACTCTGGCTCTAAGCTCACATTAGTTCTCTCCCCAGCCCTTGTCTTTACCCTATCTTCACCCCTTGGTCATGCCTCCGTCCCTTACATTCAAGCTCCGCCTCCTTAGCTACTCCTCCACCAGGCCCCTCCTCACCTTTTAGCTTTACCTACCCTCCATGAAGCCTCCCTCCCCGATTTCCCTCCTAGCCCTGCCTCCCTGGCTGGAGCTGGGCCCTGAGCCAGAATGTGACTCACAGTGGCACTGTGGATCTTCATCTTGAACTTCTCAAAGTAGAGCCAGTCACGAGCCTCCTCAGGGTCCAGATCGTGGTAGTAATCACGGGCTGTATAGCCAAAACTGTGAAAGGCACCCTCTGGGGTCAGCAGCAGGCAGGTGGGGGTCTTCTGGTGGGCCACACCTGGGTCCCCGCCCTCCCATTTCCTGTGGAGGCAGATAGCTGTCAGTGTGGTCAGCAGTAATCCTCCCTTTGTGGGGTTGGGTGCTGGCTCTGGAACCAGCTGCGTGACTTTGGGCAGCTCACTTGGCTTCCCCAAGCCTCAGTCTTTCCATATGTAAAATCGGAATGACAATAGTACCTACCTTTTAGCGTTCTTGTGAATATGGTGCTTGGCATCCACTTAAATCTCCATAAACGTTGCTCATGGGATCCTCTCTATCCATGGGGCCATGGGTCTCATCCGACATCCTCAGCTCCTGCTCCCTTCCATGAAGTATACCATTGGACCTCACCTCCCTGTCTTTTTTTTTTTTTTTTTTTTTTGTGGTACGCGGGCCTCTCACTGTTGTGGCCTCTCCCGTTGTGGAGCACAGGCTCTGGACGCGCAGGCCCAGTGGCCATGGCTCATGGGCCTAGCCGCTCCGTGGCAAGTGGGATCTTCCCGGACCGGGGCATGAACCCACATCCCCCGCATCGGCAGGCGGACTCTCAACCACTGCGCCACCAGGGAAGCCCACCTCCCTGTCTTTTTAACAAGCAGCAACAGCAAGCCATCTGCCTTGTCTGACCTTCTGATATGTCTCTCCAGGACCCTGGCAGAGGCCTCCTCTCAGCCAGCTGGTTTGCCCTCCTCTAGGCCATCTTCCACAGCTTAGCTCTTTCAAGGTATTCATGATCATTCCTATCTGGCCCACATCAGTAGCTACACCCCAGCTGACTACACCTCTAGCAGGCCCCCAAAAACCTGAGACTCCAGACTTCCCTATGTGTAGGCATCATCTGGACCTCCACCCAGAACTCACTGCCCAGTTCATTAGCCTGGCAAATCCTTCCTCCCCTTCCTCTGCGTTGTCTGATGCCTTGACTCCTCTAGGCCAAGCTCACCAGTGCAGCCTTTTGGGGAAAGAACTGGGAATCCAGGCAGAAGGAAGAGCATGTGCAAAAGCTTAGAGGTGTGAAAGACCAGGGAGAACTAGCTATAAGTTGGCTCCAAGCAGGAGAAAATACAGGAATCTTAAGATCAACTAAGGAGGAGTATCAAATGCCATATCAGAATTCTGTCTTGGTGGGTATTAGGTAGGGGAGTGAAGAGGCATGGCCACATTTGCCTTTAGAAAGGTCACTGGTCCCCATGTAGCAACAGAGTGGAGGGGAGGGAGGATGGAGAAGGAAAACCAGGGAGGAGGATATTGCAACCGTTCAAGTGAGAGAGGGTGGGGCTGAACTTCGGGGTGGTAGTGGTGGAGAGAAGTAGGCGGGTATTACAGATATATTAGAGATAGAAGTGATGGGGATTAGTGGCTAGTGGGGGTGGGAAGGGCTTGGGAGGAGGCCAAGATGCCCCCAGTTACTTCCTGTGACTGTTATCTCCAGTGTCCCTTCATGTGTCCTCAGCCCCAGCAAGGGGCCCAGCATGGCCTCAGCTGTGTGTGCTGACAAGCTGGGATGCCCTGCAGCTCTTAGAGAGCTCTAAGGGCCCAGAGCCTTTGTGGCCCCATGTGGATGTGGAGGGAGCAGAGAAAGGGGAAGGACAGTCCACGCTCATGTAGGTTAGGTCCCCTGTATCTCTGGGGCAGTGACCCTTTGCCTGTCTCTCCACTCACCCTTCCATCCAGCCTCCCAGGCCCTGGTGAAGCCCCCTGATCCCCCACCCCAGGCTGAGTTGGGAGCTTTAGGGTCTCTTATAGGGGTCTTCCCCCTATAGGCTACAGCCCCACTAAGATATATTCAAAGGATCAGGGTCTTGAGGCCTGAAGGGGAGTGTCAAAAACAAATGTTTCATTCAAACAAAACAAATTCCATCAGAATGGATTTTTCAAACAGCTCTTTCATGACAACTGTATGACTTGTCAACTCAGTTAACCCTCTGATCGTTCATTTCCTTGTATTTCATTCGAGCTGAACCTAGGAATCTGCCTCTAGGATTCTACCACATAGAAATTCCAGCACAAGTTTTCAAGGAAGAATATTCATTGCAGCACTTTTTGTAATAGTGAAAAATTAGAAGGAAAAATAGCCTCAAAACTATCAATAGAAGAATGGATAAATTATGACACATCTGTACATGGAATATTATGCAACCATTAAAACAAAATCATGGCTCTCTGTATTCACATGAAACATCTAGAAAATAGTGTTGAAAGCTTAAAATAAAGCAAGTTGTATGATATACCACTTTTATTTTAAAACCACATATTTATTTGGTTTTTGCATATGTATTTGTGCATATGTATTTGTGTATGTGTTTGTGACTAGCCCAGAAAAAGATCTGTGTATTTTACTGTATGTTTGTTATCTCTCAATAAAAAATTAAAAATAAAAAACAAAGCCCAACATTTCCTGCAGAGGTCAGAGAGCTGCCCCAGTTGGGGCTGAGGGCCCAGGCCTGGCACCCATCCTCCAAACGTTTGCCCCAGTGGGGAGCCCGGACTAGGGGTGGAAGGCACTCTGAGGAGACCCCATTTCTCCTTAGTGACAGTACTTCTGGGACCAGGTCTCTCCCAGGGTGTAGGATTCCCCCACCCAACCCCACACCAATCTCCCAGCCCAGCCACCCTCACCTCATCATGTGGATGGCTTCAGGGTCACTGGCAAAGCTGAAGGCATAGCCACTGGATGTGGTGCCGAAGTCGATGGCCACTACCACGGAGAAGGGGGCCTGCTGGGGGGCTCGGGCCTCAGGCTTCTGCAAGTGCAAGACCTAGTCAGGGAGCAGCCAGAGGGCCAGGCTGACTGTATGTGGGAGCCCTCCCAACCCCTGGCTGTGGTCCAGACCGGCCCTGGCCCACCCCCACCTACCTGCCTGCCTGGCTCCCTTCCTCTCCTAAGCTGCAAGCTAAGCCCTTGAGATGCCAACTGTTCAGAAAGCCCAAGGCCTCTCAGGTAGCCCCATGAAGTTTTGGGCTTGAGCTCCTGCTTCCCTGCTTCTGGTTCCCTGCCCACCTTCTGCCTGGACTGCCTTTGCCCCACCCCCATCTCACACCATTTCACAGCCTGGGCCCAGCTGGGGGCAATTTTGCTGCTCTGAGCAGCTTCATAGCCCATGGACCTGCGTATATTTGACCCTCTTGCTCTTTGTGGCCACAGTGACACAGCCAGACTCTATCCAGTTTTGTGACAGAGAAGAGGCCCCATGCACGTGCCCAAGAGTGGTCCCTGCCTCCTCCCAGGCCAGGCCTGGGCTCCCTGAGAACAAGGGGGTCCCCAGGCTGAATCACTAGGGTGAGGCCACCCCACGTGGGGTGACCTAGGGAGCTTAGGGGTGGTGGTTATGTCCTGGATACTTCAAGCTAGCCCCAAACTACTTTTTAGCAACATGTCTTCTCTTCCCTAGATATACCTTGTATTAGGGTGGCTGTGGTTGACAGGAGGGGAAGCAAGTCTTGGAGGCCCAGTGCTCTGAGAACACACAAAACTACTTGCTCAGAAGTACACCTGCCCCAGGCAGGTTACATGCAATGGTCCCTAGATGTTACCCTGGAGAGAGATCACCTCAGTAGAATTGTTACCCCTACAGTCCAAGGTCACCTAAGGCTAACCCATCAGGGGGAACATGAGTGGAGTGTGTAGGGGCAGGAAGCATGATGGCACCCCCAGCCCAGACCTGCCAGGGCTCTTCCAGACACCAGTGTGACCTTCCCCACTACCCAGGCCACCCACCACCCCAATCCCTGCTCTGGGCTTACTGGAGACTGTGAGGGTGTGAGGGGGGCAATGCCACAGCTTTCCTGGGTCCTTGGGGAGCCTGGTGGGCTGGGCACTGGAGACCGCTCTGGGCTGGAGCCTGCAAAGAGAGGGCAAATCACTCTGGCACAATCAGGGTAAGGGGCTGGTGGCTGGGCCCCAAGCCTGGGGAATTCTCCATCAGTCATTGCTGGGCCAAGGTGAGGGGTACCCTGCTGGGGAAAGGGTATGAGGGAGGGAGGGTAGGAAGGATGGGACTGAGGTCGGGGTCGGGGATAGCTGGGCTCAGGGTCTGTTATCAGTTAGAGGCGACCTATTCCTGAAGGGTGACATACTTCACCTAGGGACTCACTGTCTCCCCCAGCACCCCTCAGACAGCAGGGAAGGGGAGAGACAGAGGAGCATTGTGGGGGTGGGGAAGACTGAGTCCAGAGATAGAAGGGCAGGAGAGATGGGGCAGGTGAGCTCCTGGGGTGAGGGTGGAGAAACCAGAAAAGGTAGGGGACTACAGACCTAACTGAGTGGGAGTGGAGCCGCTCCTCTCCCCACTAAAGTGCAGCCACATGGTTCTAATCAGGACCTGAGGGAGTTGCCTCCCCCCCTCCCTCTGCCCCACAAGGGCCATGGACAGGCCCAGCTGGCTGACTGGGGCAACACCTCCCCCAGCCCAGTCCTGAGCTGAGAGGTGTCCACCACACTAGGAAGTCAGATTCCAAGCCTCCCCTCCCCCATGACACACATAGACCTGGAGCCAGCGTTTGGGGGCAGGAGGCCCCCTTAAGACCCTCTCACAGGCCCAGGACTGAGCTGGATCTTTGGTGGGAGGAAGCAGTGCAGCCCCCAGAAGGCAGCCCAAAGCCTGGATTGGAGGCTCTGGCAGCTCAGGGGGCAGGAGGGCCTGCTTTGCTGGTGTGGGTTGGTGGCTCATCACCACCACACCGAACTTTGCTAAAGTCCCTTGGAGGGGCACTGGGGCTGCCCTGAGATCCGTGTGTGGGGACAGGGGCGCTGGCCAGGGAGATTGATGGAGTCTGGTATGAAGACACATTGGCAAATCAATGTCTGGCTTTAGGCTGAGCCAGGGCTGGGGCCTGTGTACTCGCTCAGCCACAGCTCTGTGGCCCTGACAAGTCCCAGCTCTCTCCGACCTTGGGGTACCCTGGGAATATACGTGAGGGGCCGGGCATGAAGGGGATTCTGGGAAGTGCCTGGACAGGGCTGGCATCTGTCTCGCAGTGCTGGAGGGGCAAGGACATGGTGGTCACACTCCCAGAGCCCCTTTTTCTCAGGTGGCCAGGGCAGGCTTGAGTCCTGTCACCAGCTCCAGCTTGAGGGGCCGAGTTGCTGTGGTTTGAGCCTGGGAAGGGAGTCAGGAAGGAAGCCCCAGCCCACCAGGTCTTTGTGAGTGGACTTCCTGAGGCGTGTCCGTCCTGCCTCCTGGCCTCCTACCCCTGAACAGAACCCAGAGCCTGCGCCCAGACCAGGCCAAAGGCAGATGCGCATGCACACAAACAGAGTTCTGTGCAGACACACACACCCTGTGCCCAGAGACCTGCCCATAGGCAGGCACGCAGACACACACACACACTCACATGCGTAGTCGTGTTGCACTGACCCTCCTTGCACACACACACTCACAGAACGGCTCTCAGGAGCCTCTGTTGGGCAAGGCACGTGGACAGACTAGGGGTGGGTCTGAGTGCCAGGGTGAGTGGGGCAGTGGGCCCTGGGCAGAGGTGAGGGGGTGGGTCTTACCGCTGTACAGCCCCTGCAGGCCCATCTCCGAAACAGCCAGCATCTTTGTAGGCCCTGTGGCTGTGAACAGGAACAGAGGAGCAGAATGGCATTTATTTGTTCCTTTGTTCCCTTACTGAATAATTGTTTATTTTATTTATTTACTTTTGGCTGGAGTCCTTTGAAGCAAATCCCAGGCGTGTTGCTTGACCTATAAATTATTTAGTATGTCTCTCTAACAGAGATTTTTTAAAAGACATTGCCACAACACCACTATCATGTCTAACAAAATCAACAGTAAGTCCTTAATCTCATCCAATGCTCAATCCTCCATCCCAGCTTGTCTCAAAAATGTCTTTTTTTTTTTTTTTGGCCACACTGCGTGGCTTGCAGGATTTTACTTCCCCGAGCAGGGATTGAATCCTGGCCCCCTGCAGTGGAAGTGAGGAAACCCAACCACTGGACCGCCAGGGAATTCCCTCAAAAATGTCTTTTTAACAGTTGCTTTGTTGGAACCAGGATGCTCCTAAGTGTTTTCAGGTGCCCACTCTCTGCCAGATGCTGTGGGACATCAGTGACCCAGAGAGACACTGTCCCTGTCCTGGGGGCCCACAGCCTGGTGGGGAAGCCATTCATAATCAGATAATCATGTAAGTGAATCTGAGATTACAGACAATGCTGTGAAGGATACTGTGAAGCAGGGCAGAAAAGGGAGCATGGCAAGGCTGGAGAGAGGGGTTGGGCTAGGCTCACCCTGCAGGCAGACCCTGGTGGACCCAATTTTAGATCTGGTTTTACATGAAAGGCAACAGCAAATCTTGAAAGGTTTCAAGTGGCAGAGTGAAGGCAGGGGCATAACTAAATCTGTGTTTTAAAAAGCCCCTCTGGCTGCATGGGAAGTGTAGATCGCAGTGGGATGACATGAAAACAGGAGCCAATCAGTGCTCCAGGCAACAGATGATGGTGGTGGCTATGTGTCTTCAGACAGAAGTGTAGACATTACGTTAGAGGTTAAAATCAACAAGCCTGATGGAAGATGGCTGGATTGGACATGGGAGGTTAGGAAGAAGAAGGTGTCAAGGATGACACTGCCTGATTCAAGCTAGGAGATGGATGGTGAAATGGAGAATACTGGAGCAGGGCAGGCTGGCCGGGGGAAGGGACAGTATTCTGGTTGCAGTTTTGAAACTGCTGAGAGAACAGACTGAGGAGTCAGATGACATATGACCTAGAGGACAGGGAGAAATCTGAGGTGGAGATGTGTGTCTGGGAGTCATTGTCACAGGAGGCTTGGCAGAGAGTAGAGTGGGGGAAGGGAAGGGAGGAGAAGCTCTGAATAAAGGTTGACTGGAGGAAGGTTGGCTGGCCAGGGAGACGGAGTTGCCTGCTATGGTTTCATGAAGATCTTGATAAGAGAAGGCTGTGAAGCTAGACGCCTTCAGGGATTTTTAGATGAGACTGGAAACACCTGTTTTTAATGGCATTTCAGTGGAATGATGGAGATGGGGTGGGAGTCAGGTAGGCGAGGAGGGAGCAGACGGTGAGAGAATGGAGCTAGCACTTCTGGGAAGCTTGGCTGCACCTGGAGGAACATAATGCTTGAGGAGGGGAGGACAGGTTTTTATTTTCTCTTCTAAGGTGGGAGGAACCTGAGCTTGTGTCTGTGAAGTTCTGAGGGCCAAGCTAGAGGCCTCGCCCTCCAGGTCACTGACAACTTTGTTACTCAAAGCGTGGTATCAGGACAGCAGCACTGGGTCCCCTGGGAGCTTGTTAGATGTGCAGGCCCTCAGGCTCCGCCTGGGACCTGCTGAGTTAGCTCTTGCTTTTTCACAAGATCCCAGGTGGTTGGGAGCACCCTAAGGTTTGAGAAGTGCTTGTCAATGTATCCTGGCCCAGCCTTCAGATCACCAACGCTACTGTCCTCAGCAGTGAGCCTAAACAAGGGTGGGGGCAGCCCAGAGGCCACTCCCTCTCTGTAGCCAGTGGCCAGATCAGGAAGTTTTGCTAACAGAACACAGCTGACACAGAGCTGGGCACTGTCACACCCCTACACCCACATGCACACACCCTTGCTCACACAGAATTCACACAACCCAGCCCCAGCATGGACAGACACTGAGACACATCCAGGATATTCCTCCATGGCCAGCACCACGGAGATTTCCAGACACATGCAGTCCTGCTGTCACTGGAGGTGCACAGGTGGATGTCCAGGAATCAGAATCAGGGGAAATACAGGGGCTGATCATGGGCACTTGTACAGCAGCTGGATGATGCTGAGAAAAAGGAAAGTAAATGGTGGGGGTGGGTATGGGCCTTGAAAACCAGGGACAGGTGCCCAGTTCAGGGTGATGGAGTGTCGTGCTGGGTGTGGATCCTACCAGCTCCCAAGAGCTGATTCTGTGCATCTCTTCTCAATTCTGCATTTATTGACATCACATTGATAGCTTGAAATCAGCCATGGTGATTATACCATAGAAGCTGGTAAACTGAAAATTAGGTTTTTCTCCCTCTTGGGGAGCTGACTGAAAAACATCTACCAACTCACTACTGGATCAAGCCCACAAGAGAGAATATGGCAGCCCTATTTATACATTGTTTTGATTCATCAGCAAAAAACTTATTGACATTTCTTCCTGCCAGGTTCTGCAGCTATGTGCTGGGGAAACGCTTTGCTGGATGAATGAATGGATTTTCTGAACCAAGGATATTGTATTTGGAGCAGAAACAATCTAGAACCACCAAGAAAAAAAGACTCAAGAGTTGTCACTCTAAGCTGATTCCATGTCCAAACCAATGTGTCTATAATCTCCCCAGCTCTGTGAACCTGGTCCAGTTATCTTCCATCTTTGAGCATGTGACACTGAATGCCCCTACACTCAGGGCTGACAAGGGCCTATTATGGCACCTGGCTGGAGTGCATCATGTTGCCTCTCTGTGCCTCAGTGCCCTTTCCTGTAAAATGGATCATGCAGGGGGCTTGTGAGGATCAAGTCCAAGAAAGGAAGGTGGCTGATAAAGAGGCAGGGAGTTCGACAGATGTGAGCAGTGTTTTTTCCCTTCATGATGTGGATTCTGAATTTTCTCTTGTCAGAAGTTTTTGGTCTTAGTGAAACTTTTATTCTAGTCATTCTGAGTTCTTTAGGGAGGGAGGGAGGCCCTGAATCAATTTGTGTTAGAGAAGGAGGATCCTGCTGATTCTCTGAGAGGTGGAGGTACAAGAGGGTGGCAGCCACACAAGCACTCACACACACCCCATATTTCTTTGGGACATCCCCCACCATGCATACACACCCACATACCAGAAACATTTAAGGAGAATGCTGATCATGGGACTCAGGACAACCTCAGCTCCCAAAAGCTATATCTGGGCGGGGCCTGCAGCTGGAAGTGGGGAGAGGTAGATCCCTGCTGCAGGGGCCCACTAATTTCAGACTGGTGATGATGCTTATGGGTTTGAGAATAATTTGGGTGGGGCAGTTTGATTTACACAGAGAATAACTTCATTTCCTGGCTACAAGTGCAGGCTAAACCCTGGCCCCAGCCTGACCCCTACCCTACCCACAGACGGACCCTTAACCCTGCCTATGGTCTGTCCCTTAACCTTGCCCATGGACTGACCCCTAGCCCTTGGCCTCATATTGACCTCTCATCTTCAGCTTTACCCTGACCCCTGGCCCTGACTTCTACCCAATAGGCATGACTGGGGACGAGGATAGAGTGTGGCCGAGTAGGGACTTGAAACTGGAGACTCCCATCCCACAGTGTCCCCCAGACTCACAAAAGCCTAGGATTTTCACCTCCCTACCCCCACAGGCCTCCTTTTACCGGGACCCTGCCTCTCCCATCCACTGCTCTCTCAGCATCCTGCCAGTCAGCAGGCAAAGAGAGGCCACAGGCATTTCTCCCAAGCCAGAGACTGAGCCAATCAGGGCCCAAGGAACAGATCAGAAATGGCACCCAAAGGGCTGCTCCAGTCTGTCTCTGGAGAGGCACCCTCAAGGAGAGGGACCAGTGGGAGGTTGTGGGGTGAGGAAGCTGCCTTCTCCTGGCCTGAGGCAGGGAGTGATAGAAATGGCCTCCCAAGTCCCCTCCCTGTCCTCGACTTTTCTTTCTATACATCCTGCCCTGCCCCCATGGGTCCTCATCAAGGGAGCAGCCAGTTCACAAACAACCTCTGTCCCACACAGCCTAGGGCCTGAAGCCCCTCCCACCCTCTGCCCACTGTCCCTCATCACCTCTCTTACCTTCTGGGGATCCAGGGCTGCCTTCACTCTCCCAGGGAGTCCACATTTTAGAGCACCCTCCCTGTCAGTTTCTCTCCCCCACACAAGCTAACTTTACAGCCTGGCTCCACTGGGATCCCACAGGGAGCCCTGACCCCACCCCACCTGGATTCCCAAGCTGGCCTCACAGAGAGAAACCAGAGGTCCCTGTTCATGAGGCCAGCCCACAGTCTGGCACTGTGCCATCCAGCCACTCTTGAACTTTCTGGACCACAGGCCCTGGGAACTCCCCCTGCAGGCGTCCCCAAATACACACACACTCAACCCCGGGGTCTCCACCTCTGGCCTAAGCACCGTGTCCTCCACAAACTGGCTCCCTGGAGCAGCCCCCAGCCCCACAGACACTCAGACACGGAAGTCTCTCAAGCCCCCCTCCTTCCCCCCAGATCCCCACCCTCCACAGGGCGAGTGTGGGGTCCCAAAGCCCGGATGTAGCCCTCCGTCGTTGCCCCAATTGCCTTACCGAGCCCACAGCCCTGCTGGAGAGAGGGGCTTGCAGATCTGCCCCAGTCCTGTCCCCCTGGGTCAGGAAGTTTGTGGTGGGGTCTCAGCCTCCAGCCCGCGATGAGACCACAAACCTTGGCGTTTCCTCCTCTCTGGGAGCCCAGCGGTCCCCCGCCCAGAACTCACCTCTGCCCTGCCGACAGCTCGACCTGTGTCCAGACGCCTGGATCCTGGGCCCAAAGCCGGTGGGGCGGCTGTGCTCTGCCGCGTCGGCCAAAGCCCTCGACGTGCGCCTGGCCCCAGCCCGGCTCTCCGCCCCGCACCGCCCCCGCCCCTCTTCTCCCCTCCCCCTCCCCCAGGCCGGATGGCCGCGCCGCTGCCGCCGCCGCCGGGTGGGCCAGCGCTTCAGCCCAGATGTGCGAGGCCGGGGCGGGGCCTGCAGCACGGGCCTCCGCCGAGGGGCCCGGCCCGGCTCGAGTCCACCGCCCCTCCCTTTGCCCCTCCTGCGCCTCCCCCACTTCCCAGCCACCCGGGGGGCCGTGAGGGGAGAAGGGTGAGGAGACGAGGTGGAGGGAGGAGGAGAGGAATTTCAGGCCCTGGTAGGCCTCCTGCAGCCCGACTGCCAAGGGCTCCTCTGCACACCCCAAGGCCACCTCGGGATTCAGCCTAGGGGGCCTAGCTGCTGAGAGGGAGGGCCCTGCCCAGACCCCTCCAGCCCCTGCCCCGGACTCTCGCAGTCCCTTCACCCAGACACCCCCACCCCACCTCCAAGATCCCGAGCTTGGTCTCCAAGGGTCAGAGAAGAGAGAAGAAGCCAGATTGAGGGTGAGGACAGGCCTTTAAGCCCCAGGCTGGGGCTTAGGTCTGTCCTTGCTGAAGTTTGGGGTAGGGAGGGAAGGGTTCTCACAGTTTGGGTCCCCACTCCTAGCAAAGGGATCACTCAGAACTCATCCTGCTTTGGCAAGGAGCACAGAGCTCCTTTCCTGTGAGGGTTCATGACCTTCTTCCTGTCCTAACCCATGCTTTCGTGGGGATTTGGGGACCTGGCCTCCGAACAGGAGATATAGAGTGGAGATATCTTTGCTAGGCAAAGCTGCTAAGGCAGCTGACTTTCCATAATGCTCACCACCTCCTGATTCTGGCAGGGCCTGGGCCTGGGCCCTTTCTCTCTGCCCAGTGTGTTACCACAAAGCCTTAGGCTGGGCAGAATGGGATGGGGCCAAGGGCTGCTTCTTAGCTTGTCTCTCTGTGTTAGGGGGGCTGGCCTCCTGTCTGTTCCCCCAGCCCCTTCCCCAAAGAAGGCTCCCACAGTTCTTTGGGCATCAGCTGCCCCTCCCACCCCAAACCTTGGCAGGGGCTACTGTCCCTCCCTGGAATACTTTCTCTCCTTATCTCTGCCCATCTAAAAGGCTCCCCAGCTAAAGTGTCATCTCTCCTAGACTTTTTATTTATTTATTTATCTTTATTTTTTAATTTTTAGAAAGTTTTATTTATTCTTATTTTTTAATTTTTATTACTTATTTTTGGCTGCGTTGGATCTTCGTTGCTGCAAGCAGGCTTTCTCTAGTTGTGGTGAGCAAGGGTTGCTCTTCGTTGCCATGTGCGGGCTTCTCATTGTGGTGGCTTCTCTTGTTGCAGAGCATGGGCTCTAGGCGTGCGGGCTTCAGTAGTTGCGGCACATGGGCTCAGTAGTTGTGGCATGTGGGCTCTAGGGTGCGCGGGCTTCGGTAGTTGTGGTGTGCGGGCTTCAGTAGTTGTGGTGTGCAGGCTCTAGAGCGCAGGTTCAGTAGTTGTAGCGCACGGGCTTAGTTGCTACGCGGCATGTGGGATCTTCCCGGACCAGGACTTGAATCCATGTCCCCCGCATTGGCAGGCGGATTCTTAACCACTGCGCCACCAGGGAAGTCCCTCTCCTAGACTTTTGCCCTTATTGTCAGGGCCACTGCTCCAGAGGGCTCCCTGCAGTGAGATTGGGGGTGAGGGGTGTGCAGAACCAAACAATTTTGGATGTTAGCACTGGCCAATAAGCCAGCAAGGTATCCAATCAGCAGCCTCCACTGGCTGTTCCAAATGTGTGTCTGTAAGAATGTGTGTATCTGTTGGTGTGTCTGTGTGTGTGTCTATGTGTGTGAGTGTGTCTTTGTGTCTATGACTGTGTGCATATGTATGTCTGTGTCCATATGTGAGTGTGTCTCTTGGGATGTCTGTGTGACTGTGTCTGTATGTGTCTATGCCTGTTGGTGTGTCTGTATGTATTATATATGTGTGTCTCTGTATCTTATGTCTTTGTGTGTGTAAGTGTGTTTGTTGTATTTGTCTGTTTGTGTGTGACAAGTGTGTGATGGGGGCTGGCAGGCCTTCCTCTCATTCCAGAGGCCGAGCAAAGCTGGGGAGGGTTGAAGTGTGGCTGGGCATTAGTGTATGGGGAAGGGGCAAAGGGTTCAGACCCTCAAACACAACCTGCCTCTTGTTTTTCTTTTTCCTCCACCCCAGGTGTTCCTCCCTCCCGACCCCCAGCTCCACAGACTGGCTCATCTCTGAGGGCCACGGCAACAGGCTCTGAGCAGGAGTGAAGAAGACTCGTGGGTGGGGAGGTCCCCAGCCCCTGGTGCCCTTCTGCTTAGCAGCCTTCTGTTCCCCCCCTCTTTTAGGCCCCCTCAGTCTGACATAGGCATCACAGCCCCACCCTTGGGCAGCGTCCAGTCAGACACAAGAGAAGGACATCGAACAATTCCAGTGAATCCTTGCCACTGGGAGGTTTGATTCAACTGCCACCAGAAGATTTGGGCCGAGGTGGGCATGGACAAGGGTCCTGCAGTGACCCTGCCCTTCGTCATCCTCCCTGTGCCCTTGCACCTCCCTCCTCTCCCCTCCATCGCTATGGGGACCCACCCACTGACCTCACCCGCTTCCTGCTTCTCCCCGGTGGGGGAGGAGCGAGGAAGGATCAGTTCCGAGTGTGTCCTTTCAGGAGCAGCCTCTCTCCAGGTCACGCTTCCCTCCTCTGGCCTGCACTCAGGATATCCCCCTCCTGTGGATGCCCTCGTTCCCAGCCCTGCCCCTCCAGTTCATCTCTATTGTGCAACTGGAGGAGACTTTAAAAAGTGCAAATCTGCTTCCATTGCTTCACCGCTCCTACACTCTCCATGACTCCCCATTACCTACAGCAGAAGAGCCAAGTGATCCAAGGTTTGGACTCTGCCCTTGGCTGACCTCTCAAACTCCCCTTCCCAGCCCTAACCTCCAAGCGCATCTGCTGCCCTTCAAGCCCAACTTGCCTTCTCTGCTTCTGAACCTTTGTTCCACCTGGGCCAGCCCCAGCCCTGCCTTGCTTGGCAGGCAGCACCCTTCCTCCCTTGGGCTCTTTGGGAGAAACTGGCCCCTGGGAACCTGTTGTGGGTGCTGTGTCTGCTCAAAGAGCCCCCAGCCCTGGTCACCACCAGGTGGGGCTTTTAGGAAAACTCTTTGGGTCTGGAAGGCAGGAGCAATGCTCCTCTGGCTTGGTGCCTGACCCGCACACCAGCAGGCAGTATTAGGGCAGAGGGTGATATTTGTCTTTAGGACATGTCATTTTCCACCTAAGCTTATGTGTTCTGTCTCCCCTCCCTCTTGCCCAAGTCCAGGTGCTTGCTCCACCCCAGAGCTTGGGGCAGGCAGACAGAGAGACACACAAACCACACACACACACACACACACACACACACACCCCACACACATACACCAGGAGGAGGGCAGGTGTTCCCACAGCCTCCCTCGGGAGGAGAGGACGGACAGAAGTTTTTTTCCATCAGTAGACCCTGTTGACTGCACCTCGTGGTGTGCTGGTGCCTATTTGGGTAACTTACCTGCCACTTACGCTGCCACAGCACCCTCGGTGGGGAGGGACTCTCCATTCTACAGAGGAGAAAGCTGAGGCTTAGAGAGAAGAGGGCACTGCCCGATTCAGACCCACTGCTTATTCAGGGCACAGATCGATTCAGTGGGCTGTCTCAGAGTCTGTGCTCTTGCAGGAGACTGGTGAGGGAAGATGGTACCTGGGCACCCAGACAGGCAGCCTTCCTGGATAGTTGTCCAGCCCTGCCTGCCCCTGGGACAGGGTGGCTCCTGGGACAGAGGCCTCTAGAGTGTTCCTCTACCAGATTCCTGAGGTGCGAACTTCCTTCCAGGAATGACTCTGCCTGCCCCACCCAGCTGGACTTCCTCTCTGTGGCTCACAGCATCCATCTGCATCATTTTCCTCATTGGAGATGGGAGCGTGGGAGGCCCAGCCTGTGGCCAGGAGTTCAGGCTGAGCCCTGGTGGTGCCCTGCCTCTGCTGTTGCATGGGCAGCTGGCACCTCCTCCTTCATGAAAAGAAAGCCCTGGGGTTTCACCTTCCTGCTGACCCCCAAAGCACCGGAATTGGCCTTGTCTCCCAGAGCTCTGCACTGACATGGCTCCACTTGCAGCTCCTTCTCCAGAGTGAGGTTATTAGGGTTCCCAACAGGGACATTGGGAAGACTTCTTGGAGGTGGTGACGCTTGATCTGCATCCTGAAGGATGACTGAGAGAGTCATCCATGTGGAGAAGTGGGCAGGGCATTCCAAGAAGAGGAAGCTGCAGACAAAGGCATGGAGGGTGGAGTGAGCAGGAGGCAGAAAGGAATCAGCAGACTCCATAGCTGGATGAGGGGCTGGCTGTGTGTGTCCCTGATGCTTTCAAGTACAGTCTTCCCTTGTGCCCTACCCCAGCAGGCATGCTGGTTCTTTGCTCGGGAACCCTCAACCCCACTTGCTCAACTTGGACATCTTCTGTTTGGGATCTTTGGTCTCTAGTCCTGACCACCGGGAGTTCAGCTTCACTGCACAACCCTTTCTCTGCTCACGCCTTCACTTACCTCGGGCAGCACCTCACCTTGCCAACCCCTGCCCCACAGAATGGCCTCTCTGCTAGGGTATTGGGGGTACAGAAAAGGGCCACGACTCTAAGGGAAAAGAAGATGTTGGGGGAGAGAAGATACTTTCCTTTCAGCCATGTTAAGTTGGAGGGAATGCTGTGTAGACAGTGCTGGATGCCCCCTCCCCTGTTATCTAGTTTCTTTTTCTTCATAATAGAAACTTCTCTTTTCAACCATACAGAAGTGTTCCGTAGTGTCTTTCAGCTTTTAAACACTGCTGTTGGTTGCCCATTGTTTCTTGTTCCTCATCCTGCTTTTCTCCATCTTGCTGCCTGGAATGTTGATGGGATGACTGGAGCTCTAACCACCATGTTGGACCATAAGGTTGAGGGATACACCCCGGTGATAGCAGAAAGCGACCAGCAAGGAGACTGGCACTCAGCAATAGCCCATTCCCACCCAGGGCTGAGTACTTGCAGACCTTTAAATGCGAAAGAAAGAAACTCTTTTGTTTAGGACCCTGTATTTTCAGTCTCTGTTACTCATAGCAGAATGTAATCCTATCTGATTGGACCCTAAGGAAAAATGTTGATTAGGCAGTGGGTAATGGACCTGGAGCACAGAGCAGAGTTTGGAGTTGTGGGTAGAAATTTGGCAGTCATTCTCATGGAGATGGGAATTGAAGCCACCAGGGCAATGAGATCAGCAAGATAGAGTGTGCTGTGTGGAAGAGCAGACAAGGCCTGCCCAGGAGGCAGCCTGTCCCCCTCTTGCCCAGAAAGACTGTTCTGGCTCTGCTGCTCAGTTTCATCCACCCGCTTCCGAGGTTTCATGAGGAGGGTTCTGCCTCCTCAGCACGCTTCTTGGCTATTATGATGCAGAATCAGGATGGAGGGAGGCTGGGGGAAGACAAGAGGTATATGGACTAGGGTTGGAGGAAATTGTTTGGAAGAGTTTTTAGAGAGATAATTTTAAGAGCAGCTGTGGTGTGTGTGGCAAAGTGGATTGGAGAAAGGAAAAAAAGAGGTTTTATAATGTGCTGTTTTAGTGTGAAAATCCCTTTCGCGGTGTTCTAGAAAACACACAACTTGAAATGTGTTGAAATTACTTTTTGATTGGTAGACTGGACCTCATCTGTCATAACATCACCTGAGACTGGTCCTCTTGGATGATGGCTTGAGAAGTGCCACACAAGTAATAAAAACCCATTAGAGCAGCAAAGGTAAAGGAGAAGCTCATATCACAGGGGTTTGTATGTTATAGAATGTGGGGGCAGAGGAGTGCACCTGGGTTCCACAAGGGCCTGGAACAAGGAACTGGAAATAGGCCAGCAGCAGGGAGCTGTCGCCCTGGCCACTTTCCTCCTTCTTCTGCTCTCTGTGTATCTGCTAAATTCTTCTCTTGCTGCAGACTGCCTTTTTATTAGACTTTTTTTTTTTTTGGTGGTACGCGGGCCTCTCACTGTTGTGGCCTCTCCCATTGTGGAGCACAGGCTCCGGACGCGCAGGCCTAGCGGCCATGGCTCACGGGCCCAGCCGCTCTGCGGCTTGTGGGATCTTCCCGGACCAGGGCACGAACCTGTGTCCCCTGCATCGGCAGGCGGACTTTCAACCACTGCGCCACCAGGGAAGCCCCTAGACTTTTTTTTTAATACCAGTTTTAGATTTACAAAGATAGTGAGCAGATCGTAGGGAGTTCCCATCTATCCCCTCCCTCACACACAGCTTCCCCTATTATTAACATCTTGGACTAGTGTGATATATTTGTTATAATTAATGAACAAATACTGATACATTATTAACTAGAGTCCATGGTTTACATTAAATTTCACTCTTTATATTGTACATCTGTGGGCTTTGCCAAATACATAATATCAGATATTCACCATTACAGTGTCATATAGAGTAGTTTCACTGCCCTAAAAATCCCCTGTGCTTCACCTATTCTTTCCCCGAATACCTGATGACCACGATCCTTTTACTGTCTATAGTTTTGCCTTTTTCAAAATGTCAAATAGTAGGAGTTATACAATTCCTACTATTCCAAAGGCTATACAATATGTAGCCTTTTCAGACTGGCTTCTTTCACTTAGTAACATGTATTTAAAGTTCCTCCATGTCTTTTCATGGATTGACATTTCATTTCTTTTTAGTACTGAATAATAATATTCCATTTTATGTATGTAACAGTTTATTTATCCATTCACTCATTGAAGGACAGCTTGGTTGCTTTCAGGTTTTGGCAATTATAAATAAAGCTTCTATAAACATTTGTGTACTGGGGTTTGTACAGACATAAGTTTTCAACTTAACTGGGGAAATATCTAGAAGTGTGATTGCTGGATCATATGGTAAGACTATATTTAGCTTTGTAAGAAACCACCAAACTGTATTCCAAAGTGACTGTACCATTTTGCATTCCCACCAGCAATGCGTGGGAGTTTTTGTTGCTCCACAGCAAAAATCCTTGTCAACACTTGGTGTTGTCAGTGTTCTGGATTTTCACCATTCTGATAGCTGTTGTTTTAATTTGCAATTCCACAATGACATATGATATTCAGCATCCTTTCATATGCTTATTTTCTATCTATATACCTTCTTTGATGAGGTATCTGTTCAGATGTTTTGCCCATTTTTAAATGGAGTTGTTTGATTTCTTATTGTTGAGCTTTAAGAGTTCTTTGTATATTTTAGATACAATCTTTTATCAGATATGTTTTGCAAATATTTTCTCCCAGTCTGTGCTTGTCTTTTAATTCTCTTAACAGATTGCCTTTTGTTTACTTTTTCTTTCTCCATGCATGTGATCATTCCACATCTCCTGAATGTATTTGCCCTTCATTTCAGCTATAAGCAGATGCCAAATGGTGCCTCTTAGTCCCAGTTCCAGAGTTTTGGGAGAGACTATTATTATTATTATTTTAATTATTTGTTTATTTGTTTGTTTGTTTGTTTGTTTGTGGCTGTGTTGGGTCTTCGTTTCTGTGTGAGGGCTTTCTCTAGTTGCGGCAAGTGGGGGCCACACTCTTCATCGCGGTGCGCGGGCCTCTCACTATCGCGGCCTCTCTTGTTGCGGAGCACAGGCTCCAGATGCGCAGGCTCAGTAATTGTGGCTCATGGGCCTAGTTGCTCCGCGGCATGTGGGATCTTCCCAGACCAGGGCTGGAACCCATGTCGCCTGCATTGGCAGGCAATTCTCAACCACTGCACCACCAGGGAAGCCCGGAGAGACTATTATTTGACCAGTTTGGTGAAGTGGGAAATTAATTATGGCTGGATGGCGTGGTGACATTAAGGTAGCTGGTGGTCTGAGAAATATAAATTTAGTTGTCTAGCCTTTGCAGTACAGGAAAATAAACCAGAAGGAGGTGGGAGGGGAGTGGCAACCCTCCATGTAAACATAGGCGGTGGAGCCTGGTGTGTGTGGGTTGGACTGCTGCTCTGGTGCTGTAAGTGTAGGTAAAGAAACTCAGCCAATACCGAATGACACAAATCGAAAAGCAAAATTTTCCACACTCAGTTCCACTCCTCAGAACATCTTCCATTTGTAGATACTCCAGAGTCTTAACATCATAGTTTTAAGTAATACGCTTTACCTCTGTTTCTCAATTTAGTAACTCAGGAGAACATCTAATGATGCCTCATCATTAAAGCAAGAATTTAAATCACACTATCTCTCATCTCCCCATGCCTACTTTCTCAATTGTGTTAGCTGTATTATTATTGCAGGCTCATTTTGGTGTTATTCATAGTTGTAAACAGTCTGAGTTTAAAACTTAGTTCCTCTTTCATCAACTTCGGACAGAATTTCTTGAGCCCTGCCGCTATATAAAAAGAACTAGCCCCTCTATGCCATCGCCATCTTCCTTCCCCACCTCCTTCTAATTTCTGTTGGTTTTATCTTTGACTTTCCATGGTCAAAGTTTATAACACTTATATTCTGTACTGTAATTATAATTAAATCTTCCATTCTTTGTCTTTAGGTTGATTCTGAAAACTGAAAACCAACCAATTTTATGATTATATAAACATTATTTACTGCAGAACCAAGTAATAAGATACCTCTACTGAGAAGGAAGTGTAATGGCATTTCCTCCACCCTATGCTGCTTGAGGAAGAATATTTGCTGTCTCAAATGTTAAGGTTAAGTAGATTCTCTTTTGTTTCACTCCACTAATTGCTCAGAATCATGCTTCAGATGTGTTTGCTCCATATTTGGTTCCTGGAATAGATTTTGTTGTTTCTGGTTTTCTAATTACCTTTTTTTGTTTGTTTGTTTTCTTTCTGAGAGAAGAAACAGATGTTGTCTCCATTACGTTACCACAAAGTCAACTTGTCATATACACTGTCTCATGCTGGCTCCTTTGTATGTGTAGTGAGATATGGTAGCTGTTGTTGAGTTTATCCAGCATTCCATTCGCCTCCCCTTTCTTTTGGTGAACTGCTGCTCCCCAGTCCAACTGTATGATTTGGGTTTTTTTCCAATTGCAGTACCTTCAGGGGTGGGCTATACCCAATGCCTGGCAGTTTACCTTGATGATGACTGATGAGGGCTGGACACAAAACTGAGACAAGAATAATTGGAGTCCAGTGGGATTTGATCAGTGGATACTGAGAGTGAGAAGCACTCACCCCTTTACCTTCAGGTAAGGCTTAATCCAGGGATTCCAATGATGTCATCAAGGACCCAGGGTCACTATATATCTTTCCTCTGCACTCAGTGTTGTCATCATTCCCTGGCTCCTCACTGTGGTCTGCCATGAGCAACATGCTTCTCTCATGTAGCAAATGTGGGGGTGGGGGTGGGTCAATCAAACCCAATCCACAGGACTTGAGAATATAGGAGGGAAATCAGAGTAGTTTTTACCAAAAGGAGAATGAATTCATTTTGTACACCCAAACCACAGATGTTCACACTCCTTCCTATTGAATTCCTTTTTATTTCAGTGATTCTAGCTTAAAATTCCAAGAATTATTTCTTGCTTTTTTTTTCATAGCTTCCCCTTTTTGTTTTATGAATGTAATAGCATTAGAATCTTTCTTTTTATAAATTCTCCTCTGTTCCTTATCTATTTCCTCTGGGATCAGTTTGTTCACCTTTTATTTAATTTATTAAAGAGGCAGTATAGCTGAATAGTTCAGAGTGTAATGCAAGAAACGGACTGCCTGGGTTCAGATTCCATCTCTCTGCCCTTTACTAGCTATGTAAGCCTCAGCCAAGCTATGTTGCCTTTCTGTGACTCCATTTCCCAGAAAGGATAATAATAGCACCTAGCTCAGAGGGTCGTTACATGAGTTACTGAATGTAAAATGCTTAGATCATGGCCGGGCCCACAGTAAGCCCTGAAGAGCTATTTGCTATTCTTTTTTCTTCCTTCCCTCCCTTCCTTCCTTCCTTCCCACCCACCCCCCCTTTCTTTCTTTCTTTCTTCACCATCTCCTTTTATTAAGAATAATGAAAAGGCTGGGGCTTCCCTGGTGGCACAGTGGTTGAGAGTCCACCTGCTGATGCAGGGGACACGGGTTCGTGCCCTGGTCTGGGAAGATCTCACATGCCGCGGAGCGGCTGGGCCCATGAGCCGTGGCCGCTGAGCCTGCATGTCCGGAGCCTGTGCTCCGCAACGGGAGAGGCCACAACAGTGAGAGGCCCGTGTACCGAAAAAAAAAAAAAAAAAAGAATAATGAAAAGGAAACAAGGATCATTCTCCCAGTCAAATACACTTCTGCTCCCTCTTATTGGTGTTTTTAATGGCAACTGCCAGGTAGTATGGGAAACACGCAGTTGCTCCCACCCAGATATGTGTCCATTTTATGACCATTCTAACGATCCAGTTGCAAGTACATTAAGGTGGGTGCATGTGTAGATAAATATATTGGATACATATATTTATATATGGCCCATATCTGGACAAGGGCTTGAGATGGTACAAGAGCTTAAAATTACACACACACGGGGCCTCCCTGGTGGCGCAGTGGTTGAGAGTCCGCCTGCCGATGCAGGGGATGCGGGTTCGTGCCCCGGTCTGGGAGGATCCCATATGCCGCGGAGCGGCTGGGCCCGTGAGCCATGGCCGCTGGGCCTGCGCGTCCGGAGCCTGTGCTCCGCAACGGGAGAGGCCACAACAGTGAGAGGCCCGCATACCGCAAAAAGAAAAAAAAAAAAAAAAAAAATTACACACACACAAAATGGGCTCTTTGCCCAGTGATATTCTTTTCTTTTTTTTTTGCGGTATGCGGGCCTCTCACTGTTGTGGCCTCTCCCGTTGTAGAGCACAGGCTCCAGACGCGCAGGCTCAGCGGCCATGGCTCACGGGCCTAGCCGCTCCGCGGCATGTGGGATCTTCCCGGACCGGGGCATGAACCCCTGTCCCCTGCATCGGCAGGCGGACTCTCAACCACTACGCCACCAGGGAAGCCCGATATTCTTTTCTTAATCCTTCTCCTTTTGTTGGTTTTTCTCAGTTGTCTGGTAATACTTGGTGACCAGTTCATCTTTAGGACTGAAGGGCAGGGCTGATTGGTATCGGCATTGAAGTAGGGTATTTCCTCTGCCCTGGAGCGTAAGCAGTGGGCAGGGCGGTGGGGAGTGGTCCATATGCTGTCCGCCATCCCTTTGAGGGGTGTTGTCTCCTGTGGAGAGTCCTCTCCTGCTTCCATGCCCGCTCAGGCCTCTGGAACAGCTTTCTCTCAGGCAGCCTTCAGCTGTGTTTTCCTCTGCCCCCATTTGTGCCTCTTTGCAATCCGCCCTTCTTCTATCTTCTAAAAGCAAATAAAAGTCCCTGGACAGTTGATGCCCCCCACCCCCCCACCCCAGCCATCGTGTCCTCAGCCCTTCGATGGATTTGCTTCCTTTTCTCTTTCCTCACTGTGCTTTTGGTGGTGTTTGAGGCACTAGGGGTGGCAGAGACATGTTCTCAGCCCACCATCCTGAACTGGAAGTCAGTGTAGTGGTTTAAGTGTTTCTAACTCCATCCAACTCTGCACAGATGGGGTCCTTTGGGGATGGCAAGTATTCACACTGGACACCCAGACCTTGCACAGGAAGGAAAAAGGGAGACATTTATAACTTAAGTCTTTTAATCATCTTGTGAAGTCTACATGGGCCTGTTGACTTCCAAGCCAGTCTCTCAGACCTAGTGGCTGTTTGGGGGAGGAAGATGGCCCTTCTGTTTCCTTAAGAACTCCAGAGCCTTCAAACTCTCTGGGAGCAGAAGTGAGTGAGTACAAGATGTGTGAACAGGGGAGGAGAGCCAGAGGGACAGACCACAGGCTTGGTGGGATACTTGAAAAAGTGAAAATCCAGGGTGTATCTATTAGAGTGGAGGTCATCTTGACGGGGGCAGAGTGGGAGCACAGCCTTCAGTCACTCTCACTCTGCACTCACAGAGCTCTTCTGACAGTCCAGGCCCTGTGGGAAGCTTTTCACACAAGCTGTTGGGAGGCTCCAGGTTCAGAGTGTTTGAGTGAATTCTCTGTGATCACACAGCTGGTGAAGGATATGTCTGGATTTGAACTCAGATCCATACAGGGCCCAGGCTCCTAACCACTGAGCTACATGACTCCCACCTGCCCCCAGGCTGACCAGAGCAGGGTCCCGAAGATCCCTCATGGGTCACTTGGGCTGAGCTGTCCACACCGCAGATGTTGCAGTTGGGTCTGAAAGGACAAAGACAGGGACGCAGAGGGCTCTGGCGCCCTCTGGCGGAGATAGCAGGCTCTGCAGAGATGTGGTGGAGGAGTGGGCGGGGCCTGGGCCTGGGATCCTAGTAGGTCCAAGGAATGAATGATTCAGTTAGGGCCCTGGTTGCTCTATATGAGAGCAGGGCTTTACCTTCCCCACTCCTTAGTAAAGAGCCCCCAATATTTACCTGTGTGCATCATCTATTGGAATAAAGACATAGGCTCTGTGTCTAACTTCTGGCTAGTGCAACATAAGCAGAAATGAAGTGTGCAATATAAGGAGTTATCTCCAAAAGATGGGCACGTGACTTGTTTTGTTCCTTCCTCCATCCTTCTTTCTGGAATGCAGATATAATGGCTGGAGCTCAAGCAGACATCTGGGACCAGGAGTGGAAACAGGCCATTGGAAAGGACAGAGTAAAAAAATAAGAGGGGGTCTAGTGGTTGCATGCAGTTGCCCTATCAGCTTTGGATGCCAACACTTTATTTGAGGGAGACAGAGATACACTTCTACTTTATTTAAACCACTGTTTTTTTTAAAAAATATTTATTTATTTGGCTGCGCCGAGTCTTAGTTGTGGCATACGGGATCTTTAGCTGCGGCATGCAGATCTAGTTCCCTGACCAGGGATCAAACCCAGGCCCCCTGCATTGGGAGCACCGAGTATTAACCACTGGATCACCAGGGAAGTCCTTTTAAACCACTGTTATTTGGGGTTTTCTGTACTTTAGCCAAACTTTTTTCTTTTCACTTAAAAGAAATTATGCTTGTTCATGCCAGAACAAAAGTAAAAAAACATTATCAGAATTTTACTGAGTGCACCGTTAGCCATGAAATAAATTCACTTATTAGCCATTTATTTATGAATAAATGGATTTTTGAATTGAATTGAATTTCATATTCAAAATTTTATATTTCAAGTATTGCCACTAAAAAATATATATATTGTTTGGTATCTTTACTCATGTTCTTTCCCAATTCTAAAGGGTTCTGTTATTTTAAGATCTGCCATTCTTAGGACAGATTTTGATCTGATATGTTTAATTATGATGAGGTGGAATTTTTAAGGTTCCTTCATGTCTTTCAATGGTTTGATAGATAGCTCATTTCTCTGAAGAATAGTTCATGGCCTGGATGTACTACAGTTTATTTATCCATTCACCTACTGAAGGACAATCTGGTTGTTTTTAAGTTTTGGCAATTATGAATAAAACTACTATAGACATCTGTGTGCAGGTTTTGTGTGAGCATAAGTTTTCAACTCAGTTGGATAAATACCAAGGGGCACAATTGCTGGATTGTATGGTAAGCATATACTTTGTTTTATAAGAAAATTGCCAGACTGTCTTCCAAAGTGGCTGTACCATTTTGCATTCCCACCAGTAATGAATGAGAGTTCCTGTTGTTCCACCTGTTTGCCAGCACCTGGTGTTGTCAGTGTTCTGGATTTTGGCTATTTTAATAGGTGTATAGTGGTATCTCATTGTTTGTTTGTTTGTTTGTTTGTTTGGCAGAGCCATGCGGCTTGTGGGATCTTAGTTGCCTCACCAGGGATCGAACCCGGGCCCTCAGCAGTGAAAGCATGGAGTCCTAACCACTGGACCACCAGGGAATTCCCATCATTATTGTTTTAATTTGCATTTCTCTGATGACATTGACGAGGAGCATCTTTTCATGTGTTTATTTTCCATCTGTATATCTCTTTGGTGAGGTCTTATTTATTTTTTTGTAGCTGAAAAAGTTAGCCTTGGGCAAATATCCTACTTCCCCATGACTTGATTCTCACATCTGGAATGAGGATAATAGTACCTACCTCACAAAATGTTTGTGAAAGTTAAAAGTATGTATAACAGTGAGACCTACTGAGAAATTACCTAAGAATTTTTTATTTTAAAATTTATTTTAGCAGCTATCGACTAGGAAAACACTGAAGGGTAATGTTCCCTGACCAGGCAAAGCAGACAAGTCTTTGTTCTCCTTACCCCAAGGAAAGGTAAGCAAGTTCTATCTGTGCTGTTCTGAGACTTAGGCCTTGTATCAGTTTACTATTGTAGCTAACACGCAACCACAGAATTCTCAGTGGCATCCAGCAATAAACACATAGATCTGAGCAGGTTGGCTCAGGCATGGCTGACTTTGGCTGGGCTTGGCCTATGGGTCTGGTTCAGGTCTGTTCCACATGTCCCATCTTCTTTGGACTCCAGCAGTTTAGCTGGAGTATATCCTTTGCTTGGCAATGGCAGAAATGCAAGAGAGCAAGGCCAAATATGCAAGTACACTTCAAGACTTGGTTTATGTTGTGTCCACTCATTGGCTAGAGTAAGTTACATGGCTAGGTCCAAAACCAAGGGGTGAAGGAGCTGTGGGGTAGATGTGTATAGTCTATAGTGGACTGAAGGGTTGGGGCTGGAAAGTTGCACTCACACAGGCCTAGAGTTGGTGGGGGGGTCTCTGGGCCAACAAGTCTTATGTTGGTGTTGGAGGAGGAAGTAAAGGGATTTTGTTTTGGTCCAAAAAGGAAATGACCTAAGGTTAGGAGTGATGCAGGGGCTACAAAGAGGACAGAGTGATAGAGACCTAATCTCTCTGGGGCCTGAGGATTTCAGGGTAGAATGTCAGGAGACATCTGCTTTGGGCCACTGTGGCCTGGGATCCTGGGTCCATCCTGATTCAAGTTTTTATGTGACTTTTGATCTGCACATGTGAGTTTGCCCACAGGGTACAGAGGGCCTGGTCTGGCTGGGTTCCCACCACTAGAGATAGGCTGGGGCTGAGTTGAATTATATTTGAGTTGTGAAACAAAGAAATGTGTTGTCACTTGGATCCAAGATTGCTTGGAGCAATTAACATCTGCCCCACACACCGAGTGCCTGGCACATAGTAGGCCCTCAATAAAATGGGCTCCGGTATCGTGACAGTATCGCAGCCATGGCAGGGTCTTTCCTCCTCTGCTTCAGCAGGGGTGGGGGTGCTACTGAAATCCTGTGGGGGTGTGTGGGGAGAGGGATTAGAAGCACTCCTCTAGCCTGAGGTTGGGGCCCCTGTGTTCCCCACAACTAGAGCCTGCTTCTTGGAGGGTTGTCCCCAGAGTAGCCAGGTGCAATGAGGGTACTGGGAAGGTCCCAAAGGGCCTGGAAAATCAGAACCTTTGTCTGGGTGCCCTGTCACGCTCCCCCACCCCAGGCTGGGCTTGTCTCCTTTCCTGTTGTCAGGAGGAACAGTGCGCAGAAAGCTCCCTTCCTCCTCTCTCAGACCCCCTAAAAAGGCCAAGTGGTGCCCAAAGAGAGGGGTATGGCTATGGCTGGTGAACAGGACCCCTCAGTTCCCACTTTGCCAGAGAGGAGGTTCCCACAGGGCCCAAGGCCTCACTTCTGCTTGCTCAAGTCCCAGAGTCCCAGGCCTTGCGGGGGCCTTCCCCTGCCTGGGAGGTCTTTCTGGTTTTGGTGTTGTGCAAGGCCGGCAGCTTCCTCCCTGACCAGCCTCCTGGTTGGGCAGTAGGGCTGAGGCTTTGGGAAAAGAGGAAGCAACCCCGAGGCTGGGTCTCCTCTCCAGGAGAGCCAGCAGCACCTTGAGCTCCTGGCCCTGCCCCCTCCATTCTCTCCTGCAGTTGGCCAGCCTTGCAGCCATCTTCCCCTGTGGAGCAGGTACTCCCATCCCTGGGCCCGGAGGGCGAGGGGAGGCTTGGGAGCGGGGCTGGGCTGGGATTTGCTGGGGGACACCTGGGTGTCCAAGCCCAAGACATTAATCAAAGCTGCATTCATAACCCAAACCCCTGCACAACCCCAAACCTTCTCCAACCCACATCCCAATCCCCATCCTAACCGTCACCTTGACTCCTGCCCTGCCCAGCCCGGGTACTTATTCCAACCTTGCCTCACCCTCCATTGCATCCTATCCCCAACCATTTAGTAACAATCATCTCCATCCAGCCCCGGGCCTGACTTGCACGTTAACCCAACACCATCACTCTCAACTCTGTGCCAACCCTAATTCTATTCCAAATCCCAGCCTAACCATTACCTCCACCCCTACCCAACTGCAGCCCGACCCTCATCTTCCCCTCGTTTCACTTCATTTGTTACCACTTTATTCATCTGAGTGAAGGCCCCCAGCACCGCCCAGCATAGCTTGGGGGAACGGGCATTCAGGCTAAGAGCATTTACAGTCAGATTAAGGAATGAAATGTGAAACTTCTACTACCCATTTCAAAGCCAATAGACCTCATTTATGGATACTATGGCTTTCCAAGTTAACTGTTTGGCCTACGTTTGGGGCTCTTCACTATTAGGAAGATACTGTACTCCCGGAGTTGCCCACCTGCACCTGAGTTCCGATCTGTGGAGTGGAGCGCTCCGGCTGGCTGCGTCACCCCATCTCCCTCCTTCTCCAGCCTGAATAGGGAAGTTGGGGAGAAGCTCTGGTACTGGGAAAGAGAAACTGAACCCTGCACCCAGGCACAGCTGCCTACAGTAAAACTGCCTCTGCCCTTTCTTCCCCAGGCCAAACTTGGCCTCTAGGATCAGAGGTCAGTGACTTGTGGCCCAGCTGGCCCTCCCAGATGTCCTGGGACACTTGGTCTCATGTAGAATTTACCCACTCACTTGCTCTCACACAGGCAGCAAACATGGGTGCCCCCCATGTGCCATCCACCCCAACCAAGTGCTGATGCAGTGTATACCAGTTCTGGGAGTGGGATTTTAAACTCTGTCTTCAGAGTGCCCAAGACTTGGAGATTGGAGGATGAACCCAGGAACCATGCTCTCCCAAATGGTCATTACCTACGGGCTGCAGTGCTCCCTGTCCCCAGTAAAGCCACCCCCTCCCCCAGGACCTGCAATCATCCCTCTGCCACCAGGAGGTGCTGGGTGTGGGTGCCCACCAAGACACCAGCTCAAACCAAGCCCTAGGGGTACCTGCCCCTCAACACCAGGCTTTAAACAAGGACAAGGAGCTCCCTTCCTGGGGTTCTTCTTGCCCTCTCTTTTTTCCAGGAAAGTTCTCTGAGCTGAAGGTGGTCTTTGGGGTGGAACAGGCTGAGCCAATAAGCTGGACTCTGGTGGGACTGACTTCTTGGGTATTGGGACTGGGCTAAGTATAGGTGACATCTACATGATGTGATTTGGGCTGGTTCTAGAAAGGGTCCTCTCAAAAATCCCTGCTCCATTCTGGGGTCAGTATGTCTAAAATCCCACCATTCCTCCTGTAGCTTCAGCACTGCCCCTTCCAGGGCAGCATCAGGGGAGCTGGGGACAGCATGAACATTGGTGATGCCCCAGCTGTAGAGGAGCTGACCTTGATGCCCAGTGTGGCTCTGGGCCCCAGGGCCACACATGCCCCCAAACATGCCCGGTAGGCTGCTGCTCAGTCCAGCATCCAGGCCATAGCATCCAGGTCATGGGCCCCAGCCTGGGCCAGCATGAGCCTCTCCTGTGGCCAAGGACCAGGTGTGGAGGGTGTGGATACATCTTCCTGGGAGAGGAGCAGGACTAGGACTGCCCAAAGAACTGAGGATGAGCTACTGGGCCTCAGCAAATGACCAGACCTGTCTGCAGGAGCAGCCTAGCCAGGGACCCAAGTCAACTAAAGAACAGGGCTCTGCCTGTTCTTCCCTCAGTTTTGCCTTTACTGTGCTCCCTCTCTTCACACTTGGCTAGTCATCCTGACAGGCAGTTCAGGCCCTATCCAGGCTCTGGGCCTCTGTTCAGCCTCTCCCCAGGTGTGCCCCCTGGCAGCTACCAGAATCAGCTGGGCCCCACCCCTGAGACAGATAGGTTGGGGGCTGGGAGATGTCACGAGTTCCCTGTTCCCACTTCCAGCCTGCCCAAGCCCTTCCCGTCAATCTGTAGAGTCAGCATTTAGGACCAGGAAGGAGTGCAAAGTTGGCAGCATGGGTTTTTTATGTGTATGTTGTAAAATATACATAACCTAACCATTTTTTAAGTGTTTTAACCATTTTTTCAGTGTACAATCCAGTGACATTAACTACATTCATGATACTGTGTAACCATCCTTACTGTCTATTTCCAGAAAATTTTCATCATCCAGAATAGAGACTCTATACCTATTAAACATTAACTCCCCAGTCCCTCCGCTCTCCAGCCCCTGGTAACCTCTATTCTACTTTCTGTCTCTACGAATTTGCCTGTTCTACGTACCTCATATAAGTGGATGCATACCATATTTGCCCTTTTGTGCCTGGCTTATTTCACTTAGCATAATGTTTTAAGGTTCACGCCCGCCATGTGTGTAATATTTGTCAGAATTTCATTCCTTCCTATGGCTGAATACTATTCTGTTGTATGGATATACCACATTGATCTGTTGATGGACATTTGGGTTGCTTCTACTTTTTGGCTATTATGAATAACTCTGCTATGAACATGTGTGCAAGTATCTGTTTAAGCCCCTGTTTTCAATTCTTTTGGGCATATAACTAGGGGTGGAGTTGCTGGATCATATGGTAATCTATGTCTGACTTTTTGAGGAAACACAAAACTGTTTTCCAGAGGGGCTGCACAATTTTACATTTCCACCAACAGTACATGAAGCTTCCAATTTCTCCACAGCCTTGCCAACATTTGTTATTTTCTGGTTTTGTTTGTTTGTTTACAGTGTGAAGTGGTAGCTCATTGTGGTTTTGATTTGCATTTCCCTAATGACTAATGATGGTGAGCATCTTTTCATGGGTTTATTGGCCATTCGTATATCATCTTTGGAGAAATGTCTATACAAGTCTTTAGCTCATTTTTTTGAATTTGGGATGTTCGGTGTGTGTGGGGGGGTTGTCCTTGAATTGTAGGAGTTCTTTATATATTCCAGATGTTAATCCCTTATCACCTATATGATTTGCACCTATTTTCTCCCATTCTGTGGGTTGACTTTTCTCTCTCTTGATAGTGCCCTTTGATGCAAAAAAGTTTTTCATTTTGATCAAATTCAATTTATCTATTTTTTCTTTTGTTGCTTGTGCTTTTGGTGTCATACTTAAGAAATCATTGCCTGTTACTAGGTCATGAAGATTTTCACCCATTTTCTTCTAACAGTTTTATAATTTCAGTTATATGTGTTTCTGGCATCTCTCCCCTTTGGATTCATATCTGTTGCACCTCTTAGAGCCCCCATCTCCGCCAGGGGCACTCTATGGCAGAGGGCCTGCCTTCTTGTGCATGGTATACAGTAGGCATTTAACTCCTGTTTGTAGGATATATGTTGGGCAGGGTCCTTGTGACCCCTGTCACACCTAAACTTGCCCTGCCACCAACTTTAACCACAAAGGACCACACCCTTCTCTTGCCCACTACTGCCGGGGGGCTCTGCACTGCTGTAGGACACATGTCCTCAGTCCCAGGTCCTGAGAAATGGGTGCTCACAGCTACCAAGGACAAGGCAAGCACAGAGATGGCTCTGGAGTGGCTAGAGACCCCAAAGGGGAGGTTTCAGCTAGAAGCCACCTTGAAGACTGAATAAGATTTCAGCAGGCAAACATCATTTGTGGTGAGGCCAGAGCTGGTCAGCTGGAGAGCTCATGGGCAGACAGGATTGGCCCCACGGTGGGAACTGGTTCCAGGGTGGCCCCAGTGGGAGCAGGAAATGGGGGCAGAGCTGGGAGTAGGAAAGGAAGAGCTTTCAGGGTTGTATGGGGAACGACATCTCACGGGCAATGGGGAGCCACAGAAGGCTTTTGAGCAGGGGAGTGACCCTTAAAGGCTGCACTTTTGTAAGCACTCAGTCAAGCCCCATTATGGTCTATAGCTGGTAAGGCTAGTGGTAGGGAGACAAGTCTAAAGTAAGAAACCATCATTTTTGCTGGATGCCTTGGAGTAAGTCACTGGGCTTCTCTGGGCTCCAGTTCCTGGTGACTTGGGTGGCAGGGAGGGGGCAGGGAAGTGGGGGAAAGGAAGAAACAGCTGTTCATCCTTGAGGGGCCTGGGAAAGCAGAACTTAGGGCGGGGCCAAGAGACAGACAGAGGACTTTCTGGGGCATGCCACCAAGTGAGGGCATTCCTGGGTACAGCCTGAACTGGGAACACGGGCTCCTGGCTCCCAGTGACAGCTGCCCTGCCCTCTCACTGGGTTGGCCAGCATAGCGTGTGAGGAAACAGGGCTGGGCCCCCAGCAGGCTCTGAGATTGAGGTTCCCCAGGAGGCCTATGAGTGCCCAGCCAGCACAGTGTACACCACCCTCTTAGGCACCAGAACCAGCGTAAGAACCTGCTATGGACTTCCCGCTCCAGCTCCTCCTCCTGGCCTCATCCATCCCAGCAGGTAAGTGTTGCTGGCCTTTTTCTTCTTATAGGGCCTGGCCTCAGTGAGTCCAGCCCCCTGTTGGCCTGGGCAGACTGGACTGTGTCTGGTCACAGGTTTAGCTGCTGACTTTGAAGGAGGGCATGGGAAGGCGGGGACAGGGAACAGTGACCCTCTTTGGGGTGCCCAGAGGGGCTGCATTGCTGGGGGCACATCTGGGGCACCTTCTGTGGGGCAGAGCATGGGGCTCTGCAGTGACCCCAGGCCTGCATCACGCTCCTCCCTGTCCCGCCCTCCAACTCAGGCCTGACCTCATGGGGCGTCTCCAGTCCCCAGGCTGTGCAGGGCGTAAGCGGTTCCTGCCTCGTCATCCCCTGCATCTTCAGCTTCCCTGCCAGCGTGGAGGTGCCCCACGGCATCACAACCATCTGGTACTATGACTACTCGGGCAATCGGCAGGTAGTGAGCCATTCCGGGAACCCCCAGCTGGTGGATGCCCGTTTCCAAGGTCGTGCCCTGCTGGTGGGGCGTGCCGAGAACAAGTTGTGCAGCCTGCTGCTGAGGGACCTGCGGCCCGAGGACTCGGGCTCCTACAACTTCCGCTTTGAGATCAGTGAGGGCAACCGCTGGTCAGATGTCACAGGCACAGTGGTCACCGTGACAGGTGAGGAGCAGGGCCACTGCCTGGAAGGGACTCCCAGACTGCTCCTGGCCCCACTGGCCCACAGACCCAACGCTGGTCCTGAATCCAAATGCAGCCTCAATCTTGGGCGCAGTTCCAGCCCCAGCCCTGTGCCCCCTGGCATTACCCACAATGAACCCCTCGCATCCTCCTTCCCCTTGAAGCCCCCCTGCCCCAGGCTGGAGTTTCTAGGGCAGGAGGTGTCAGGTGCAGTGAAGGGGAGTCCCTAGCCTCCTGTCTTTTTCCTCAGAGGAGCCCAGTGTGCCCACCATTGCCTCACCAGCTGAGCTGCGCGAGGGCATGGAGGTGGACTTCAACTGCTCCACTCCCTACGCGTGCCTGCAGGAGTCAGTCAGTCTGCAGTGGCAAGGCCAGGATCCCACCCGCTCCGTCACCTCCAACCTCCAGAAGCTTGAGCCCACGGGCATCAGCCACATGGAGACCCTCCACATGGCCCTGTCCTGGCAGGACCATGGCCGGACCCTGCGCTGCCAGCTCTCGGTGGCCAACCACAGGACACAGGACGAGATTCACCTCCAAGTGCAGTGTGAGTGCGCTGGGGGCCACGCCCTCGTTACTGAGCTCGCGTCTGTGGCACCCCCGTGGAAACAGTCCCTTCTCCAGCCTGTAGAAACAGCCAGGCTGCATTCGGACCCACAGGGTGGGGCAGGTGGAGAGAGACTACTAAGCCCTAAGGGCCACATTGAAAGGCTCTCTTCCACCTCCAGTCCCCGAAGCTGGGCTGGGCAGAGAAGAGGAGACACAAAAAGCCAGAGAACTGGGGGTCAAGCAGCAGGGGCCCTGGGATTTAGCCCAGCCCTGGATGTTGCCACGGAGGCAGGGGTTTACCCCTTTCCTGCCTAAGGCCACTCATACTCGTGACCAGGGTAACACCCAGACATGGCAAAGAGGCAGTGGGAGAAAGTCTGAGTTTTCACTTGGTTATGCGTCTTCCCATCACAGTAAAACAGGGCAGCCTGTTCTAGAACGACTACTGTACACAGGCATCAGGCCGGCCGCTGGCTCCGCCATCAACTAGATGAGCAAAACTTAGGGCAAGTTACTTGCCTCTCAGAGCCTCTGTTTTCTCATCTGTGTAGTGGAGGTAATAGTAAATTCTTTCTATCTCACAGGATTGTTATGAAAATTAAAGGAGTGCTTGATACCTATTAAGCACTCAGAAATATTAGCTTCTATTATTTTCATATTTACATAGATTAAGCACTTGAAAATATTAGCTTTTTTTTTTTTTGGCCACGCCTCACAGCTTGCTGGATCTCAGTTCCCTGACCAGGAATTGAACCTGGGCCACAACAGTGAAAGCCCAGAATCCTAACCACTAGTCCACCAGGGAACTCCTGAAAATATTAGCTTTTATTAGCATAGTTACATAGAGAGAGGCTTTGGAACAAGATTTAAAGAAGTGCAGTTTCTTTTTTTTTTTTTTGCGGTACACAGGCCTCTCACTGTTGTGGCCTCTCCCGTTGCGGAGCACAGGCTCCGGACGCGCAGGCTCAGCGGCCATGGCTCACGGGCCCAGCTGTTCCGTGGCATGTGGAATCTTCCCAGACCAGGGCACGAACCCGTGCCCCCTGCATCGGCAGGCGGACTCTCAACCACTGCACCACCAGGGAAGCCCCATAAGTGCAGTTTCTTTGTATTGTATTTCTTTGTTGTAACTCAACAAATGAGGTAAACATTCTGAGTGAGTTTGACTCTGCCTTTGGCCCCTCCATTAGGTGGTTGGTCCCTTGCCAACAGCTACCACAAGCCACTAAAGCAAGCAGTGTGTCCGTGACTCTCAGATAGAAGAGAGGTAATGGACACGTCATGAGGCAGAAAGCCATAGAGGGCAGCGTAGGCTGAACGCTAGGCCAAGCATCACAGCATCAGGCTCTCAGTGGAGAAGGAAGGGATCAGGACTCCTCACAAGGTCGGGGGCAGTGCCTGCCCTGGACGGGGGAACTAATGAGACTTATGATTTATCTGGGTGGGCTTCTTTAAGGCAGAGTGTTGGAAGAGGAGAGGAAAAATGCCCCCTGCCTTCCCTGAGCACCATATTCGACACCCCCCATCATGCCTTGCAGATGCCCCCAAGGGTGTGAAGATCCTCCTCAGCCCTTCGGGGCGAAACATCCTTCCAGGTGATCTGGTCACACTCACCTGCCAGGTGAATAACAGCTACCCTCAGGTCAGTTCCGTGAAGTGGGTCAAGGATGGGACGCAGCTCAAAGACCAGAGTCGTATACTACAGCTGCCCCAGGCAGCCTGGGCCGATGCTGGCATCTACACCTGTGAAGCTGGGAATGGCGTGGGCTCTTCCGTCTCACCCCCTTTCAGCCTCCACGTCTTCAGTGAGTCCTGGGTGAGCCTGGGTCTTGACCAGAGGGCAGGGAGGCGTCCAGGCCATGGCAGCTGAGGGAAACCAGGCCAAGGTGCCTCCTGGGATGCCCGTAAGGAGTCCCAGCCTTGTGTCAGACAGATGACAAACCTCCCTGGCAGTGAACAGGGCAAAGAGATGCATGGCCAGTCTAGGAGGCTCCTCTGCAGAAGGGGCATGATGTAGAATGGGCAGAGATTTAGGCTGATTGGCTGCAACCCTGAGGGTTTGGGCCTGGAAGTCAGCTGGGTATCCCCCAGTGTACCCTATGTTGCCCCCACAGTGGCTGAGGTCCAGGTGAGCCCAGCAGGCTCCATCCTGGAGAACCAGACAGTTACGCTGGCCTGCAACACACCTAAAGAAGCGCCCAGTGAGCTGCGCTACAGGTGGTACAAGAACCACGCCCTGATGGAGGACACTCACAGCCGCATCCTCCAGCTGCGCTCAACCACCAGGGCTGATACAGGCTTCTACTTCTGTGAGGTGCAGAATGCCCAGGGCAGCGAGCGCTCTGGCCTGGTCAACATGGTGGTCAGCCGTAAGTGGTGGGGGGGTGGGGAACTGGACCTGGGAGCTGGGCTAAAGAGTAGAGCCCCCTGCAGAAGGGTTGGGGTCCTGGGCCCAGGTGCCCTTGAGCTCACATCTGGTCAAGGCTTTGACCTCCCCGGGCTTCAGTTTCCTCCTATTTAAAAAAACTTTTTATTTTGAAATAAGTTCAAACTTTAAAAAAGTTGCAAGAAGAAAACAAAGAATTATCATATACCTTTAATCTAGATTCCACATTTGTTAATATTTTTGGAAAATTGATTTTCTCCCTCTCTCTCTCTAACTATATATTATATGTGTTTGTGTATATATGTGCTCACACATGCACACATATACATGTATGTATGTATATATGCACATATGTGTGTGCATACATGCACACATTTTTCTCTACATATACACTTTCTACCCACATGCATACATACATATGCACTCTATAGGTATACATACACACATATTCTATCATCTATCTATCCATCCATTTATATTCCTGAAGTTGCAGGCATAATGCCCCTTTACCCCTTAATTTCTCAGCATGTATTTCCTAGGGTCACTCTCATGCATAGCCACAGTACAACGATTGTATGTAGTCAGGAAACTTAACATTGATACAAGGCCATTGTCTAATCTACAATCCATATTTAAATTTTACCAGTTGGCCCAATAATGTCCTTTATGGTAATTACTTTTTTCTTGTCCAGGATTCAATCCAGGATCCTGCATTGCATTCAGTTGTCAAGCCTCTTTATTCTCCTTCCTTCTGGCACAGCTCCTCAGTCTTTTCTTGTCTTCCTTGACATTGAGCTCCGATGAGCACAGGCCAGTTGTTCTGTGATGCTCTCAGTTTGCGTTGGTTTGAATGGAGCAGACTGAGCCAGTGCACGTGGGCAGGGACACTGTGGATGTGATTCTGTGTCTGTCTCCCTGTGTCACATCAAGAGGCACATGGGGTCAGTTTGTCCCATTGCTGGGAGTGTTCACTTTGATTATTTGGGGCAGTGCTGCCCACTGCCAGGTTTCTTTGCCAGTTTTCCCACCTTTAAAGTGGGGTCCCTGGATCCCCACTCTCAGGGTGGCCACAAGGATTGACTGGGATGACGGAGTGATTTGCCCAGTCCGGGATAGACACTCAGGAGCTGCTGGGGTCATCCCCCCTTTCCCAGGGCATTATGGGAAAAAGTGGGTGCAGGGGTCATAGGCTATAAGGGGAGATCCAGGAATGCTCCTGTTGAGGGTAACAGGCCTGCTCCTCATCTTCACACAGACCCACCCCTCGCCCCGGACCTAACTGCCTTCCTGGAGACACAGGCAGGGCTGGTGGGCATCATCCAGTGCTCTGTGGTCAGCGAGCCCATGGCTACTCTGGTGTTGTCACATGGGGGCCTCATCCTGGCCTCCACTTCCGGGGAGGGTGACCACAGCCCACGCTTCATTCTCTCCTCTGCCCCCAACTCCCTGCGCCTGGAGATTCGAGACCTGGGGCCAACTGACAGTGGGGAGTACACGTGCTCAGCCACCAACTCCCTTGGGAATGCGTCCTCCACTCTGGACTTCCATGTCAATGGTAAGATGGCCCCAGTGAGGCTAGTGGAAGGAGTCTGAGGAGGAGGCCTTCTCTGGTACCTTCCTCCTGGGAGCCCGGAGGGGTCAACTGAGGGCCTCAACTAGCTGGCTAGAAAAAAATCACATCAAAGATATGAGGTATACAGTCATCCCAGCCTCAGAGGTTCCTAGAAGTCAAGGCAAAAAGGGAAACATGGCAGACTGAGTTATTCCTTTTGTCCCCATTCTGACTCTGAGCTTGGAGGGTTCTTCAATGCGCATTCATTTGTTTTTTATTTATTGAACATTTGGGGCAGACTCCGTGCTAGGAGTCAGATGCAGAAGACCAAATAGAGAAGTTGGGTCTTGGTGCCTGTGCTGCCTTTCCCTCCTTCTGAGGCAGACATAGCTAATTGATCAAGCCAGGTTTTTGACATAAGCCTGGGATCTGGCTCAGAATCCTTCTCAACCATGCTTCAGCCAGCTACTACCAATAAGAGCTGAATTGGCATTCAAGACCAGACCCTCCTGGATCATCAAGAGATTCACAGAGCTGATGCCACGAAGCCCAGAGCTCCCTACAATTGAGTTGGGAGAGGGGAACCCGGGGGCGCTTCCTGCGGTGGGTGGCATGAAGCCACAGGCGTGCAGGGGAGCCGAGCCTTCCTCTCTCCCTTTCCTGATAGCAGCCCGCCTCCTCATCAGCCCGGCAGCAGAGGTGGCAGAAGGGCAGGCAGTGACACTGAGCTGTAGGAGCAGCCTAAGCCCGACACCTGACACACGCTTCTCCTGGTACCGGAATGGGGCCCTCCTTCTCAAGGGGCCCAGCAGCAGCCTTCTGCTCCCTGCTGCCTCCAGCACTGACGCCGGCTCATACCACTGTTGGGCCCAGAATGGCCATAGCACCAGCGGGCCCTCCTCACCTGCTGTCCTCACCGTCCTCTGTGAGTAGCCTTCCCACCAGCCCGTGGCTGCTGTGAGGAGGATCAGCCCATTGGAGTCCATCAGCCACCCCCACCTCCTCCAGGCTCCCCTGGCCCTGTCCTACCCTGGGGTCTAGATGAGGAAGGCAGCCACAAGCCTGGACGTCGCGGACCTCGACACTCAGGACTGAAATTTGGAGACTGAGGCTGGGGAATCTCATTTCCCAGCCCCAGTTCCATTAAGGCTCTGCCTCTAGCCTCAGACCCATCATGGACACCATGTCCAAACTTTGTCCTCCAGAGCTGGGCCCTGGGACACTGTACTCATATATGTGCACACACCCCATAGGCTGTGCCCTCACAGGTGCAGACACAAAGGCAGAGCCTCTCCGCACAGGGACTGCGTCCTGTCAAGGATGGATGCTTTTGAGGGGCTGACCAATGTTCAGGACACACTTAGCTTCCAGAACACCTTCCCTGACATGAGCAGGAGTCATGTCCGGGGGCTGTCAGGAAGAGCAGGTGCCTCTGGGGTGTTTTCTAGTGTTCAGGGTGAGATCACATGGGGACTTTGGCCCCAGTCTTCAGAAACTTCTAGGAAGAGGGCATTTTAGGCATTATTTATTCTCACAGGAGCTGGCTTGGAGATCAGAGATAAGAGGCAGGAAGGATCTTGGGGGAAGGGATGGGGTGCAGAGTGGAAGCAGAGAGCAAGACACCCAGGGATTGCTAGGTAGGCGCCTGCTCAGGAGCACCTGGAGGTTATGCAAGGTGGCTGCTTGCCCTCTGTCCAAGCTAGAAAATGGCACTCCTTCTTCTGGGAAGATGCAGTCCAGCGCTAGGGCATAGCTTAGCACAAGGGGCATGGGCTGAGGTCCTCCCACCCTTGTCTGTTTGTCCTTGTGTCGTGCACAGTCTGCACAGCTGTTTGCAGCAGCTCTGGGTACATGCCTTTGCTTGGTGTGTTCTGGGAGTCTAGCCAGCCTTTAGTGGACCTGTGGGACCCTGGCAGAGGCTGTGGGATAGTGCCCATGCTCCTCTCTCTACAGATGCCCCACGCCAGCCCATGTTTACCGCCCGGCTGGACCCTGATACTGCAGGAGCCGGGGCTGGACGGCGAGGCCTCCTCTTGTGCCGTGTGGACAGTGACCCTCCGGCCCAGCTGCGGCTGCTCCACAGGGGCTGTGTCGTGGCCTCTTCCCTGTCATCTGGGGGCAGCTGCAGCACCTGTGGGGGCTGTTCCCAACGCACAAAAGTCACCAGAGCCCCCAACCTGCTGCGTGTAGAGATCCAAGACCCGGTGCTGGAGGATGAGGGCATGTACCTGTGCGAGGCCAGCAGTCGCCTGGGCAATGCCTCTGCCTCAACGACCTTCGATGCCCAGGGTGAGGCGGGTCAGGGAAAGGGTCGCTCAGGGTCAGGGGCTGGTACTCGGGACCCCATTCTTTTGCAACCCCCAGCTCTGAGGAGGGTCTATTGGGCGAAACCACCTTTGGTCAGCAGTGGGAGCTTGCTTTCCTCCCTATGCCCCATGGGCACCCCAGAGGGCCTCCTTCCCACCCCCTCCAGGCAGGGAGGCTGGACCACTGGCCCCAGGGTCTGGGGGGAAGCCATCAAGGTGAGGCCTGTCTCAGTAGGCCTGTGCTGCCTGTTCTCCAGCCACTGTCCTGGTCATCACACCATCACACACGCTGAAGGAGGGCACTGGAGCCAATCTGACTTGCAGGGTGGGCCGGGAAGCCGGTGGCCCTGCCAACTTCTCCTGGTTCCGGGATGGGGCACTGTGGGCCCAGGGCCCCCTGGAGACCCTGACGCTGCTGCCTGTGACCAGAAGAGATGCTGCCCTGTATGCCTGCCGCATCCTCACCGAGGCTGGTGCCCAGCTCTCCACCCCTGTGGTCCTGAGTGTGCTCTGTGGGTGATGGGCAAGGGCAGGTTTGGGCCCTTGGAGGGTGGAAGGGGTGGTCTGGGGGAAACAGGGCTGAGGTTCGGTTTGGGGAGGCAAGAACTTGGCTCGGGCGTGGGCAAGTGCGGGACTGAACTCTGTGTGTGTGTGTGTGTGTGTGTGTGTGGAACAGAGTGTGGCAAGTGAAAAGTGATGAGCTGTGCTGGGGGTGGCCTGAGCTCCCCACTGTCCCTGCAGATCCCCCAGATCCTCCAAAGCTGTCAGCTCTCCTGGATGTGGACCAGGGCCACACGGCTGTGTTCATCTGTACTGTGGACAGTCGCCCTCTTGCCCAGCTGTCCCTGTTCCATGGGGAGCACCTCCTGGCCACCAGCCCGGGGCCCCAGCTCTCATCCCGTGGCCACCTCCAGGCCAAAGCCACAGCCAACTCCCTGCAGCTAGAGGTCCAAGACTTGAGCCTGGCGGACTCTGGCAGCTACAGCTGCGAGGCCACCAATGTCCTGGGGTCAGCCAACACTTCCCTCTTCTTCCAGGTCCGAGGTGAGTGTCAGTCCTCTGAAGCTGTGGTGGACCCAAGTGCCCTGGGGGCCACTCTGCATATTTATGTATAGATATATAATATACAAATGTGAGTATATATACATATATACACATGCATATGAATATATTCATATTCTTCATTTATCTATCTATCAATATTCTTCTGTAATAATCCTCCCTAAGTGAATAAACCAGAAAAAAGGAAAGTTAATATCAATAATGCTGCAAAGGCCAAAGAAAAACACACTTTTTTCTCCCACAATGACAAACAACAGTTTTTGAACATTTTCCTTGGGCCTTGATTCTGTAGAGAAATTGAAGGTCAGAGTTTTAGGGGCTTTCTCATGGTCACGTGACTAGTCCCTGGCACATTCAATGCTGGTCCCTGGCACAGTCTGGGCTCTCAATCACCACTCTGTCCCTCCTTTTTACTCCCCCAACCCTGGTCTCCTCCTGCCTCAGACCCAGGGGGCACTAGGGACAGCCCTTTGCCTGGTCCCCAGTTCCTGGGCTCTCATGACTTGGAGGTTGGGTGCAGAGTTGGCTGGAGAGAGCTGAAAAGAACTCAAGATTACACAGCTGCTAACTTCCCCTTTCAAGCACTTGGTCACCCATGCTGAGGCCAGCTCATGATAAGGACAATGGCGCTTGGCATGACCTAAATCCCTACCATTTCAGTGCTTTATGGGGTCAAACCAACATTTGTCAAGAGCTAACATGTGCAGGTGCTGTGCCTGGCACTGGGGTTAGAGGTCACACAAGCTGAGAGCCCAGGTGAGGCTCACCCTCTGGTAGGTGAAATATGATTGACAAAGCAAAACCATAACTCAAGGTGGTGGGCAGTGAATGCTGGTCAGAACCAGGGCAGAGGAGTCAGGTGCAGGAGAGGAAGAGGCATGGAACGGCAGTGGGGCCCTCAGTAGTGGTCTGGTGGGGGAGCTGTGGCTCCAGGACACGGGCTTGGGGTCTTGCAGTCCTCATGTGGACACACATGCAGTCCCAGAATGTGGGAGGGTATGGCAGAGGGCCCTCACCTGCTCTTGGTTTCTCCCTGCAGGAGCCTGGGTCCGGGTGTCACCATCGCCTGAGCTCCGAGAGGGCCAGGCTGTGGTCCTGAGCTGCCAGGTACCCACAGGGGTCCTGGAGGGGATCTCATACCGTTGGTATCGGGATGGCCAGCCCCTCCAGGAGTTCACCTCGGCCACAGTCCATTTTGCAGCCATAACTTTGAGCCAAGCTGGGGCCTACCATTGCCAAGCCCAGGCTCCAGGTTCAGCCACCACGAACTTGGCTGTCCCCGTCAGCCTCCATGTGTCGTGTAAGCACTTTCGTTCGTGTTTCCTGGGGGATGAGGGAGCCAAGGGCATGACTGGGGAAGGAGATGCCGAGCCCCTGGTCCTGGGCTCTGCCTCCGAGAGAGTCCTAGATGAGGGACCACCTGGTTGGGCCCTGACCACTGCTTGCTTTGTGTAGATTCCCCTCGCCAGGCCACACTCATCCCCCTAATGGACACAGGCCCTGGGCGACTGGGCCTCCTCCTGTGCCGTGTGAACAGCGACCCTCCAGCCCAGCTACGACTGCTCCATGGGGACCTCCTCGTGGCCTCTACCCTACAAGGTGTGGGGGAGCTTGCAGGCAGCTCTCCCCGGCTACAGATGACTGTGGCCCCCAACACGCTGCGTCTGGAGATCCACAATGCAGTGCTGGAGGATGAGGGCGTTTACACCTGCGAGGCCACCAACGCCCTGGGCCAGGCCTCGGCCTCAGCCACCTTTGATGCCCAGGGTCAGTGTAGGGGTGTGAGTGTGTGTGTGTGTGGCTCCTTTAAGAGAAGAGGAGGTTGGAGAGGGTTCTGGAAGCCTGAGGCACAGGCAGGAGGGTTGAACATAGGACAGTCTGTATTCCCACCCTTCTTAAGGGCAGCAGTCTCCAGATCTGGTTTTCATGGAAAACCTTTTTTATTTTTATTTATTTATTTATTTATTTATTTTTTGTGGTACGCGGGCCTCTCACTGCTGTGGCCTCTCCCGTTGTGGAGCACAGGCTCCGGACGCGCAGGTTCAGCGGCCATGGCTCACGGGCCTAGCCACTCCGCGGCATGTGGGATCTTCCCAGACCGGGGCACGAACCCGTGTCCCCTGCATTGGCAGGCAGATTCTCAACCACTGCGCCACCAGGGAAGCCCTATTTATTTATTTTTTAAATTTTATTATTTATTTATTTATTTATGGCTGCGTTGGGTCTTCGTTGACTGCGCACAGGCTTTCTCTTGTTGCGGCGAGCATGGGCTACTCTTTGTTTCGTTGCAGGGTGCGGGCTTCTCATTGCGGTGGCTTCTCTTGTTGCAGAGCACAGGCCCTAGGCGCACGGGCTTCAGTAGTTGTCGCGCATGGGCTCAATAGTTGTGGCTCACGGGCTTAGTTGCTCCGCAGCATGTGGGATCTTCCTGGACCAGGGCTCCAAACTGTGTTTCCTGCTTCGTCAGGCAGATTCTTTGTTTTTTTTTTTTTTTTTTTTTTTTTGTGGTATGCGGGCCTCTCACTGTTGTGGCCTCTCCCGTTGCGGAGCACAGGCTCCGGATGCGCAGGCCCAGCGGCCATGGCTCACGGGCCCAGCCGCTCCGCGGCATATGGGATCCTCCCAGACCGGGGCACGAACCCGTATCCCCTGCATCGGCAGGCGGACTCTCAACCACTGCGCCACCAGGGAGGCCCCCGTCAGGCAGATTCTTAGCCACTGCACCATCAGGGAATTCCCTGAAAACCTTTCTTAAAAACAGAATTTTGCATGAATGCCCAGTGGATAAAACTAATCAGAAAGGGGGCACTCAAGGAGAAACCACAGCAGGGCAGGTGAGGCCTGTAGGGCTCAGGGCGCTGCAGAGAGAACTCTGCTTGGGACCACCTGACAGATGATGAGCCATTTCCTAAGCTCCATCTCTGACCCCACTTACAGGTGGGTCACCTGTGCCTCCCAGAGGCCGAGGGGCTTCCCATCCTCATGGAGACAGGTGACTTGCTTTACACAGCCTTTGGTAATCCCTGGTGTCCCCATGCCCTCCTTCTCTCCCCAGCTGTGAGTGTGCAGGTGTGGCCCAAAGCCACCGTACAGGAGGGGCAGCTGGTGAACCTGACCTGCCTTGTATGGGCTACCCACGTGGCCCAGCTCACCTATACATGGTACCAAGACGGGCAGCAGCGCCCAGGTGCTGTCCACTCCATCTCCCTGCCCAACGTCACGGTCATGGATGCTGCCTCCTACCGCTGTGGAGTGTTGACCCCTGGCCAGGCACTCCACCTCTCCAGACCCGTCACCCTGGACGTCCTCTGTGAGTGTGGCTGGATGCAGGGTGGAGCTGGGAGGAATGACAACAGCTTGCAGGGATCAGGGCATGGCCAGAGCCTCACAGGCATCCACCCCAGGAACGCAGTACCGAGCTGGCTGATGGAGTACTGGACAAGGAGCATTAGAGTTTGGGGTCACTGGGGCAGAGAAGCAGTGCCCCAGATTGGGCAAGTGGAGGCCCTTGGGGGTGGGGAGCCAAGGCCCTCTTGGTTAGAATGCTACCTGCAAACTGGCCTCCTCACCACTGTGGTCCCTGAACTCCTTCTATGCCTTCGTGCCTCCATAGATGCACCCCGCGGCATGCGCCTGACCTATCTCCTGGAGAGCCGCGGCGGGCAGCTGGCCCTGGTGCTGTGCACAGTGGACAGCCGCCCACCTGCCCAGCTGGCCCTCAGCCATGCTGGCCGTCTCCTGGTGTCCTCGACCACAGCCTCTGTCCCCAACACCCTGAGGCTGGAGCTGTGGGAGCCCGGGCCCAGTGACGAGGGTCTCTACAGCTGCTCGGCCCGCAGTCCTCTGGGTCAGACCAACATGTCCCTGGAGCTGCGGCTAGAGGGTGAGGCAGGGCCCTAGCCAGGCGCACCAGGGGTGGGATCAGTTATGGTGTCTGGCCAGCCCAGCTGACCACGTCTTCTTGGTACAGGTGTGCAGGTGACCCTGGCTCCGTCAGCCACTGTGCCCGAGGGAGCCCCCGTCACAGTGACTTGTGAAGACCCTGCTGCCCGCCCACCCACCCACTATGCCTGGTACCACAACAGTCGTTGGCTGCAGGAGGGGTCAGCTGCCTCTCTCTCGTTCCCGGTGGCTACACGGGCTCACGCGGGCGCCTATACCTGCCAGGTCCAGGATGCCCAGGGCACACGCAGCTCCCGGCCCACAGCACTGCATGTCCTTTGTGAGCAAGTGTCCTTGGCTGGGGGTGCCCAGGGAGGGTGGAGGGTGCTTCTGGGCCCTGGTGTGGGTGGGCATAGGACTGCAGGGAACCTGGGAACGGACACTTGGGGAAAGAAAGACATAGGTGATGAGGGAAGATTCCTTAAGGTCCTGTGAACCCTGTCTGGAGGAATCTGCCCACAGGACTCCTGAGAAGCTGTCACTTCCCAGAAGTAACCATTTTCCCAGAGGTTTCAGCCTCACCAATGCCAGGCAGGTGGGCAACGGATAGCACAGGGTTTCCAAGCAAAGCCCTCAACTCTGCCCTGCCCCACAACGCAGATGCCCCTCGGGACGCTATCCTGTCCTCCTTCTGGGACTCAAGGGCCAGCCCCATGGTCGTGGTACAGTGCACCGTGGACAGCGAGCCACCTGCCGAGCTGGCCCTCTCCCGCGATGGCAAGGTGCTGGCCACCAGCCACGGGGTCCACGGCTCAGCAGTGGGGACGGGCCACGTCCAGGTGGCCCGCAACGCCCTGCAGCTGCGGGTGCAAGAAGTGCCCTCAGGTGACAGGGACACCTACGTCTGCACGGCCCGCAACTTGTTGGGCTCAGTCAGCACCATGGGGCAGCTGCAGGCAGAAGGTGAGCAGGCCAGGGCGCAGGAGGGGCGCCGGTGCTGTGGGGTCTGAGTCCATGTGAGGGGTGGGGCTCCCACAGAAGGGGGCTGGCTGGCCTGACCTAGTGGGGAGGAACAGCTCCCCCAGGAGGGGGTTGCCCAGCCTGAGGGGGAGAAACAGCCTGGCCCTTGGAGAGCTCCCTAGGGAGGGGGAGGGGCGGGGAGGTATGGCAATGCCCAAGGGGAGCTTGGGTGCAGGGGAGACATAACCTTGCCCTCGCAGGGCCCAGACTGCGGGTGGGAGCACTGACCTGCCCTGGGGAAACCAGGGATGGGAAGACAGACATAACCCTACCCACAGGGAGCTCAGTTTGAGGGACAAGGTGCAGCCCCACCTTGGGGAGTCCAACCTGAGGGCAAGACACAGCCTCATCCATCAAAAAGCTTGAATAGATGAGAGAGGGAGGCAGAGCTTTGCCCCGGAAGTCCCCGGGGCAAGGAGGAGAGCTAGCCCTGATCTCAGTCTGATGGAGGAGACACAGTCCCACCTTTGGGGATCCAGATCCCAAGTCAGATCAGGCCTTCCCATCATGCACAGAGGCCAACCCAGAGACTCCGGCTCCTACAGGCCTACAGATCTCTAACCACCTCTGGTCCTGCAGGTGTGCATGTGGTGGCTGAGCCAGGGCTGGATGTGCCTGAGGGCACAGCGCTGAACCTGAGTTGTTACCTCCCTGGCGGCCCTGGGCCCGTGGAGAACTCTACCTTTGCTTGGTTCTGGAATGGCCGGCAACTACACACAGAGCCTGTGCCCACCCTCGCCTTCACTCATGTGGCCCTTGCCCAAGCTGGAATGTACCACTGCCGGGCTGAGCTCCCCACTGGGGCCACCACCTCTGCTCCAGTCATGCTCCGGGTGCTCTGTGAGTGTGACATCCTCCCCCTGCCCCAGTCTCCCCACGTCTCACACGCCCACTTCAGGTCTTCCTCCTCTTCTGTCTGCAAAGAGCAAGGACTTCACAGGAATGGAGTCCTGGGTCAGAGGATTCCCGGTGACTGATGTGTGATCTTGTGCACCTCCCTTGGCTTCCTTATCTGTAAAATGTCAGTCCCCTCACCTTGTGAGGAGTACACAAGATAGTACACAGTAGGCCCTCATCAACATTGGCCCCCTACTTTATTCTTCACCAGGGCCCCATACCGTATCAGTAAGCTATTGCTGTGTAATAAGCCACCCCAAAACCTAGTGCTTAAAACGACAGCCATTTTTCATTTGCTCACAATTCTGTGGGTCAGAAATTTGGGCTGGGCTCAGCTGTGCAGTTCTGCTAGTCTTACCTCATGTGGCTGCAGTTGCCCAGTGGCTGAACAGAGGCTAGATGGTCTAGGATGGCTTCACCCTCATGGCTGGCAATTGGGGCTGGCTATAGGCTGGGCCACATGTATCCAGCAGGCTGGCCTGGGCTTCCCACATGGTTGTTTTCCAAGGAGAGCAGAAGATGCAAGGCCCCTTGAGGTCTAGCCCCGAAGTCGCACAATGTTACTTCTTCTGCCTTCAAAGTGAGTCACAGATTTAAGGAGTGAGGAAGCAGGCTCTCCCTCTTAATGGGTGGAGCAGCAGTCACCTTGCATGGGGTACAGGAAGGGGAGGAATTTGTGGTTGTTTCTGCAATCACCACACTCCCCGTCTTCCCACAGACCCTCCCAAGACGCCCACCATGACGGTTTTTGTGGAGCCCGAGGGTGGCGTCCAGGGCATTCTGGACTGCCGAGTGGACAGCGAGCCCCTAGCCAGCCTGACCATCCACCTTGGCAGTCGGCTGGTGGCCTCCAGCCAGCCCCAGGTTGCTCCTGCCAAGCCACACATCCACGTCTCAGCCACCCCCAATGCCTTGAGGGTGGACATCGAGGAGCTGAGGCCCGGTGACCAGGGGGAATACGTGTGCTCTGCCTCCAACGCCCTGGGCTCTGCCTCTGCTGCCACCTACTTTGGAACCAGAGGTGAGGGGGGCTCTATCTCCCAGGCCACTCTGTGCAGAGGCCCAGTTCTCAGGTCCGAAGGCTTCCTTCTGAGGTCTTTCCTGAATCACTTCTGCTGCAATCAGCTTGTCTAGTCTAGACTGATTTCTTGAAGCTCCTTTTCATGGGGACGCTTCTGAGAGAAAGTGAAACTTAAGTTTCATCTTGGGGGAGTCACCTTAGGAGGGAGCATTGGAGGCCTGGAGCCACAGCCACCCCTAAACCCCACCCCTGTGTTCCAGCCCTGCACCGCCTGCATCTGTTCCAGCAGCTACTCTGGGTCCTGGGGCTGCTGGTGGGCCTCCTCTTCCTACTGTTGGGCCTGGGGGCCTGCTACGCCTGGAGGTGGGTCTGGAGCTAGAAGGTGGACAGAGTTACCTCATCCTTCCCCCATGTTCCTCCCACCAAATTCACAAGCTCCATACTTCCTAGCCTGTCCCTCTCTTTGCTCCAAATTTGGGAAGCCCTTCTAGAATCATCTCTAAATCTATCTTTCTGTAGTTTTCTTCTTTTCTTATCTCTGCCCTCTCACTGCTGAAGAAAGGGCTGGGGAGGAAGAAAGTAGCCTACTCTCCACAAATCTCCCCAGCTCTCTGTGTAGTGAGCAGTCTGGGGTGAAGCTTATAGGGTGGGGGAAGGGAATGGGGGCAGGCGGGGGAGGGGAGAGGCTCTCTGAGTCCGCTTTTACCCTTGCAGAAGGAGGCTTTTTCATAAGCTGAGAGTGGGTGAAAATTCGGTGGAGATGGCTTCTCGGAAGGAAACCACACAGGTATTCGTTCACCATGTGGGCACATGCAGACACAATGCTCAGCTAACCCGCACTGCGGGGCTGGCACCGAGAGATTACTCTCATTTATAGGATGGTGTCTGGGGCTAGGCAGAGACTAGGGAGAGAGCATAGTGACCCAGCGCCCCCCGAGAAGACAGGGGGAGCCATATTCTGACTGGGGCGGAGCAGTCACGTGCTTGCTGCGTGGCTGCCTGAATGACTGGAGTAGACATTCTGAACTGAGCAGCATCACCTCTACTTCCAGGACACATCTTGTAACACAGGACCCCACCCGGGTTTTAGGGTCTCTCTTCCCCACTCCTGATTCTGCCCATCACCTGGGCAGGGGTGAAAGTCTGTTTCTCCTCCCCTGTGATGTGTCCCCTTCTTCAGATAATCCGTTTGGTGGGCCAGGGCTCCCAGCCACATTTCCAGTCATGCACACTCTCACCAATCCCCTTGGGACCCCTACCCAAGGCTGGGGACCTGGGGGACCGCCCTCCAGAGTTAGAGGTCAGGTGATGACTACTCCCAGAGTCCTCCAGTGACCAGAGTTTTCTCTGTGGGAAGCTCATTGATCCTGATGCAGCCACATTTGTGACCTTGTCCTGTGCTCTGTCCCTCAGCTGACCTGTAGCATTTCCTGCCTTCAGGGGGAGGAGGTTACAGGAATCTGTGATGACTCGGGCCCTGTGAACAAGACAGCGTTGGGTCCTGCCTGCCTCCATGAAAACAGCTCTGTGGCACCTGACTTTCTATGACCTGGCTCCAAACCCCAAGAAAAATGGGTGGCGAGAGGTGGAGGTGAACATCAATCTACCAGGAAGGGTGTTGACCCTGGGGGACTCTGAAGAGAAATGAATTGACCAAGTCCATTTCTCTTTCTCTTTTCTCTGGATCTCATCTCTCCATTGATATTCCAGTGCATTGCCTCTTCACATCTTTCTCCTCCAAGCTTACCCTGAACATTTGAGATGGATTAGAATAGAGGAAGAGCTTTCTACATCATCACAGGCTGGTCAAGGCACTCTGTACTAGCTAGAATATAAGCTAGGCTACTGTAACAAGACCAAATACAGTAACTTCAACGTGAGAGAATTTGATTTTTCTCTCCCATACTAGTCTGGATATGTTAAGGTGGTTTAAGATGTTGGAGCTCTGGATCCTTCTATTTTGTTTTTCTCCATCCCTAAAATGTTGCCTTTGATTGTGAAGTTCACAATGATGCCACTGCATTCACACTTCCTCCAGCAAGAAGAGGGAAGAGTGGAAGTTAAAGGCATGCCCTTTCCCATTGTGGTTACAACCCATTAGTTGTGCAGGTAATTTCCACTCACTTCCCATTGGCTGGAATTTAGTCATATGGCCATGCCAAGCTGCAAGGGATTCTGGGAAATGTAGTTTTTTATTATATATTCAAAGGACTCCCGACTATCGACACATCCCTGAGATTTTGACATTGATGGGCATGCTGCCAGCGGGCCACGTTCTGTCTCAGCGCTCATCTACTGAAGGCCAGGGTGCGTCCTTGTCTATTCTGGTCATGGGCTTCCTGGAGGAGGTAGTCTCTCTCACACATTAAGACTGAGGAAATCAAGAAGGTTTCGTGGTCCCTAGGGAGAGGGAATCCCAGGCAGTTGGGTTGCCTGAACAGGCATTTTGTGCCAGATCTGGCTTCTGGAAGAAGAGATGCTCCCATTCCCACTCCCCCACCCCCAGAGAATGGGGAGCAGAAATGGTATCAGCATCCTTGTTTCTGCTCCAAGTGCATTCCTGTCCATGATCAAGTGAGCTCACGTCCTCTTCCTGGAAGCTTGTGCACCAGGGGCTGTTAAGACAAACAAGGGTCACTAAGAAAGAATAACATGCCCCTAGGGAAGTCAGTGCCTGAGGGGAAACAGTTCTCAAGTGGGCTAGTGACTCCCCTGGTATCCTGGTGGCAGATGGTGGGAGGAGCAAAGAGCCCACCACTCTGGGATTTGAGTTGAGAAATGTGAAGAGAAGTGGGGAGTTGGCATAGGAGCTAACAGGTTGGGAAAAAATTGGAGGCCAGGTGAGATTCATGTAGCCGTGGCTGGACCCTTCCGGTACTTATTAGTGCCTGATTGCCAGGCTCTTCCTGGGAGCCTATCAGGCATGTCCTCCCAATAAACGTCCATCCTGTGACATAACTGGAATGAGTCTCTTTCTTGCAAGCCAAACTGCTGGACTGGAACACAGAGGATTCGAATGTGAGTGGGGTTTATTCTGGGACACCATCTGCTGGAGGTGGCAGTGGGTGCAAATTATATGACCTTTACCACAAACTACCTTATGCTCAAGCAATTCGTGCCCCTTCCTTCTCCGTGAGGCTCTGGGCACTGCTCACCTCTGCTGCACACATGACCAGCACTGTGCTTGGCATGCAGTAGGTAAGCATTTAGTAAGCACTGGTTTTTCTACATTGCTCTCAAGTGGGAGGGTGGAAACTGTGGGCTAAAACCAGAGATAGGACAAGGAGAGAGCAAGCTAGATGCAGCCGGATGTTTTGCAACTGTCTAAGGAAGAGAGGGTGATGGGAGGACCACGGGTAGCCACAGAAGGGATGGCTACTGGAGGATTTGGGAACATTTGACTTGGAGTCTTCATCTGCTTCTGTGAACCTCCAAGGGGACGTAGGTCCACCTGGGATTGGAGGGTTCTCAGGGGTGTTAGTTTTGTCTACCCCCAGTGGTCTGTGGCTCCTCAAGGCTTTTAAATAAACTTTTAATTCAAGGGTAGCACACATACAGGAAAGTGCACATATTTTAAGTGTACAGTTCAATGACTTTTCAGAAAGTGAATATACCCATGTAACCAGCACCCAGATCAAGACACAGACCATTACCAGCCCCCAGAGTCTCATTTGTGCCCCTCTCTCCAGTCGCAAGCCCCCAAAGGTAACTAGTATCCTGACTTCTGACACCATAGGTTTGATGTGTCTGTTTTTGAACTTTATGTGGGAACCATACAGAATGTATGACGACTTTGGAAAACTGTTTCACATTATCTATTAAAGCTAAAATACCCCTGTCTTATGACCCTGAAATTCTACCCCTGGGTATTTGTTCAAAAGGATTAAGGGCTTATATCTGCTGTGAGACTTGTACCAGAATGTTTATAGTCACCCTTTTCCGGGTCACTCTTCAGAATGAGTCCTGTTTACAGATGGTGGGTGTCGCCCATTACACAAACACTCCGAAGGCTTAACTCTCACTTGCTTTCTTCCCAGGACACTTCCAGATGCCCCTCTGGAGACTGACACTAACACTCCATCTGATAAATCATCTTTCCCACTGTGTCATTGGTCACGAACACCAAGCTGATGAGTGGCACTTCTAGGACCCATCTTCTTCAACTTTGGTCCAATGACCCCAGCCCCTCCTCTGCAACCTCCAAATGTAAACAGTTGCTCTGAGATTTTAGCAGAAAATTCCTCTTACATGGCTTGGACACAGCTTATCTGAGTTTGGGAGGCATCCACTTTGCAAGGACTCCAGTCCCTCTATGGCTTTTAAGCTACGTGTCCCCCTCATTTTGTTAGCACTGACTGTGTGCCAGGTCCTGTGCCAGGCAGCAAACATAGTCCCAGAGCCTACAGAACTTAAGGTCTGGAGGAGAGAGACAAGGCAATGGGCAAGTGCATTGCTGTTTGAGATGTGGTGCAGTGAGAAGGATAGTGCAGGGGACAGTGGCCGGCTTCAAGTCAGGGAGGGCCCCTGGACAAGAAGACACCAAGGCCACGGTCTGCAGTGTGAGTAGGAGTTAGCCAGTGTGCTGAAGCCTCCCCTCTGCCTTCAGAGTCTGGCTGCCCTGGAGGTTGCTCTGCTTCCCTGGCCCCCAGGTCATGGGACTTGGGCCACCTCCAGGCCAGGGTGCACATTGGTGTTGTCCTGCCCCTGTGACCTCTGGAGCTTTCTTAGCTGCGCCTCTCTTCTTCCTCTTCAGGACTGTTTCCTTTACCATGGTTGGCACTTGTATCTTCCTAACTTGCCCTCCCTCAGGATCCACATTCTCTTTTGGAATCTCCAGTTGGCTCCTGTTTCAAGACGGAAGCCTGATCTCTCTGTTCACCCCTACTCCTCCCCAAAGCCTCTTCGGATGAGAAAAGAGAGAGCAAAATGGACCAAGCGTGTGACAGGATGCCTTACTCTCTGCCTCCTGGTCATCCAGCAGGAATATCGGGAATTCTGTCCTGGAGGGGTGGCCTCTGCTGCTGTCAGCCCCCAGGGCAAAAAGAGCCCCTCTCTTTCCCCATTCAGGGAGGATGTGGGGAAGAGTAGGGGTGGACAGAGAGGCCCAGGCTCTTTCTTCTTGAACCAGGAGCACAACCAGAGATTCCAAAAGAGAATGTGGATCCTGAGAGAAGGCAAATTAGGAAGACACAAGTCTTCATCCACAGGGGGAGGGGTTGATGCCTCTCCAGCCTGTCTACACTGGAGCACCCCGCATGACCAAAGCCATCTATGTCTGTACTAGGTCTCGTTCCCCATTACAGGGTTTCATGTGCAAGTGACCTATTAAGAACGTGTTCCCAGGGGAGACCAGTAAAAGGGTGGAGGAAGCAGGACAGGCAAAGGGAGGAAGCTAAGGACCCATGCATATGAATGTTCACAGCAGCATTTTTTTTTTTTTTTTTTTTTTTTTTTGCTGTACGCGGGCCTCTCACTGTTGTGGCCTCTCCCGTTGCGGAGCACAGGCTCCGGACGTGCAGGCTCAGCGGCCATGGTTCACGGGCCCAGCTGCTCCGCGGCATGTGGGATCTTCCCAGACCAGGGCACGAACCCGTGTGCCCTGCATCGGCAGACGGACCCTCAACCACTGCACCACCAGGGAAGCCCCACAGCAGCATTTTTTATAACATCTCAAAACTAAGAACCACTCAAAGCTCCAGCAACGGTAGTGTCAATGAAAGAAAAATGTGGTTATAGTCACACAATCAAATGTTACTCAGCAATGAGTATAACTGAGCTGAAGCCACACACCACAGGCTGGGGAAAATATTTGCAACTCATACTCCAGACAAAGGGTTCATCTCCCTTATATATAGAGTTGCTTCAAGTTGTTAAGAGAAAGACCCAATAGAAAAATGAGCTGCGGATATGAACAGGCAATTCAGTGAAAAAGAAATACAAACGGCTCTTAAATGTTTGAACAAATATTCAACCTCACTCATAAGACAAAATGCAAATGGAGACTGCACTTTCACTTTCAGACTAGCAAATATTACGTTTTGATAACTGTGTTGGTAAGGTTGTGGGAAAATGAGCACTCCAGATATCGCTGGTACAACTGTGAGCTGGCACAAATCAGAGGGCAATTTAACTCTATCTACCCAAATCACAAACACACATATCCTTTGACCCAGCAATCCTGCTTGTAGGATATCATCTCACAGATGAATTTGTGTATATAACTATCCATTACAGCATTGTTTGTAATAGCAAAGGGACTGGAAACCATTTATATGCCCAAGAGGAGACTATGAATAAATGATAGCATTCAACTATTAAAAATGATGAGAATGCTGCATACCCACTAGAATGGCTAAAATTTAAAAGGTTGGGGACTTCCCTGGTGGTGCAGTGGTTGAGAATCCGCCTGCCAGTGCAGGGGATACAGGTTCGATCCCTGGTCCAGGAAGATCCCACATGCTGTGGAGCAACTAAGCCCGTGCGCCACACTACTGAGCCTGTGCTCTAGAGCCTGCGAGCCACAACTACTGAGCCCGTGTGCCACAACTACTGAAGCCCGTGCGCCTAGAGCCCGTGCTCCACAACAAGAGAAGCCACCACAATGAGAAGCCCACGCATTGAAGCGAAATGAAGAGTAGCCCCCGCTTGCCGCAACTAGAGAAAGCCTGTGTGCAGCAATGAAGACCCAATGCAGCCAAATAAATAAATAAGTAAATAAAAATAAAAGATTGATAACACTAAAATGTTGGTGAGAATATGGAGAACTCTGACACATTGCTAGTGGGAATGTAGAATGGTACAGACACTTTGGAAAATAGTTTCTTTAAAAAATTAAACATGCCCTTTACTGTATGACCTAGCAATCCTACTTCTAGGTATTTACAGATGAGAAATGAAAACATGTTCATACAGATTTACACAGCAATTTGTAGAAGCCATATTTAGAAGAGCCCAAACTGGAAAAGAACCCAAATGTCTAGCTGGAGAATAGAGAAACCGTGCTTCCCCCTTACCATGGAACATACTCAGCACTACAAAAGAGCAAATTACTGCTACATGAAACAATGCAAATGAATCTCAAAAACAAAGAGGGAAGGAAACCAGACACAAAAGAGTACATGTTTTATGATTCTGCTTGTATGAAGTTCTAGAACAGGCAAATCTTATCTATAGACAGAAAGTATATCAGTGGTTGCCTGGGGTTAGGAGTGGAAGAGATTGACTGGGAAGGGGCACAGGGGAACTATTTGGGGGTGATGGAAAGGTTCTATCTAGATTGTGGTGGTGATTACATAGGTGTATAAATTTTTCAAAACTCATCTAATTGTACACTTAAAGTAAGTGCATTTTATTGTAATTTTAAAATCCAAAGTAATCATAGTAGAATAATAGTAATAAGCATAAGAATAGTGTTGGGACTTCCCTGGTGGCACAGTGGATAAGACTCTGTGCTCCCAATGCAGGGGCCCAGGTTCGATCCCTGGTCAGGGAACTAGATCCCACACACTTGCTGCAACTGGGAGTTCGCATGCCACAACTAAGGAGCCCACCTGCTGCAACTAAGACCCAGTGCAACCAAATAAATAAAAATAAATAAATATTAAAAAAATAATAATAGTGTTAATGTAGACTTCCCTGGTGGTCCAGTTGTTAAGACTCTGCACTTCCACTGCAGGGGGCACAAGTTCAATCCCTGGTCAGGGGAACTAAGATCCCGTATGCTGCATGGCAAGGCCAAAACAAGAAAGAAAAAGAAAAAGAATAGTGTTAAGGAGACCACTGATAGGAAGGATCTCCAAGGGTATTAAGTGAAAAAAATCAAGGTACAGAAAAATGTTAAAAAGAGGGAAAAAAGTGTTTGTATTGTCGTGGACATGCATAAACTAATCTAAAAGCCTATACAAGAAGCTTATAATAGCTTCTGGTTGGAGGGGAGTGGTCTGAGAGGATGGCATGTTCCCTATACCTCTCATCATACTTTTTTTTTTTTTTTGCCGTACGCGGGCCTCTCACTGTTGTGGCCTCTCCCGTTGTGGAGCACAGGCTCCGGACGTGCAGGCTCAGCGGCCATGGCTCACGGGCCTAGCCGCTCCACGGCATGTGGGATCTTCCCGGACCGGGGCACGAACCCGTGTGCCCTGCATCGGCAGACGGACCCTCAACCACTGCGCCACCAGGGAAGACCCACCTTACTTTTTGATGTTTGAATCAGGCCAACATAGGTTACCGTCCCCACTGCAACTCTTACTAACTGAACTGGCGCATTTTGAATTCTCATAAACAAACAGATTTGCTTAAATTTAACATCCCTCGCTATCGGAATACTTGCTATTCGCTATCCGAATTTACTACTCAGTACACAAACTTTTTAAAACAAGAAACAAAAGCCAAAAGTCTCCCGTACCTGTGGGAGTCTATGGCTTTGTGCCATTCCTCGCCCCACCCCCACCCCCGGCCACCACCAGGGACAAATGGTTGCCCCCTCTTTCCGACCGACCGCCTGTTCCACCGCCTCGCCTTTGCCGGGCTGGGAGCCCGCAGGACCGCGGCCTCCGCTCGTCCTCCCGACCGACCCGCGCATCTCGGGCGCAGGCGCTGGTGGCCACCGCGGAACAGAGACTAACTTGGGGCCGTGGCCGCACCTGCCTGTCGCAGTCGCCCGGGCCTCCCTTCTCCTAGGGCCCGCCAGTCTCTCACCCGGGCGACTCTGGGCGTGACTGGTGTCAAGGCGAGGACAAAGGTCCGATCCAGGAGACCATGGAGGGGGGCGCTTCCTGGGCAGACCGGAGCAGCAACAGGTGGCCCCCTATCACTGTCCCCGCCTCCCCGCTCTGGTCCTCAAAGGCCCTTCCCGAGGGTCCCCGCCCCATCGCCACTTCCCACCCCCACGAATAGGGGGCCCTCTGAGACCTATGCGGCGGGTTGGCTCGGGAGGGTCTCCTGCTCCGCGGAGCTCTAGCCCCTAGACGCAGGAGGGTGGTCCCGACCCCCGAGGGCACACGCCGGCCGGGGTCAGGACTGATGGGCTGAGATGGTGGCGCGGGCAGGCGGGGCTCCGTGCGGGGTCGCGCGTGGAGGGGGTTGCGGGCCAGGAGGGGGGTGCGGGAGGGTCGGGAGGCGGCGGGCCGGCTGCAGAGGGCGTGGGTGGGCCGCGATCCAGCCGGGGCGGAGCCGAGAGCTGGGAGCCGCAGCTCAGATGCTAGGCGCTCACAGCTATGCGCCCGGGATATCGGAGAGCTCGAGGGTCGCCGGCGTTGGCTCTGCTGCTGCTACTGCGACTACCGTGGCCGGTGTGGGGGGCTGAGGCGTTTCAAGGTGAGTGGGAGTGCGCCGCGAGGTCGCTATCTGGGATGGAGGGTCGGAAATCCCCGGGGCTCGCGCGGGCCAGGAGGACTGGGCATGGGGAGGGTTTGGGAGAGTTTCTGTGGGAATTGTCCAGGGACTCTCAACTGCAGTTGTGCTGGCCTCAGGGCCCAGACTTGCACACTGTGCCCAGATACCCTGTGCCAATGGCGAAGCAGAGTGGCAGGACCCCTTCCCTTCAAGCAGCCGCTCAGCACCCCCAAACCCCTCTGGATTCTCTGCTGTGGCCCCATCCGCCAGTATGAAGGTTCCTGCACCTTCATCTCCTAGGGTTCAGTGGGCCTCCATCCTCCAGGAAGCCCCAGACCACCGGTGCCCTGGAGTCCCTGTTGCGCCCTCACACTAAGGGACTAGCTGTGGCCTCCACACTCATGCATCATTCCATGTTCATCCCCTCATCCCCGGGCCTTGGGGCAGTGTGTATATTGTTTATATTGTTGCCTTGTTTGGTTAGATAGAAACGGCTTCGAACAGAAGGTGTGTGTTTAGCAGGGCCCTGGGGGAAGACTGCAGCTCTGTCTCTTCTCAGTTTGACCTCTATAAACTCTCCGTGAGATGGGGCTGATGAAAACCTCTCCCAAAGGGTGGGAGGACTGGCGGAGTCCTGTACATCAAGTGACTGACAAGGCGGGCAGGAAGGGCTGGGCAGCCTGGGGACAGTGGGTTCCAGAGCACTGTGCGGGGGTTGGGGGGGGCGGGTGGCAACAGGGATAGTGTCCTGCCCTGTTCTGGGATGTGGACGGGGAGCGACAACAGCCCTCATGCCTTTGGGGATGGTCCCCAGGCATTCCGCTGCTCCCTCCTCTTCAGCCTGGGGTCAGGGGAGGATGAAGGGACCCCTGGGAGGAATGGAGAGGGACTGTATGCTCCCCAACACCACACTGGCTCCTCAGTTTCCACTCCCATCCACCTAGTCACCACAGCTTCATCTCTGCCTCCTTGCCCCCGTCAAGATGCCAATGGCCAACGTGTGTGCACAGGGCCAGGAGGAGAACCCACACTCACACATGCACACAGGCACACCTTCCCCTCTCCACCCTGGGAAACCCAGGGCCAGCTGGACCTGGTGCTCCACACCGAGTTAAGTCCTCTCTGGCCTGAGACTGCCCCCACCCCAACCCCGCACTCAGACCCCTCGCTACACTGGCCCTTCAGCCTCAATTCCAAGGCCCTGCACCTCCCCACCCCCACCCCCCATCTACCTGATGGAAACTGCTGATCCAATCAAGGAGGGCTTCTTGGGAGAAGGGGACTTCCTGGAGTGGCTGCTATTCCAGGTCTTTGATGATGGGGTCTGCAGGAGGAGATGGAGAAGGAGAAAGGAGTCGGTGTGGCCTGGCAGGAGTTGAGCCACTTCCATAGGCAGCCATCTCAGCCTGGGCAGGACTGGGGCCAGGGCTGGGCGGGTGTTGGGGAGCTGTCAGTTCTGGGACCTGGGCTTCCCCAGGGATGGAGGGAAGGCTGCCTGTAGGTTCTGGGCAGCCTGAGGTCTGATTCCTGCAGGGCGGGTGTGGTGAGAGTTTCCGGGGCCCACTTGGCTGGGGCGGGGGGTGCTGGGAGCATTCCAGGGGAGCATTCCAGGCGCTTTCTGAGTCATGCTTCGCTCTGGTATTCCTCCTGGAGCCCCCCTTAAGCATTCCCATCCTGGGAGCACTCAGGCTCTGTCTCCCAAACAAACCCCCCCCACTCTTGAAGACACGAGGAGGGGGCTTCTGGGCCAGTGTCCCTGGAAGCCCTGCCCCCAGCATGAAGCCCCCAGAGGGGGCGTTGGGCAACATCTTGCTGTTGTTTTTCTCAGATGGTGGGGGAGACACAGGCGTCCTGTCTTCACAGATCTCTCACCCTAAAAGCATCTGCTGCCCAGTCTAAAAATACCCAAAGCTGCCTCCCATTTCCTTTCCCCTCTGTATTAGGGGCCTTGGTCTCTTCCTTGTGATCTTTGACCCCAATTCCCCCCTCCCAAGGTCAGTGGGTCTCCCAAGTGCCCAGCTGAGCTGTTCTTCCCAGGCTCCTCTGTCTCTCTTCTGCCACCTCCCTGGTGGCTCCTCAGTTCCAAGGATGCCCCATGGGTGGCCACCCTTCTCCAGGCTAAACTTTTGAGTATTGAAGATGGAGTCTCCTGTTCCTGCCTGCTGACATCCTCTAACTCTATCCCTCTGTTGTCTCCAATTTCCCTGTGTTCCTCAGGTTCCCCTCACCCTGCGCTCTGTCCTCTCCCCAGGAAACACCCCTGGAGAGCCAGTCATCCCGCACTGGGTTCTGGATGGACGACCCCGGCACATGGTCACCCTGGAGCAGCCGGTCAGTGCCAGGTCATCCCTTACTCTGCAAAGGCCCAGGGTCTCTCAGCCCCTTTGCCCCTCCCCAAAGATTTGGCAGGGGCCAAATCAGCGTGGCAGTTTCGCTGGGGTCCCTAGATCCCCAGAGTCCTTCAGGCCCCTCCCCGAAGGTTTGACAGGGGCAGGTGGGAGACGTCTAGATGGAGAGAGGCTGCACACATGGAAGTCATTTTCCAGTTTCCTCTCCCCCACCTCCTCCCTAACCATCTCTTCCCAGTGTTATTCAGGCCACCTCCACCCCATCAGGCAGAAGTGGGGCCAGAAGCTTTTCAAGGACCTCTTTAAGAAAACACCAAAATATCTTCCTTTTGCAAAGTTTACCAGAACATGTGACCCTGTGGATGCATTGCTGTCCTCTCCAGGACACTGCCATTTAGGGGCCTGAAACTTGTCTCACTGGCTCATGCCACTTCTGCCCAGTAGTCACTCTCTCCTAGTGCCCCCAAAGGCAAGCCCACCCTGTTTTGCTTCTTCTGGACGCTCTGTCCCAGTCTCCTCCCAACAGCCATCCATCACACACTTTCAGAATAACCTTGCCCCTATCTGTACGTGCCACACAGCTGTGCTGCATGGAGACCAACAGCCTTTCTATGCCCATTTCACAGAGGGGCAAACTGAAGCCCAGAGAGGCTGGAGAAACTGCCCAAGGTCACACAGCTCTTTAACCCAGAAGAAACCATTGGCCAATGTTCCCCAAGCCTAGAGCACCCTTTTCATCATGAATTTTCAGGAAAGAGAAGACAATCCACTGTCCAAGCCTGCAAGGAGGAAGGCAGGAGAGCACTGCCATGTAGGCTGGGGGGCCCCCACAGGCCCAGCAACTCTCAACCTAGGGCCCTCACTGGGTCCCCCAGACCCTCAGGGCCCCCATTCAAGTGGTCAGCATGGTGCCAGCCCGAGCTCTGAGATTGAGATTGTTCATCACCGGCATAGGGGAAGGGACATCACATGCTGAGACCACCCTGACTGCGGACCTCCCTCTGGGCCTGGCCTGGGCTGTGACCAAATAGGAGGGGAGTGCCAGAGGGAATTTGCTTTCCTCAATTTTTCTGTCCCTGGGAAGCCTGCCAAGATGAGGACAGCAGACAGAGTGGCAGGGAGTCCTGTCCCAGAGGCAGGAAACACCTACATTTTAGGTTGGAGATGGAGTGCATGGTGAAGGGCAGGGTCACCAGGAGGGCAAGAAATGAGGACAGCAGGGGCTGCAGAGGGACAGAGAGAGGGATGGGGGTGGGGCAAGAGGAAGCTTTCCATCTGGGCTGCCTCCTTTCCTCAGTGCAAATCTTTCTCCAATAAAACAAGTGGCATTCCGGCCACATGAGCTCATGCTTGGGGCCTAGGGTGGCCTTTGGCTGGGGGAGGGGACTATTTGCTCCCCACCTGCAGAGGAAGGCCCCCTCCACAAGACTCTGAGCCTCTTGGCCTGGGGCCCAGGCCAGTGCATTGTGGGATAAAGGGGAAGGGCCAGCAAGAGTGGGGGCCAGCATTCCAAAGACACAGCTTCTCTCCAGGAGGCTCCTGGCCTGCTCCAGCTCTGGGCTCCCAGCCAGGGAGTGGACAAAGCGGGCAGATGGGGTATTCCCACAGGGTGGAAGCGGCAAAGAGGGTAGGGGAAGGAGAGGTGGGCAGGCTGGCCCAGGCCCACCCTCCTGACATCTAGCCAAGAAAACCAGAGTTTTTCTCTTGGCAAGGCGTGTGAGTCAGTGTTTACCTCACAGGCTCAGTGAAGCAGGTGTGGGGCGAGCCTGCTAGAGGCGTAGGAAAATTTGGGGGGTGGGCAGCTAGTCAGCATTGGAGGTGGAGGTACTAAGTCTGAATTCTACAGGGAGTGGGGAACAGCAAGGTACAGAAAGGAGAGGCTGTGAGGAGGCCTGAGCCGTGGCTACCCCACTCTCCCGCATCAATGTCTTCAGGACCCCACTCTCTTCCCTGCTTAGAGGAAGCCTTTTGGGCATGAAAGAGGAGGGAAGACCAGAGGAAGAGTCCAGTAACCTTGGGCAAGGCATGGCATCTTTCTGAGACCACTTGTCTCTCCAGGGAGGATGTGGAGTGCACCTAGCAGGCTCTGTCAAATGGCTGCTGTCAGAACAACAAACATTCTGAGTTTGAGAGCATCTTTGCAAGTTCTCACCCCACACCCATCCACACCCACAATGGCAAGCGGGGGCCTTCTGCCCCGTGCCCCTGTGCTCTCCCCATGAACTCCCTCACCAGTCAGCTCCACATCCTCCCTGCTTCCTGGCAGGCAGGGGACCTGGATGCCCGCCCTCTCAGCCCTACACTCCTTCTTGCCCAGGTCTCGAAGCTAGAAGTGGGGCTGGTGGCCTTGAAGGCTGAAGGCCAGGAGCTCCTGCTAGAGCTGGAGAAGAATCAGTGAGTACCAGGCCGGGGAAAGAGCTGGAAGCCAAGAATAGCCCCTCTCTCTGGGGAGGGTTCAGTGCTGGAGACAGAGACTGATGGGAACCCCAGATGGAGGCTGGATGGGGTGAGAACCCCAGAGGAGGAGGTGCAGGTGACAGGGTGAGTCATGCTAGCCCATGACTGGCTCCCTCGAGACTGAAGTGGGCTATTGAGGCTGGGTCAGCCCTGCTGTGGGGCACATCTCTCATCCCGGCCCCAGAAACATCTTGTCAGCTTCCTGCCAGGAATGAGTGAGCATCACCTGGTGGGTGCTCACAGGGTGCGCTGAGTCAAAAGAGAATCCAAGATGGATTCCAAAGATGGGCTGGTGCTCCAGGCTTCGGGAATGCCAGGGACAAAGGTACAGTGGCTACATAGGTCAAGGCACATTCAAGAGGGGGTGGCAATTTGTCTGGCTTGCCTGGGGAGTCTCCATCTGAGGGAGGGGAGCAAGGGGAAACAAATCTGGGGAGTCCTAGCAGGGCCAGATCACAGAAGGCCATTTTGGTGCTGAGTGTCCAGGATGGTGCAAAGCCAAAGATTCTGAGCTGGTGAACGAGCAGGCAGAGCTGGGCTGGGTGAGGTGAATGTCTAAGATGGAGCGTGGGTTCGTGAAACCATCTAGATTGTGTTATCAACAGCTATCATTTATCAAGTGCTTATTTCATCGCAGGCACTGTTCTGAGCACTCTACACATGTTTTATTCTCCCCCATGCACTGGGAACAAACTCAGGTGGAACTCAGGTTCCGCCATGCCTAACCATAGTTTCTCTGGGGTTCAATGTCCCCATGTGTTAAAAAGGGTGATCACATCACCTCCCTCCTAAGGTTGAGTGTGTGGGTGGAGTGGGGGAGCAAAGCTGGAGGAGGAAGGAAGACTGGGAAGTGGAGAAGCAGGCATCACAAGTGTTTGGGGGCAGTCTGCGGCTAAAGAGGTCAAGGTGAGGTGGGGTGAAGGATTTTCTTTAAAGAAGAGAAATTGACTTATGGTTGATCCATCTTGGTGGGAAGGATCCTGATGAGATGGAGCCTGAAGATGAATTCAGTTACTTGAGTGGGGTCTGGAGAAGGAGGGGAGGAGGATCCCTGCTCAGAGGGGCAGGGCAGGAGCAGGTGTGGATTCTGTTTTCTCTGGAAGCAGGAGGTGAGCATCAGTGAAGGACAGGTGGGGAGATATGTGGGATCTGGGGGCCTGAGGAGAAGATTTGAAGGAACTCCGAATGGGAGGAGGTGGACTAGAGGGTTGTCCAGTTGCCCAACAAGGGTAGGCAGCAGCCAGGGCCACCTAGGGAGTTCACACACTTCCTTGGCTCCAAGTCCCACCTCCTTGGCAGTGTCTCCTGACTCCTCTCCTTCTGCCCAGTCTCTTTCTAATGCCCCTGACCTGTGGATCCAGCTGCCTGTCACAGGCTCCAGGGGAACCACAAACTTTCCCGTGTTCCTGTTCCTCCCTGGTGCTTCCCACACGCCCATTTCCACATCTAAGCCATCACCAAGGCTCCTTCCTGACCTTCACCTTGTTCATTCTAGCCCAAGATTTTTCTGAGCTGAGCAACGCACAGTCACTCCTGTCCCTTCCCTAAGACGCACTTTGGCTGCTTCCTAAGTGCTAGCCCTGTGCCTCACTCATACAGTTACTCAATTAGCAATCAGGGAGGAAGACCAGAGGGCATCCTGGAGGAGGCAGGGCTGGATTAAGTAATTTCTGCAACACCCCCTCCCAGCAGGCTGCTGGCTCCAGGATACACAGAAACCCACTACAGCCCAGATGGGCAGCCAGTAGTGCTGTTCCCCAACCACACGGTGAGATACTTGCATGGACTCTGAGAACAGGGTGAGGAGTGCTGGGGTATGCACCCACCAAGGGCCTCTCCACCATTTCCCCCATTCTCCTCCTGTTCCTAAGGAGAGGCTGGAGCCAGTCCCCCACCATGCTTTCTTTCTTGCCCCTCCCACTTCAGTCCTGGCTGAGATTTGGGGCTGGGTCCTTTGCTCTCCAGGATCATTGCCACTACCATGGGCGTGTGAGGGGCTTCCTGGACTCCTGGGTAGTCCTCAGCATCTGCTCTGGGATGAGGTGAGGAGTTCTGGGGGAGGGGGCTGGGCCTGGGGCTAGGGAAAGAGTTCCCTTACTGCCCACCCCTGTACCCCTTTGCACCCTAGGGGCCTGATCACACTCAGCAGCAATGCCAGCTATTATGTGCATCCTTGGCCAGCTGGGGACTCCAAAGACTTCTTGACCCACAAGATCTTCCGGACAGAGCAGCTGCTCAGCTGGAAAGGGGCCTGTGGCTACAGGGACCCAGGGGACAAAAGGGACATGGCCAGCCTTTCGTGTGCCACCCAGATCAGGGTCAGGAGCACGGGCAGGGGTGGGGGTAGGAATGCAGTATCCAGAGCTCTTTAAAATCAGAAGAGACAGGAAAGTGCAGCCCCAATTCAGGGCCTCCTGTCCTGACATTTTTATTTGGAGGCTGAAGAAACAAGTTCTAGCAAAATTTTAAAGTTAACTTTATGCTTTCTGGGAATTGGGGTTGGTGGTCAGGGCTCAAGCCCAGCAGCCTGACACTCAGGGTCACCATTGCCGCCTCCCCAGGAGAGGCGGGAGTCCCTGGGGAGCCCGAGGTACCTGGAGCTGTACATAGTGGCGGATCACACCCTGGTGAGAGAAGCCCCAAAGGGGTTGGCAGGCCTGGATGTGGTGAGCTCAGCCCGTCCTCACACGCAGTATTGCTTGCTGCTTTTCTAGTTCTTGACCCAGCACCGGAACTTGAACCACACCAAACAGCGTCTTCTGGAGGTCGCCAGCTATGTGGATCAGGTTGGGTCGGCGGGGGGAAGAGCCCCTTTGGGGGTGACCACGACAGGGGCAGGCTTGGAGATGGGGAGAGGGAACGGAGGGGAGGAAAGAGGGGCGCTCCCATGGAGGAGCACAGGCACCGCGGCGGCCTCCCGCTTCAGCCCTGCCCCGCCGCGCCCGCAGATTCTCAGGACTCTGGACATTCAGGTGGCGCTGACCGGCCTGGAAGTGTGGACCGAGGAGGACCAGAGCCGCGTCACGCCAGACGCGAACGCCACGCTCTGGGCCTTCCTGCAGTGGCGCCAGGGACTGTGGGCACGGCAGCCACACGACTCGGCTCAGCTGCTCACGTGGGTACCTCCGACCCCTACGCGGCCCCGGCCGGGCGGTCCGGACTCCTGGCCCGCCCGGTCAAGCCGCGCTCCTCCCTCAGGGGCCGCGCCTTCCAGGGCGCCACCGTGGGCCTGGCGCCGGTCGAGGGCATGTGCCGCGCGGAGAGCTCTGGAGGCGTGAGCACCGTGAGCGCCACCCGGGACGGGAGGAGGAGGAGAGGTGCTGGGGGGTGGTCTCCGCAGCCCTCAGTGACCGTCCCCACGCCCTCCCAGGACCACTCGGAGCTCCCCATTGGTGCTGCAGCCACCATGGCCCACGAGATAGGCCACAGCCTCGGCCTCAGCCACGACCCCGACGGCTGCTGCGTGGAGGCAGCGGTGGAGCAGGGCGGCTGCGTGATGGCCGCAGCTACCCGGTACCCGCGCCGGGGCGGGGGCGGGGCTGCAGGACAGGCTCCGCGGGACCCGGGCCTTCCTCAGCTGCATTTCTTTGGGCGAAATGGTTATCCCTCAGTTTCTTCTTCTGTGAAATGGGGATGATGATAATAGTGCCTGCCCTGAGGGTTGTTTATGAGGCTGAAGTGTAGGGAACGCAGGCAAAGTGGATTCTCATGATATGATAAATTATTTTCGGACAACCTTGCGAGGTGACTCCAACCCCGGGAGGAGCGGCGCTGGGTTGGGATTCGACCTTGGGTCCTGGGCTGCCCGCTCTTGGCGTCACACCCTCCTGCCTCGTGCTCGCCGTGTGACTTTGCGCGAGTTACTTACCCTCTCTGGGCTCTGCCTCTAGAGAATTCTAGCCGCCAGTTGCTCAGGCGGTGTTCGCGCATCCGGCGGCTGCGTAGCCAAGCACCTGTGTGCAGGGGGGGAGGGGATTGGTGACGAGCAGGGGTTGGCAGGGGGTGGTCCCCGTACGCCCGACGCCCTCCTCCGCCCGTAGGCACCCGTTCCCGCGAGTGTTTAGCGCCTGCAGCCGCCGCCAGCTGCGCGCCTTCTTCAGCAAGGGAGGGGGCGCGTGCCTCTCCAACGCGCCGGACTCCGGGCTCTTAGTGCCCCGGGCGCACTGCGGGAATGGCTTCGTGGAAGAGGGCGAGGAGTGCGACTGCGGCGCCGGCCAGGTTGGGTCCGCACGACCGGCCCCGGGGGACCAAGCTGGTGTCCGCCCGCCCCCTCCCCGGAGGTCTGGGCGCTGCACCCTCACCTGGTCCCTCCTCGCCTTTCCGGCTCCAGGAGTGCCCGGACTCCTGCTGCCATGCCCACAACTGCTCGCTGCGTGCGGGGGCCCAGTGCACCCACGGGGACTGCTGCGCACACTGCCTGGTGAGTGTATGGGAGGCTCGGGGGTGAGGGTTGGGGGCACTTGGGAGCCGGCCTGTTGGTCTTGGCTAATCGGCGCCCTCCGGTCCCCCTTGTGGGTTCTGGCTCTGCTCTGTGCGTGGGTTCGCCTGGACCTCCCCACAGGGCTCTCTCGTGTCCGATTGGCGCTCTCGAAGTGGATCTCTAACTGTTCGTTTTCTCTCTATGTCTCGCCGCCTTCCCTCCACCCGGGTCACCTGCGTAGCTGAAGCCGGCGGGTGCGCCTTGCCGCCGGTCTGCGGGCGACTGTGACCTCCCTGAATTCTGCACGGGCGCCTCCCCCTATTGCCCCCCCGACATTTATCTACTGGACGGCTCGCCCTGCGCCAGAGGCCGCGGCTACTGCCGGGACGGCGCGTGTCCCACGCTGGAGCATCAGTGCCAGCAGCTCTGGGGGCCTGGTGAGACCAAGAGCGTGCCCTCCGCCCGCATCCTCCGGTCTGCTCAGCTTAACGCTCTAGGGGGAGGTGGGCGGGGGAAAACTGAGGCAGAAGGGGCGTGGTTTAGGTCTGGGCTGCCCCCCCTGCCCAGTTCCGCCCATGCTTTCTCAGGCTCCCGCCCAGCCCCGGAGGCTTGTTTCCAGGTTGTGAACTCTGCGGGAGACGCCCATGGGAACTGCGGCCAGAAGGGCGACAGCAGCTTCGTGCCCTGTGCGCAGAGGTGGGGAGCGGAGGGAGGGGAAGCTGGGGAAGAGGGTGTGGAGAAGCTCCACGCTGTTTGACTACCCTGCACTTCGTCCCTAGCGATGCGCAGTGTGGGAAACTGCAGTGCCAGGGCGGGGGGCAGAGCGCACTGGCGCCACACATGGTGCCGGTGGACTCCACCGTACCCCTAGGCAGCCGCCAGGTGACCTGCAAGGGAGCCCTCGTGCTGCCCGGCACCCAGCTGGACCTGCCTGATTTGGGCCTGGTAGAGTCAGGCACCCAGTGTGGACCTAGAATGGTGAGCCCTGCCCACCCAACCCCTCCCTGCCACTTGAGTCCTGCAGGCCAAAGCATCACTCCCTCTCACTGCCCAGTGCACACACTGCCCATAGGTGTGCCAGGAAAGGCGCTGCCAGAACACTACCTTCCGAGAGCTGGAGCTCTGCCTGACCGCCTGCCATGGTCGCGGGGTGAGTGGTCTGAAAGGTGTGTGTGGGGTGACTTTGGAAGTCCCTGATCTCGTGGGACCCTCCTTTTCTCTTTTCCACTGCAGGTTTGCAATAGTAACCGTAATTGCCACTGTGCTCTGGGCTGGGCTCCGCCTTCCTGTGACAAGCCAGGGTTTGGTGGTAGTGTGGACAGCGGTCCTATGCAGCCTGAAAGTGCGCCCATGGGGGGCAAGTGGGGAGGGCCCCTGTGATGCACCTCAGGACTCAGCCATACCCTGTCCTCCGCAGACCAGGACACCTTCACGCTGGCGGTGATCCTTAGTTTTCTGCTGCCCCTGCTCCCTGGGGCCGGCCTGGCCTGGTGCTGCTGCCGGCACCCGGAACTCCGTCTCCAACAATGCCTTTGGGGCTCAAGGAGGGACCCCATGTGCAGTGGGTAGGCACTGAGGGCTAAGGTTCCTGTTCCCTGAGCCCACTCCTTTGGTTCCTGCTCCTCAGAGCTCTGCTGTACCCGGGGCAGCTGGGGTGGGGTCCTCAGGCCTTGCCCCCAGGTGCAGAGAGGCAGGCAAAGGCAATGGAAAGAAGCACTGAGCAGAGGCCCCAGTGGCCTCCAGTGAAGCCAGAGGCGTGGATCCATGCAGGGCCCTCTACCCTGGCCCCCACTGCTGTGATTCAGTACCTCTTGTCCATATCTTCTTTTTTCCCACCAAGAGGCTGCCTCATCCTTGACTTTGCCCTGTTTTTTCACCAGCTTATAATGCAATTCCTGCTCCAATGTACCCTTCAAGGCCTCTCCAGCTTCTCTCTCGTGAGCTTTCAGCCTTCTGGCATTTCCTCTAAATCTCTGCTGTTATCCCCTTCAAGTTCCCAAATGCTGGACCCAGCACATCTTTCCTTTCGCTACCGCTGGGCAGCTATGGTGCTGGCTGCTCTTGTGACAAGGGCCTGCCCCTAACCCAGTTCTCCACGACCTGCGATGAGGGTCACATGATACCAAGCATGGTCAGTCTAGGGCTGCCCCTTCACTGGGCGCTGGGCAAGGCATGAGCCCTATGACCACGTCTGACAAAGCCTAGCCTTGGGAGCGTTCTGGGCAAGCTGAGGGAGAGGGCAAAGTTTGGGCTGGAGATGGAGGAAGAGGGCATCCCAGACAGGGGCAGGGCACCAGCTGAGGGCCTTGACACAATTAGTGTTGATTGTGGGTCTGTGAGCAGAGGATCAAGGTGGTCAGAGATTGGTGTGTCATCACTGGGGGCTTACGGGGGGGGGCAGCAAATGCATGTCATCAGCCAGGTGAAGTATTGAGGAGACTGTTTCAAAGAGACATCAAAGGAAGTGGTAAGGCCCTGGGAGATGGGGTGTGAGCAGCCGAGCATAGCTTGGAGTCATCGAGGGCAGCAGGGCCACCCAATGACAAGGAGCACAAATACAGGTACCACTGGGGAAGGAAGTACGCCCCTCTTTGGGACCTGAGTGATGCCAACGTCTGAAGGATGCTGGGGTGGTTCCAGAGCTTAGGAGAAATATCAGGGCTGGAGAGAGGAAGTGTCAGAGGCCCTGGGAAAGCATGAGTCTCAACTGGAGCCTGGACCCCAAGGGCTCCTCTCAGGAGAGAGCAGGAAGTGTACTGGAGAGAACCTGGGTGCAAGCCTCTGGCTTCAGGGAAGAAGCCCCAGGGTGCCCTACTAATGGTCACTGTCTCAATCTCCTGGCCTCTTATCCGCTGCTCAGACCCAAAGATGGCCCATGCAGGGGCCAACCTCTAGGCAGTGTTCACCCAATGGAGTTGGGCCTGACAGCCACTGCAGAGCTCCGGCCCCTGGGTGCGTGAGGCACAGTGGGAGATGGGGAGGGAAGGAAAGGGACAGGCTCTTGTCTTCTGCCTCCTTTCAGATGGGCCCCCTCCTCTCCACTTAGCACCCAGCCACCTTGAGCCCATGCCCCACCCTGCATCAGGGACTCTTGCCACCTATGTTCACAGCACTCTTCCCCCACCTATTGCTCCGCAGACCTTGAGAACTCTGCCAGAGCCCAACAGCCACCTTGAGAAGCCTGCACCCCACGGCCCTGCTTGTACCCCCAAGGTAGGTGGGGCCCTCCACTTCCCATTGCTCACCCATCCACCTCTTGCCCCTCATCTCACAGTCCCTTACTCTGAGTTTTTTTTTAATATTTATTTATTTGGCTGCGTTGGGTCTTAGTTGCGACATGCAGGATCTTTGTTGTGGCACGTGGGATCTTTATTTGCAGCATGTGAACTCTTAGTTGCAGCAATGCGAACTCTTAGTTGCGGCTTGTGGGATCTAGTTCCCCAACCAGGGAGCAAACCAGGGCCCCCTGCATTGGGAGTGCAGCGTCTTAGCCAATGGACCACCAGGGAAGTCCCACTCTGAGGTTTTTGAGTTTGTAGTATGGAAATGAGACAGACCTCGTGGAGAAGCTGTTGTCTGGGGCCAGATGCTGGAGGCCCCTGGGGCAGGGGAGGAAGAAGTTCTGGCTCTTCCTGGGTCACTGGTTTTCCCTGAGGGAGGACAGGGGGTCCCTGACGCATGATTTGCAGCCTGGGGTCCCAGCCCTCAGGGGATGACCCTCTCCCACGTCATTCTCAGCAGGTAGAGTCCAAAAGCCAAGATCCTGTCTCTGGCGAAAAGTGACTCCTGAGATGAGAAGACTTAAGGACAGGTGGCTACTGACAGCCACAGCAGGAACTTGGACCCCGCCCCCCAGGGGCGGAGCCAGGGAGTCAGCACACCTCTTGCACCTTCAGGCAGCTTCGAAATTTCTTCCCTGAGTTACCGCCACACCACCTACTCCAGGGCCCTGGAGCCTCATCAAAATTTGCTCAGTGCTGTCCCCATTCCTTAGGGCTGTGGGATCCTGCTAGGGTACAACCTCCAGCTTAAGCGAGAATCCATCAGTCCCAGGAGGGAAGGTCATGTAGTCACTGACCTCCCGTCACTAGGGGGCGCTGGGTCATGCTGGGCACCCAGAGAGGCCTATGTCCAGGCAGCCTAGGTGTGTCTGCTACACTCACTTTATTCGGACGTAGCTCTTTGGAGGGCAGTGACTGCTGGGCCAGAAGCCTGGACTCCAGGGGTCCTACATTTCAGACTGAGTCCACTTCCCTGGAGCCTGGCCCCTGCAAAACAAACAAACGAAATCCTTGGGACCTTCCTTCCTGCCGTCTCCTACCCTCTCTTGTCCCTCAGATGCTTCCTCAGCCCCACCCCACTCCTAGTCCTTAGGTGAGGTTTCAGAGAAGCATGGGGCCTGCTGCAGTCCCCTTACTTTGAACATTAATCAAGCTCTCCTCCATTCCATGGGAGGTGACAAAGGAAGCCATTTTGGAAAGGACATCGAAGTAGAAGTCAGAAGAAAGACATGTTGCCCTGGACTTCTGTCTTTCCTGTCTGTAAATTCAACACCATGGGGCTCCCTGAGGGTGACAAAGGGTGGTGGCTGGTGGGTGGAGCCTCAGATGACAGCCAGGCCCCGTATGTATCAGGGCATAGGATGGTGTTGCCTAGCTTAAATGTTCCCTTTGCTCCACCTCTCCTGCCTCCCCTGGACACTCTCAGCAGCCATTTACTCTCTCCCCTTGCTTCATGCAAAAGTTGCTGAGTGACCTTCTTTATCAGCTAGCTGTTGCTACATAACAAGACCACCCCAAAACTTAGTAGCTTAAAACAATAACCAATTCTGTGAATTGGCAAGTCAGCTGGTGGTTCAATTGGTCTCAGCTCAGCTCACTTATACATTTGCAGTCAACTACTGGTCGCTGCTTCTGGGGTTGGCTGGCTGTTGGCTAGGGTGATGGGGATGAGCTGGCTAGCCCAGGCCTGTTCACATAACAGCTGGGGAGGGTTCTAAGCGAGCAGGACCAGGATTAGAGTGAGACAAGGGAGGCATTCACCTTGGGCACAAAAAGTAATCAAGATAAAAAATATTTTAATGTAATATTTTTAAAGATCAAAATTAATACAAAAGTCCACGATGAACAAAATATCAAAAATTTAACTAAAGACAGGATCAGTTACCATACCAAGGCATTTTTGGAGCCTGAGGCAAAAAGAAAAATCAGTAGTTGTGATCCTGAGGCAAGTACCTCACTCACCTCCTCTTGCAGAAGAGTATGTGGAAGCTTGTCAGGCTTCTTGAGAGTCCATGACTGGCACATTTTACTTCCATAACATTCTGTTGGCCCAAGCAAGTCACAGGGCCAGCCCAGGTTCCAGGGATTGGGAGGCAAACCCCACCTCCCCTCCAGGGAGGAGCAGCAAAATCATATTTCATAGGGTGTGAAGAACTGGGGAATTTTTGCAATCACCCACTGGCAGCAGAGAAGCAGCCCCAAGGCTCAGGCCTTGCTTTCACTCTACCAGCTGAAGGCGCTGAATGAGACTGTTTGCTAAAGCCCACTCCTGTGTTTGCTGTGGGATTCTGATTTATAGAGATGACGTAGCAATGAGACAGAGAAGTTAATGCCACTGAAAGAAGTTATTATGGCTTGCATTTCCCTCGAGAAGGGGGACTGCCCACTGTGCAGGGCCACATAGGGAAGCACCCAGTTTGTAAGGAAAGACTGAGGAACTACCACAGATTGGAAGAAACTAAGGTGACATGACGACTAAGTGCAATGTGGGATGCTGGATGGGATCCTGGAACAGAAAAAGGACATTAGTGGAAAGACTGGGGAAATTCAAAGTGGTCTATAGTTAAGTGTCTTGTACCAACATGAATTTCCTAGTTTTAATAATTGTACTATGGTCAGATAACATGTTGATGTTCGGGGAAACTGGGTGAGGGATATAAAGGGAACGCTAGCATTTTTGCAATGCTCTAACTTTTCTGCAAGTCTAAAATTAGCTAATAAAAAGTTAACAATAAAACTATAAAAGATGGAAAAGAACAGTGTTGTTTCATAGAGTTAATGGTTTAGCGTGGGAGAGACAAGGTCTCCTTGGGTTGTTGTGTGGGCGTTGCTGTGTGTGTGTTGGGGGGTGTGGTGGGATCCATCTAGGCACAGTCAGGCGCCGGACTCAGTGGCTCCCAGATCTGCGTGAAGGCGCAGCCTGGGTGGGGACTCATTGGGGGCGGGGAGTCATTCCTGATGCAAAGGCTCCTCCCCCCAGAAGAGCGCGTCAGCGCAGACACTTGGGTTTCCATCTCATTATGGCTCAGGGGCGCTGGGAAGGAGGCACCTGTCTGACTGGGGCTCTGCTTCTGGTCGTCCTCTCCTCTGTTTGCTGCCCAGCATGGCCAGCTGCTTGGCACCCGCGTTGCTGCTGCTACTGCTTCTAGGTGAGTGGCTGCCTCCTCCCCCAGACCTCTGAACCTCGGCTTCTCTGTCCCTGATCCTCTTCCCTCCTCAAACACAAGGTTGGAGGGCAAGAAGGTGATTCTAGGAAAAGCTGAAATGCAGGAAGGGGCACCAATGAGACACCTGTGCTCAAGGTGTGGGGACACAGCACCCCGCCTCCAGCTTTTGGGTCCCACAGAGCCACGGCCTCCTAAGTCTCCCAAGTCTCGCCTAGGTAGCTCTGCCCCAGAAACTTTCTTTTTCCTATTGCCTGCTGTCCCGCCTCTATTACCCTTCCCCCAGACCCAGCCCTCCACCTTCAGTCTTGCAGCTTCACATTGATTCCTTGCCCTGCATCTTCAGTGTCTCCATGCCATGCATCTGCTGTTCCACCCGCTTGGACTACCCCTTCCCCACCTGGGTCATCATGGAGGGAGGGGTCACTTTACCAGGTGGTGTAGGTTGAGGAGAAAGGAATCTGGCAAACGTTTAAGGCAGAGGAGATCTTGGAGCTGAGATGTGCTGTTTTGAGGGTGAAGATGAAGTAAGGGTGCTCCTGGTGGAGGGAAACAGGTAAGCAAAGGAACAGAAGTGGGACCAAGATCTCAGGAGACACTAGGTGCTGTTGTGTGTGGCTGCGGCCTGGGGATGTGAGGGCTTGGCTGGGAGAGAAGGGCAAAGTTTGCCTGCTGCTCTGGAGTCCTGGAAGGGAGGGTAGGAGACTGGAGGGGAGAAAAGGAGAGAGAAAGGAAAGGCTTCCCCCTCTCCTGGCCATCCCGTCCACTCACAGACCTATTCCAAGCCCTCAGTGTCTATTCTACCTTCCTCCACAGCCACCCAAAAGAGATGGCCAGTGCCAGAGAGGGGCCCTGCTTCCAGCCCTGAGGCAGGAAATACACACACACACACACACACACACACACACACACCCCGAAATGGGTGTTGAACCAGGTTGGGAAACTTCCCTCAAACTTTGGTGCCAGAGGCTTCTCACCTGAGCAAGGTTCCTGGAGGCTGAGAGCACCGAGGGGCAGGGGTAGCCTCGTTTTGTGACTGAGGTCCTAGGAAGGGGCTGCCAAGTTCTGACCTCCAGAGACCCTAGCTTGGCTGGATTTAGATGTGGCCCATGGCACTTCTGGATAAAGCTCACCCTCTGCCCAACAGACCCCTGGTGTGTGACTGGGCTGTGCCAGGCACACTCTCTGCCCCCAGTGAAGCGCCCTGTGGCTAAGGGCAGAGCCCTGTGGCCTGCCATCTGGGACTTCTCTTGAATCCACACTCCGGCAGCCAGGCCTAAATTGCTCCGGTGCCCAGAGCCCTAGTGGGGAATCTTTTTACCTGGCTGGTGGAGAGTGGAGAGCCCAGGGGGAAACCAGAGTCCATCCAGATGGGGCAGCACCAGTTAGATCGGTGAGGAGGGAGCACCAGAAGAGGATGGAGGGGGAAGGCACAGAGGCAGGGGGCAGGAGGAGGCACAAGAGAAGGTCAAGAAGAAAGGAGAACCCGAAACCTACAGGCCACTCAAAGGGTCTCCAAGGGGGAGGGGTAAGGAGAGGAAAGGAAGAAAGGTCAGGCGTCCCGGCATGTCAGAGAGGAAGAGGAGCTGCCACTGTCCTCAGCACCATTTCTGGTAAGTCTCCATGAGCCAGGTCCCCAGAAGCCTTGCTATTTTCCGTGTCAGATGGGGGTCAGGAGAATGAGAGGAATCTCATGGACCCCTCTTTGGATGGGTGAGGGGTGCTGCCTGCAGAGGGTGGGCCTCAGCTTCTGCGGGAGGACAGGCCCAGCCTCGACGCGCCCCATCCACCCCAGATGTGCTGCAGGAAATCCCTGACCCCGCCACTGCCCAACTCCACAACGGAAGGTCAGTCAGTACCAGTCGCTCACGCATTCGGGTCACATTCTGCCCACCTCGAGTTTTGAGCACCCCGCATCTTCGGAGGCCCTGACTGGGAGGCGGAGGTGAAGTGTGTGTGTGTAAGGAACGCCAACAACCACAGCCTGCCCGCCGCTCCACCAGGGTCACCGAGCGCTGTCGCACCGAACCGATGCGTGGACGCGGCCGACGCGTGCACCGCGGATGCGCGATGCCAGCGGTTGCGCACCGCGTACGTGGTGCAGTGCCTGGGTCGGGCCGCGCCGGGGAACTGCCCCCGCGCCCGCTGCCGCCGCGCCCTGCGCCGCTTCTTCGCCCGCGGGCCGCCCGAGCTTACCCACGCGCTGCTCTTCTGCCCGTGCGGCGGCCCCGCATGCGCCGAGCGCCGGCGCCAGACCTTCGTGCCCTCCTGCGCCTTCTCGGGTCCTGAACCGGCCCCGCCCTCCTGCCTCGCGCCCTTAGACGCCTGCGAGCACAGTCGGGTCTGCAGGTGCTGGAGGAGGTGGAGTAGAGGGAGGGGGCGGGGCTCGCGGGCGGGGGGCGAGTCCCACTCACCGCCTTCCGACCGCTCCGCGCAGGCCCCGCCTCTTGGCCTTCCAGGCCTCCTGCGCGCCTGCCCCCAGCAACCTGGACGGCTGCCTTGGAGACCAGGTCCCCAGCTGCCTGCGCGCCTACGCCAGCCTCGTGGGTATGCACCGCCCGGATCCCTGCTGGGGCGGGGGCTCTCCTGGGAATGCCTCTGTCCGGGTGGGCAGATTATCCTGCTTTCGGCGTCTCGGCAGGCACCGCCGTCACCCCCAACTACGTGGACAACGCAAGCGCGCGCGTGGCGCCCTGGTGCGACTGCGGAGCCAGCGGAAACCGGCGCGAGGAGTGCGAAGTCTTCCGGGGGCTCTTCACAAGGAACCGCTGCTTGGGTGAGGGGCCCGGGCGGGGCGGGAAGGGAGTCCAGTCGGGGCTTACTGCCCCCTCCCAAGCTGCCTAGCTGGCGGTGAGGAAACTGAAGCCCTCACCGGCAGCCTTGTAGGCCCACTTACTCCCTCTACTGTCGTCTTGCCCCTTGGGCAATCTGTGCCCAGCTGGTTCCGGAGACCAAGTCACAGACCAAAGTAGAATCCTAGGGTAGTCTAGGCTGGTGCCCCTGCGGGCAGGAAGTGGGGGCGGTTAAAACAAGTTTTCGAGGACCTGGAATGGAACAAGGCGAGATTCCTGCTTCCGCCACTTTTGAGGCGGTTCCATCCCCCCCACACAGCCAACTCCCCCCATTAAAGATCTTGCCTTTCGGGTCTGAATAGCTGGGTGGTTCGCTGACCAGTTTGGGAGTTAGAGGGCCTGGGTTTGAAGACTGACTCTGCCACTTACTTAGCTGAGAGTTAAATTCCTCTAAGCCTTTTTGTGTCCATCTGTAAAATGGGGATGATAATTGTCAGGCTCCCGTGAGGATAGAAGACTACAGTATGTAAGGCACTCTTAACACAACTGTCTTTGTTATTCCTCGCCCAGCACCTTCCATTCCAAAAGCCTTGCGAATGTCCTATCTTCCCATTTCTATCTGGGGAGGGCCCACGCAGGATGCCAAGGGTCTCAGTTTGTCCTTGAGGAGCTAGGCCCTGTGCTAGGGTTTCTCAGCCAAGCCCATCCTGCACCCCTCTCTCCATAGATAGAGCCATACAGGCCTTTGACGGTGGGTGGCCCTCAGTCCTACACGACCAGCTGGACCCCCACCAGGACCCTGAGCACAGCCTCCTACCGGTAGGTTCAGGGAGGGAATGGTGAGGTGGCAGCTCCTGCACTGCCTCTTTCCACCCTTCCATGCCAGTTGGGCCTAGATGGAGGCGTGAATGGCCTGGGATGGTGGGGGTGGCAGAGAGCAGAGCCAGGCTTCTGCCTCAAGTTCATACTCCGCTCTCATCTGCCAAGGTGTCCTCTGCAGATGCGTCCCTGGAGGGGAGCTCCATGCTCTCCGTGCTCCCTGTTCTGGCTCTCCAGCCCCTGCTCTGACGAGGACAGCAGACCTTGGACAACAGCCAACTGTCCCACCCTGCCTGGGATACTGGGCCTCATTGGTGACCTACTGCCCCACTGAAAAGGGACTGGCTTACCTCCCAAGCTGGCCCCAGTGCTCTTGCCCTACTGCCCTTTGCAGGTCTGAACACTTTTATCATGCTTTAAGGGTAGACTTAACCAGACTTGTAGGCAAAACTCCCTCTGAACAGACTTGTAGGCAAAACTCCCTCTACTACTACAGCCGTCATGGCATCCTCCCAGTTAGGCACCACCCATCATGATAGCCACCTGCACCCCATAACTAACGTTGTCAGAGTGTTTCCTGTCCACGATATGCTGCTTGTTGGACACCACCTAGAGTGAGAATCCAGTTCCCTACATTGCACTGGTCATATGGCCACCTTCCCAGTGGTTCAACCTGGCACTAGGAATGGCATCCATAACTCAATAAATCCATGTGCACTGAGACTGGCCTTGCTTTCATGTGATCTGTGTCCTGGGAGCCTGGAGACCAAGGTCAGCCACAGGGTGTGCCTCTGCTGGCCTCCAAGAACTTGGGTGGCCTCAGAACCTCTCCAGGCATCATCTTCTCACCTGTGGATGCTGAACTGAATCACCTCTCAGGTCCTAGTGGCAGGGACTTTGGTTGCTTTTGTTTATTCTTTCATTTTCTGCTAGTAATCAGATAAACACAGTACATGTCCCAGCCTTCCTTGCAGTTAGGGGGTGTTCATGTGACACAGTTCTGGCCAGTGAGTGAAATTCACAGATAAGGCTTCCAGGAGAGCTCTTTAAAAAGGAACAGACTTGCTGACTGGGCCCTTTAGCCTCTGGCCTCAACCCTCTCCTTTTCTTGCCCAGAACTTGGAGGCAATGCCTGGGAGCATGGGCACCATCTTGAAAGTGGAACCATATGACACTGTGGCTCACCAGCCCGTCTACCTTCCTCTGGACTTTATTATGTGAGAAAAATGATACCCCTAATTTGTTTAAGCCAGTTTCTCCCCAGGTGTCTGTTAGTTGAAGCCAAACATAGACCCTGATTGACACACTTCCACTTATGGTGTTCCTGGGAGCCCCGGGATCACCTGCTGTGCTCACTTAGGGAAGCCCTACCTCAGTGCACACAGAGCCTCGCCCTGATAGACACTTGAAAGAGGGGCGATGGTGGTTTTGTTTTTTGATTTCTGCGTAATTTATCTGTTTCTGTCCACGTGGAGAGTCAAATTCTTTCCGGGAGCTGAGGGAAATTTATCATAAAGCTTTTTATAAACACTGTGTGGCCAGTGTGGACCCAGAGAATGCCAAGGGCATCGTGTTAAATTGCAGTTCTGTGGAGGAGTTTTGGGCGGAGAGGGCAGAAGAGTGGGGGCAAGGTACTAAGCCTCCCTCAAAGGCTTGGGGACTCCTGATGAGTTACCGTGTCTCCGGGCTGCTCCTTCTCAAACTTGGTTGAGATTTGGCAGGGACTGTTGCCAAACCTTGTCTCCCTATGCACCAATGCCGAATAGAAATACGGAGACAGAGATTTGGAAGATAAGAAATAGAGAGGCTTTTTTCTTTTCTTTGCCAGGCAAAGGGAAGACACAGTAGGCTAGCGCCTCAAGAACTGTGCCCCACCTTCCTTGGGGAATTACAGGGATTCTTATAGGGGGAGTTCACAGTCCGGAAGTGAGAGATAAGGATCAAAATGCTGAAGTTCTTGCATTCTTCTTCTTGCATTATTTCAAAACAGCCACTGCTGGCGTCAGGCAACCCAGTAATTGGGTCTATTAGTCTCTGGGTTATCAGCCTGCGACCTCCTTTCTGAAATGCAGACAGCTACAAGGGGTGATTTGCTACAAGGGAGTGAAGGATGTAATTCACATAGTGTCAAAGAGTGATAAGTTAGGACTTCCCTGGTGGCGCAGTGGCTAAGTATCTGCCTGCCAATGCAGGGGACACGGGTTCGAGCCCTGGTCCAGGAAGATCACACATGCTGTGGAGCAACTAAGCCTGTGCGCCACAACTACTGAGCCTGTGCTCTAGAGCCCGCGAGTCACAACTACTGAGCCCATGTGCCACAACTACTGAGCTCGTGTGCCACAACTACTGAAGCCTGTGCACCTAGAGCCCTGCTCCGCAACAAGAGAAGCCACCGCAGTGAGAAGCCTGCACATGGCAACGAAGAGCAGCCCCTGCTCGCAGCAAGAAGACCCAACACAGCCAAAAAAAAAAAAGTGATAGGTTAGCTTTGTGAAGTACAAATCTAGTTACAGACGCTACAGATTAGTAACAGTTAAAATAAAACTAGGAGTGATTAACTCTTTCAGGCCAGGTTAGGTTTCTTCTCTAGCCTGTTCACTGTTCCCTTTATTTTCCTTGTTCTCAGGAGAGGGAAAACATTTCTAATTTTGCTGCAACAGGACCACAAGACAGGTTGAAGTGGAGGCTTTTGGTGCCTTGCTCAGAACTCTCTGGGCTAGTGCAACCCATCCCCAAGCTGCTGGGGATGTTGGCTGCTAACACAGCTCACAGCTGACCCCTTTTCTAGAAGAAGTGCCTATAAGGTTACACTCTGCTCCCAGAGGTGGCCAGTGGCCAGTGACTGACTGAGGCAGGAGTTCAGAGGCTTGGCCTGCGTGCCGCGGGGGATAGTTATGTGTGCCAGTCATGCTTCAGAGTTCCCTGTGGGATCAGGCTGAGGCTGGATCCCAGCTGAGACCACATCCTACTTTAGCTCCTTCCCCTGCCCACTCCTGCTTTCCTCACTTAGAGTTTCCCCTGAGGGCACTCCCTCCAATAAATCATGGTCTGAGAATCCCTGTCTTGGGCTCCACTTCTGGAGAACCTGACCTAAGACACAGGGGTTAGGTACAGACCATGCCGAAGCCCAGGCCTGGGGCTGTCCTGACCAGAAAAAGAGCCACTGGCCCTGAGACTGTAGTTAACAACTCATACCAAACCCGCAGACACTGCACGGGGCAGCTGTCAACCAGCCTCCAGGTTCAGCCAGTACTCTCCTGACTGGAACCAAATACAGATCAAACTGGCTTGGGCCTGCATCTGAGCAATTTGGGCTTCAGGTACAGCTGTCTCCGGGGGTTCAAATGATGTTACCCCTGCTGGTCTGTGTTCCCCTCTGAGGCCAGATAGGCTCTCACCACAGGATAGGTAAGGGTTCTACCAGCAGCCCCATATCTACAGTCTCTCCTTTAGCACTCTCAGCAGAGAAAGGTGCTTCTCTTTCCAAGGATTTGTGGCCTGGAGAGCGATGTCAGCCCACCGAGATCACATGGAATGGGAAGGACAGTTTTCCAATGGAAAAAGGAGGGGTGTTGGACAGAGCGAAGCTCAGAGTCTAACCTGTTCCCACTTCACAAAGGAGGAATGTTCTCAGCCACCTACACCTGTGTGGGAATGGACACCTGGAGCAGAGTGGGGGGGGGCGGGGTGTGTGTGGTCAAGTGAAAGCATTGCCTTGCCCTGTTTACTTACCACCATTGTGTGGTAGCCCAAGCACACAATGCTAAGTTATGTGCTTTATGTGAGAGTGTGTTAAACTCTACTACTTCCATTTTTTACTCAGAGTGAAATATAGGCATATGCCTTTCAAAAGATTGGGAAGATAAAAGTGAGTGGAACTTAATGGAAAACAGCAAAATTTTTCCATAGCAGCTGGCTGTCTTCCATCAGTAGTTCTCTCCAGCTCAGGCGTCAGCCTGGCTCTCTGTTTTTTTTTCCCACAGTGAACATTTCCTGTGGGAGGCTTGAGGCTGTCTGGGGCATAGACCTAGCCAACTCTGGAGATAGAAGCCAAAAGGAGGGACAAGGCCCTGTGACATGCAGAGGCCATCGTCTTGCCACCTCAGGGACAGTTGACTTTTGTAGGGTTTTGTTGCCGTAATGGGCTGAATGGTGGCTCCAAAGATTTGTCCTCACCCTAATCCCTGGAACCTGTGGATGTTACCTTATTTGTAGGCAAAAGAGTGAATATTACCTTCTATGGCAAAAGATGTGATTGAATTAAGGACCTTGAGAGGAGGCACTTATCTTGGATTATCAGAGGGAGCTGTAAATGCAGTCTTGTGCATCTTTGTTAAAGAGAGGCAGGGGGAGATTAGATAGAAACACAGAAGAGAGGGTGCTGTGAAGACACAGGCAGAGACAGGAGTGATGTGGTCACAGGCCAAGGAACGTGGGCAGCCACCGAAGCTAGAAGAGGCCAGGAACGGATTCTCACCTAGAGCTTCTGCTCTGGGGGGAGCGCAGCTCTGCTCACACCATGATTTTGGACTTTTGGCCTTTAGAACTGTGAGCATAAATTTCCGTCATTTAAAGCCACCAAGGTTGGGTAATTTGTCACAGCAGCCTCGGGAAACTAATGGAGTTGTCTAAGGTGGTCTGAGTTTGGTTTCTGTCGCTTCCATGTAAAACGGTCCTGACTCGTAACGTGTAGAGTCTGGCCAAACACCTCAAAGCTGAGTCCAGTGGCCCCCACAACCATGAAAGGGTCCTGCCTTGCTCCACATCTGAGTATTGGCCTCTGTGTCCTGCCAGGTAGCCTGCTTGCTATCACTCTCTCACATGCATTCTGGGAAACTGTAGTCCTGGCCCTGGCCTCATCCCCGTGGCTGGGTCTCTGTTAGCTGTTGTCAACACTGAGCCTCTAGCTGGCAGGTGGCTGGGGATGGGGGCAGGCAGAAGGGCAGGTGCTGGAAGCATCCATGGATTTATGAGTGGAAACTTCATGGTTCATGAATGCCCGCTCTGGCCTGGAGCCTGTTGTCTAAGGTGCAAGGTTGGTACGAAGCTGCTCACTGCCCCCCTCCTCTCTCCACCCACCCCAACTGAGTCAGGTGCGGCCAAACTCACAGAACTGGCTTGGCTTTACAGGAATTGTGGACACTGGTGGGTGAAATTTCCAGAGAGGCAGGAGGGAAGGGGCTATGCAGGGCTTCAGGAGAGGTCCCCAGCTGGATGGCAACTTGCCAGTGAGCTTGGCATCCATGTGAAAGGAGGCAGATATGTGGCCCTGCCTTGTTGGGTTGCAGGCCTGGGAAGGCCTGGTTTGAAGGATGTCTTGGGAGGCTGTTCTGCCAGGGACATGTCACCCCACACCCGAAGGAGCCTCCAGTCCAAGGCAGAAGATACAGAGGAAAATCAAGATGAGTATATGCACAAGAAGATAAAACATGTACAAAACCTCAGAACCTGAGCCCTCCAGGGACTAGGGTTACGCAAATGAGGAGGAAAGACCTACAGGGTATGCAAATGGGCCTCAGCAGCCAGGGTGGATCCCCAGCTCCCTGTGCAACATGCTTCATACAGTCATCAGGATCATCTAGTCTAGTCCCTTCCTCAGGCTGGGGACACAGGATGCAAGAGAATCCTTGCCAGGCATGTCACACAGCTAGTAATACAGGGCTGCAGGGTGTATGTCTGTTCAGATGCAACCCACAGAGATGTTTGGGGTTGGGGACTCAGATACTAGGAGTGACATTGCACTTGGTGACAGAATTTTTCAAGCCCACCAACTAAATCATAGTGGTGCCCCTCTGAATGCAATAATCAAATTGCCCCTCCTCTTTCCAAGATGTCCCCTAGGGGAAGCCCTGTACTGCTGAGAACTACTGTCCTGCAGGACCTGACTGGCCCCAACTCCTACCACAGCTCTTGGACCCATTTTGCCCCCACAGCCCCCATGCCTTGCTGCTGCGCACACCCAGCAGGCACGCTGCCTCCTCAGGGCCTCTGTACCTGCTGCTCCCTCTACTTGGAGTACTCTTGTCCCAGGCGTCCATGTGCCAGCTCCCTCCTTCAGTGAGCTCTACCCCGCTGTCACCTTACCACAAGAGCCTTCCCTAGCACCCCCAAGCACTGTCTACCCCAACCCCTACCCCATCCTTGCTTCACAGAAATTATTACCTGGCCTTGTCTTTACTTTTGTCTCTCCTACTAGATTGTAGACTGCACCAGGACAGGGAATTGGTCCGCATTGTTCACTGTTAAGTCCCTGGACCCCAAACAGTGCCTGGCCGACACACAGCGACCGGATGGGCAGGAGGAGGATGGCCGACACACTGCAATCACTGGCCTACAGGGACTTTGAAATCCTGCCGGGCCCTGCCTCGAGGTGGGGGAGGTTCCTGACCAGGCCCAACTCTGCTCTCTGGCCACATCTGAGGTGGCGTTGGGTGGCGGGCCCGCCTCGCACAGCTTTCACAACCATCTCCCGCCTTGGGTGGTTTTAATTACGACTCTCGATAGTCACAGGGTTGGTTGTTCTCATTTTTTTATGGTCAAGCTAATGGTTTTCTTGGCAACATAATTCCCTCAGAAACCCATGCTTTTTATTTATTTACCAGGCAGGCCCAGGGTCAATGACAGCATTCCTGGTTCTTTCCTGGGCACAGTTCTCAGGTTCGCTTTATTTCTCTGCTTATCCACATGACTCCCTCTCAAGATGATGGCCTTGAGGTTATGAGGCTCAAGCAGGAAGACCACACCCTCTATGTGATTCTTACTCGGAGGCCAAGTCACTGTCTCCCTGGGCTTTTTTTTGCTCATAAGCATGTCTTACTGTTTGGAGGCTGGAAGCAAGACTACTTGGCTTTTCCAACACTTCACAACCCTGGATTTCAGGATTCTCCACCCCCTTCACTTCTGCTTGTAAACTGGCTAATTTTTTTCTGGAACTCAACTCTGTCTTGCCAAGTAACAATCAACATATACCACATTCTGTTTTTCTTCCAGCTTCTTCCCCTTGAACAAAATAACTCAGTAAACACAGCAAAAAAGTAGTTTGCTTTAACAAGTTATCCACATCATAGCCATACCAGATGTTTTGCCACCACCTGACAGGGATCCCCAGCTGTTCTGCCTGCTGTGTCTGTTTTCTCATTGCTGCCGCCTGACCACTAAGCCAATGCCACATACCTTAGGCTTTGGTTATAGTTGCCTTGTACTTCAAGGTGCCAGTCTGTGTATTAATAAGAGTAAGAAAACCTGCCTGTTGTAATAAAATGCCAAATCTCAGTGGGTCGGTAAAGTTTGCTTTTCAGATGCACAGGCCAGCACACAGCTCTTGCTGGTCAGGTGGTTTGCCTTTAAGTGGTGACTCGGACCCTTATTATCTCCAGCGTCTTTTAACACGTGACCTCCAGGGAGTCCCATGTGGGAGCATGGTGTTTGTGCAAAGTTTGGAACTTGAATATATCACTTCTTCCAACATTTCTTGGCTAAAGCCCAGTTTATGGCCCCAACCTAACTGCAAGGGGGCTGGGCGATGCTCTTGATGCTGTAGCAAACCGCCCCAGTATCACTCAATCATGGGTTTCTAGCCAGAGACACTTGATGGCTCCCACAACCCTCCCCGGAACAGTTTCAAGGTCCTCCCCAACCAGTGGCCTCTAGTTCAGTTCTTTCCCACCCTGGCCGAGGCCCAAGCTCTGGTAGGCAGGCCTCCTCCAGCCTCCTGGCCTGGACCTGGTGCCTCACCCACCCTCCCCTGTATGAACCACAGCCCTTCCTTGTGCTTCCTCTGGACTTTCTCAACTTACTTTATGCCGATCTTATCCTTCTAGACTTTTTGCACTCTACCAGGGTGCTGAAATGCACTGTTCTGACCCTGTTCTGAGGGCAGGAGCCGCATAACGTGGGGCTGGGCATGCAGAAGGCCTACAGACAAGACTTTGTGATTGGACATAATAACTTCATCAAAATTCAAGACCAAGGACAACGCTGTGGCCATGGAGGACTAAACCTATCAGCATACCTGAGGTTTAGCAGGGGCCCATGAGAGTACGAGTAGCTGAATGACCAAGGGCAGCTGGCGAGGCACCGGCATGGGCGTGATGGTGCCCGGGCAGAGCTGTCCCGCACACGAGTCTCTGTCCCCAGCACTGGTATGTTGAGGGCAATTTAGGCCACAGTGGGGATGTTGGGGAGTCTGCTCACAAGCTGCTCAGGGCTCCTCCCACACCCCAGGGCTCAGTTTTGCGCAGAGGTGTCTGAGGTGCCCACCCTGTTGGTTTACACCTCAGTCATGCACTGCCAAGTGCTTCCTCTGAGGCAGTCTGAAAACTGGTAAACATTTTAAAACATGTTTTTTCCCTTTTCTTAAGGTTCTAATGACCAAATTGTAAAAATAATTGAAACAAAATCAAACACTTAGAACAAAACCCACATTTTTATCAGATCTACTTTTATTTCAGAAGGAAGTTTGTATTATAGTATTTACTTTTGTTTATATACAAGTTCTTCACATTTGTGTTTAAAATGCACAGACCTCCTTGAATTCTCTTGTTCCGGCTTAAATTAGCTGTTATTTTACAATACAAAAAATACCAAAAAATTGCAGTCCTAAATGTATGTATAACATCCACAACCCCCAGCAATGAAATAGTTTACAATACTTACTCCATATTTACATGAGTGCAATAGATGCTAAATTATACATATTAACAAACTAAACTTGAATCCAAACCAAAACCCCCCAAAACAAAACCGTAAATAACTATAAAACACTTCCAGAGCCAAAATCAGTTCAACAAAACAGGCTTCACTAGTGTTTAGAATGTTTTGTGCACAAATTCAGTTACTGAAAGTCGATTCCATTATTGCCTTTAAAAGAGAAGGTGCCAGTTTTCCTCTGCACTCCCAAATCGTCTCCCTGCAGGCGAGGGTGTTTATGAATTTGGACAACTCAGGGGAAATGTCTCTTGGTGGGCCTGGCTATCTACAAACCATCATGGTGATTTTTATGGTTTGAGCCATTTGGTCAATTGGGTAAATTTCAGGCTGAAAGCCGGTGCATGGCCTGAGGCCAGACCCTCTGCCTTCCTGGGTCTATCCTCAGGTGGCCAATTCTCACAGAAACCACAAGGAAAGGTCTCCTGGGATGACAGGTTTGAGGAGCTGGATTCTGTTGTAGTTCTGAAGAGCAGCTTTTCCATCTCAGTCACTGCTCTAGTGTTAGCTTAGGTTGTTAGTAAGTACTTAGAGAATATTTGTTGAATGAATGGATGAATGAACGAAACGTAAGGATCAAAGCTGTTAATGAAAAGGATACCACCACCCAAGGAAGTGAATCACTCCCATCCCATCTCTAAATATACTCTATTAAATAGAAGGAGCAAGATTTGCACTAAAAGATAAAATGTATTTTTCTACAGATAGCGCTCTGGTCTTTCCATTTGCCCCAGATTTCCTGGTGCGTCTCCAATGTTGCACCTCAGGCCTATTGCTGACAGTCTCTGTCCAGGGCTGCTTTTCTTCCAGGTTAGCTCAGGGAGTATGTGGTTGCCTTCTCTGTACACCTCCTCCCACACTTAGAGGTGATCCTCACAGGGAAGCACAGACCTCTCCCCAAACAGTGTGGGAAGGGGGCAGGAGGTGGACAGGAGGCCAGGGTGAGGTTCTCCATGGGAAAACAGGAGCTATTTATCAACAAAGCAGCCACGCTCACTCCCACTCCCAGTTTTCAGTATAGTAAACTAGGGTCCTGGGAAATGGTCATTAAAAATTTAGACAAAACCACAACAAAATGCAGCCCGGAAAAGCCCTTTTTGGAAAATCTGACTAGATCTACAGGTACAGTCTTGGAGTCTAAAGACTAAGAGGAGCGTTTCTCAGGACAAGATTGGTCTTCCCTGGGCACCCACAGCTCCAAGAAGCTGAAAGGAGAGTTACAATGCACTCACAGAGCCAATGACAGGGACAGAGACATTCTGGCTGCCTTTGAGTCTCTTCACACACTGCCCGCATTTTCATATGTGCACTGACAGATGATTCCTACTTTAGAAGCTATCCAATCAGTCCCAGATGCATTTGAACACGTGGGCACAATGGGGATGCCTTTCGTGGCTTTGTTATCATATCAGGGCGTAACGAGAGGACTTCTCTGAACCTGGATATCCAATATATGGCACAAAAACATATTAGGTCAAACTCAGACATCATTATGTTTAATAAAAATACATTAAGATATTTTTCTGTTTTATGTACACTCCAAATGTCTGAACATTCAGACACTACTGTATAGTTATGTACAAGTGCAATATCGATGTTTTCATAACTATTTTAATTTATATACAGGCTCTGAAGTTCCACATGACTTCCTCTTGATAACTGACTCTAAGCTGAGTGCCTTCTTCTCCTGCCACCCCCTTCCTCTGGCCCAAGCCTGGAAGACTCTTTGCTACTGGCTGCAAAGGAGAAGCAGGTGGATTCAGTTGTTTCTCCACTGTTGGAGCAGAATTAAACTTCACTTGCTCCTTCCTTCCTTTTAAAAAATAAACATTATCTTTTAGAAAAAAGAAAATAACCAGGTGGCTATGGGACATGGTGCTTATTATTTCAAGGCATGGGACTACCATGGGGAGGAGGCTTCTTTGCCAAGGAAACACCAGTCCTTTGAACAAACAAGGACTTCCCTTGTGGGAGGGTCCTCTCCAGTGGCCTTTTGGTAATCACAGGGGTGAAGGGCCAGTCCCCAGCAGGCTCTCTGCGGGTACTGTGATCTGGGGCAGGGACGTGGGGAGCTCGTAAGAGGAGGGGTCTTTTCCAGAACCATCTGCTCTTTAACAATAATGTGAAAAAGCAGCATTTTGAGAGGCAAGTCTCAAAGTAGAGGTGTTTTGTGCATCAGACAGTGTTTTATGGTTCAACATCCTTGAAAACATCTTTCCAGGCAATTCTTCATGGGAGTGGGGTTAGTGTTGGGGAAGAGGTCATACTCCTCTCTAGGCACTGCATATAAAGGTGAAATGCCGCAGTTTTTGCTCTTTTGAATATTGATTTCTCCAAATTCACAAACTTGAGCATTGTTGTCTAAAGGTCTACGCCCCCAGGGTAATGCCATAGAACACTGGGTTTTGAAGCAGAAGAGAGATCTTGGGAGGCTGCCGCATAATGCCAGAATACAGAGCACCATGGACGGGGACAACACACCATCCAGGCAGTGCCCTGGGGTGAAGAGCAGGGACTGGCCTACTCCACTTCAATTTGGTCACTACTTCAATTTGGTCACTTTTCATTTGGCATCGTTTTTTCCCCTTGTCGATTTTCCCCATGTGCTTTTCATCCTTATAGTTCACTGCCCTCCCCACAGCTACCCGATGGGTCGGGGAGGGAGCATGGGAGGCCTGAGCCCCTCCTGGGGAGGAGGGGAAAGAGGGCAAACAGCTTCAGGTCCTCCTCCAGGCTTTGGGCGGGTTCTGCCTGACAACAGGAGACCGACCCTCTGCTGGCACTCCACCTGAGCCTGAGAATGAAGAATGACCCACCAGCTCAAGCAGACTACAGGAACAAAGAGTTACCCTTTGATTAAGGGGTCCCAAGTGCTGTCATGCTCTTTTCGGCTCAAGACAGACATGTAACATGAGTGAGCCCCTCCCTCTGTGGTGCCTTGGCAGGAGCACCCAGAAGGGCTGAAGCAAACATAAGGCCTAGAGTGACCTGGGGCAAGGAGGCATGTGGGAACATGCCTTATTTAGTGTCCTTTTTGACAACAAAAACAGGAGCTTTGACAGTTAGGTCATTTCTGTTTTCCTCTCAATCCCTGCTGCTAGGTTAAATGTTTCTCGGGGTGAGAAAATTGTTTCCTGGCGGCAAATTAGGTTTTAGAAAAAGAGCAGATTGCCAATGATAGCTATTTAAGTTTTATAAGAATGTAGCAATGCAATTATGTAAAAACTTATGCTTACTAACTTTCCAACTGCTAGATCTATTTAAAGTCTAGGCACTTAGTGTGTGTGTGTATGAGTGTATGAGTGTGTGTGTGTGAGAGAGACAAAGACAGAGACAGAGAGACAGAGAGAGGTAAAGAGGAAGTGAAGGAGAGAGAGGGAGGGAAAGAGAAAGAGAGGAGAGAGAGAGAGAACTTCAAATGGATTCAGACTAAATTAATCAAGTTGCTACAGAAACTACCCATTATATCAGTTGGCATTCCAAGTAACACTGCTGACCTTGACATTTAAAATAGCCTCTTCTACCTTATGATTCAAAAGAGATGGACCATTATTAATTCTCAACTAGAAAAAAAGTTACTCCCTGAAAGAGAGATATTTGCCTAAATCGTGCAAGAATAAATAGCACATCTTTTAAAAAAGATAGCAGGCTTCAGATGAAAACAAGTTAATTCATCTGACTAGTTTTTAAAAGACCATGTTCAAGAATGACTGATGACAAATGTCTACTTGTAAACACTACATCTTTGTTTTTTGCACGGTTGAGACAGTCCCAAGAACAGTTCTCCACACGTGAACCTGAGTGTCACTCCTAGCTCTCTCACTTGCTCTCCACCGGCCTCCTCCAGCAACAACTGGATCACCCCTGGACCTGTAACTAAATCAACTATTTCCTATATGAAAGTAAAAGGTTAGATGCTGGAGCACAGATGGGAGAAACTGTCAAAGAAAGCTTGTGAACATGCAGATGAGGTGGATGTTTCGAGAGTTTCCAGTCTTCTGCCCTGCACAGTGTCTCCCTGCCTGCTCCCTCTCTGCAGATGGCTCTGGCACACCACTCCTCGCTCACAGGGAGTCCTGGCCCCAGCATCAAATGCAGGTCCCAGGCTGTGCAGGGGGCTGCTGTTTCCGGTTTCTCACCGCTCCTGACTTCTCTTTGTATACTATTGGCATCTGCTGAGAAATGTCCACCAGGGCGCTGGCCACTGCGAGACCTTGGGAGAACCCACAGAGGGAACACATGTTAAGGAACAGCTTGCTTTTATTAAAAAATAATTTTAAAAATTTCTTTTTACACTCACATGGTGCAATAAATAAATAAAGTACATACATGGGAAAAACCTTACCTCTAACCTGTGTCTCCCTCCATATTCCCCCCTTCCATCAGAGTAACTTCTTTCATCAGTTTGTATATATTCTTCAGGGTTTATTTGTATAACTACAAATACATATTCTCCTCCGCCCCCATTTTTACACAAAAGGAGCCTTACTTTTCAGCAGATCAACTAAGCAAAGTGCTCTGCCCGTGGTGGGAGCATCTAAATAAGACTGCAGACATGCTTTAAGCACTAAGTTTCTCCTGTCTTTTTCTCCAAGAAAAAGCTGCACTCTTTATGATGAAATTCAGATTCATTCCACATTGCCCAGCTAGCACTAGTTATTTTGATATCTACACCATGATAAGGGTTAGGATAGACTCTGGGGCCAGACTTTGGAATAAGCAAGGTTCTTTGACTTCCCTGTACCTCAGTTTCCTCTTTTGTAAATGGCGAACAGCACAGGGCTTGTGTGAGAAGTCAATGAGTGAACTGATGTAAAGTCTTAGAATGGTACCTGGCTTATCACCCCACCACCTCCACTACCACCTTTGCTTTGGGGACTAGTGGGTCCATTCTCCTTTTTGTATTGGTAATTGATTAACTTGATGTTCATTAGGGAAGGCACAGTCCTGAGGGAGTTGGATTCCTATGCATGGGAAAAGGCCAGACAGGTTCAGAGCCCTGCTGAGGCCCCCAGGAGCCATGCTAGAGGAGCTTCTTACTCCACCTCACTGAGCCTATAAAATGGGGGAGGGGGGAAGCTTTTAAGTGCCAGGTTTAGTACCTGGCATGGAGTCGGGGAATCCACACCAGTGACCACTGTTATAGCAAAGACAGAGCCAGGTGCTTCGGGAGTCCAGAGAAGGGCACCATTTAAAATGGGGGGTAGATCCTAGTTACAGCAATCAGATGAGAAAAGGAAAGAAAAGGCATCCAAACTGGAAGGGAAGAAGTCAAAGTGTCACTATTTGCACATGCCATGATACTATATATAGAAAACCCTAAAGTCTCCACCAAAAAACTATTAGAACTAATAAATGAATTCAGTAAAGTTGCAGGAGACAAGATTAATACACAGAAATCTGTTGCTTTTCTATACACTAATAATGAACTACCAGAAAGAGAAAGCAAGAAAATAATTCCGTTAAAATCACATCAAAAAGAGGGGCTTCCCTGGTGGCGCAGTGGTTGAGAGTCCACCTGCCGATGCAGGGGACACGGGTTCGTGCCCCAGTCCAGGAGGATCCCACATGCCGCAGAGCAGCTGGGCCTGTGAGCCATGGCCGCTGAGCCTGCACGTCTGGAGCCTGTGCTCCGCAACGGGAGAGGTCACAACAGTGAGAGGCCCGCGTATCGCAAAAAAAAAAAAAAAAAAAAAAAAGAATAAAATACCTAGGAATAAACTTAACCAAACAGGTAAAAGGGGCTTCCCTGGTGGTGCAGTGGTTAAGAATCTGCCTGCCAATGCAGGGGACACGGATTCGAGCCCTGGTCTGGGAAGATCCCACATGCCGTGGAGCAACTAAGCCCGTGTGCCACAACTACCGAGCCTGTACTCTAGAGCCCGTGAGCCACAACTACTGAGCTCACGCGCCACAACTACTGAAGCCTGTGTGCCTAGAGCCCGTGTTCTGCAATAAGAGAAGACACCACAATGAGAAGCCCACGCACTGTAATGAAGAGTAGCTCCCGCTCGCTGCAACTAGAGAAAGCCTGCGTGCAGCAACGAAGACCCAATGCAGCCAAAAATAAATAAATAAAATAAATAAAAAATTTTAAAAGAGGTGAAAGACTTATAATCTGATTAACTACAAAACATTTATGAAGGAATTTGAAAATGATACAAAGAAATGGAAAGATATCCTGTGTTCTTGAATTGGAAGAACATTGTTAAAATGTCCATACTACCCAAAGCAATCTACAGAGTTAAGGCAATCCCTATCAAAATAAACATGACGTTTCCCACAGAACTAGAACAAATAATACTCAAATTTATATAGAATCACAAAAGAACCTGAATCGCCAAAGCAATCTCGAGAAAAAAGAATGAAGCTGGAGATATCACGCTCCGTGACTTCAGACTATACTAAAAAGCTACTACAGAAATCAAAACATCATGGTTTTCCCAAAAATACAGACACATAGATCAGTGGAACAGAATAGAGAGACCCGAAATAAACTCATGCACTTATGGTCAATTAATCTATGACAAAGGAGGCAAGAATATACAATGGAGAAAAGTCTCTTCAATAAGTGGTTCTGGGAAAACTGGACAGCTACATGCAAAAGAATGAGATTAGAACATTTCCTCACACCATATACATAAAGACCTAAATCTAAGACCTGAAACCATAAAAATCCCAGAAGAGAACACAGGCAGAACACTCTTTGACATAAATCATAGCAAATAGTTTTTTGGATCTGTCTCTTCAGGCAAAAGAAATAAAAGCAAAAATAAACAAATGTGACCTAACCAAACTTAAAAGTTTTTGCACAGCAAAGGAAACCCTGACAAAATGAAAAGACAACCTACTGAATGGGAGAAATATTTGGAAATGATATGACCAATAAGGGGTTAATATATAATATATAAATAGCTCATAAATTCAATATCAAAAAACCAAACAACCCGATTAAAAAATAGAAGACCTGAATAGACATTTTCCCAAAGAAGACATACAGGCACCATACAGATGGCCAACAGGCACATGAAAAGTTGCTCAACATCACTAATCATAAGGAAAATGCACATCAAAACCACAAGGAGGTATCATCTCACACCTGTCAGAATGGCTATCATCAAAAAGACCACAAATAACAAATGTCAGTGAAGATGTGGAGAAAGGGGAACCCTTGTATACTGTTGGTAGGAATGTAAATTGGTGAAGCCACTGTGGAAAACAGTACGAAGGTTCCTCAAAACAATAAAAGTAGAACTACCATATTCCACTCCTGAGTATACTTCCAAAGAAAACAGAAATACTGATTTGAAAAGATGCATGCACCCACAATGTTCATAGCAACATTCACAGCATCATTTATAATAGCCAAGATATAGAAGCAACCTAAGTGTCCATTAACAGATGAATGGATAACGAAGATGTTTTCTACACACACACACACACTGGAATACTACTCAATCATAAAAAATAATGACATTCTGCCATTTGCAACAATATGAATGAACCTAGAGATTATTACGCTTAGTGAATAAGTCAGACAGAGAAGGATAAATACTCCATGTTATCACTTATATGTGGAATCTGAAAAAAGAGAACAAACGAATATATATAATGAAACAGACTCACAGATATAGAGAACAAGGTGTTGGTTACCAGTGGTGAGAGGGGAGGCAGGAGGGGCAAGACAGGGGTATGGGATTAAGAGATACAAAATTACTATGTATAAAATAAATAAGCAACAAGGATATATTGTACAGCACAGGGAAATATAACCATCATTTATTTATTTATTCATTCATTTAAAGAATGATTTTAACTGCAGGTGAATGGCTGCATGGAGGTGTGGGAGGGGGTCGGGGCTGTGATTTTAGAGGTCAAGGGTAGAAGAAGCAGACTACAGGGGAGAGATGGCAGCTGAGGTTAGATGAGAGACGTGGTAGAGTAAATGAAACAAAGTGGAAGAATGAGACTCCAGATGTAGGCCAGCAGAACTCGCCCGTGAATTATACATAGAGAGGTGAGGACTGCCTAGGATGACTCTTGAGTTTCTGGCTTGAGCAACTGGCTGAATAATGAATTCCTTTACTGAGATGGAGATCAAAGGACCAACTGGTTAGAAAGAGGGCCAGCTCCATTTTGGACATTTTAGGTTTGATAAGACCTTGAGGTATCCAAGTGGACATTTCAAGTAGGCAATCGAATAACTGGGTGTGAAGCTTGGCAAGGAGGACAAGAATTAGAGATATTAACCTGGGAAAGACACTGATTACTTAATTTTGGGGAATAATAAGCTCACAATGAAAAAGAAGAAAGCCAAGGGTTTAGCAGGAGGAACCTTAAGGTGTAGAGACTGGAAAGGAGACTAGCCATTATTTTGTAATAACTTTAAAGGTAGTACAATCTATTAGAAATACTGAATCACTATGTTGTACACCTGAACCTAATATAATACTGTAAATCAACTATACTTCAATAAAAATGAATGAATGAATGAATGAATGAAATGGGGGATACAGAACGGGTGGCAGGGATGGCCCCACCCTTGGGGTAGCCCTCAAGCAGTGAGCAGGGCTTCATCAGGAGTCCAGGGGGTTGGGGCACATCAGGCGAAGTCTGGAGCAGGAAAGGCCACAGTGTTGCAAGCCTGTCACCGCTCCCCTCCCACCCCCAGCCAGTACCTTGCCCTCAGGGAGCACCAGTCAATGTCTGCTGAGCTGGGCAGGAGATACTGCTCCAGAGCGCCAGGTTAATGGGTCATTCTGCCCTCAACCTGGACAAGGCCAAGTTAGGGGATGAACTCACAGGAATCCCTAGATGAGGGCAAGTCAAGCCATTCGCTTATGAAATGAAGACAATAAATCCTGACCTGGCCACGCCTAATGTCCTCCCTCATAAGAACACCACGGACCCAGACCTTCCGAAAGCTGAGTTGGAGTGGAGGCCTGCAGAATCATCTCAACTGAAAGTTGTCTAAAACATTCATATTGTCTGAGGCATCCCTCCAAAGTACTCCAAGATTAATCACAATACTTCCAAAACTATATTCCATATTTCCTTCGTGTTCAACAGTAAAAGAATGTTTATCTAAATTATGATTCAAGTATTTGATGGAGTAGTGTAAAAGATGGGTAAAACAATATATAGTAAGTTGTAAAAATGTTTATGATAGTTACATGAAAAAAGAAGAATAAAAATTAGTTATACAATCATTGCAACTAAATTGCTGATAAGGGCTGGAAAGGAAACAGTGAAAATTGGTGAGTGTCGGATGGTAGAATTGTGAATAAATTTTCAAAAACTTCCTTTAGGATGTTATAATTGTTGTTTGTGCCTTATACTTAGAGTGAAAAAGAAAAAGAAATACAGTAATGTTAGAAATACCAATTTGAGGACCACTAGCTTGAGGGAGCTAGCTGGAAGCCATGAGAGTAAGTAAGATGATTGAGGAAGAGCATATGGAGTGAAGAGGGAGAAAGCCTACATTTAGAGGCAGAGAAAGGAAAAAGATAGTAAAGGAGCAACACAGACCCGGGGGACTGGAAACACTGGCGGCAAAGAAGGTTTGGCTGGAAACATCAATACCACTGGCAGGCTGACGAGGCTGGGGCAGTGAGGAGATCCAGATTTTTCCCAGGAAGGAATGGTGACCTCAGGAAAGATGGGTTAGGAATACAGTGGCGATGGGATCATCTCTCCAAATCCTCACAATGACACGAGGCAGGCACTACAGGTATACCCCACTTTATTGTGCCTCACAGATACTGTGTTGTTGTTGTTTAACAAATTGAAGGTTTATGGCAACCCTGCACTGTCAGATAATAGTTAGCATTTTTAGCAATAAAGCCTTTTTAAATTAAGGATGTACCTTGTCTTTTTAGACATAATGCTATTGCACCTTAATAGGCTACAGTATAATGTAGACAGAACTTACACACACTGGGAAACCAAAAAATTCATGTGACTCGCTTTATTGTGATACTTGCTTTATTGACGTTTTCTGGAACCAAACCTGCAATATCTCCGAGGTCTGCCTGAATGCAATATCACTTTTATAACCAAGTTCTCTACAAAAGGGAAGAAGGAGCCTTCACACATCTAAAACATAAACCTCATTTGTCAATGACCTTCATCTACTCACCTGACTGCCCAGGAGGAGGGATTCCACCGAGGCCTCGAGGGAGCCTCACAAACACAGAGAGGACAGCAGCTTTGTTGCCAAAACACGGCTCCAGGGCAATGGGCTTGGGAACAGTCTGGTGGAAGAAAACAAAGAATTACCTAAAGCAGTGTTTCTGAAGAAGCACCTTCACCAGCCTTTAGATGTGATTTTTAAAGATGCCCCTATATTAGTTTCTACTGCTATGAAACAAATCACAAACTTCGGTGCTTAAAACAGCACCTATTTATTATCTCAATTTTGTAGGTCAGAAGCCCAGGCAAGAGCTCTGTAGGGCTCTCTGCTTAGGGATATAGGTCCTATTCATGTCTTCTATCAGTTCTGGAAAAATTCTCAGCTCTATCTCACAAAGGTCTCAAGGGTCTCAGCTCTTTGTCTTCAGAAGGTGGAAGTCAAGTTATCAGCTGGGTTCCACTCTTACCAGGAGGCAGGGGAAGAACCTGCTTCAAAACTCATTCAAGTTGGCAGAATCCAGTTCCTTCCAGCTCTAGGTCTAAGGTCCCCATTTCCTTGCTAGCGATCAGCCAGGGGCCACTCTTCTCTTGGAGGCCACTCACATTCCCCCCTACCTGGTCCCTCCAGCTTGAAACCAGTGATGGTGCTCAAGTTCTTCTCATGCTTCCTCTTCTCTCACCAGCCAGAGAAAGCTCTCCTTATATCTTAATATCAACTACCCTCAGACTTTAATTATTTCTGCAAAATCTCTTCAAAGCAGAACCTGGGGCTTCCCTGGTGGCGCAGTGGTTGAAAGCCCACCTGCCGATGCAGGGGACACGGGTTTGTGCCCTGGTCCGGGAGGATCCCGCGTGCCGCGGAGCGGCTGGGCCCGTGAGCCATGGCCGCTGAGCCTGCGCGTCTGGAGCCTGTGCTCCGCAACGGGAGAGGCCACAACAGTGAGAGGCCCGCGTACCGCAAAAAAAAAAAAAAAAAAAAAAAAGCAGAACCTGGAGTAGTGTTTGATTGAATATCCATAAGACAAGAATCTTGGGAGCCATCTTTAGAATTTTGCCATCAATTTCTTCAAATTGAAGAAAATCATTTCCAGAACCACTGTGGCTACAGCACAGGGAAATGAATAGATAAGTGAAATGGCAGAAGTGGGGAAACCAGTTATGAGGCAACTGCAAAAACCTAGGTGGGAGAGGATAATTAATGGCCTAGATCAAGGTGATAGGTAACAGTGGTGGAGGTGGTGCACAGTGGTCAGGAAATATTTTTGAAGATAAAGTCAAAAAGATTTGCTGATGGACTGGCTATCCAATGAGGATGAGAGCAAGGACGAGTCAAGGACGATTTTGGCCTGAGCAACTAGGATGATGAGTTGGGGAAGTTATGCCAGAGGAGCAGGTACGGGGAACAGTATTTAGAACTAAGTTTTGAACATGTTAAATTTGTTAAGATGCTTATTAAGACATCCAAGTGGGAACACTGAGCAAGCAATTTGATATGTGAGTTGGATACTCACAGGAGAGGTTTGAGTGGAGAGGTTTAAACATCATGGTGTTTAAATCCATGATGGATAAGATCACTGCTATGGTCTGAATATTTGTGTATTCCCCAAATTCATATGCTAGGGCTTCCCTGATGGCGCAGTGGTTGAGAGTCCGCCTGCCGATGCAGGGGACACAGGTTCGTGCCCCGGTCTGGGAGGATCCCACATGCTGCGTAGCGGCTGGGCCTGTGAGCCATGGCTGTTGGGCCTGCGCGTCCGGAGCCTGTGCTCCGCGACGGGAGGGGCCACAGCAGTGAGAGGCCCCCGTACGGAAAAAAAAAAAAATTCATATGCTAAATTTTTTTGGGGGGCTGAGCTGGGTCTTCATTGCTGTGCGTGGGATTTCTCTAGTTGCAATGAGCCGGGGCTACTCTTCATTGTGGTGCGTGGGCTTCTCATTACGGTGCCTTCTCTTGTTGAGGAGAATGAGCTCTAGGCGCATGGGCTTCAGTAGTTGCAGCACGTGGGCTCAGTAGTTGCGGCACGCAGGCCCGAGAGCAGGCGGGCTTTGGTAGTTGCGGTACATGGGCTCCACAGTTGTGGTGCATGGGCTTAGCTGCTCCGTGGCATGTGGGATCTTCCCAGGCCAGGGATCAAACCTGTGTCCCCTGCACTGGCAGGTGGATTCTTAACCACTGAGCCACCAGGGAAGTCCCATATGTTAAATTATAATACCCAATGTGATAATATTTGGAAGTAGGGCCTTTGGGAGATGATTAGGTCATGAGGGCACAGCCCTCATGAATGGCATTTAGTGCGCTTAGAAAAGAGACCCTGAGAGCTCCCTCACCCCTCCTACCATATAAAATTACAGCTAGAGGGAATTCCCTGGTGGTCCAGTGGTTAGGACTCTGCACTTTCACTGTCAAGGGCCCAGGTTCAATCCCTGATCGGGGAACTAAGATCCCATGGTGCAAGCTGCATGGTGTGGCCAAAAAAAAAAAAAAGATTACAGCTAGAAGTCACTGTCTGTGAACCAGAAAGCAAGCCTTCCCCAGACACCTAATCGGCCAGCACCTTGATCTTGGATTTCCCAGCCTCCAGAACTGTGAGAAATTAATTGCCATTATTTATAAGCCACCCAGTCTCTGATACTTTTTATAGCACCCTGAACAGACTAAGACAATCACCCATGGTGTAGGTGTAAAAGATGTGAGAAGAGGCGCAAAGACTGAGCCTGAGATGGCCACGACTGTTAAAAGATGTTGGGAGATGAAGAGGGTTGAACGAAGAATACAGAGCACAGAACAGCCAGAAGGTGTGTGGTGTCCTGACAGGAAAGTCAAGACAGCATTTTAAGGAGCAGCCGGCTGTGCCGTATGCTGCTGACGTGTGACACAGGGTGTCACTCAGGCTCGTCTATTCTTCTCAATCCCACAAATTATTACTATTTTATCAGGACGTTTGCTTAGATTTAGGCACATGTTTACCATCTGATTTACTCACTATTCCCTCTTATTCCACCCTCCTGGGGTAATTTCCCTCCTCTCTATCACATCCTTTAGACATTTCTTTTATACACGTCTGTTGGTGGCAAGCGCTCGGTTTTTCCCATAATCTGAGGATATCTTTATTTTATCCTTGTTCTTGGAAGGTAGTTACTGGGTACACTATCCTAGGTTGGCAGTTCTTCTCTTTCAATACTTTGAAGACATTCTTCTTTCTTGAGAAGTCAGTCAGCTGTCACTCTGTCATTCCTTTGTAGGTGATCTTTTTTTCCCCATTATTTTTTAATGTGGTAAAATGCACATAACAAAATTTACTATCTTAACCATTTTTAGGTATACAGTTCAGTGGTATTAAGTACATTTATATTGTTGTACAACTATCACGACCATCCATCTCCAGAACTCCTTCATCTTGGAAAACTGAAACTCTATACCCATTAAACAGCAACTCCCCATTCCTTCCTCTCCCAAGACCCTGGCAACTACCATTCTATTTTCTGTCTCTATGCAGTTGACTACTCAAGGTACCTTATATAAGTGAAATCATACAATGTTTGTCTTTTTGTGACTGGCTTTCACTTAGCATAATGTCTTCAAGGTTCACCTATGTTCATCTATGTAGCATTGGTCAGACTTTCTTTCCTTTTTAAGGCTGAGTAATATTCCATTGTATATATATACCACATTCTGTTTATCCATTCATACTTCAATGGACACATAGGTTGGTTCCAACTTCTAGCTACTGTGAATAAAGCTGCTATGCGCATGGTGTATGAATATATCTTCAAGACCCTGCTTTCAATTCTTTTGGGTATATACCCAGAAATAGAATTGCTAGATCATACAATAATTCTATTTTTATTTTTTTGAGGAAGAGAAATACTGTTTTCCACAGCAGCTGCATCATTTTCATTCCCACTAAGAGTACACAAGGGTTCCAATTTCTCCATGTTGTAGTGATCTTTTTTTGTACTGGCTAATTTTAAGACATTCTCTTTGTCTTTGGAGTTCTACAGTTTCACTATGATAAACCCAACTGTAGTTTTCTTTCTCCCCTGCCTTCCCTCTGCTTTCTTTCCTTACTCCTGCTTACAATATGTTTTGCTAGAATCTGTATAATCATGTCTTCCATCAGTTCTGGAAAATTCTCAGCTCTTTGAACATTGCCTCTCCTCCATTCATTTGTTCTGGGACTGTGATAATATATATGTAAAGTTTTCTCATTCTATCCTCCATATTCTCATTATCTGTCATATTTTCCATCTCCTTGTCTCTCTGTTCTGCAGCCTGTGTAGTTTCTTCAGAGTCATCTTCCAGCTCAAAAGCTCTCTCCTTACTTGTGTCTGATGTGCTATTTAACATGTAAACTGAATTATTTAAAAAATTTCAACTACTGTATTTTCCATTTCTAACAGTACCATTTGGTTCTTTTTCAGGTGTGATTGGCCATTCTTGACTCTCATGGCTTCCTCATCTTTATGATTCTATCTTTCGTTCCTTTAAACATTTCATACAGAGCTATATTATATTCATTAGATGTCAATTCTGTTGTTTCTGCTGACTCTTTTTTTTTTTTTTTTTTTGCGGTACGCGGGCCTCTCACTGTTGCGGCCTCTCCCGTTGTGGAGCACAGGCTCCGGACGTGCAGGCTCAGCGGCCATGGCTCATGGGCCCAGCTGCTCCGCGGCATGTGGGATCTTCCCGGACTGGGGCATGAACCTGTGTCGCCTGCATCAGCAGGCGGACTCTCAACCACTGCGCCACCAGGGAAGCCCTCTGCTGACTCTTATTCATGGCTTTTCTCTTTTGTCCTTGGTGATCACTGATTCCTTGGTCTTAAATCTATGGGAGTTCTACATGGCTGAATTGGGTATGTTTTCCCTCAGACAGGATCTGCATCTACTTCAGCTGTGAGATGTGGTGTGCTACCAGTCTAGAACCACTTTAGACCACGCATGGCTCTGGTTTTGGTTCATGGTTTGTTCTTTTTTGGAGGAGGAAAAGGAGAGTGGTCCCTGGAAATCTCACATACTTCCTGTAAGCTCAGTAATGCTTTAGTAAGTATGTTAGGACATATAGGTTTTATATATATATATATATAAAATATAATATATATATATACACATACATACACATATGTATATACGTGTGTATACATATCTCCATGAACATATAGCTGTTTCCCAAGAGTATCTGAAATATTTCATCATTTTGTTAAAAGAGAAAGTCTTATCATTTTCTTCATCATGGTGGGGGGGGTCAGAATTATTTATTTTGACTACAGAATTCATAGTCAATCATGATTTTCCCCTTTTAAAAAATCCCCCAAAATACTTATAAGGAACAATGGTTCAATTTAGCTATTTTCAAGTTTTCAAGTATTACACCACAGAAAACTTATAAGAATATCAGACAAGTTATTTACATTTTAAAATTCCCTGAATATGAGACTGCTTAACAACATGAATCAAAGATTAGAAAATGAAAGCAAAAGAATACCTGACACCTTCAGTGTGTGGACTTACTGTTAAGAAGAAAGAAGAGGCAACAGAATGAGGCTCTTGCTCTCTCTGGTTCCCCAGACTTAGAAGCATGAGTTTTGATAAATTAAGTTACAGGGACTTTTGAAATTACAATCTCACCTTTATACTCCCCCCAATAAGATCAGGAGGCTCTTCATCTGTTTCCAAGGCAACATTTACAGAGGCAAAGGGACGACTGGCCATCTGCTGCATCTCTCGAAGAAGTTGCTGATAAGTAATACAGCAATCATTAATGCAAAGAGTACTGAGGGGATTTTATTAGAGAATACTACATATTAAAAATACCTCATCCTCCCTGATTCAAACAAATCAAATCCAAAATGATATTTTTGAGACAGCTGGGGAAAACTGGACATGGACCAGGTATTAACATTTTAATTTTGTTGGCTGTGATGACAGTATTGTTATATTAAAGAAAAAGTCCTCATCTGTTAGAGATACATACTAATGTACTGATGGATATAATGCTATGATGTCTGCTTGTTAAACACATAAAATAAATTATCCTATCTCCTTATATTTTTATTACTAGATTAAAGCCAGGCTTTCTTTTTTCCTGCTGAAATCTGAACCAAGTATTTACACAGCAACAAAAACTATCCTTTGTTACACAGTAGATAGGAACTGAAAGAGCTCTTTATTCAGAGAGGTGGTATAAGCTAAACACAAAAAACCATGAAGTTTTGCAGAGCATAGGGACAACTAGGGGCTCTGGATTTAGGGAGGCTTGGATATGAATACCTGCTTCAACACTCTCCAGCTGTGTGACTTTAAAAAAGGTGTTTAAAGTCTCTGGGCTTCAGTTCCCTCCTCTCTGAAATGGGTTTTTAATCCCATAAAAGTATCAATAGGATTAAATGAGATGCTTTAACTAGCACAGTGCCTAGCACATGGCGTGTGGTCAATCATATATCATTAGGGATATCAGAAATCTGGGCATGTCACTGAAGCTCTGAGGTCATGCTATGGAAGACAATGAGGCCCTACCTCAACCACTTCCTTGGAACTATTGTAGGAGACAGAATCTTGGGCTAGACAGATCATGGCTCTGTTTTAGAAGGGCATTTTTATATTAAACATTGTGTTAACATGTCAATAATCACATTCCTACATCTCACAAAGCTATTGGTCCATTTACTCAACAAATACGTATAACAACAGCCCTCCTCTGGGTTCTCTGCTATTCTAAGTGTGGAGTCACAGTGAGACAGAGTGCCTACCCGCCTCCAGTTCCCAGTCTAGTTCCTTTATGACAAGTGCAGGAGATAATGTGAGTAAAGGCACTTAAAACAGGGCCTGGTATGTAGCAACAACTTAAGCAGTATTAGCTGCTATTATTTTTGTTATAAAAAATATCACATCACTTTTCTACAGTTCTGAGAGGGATAAATCATGAATGATATTTTAGAAAAGATAAAATGTATTTTGAATGGTCAGGTTCACAGTAACAAAGAAACTTTAAGTCACAAAGGTAAAAGCTTAGTTTACTGGTTGATCAACTGGGTAATAAGCATACTTTTTTGGGGGAAAACCTCTTCTCTACAAGGTGTTCATCTTATTTTCTTTCACGTACACTGTAAATATTTTCCAGTTGGTTGTTTGTCTTCTATGTTATTCCTTTGTTTACTTTTTATATACTTAAGTAGTAATTTTATGCAGGTAAATCTATATGACATTTTAATCATCTTATATGAAAATAATAATTTTGTTCCCTTTCCAAAAGTAACAAAACTTCTTATTTCTCTTTCTCTTAGTGCAGAGTCTAGAATACCCAGAACAAAAGTAAGTGACTATGGGGACAACTTTGTGATTAGAAACATGGTCTGTGAAGACAGAAGTCCTAAGTTTAAAGCCCAGTTTGGTGTCTTTATTGTAACTGTGTGGTGATGGGTAAGTTACTTTGCCTCTCTGAGCCTCAGTTCCTCTATTTGTGAAACAGGACTAATGTCACTAACTATTTTATAGGGTTGTTGTGAGGATTAAATTAGTTAATCTATATAAAACCGCTTACAAAACAGTGCCTACAACTTAGAAATGCTCAAATGTCAGTTCTTAATATGACTAACTTGTCTGGATTTTATTAGGTACAACCTCTACTATTTTTTCATCATGGGTGATGTTGGTTATCTGGTTATTCTTCAAAGTGTTGAGGAGGTATTATTTTTGAGTTTACTAAGAGTTTTGTTTTTAAACTAGGAATGAGTGTTAATATCAATAAATGACTAAATGATTACTTGGTCACTACCGAAAATTTAGGTTTTATTTTTTTACCCACTGATATAACATATCCTAGTAGGTTTTCTGGTATGAAATGATCCCTTTTCTACACTGGTAAACTAGACTGCTGCATGTACAGTCATTATACAACTGGTCTTTACTTTTTGGTGCTACATTTCTTAGGTTTTGGTTTCAAGGTTTCTAAGCATAAAATGTATCAGGATTCTTTTAAGCTTCCCACCTTTTCCTTTACCCTGGAACTGTTTATATATTTTGGAAATAATTAATTCTCATAAGCACCCAAGAAGGAATAGACTATTATTATCTCCATAAGCTCATCTCAAATTGAAACTCCCTGGGTCTAATACCCATTGTGGAGAGAGTAATATTTTGACCAGTTTTTGATTCCTTCCTTGGTACTAGTTTATATGGTTTCTCACTTTTTTATTACACATTTGGATAACATATTTTTTCAGAATACTGTACTATTTGTTGAGATTTTAAAATATCTTAGTAATAGAGCTATTAAAAAGAAAAAAAACCTCTGAATACATTATCCACTGAATTTTTAAAATCATAATAAAGAGGGTGTAACGCTACCTCTATGATAACATCACCTTTACATGGGTCAGAAAAGGTGTCATGGCCCCCAGGAAGAGACTCATATCCTGAAGCCTATCTTAACCCCATTACTGACACCAATGTTCTATGAACAGTGCTGCATGCTTGTGAATTTTGATTTTAGATATTTCTGTTCTCCTCTAAATCTTGTCTATAGATCATGTTTTATATAGAAAACCAAAGAGCACAAAGTCTAGATCTTAGTGCACTTCTATTTAGCAACAATGCAATAGACATGATGACTAAAAGGCAGAGTAAATACACAAGTGAAAGTTGTAATAAACAGTTTTTGTGTTGTAATTTTTCATCAAGTTTATTTATTTGATTTGCCAATTATAAATATTTGTTGGACTTATTAATATTACTTTTGGAATGGAGTTCTGGAAATAAATCAACACTCATTAATAAATAGAACTCAAGCAAATACTTAATTAGACACACATTTGTCTTTCCTTGAACAATGAGAAACTTTTGATATTTTACTCTCATCCTCATGAAAGGCTACTGTAAAGGCTCTGCTACTAAGCCTTCAGATCTCCAGCTTGAGTTAAGGAACCAGCTTTTGGTAGGAAGGATAAAGTTGACACCTGTAAGTCAATATGATTATTAGTTTCCTTTTAGAAAGTTAAAACCATGTGGTGCAGAATGAACTATAGCTTATATAGCACTGATTGAAGTCTGCTGACCATACATTACTCTCTCTATAGATATATCCATCAATTACCACTAAATAGCAAAACTGACTTGCTTAAGGGAAATACGAAGGAAAAAGCTCTTACAGGGATTCATTAATCTTTAACCACTGAGGCTTACCTCTCTACGTCTGGAAGCCCAACAACTTTGTTTGATCTTCCAAACCACAGCAGCCACCAGGAGCAAAGAGAGGAAACAACTGTGAGAAAGGAAAGTACTGAGTTATTATCCCAACCCCCAGAATCAGCACACTGTCATCCACACCCCATGTCAGGCAGGGAAACAATCCCCCAAATACCAACTCCAAGCTCCTTTCTGATGAGTCATCACAACCATGTCCTGGTTCATAGGAAACAAAGTGTAAGAAGACTTTGATAAGCTGGGCTTCCCGACCCAACCACTAGACAATACTGTCTCCACAAGGTACTCTGAGAGGAGAGCCTTGATTTCCTGCCGGCCTTTATCAGAATGGTCCATCGTGGCTTATCCCAAATAATAAAAACAATTCTATGATAATTATGACAAGTAACAAGCATGCTATTTAATCAAATTAGCAAAAATCTACTGGTAAAGTCTAAAGAAATGAGAAAAGTTAACTATCAAAGTAACAACCAGCTTTTCATAAGGAACAATAAATGTATATGTAGTAATATATATTCAAAGTAAATACCTATTTTTTAAATAAAATAAAACAACTAAATTCAAGCCAACAACTTTCTTACAAGTATTTGGAGAGACGAAGTCCCAGTGGTCTTATAACTGCAAATGATTTCAATGTTCTCTCAACATTCAATGCCTCTTAAATCAGGCACCGAATAGTTTGAAAAGCTACTGTGACAGCAGAGAGAATGACTGATTTCTTTTTTTTTTTTTTTTTTTTTTTTTGCTGTACGTGGGCCTCTCACTGCCGTGGCCTCTCCCGTTGCGGAGCACAGGCTCCGGACACACAGGCTCCGCGGCCATGGCTCGCGGGCCCAGCCGCTCCGCGGCATGTGGGATCTTCCGGGACCGGGGCACGAACCCGCGTCCCCTGCATCGGCAGGCGGACTCCCAACCACTGCGCCACCAGGGAAGCCCCAAGAATGACTGATTTCTGATTAAAAGGACTAATGAGTCTAACAAATAAACCTCTTAGTAACCGCTAAATAATTTTAAAACTGGCATTTTCACTCATTAACTTGTAAAAGGGGCTTGTTACAGAGTACTGTTCCAGGGTGTTACAAGGAGACACAAGGCTTTCCGCCCCTGTAGTTGGGTACTCTCTTGCTGAGCTCTGTTTTTGCAGGATGGTGTTGGCTTTACGAGAGGCAGCTTCAATGCACAGATCGCTGAAGACAGGCCTCCACAGCTGGCTGGCGACAGCCCCTCTAAGGTGCTAGGAGGACTGAGCTTCTGCCCTTTCAGAAATAGAAATTAAGCCTCCCTCAGCCCATCACTTCCCTAAGAGGCACAGAGTGCAGATCCCTCCACTGGGTCCCCTGACAAAAGACAAGCTCCCCAGGTTATCACTCAGTGGAGAGTCTTCAGTTCCTATCTTGTTGGGCCTCCAGGCTGTCCTGACACTGATGATCCTTCCTCCTTTCTGACAGTTTCTATTTTTCTTTTTATCAGAACTTTATTGAGGCAGGTCCTGTTCTAGGCTCATGGAATACATCAGTGAACAGAACAAAAGACCACTTTTCCCATGGAGTTTACGTTTCAGCAGATGGAGGCAAACAGTAAACAAAATAAGTGAGCAAATTATAGAGCATGTCAGAAGGGAGTAAATACTACACAGATAAAAAGATGGTAAGGGTAAAGAGGTTCAGGAGTGACAGTGGCACTCTAAAGCAGAATGGTCAGAGTGGGTGGGCCTTAATTCTTGAGAAGGTGACATCTGAGCTAAGATATAGAGGATATGTGGAAGGTGGCTTGTGAAGGTCTGCAGAAATGCGCCTGGGCAACCAGGGTCAGCCAGTGCAAAGCCTGAGGCAAAGATGTGCCTGGGATTTCTTGAGGAATCTCAGGAGGCCAGTGTGGCTGTAGTGTGTGTGTGTGTGGGAGTTAGGCCAGGGATAAAGACAGAGGTAAGAAGAGGGCAGATCACGAAGGCCCGACAGGCATTATAATGGTGTTGGATTTTAATGAGATGAGCCAGTGCAGGTTTTTGAGCAGAGAAGTGTCATGATTTAATTTATGATGAGGAGACCATTAAGGTAGCAATGCAGAAATAGAAAGAACAGGAGTCTAGGTAAGAAATGAGGGCGGCTCAAACCCGGATGGTGGTAGCAGGGGTGTGAAAAGCACTTTGGAATCTGGACATGACTTGAAGGTCAAGGCAATAGGGTTTCCTGATGGGCTGGATGTAGGGTATAAAAGAGAGAAGTCAGGGTCTGAGGAACTTGCCATCAAACCTGGACAGGGAAGGCTCTGGGGGGAGCAGGTGCGAGACAGCAGAGAGTTTAGTTTTAGACATGTTGAGTTCTGAGACATCTACCTGAAAGCTACGGGGAGATGTTGTGAGCAGACACATAAGCCTGGGAGCTGGCTGCCAGGTCTGGGCTGGAGACAGCATTTGGAGTCATCAGCATATACATGGTATTTGAAGTAATGAATCTGGATGAGGTCATCAAGGGGATGAATACAAATAGAGGAGAGTGTCTTAGGGGCACCCCAACACTGAGAAGTTGGGGAGAATAGGAAGAAGCAGTAAGGGAGTCTGAGAAGAGTAACCTTCTTAGTCTTTCATGGTTTCTATGCATAATCCTGCTTTTTTCCCCCCATCAGCTTGCTTTCTGGTACTTTTATTCTAATAGATAAACACATGGTGGCAGCAAATCCACATGGAAGAACATGAAACACATGAGTTGGTCAGGATGCTGCTGATGCAGCTGAATACAGGGCGGGTCTCAGAGGCAAGGAGTCTGGTGTCACGTAGAGGCCTCTCTTGGACTACCCTCAACACAGAACTGTGAAAGTGCAGCTCAGAAGGTCTGTGCCCCTTATCCCTGAGGGGATTCTGTCTTCAATGCAGACCTGTTAGAAACACCAACAACCCAGTTCCTTCCGCCTGTTCCAGTTTTTCTGAGAGACACAAACAGCATACCGACACACCATGATTGTTCCTCAAAGCTGATACGTGCATGATTTCTCCAAGGGTAACACAACAATGAAGAATTTACTAGTTATTTCAAAAAAGATGGCACTTGCTAATACCCCTCTCTTCTTTTTTTTCCTACCACTAATCTGGGTACAGGTGGGGCTGTGACTCAGTGTTCATCTTACTGCAGTTCCTCTTATCAATTGTTTTCTATAGTTTTTAATACAAATGTAATTTTTAAAAAAATCATGGAAATTTTCAAACATACACAAAAGAATAGAGACTGATCCAGTGAATCTCTATATGTTCAATACTCAGCCTTGCAATTATTAACATTTTCCTATGGCATTCAAAGATCATTCTTAAAGAAGTGTATTTCTCTCTTTCAACACAGGGACACTGGCCCCAGCCTAAGGGTCTTTCACTTCTTTTCAGCTCTGTACCTAGGAAAAAACAAGAATCCTTTGTCCTTTTTTGTCCTAAACCTGTCCCTGCTTATCAGAGGCTTACACTTTCCTGAGACTATGCTCAGAAATCCATGTCCTGACTCTAGGTCTTTCTTTCCATCTTTTGTATCAATATATATGTTTGAAAACTCACAATATTTTCTGAGAGCTCTGTGTTTGGGGATGTTTTTCACCAGCTTAACTGTAATTGTGTAAGTAGAATGATACTTTTGAGAGTGTACTGAACTTTGCTTTTCCCGTCCTTACAAGTCTAGCCTTTCTAAAACTACACATTCGGGACTTCCCTGGTGGCCCAGTGGTTAAGAATCCGCCTTCCAATGAGGGGGACGTGGGTCCGATCCCTGGTCGGGGAACTAAGATCCCACAGGTCGCGAGGCAACTAAGCCCACGCACTGCAACAACTGAGCCCGTGCCACAACTAGAGAGCCCGCATACCGCAACTAAGACCCAACTAAGCCAAAAATATAAATAAATAAATAAATAAAATAAAAACAAAAAAAACTACATATTCATTTCTTGGCCTGGCCTTGACCTCCAAACCAATCTAAAACAGAGACACTGATGCTTCTTCCCAAGTTCCTGTGATGTGCACTTCACCATTCTGGTTTGAATTAGATCCAGAGTGGTAGGACCCCATATCACTTCCATCTTCTGAAGATGAAATGATCAACAGGACATGGATGTGTCAAAATGTCTGCTGTCAATCTGGCAAGGACCTTAGCAGAAGTTCCGATAATTAAAAGTTTTACAAAAACATACCTTGCCAATATCAGGAATTCCCATTACAGTCCCTCCTATTGGTCAGTGCCTCCTATTGGACATACCCTGCTTCTCCTTTTTTTTTTTTTTTTTTTTTTTGCGGTACGCGGGCCTCTCACCGTTGTGGCCTCTCCTGTTGCGGAGCACAGGCTCCGGACGCGCGGGCTCAGCGGCCATGGCTCACGGGCCCAGCCGCTCCGTGGCACGTGGGATCCTCCTGGACCGGGGCACAAACCCACGTCCCCTGCATCGGCAGGCGGACTCTCAACCACTGTGCCACCAGGGAAGCCCCCCTGCTTCTCCTTTTTATTCTCACCCAAATGCTATCCTATAAGGCACCTCTAACTCCAGTCACACAGATACTCAGAGTGTTAGTCTGTCTCTCCCTCTTCTACTAATAATCATTATCCTGACCACACTACCACATCATTTCCAGATACAAAGCTTTTTCACATGCATCACCTCATTTGATTTTCAGAGAAAGCAAGCAAATGGGTCTTATTATTTCCCTCTTTATAAACACAAGGCTCCTACTGGAGTCTGGGAGAGCATCTCATTAAGACACTAAGAGGGCTTAATAGATTTATCAGGATCTAGAGTTTACTATTCACTGGGCCCAAGGATTTATCAGGATCTACAGTTTACTCTTCACTGTGCCCAAGTCTGGGAGTCCTTTTCTAACTTATCTCACACTGATATTTTCTCATTTGAATCACTGAGCTATCCCCTTCTACCCCCACCCCAACTCTAATTCTCTCTTCTGTATTCTATGAGCTATTCTTCAGAGTGCTTAGGATTATCTGTATACCTTTCCTTCTCTCCTTATGTTTCATGTATATCCTTTTGGACCTGGTTAACTTGCTCTGGGAAAATATTTTCTTCCTCATGCTCATGAAAAGGACTCCATTCTCAGCTAAAAGCTCATCATTTCTACTTCCTAAACAAAATCCAGAAAAAACAAAGTTCTGCATTCTTTTTTTTTTAATATTTGGCAAAAGTCCTTTATTTTATTGTCTTTGAATTCAATGGAAGCTTAGTGGAAATTAAGTTTAATTTTTTAAAATTAATTTTTATTGGAGTATAGTTGCTTTACAATGTTGTATTAGTTTCTACTGTACAGCAAAGTGAATCAGCTATGCGTATACATATATCCCCTCTTTTTTGTATTTCCTTCCCATTTAGGTCACCACAGAGCACTGAGTAGAGTTCCCTGAGCTATAAAGTAGGTTCTCATTAGATACCAAAGTTCTGCATTCTTTTCCAAAGGTTCCCACGTTCAAAAAAGGGAGAAGTGATGAGAACACCATCTGTCCTTGTTTTCTACACAAGATTCTGTGGTCCCTGATCGATTCTGATGGTCTCATTCAGTCTTCCACCAATCAGGTGAGGTGACTAATCCTCACTGGGTTGGTACTTGGCAGCTGAGTCACCTCACTCTGTACACATGGTCCAAGAATATAACACACCTGCTAATTGGAGCTTCCGAGTTAGCATACGGCCTCTGCATTCCTATCAGCAGCACCACAAGCTTTTATCCCCTCAGAGAGGTTGGTGTCTATGGTCCCTCACGGCTCTGCGCTTCTCCTGAAGGTCTGCTTTACTTTTCACATATATTGGAGCATGACTCTGTGCTAGATGCTGAAAGTGTGTGTGTATACAGGGGTGAACAAAAGAGACACTGTACCTGCTCTCCCAAAGCTTAGAGTCTCACTGTGGACACATAGTATGCAAGTACAGAACTGTGATAAGTACTGTGATGAAAAATAATACAGTTCCATGGGAGGGTAGAACAAAGGGAGAGAATTTAGTTTGGGAGTTCACTGATGGAATCTTGGAGGAAGTGACACTGTGCCGAAATCTGAAAGATGAGTGTGGTATAGTAAGAAATATACATATGGTCTTCGTCCCAAGTTCCTGGCACAGGGCTCCCAAAACCCTTGAAACCTCCTATGTGATAGGAGCATCCTCTCTCCTCTTTTTTACACAACTGTTCATAATGGCTTTATTTGTAACAGTCAAAAACTGGAAACAGGGCCTCCCTGGTGGCGCAGTGGTTGAGAGTCCGCCTGCCGATGCAGGGGATGCGGGTTCGTGCCCCGGTCTGGGAGGATCCCATATGCCGCGGAGCGGCTGGGCCCGTGAGCCATGGCTGCTGAGCCTGCGCGTCCGGAGCCTGTGCTCCGCAACGGGAGAGGCCACAACAGTGAGAGGCCCGCATACCACAAAAAAAAAAAAAAAAAAAAAAAAAAAAAACTGGAAACAACCCAAATGTCTATCAGGAGGTGAGCAGATAAACAAATTGTGGTTTATTTTTACAGAGAATATTACTCAGCCTTAAAAAGGAAGAAACTATCTTTTAATTTTGATTTTAAAAATCTTTAAAATGTATCTTTACCAGTTTTCTACACAAAGTAATTTATATAATACAGAAGGGTATAAAAAAATGACAGTGGCTTTGAGTCTGAATTAACTTTTTTTTTTTTTTGTGGTACGCGGGCCTCTCACTGTTGTGGTCTCTCCCATTGTGGAGCACAGGCTCCGGACGCGCAGGCTCCGGACGCGCAGGCTCAGCGGCCATAGCTCACGGGTCCAGCCACTCCGCGGCATGTGGGATCTTCCCGGACCGGGGCACGAACCCGTGTCCCCTGCATCGGCAGGCGGACTCTCAACCACTGCGCCACCAGGGAAGCCCTGAATTCACTATTTTTTATAACATGTTTATGGAGATGTAATTCAGGAGTGTCTTTTCTCCCCTCATGGGAGGGAAGGACCTAAATAGCTTCTGGACGGGGCTGGCCACCAGAAAAACTAATCATGTGATTAAAGGGTTAGACCATTCAGCCCCCCAGCACGCCTCTCCTCCACAGGACGGTAGAGGGACTGGAGATTGAGTTCAATCACCAATGACCAGTGATTTCACCAATCATGCCTACTCAATGAAACTTTGAAAAAATGTGGAATGACGAGGTTTGGGGGACTTTCAGGGTTGGTGAACACATCGATGTGCTGGGAGCGTGTCATGCCCAGAAAGATCATGGAAGCTCTGTGCTCTCCCTCTTACCCTCATACCTTGCCCAATGCAACTCTGGGCTGTTGAACAACCACTGGGTTGTTCCTGAGTTGTATTCTTTATAATAAACCTGCAATTTTAAGTATAGTGTTTTCCTGAGTTTGGTGAGGCAACAGCAAACTGTTGAATCTGAGAGGGGTCACAGGAACAACCCAAACTTGTATTTGGCCAGGCAGAAGTATGGGTAGCCTTGGGACTCATTTGTGGTTGACGTCTGAAGTAGGAGCAGTCTTGTTGGACTGAGCCCTTAACCTGTGGGGTGTGCACTGATTCCACGTGGTTAGTGTCAGAACTGAATTGTAGACAGTCAGTTGATGTCAGAGAATTGGTTTTTGTTTGGAAAAACAAAGCAATGGGTAAAAGTATACAGGTAAAGGGCAAGGAGAAGAGCATCCCAGAAAGAAGGAAAAGCATGTGCAAATGCCATGAGGTGCGCAGGACCTTGGTGCTTTCTAAGAAACAGAAGGAGGCTCATGTAATGGGAATGCAGAACAGAGTAGCGTAAGGTGAAGGTGGAGAGGTGAACAGAGGCCAGTTCATGCAGGACCCTGGTTTTTATTTTAGATACAATGCAGAGCCATTAGATATGAGATAAGTGGTTAGATACAAACTAATTCATGATTTTAAAGGTCTCCTCTGGACTTTTTGTGGGTTGTAAAGGAGCCAAAATCAACTGAAATAGTCCTGGCAAGATTGTGATGGTTAGGGCTAGAGTGGGGAGTAGACGTAGGGCAGGTTGCTAACTGTAACTGCTGGGATGTGGCGACGGAATGCCTGTTGGGTGTGAAAGGGAAAGAAGTGACTTGGAACCAGCAGCATGATTTGTCAATTAGTGATGTGGGGAAGACTGGTGAGGAAGGATCCAAGAGTTCATTTCTGGGCATGTTATGCTGCAGATGGGGATGGCAGACTTCAACCAGAGAACACAGAGTAAGGAGATGGCCAGGGTCAAATTCTGGAAGAATAGCAACAATGAGAAGTTGAATAGAAAAGATAGTTCAGCAAGGGAGACCAAGAAAGAGCAGCTTCAGGGCAGTATGGACTCACAAAAGGCAAGAAGAGTCTCACTGATGGGGTGATCAGTTGACTGATACTGTTGCAAAGCCAAAAAGATAAGAACTAAAGACTAACTTTTGGATTTAGCAATAGAGATGTGCTAGTTGCCCTCAACAAAAAAAAATTAGATGGGGTGTTGGGATGGAAGCCAGATTAGAGAGAGCTAAAAAGTAAAAAAGGGGCTCCATTTTTAGGGTAGTAAAAATACTCTGATATTATGACAATGGATATGACATTATACATTTGTCCAAACCCCACAGATGTACACCACCACCAAGTGCAAACCCTAAGGTAAACTATGAACTTTGGATGATTATGATGTATCAGTGTAGGTTCATCTTTAGTAAAAAATGTATAATTCTGGCAAGTGATGTTGATAATGGGGGAGGCTATGCATGTGTGGAGGCAGGGGGTATATGAGAAATCTCTGTACCTTCCTCTCAATTTTGCTGTAAACCTAAAATTGCTTTAAACAAATAAAGTCTCTAAAAATTAAAAGGAAGGAAGGAAGAAAGGAAGGAAGGAGGGAGGGGGAGAGGGAGAAAGAGAGAGTGAGTGTATGAGAGAGGGAAAGGAAAGGGGGGGAGAGAGAGAAGGAAGGGAGGGAGGGAGGGACGGAGGGAGGAAGGGAGGAAGGAAGGAAGAAGTCAGTCAGTCAGTCAGTCTAGAGTATATGGATACAAGGAGGGAAGGGGTTCTGGAGAACTGCCCGAGTGCTGGGGGGGAGCTTCAGTCAGTGTGGCCACACCAGATGGCTTCTTCCCTCCTCCCTGCTTGTGCTGAGCAATGGAAGAGAGCAAATAAGGCAGTGAGCTCTGGTCCTGGGGCTAGAGAGGCCAGGCAGGATGGATACTCTCTCATACAGAAGACAAACTAACAATATACCTAACCCAGCAGCACACTCTGCCTCCATACTCCATACTCACTGGAGGCTGTGACAGACAGAAATGGCAACCATACAAAGGTAAACACAGAATCTTCAACATAATAAAAAATCAGACATTTTGAGGAAAATCAGCATTGTGAAACAGAGGTACCAAACAACAACAAACAGCATGTGAGGAGACAATTATTAATAGCACAAAATAAGACTTCAAAATAAAATTATAACATTTATTAATCTCACAAAGGAATATGAAAGTAAATTGCATTCATAAAATTGAAACAGGCTACAAGGAACATATATTGGAAATAAAATGCAATTGTTAAAATAAAAAAACCTAATCAGATAACTCAGCAAAGGAAATGGACCCCAACACTAGACTAAATTAATGAGCTGAGGAGCTCACCTAGAATGTAGTGCAAAGGAAAATGAAAAAGAAATGAGAGTTCAGTTAAGAAATATGGAGGACAGATCCAGAGCTGTACTCATTCATCTACAGAGAAGTCCAGAATGCAAGCAAATGGAATTAAAGGTGAGGAAACAAAGAAATAGAAGACAATGTTGCAAAACTCAAGACTCCAGTCTTCAGACTTTATAAAAGGTCTTCCCCAAGTATCAATTTATTTCTCAGGTCTTTTCTGAGAGAATGACTCTAGGATATAGTTCTGCATAATAACAACAACCAACAAAGGACAAGACATGGGACACATTCAATGGTGCAAGAAAAAAACCAGTAGAACTTAAAAAAACTGTTCCTATATTATGTAAAATAATTACAGTCTAGAATTTAAATTCCAAATAACCTCTACCCAGGTGGTGGTCACTGGCTGGTGGTGGGGGAATAATTACAGGGCTCTCTCAGAGCCCTAAAGCCGCCTGCTCTTGCAGGAAAGGGAATAATCACGAAGCTGTCAGCTGAAGCCATGCTCACATCCTCTCAGTACTTAATGATCTTCTTTTCCATCTGACCTTCTGTGCTTTAGCTTGCATATGGATGGATGTAATACTACCCCAGCCCCTGAATCCACACAACTTTCAGCTAACTCAGGGGTTTTTAATGACAGCTGAACATAAGAATCACTGGAGAGCCTTTAAAATACCATGATGATAAGGTCCCATACCAGACCAGTTAAATCAGCATCTCTGGGGGCAGGGCCCAGGCTGCTGCTTCATTTTTAAGCTTCTCAGGTGAATTCTAAAGTATAGTTAGTGCTGAGAGTCATACGAGAACTGTTTCAGGCTCTCAGAACCCAATTTAAAACTTGTAGGAGAGGCCTCTAATTAGCCCTGTTCATCTTCGCATGTCAAATTACAGGTTCATTTGTATATGGGCTGCCCTTAAGTGCTAGACTGTTAAATAACTGCATTAAAGTGTGATTATGTGGTATAATAAAAATATGGGTAGGGTGGAGTCCAAGAAGAGGTGGACTATGGGGTGAATGTGCCAGAAGAAGACTTCATAGAGTAGACAGGCTGGGTTCTGAAAGAGTAAGAATATGACAGGTCAGTGGGATCAGGTAAGTACCCCTGAGGCAAATGCAGAGGAGAACTATTTAAGTGTGTCACCCTCCCAAGCCCCGTTGCTCACATGGCCAAAAAGGAAGGGGATGACAACTATCTTGGAGGGACTTATAATTTGGTGGAAGTCACAGTGCAAAGATTCAAGAAATATTGAATTTGCAAGAATATAGGAGGATTCATTGGTTCCACTCTGGAGGAACTGTGGAAGAAGGTTGGTGTCAGTGAGTGAGCATAATAAAAAAATGTTGGGAGGGGTCGGAAAAGATTTTGAGATTTTAATTTTTCTGTGGTTAACATGAGAGAGGGCAATTTCCTTTTGAAATCTATATTTCCGTGGAAAGAAGATACCTCCTTGTGAATGGGAGAAAGTGTAATCACATTTCCAGCATTCCATATTGCTGGCATTGCATCATTTAGGACAGAGCTCCAATAAGCTAAGATGGGCATACTCTGAAAAATAAAACGGAGAGTGAATTCCTGGCCTAGTGGATAGTGTGGCTTTGGAGTTGAGGTAATTAATACCCTGCTTTCGTTCATTGACAAGTTTCTGAAGCCTATCCATATGGAAATATAGTAAAGTTATAATTCAAATAGATTCAAGTTAGATAAAGGAACACCTGAAAAAAAATAACAATAGATTAAATGCTCATGAACAAAATATAGGAAAAAACTGACACATCTGCTTGGTGAAAAATACCATAAATGGGGTTAAAAGATGGTCCTAAACTTCATGAAGAAAAACGTGAACATCCCAATAGAAATATGAGCAAAGGATACAAACAGATAATTCAAAACAAGAACTATAAGGTATAAGAGATTAGTAAATATCACTTATAAATAAATACAAATTAAAACAAGGTACCAATGACACCTCCCTGATTGGCAAAATTAAAAATAATGAAAAATAGTTAATGGTAGTAAGAGAAATAGGCAGAAATAGTAAGAGAAAGAACATTCCTGTTGTAGAAGTGTAAATTCATGCAACTGTTCTGAGGGGCTATTTGGTAGTGTTTTTGCATTTTGATATAGCAATTTTAGGATAAAAATTATCTCAGAGGTATCACAGAAAAATGCAAAGACACTGGCGATAAAAATTAAGGATGATTTGGGATTCCCTGGTGGCACAGTGGTTAAGAATCCGCCTGCCAATGCAGGAGACACGGGTTCGAGTGCTGGTCCGGGAAGATCCCACATGCCTTAAATCTGTGGTTTTTTCGATATTGAGCTGCATGAGCTGTTTGTATATTTTGGAGATTAATCCTTTGTCAGTTGTTTCACTTGCAAATATTTTCTCTCATTCTGAGGGTTGTCTTTTCATCTTGTTTATGGTTTCCTTTGCCGTGCAAAAGCTTTTAAGTTTCATTAGGTCCCATTTGTTTATTTGTTTTTATTTCCATTTCTCTAGGAGATGGGTCAAAAAGGACACTGGGTACTGGTAATACCCTAGGGGGAAAAAAACTCTTGTCCTGGGTAGTGGTTACCTGAGCATGTTCAATTTGTGATAATTCACTGAGCTAGACATTAATGATTTCTAAGTGTTTCTGTAATTTCATATTATACTTCAATATATTTTTTTAAGAGAGAAGACAGATCCCATACAAGGAGTGGTTATTATAATGGCACTAACCTTCTCAATATTAATACCAGAAACAAGAAGAAACAGCAAAATGCCTTCTCAATACTTTTTTTTTGGCCATGGTGCACAGCATGCGGAATTTCCCCGAACAGGGCTTGAACCCATGTCCCCTGAACTGGAAGCGTGGAATCTTAACCACTGGACCATCAGGGAAGTCTGCGCCTTCTAAATTTTAATGGAAGATGTTTCTAACCTAGAATTCTGTATTCGACTTTTCAATCAAATGTGAGGGTAAAATTAAAACATTTTCAGACAGGGAAGGTCATAGAAAAGTTACCTCCACACGTATCTCTTCTCAGAAACTTCCTGGAGAATGTGCCCCAATATAAGGAGGGAATAAACAGGGAGACAAAGACATGGGATCGAGGAGACAGAGACTTTAATATAAGAGGAAGGCAAAAGAAATTCCCAAGACGACAGTTGTGCAGCAGGCCTCAAAAACAACTAGTGCACTTGGGAGCAGCAGGCTAGGGTTCTAGGGCAGAAATCTCCAAGAGAAACTAAAACCAGGAGAGTACTTGCTTGTGCTTGACCATACTGAGAGATTGTTCAGTTCTGTCAGAGTATAGGGGTAAATCAGGGGTAGCTACATAGAAAACCAAACAATTAAAAACCCCAAATATGGCAAATATTACATTTAGGATAAGCAAAGAGTGATTCCCCCATCCAAAAAATGGGGAAGTATAATTATAGTTCAACTCAGCTGCAAACAGGAGTTTTTATGATTATAGCAACATAAATAGGGACTCCTGATTTAGCCAAACATTGTGATGTAACTATATTACATGAGTGGGAGGAAGGGGAAGTTGTATGTGTTTATAGTGTGTGGGGGGGTCCTGGCGGAGGTACCATAAGATAATAAATCCTTCTACAGTAGGACATCAAAAGATAACTGAATTGAAAAACCAAGAAAGAGTGTAAGCCACTGACATGGATACCTCTAAAGGCTGAACATACTCAAAATCCATTAGGCAAAGCAAAACGTTAGGAAATTATGTTAATTAGGGTAAAACCTAGTGGGATTTGTCAGAAGACTGGGCAAAGAGTGGGTAAATTGAATAAGTTTACCCTATCTGTTCCAGCCATGAAAGAAAGTTATATTGTACCTAACTGCATAATTCCTTGTCTAATGTTGAAAATACTTTATGGTAATAATGACTGTGACATTAAGTGGTGAAATAGAAAGGAATGCAATGCTTTAGATTAAAAAAAAATCAGCACTGGATTTTGAAATATATTGAATATCCATTTTTGCATTTATCTAAATTAAATAATTTTTCTCCTTTGGAAATAAAAAGTATAAGCATGGAGAAGTAAAAAACAATTAAAATAATTTAAATGTGGACAGTGAAGATGGGAAGGTGTGGGGCAGGACGCTGTCGCTTTCTCTTTGCACTGTAGCACTTTTTCAATTATGTGTAATAGTATTTTCTTAAAAATAAAATTAAACTGAAAAAAAACCTATAAAAACAAAAGAATCTCAGGGCCTAACAAATCACTTTTAGCTTTAAAACTCTAGATAATCACCTGAAACATCTCGTGAACAAGAAGAAGCATATATGTAGCACACACCAGTAATCATTATTAATTACGTGTTATTTCAACCCCAAATCCTCCCCATATGAAGAGCTAAATTACCTACATTTAGTATAGGGTACATGAAAGGCTGCCTCAAAAAGCCAGAACATACAAACCATATGTCTTCATTTTATCAGATTAGATTGAATTTACAGTATTGTAACTGACATGGAACTTTTCAGGAATACATATAAAGTTAGTTTGATCTGTTGTGCAAACATAGGATTATTCATTTATCTTTTATGGGCTGATAATTAATGAAATTAAGTGCCTGAATCAAAAGAACAGATACAGTTTGTATAAGTGAAATTACCTGAAGAAGGTCACGAAGAACTGTACCAGGTCCATAAAATTGCTGTGCTGGGAGAAGGCAATCTGTGACAGAAAAACACATAGAGTGATTGGGTTATAAGATAGCACCATTAACTCAACCTTCTCGTTGAAGCAGAAAGACATTAACATTTCAAGAAGAGATTAATGAAATTTTTTCACTTGAGGAAAAGCACCTCATCCCTTTAGTTTTTCTTGCTTAACTGCCACACAAAAGTGATATTCTGAGACTCAACACAAACCCCTACAGTCCCCCTGCTCTTGACACCAGATCTCAGTTTTTAGTCTGACCTCGAAGACTTCTCAGACTCCTGCTAATGACCCCAACTGCAAGCAAGTCAGGTTACTTGCTACCTCCTTGTGCCCTTTTCAAGACAAAATGCTCTCCTTGTTTGCTTCAAATTCCAATTCTTGGATCTACCGTCAGGTGGGCAGCTTCCTTTTGTGCCCTTCATCCCTTTGACACTTAATGTACTCACTTCAAGATAACGTCTTTAAAAAAAAACCTTATCCCAAGTTTCACTACACTGAATATCATCTGACAATCAATATAACACCAATTTGAATTTAAATAATTTTATACCAAGAATATTATAAAATCCCTAACGTAGTTCATCAAATCTAAGACACCACTAAAACAGGCATTATTTTGTGTACTATTAAGAAAACACTGCCAGTTACACCATGACACACTGCTTTTAAAATCATTGTAAGATGTATCATGAATTCAGAGATATTAGAGCATGAAAAAATGTGCACCTTAGAATTTATTAGTAAGTATGATAATTGTGTCCTTACTACCCTATGACACACATGGTACTAGCCAGATGTTATGGTGTGTTCTCTGCTTATTTTTAAGGGACCACAGCCCTCCTTGGAGAGATAATGGTACTATACATGAAACAATTATTGAATAAGATGGTAATTATTGAAATGAAGGCAGTATGACAAGAGTCACATGAGTAAATGATTAGCGTCTTCTTTTCCTAATCCCACCCTACCTCCCCCCCCACCTACTCCTGTCAACTCCCATCCTACAGCAATGCAAGGAAAGCGCTACAGCCTAGGCCCCAGTACAGCAACAATTCAGTGCTTTGCACTCCTTTCATAGTCAGACTCACAGAGGCAGGAGAGAGAAGCTTCCACTGCTTTTCTTTTTGATGCTCTTATTTTCTTTTTGACATTTAAATAAAGGTCCAATATTACCTTTTCAGGCCGTAGAATATTATGGGGCATAGAATCTGAAGTTTTTGTATCCTTCCTCTAGCCACCATTTATAACCAGAAATACAAAGATATATAGATTTGATATCATAGACAAGGAGAAACCATATTCTTTGCTTTCCTTCATTTATTATAGTAATCATCCTAAATAAGAAGGCTCCTTGAGAGAAGGAAAACTGCAGAATATGGCTACAGTCCTCACATAAAGGTTTTTAATAAGACTGGGGAAAAACAATTATATAAACGAGGTTACTCAGTCTTGAGGAATGAAGAATCCAGGCTACAAGACATAAAGAAGGAGAAGGAAACAGATTTTAGTGCATCCAATTCTGTTTAGATTTTAATCTTTTAAAACATTAGTATGTCCTCAGTGTTTTAAAGAAATCCATGAGGTGACTTTATACTCACTGTAGGGTGCCAAAAAATTTGAATGCTAATGGCACCTTCTGAAGACGCATCAGGTGTCTGTGTGCCCTGTGCCACATAACACTCCTAAGGACATATGGGATCCCAAACATTAGCCTGATTTCTTGCTAAAGTAGAGCCACACCACATTCACATCCAACTTAAAATCATAAAGAACCTATATAGGGCTTCCCTGGTGTCGCAGTGGTTAAGAATCCGCCTGCCAATGCAGGGGACACGGGTTCGAGCTCTGGTCCAGGAAGATCCCACGTGTCGCGGAGCAACTAAGCCCATGAGCCACAATTACTGAGCCTGCGCTCTAGAGCCCAAGAGCCACAACTACTGAGCCCGTGTGCCACAACTACTGAAGCCTAGAGCCCGTGCTCTGCAATGAGAAGCCACCGCAACGAGAAGCTCCTGCTCGCCGCAGCTAGAGAAGGCCCGCGTGCAGCAATGAAGACTCAACGCAGCCAAAAATAAGATATAAATAAATAAATAAATAAATGTATTTAAAAAGAACCTATATAAACTTGCTGCCAGTGTGGCTGGTCCCCAAGACTCACATTACTCTAAAAGTGGTTTTCTTTTGTTGAATGTTTATCAGGTAAGTCTCCAAAGTTACAAGGTTTCAAAGAGAAGTAAAGGTTCTTTTTTTTCTTCAGAAAATGTCTGGAATTTATATTAGCTATATAATTTTACAGAGCAAGAGCAATAGTTACCAGCTCTTTTCAAATCAAATCCCTGTCTTGGAGTATTTCTGCCAACATTTTTTTGCTACCCTCCCAGTGGAGAAAACTCCTCTGCTACTGTGGAACTCCGACTGACGGTGACAAATGATCACTCAGCACCATTCAATGAAAAGGTGGCCCTGGAATTCTTCTGGTTCCCTGTTTGGTTCTTGCTACCTTACACAGGACGGGAAGCCTTGCCTTACGTCCTGGGCACTGGGGTGGGTGTAATTAGGAAAAGATAACTGGGTGTAGGAAAGCCAGGTGTGTTGTTTCCTTTAAATAAAGTTTGCTCCACAGCTGGGGCATCTTCACTTCCTCAAGGCAAAACAGCAGATGAACCCAAAGGGGATCAAGACGATGGACAAGAAGATGCCCAGGAAGGTGAAGGAGTCCTCCAGAACCCCGAGCCTGCAGAAAGGGCAGCCTCCAACGACAACGATGGAACTGGCAGGGTGCCGGGTGACATTCTGACTGTGGATGTTGTAGACCCTGGGGTGGTGGGTGGGTAACCCTGCGAGGAGGTAGGGGTAGGGCGGCGGCTGGGAGGGCGCCATAGCGGTGTGGGTTACGCACAAAGTAGCCCTGGCCGCCCTACAGGTTGTAGGCGGGAGGCTGCTCCTGCAGCAGGGGCTTGCGGTTCATGGTGGGCAGCGCCCACCACGCCCAGTCTGGTTCCCGCTCGCGCCCCAGCTCCCTTTCGGAGTCGGCTCCGGCTCGGACTCACGGGGACTCCCAGACGCCTGGCAGCGGATCTTCCCCAGGGGTGGGTGTGGGGTGAGGAAGTGGGGGTAGAGGAAGATGGCCTGGCCCAAACCTCGAAACCAGGAAGTGGAAGGAAATGAAGGAAATGGAGAGGATATTTTAGAGTTTTGAAAAGTACAGAGAAATAAGGAGTAACTGCACGGTAGGCCTTGGTGAGGCTCTGAAGCACCAGCAATTATTCTGCACCCAAGGCTGTCACATATGGGAGTGAGGACAGCTGCCTTCAAACCTCATGGCCATGGGCCAGGGCACCAGGAGTAGCAGTCAGTGAATGAAAATCTCTGGACTCAGTTAAGCCCTGAGGTTTCTGCATGTCTCTGAGGGAAGGGGACGGGGCTCTGTGGATAGAGGCTGAGAATGAATTTCATCAACTATGGTGGGTATAGGCTGAGCCCAAGCTTACTGTAAAAGTAAGAGAATATGACACTTATTATACTCAACTGCCACAAAACAATTTTTTTTAACACTGGTGTTTTGCATCTATATGTACAATCCACAAAGCAGTTACAAATGAATCAATGAATGAATAGGGAAAGATCACTGTTTAATATAGAAGGTTTGAAAAGGGAGAACCTCTAATTTGCCTTTATCTTCTCCACCAAGAACTATCTTCACTGTTACAAGCATTTAAGTCAGGAAGAGGATGGGAAAGGATAGCTGGCTGCCCTGTGAGGTGAAGTTTTCTAGCTTCAAGGCAGCACTCGTCAGGCTTTAAGAAAACCCAAGGTCTATATGCACATGGCAGAACCTCTGTGGGCTGCTCCCTTGGCCCGCTGAGGCCAGCAGCTCCACCAGGGCTCAGCTCCACCTGGCCAGGGAGCCGTTCCCGACTATGGCCCATCTGCTCCTCAACTCTCCCCAAGAGGCCAGGCTCTGCAGATGCCGAAGACCTGACACTAGGACCAGAGAGGGCTTATAAGTGGTCATGGCTGCCCTCTGGCTCCTGGCTCCTTGCCAATCTTGCCATGTAACTCTGAACACTGCAAGGCCAGGAGAGGACTGATTCCTCCCATAAGAACTTAGGCCTGTTTACAAATAGCTTTCCAGTCTAGGCCTCAGCTGTGCCAAGGATGGAAGATTCTATGACTACTGGCTGAGCATATCCTAACTTGAGTCTAGTGCTGCCACTGCCGTGAGTTTTGCTGTGACACAAAACAACTTTCTTTTTTTTTCTAAACCTAAGTTCTATATGGAACTCTATGTTGAGACCATAGGCCCTGGACTGGATCCCAGTGACCATCACCTATCCTCACACACCACCCACCTAATGCTGGTTTGTGCAGGCACAGAAACTATATACCCAAGCTCTGGTCAGAGCCTCAAGACTGGGTAACACTACCAACCTGCTCATTCCTGACATGTAAGCTAACACTCACTGTCTGTCCACTGTCAACCTCTGGGCTCTCTTCCTCAAATTTCCTTCCAGCCATTCATTTTCACCACTCTCCAGAATCCCTATTTCATTCTATCATGTTCATCAATAATTTAAAAACCATTAAGAACTACATATACCTGGTTGAAATATCAACAATGATTCCTCCCCACCCCCTCCTTTTTTTTTTTTTTTTTTGTGGTACATGGGCCTCTCACTGTTGTGGCCTCACCCATTGCGGAGCACAGGCTCCGGATGCGCAGACCCGGCGGCCATGGCTCATGGGCCCAGCCGCTCCATGGCATGTGGGATCCTCCCAGACCGGGGCACGAACCTGTGTCCCCTGCATCAGCAGGCGGACTCCCAACCACTGCGCCACCAGGGAAGCCCCTCTTTTTCTTTTTAATTAATTAATTAATTAATTAATGGCTGCGTTGGGTCTTCGTTGCTGCGCACAGGCTTTCTCTAGTTGTGGTGAGTAAGGGCTACTCTTCGTTGCAGTGCGCGGGCTTCTCATTACGGTGGCTTCTCTTGTTGCGGAACATGGGCTCTAGGCGCGCGGGCTTCAATAGTTGTGGCATGTGGGCTCAGTAGTTGTGGCTCATGGGCTCTAGAGTGCAGGCTCAGTAATTGTGGCGCACGGGTTTAGCTGCTCCACGGCATGTGGGATCTTCCCGGACCAGGGCTCAAACCCGTGTCCCCTGCAGTGGCAGGCAGATTCTTAACTACTGTACCAAGGAGGGAAGTCCCCCCTTCTTCTTCTTAAGGCTTCTCTCCAGAGGCCCTCACCTTTAATTAGATTTCTGTTCAGTTCTTCTGGGGGGTTACCTTTTTATCACTAATAAGTTGGGTTTTGTTTTGTTTCATTTTGTTTTTTGTTACTTCTTGATCTAGCTATTTTAGGCATCACTTACTAACTTCCTACTAGATTAGAAGGTGATTTAGGCCATCACCCCCTCACCCCCCAATCCCCCAGTAGAATTATATCACTATTTTTACTGCCTCTGTTATAATTTCTGTGTTGTTATCCTGAGGGTGATGGTGATGGAAAGATGCCAAAACAGACAGGAAATGGATATAATACCCTTGGATTCAGGGAGAGGATGTGCCTTGCACCCACAAAAGGCTGTAGGAGCAGAAGACAATATAGCCATGCCCACTGGAAAGCAGCTTCCCAAACCTCACAGGCCCATGGGGAGGAGCCCTCAGGCCTCTGATGCACCCCTGCTTGGGGGGTGGGGAGGAGAAGTCAGTAGCTTTCAGGGAAGCTCCCTTTGCCATTTTCACCAGGGTGAAGTATGCTGGGCTGAGGGAGAGGAGGTTTTTCTCCTGCCCTCTGATTGTTCTAAAACTGCCCAACAGTGGCTAATGACTGGTAAAACTCTAGTACAGTGCTGTGTGCTTCCTGCAAAGGAGAACAGAATGTCAGTTCTGAGATATGTCCCAGCTGGCCTAGGCTGCAGGCCCAGCTGAGGCATATTCTTGCAGCTAGTTTTGGGAGGTTAAATAATATATTTGGACCTTTATTTCTTGTTCAATCATCTGTATTATCCCTAAAAAAATTTTTTTATTGTGGAAAATGTTAAACTTTTTAACAAGTAGAGAGAATAGTATAATGAACCCCATGTGTTTATCACCCAGCTTTAATAATTACAGCTCACGGCCAATCTTATTTTATCCATCCATACTCTACCCATTTCCCCGTGATCATATTATTTTGAAGCAAATCCCAGACTTCCTATCATTTCATTCTTAAGTATTTCAATATAGCCAGTATTCCTTAACTACCCTCTTTGTAAAATTAGGGATGTTTGTGTCCTCATCCTTCCCTTTTCTTCTACTTCTCAACTCTTTTGAGAGTTTGACAAGATTCCAACCTAGAACAATTCAATCTTCTAACACCACACTATGTAGACTGGGACAATAAATTCTTGGTCTCTAACCCCTGCTGGCTCTTCAGCACTGGTCAACAATCATGCTGACAATATCAGAAAAAGGCTGCCATTACCTATATAAAGGTTACAAAAGTTGCCAAAAAACCCAAAGTTCTGATACCGAGAATAAAGCTCTCATCTACAACTATGCATTCATCTAGTGCACATTTATGGAGTGTCTACATTTGATTAACACTATGCTATGACACAGAGGACACAGAAATATCAAAAAGCCCTTGCCCTTAAGGAAATCTTTGTAGAGTGAAAAACCAGACACGTCTATGACTGCGGAAGCACAGACGAGGAAAAGAAGTTGCTATGGGATATGCCGAAGGGTCAGCGGAGGGACCTCTCCCCTGGGTTTCTAAATAAGACTCCCCAACCCAGCCCTGGCCTTCCAATCCATTTTTGTAACTGCTGCCAGAGGCATCTTTCTAAAACACTGATCTTGGTCACTTCTTGGCTTAAAGCATTTCAATGACTCCCAGTGGTTTTCAGGCTACAGTACAAATGCCTCAGCTGGAGCCTCAGTCTCTTCATGACAGCTTTAGTCTGCCCTGCTCTCCAGCTCCTTGTTCACAGAACAGGCACTTCAGCTCTGTTAAACTCCTGGTAGTTCTGGAAAGTGACTGGACATGCCCCTTTCCCACCCAGAACACTGAACTCATGTTTCTTAGGGCTCAGCTCTGGTGTTGCCCTGCCTCGTGCAGACTCAGGCACCATAGGGCACTCCCTTCTCCTCCCAGGGTGTCCAGGAGCACGGGGGCACCTCCCAGTATCTGGCATGGCTCCTGCTGTCCCCTCATGGCTGCCTCTCTGTGTCAGAAAGTCAGCTAAGTGAGTGAATGTTAAAGGAAGTCTAGTGGATCCTAGCTATGGAGATCACAGGAGAGAGTTCTACTAGAGAAAGATTTACCCATCCCAGCCATAGGTGGTGTTCATAGATGGTGTGGATGGGACTATCCAGGGAAAAGGGCCCAGAGGAAACCCAAGGGAACAATGGCACTGAACTGAGAAGAAACAGCCAAAGCCACAGCTGAAAAGTATAAGAGAGGAGACTTTTAAGAAGAAGGAATAATAAATAATGATCATGATGAAAACCATGAGGTTGTACAGGAAGTTTAAATGCCATCTGAAACTAAGACAGATTTATACTTTATTTTATTTATTTTCTTTGGCTGCACCATGAGGCATGCAGGGTCTTAGTTCCCCGACCAGGGATCGAACCTGCACCCCCTGCGTTGGGAGCATAGAGTCAACCCCTGGACTGCCAGGGAAGTCCCGATTTATACTTTAAGTAGTTTAGTTCTAAATGTATTTCGTGGCTTTATAATTTTTTAAATCCTTAAGGTACAGACATCTAATACCAGAAGCTATGTGTATACATTATTATCATAAAATAAATATAAACTTTAGAAGTATATCTGACTATTTATAACAGCTAAAGAGTGAAAACAACCCAAGTATCCATTAACAGATGAATGGATAAACAAAATGTGGTTTATCCATATAATAGAATATTATTCAGTTTTAAAAAGGAATGAAGTACTGAAACATACTAAATATGGTTGCACCTTGAAAACCCTATGCTAAGTCAAAGAAGCCAGTCACAAAGGACCACCTATTACATGATTCAATTTATATAAAATGCCCAAAATAGGCAAATCCATAGAGAAAGAAAGTAGACTGGTGGTTGCCAGGGGCTAGAGGAAGGAAGAAATGGGAAGGGGCTGCATCTGGGTATGGGGTTTATTTTGGGGGTGATGAAAACATTCTAAAATATTCTGTGAATATATTAAAAACCACTAAATTGTACACTTTAAATGGGTGAATTGTATGGTATGTGACTTATATCTCAATAAAGCTGTTACTAGAAAAAGTACATCTGAGTGAAAACAAACAAGTTTCATACATCCTTTGCTTAGTATCGCAATCCTATTAGCATCCATAAACATAACTCTAACATCTAAATGAATGCCCAGTCCTCAATATAAATTCTGTGTTGCCTTCACTTGTGAACACTAGCCTCTTACATAAACGAGCAAATGAAACACCCAGCATGGAGAGGACTTTAATATTAGTTCCACATTACAATAACAACCTCTGTTGCAGAGCCTGTAACAAGCCAGAATCCCAGCGCCACCACCCATCTTCCCACCTCACACACAATGTCTACCTGTGCATTCTCTATCTTGAATACCTACCCTCCCAAACTATAACCATGGCTGAAGCCAGGTGAGTCCTGCTGACTCGGGGGAACATCTAGAATCACGTTTTGAAAGCAGAGGCTGAGCGAGGGGCACTCACCCACAAGAGCAACCAACCAGAAACCAGGCACAACGGACCCAACACACCCACCACCCTCTGACACACAGGCCTTTTCAGTCTGGGTGGTTTTTTACAATTTTAAACTGAATCTACAAAGATTTTTATAGTTAGTTGCAAACTCCCTCAGTTAGCATTTGTAGGTTTTGATCTGTTCCTAAGTATGGAAAAGAATCCTGGGGTCAGTTCAGAGTGAAAGAACTTGAGTTTACCATTACCATTTTTAAAACACTAATATTTACACGAATTTTTGAGTAGAGAATTAAATTGCCTCAGTTATTTTGCTTTAAAAAATGAGAATCAAAGACAAAAAAGGCTTTTGTCTGCATTGAAAGCCGTACTGAAATTTAACTGCATGACCTACACTGAACCATTTAGACATTTTCCTATTCTCTTCCTTAAATAAGTCTCTACATTTTAACTAAATCTGTATGGTCTCTAAGTGTGTATTTAAAAGCTAACTACACCTAGAAAGACTAAGGCTCTGAGGAATATAAAGCAATACGGAAAGGTGCAGCCCCCTCTGTTGAGAACATGCCCACATCTGCCCAGGAAGATGCAAGCTCAGCCTGCCACACAGAACACACCCAGATACAGTCCCAAGTATAGAGAGAACCAGCATTGATCAGGTTCTTTTGAGAAGACACCAAGAATACATGATGCCAAAGGTCCAGTCACATTGTTCGTGAATACTGCAGCTATTTGTAACAAAGAGCAAAAAGACATATTTTCAACAGAACTTACCTGTTTTTTCAAGGGAAGCCTGGCAAACTAAATGGTGAGCATGCTATCATTTATTTTCAAAAGTGCTCCTGAATGCAGCTTTCATAAGTGGATCTTATTCAAGTGAGTGATCCAGTCCAGGTAAAGAGGACCAAAAAAATCAGGCAGAAAATCATCTCTTTGAGTCTTAAACTTGAAAAAAGTATTTAAAAAAGTAAGTGTGGGGAAGAGATCCCTCCAGAAGGAAATGACCATTTCAGTGACTTTCAGAGGGTGGAGCAACAGGGCAATGGGAGGAAAAAAAAACTGGAAGTCAGAATTGGCAACAGCAAAGCTATCTCCAGCACAAAAGCCTGTTTATATGCACAGAGCCCTCTTTCCAAATGGGAAAAACGCCAGCAAGGTTTTCACTAAGAATCTTAAAAATATTAATCAGTTTTCAACTATAAGAAACAAAGCTTGAAGTTCAATCGGATTTGGAATATAAGGTATGTCAGTATGAAAACAACCTGAACTTAAAACAAGTCAGTAAATTATATTTACTAGAACCCAAATAAAATATTTTACAATTGTATGTGATCTGTAACTTGGCAGTGTTAGCAGATGTTATCAAATTGAAATTGTACTGACTAGAGCCTAGAGCTCAAATTCCCTGGGGTTAGATTAACAACCTAACCCTGCTAGCCCCACTCCAAATATAGCCAGTGGCAGAGAAAATTCTAATATGGCTCCTAAGATTCCTACTATATTGATGTGCATATCCTGTATAATCCCCTCCCCTTGAGAGTGGGTGAGTCTGACCTAATCTAATGAACCCTTTGAAAAGAGGGTCAAGAAGAAGTCAGAGAAAGTTGAAGCTTCAGTAGGTCTGTATCTATTTTTGGTCTAAAAATTTTTTCAAATGTTACATAAACGGAATCGTGCAGCATGTACATTTCTAAGATTTTTTTTCCACTCAGCAAAACTTCCTCAGATTCATCCAAGTTGTATCAATAGTTTGTTTCTTCTTATTGCTGAGCATTATTCCATGATATGTATGTAGCACAGCGTGTTTAACCATTCACCTGTTGAGAAATACTTGGGTTGTTTCCAGTTGGGGATATTATGAACGAAGCTGCTAAATACTGCTGTACAGGTGCTATAAACATTGGTATACAGGTGTCTGTATGAACATCAGTTTTCATTTCTCTGGGATAAATGCCCAGGAATACAATTACTGGGTTAAGTATAGTAAGTGCCAAACTACTTTCCAGACTGGCTGTGCCATATTATCAGCAATGTATGCATGATCCAATTTCTCTGCATTCTCTCTAGCATTTGGTGTTAGCACTATTTTAAATTTTAGCCATTTGATAGGTGTGTAGTGATATCTCATTCTCACTGTGGGGTGGTTTTTTTGGCCACGCCTCGTGGCTTGTGGGATCTCAGTCCCCCGACCAGGGATTGAACCGGGGCCATTGGCAGTGGAAGTGTGGAGTCCTAACCACTGGACCACCAAGGAATTCCCTCTCATTGTGGGTTTTGTTTTGTTTTTTAATGAAGATGTTTACGATAGTTTATTTTAGGTTATTTCCAATTTTTCACCAGTTTAAAAAATTGACCAACTCAATGAAACCTTGTGAATACAACATTCTCATTGTGGTTTTCATTTCTTTAATGGCTTTTAATGCTGAACATCTTTCATGTGGTTATCTGCCATGATCTGCCATGCTTATATCCTCTTCAGTAAAATGTCTCTTCATATCTTTTGTCCATTTTCTAATTGGATTATTTTTTTAATGTCGAGTTTTGAGAATTCTTTTTATATTCTAGATGCAAGTCCTCTGTCAGAAATATTTTTCCAAATATTTTCTCCCAGTATATAGCTTGTTTTCTTGTTTTTTTCTTTTTTAAATATTTATTTATTTATTTATTTATTTATTTACGGCTGCACTGGGTCTTCGCTGCTGCACGCGGGCTTTCTCTAGTTGCGGCAAGCAGGGGCTACTCTTCATTGCGGTGCGTGGGCTTCTCATTGTGGTGGCTTCTCTTGTTGTGGAGCACGGGCTCTAGGCATGCAGGCTTCAGTAGCTGTGGCACACGGGCGCAGCAGCTGTGACTCACAGGCTCTAGAGCACAGGTTCAGTAGTTGTGGTGCATGGGCTTAGCTGCTCCGCGGCATGTGGGATCTTCCTTGACCAGGGCACGAACCTGTGTCCCCTGCATTAGCAGGCAGCTTCTTAACCAATGCATCACCAGGGAAGCCCTATATCTTGTTTTTTTCATCCTCTTACCAGGGTCTTTCACAGAGCAAAAGCTTTTGATTTTGATGTGGGCAATTTATTAATTTTTTCCCACAGGTCATGTTTTTGTTGTCAAATCTGAAAATCTTCTGCCTAGCTTTAGGATATGAAGATTTTCTCCTATTTTTTCCTATTTTTTTCCTAAAAGTTTTATAGTTTTGCATTGTACATTTAAACCTGTGATCCACATTGAATTAATTTTTGTGTAGGATGTGAGGTTTAGGTCAAAGTTCATTTACTTGCCTATGGTTGTCCAATTGTTCTAGCATTATTTGTTGAAAAAGCTATCCTTCTTCCACTGAATTGATTGCACCTCTGTCAAAAAACAGTTGGATGTTTTTATGTGGTTCTATTTCTGGGTTCCTAATTCTGTTCCATTGATCTATGTGTCTATCTCTCCAACAATAACCACGATGTCTTGATTACCGTAGCTTAATAGGAAGTCTTATTAATATTTCATATAGCGATTCTTCCCACTTTCTCTTTTCAAAACTGTTATAGCTATTCTAGAATCTTTGCTTTTTATATAAATATTAGAATCAGCTTGTCATTGTCTAAAAAAAGTCTTACTTTTTACAAAAAATTTTATTTTATTTTTTTATACAGCAGGTTCTTATTAATCATCAATTTTATACACATCAGTGTATACATGTCAATCCCAATCGCCCAATTCATCACACACACACACCGCAGCTTTCCCCCCTTGGTGTCCATACATTTGTTCTCTACATCTGTGTCTCAATTTCTGCCCTGCAAACCGGTTCATCTGTACCATTTTTCTAGGTTCCACATATATGCGTTAATAGACGATATTTGTTTTTCTCTTTCTGAATAACTTTGCTCTGTATGACAGTCTCTAGACCCATCCACGTCTCTACAAATGACCCAATTTCTTTCTTTTTTTATGGCTGAGTAATATTCCATTGTATATATGTACCACAACTTCTTTATCCATTCGTCTGTCTATGGGCATTTAGGTTGCTTCCATGACCTGGCTATTGTAAATAGTGCTGCAATGAACATTGGGGTGCATGTGTCTTTTTGAATTGTGGTTTTCTCTGGGTATGTGCCCAGTAGTGGAATTGCTGGGTCATATGGTAATTCTATTTTTAGTTTTTTAAGGAACCTCCATACTGTTCTCCATAGTGGCTTTATCAATTTACATTCCCACCAACAGTGCAAGAGGGTTCCCTTTTCTCCACACCCTCTCCAGCGTTTGTTGTTTGTAGATTTTCTGATGATGCCCATTCTAACTGGTGTGAGGTGATACCTCATGGTAGTTTTGATTTGCATTTCTCTAATAGTTAGTGATGTTCAGCAGCTTTTCTTGTGCTTCTTGGCCATCTGTATGTCTTCTTTGGAGAAATGTCTATTTAGGTCTTCTGCCCATTTTTGGACTGGGTTGTTTGTTTTTTTAATATTGAGCTGCATGAGCTGTTTATATATTTTGGACATTAATCCTCTGTCCATTGATTCGTTTGCAAATATTTTCTCCCATTCTGAGGGTTGTCTTTTCCTCTTGTTTATGGTTTCCTTTGCTGTGCAAAAGCTTTTGTTTCATTAGGTCCCATTTGTTTATTTTTGCTTTTATTTCAATTACTCTAGGAGGTGGATCAAAAAAGATCTTGCTGTGATTTACGTCAAAGAGTGTTCTTCCTATGTTTTCCTCTAAGAGTTTTATAGTGTCCAGTCTTACATTTAGGTCTCTAATCCATTTTGAGTTTATTTTTGTGTGTGGTGTTAGGGAGTGTTCTAATTTCATTCATTTACATGTAGCTGTCCAGTTTTCCCAGCACCACTTGTTGAAGAGACTGTCTTTTCTCCATTGTATATCCTTGCCTCCTTTGTCATAGATTAGTTGACCATAGGTGTGTGGGTTTAACTCTGGGCTTTCCATCTTGTTCCATTGATCTATGTTTCTGTTTTTGTGCCAGTACCATATTGTCTTGATTATTGTAGGTGTGTAGTATAGTCTGAAGTCAGGGAGTCTGATTCCTCCACCTCCAGTTTTTTCCCTCAACACTGCTTTGGCGGGCTCCCCTGGTGGCTGCAGTGGTTGAGAGTCCGCCTGCCGATGCAGGGGACACGGGTTCATGCCCCAGTCTGGGAAGATCCCACATGCCGCGGAGCGGCTGGGCCCGTGAGCCATGGCCGCTGAGCCTACGCATCCAGAGCCTGTGCTCCACAACGGGAGGGGCCACAACAGTGAGAGGCCCACGTACCACACACACACACACACACACACACACACACACACACACACACACACACACAAAAAGACTGCTTTGGCTAGTCGGGGGCTTTTGTGTCTCCACACAAATTTTAAGATTTTTTGTTCTAGCTCCAAAAAAAATGCCATTGGTAATTTGACAGGGATTGCACTGAATCTGTAGATTGCTTTGGGTAGTATAGTCATTTTCACAAAATTAATTCTTCCAATCCAAGAACATGGTATATCTCTCCATCTGTTGGTATCATCTTTAATTTCTTTCATCAGTGTCTTATAGTTTTCTGCATATAGGTCTTTTGTCTCCCTAGGTAGGTTTATTCCTAGGTATTTTATTCTTTTTGTTGCAGTGGTAAATGGGAGTGTTTCCTTAATTTCTCTTTCAGATTTTCCATCATTAGTGTATAGGAATGCAAGAGATTTCTGTGCATTAATTTTGTATCCTGCAACATTACCAAATTCATTGATTACCTCTAGTAGTTTTCTGGTGTCATCTTTAGGATTCTCTATGTATAGTATCATGTCATCTGCAAAGAGTGACAGTTTTACTTCTTCTTTTCCAATTTAGTATTCCTTTTATTTCTTCTTCTTCACTGATTGCCGTGGCTAGGACTTCCAAAACTATGTTGAATAACAGCGGTGAGAGTGGACATCCTTGTCTTGTTCCTGATCTTAGAGGAAATGCTTTCAGTTTTTCACCATTGAGAATGATGTTTGCTGTGGGTTTGTCATATATGGCCTTTGCTATGTTGAGGTAGGTTCCCTCTATGCCCACTTTCTGGAGAGTTTTTTACCATAAATCAGTGTTGAATTTTGTCAAAAGCTTTCTCTGCATCTATTGAGATGATCGTAAGGTTTTTATTCTTCAATTTGCTAATATGGCATATCACATTGATTGATTTGCGTATATTGAAGAATCCTTGCATCCCTGGGATAAATCCCACTTGGTCATGGTGTATGATCCTTTTAATGTGTTGTTGGATTCTGTTTGCTAGTATTTTGTTGAGGATTTTTGCACCTATATTCATCAGTGATATTGGTCTGTAATTTTCTCTTTTTGTAGTATCTTCGTCTGGTTTTGGTATCAAGGTGATGGTGGCCTCATAGAATTGAGTTTGGGAGTGTTCCTTCCTCTGAAATTGTTTGGAAGAATTTGAGAAGGATGGGTTTTAGTTCTTCTCTAAATGTTTGACAGAATTCACCTGTGAAGCCATCTGGTCCTGGACTTCTGTTTGTCGGAAAATATTTAATCACAGTTTCAATTTCATTACTTGTGATTGGTCTGTTCATATTTTCTATTTCTTCCTGGTTCAGTCTTGGAAGGTTACACCTTTCTAAGAATTTGTCCATTGCTTCCAGGTTGTCCATTTTATTGGCATAGAGTTGCTGGTAGTTGTCTCTTAGGATGCTTTGTATTTCTGCAGTGTCTGTTGTAACTTCTCCTTTTTCATTTCTAATTTTATTGATTTGAGTCCTCTTTTTCTTGATGAGTCTTGCTAATGGTTTATCAATTTTGTTTATCTTCTCAAAGAACCAGCTTTTAGTTTTACTGATCTTTGCTATTGTTTTCTTTGTTTCTATTTCATTTATTTCTGCTCTGATCTTTATGATTTCTTTCCTTCTGCTAACTTTGGGTTTTGTTTGTCCTTCTTTCTCTAATTCCTTTAGGTGTAAGGTTAGATTGTTTATTTGAGATTTTTGTTTCTTGAGGTAGGCTTGCATAGCTATAAACTTCTCTCTTAGAACTGCTTTTGCCACATCCCATAGGTTTTGGATTGTCGTGTTTTCATTGTCATTTGTCTCTAGGTATTTTTTGATTTCCTGTTTGATTTCTTCAGTGATCTCTTGGTTATTTAGTAACTTATTGTTTAGCCTCCGTGTGTTTGTGATTTTTACGTTTTTTCCCCTGTAATTCATTTCTAATCTCATAGTGTTGTGGTCAGAAAAGATGCTTGATATGATTTCAATTTTCTAAAATTTACTGAGGCTTTATTTGTGACCCAAGATGTGATCTATCCTGGAGAATGTTCCATGTGCACTTGAGAAGAAAGTGTAATCTGCTGTTTTTGGATGGAAGGTCCTATAAATATCAATTAAATCTATCTGGTCTATTGTGTCATTTAAAGCTTCTGTTTCTTTATTTATTTTCATTTTGGATGATCTGTCCATTGGTGCAAGTGAGGTGTTAAAGTCCCCCACTATTATTGTGTTACTGTCGATTTCCTCTTTTAGAGCTGTTAGCAGTTGCCTTATGTATTGAGGTGCTCCTATGTTGGGTGCATATATATTTATAATTGTTATATCTTCTTCTTGGATTGATCCCTTGATCATTATGTAGTGTCCTTCCTTGTCTCTTGTAACATTCTTTAATTTAAAGTCCATTTTATCTGATATGAGTATTGCTACTCCAGCTTTCTTTTGATTTGCATTTGCATGCAATATGTTTTTCCATCCCCTCACTTTCAGTCTGAATGTGTCCCTAGGTCTGAAGTGGGTCTCTTGTAGATAGCATATATATGGGTCTTACTTTTGTATCCATTCAGCAAGGCTGTGTCTTTTGGTTGGAGCATTTAATCCATTCACGTTTAAGGTAATTATCGATATGTATGTTCCTATTACCATTTTCTTAACTGCTTTGGGTTTGTTTTTGTAGGTACTTTTCTTTTCTTGTGTTTCCCACTTAGAGAAGTTCCTTTAGCATTTGTTGTAGAGCTGGTTTGGTGGTGCTGAATTCTCTTAGCTTCTGCTTGTCTGTAAAGCTTTTCGAATCTGAATGAGATCCTTGCCGGTTAGAGTAATCTTGGTTGTAGGTTCTTCCCTTTCATCACTTTAAGTATATCATGCCACTCTCTTCTGGTTTGTAGAGTTTCTGCTGAGAAATCAGCTGTTAACCTTATGGGAGTTCCCTTGTATTTTATTTGTCGTTTTTCCCCTGCTGCTTTCAATAATTTTTCTTTGTCCTTAATTTTTGCCAATTTGATTACTATGTGTCTCGGTTTGTTTCTCCTTGGGTTTATCCTGTATGGGACTCGCTGCACTTCCTGGACTTGGGTGGCTATTTCCCTTCCCATGTTAGGGAAGATTTCGACTATAATCTCTTCAAATATTTTCTTGGGTCCTTTCTCTCTCTCTTTTCCTTCTGGGACTCCTATAATGTGAATGTTGTTGTGTTTAATGTTGTCCCAGGGGTCTCTTAGGCTGTCTTCATTTCTTTTCATTCTTTTTTCTTTATTCTGTTCTGCAGCAGTGCATTCCACCATTCTGTCTTCCAGGTCACTTATCTGTTCTTCTGCCTCAGTTATGCTGCTATTGATTCCTTCTAGTGTAGTTTTCATTTCATTTATTGTATTGTTCATCTCTGTTTGTTTGTTTTTTAATTCTTCTAGGTCTTTGTTAAACATTTCTTGCATCTTCTCGATCTTTGCCTCCATTCTTTTTCCGAGGTCCTGGATCATCTTCACTATCATTATTCTGAATTCTTTTTCTGGAAGGTTGCCTATCTCCACTTCATTTAGTTGTTTATCTGGGGTTTTATCTTGTTCCTTCATCTGGTACATAGCCCTCTGCCTTTTCATCTTGTCTATCTTTCTGTGAATGTGATTTTTGTTCCACAGGCTGCAGGATTGTAGTTCTTCTTGCTTTTGCTGTCTGCCCTCTGGTCTATTTTTTTAAAGTTTAAAAAATTGGGGGGAAGCAGCCGCATAGCACAGGGAGATCAGCTCGGTGCTTTGTGACCGCCTGGAGGGGTGGGATAGGGAGGGTGGGAGGGAGACGCAAAAGGGAGGGTATATGGGAACATATGTATATGTATAACTGATTTAATTAAAAAAAAATTGGGGTAAATATATATTAAGATAAAATTTACCATTTTAACCATTTTTAAGTATATGATTCAATACACTTAAGCACAGATGCTGCCAAGATTAGAAAAGAGGACAGTGTGAACAACTTTGTGTCAATGCATTTGAAAACCTATGAAATAAATTAACATCTAGAAAAAATTATCTTAAATAATGCAAATAGAGAGGGAATATCCAAAACATCCCATAACTGTTAAAGAAGTTGAATCAGCAGTTAAAAAAGAAAACAAAACTCCACAAATAGAACACCAGAATCAAATGATTTTACAAGAGGGATCTATCAAGTATGCAAGGTTCATATAATTCTAATCTTATATAACCTCTTCCAAAAATGAGAAAGAGAGATAACTCCTCAATTTATAAATAAAGGTTAGTTTAACTTTGATATAAAAACCATAAAAAAGACAGGAAAGGAAAATTACCGGACTTTCTCACTCATGAGATAGATACAAAATTCTAACCAAAATATTAGCAAACTGAGTCCAGCAACAGATAAAGTAAAAAATCATATATCATGCCAAGTCAGGTTTATTCCAGGAATGCAAATTATTTCCAGGGTCCTGGCTTATGCAATAGGACAAATGGTGGTGACATTCACTAGGAAGGAAGCAGAGGGTTTGGGGCTAAGATTACAAGCATGACTCCCTGAGTACAGGGAGCCTGTGAATGGCCAGGTAGAGATGCCAAGAACACTGGTCTGGAGTTCAAGTGTAAGCAGGGCTGAAGACAGAGTACTGAGAATCACAAGTACAGAAGTAGTACAATAAGTCTTATAAGTGGGATAAAGACAGGAGAACCATGGCCTGAATCTCAGACAACCTCAGTGTTTAAGGAAGAAGATTCCTTAAAAAGACAGGCCAGAGAATCAGGGAAAGGACCAGGAAGGCAGGAAAGATACTGACTCATATCATGCAATGAGAAGGAGAAGGGGACTAAAGAATTCAGTCACTGGAGTCCACCGTGGCAGGCTTCAGGATGTGGTGAAGGAGGAAGGCAGACTGTTGCGGGCTGATGGGTGAATGGATAAGAGGAAACAAACAGGGAGTATGGTCAATGCTTACAAGAAGGCTAGCTGGGAAGGGAAGCAGAGAGTGTGCAAGAACAAAGGAAGAAGCAGATTAGAGGATAAACAAATCTGTGGACCATCTGAATAGAAAAAGAGGGTGGTGAGAAAAAAATACAACACAGAGCCTGTCCTCCACATTCCAGAAAGGAAAAGAGTGACTGACTGTTCTTTAGTTATAGTCCCAAGGCATGAACACATACCCACCAGAACCAGATTTCAAGCCCATCCCAAATGATCAGTGGCGACTTGCTTCACTTGATCACACTACTGAAAGTTGGCAAGCAGCCAGAGCCCCAGTCTAGTGACCACTCTTCCACGGCTAAAGGTGAACCAGTTGTTCCAAAGTCCACCCTTAGACACACATGTAGAGAACAAACATATGGACACCAAGGCGGGGAAAAGGGTGGTGGTGGTGGTGGGACGAATTGGGAGATTGGGATTGACATATATACACTAATATGTATAAAATAGATAACTAATAAGAACCTGCTGTATAAAAAATAAATTAAATTAAACAAACAAACTAACAAACAGAAGTCCACCCTTCCCGGAACTCCACACCTTTACCCAAAATGAAGGGGGTTAAAGCAGAAAGTACTGAGGCAAGGCCTCAAAAACATAATGGCAGATATTATAAAGAGCACAAATGGGGCCATGGGCCAAGCCTGGATAAGAGGGAGTGCACTGGTCCCCTGGGAACAGAGAAAAGGGGCAGGTTGATAGCAGCAGTGGCTGCAGCAGGTAACATGAACCCTTAGACCTATGCTTCCAGGTCACATGTACAAAGAATCTGAGTCGTGGAGAGGCTACAGGAATTGTACAAGAGCAAGTCAGGACTCAAACCTGCATCTGTCTTGACTATAAGGCCTAAACCCTTAAGGCGACCTTATACTGTCCCCCACTGTGTCTCCATTACCCTCCATCCTATGCTCCTTTAACACCTGATAGCATTTTGGGGATCTTCTCACATGGCACTTTCCATACGCCAGCTTTCACTGGTTATGTGTGTTTGCTTCATTTATATACACCTTACTCATTCCAGAATTGAAGCTCTTTGTGTAGCTCTACAGGCTTTTTAGTGACAAGTCCTTAATGAAGAAATAAATACAGTTGTAATTACCAAATCTGTTATATATCAACTTGCTTTCAAAAGTGCTTACAGGGACTTCCCTGGTGGCACAGTGGTTAAGAATCCACCTGCCAATGCAGGGGACACTGGTTCGATCCCTGGTCCAGGAAGATCCCATATGCCGCAGAGCAACAAGGCCCATGCACCACAACTACTGAGCCTGCGCTCTAGAGCCCACAAGCCACAACTACTGAGCCCACGTGCCACAACTACTGAAACCCATGCACCTAGACCCTGTGCCCCACAACGAGAAGCCACCGCAGTGAGAAGCACCGCAACAAAGAGTAGCCCTCGCTTGATGCAACTAGAGAAAGCCCGTGTGCAGCAACAAATACCCAACTCAGCCAAAAATAAATAAATAAAAATAAATTTATTTTAAAAAGTGCTTATAAATTTCCTTCATAAGTGATTTAAGGCAGCCCCACTACAATCTTCTTTTATGGTATGTGCTCAGCACTCCTTTACCACAGATATTACAAAGGCAAAACAATATTAATATTGTACATTTCATTTACCGCAAGTTACAGATTAGTGAATTTAGTTTCGCTATAGACATTTCACCATCTTTGCAAGTATGAGACTAAAAAGCACTTCTTACCTGAATTTTGATGGGCCAGGTGAAATTACTGACATAAACAAAGAAAGTGATATTTGGGTGGTTGCGAAAATCAAACTTCTCATTAGAGAAACTATCTTTGTACTCTTTAATGTTTGTTTTTGAAACAACAGGCATCTCTTCTCCAGCCTGGGTTCCAGCTGTTAGGAAGAAAAGAATGAAATAATAATAAATAATAATAAATAATAATTTTGGGGACCGCATCTGCCCTCACTAATAATAATGATAATAGTTAGCATTTATTAAACACTATGTTCCAGAAATGGCCTTTAAGAGCTCAATCTCATTTAATTCTAACAACTATTATCCTCATTTACACATCAGAAAACTCAGGTTCAGGAAAAATAAGTAACTTGGCTCAGGTCACATAGCCAGGAAGTAGAGTTGGGATTTGAAGCTGGGAGGGCTGATACAGGAGCCTATGCCCTTAACCCAAATGGCTTTACCAGGATCCCCTACAACTCCTCCCACAGAAACAGGCTACATGTGGCTTTGAAAATCCAGATACCACTAGAATCCTATTAACAAGCAATGGCATTCATTCTGCCCACAACACTTCACTTGCTTTGCACTGCCCCCTTAAACCTGTTTGGCAGTGCTCTAGATCCCCCATACCAGGGACATGGATTCAGCCCTCACTTTTTAACTAGCAGTGACCGCAAGTCTCAACAGCAGCAGGGAGGAAGGAGCTCTAGTGGTCACTCAGTCCCTTCTGCTACCAGCTACAACTGACTCTAAATCCCCCCAATCTGATATAAACCTATCCTATTCCCAGGCAGTCCTTCAACATTCCACATCGTCCCTCAGCCAGGAATTCTAGTGTTTATAAAGATTCATGAAATAGGCTTTTCCCATGTCTGAGTTAAATCCTGTGACTGAAGCCAGATTGGCTGGTCCTCATTGAGACTGTCATTGTAAATCAGTCACATACTCAGGGATGCCACCTTTCTCCAAACAAAGGCTCTGATAATTCAGACTTTTTCTTAAAGGCCTCTCCTCACTGCAAGTTTCTGAACCTTTTCTGAATTCTACACAATCTTTTAAGATATGATGAACACAAAGTGATGTGCAAAGTAATGTTTTTATTTTGTTTCAGTCTAATTGATTGTGTTTTGACCAAAAAACAGTATTGTGATAGTAATAATGATGATGAAACATAATTACCATTCGATGAGAATATCCCATGTTTCTAGCACTTACACTGAGTACTTCATTTATTATCTCATTTAATCCTCAGAACATTCTACACGGCTGGGTGTTTTTATTACCCCATTTCATACCTGCGGAAACTGGCTCAGAAAACAAGTAACAGGAAGAATTCAAATCTAGGTCCGCTGAGCTACATTCTTAACCACTACATCAGGGCCACCCTTTCTTTCTTTAGATTTTCTGCTCAGAATATCTTTAGTAAATCATTGTAAGATAAATAAGACAGCAAAAGCTGTGCTCTTAGATCTTTATTTAATTCCCAAAGTACTTTTGCCCCTGTACCTACTAAAATCTCATTCTATTAAAAATGTTTCCATTTCTTGAAACTGAGTCAATTACGTTTTTCACTTCTGAAGCATGGATGGAGATGATGATGGCAGCACCACAGCAGAGGCTGCAGCAATGGTATTAACGGTGGTAGTAGGGCAGGGGTCGTGAGCATGTACTGATCTTGATACCATGGCAGGCACTGACAGGTATAGCCAAATTTAATCTACAATATAAGTATTATTACCTTCTCTGTAAGATGAATAACCCTAAGGGTCTAGAGATAGATTTTAGACACTTGCTCAAGGTCTTCCAGCTAATAAGTGGCAAAAGTGGGTTTCAAACCCATCTGTCTGTCTCCAGAGCCCCTGTTCTCAACTCTTTCTCAATCAATTATCTCCACTCGGAAGGTCTTCTCTAGGTATGTCTTTACCTGAGAAGCTGGCAGCCCAAGTGATGTTGAGGTTGAAGTTTTTGGAGGCATTGATGAACATGTCCAAATCCCTATTTTGCTGATGAGATGTACAAATAATTAGAAAATGAATTACTGTAACAGTTTCCCGATTTTAAAAGAAAGCAGTAGTTAAATTTTACTACTCTCAACTTTCTTAATTACAGAAAGATATTTTAATGTCTTAAGAGAAATTCATGCTTATAGAACAGTTAGCAAAATTTCTAACCTTAACATAAGCAATATACCCAAAACAAATTTCATTTCCCTCCCATAAAAGTATATGGGATTTAGGGACTTCCCTGGTGGCACACTGGTTAAGACTTTGTGCTCCCAACGCAGGGGCCCGTGTTCGATCCCTGGTCAGGGAACTAGATCCCACATGCATGCCTCAACTAAGAGTTCTCATGCCACAACTAAGGAGCCTGCCTGCCGCAACCAAGACCCAGTGCAACCAAATAAATAAATTAGTTAAATTAAAAAAAAAGTATGTGGGATTTAATGCTTTATCAAATGCCTAACTCCATGAAAAAGTATCTTTTAAAAAGACCCTCACCAGAGCACACTGACCTACATCCTGTGACCTGTGTTAGGGAATCAGCCTCTTAAGGATCCTCTGGGCAGCCCTTTCCAAATGTCTGAAGAGTAAAACACTTGGTCAAGTGTCTCAATTTATATTAACTTATAAATCAAACCTATGTACTTCTGAACCCACAGATTATATACAGTGTAAAGTTCTCCAAAATGGAGGTGGTTTTTAAGGAATAGCACATAAAGCTGAAATTAAACTAAATTTAAAAACTTTAAATTGTCTTTACCCATGATTAAGAACATTTTTCTCTGACTAAAAATATTATTTCAAGAGAAATATGACAGAATATGTTTTATTACCTTTGAAAACTTTGTATACCACTTAGAGATACAGCAGTTTGAAGAGCTAGTTTAATTTATTGTGACTCTTGGTTTTAATGACTGAAAAAGGTACCTCTGAGGAATGTGTTGGGCCAGCTGGAAGAAGAGCACTGTCAGCAGTGTTGGGTAAATCATGATACTAATTTTTAGTTTTCCCTGAAATTTGGCTAATAAATCTCTTTCTTGGGGTCAAAAAATTGTTTTTCCAAATGAGTCAGATGTTGTGTTTTATAGTTTTGAATCCAATCCTGCTGAAATTCTTCACATTGAAAGATTTTTAAAACAGGTTAGAAAATTAAGATTTTAAAGAGCATTCTTTTGATAGTTTTTACAGCACAAAAATTACAACAATGGAAGCATTTCCAAACAGCTATTTCCAAAACGTGATCTCCAAACCAGAAGTTTCTCTCATAAAGCAGTTACCTTCTCATTTATTGATAAGGCCTCACCATCCTCTTAAAGGGACAGCTCAAGTGTTTGTTTATTTATTTATTTATTTAGCTGAGTCACGGCATGTGGGATCTTAGTTCCCTGGCCAAGGATCGAACCCGTGCCCCCTGCAGTGGAAGCATGGAGTCCTAAACACTGGACCGCCAGGGAATTCCCTATTTTTTAATATTTGCTGGTAGCACATTACTAGTGATTACTTCTTTCCCTGGAAAGGATTAATAACCTTGAAATCTTGGTGCTTTTGTAAAAGACAGGACACATACATTGTGTAACTATTAAATATTCTGTCATAAGAAAAAAAAGGCAGTAAATAAATTTCATGTGTGGTACATTTGCTATAGCCTTATCCTAAAAAATTTTTTTTAAAAATTCTGGTCAGTACAGCCACTGAAATGATATACCAACACAGTTTTTCCACAAAACATTTTCACTGAAAGTCATTTATTATTTTTACTTAAAAAGCTATTCACTCATGAGAATGTATCTTCTCTAGTACATCTCTTCTTAATTTTACCATTGAAGTGGAATACAAAAAACAAATCTTACTTTCATTTAATTGTGAACATCCCACACTGGACTTCATTTTACTACTGATTTATTTATTTCTTAAATTTAGCAGTGCTTGCTGATAACATCTGTTATCAAAGGAATACACTTTGGCTTATTATCATATTGTTTTCCACGTATTATTTGTTACATTTATTGTATTTTTGTAATGGTAAATGGCTTTGTGTATGTTGATGAGAAATAAGAAACCTCCAAGGAGGTTCCTAAATAATTTACCATCAGGTTTAGTAAAATTTCATTATGTACCAGAGTAGGTATTAAATGACTTTATATTTCACTGGGGAAATCATATAGGTGCATGTTCATATTCTAGATGCTTTACTTTTAAATGTCATGCTGTGTTGGCTCCATTTTACCTCTAGGTAATACCTTATGGCAGGCGGGGGTTTACCATTAACAACAGTAGATATAAAAATACATTTCAAATAGTTACCTTATAATTTCAATTATTTCTGGCTGACTTCTTCACTGTTTTTACCTCCTAATGAGGATAAGAACTCATTCTAGGAGCATAAATGTCACCTCTGCCTTGCATCACTGGTATTAATTTCCATTCTGAGAGAGTAAATCTTGGTTCTGACACTGCCCCCCTAACAGGGAAGTTCCCCTTGCAGTCTCCTCTCCTTTCCTGTATGGGGCTGTGATGGGCTGATGGGCAAACCAAGTATGTGTGGAGTCAATGTCACTCTGTATATCAGATCATGGTAAATCTTAACAACATGGTCAATCTTACCTTTTAAATACAAAGGAGATAAATGTAGATTCTAACATTTCTTTCCTGTACCTCTAAACATCATCCTGTGGACTCCACTCTGGAGACCGCTGCTAAGGCAGTGCTTCTATCCATAGTGACCAAGAAAAAGTTCCACATAAATTCAAAACAAAGTAAGAAGACTTTTAAATCTTACTTCATCAGGTGTAGCCACAAAATTGATGGCTGTGTAATAGCGGTCATCCTCCTGGGATAGGCTAAAGGTGAACTGATAGTCAATAAGAAGAGTATCTATGGAAAGAAAGAAATGTGTATTTAAAAACTGAAACAAAACAAAACAGAATAGGTCTCTAGAGATACAGATTGATTTTCTCATAAATATTCAATAGCCAGGAAAGCACTTTTGGCAAAGTCTGTGGGCAATGTCATTTTGTTTGAGTTAACCCACCAAAACCTAGCCTTGTATCATGACCCTGGTTGAGATTTTAGGCTCCAAGCTAACTTACCTAGAAATATTAATTGAGCATCTATTTATGCTTAAAGATACAAAGCTATAAATTAATGGTATAAAAGAAACCAAGACTCCAAGTAAAAATGGTTGATTCCAGGTTTGGGGCAAGGAATATGTGCCTCAGTTATCTTATTCTAGAAAGCAAGAAAGCATTCAAAGACTAATGTAATGTAGCAAAAGAACATAGCTTGAAAAAGAGCCTACTGGCTAAAGATGGTATAATATAATTCTAAGAAGTACTGCACAATTCAACAACCCGATTTAAAAATAGGCAAAGACTTGAATAGATATTTCTCCAAAGAAGATATACAAATGGCCAATAAGTACATGAAAAGGTGCTCAACATCAATGATCATTAGGGAAATAGAAGTCAAAACCACAATGAGATAACACATCACCTGTAGTAGGATGGCTACCACCAAAAAAAGTGTTGGTGAGGATGTGGAGAAACTGGAACCCTTGTGGGAATGGTGCAGCTGCTGTGAAAAACAGTAGGGCAGTTCCTCAAAAAATTAAAATAGAATTACCAAATGATCCAGCAATTCCACTTCTGAGTATATACCAAAAGAACTGAAAGTAGGATCCTGAAGGGCTATCTGTACAACCATGTTCATAGCAGCCAAAGAGATCATAGCCCAATGGTGGAAGCAAACCAAGTGTCCATCAACAGATGAATGGATAAACAACAGATGAATGGATAAACAACAGATGAATGGATAAACAAAATGTGGTATATACATTCAATGGAATATCACTCAGTCTTAAAGAGAAAGGAAATTCTGACACATGCTACAACATGAATGAACCTTGAGAACATTATGCTAAATGAAATAAATGGATCACAAAAAGACAAATACTGTATATTTCCACTTATATGAAGTACCTAGAATAGTCAAATTCATATAGACAAAGTAGAATGGTGGTTGTTAGAGGGTAGGGGAAGAGGGAAATGGGGAGTTGTCGGTAAGTTTATTTTTAACTGTTCAAAAAACTGCCAAATGATTTTCCAAAGTGGAAAACCATTTTATATTCCCACAAAAAATTTATAAGGGTTTCACTTTCTCCACATCATTGCTAAAACTTGGTATTGGCTTTTATTTTTCAAGATAGAGAAATATAAGGTACCAGATTACAAAAAATTAATTGATATGGTTTCAGGTTTCACATTATAAACTAACCTTTAAGAAATGACCAGTTGCCTGGCTTTGATATGGTATCAAAGGATAACACCCAGTTACCTGAAAAGGTTATTAAAACACTCCATCCGGGCTTCCCTGGTGGCGCAGTGGTTGGGAGTCTGCCTGCCGATGCAGGGGACGCGGGTTCGTGCCCGAGTCCGGGAAGATCCCACATGCTGCGGAGTGGCTGGACCCGTGAGCCATGGCCGCTGAGCCTGCGTGTCCGGAGCCTGTGCTCCGCAACGGGAGAGGCCACAACACTGAGAGGCCCACGTACCGCAAAAAAAAAAAAAAAAAAAAAAAAAAAACCACTCCATCCTTTTCTAACTATATGTCTGGTGGAGCCAGGTTTTTTTGTGTGTACTTTAACCAAAGAGACATAGTGCAACAGATTGAATGCAGAAGCATATATGAGAATCCAGTTGTCTTCTATTAAGCCACTGTATTGGCTTTTGATTCTAGTCATTCTAGGGGTGTATCTCACTGTGTGTTTTTTTTTTTTTTTGGCTGCGTTGGGTCTTTGTTGCCACGTGCGGGCTTTCTCTAGTTGTGGCTAGCAGGGGCTACTCTTCGTTGTGGTGCATGGGCTTCTCATTGCAGCGGCTTCTTTTGTTGCAGAGCACGGGCTCTAGGCAGGCAGACTTCAGTAGCTGTGGTGCGTGAGCTCAGTAGTTGTGGCTCACGGGCTCTAGAGCACAGGCTCAGTAGTTGTGGTGCACGGCCTTAGCTGCTCTGCAGCATGTAGGATCTTCCCGTACGAGGGCTTGAATCCGTGTCCCCTGCATTGGCAAGTGGATTCTTAACCGCTGCGCTACCAGGAAAGCCCCATCATTGTGGTTTTTTTTTTTAAATTTATTTATTTACTTTTGGCTGCACTGGGTCTTCGTTGCTGTGCGCGGGCTCTCTCCAGTTGCGGCGAGCAGGGGCCACTCTCCGTTGCAGTGCACGGGTCTCTCGTTGCAGTGGCCTCTCCCATTGCAGAGCACGGGCTCCAGGCGCACGGGTCTCAGTAGTTGTGGCATGCAGACTCAGTAGTTGTGGCTTGCGGGCTCCAGAGCGCAGGCTCAGCAGTTGTGGCGCACGGGCCTTGTTGCTCTGTGGCATGTGGGATCTTCCCAAACCAGGGCTCGAACCCGTGTCCCCTGCACTGGCAGGCGGACTCTCAACCACTGCACCACCAGGGAAGCCCCCTCATTGTGGTTTTAATACACATACCCCAAATGTCTAATAATGTTACACATTTCTTCATGTGCTTATTGGCAATTCGTCTATCTTCTTTGGTGCAATGTCTATTCAAATCTTTATTTTTAATTGAAACTGTCCCCTTATCCAGTTGTAAGAGTTCTTTATATATTCTGAATATAAACTCTTAATCAAAGATACGCTTTGTAAACATTTTCCTTAGTCTGTAGCTTGTTTTTTACTTTTTTAAAAATTAATTAATTTATTTATTTTTGGCTGCGCTGGGTCTTCATTGCTGCGTGTGAGCTTTCTCTAGTTATGGAGTGGGGCCTACTCTTCGTTGCGGTGTGTGGGGTTCTCATTGTGGTGGCTTCTCGTTGTGGAGCATGGGCTCTAGGCGCGTGGGCTTCAGTAGTTGTGGCATGCGGGCTCAGCAGTTGTGGCTCGCGGGCTCTAGAGCACAGGCTCAATAGTGGTGCACGGGCTTAGTTGCTCCATGGCATGTGGGATCTTCCCGGACCAGGGATTGAACCCGTGCCCACTGAATTGGCAAGCGGATTCTTAACCACTGCACCACCAGGGAAGTCCCTTGTTTTTTACTTTTTAAACAGTATTTTTTAAAAACACAAGTTTTAAATTTTGATAAGTCCCAATAAACAAGTTTTTCTTTTATTAATTGTGCTCTTCGAATCACATCTAAGAACCTTTTCCCATATAAAAGGTCATGAAGTTTTTCTCTTGTTTTTTTCTAGAAAAACACATTTATAGGTTCTAGCTGGACATGAATTTTGAGTGGACATTATTTAACCCAGAAAAGCCAGTATATAATTATAGCAGAATGTGAAAACATTAGCTCATTTTCCTTTGGTTCCATAGTCTGACCTAGTATGTGGATTCTCCTACAGGAAGAAAATGCATTTACCCATAAGGACCTGGTCACCTTGCCAGATTTACCGTTCACTGTAAGTTAGTCACTAGATATTTTATTTTACATATTAGTTCCTAGAGAGGTGGTTAACACAAATCAGTTTCAGAGAGAATAACTTCAGCTATATTTTAAGAATTCTGTTTTTGATCGATCCTAAAATATGACATACAATGACCCCAACCAGATAATGGCAAATGAAATAAGGTTTCAAGAGAATATAAACTAGGAAAGCCAGAGATGTATATCTCTGTACTCTTTCCTGATATCTGCTATAGACATACTGATATAAACCACAACCAGAATTAAAGCAGCTTAAAATAGTATTTACATATATATTAAATTTAATAGAATGTAACACATCAAATTAGGCAACACTTCTATGGGTGGTTACTATATTCCTATAGCACTTATCATTCTCAAACCATGTTAAAGAAAATAATGTTTTACTGAACTACTTTGCTTCTAGACAAATGAGAACTGCAAAAACACTTACAATAACATGTTCCTTTGAGAGGGTTTCCTTGGTATCGATTTTCTACTTCACATCTAGGGGGGAAAAATGAGGATTATTTTCTGTTGTTACTTAAAACAGAATCTATATTCACTTTAAAATCAATTAGATCTTTTTATATAAACTACCAGTTTTTGAGTCAGTATAATTACATTCTTCACTGTTACTCAAATCAGATGGACTAACAAGACTTTGCATTCATTTTCAATGCTGACTGCCCAGCAGTTCACACCACCACCAACCGATAAACATTTGCCAAAGCACATGAGATGAATTCAAATAAAATAAAATTTAGATCCTATTTATTATCATGAAAAACACATGTTCACTTTTGTATGGACTAAATATTCTTCTGAAAGTGCAGTTAAAACATTTTTCAAATTGACTTACCTGTGGTTAGTTGCTAATAAAGTAGTTAAGTTTTTATCCATTTTGGAATGTGTGGGTGTGGATGAGACTGTGGCAAAGGCAAACTGTTTAGATGAGATTATGCCAAAAGATGTAAATGGTGGCTAAGTGGAAGAATGGCTATCTTACATGTGTTTTTCTCCTAGGGCCATCTAGCTGTCTGTTTTTATTACTGCAATAAAATCAGAGCTGTTACTGAAAAAAAATAAAAACATTTTTTATATATTCATTTTTCACTTTTCCTGGATCAATTGAACCTGTTCTTTCTTTCTTTATTTATTTGTTTTTAAAATTTTTTTTTTTTAGAATTTTTTTTTTTTTTGCTTTATAACAAATTTAATCAGTTATACATATACATGTTTCCATATCCCCTCCCTTTTGCGTCTCCCTCCCACCCTCCCTATCCCACCCCTCCAGGCGGTCACAAAGCACCGAGCTGATCTCCCTGTGCTATGCGGCTGCTTCCCACTAGCTATCTACCTTACGTTTGGTAGTGTATATATGTCCATGCCGCTCTTTCACTTTGTCACAGCTTACCCATCCCCCTCCCCATATCCTCAAGTCCATTCTCTAGTAGGTCTGTGTCTTTATTCCTGTCTTATCCCTATGCTCTTCATGACATTTTTTTTTCTTAAATTCCATATATACGTGTTAGCATACAGTATTTGTCTTTCTCTTTCTGACTTACTTCACTCTGTATGACAGACTCTAGGTCTATCCACCTCATTACAAATAGCTCAATTTCATTTCTTTTTATGGCTGAGTAATATTCCATTGTATATATGTGCCACATCTTGAACCTGTTCTTTAAATACAAGTGAGAGAAGGCTAAAAACCAAGAATCACTTAAAAAACAAAAAACAAAAAACAACCCTTGGACATGGTTCATCAGTCTGGAGAAAAAAATAAGTTCTAGTAAAAAAGAATTATTAATTTCCTCATAAATATCATCTATGAACATCAGTAAAACCCAGGCTCCCACTTTACAAAGTGATCCAGGCAGGCACAGTAGCTATGAACTGTGAGGAAAGGAGGGGAAAGCTTGGGTCAAGCACTTTTGCCAGATAAATAATACAAGGATGTTGTGTCTTTTTATCTAGAGTGATTATCAGCACTTGTTTATATTTAAAATTTCCTAAAGAGAAAGTCTTTCACTAGACCTACACTTCATTTCTTTGTTGTATACCATTAACTGAAGGCAGGGGTGATTAATTTTGCTCTATTACATTTTTCTATTTAAAGGAACCTAGATTTAAAAATTAAATTTAGAGCTTATTTTATGAGGTTTTCTGGTGAGGCAGAGAGAAACTGGGGAACAATCTCTCTTGTTTCAACTCACCAGGACACTAAAAACAATTACCACTAGCCTCACTATTGACAGATGGGGAAAATGAGGCTTAACACAGTTAAGTGATTTGCCTCAACAGCACCCTACTCAGTGGAGGCACAGCCAGGGCTGAATCCCCACATCTGCCTGATGCTGTTTGCATCCTCATGGATGGGAACCCCAAACTCTTCCCCGGAAGATGTTTGACATACTTCACCAAGGAAAATGCTAGAAAAGGGAGGGTGTGTTAAAGGCAAGATGACCTCTCTACTATTAGACAACCAAAATGCCAAATAAAATATTGTCCTGGAATACCAGCTCTTCTAACTCTATCTTTTAGGAAAATCTCCTGACATGACAAAAATCAAGTCATTACTGAAGTGAAAAGACTAATCCAAGTCAGCAAGCAACGAACTGTCGTGTCACTCAAACATAAAATTGTGATTTAAAGAGCCATTAAGGAATTACTGCTAAACTGACAACCTTCCCAGTATGGAGGGTGACTAAATTACACCTATCTGAAGTAGAAAGGGCAAAATTTCAAATCAATCAACTTGGGGATCCCTCAGAGCCCACGGCAACAAGGCCCAGAGAAAAGAGTGGCTCTTGGGGTTCAGGCAGTTTCACAGCCCCTTGGCCCTCCCTGATGAGGTGTGGCCTGTGGCAGGAGTCCTGGGAGTGTGGTACTCACAGCTGGCACTCGTCCCCCTTGACACCCTTGGTAGTGCAGAAGCACTTGCCCGTGTTGGTATTGCACAGCGATGCATGCCCATTGCACTTGCATGCTGGGGAGAAGGAAAAGGAAAGCAGGTGGTCACAAATGGCTTAAAAGATTACCACTATTAGAGACTTTCCCTAAAACAAATATTATCTCAACTGGATTCAACAGGAAAGGCAGGTAAAAGAAATGCATTCATTTAAGGGGTACAATTCTTGTTTTTTAGCTAGTGATTTATCTCAAATAACGTCAAGGCAACATTAAAGAAGCCAAAGTCACAGGCCAGGAGAAAAGAGAAATGTCAGTGTCTGCTGCCAATCTGAGATCATCCCTCTGCAATAGACTTTGCAAAGATCTTTGCAATAGACTCTGTTTTTCACTATCACCATTCTCTCATTCACTCAATAAACATTTCTGAAGCATCTCCAGTGTGGCACACAGACAGTCCCCGTCCTCAGAGAGACCTCTGAGCGACGACTGCCCTCTGGGGGGAGGGTTGGTCTGGCTAAGCTCTGCCTTAGTTGAGGAGACTTCTCCACAATGGCCACGCTTCTGAGGCAGGATTCCAATGGCAGGTCAGTGTTTCAGCGGCCCTCTAGGATTCACACCCTTGCCTGCCTTCTTCTTCCTTAACAGCAAACGACTCTTGTCATCTCCCTCCTCTAGCCACCAACACATCTCCACCTTCTTTCATCCAACACGTAAGTGTGAGCTATGACAAACTTTATACTCCAGGTGAAATAAATGAATCCTTTTGTTCAATACCTTTTCACTCTACAAACTGTTTTTCTGTGAATAAATTAAAAGTATTAGGCTGGAGATAGGTGTACTTTTAAAAGAAATCCGGTGGAAAAAAAAAGTCCACAGAAACCTATGAATAGAATAGTGCAGTGGTGAAGAAAATTTATGCTGGAGTGAGAAACACTAGGGTTCAACTCTGGGCTCTACTGAGGATGGAGAGAGGTGCAGTGTGTTAACAAAAGCAAAAGCCTAAAGTTCAGTTTGCCTGGGTTTGAATTCAGGTCCCTCCACTTAGCTTCTAAGTCAGCCTCCTCATCCATGTGACAGGGATAATAACAGTGCCTATCCTGTAGGGCTTTGGGGAGGATTAAATGAGATAACACATTAAGCATTCAAAAAATCATCACTGTTATCCATAGCTTAAGGACTATACAATTCTAAGAAGAAAACATTAAAGACTTGGCGTCACTCACAGTATTTTTAAATCATGCTTTCTATTATGGATTGCAACTCTGAAAAATAAAGCTAGCTCTGAGTTCTGAACAACTGTACTCGGGCCCCACAGATGCCACAGAGGAGAATGTAATTTTTCTAAGATAAGAGCTGAAGATATGGGGACGATGGTACCCTCACAGTGGCACAACCAGGCCCAACAGCTAAAGTCACACATCCTGGATATGGTTCTCAGCATGGCCAAATCTCAGTGAGACCTTGGGCAGGCTACTTGATCCTGGGGATAATAAAAGCAGCACTGTCTCAGGTAGCTACCAGCACAATGCCTTGTATATACTCACCACTCAATAATGTCAGGTACTCTGATTTCTGTCTAATGGATGAAATCTATTCACAAAGAGTGAAAAAACAGTTTTACTTAATACCTTTTAATCTGAGCAAGAAATTTTACTTAAGAGTGGTGAGAAAGGACATCAGAAGAGTAATAGTAATTGTTCACATCTACCTGGTATGTCCTGCTGACTGCTTTCATTTCAACAACCACCCTACTACCCCATTTTACAGATGAAGAAACTAAACCCCAGAGAGGTTCCACTAGGACACTAACTCTCTTCTGGATGCTCTGGGGTCAGATTCTCAAGAACCACGCTAAGGAGTTTGGAGGTGGGATGTGGCGAGTAGGTAGAGATTTTCCTTTCTTATTTATTTTCCTACTCAGACCTGATGGGTCTTCCACTATAAACTAGAACAAACCAAAAAGTAGTTTATTGGTATCACTTGTCATTTTAAAAAATATAATTTGTGTACTAACAATAAAGTGTCCTACGGCTTACAGGAATCTATTTGACATGTATGGGGAAACATGGGACTACTTAAATCTTTAAAAATAGTAGAAGTAGGGCCTCCCTGGTGGCGCAGTGGTTGGGAGTCCGCCTGCCGATGCAGGGGATGCGGGTTCGTGCCCCGGTCTGGGAGGACCCCATATGCCGCGGAGCGGCTGGGCCCGTGAGCCATGGCCGCTGGGCCTGCGCGTCCGGAGCCTGTGCTCCGCAACGGGGGAGGCCACAACGGTGAGAGGCCCGCATACCGCAAAAAAAAAAAAAAAAATAGTAGAAGTACTGAAGAGTCCAGCTCCTGGTTAAAAACCTACATGTGATTTTTGAGGCCGAACCATAGACAATGACAAAGGCTTTCCCTGGTGGGCCGTACCAGGAAAGCTGTGCTCCCCACACCAGCCTGGGTGGAAGTCTCTGAGGGGGGCTGAGTCAAGGTCTCAGGTCACCTGGCCGGCCATTCTCTTTCACATATTTGCATTCCTAGCTCAGGCACCTTCATTCCTAGGTCTCTTTATCTGAGGCCTTGGGCAGAGGTCTTCTTCAGTCACCTCTACTGAGCTTCCATATGGAGGAAGAGGGGAACCTCAAAGAGGCTTTACCCACTCTCAGTCCCAGGTACTTTTCCACTCTTAGTCCTTCCCCTTCACCCTCCCTCCCGACCCCAGGGTCCATAAAAGGCTTTTTGCTGGGCCTTTTTGTTCAGGTCTCCCTTAACAATGAGTTGACCCCCAAGCCTATGCTGATCCACTTGACACTCAACCAGCGCACCGTTCCAGGAGGGAAAGTGGAACAAGAGGAGTCAGTGCTTTCTCCAGGTTAAGCCTCTTGCTTATACCATCACAGTAAGTGAATAAAGGCTTAACTCCCTCATTTTTTTCTTTTTAATATTTATTTATTTGGCTGCACCGGGTCTTAGTTGTGGCATGCAGGATCTTCGTTGCCGCACAGGGGATCTTTAGTTGTGGCATGCAGGCTCATAGTTGCGGCATGTGGGATCTAGTTCCCTAACCAAGGATCGAACCCGGGCCCCCTGCATTGAGCGTGCAGTCTTAACCACTGGACCACCAGGGAAGTCCTTCATTTTTGACTAGTTGCTTTAAGGGCTACTCTGACACCAGGCAGCTCTGCTCTCACTCCCCCAGCTCAGCTGAGCTTCTGACAAGTATAACTTAAGAAATGCAATATCTGAAACCAAGTGGCTTTTTTCCTCCAAGATATACAAGTCAAACAGACGCATTATGTGCCACCTGGTTTGCAATCAGTAACCCTGAAAAATTTGACTTACGTTGACATTTTCCCCCATTGGTCGGATCACCATAGAAGCCAGATATGCAGGTCTCACAATGCTTGCCCGTGGTCAGGTTCTCACACTTCTCACAGATACTCTGATTAATGCATTTGCTGTGGCCATTGCACTGGCAAGCTGAAAGAAAGAATTTTAAGGGGCTTTTCCTATGGTACAGCTGGGTGGAGTACATTCCACGAGATTTATATGCAACTATCTAAGTTCCTTATTGCTTCTAAATAATCATCAAAACTACTAAAAACTAGTTTGAGGAATAAGATCAAAACATCAAAAAAGAGCTAATTCAGGAAAATCAGAAATATACCAAGCAAGGTGAAAGTCCAGAGCCATTAAAAAAAAAGTTTTTGTTGTTATTCATTGTAAAAATAATATATGCTCATGATAGTAAATTTGAAAAATACAAGGAAAGGGAAAAAAATCATATACAATTTCACCACACAGAGATCACTGTCCACATTTGGATCTTTCCTTCCAGTATTTTTTTCTATACAGTTTTACACAGTTGTGTTCATATTAATATTTAATTTTGATTTTTTTAAATGTAGATCACAATTATTTTACCACATTATTTTACCTATCATGCACAAAACTTTAAATGGCAGAACGATTTCTATGAAGCCAGTCACTTAACCATTACATTTTGATATTTAGTTTGCTTTCAATTTTTCATTTTTAGAAAAATAACCATGTTTATATGTAAACATTTCTATAAGTGGAATTACTGATTCCTGATGCATACAGGAGTTTACAACTAGAAAGGCATATGAGGCCTGGACCTCTCAGGGCTGCTCAGGACAGCTGTACACTGCATACTTCAGGTGGGGCCACTCACGTAGTGCACAACCTGTAAGCAGACCTGTCTTTTTTTCTCCTTAGCTCTATTGAGACATAACTGACATATAACACTGTGTAAATCTCAAGTGCACATTTAAAGTATACAATGTGTTGATTTGATACACTTACTGCAAAATGATGACCACCATAGCTATAGCTAACACCTGCATCATGTCACATAATTACCATTTCTTTTTTGTGGTGAAACATTTAAGATCTGCTCTTTTACAGATCTGTCTTGGTTGATCAATGTCATACAGTCTCTACCTTGATAACTTTCCATGGCCTTGCACCTGTTCTGTTTACCCACCTGCTTTCTACCCCATCCCTGTAGGTATTTGAGTTGTTTTAAATAGACTGCAACTGAAGAACTTAAAAATGACTACATCAAATATTCCACCAAAATTGCTTAAGATCTGGGGACTATACATGTTTCTCCTGTGAAGATGATCAACTGTGCACGTAGCAAAAGGGCAAAGCACAACACCAAAAAAATGTAATACCTAAAATCATTTATCAAAATATCTGTATTCTGGTTCAAGATAAAAAGATTGAACAAATGCTTCTCTCTCTCTTCCCCTTCAAGATCTCACTGAAATTATGGAAGAAATGTAAAAACAAGGGTTTGGGATAAGAGGAAAAGGTGCTATGAGAAGTACCGAGAGATACCTCTGAAGCACTGAATTTCTAGCCAGAACGCCCCAAGTGGGGAGGCACGTGGCACAACCATGAACATGCCAAATGCATCAACACACCTGGTCTGTTGCTCCTTCCTTCCTCCACTGTGGAAGAAATGCAGACCATTCAACAACAGCCAGAGCAGACCAGAGCTGGAGAGCCCTGGTACTAGCTAGCCAGCCTCTCCCTTAGGACATCACACCACACCTTCACGACACCTCAGTTCACCCAGTACTCATAAGCCTAGACATTCAGCTATAAATACAAATCAACCTTGAGGAATCACTAGCATGAGAAAATCATCAACCTAAAAGCACCACCTAGATAAACACACGGAACGACTAACTCTGAAGGAAGGATTAATGCAAGAAACTTAAGAGAATGAAAAATACTAATTTTAGCAAATTCAAGGAGGCTTCAGAGATCATTGCATTCATAAAATAAGAAAGCAAGCTCTGGAACAAACCCTCACAATATTTAGAGACCTTGCAAAATGAAAAGGATAAAACAAAATCAGACGCAAAACAAAAACCCTTCAATAGATTAAACAGAAGAACACATATAGCCAAAAAGCTACTTGCCAGAAAATAACAGGAACAGCTGTATGCCAACAAATTTGATCACTGAGATGAAATAGAAAAATTCCTATAAAATATAGGTTACCTAAACTGACTCAAGCAGAAACAGAAAAGCTGCCTGTATTATACTTTACTTACCTATACTAAGAGATTGAATGAATAATCAAAAATCTTCCCACAAAGAAAAATCCAAGCCCAGATGGCTTCACTGGTGAATTCTACCAGTACTTAAAGAAGAATTAATACCAATCCTTTTGCAAACTCTTTCAGTAAATACAAGAGGAGGGAATACTTCCCTACTCACTCTATGAAGCCAGTACTACCCTGGTACCAAAGCCAGACAGTCATCACAAGAAAGAAAACTATAGAACAGACCTATATCTCTCATGAAAATAGACATAAAATACCCAACTAGCAAACTAAATCCAGCAACACAGTAAAAAGGATTATGCATCATGAGCAAATGGGCTTTATCCCAGTAATGAATGACTGGTTTAATATCCTTAAATCAATTAGTATAACATAATATTAATAAACTAAAGAATAAAACCACATCATCATTGCGATACAGAAAATGCATTTGACAAAATCCAGCACCCAATCATGACAAAAGTCCTCAAAAATCTAGGAATAGAAGGAAAATTTCTCAACCTGGTAAAAGACAAGTATGAAAAAACTAAGGCCAACATCATACATAATGGAAAAAGACTGAATTCTTTCCCTCTAAGATCAGGAACAAGAGAATGATGTCCACTCTCACCACTTTTTTTTTTTTTTTGCTGTACGCGGGCCTCTCACTGCTGTGGCCTCTCCCGTTGTGGAGCACAGGCTCCGGACACACAGGCTCAGCGGCCATGGCTCACGGGCCCAGCCGCTCCACGGCATGTGGGATCTTCCCGGACTGGGGCACAAACCCGTGTCCCCTGCATCGGCAGGCGGACTCTCAACCACTGCTCCACCAGGGAAGCCCCACTCTCACCACTTTTATTCAACATTGTACTGGAATTTCTAGCCAGGCCAATTAGCACCCCCCCAAAATTTTTTTTTAAAAGGTATCCAGATAGGAAAGACAGTAAAACTGTCTTTCTTAGTAAACAATACAACCCTGTATATAGAAAACCCTAATCCACTAAAAAACTAGTAGAAATAATGAGTTTAGCAAGGTTGCACGATACAAGATTAACATAGAAAAATCAACTGTATTTCTACATATTAACAATGAACAATCAGAAAATGAAATTAAGATAATTCCATTCACAATACCATGAAGAAGAATAAAATACTTTGTATAGTAAATTTAACAAAATAAGCATAAGATATATACATTAAAAACTTTATAAAACACTGCTGAAAGAAAATAAAAAACTAAAGAAATGAAAGACATTCCAGGTTCATAAACTAAAAGGCTTAATATTGTTAAGATGGCAATATACCCCCAGTTGGTCTATAGATTCAATGCAATCTCTATCAAATGTCAGCTGGCTTTCTGTTGATGTTACTGAAACTGACAAGTTCATCCTAAAATTCATATGGAAATTCAAAGAACCCAGAACAGCCATGACAATCTAGAAAAATAAGAACAAAGTTGGAGGACTCAGACTTCCCAATTTCAAAACTTACTACAAAGCTACAGAAATCAAGACTGTGATACCAGCATAAGGACAGACATATAGGTCAATGCAATAGAAATGAGAGTCCAGAAATAAGTTCTTACATTCAACTGATTTTCAACAAATGTTCTCCCAAAATTCAATAGTAAAAAAATAGTACTTTCAACAAATGGTGCAGGGACAACTGGTTAACTACATGCAAAAAGATAAATTTGGACCCCTACCTCACACCATATAGAAAAATTAACTCAAAATGAATTATGGACCTAAATACAAAGAGATAAACCTATGTAACCTTAAAGAGAAAACACAGGAGTAATTGTGATTTTTGGGTTAGTTAGGCACTGACTTCTTAGATACAATACCAAAAGCACATGCGATAAATGAAATCTTTTGTATTTCAAAAGATACCATCAAGAAAGTAAAAAGAGGGCTTCCCTGGTGGCGCAGTGGTTGGGAGTCCGCCTGCCGATGCAGGGGACACAGGTTTGTGCCCCGGTCCGGGAAGATCCCACATGCCGCGGAGCCGCTAGGCCCGTGAGCCATGGCCGCTGAGCCTGCATGTCTGGAGCCTGTGCTCCACAACGGGAGAGGCCACAACAGTGAGAAGCCCGCGTACCACAAAAAAAAAAAAAAAAAAAAAAAGAAAGAAAGAAAGTAAAAAGAAACCCATGGAATGGGAGAAAATATTTGCAAACTGTATAACCAATAAGGGACTTGTATCTAGATTCATAAAGAACTCTTATACGTCAACAGTAAAAAGATAATGTAATTTAAAACTGGGCAAAGAATTTGAATAGACAGTTCTCCAAACACATACAAATGGCTAATAGGATGCTCAACTTCATTAGTCATTAGGGAAATGCAAGTCAAAACCACAGTGAGATACCATTTCTCATATACTAGAACAGCTACAATCAAACCGACAGACACAAGTATTGATAAGGATGTGGAGAAATCTGAACCTTTCTATACTGCTAGTGAGAATGAAAAATGGTACAGCTACTTTGGAAAACTTTGTGCCCATTATTCCCCATTTCTGCCCCCAGCCCTAGGCAACCACTAATCTACTTTTTGTCTCTCTATATTTGCCCTTTTTTGGACATTCCGTATAAGTGATATCATACAATATATAGCCTTTGTATCTGACTGCTTTTGCACAGCATATTTTCGAGGTTCATTCATGTTGTAGAATATATCAGTACTTTATATTCCTTTTTATTGCCAAATAGTATTCCATTGTATGAATGTACCACATTTTGTTTATCCACTCGCTGGCTGACAGACATCTGGGTTGTTGCCACTTTTGTCTATTATGAATAATACTTCTATGAGCACTCAGTACAAGTTTTTTTTTTTTTAATAAATTTATTTATTTATTTATTTTTGGCTGCGTTGGGTCTTTGTTGCCGCGCGCAGGCTCTTCTCTAGTTGTGGCGAGTGGGGGCTACTCTTTCTTGGGTGAGCAGGCTTCTCTCTGCAGTGGCTTCTCTTGTTGCGGAGCAGAGGCTCCAGTAGTTGTGGCTTGTGGGCTCTAAAGCGCAGACTCAACAGTTGTGGTGCACCAGCTTAGCTGTTCTGCGGCATGTGGGATCTTCCCGGACCAGGGCTTGAACCCGTATCCCCTGCATTGGCAGGCGGATTCTCAACCACTGCACCACCAGGGAAGCCCCTCAGTACAAGTTTTTGTGTGGACATATATTTTCAATTCTCTTGGGTATATACTGGGCTATATGATGGATCTATGTTTAACTTTTTGAGGAACTGCCAAATTGTTTTCCAAAGTGGCTACAGCCATTTTACATTCCCACCAACAATTTATGAGAATTCCAGTTTCCTAAATGATGTTGAGCATCTTTTCATGTGCTCATTTGAGTTTAAAGAGTTCTTTATGTATTCTGGACATTAGCTTCTTATCAGACATATAATTTGTAAATAGTTTCCTATATCCTGTGTATTTTCATTTTACCTGATATATTCTTGATATTAGTGGAAAAGCACAGATTTAACTATTTCATTAATTAAACCACTAGTAGATTAGAAATGCAACTGCAGATCCTCCAAAATCTTAGAAAAAAAGGAACAAAGAGAATTTAATCCAGTTCTGTAGATAAAAAGCTGGTTTCTCATTTTATTTTGCATTTTCCTGCTCTACTTCCTTTTCTGAGAATGACTTTATATCCTTTTGATAGGAACAGAATAAAGGGAGAAAGTAGGTGATTAAATAGTTAATCCCACTAGGGGATTGTAAGTAGAAAAAAATATGGGAGACCCCTGTAAGTTAATGATCACTCAAGAAAGCAGGTTTGCTTAACCACAAAACTAAGCAGGCCTGCTTAGCAACAAAACCATGCCACAGAAACATGAGACATGCCCCCAAACAATTAAACAATGGTGGCATGAGACCCACATCCTGCCCAGTGAGCTCAGTAAGTTAATGACCCCTAGGACATGCTCTCTGCACACATAAAAAACAATAATTTATGGAAGGGTGACATTCAAAGTGAAAGACCCTTATTGTACTGAAACCTAAAATAATTTTTCCATAATGTCATGACAGTACTGGCTTGACCATGTAGGGACAAGAAAACTCCCCTGCCCAACCTGGAGGAGGAGCTTATGATGGAAGCCTGATGTCTACTCAAGAATGAGGAAGAAGGTGGTCTTTTCCCCCACCCCATTTTTCCTTGGATTATAAAGCTGTAGCCCACTAAGTTCTCGGAGTCGCACCCTCTTGCCTGCTCACTTGTAAGCCTCACAAGTGTCCTATTCTAATACATCCCTTCTTATCTATCACTTAGCACCTAGATGAAATCTTTCTGTGCTGAGACATAAAGGACTGGAGCTCCTTGGAGCGCCATGGCGCCCACCCCCCAACCCCCGGGGAAAAGACACCTAGCGGTTCACTTTGCCCACTTTTTCTGTTGGGTTGACATTCAGCTTTATTTTTCTGGAGGGTAGAGGTTTACATACTCTGGATGATAATCATTTGTTATATACCCTGCAGATATGTTCTTCCAGTCTGCCTGTGGCCCTTTATCTTTGTTTACAGTGGTCTTTCCCTTATAGAAGTCCTTACAAAGAACCCAGTGGTCAGGGGCAATGTCTGGCAGGTTCTTGGAGAAATTCTTATCCACTAATCTCTTGGGAGCCTTTGCACCTGCCTAGCATCTCCCAACTGCTCTGGAGGCCCATCAGTACATTCCTGAGATTTACTGAAAGTTTGAATCAAAGGTCAGTTTTTCAGGGTTGGTTTCTCAGGACAGCTACCATAGCAGGTCTAGGATCAAGCTTTAGGTCAACTCAAGGTCTGTTTCTTCTGGCATCAACCACTGGAAAGGATAGGAAGGAAGGAGAAGGAGAAGGGAAAGGAGAGAGGGAAGGAGTGGGGAGGAGAGAAGAGGGCAAAGGGAGGGGAGGAGGGAGAGAGGGAGGCAGGCAGGCACGCAGTTTTCCTTTTTTCTTCACGTCAAAGTGAAAGAGATGGTTTTCCTTCTCCCCTTTCTTAGAGCATTTCAGTAAGAAAACCTGTATTTAAAAACCCTTCCTGTTCCTTTGATATGTATACGTATGTAAATTTTTTAAACCTAAATAAGCCTCAAGTCAGCACTACAAAGCAGAGATGTTTTTCTTAAGGGCTTAAGAGCCATCTCTTTGAAATGTACACATCAAGGGAGCCAGCCCCCCCTCCCCTTGCTGTGGGAATGGGTCCAAACTGTAACCACCTGCTTGCCTTAAAGATTCAAGTTTGTTTTCTCCTTTGGGTAAAGGCAATTAACTAACCTAAGTGGCCTCCCCAATTACCAGGTAAATTCAGAATGAACTGTGAAAGAATGTAGAGCAAACAGTGCTGTCAAATCCTCACATGAAGACAAGTTATCTTCATTTTGAGAACATGTATATAATGGATTATATATGCTGGGATATTTAAAAGGGTAGAATTTCTCTCTGTTTTTGCAATCTCATTAGTGGATTGCTGCGATGTGGGCCACATGCTTGTTCAATTATAAAACTGTTTCTTTCTTTTCTACATCTGTGGAGAGGAATTTCTGGGTTGGCAGTAGATTTTATTTTTAATTTTTCCCCTAACAATTGCCACGACGTATTTTAAGTAAAAAGCAAACTGTAGAACAATATATCATATGCATAGTGTATAGCATAGTATTTTTTATTTTAAAAACTATATATCTAGAGGTATCTATATTATACTGTTAAAAGTTTTTCCTTCTAGAGATGAGAAGAGGAATTCTAGTTTTTATTTTATCTACATCTGTAATAGTTAATTTTTTACAGTGAACTCATTTCAATACTTTTGTAATGAAAGTTAGCAAGACAACTCACTTAAAGTCCTTAGTATTTTCATTAATTGACATTAAAAATATTTTTCACATGAAACAAATAGTTTCCTAAACTATCTGTTATTTTTTTCTTAAAGAAATCCATATAAATAATGTAGCTTTCAAGGCTTTATTCTTTGTAAATACATAGTGAAACACTTAATTTTGGATACACAAGACATCTTACCTGGACAATGAATGAAAGACCAGTTGTATCTGCTGTCCTCCAGACACATGCTGGAATTGAGAAGGGGCTGTGGATAGGAATTTCCTGTAGGGGCCTGAGAAGGCATTTTCACTGGTCCTTTATAGGAGCCCTCTGTGCATTTCCCTTTGCCAGTATTGCTGGGATCAGTACACCAGCCACAGCCTGGTTGCTCCAAGCAGTGACTACAGGTACAGTAGCCTGAACAATTTTCAGCTGTAAAAAAACATCAGTTACAATTCACTATCACATTTAGTCTTAAATTCATTGTATTTAAATTACCTTTTTCTTTAACAGACTATTCAACTTCTGTGAGTCAAAATTCCTATTCTATTGTGATTGTTTAAATGACATAATAATACTTTAAAGAGCCCAATATCTTGTCCAACACATAATAGAGACTCCTCCCCTCCTCTCTCAATCCCAGGATGTTTAGAGATCATCTCCTGGAAATCACTTCTTTATGAATTAGGAGATTAAGATGTCGAGATATTACATGGATTGAGCAATATGATACTGAGGTTGGGCAAATTATTTCTGTACTCTGTGATCTATCCTACAGTTGTTTACTTGTGTCATTGTTCTTGATTCTGTATGCGGGTTCACATCAGGCAGTCTCTGGACAGTCCTGAGCAGAAGGTCAAGTCTGGTCTCATCCCTAGAATTTTCAGAGGCTGACAGCACTGCCCTACACACAGGAGTTGTCCCCCATACTGCCTAGAGTTCACTTTTCACTCACGGGGGCAGCTGCTCATGGTATACCACTCCATACACTGGCCAAAAGGGAAGGAGGCCACGTAGGCATTGGAGTCCACGCACTGCTTCATGTTGCTGCACCACATGCACTCGGAGCTGCCGCTGGTACACTCCCCACATGCCGTCCGCAAGGCACACGGTGTCCGGCACTGCTTGGCACTGTGGTTCGCTGGGAAGTAAACCCAAGAGAGACACTTAGAGCTCCCACTATGTCAGCTAAGGTCAAAGTCTTTTCAATGTGGGTTGTGACCCACTAGTGTGTCATGAAATCAATTCAGTGGGTTACATTAAATGAAGAAGAAAATAGAAAGTCTTAGGTCATCAAGCACTATTTAGTCAAGTATATTTATACACTTGGGGGGAAAACAGTTTTTCTTTTCAAAGAGCATTAAGGACAGACATGAAGGAACAAGCTAATCTTTCCATAAGAGCAGAGGTTCTAAAGCTCCTTATAATATAGGAGACCCAGCATGAACTTCAGGGGTTTTACAACCCACCTGAATATGCAAAATTGCATCTTTGTATATTCTGGGGGAAAAAGAACCACAGCATTCATTAAATTCACCAAAGCACTCAGGATCCAAAATGGCTGAAAAGTTCCCCTAGATATTATACTTTAAGGTGACTCCTACAGTGCTATGAATTCTCTTCCACACCTCTGTATTCCTCAGACAATGACAGTACCTTCCTAAAATAAGACATGATGTCAATGGAGTCCAGCCTCCCAAAAGCAGCCACAGAATTCCAACTACTGCTTGTGAGTCCCTCTGCAGGAGAAGGACACTGGTCTAGGGCTTGTCTGTGTGCTGCAAATGCCACTCCTATGCCTGCCTTTAGGAAGCCTAAATGTGCCTAGAGAGCTTCAAGCCTGTGAAGCTACTCCAAGTGTCCGGTCCTTCAGCACTCTCCTGCAGCTTTATCATGCTGAAGATTTGCTTCTGCTTCCTGACACAGAGCTACTCCCATCATTTTTCTCCCCACCGACACTATCTTTCTGTCCATTGTCCCTGCAGCGATCTGCTTGCTTTTCTGATCTTTTCTTTGGATTTTTTGTTCTTTCTTCCATAACATTTCCCTGCCAACACCAAGAAATTTGCCCTTCAGAGAAATTATCAATACTTTTTGTGGTCAACAAACCAATCAATCTCACAGTTAATCAGAATATTAGTGTTAGTTATTTTTGGTTTTGTTCATGGCTCACACTATTCAGAGTCAAACACTACTTCCTTCTGCTTTAAAAGTTCTGTGTTACACTCTGCTTCATATGCTTGAAATTAATACTCCATCGGTTTTTCATGAAAATTTCATAATACTTAACTATGCCTTCTATAGCTTCTCTTTCAACAAACTTCCAGTAACGCATAATTCACCCATATACTTACCAGGTCTTTCACAGACACTACCATTGAGTGGGTTGATGCAGGTTGCAGCCTTTAAGCCCAAAGTACTGGGTTCGGACAAAATTCCACAGAATCCAGCATCACTAGGCTCAGATGGCATCCACTGTAGCAAACTATTTGTGAATGGGGACATATCTTCCCAGCACCAGTAGGACACATTGATCTTCCGAAGGCCAACCCACGGGGTTAAGGTGAGCTTGGACTGTAGGCAAAACAGGCACAGCTATGAATATAATCAATGTCTTGACCAAAACTGGCTTCTAGACAAAAGCCATTAAGTTACATACATCCAAAAGATAAAGGAAAACCTCCCTATCCCAATTCAGCCATGGTAGATTACTGCAGACCATCATTTTTATGTTACATATCATGCCTGGCACTTTAATACGGCCATTTTACAAAGGACAGAAATACAGCTCGGAGAAGACATCAATATCAAAGTAATAATCAAGTTCCTAAATTTCTACATGCTATGACAAATGCTATGAAGGGATGACCAACCCCAACTTGGTTTAAATGTCTGTTTATATGTGAAATCATCGTATTGATATTTATGAAATACTGGTTATATGCCTATCACTATCTAAGCCTGTTTTGGAAGCTCTGGCTAGTTCAGGCTTAGATAAATGATGATTAAAGATTCCCACCTTCAGCTGGGGAGGTGGGGGGTATTGGCTGTCACCAAATTTTATAGGGAAAATAGGACAATGAATTCCTGGGAAAGTCTGTCTCAGATGCCACATGTAGCCAAGACCCAGACCACACTTCCTATGTCCTTCCCAAGGAAGTGCTGCCCATTCCTCCTACCTGCTTGACATTTCCCCCTAACTGCTCTATACCAAAGACAATGTTGTTGAAAGAGCGTTGTCTTGTGAGTATCTATTTGATTGAGGGTAGGACCACAGTTCTAGGACTCTGGACTAAAAAAGACAAAATGTGATTGTGGAATATCAACTACAAGCTGCCTGAGAGCACTGGGTGGACAGGAAGAGAACTTGGGGACTCTCTGTGCTCAGAAACTCCTGATAAGAAGATGCCCTCTCCTTTTGGGTTGGTCAGATCTAAGAAAGACCCAAATGGATGTCCATTTCTTAGGATGATTAGCATTAAATCATATTACACACTGTAATAATACCTGAAATCTGAGAGACTCAGGTGGCTTAATTCAGCTCAGCTAATTAGTAATGGCATTCCCCTCCCCCACCCCAACAGAACCTAGGGATAAAACAGATATGAAATCATCTACTGATGTCACAGGATATGTGCATAGGTAAACATGTTACTGTTCAATACACATGTTATTGATATATCTTATAATTTAATGAAATATGACTAATAAAAATAAGGTGTTGGAAATTTCAAGATAAGAAAGAATTTATTAAAGGACGAGAATTTGACAGTGCAGTTCCACAGTGTATTACACTGCACCTACTAGCATTCCTCCTCCTGCCAAGCACATCACAGGTAAGCTGTAGTCATGCCATCAGTAGAAGGATGGATATTAGAAACTTAATTTCCAAGAATTTTAACTCACCATGCTCTGCGATGACTGCATGATTCGCAGCTGCTTAAGGACAAATTCCACCTTCTTCTGGGTTGTAAGAGAAGCCAAAAAGGCATTGTGGTTCCTACAGGACAATTTTGCATTGTCATAATTCTCTTTGGCAGTAGTAATTTTCAGACATGAGTTTCCAACCAAATACCAGCCAATGCCACAGATATTTTCTTTATTAAAGAGGGGAGAGAAAAACAAAGAGTTTTAGAAATCACACAAAACTTCGTATATTAGCAGCTTGAACTGCTGAAAACCTAAATGGTTTTTGTGAGCTGAATTCTAGATACTTCATTCGGATGTGGTGAGTGCATCAGACACATTACTAAGGACCAAATACAGAAAACACACTAGAATTATTTAAATGTTTATCAGTCATATTTCCTGGATCTCAAGATGCATATTCTGAGGTCAACCCTCCTATGTCTTAGAGGAAAACATTTGTTTGATGCCACTGTTAAACTTATAAACCTCCTTTTGAAGAAAAATCAGAAACAAGGCTAAAATCCTAAGAGCAGAAAAATGAATATGCATTATTGGAAAGATGGGGTGGAAAACTGCAAGAACAGAAATGAGTTGGTGAGTGAGCAAGCTGCACTGTTTTCACATCAAGTGAAACAAAACATCCCAAAAGTGAGGTGGAAAGAGCCTGTTTGGGAAATAAACCGAAGTGCTACAGTACACCAGGTAAGTTTGTAATCTGCTACTGTGACCTCCCTGTACCCACCCAAAGAACTGCACAGAAGCTATACATGCTTCCTGGAAGACAGTGCACGAGCAAAGCAACTTCACCAGAACCAAAGTACCCTGGAGATGCCCTCAACAATGTTCATCAACAGCCAGTGAGATAAACGGAAGGTGCCACGGGAAAGGGGTGATTTCAGAGCAGATAAAGACTTGCTCCTCAAAGTGTGGCATCAGTGGCATTGCTCGCTGAAATGCGGATTCTAGGGCCCCACCACAAATTTGTGCTAGAATCTGGTTTCTAGCAAGACCCCCAGGTACTTTGCTATGCCCTGAAGTTTGAGATGCAATGAGGTAAAAGAACAAGAAGCCCACTCCAGCAAGCTGAATCAAGTACTTCCAAAGGATTTCAAGAGGGGCGCAGTAGACCCCAGCTACCCTGTACTTCTGTTGCACAGAGCCACAGAAGTCCCCTTCCTGGGCTTCCTGGTTGAGCAAATATATCATACAGTTTCAGCCATGGCTGTCTGGCTTCAGGCCCCCAACTCATCATCCTGAACCTCAGAAGTGCTATAAATTGAGATGTCTGGGGCTGGGGTCATCCCAGGAGGTGCTGCTGACAGAGACATCTCTCCTTTCCTTCTTATCAGGAGGTGCTGAAAACCTGATCCCAGTGGTAAGAAGTACTCTTCATAAAGTGCCCAGCAGACTGGCTGCTGAGACTGCTGCTTTCTACTCCCAGGTTACCGTAGAGTGGGGTAGGGACAATGGAGAGTGGGGTAGGGACAACGGAGCAGGCTCAATGACACAGAGTCAAGCTGTCTTTGATTCTCCACAGCAGCAGATGACACTTCACTTTCTTTCAAAGGATGGTAGAAGTAAATACTTAAGAACTGTGTTTCTGCTTTAAAATATAACAACCACAATAGTGGTGAGGGGGAATGAATGGATAAAATGAGTTCGCCCCTTTTGCAGGGTTCAATCTAGGCTGCACAGTATTGAGGGTGTGTGTGTGTGAAGTCTTTGGACCCACACACATCAAGATGCTCCTGGCAAGGCCTACCAGGCAGGGCGATGCACTCCTGATTCCGAGGCTCCCACTGGCAGTTCTGGTCCAGGGCACAGCTCCTGCAGCTGGTCTTCTTGTTACAGTAGTACATGGGGTTATCCTTGGGGCAATGATCATACCTGGAAATGGAGATCTAGAATACAATGGACAAAAGCTTTTCTCTTATATCCACAGAGAGAACTCACGGCAAGAACAAATAGGATACTAAAAACAACAGTCTAACTGAGGAAGCAAACTACAAATACATACATACATAAATAAATAAATAAGATGTAGATGAAGCAGCACTGCAGTGGAAACACTATAGTGAAATGTTCTGTTCAAGGACATGCCTTTACCTGGCAAGGAAGCAGTGCATTCTTTTAAGCACCATGCTTCAACTTGCTCATCTGTAGAATGGGAATGTTGAACTTGCTGCTTTTTAAATGTCTCCCAAACATTCTAAAAGTTTTTAATTTTATGAGCTGCTTTACAGACTGACAAAGAATGTCTTATAAACAGTCAAAAATTATAAAAGTTGAGTCATCGTATCTTTTTTTGCCTTATAGCCTAAATAAAAAATCATAAATGGTAAGCATAAATTATGCTGAGCCAAGATATAACATAAGACAAGGAGATTTTGCAAAGTCTATTATTTCCACAATTCAGTTTGGCTGCTACACACCTGACTCACTTTCACTCTCAAGTCCTAAATTGCTCCCCAAACCTTGCATATGTAGAGGGAGCACACCATTACAAATTTCACGCCAAGAATCTAGTACTTAGCCATAGCCATGCATAGGGACTGGGGTGTACTCAGAATAATAATCTTGCCTTCTTCTAAAACACCACACATCAATCCTCGTGGCTAGCAGAACCTTTGGAATTAGGACATATAGAACATCCCTTACTAAAATAAACTTGAGCAATAATAAAATCCAAATCTACACTGAAGGTTTCAAAGATAAACTCTGGGCTATACCATACGCTCTAAAATCTACATCTAATCCCACTCAGGATTTTTCTATCCTCTGAAATCCTTTAGAAACAGCCTCTGACCTGGCCTTCTGTGCAGCTGTGGTTCATAGGGACACAATGGTCATGGCACCAGTGGCAGTCATTTGTGTTGGCCGTGCAGCTGTAACAATCCGTGTGCTGGTCACATCTGTCATGGTCAAGAGCTGTGAAGAGAAGAAAAACTCATCAACTGTGACAGCTTCTCCTCAGAAATGTCACAGGCCATTACAACTGCTGTTGAGCAAAATATGACACTGAGGCAAAAAAAAATAAAATAACAAGCCTTTGGGAAGTAAAATGAGGAGTGAAACTGGCAGGAAAATATATTGGTGTGTTCAGGTCAAAACAGTATTTAGAAATAAGTAAACAATCTGAAGAAAAGCCATTTTGTACTCCACCCTCCTAACAAAAGTACACAGAAAGTGAAAAACAAAGATAGAATAATTCAACGATGAGATATAAGGGAAATAGGTCTGGTTCTTCGAATACTTTTCCTTTCAAGAAAGAAATCAACTAGCAGTTGAATGAACACCAAGAGCAGCCCAGGGGCCAAACAAAGAAATGTAAGAGACAAAGCCATTCCTCCCAGCTATAAACGCAAGGCTGCTCTGGGCACAGGAAGCAGGCAGCACCACAGAACCCCAAAGAAGGCAATACACATATATGTAAGTCCAAGAAATTCTGGGCTACTAGAGACCTGTTGATCTCCTACTGACCCTAGACAGGTCAAGGTCAGCAATGAAAGAGAAGCCGCACAACAGTGCTGCCTCATCTATTGAACCATTCATGGACATGGCACATGGTGGAATCCATGGACAAAAAAAGGCAGGGCCCACCCTCACAAAGACCCCAACAACCTGCTCCTTAGGCTGTTCTTCCTGCCCTCATCATCACACCATGGACTGGGCCCACAGAGAAAGCAGAGTGAACCAGGGAGGTGACATCTGAGATGAGTTCATAGCAAATGGGTTCATAATGAACCACCTAAGGTAATTAAATATTATTTCCTATAAACTTGCACATTTAATTTGAACTTTTTAAATGTGGTTAAAAAATAACTATTTCACTGATTTTATCCCTTTTAGGAGACAGTGACTAATCCTACCAAGTTCTGGTCATGTTAGTTCTCCAGCACTCACCAGCCCACCAATGAACCTGTAAAGCTGCCTGGGTGCTCTTACTGAGGATTTATGTTCAGCTTAATTTGGAGCATTCCAGGAGAGTGAAAGCTGCCTCTATCTATCATAACTCTCACGGTAACTGCTACACCAACCCTAATAGTTAAGAAATTCAGTCAACATAGTTTAAATTAATTGAAGTGAAACAATATTTTTCAGAGACATTTTTCTTACTTTTAAAGGACCTTCTCACATATGACTTCATTGTATTGCACTGTGCTATTACGTCAGAGCAAAAGGGTAATAAGGAGCTGAGTAGGTAAGATGAAGAAAGCTTGGACAGTGTAAGGGGTGGTTCTAGAAGGAGGGATCACTGTTCATCCTCAGCAACTGTCTGCCTTGGCTATCACTGCTGTGCCCAACTAGAGAAGCCAGAAAAGAATAATACCTCTATCCACTAGAACAATCTACTCCAACATAGCTTTTCTGGATTGGCCCTCCTAATATTATCCTTAAAGTCAGAACTGCATAATCCAATATGGTAGCCACTAACCACATGTAGTTTTTATTTATTTATTTATTTTGGCCACGGTGCGTGACACTTGGGATCTTAGTTCCCCGACAAGGGGTGGAACCCGTGCCCCCTGCGGTGGAAGCGCAGAGTCTTAACCACGGGACCTCTGGGGAAGTCCCCACATGTAGTTTTTGATTTAAATTAATTAAAATTTTAAAATTCAGTTCTTCAGTCACACCAGTCTCATTCCAAGTGTTTGATAGCCACATATGGCTGGTAGCTAACATATTGGGACAGCGCAGATATAAGAAGTCCTACTGGATTGCAGTGTCTCAAAACAGCTGAAACTAGGTTCTGGAGTTGGTATACAAAGTCTATGCAATGCTAAAAGGTTTTGTCTTCATCATTAGCAAACAGCAGACGTGGCACGTTCCTATCCATTATAAAGATGTTTACAATCCAATTTTCAAACACCCATAAAGCATTTGCCTAAGTTATTACTGAATAATTTTGGATAATAAAATGAACATTAAAAGTACACATTGGATAAGTGACTTCACAATTCAGATAAAATGAGATCTCAAATTAATTAAGTTTTAAGAAGAGAAAAAAACATACTTATTTTAGAAAAACACTCTGATTTTAACTTTTCTTCTTGTGCTTCAGTCGCCAACTCCCAGGAGACGCACTGAGATGACCCTGTGTCCCACACACACCGGATGCCAGGTCCTGCTGCTAGACAAGCAGCTTCACTCTGGTGTGCTTCACACTGTTCTGAAGTAAATACCAGGATGTCACTGAGGAGGAGACTATTGAAACCACCAAACACATACATGGTGCTAAAAGAAAAAAAAGAGAGAGAAAGAGTTCATTGGAAACTTACATAAACAAATGTATGATATACTTCTTATAATCTTTAGATGAATCTCACATATCAAAAGTCCTGTAAAAAAGTTATTTTTCAAGACCTCAAAAAACATTCTTATACCTTTACCTCCCAAATTCCAACCTTTCACAATGGCCTGTGACTACCCAGAATAGTTCCAATAATCTACCTCCTCTTTAAAGCTACTATTTAAAAAGTTCTCATGATAAGTGAGTGACTTTTAACCAGGATTCTTCAAAATATTTTAGTGACAGGGCAAGCTAGCATATTTTAAAATTATACACATAATCCTACATCTACATGTTTTAAATATTAAAAATAAGTATGTACAATTTAAGAAGTATAGATAAAGGCTCTCTAATTAAAACTGTGTAATGAAAACATAGACTAATAAGAAAGAGATAAAAGTGCATATGAAAATTTAGTACACAGTACAAGTCACATTTTAATTAGTGGAACATATGATTTCAAGGATTTCTTCCAACTCTGAGATCCTATAATCCACCAGGAAGTTTCGTACTAACCCACAATGAGGTATCAAATAATTCACTCTCACTGTGCCTCAATTTTCCTCAAATCGACAGAGGATAACTAAAGCGTAAAGATTCTGTGGCTGTGTTTTTACTATATCTGAAAACTGACATATTTCAGTAACCAAAAATGAACACCAGGTTTAATTTTTAACTTCATATTGGTTTACTTAGTATCACATTACATAGTCTGGTTTCAGCTAGTCTTCAATTTATTGCTTAAACCAAATAAGTTCCATCGACCTCTCAGTACAGCTGGTGTTCTTAGCAATTCTGAATTCATCTGGTCACATCGGCTATGTGAGGGTAGGAAAAGTCCATCAAAGAGGCTTGGAGCAGGGAACTGAAAAGAACAGCTGCATCTGCAGCAGTCTCAATGCCTCATAGCCCACTCTTCTTCCTGCCTCCCTCAAAAACCACGAGGACAACGACTAAGTGAAGCACAGCTGGCCCAATGCAGATGCTCGATTAAGGGAACCATCATTCAAAATGTGGAAATCATGTGAATCAAAGTTTCTCTTTAGGTAAGTTACTTCACAAAATTAAACTAACCATTACAGAAGAAATTAACACAACACTGTAAATCAACTATACTTCAATTTAAAAAAATTGAAAAAAAAATTAAACTAACCATGGTTTTTTACTACATGACCTCCCTTGTCATGCCCTGCCCCCCTCCAACCCTGGCCTATTCATACAGATACTCACATATAGGCTCAAATTCTCCACTGGAATTATACAAAAATAAGCACATTATTATAACTCAGGCAAGCCATTCCCAATTTTGATTCATGGTTAAATTACATCTTACGGTAAACTGTCAACTTCTCTGAGTTTATATAAAACCTCCGAAATGTTTTGATAGAAAATCCATTTATTTGCTAACTATCATTATGGTACCAACAGCTGCCATTTAGCAAATGCCTATTATGTGCCAAATCTTATGCTAGGAAAACACCATGAATATAAAGATGAACACAGCTGAGGCCAGGCACTCACAGGCAAGATGATGACAAAATGGACCCACTGTTTTTCAGATGAAGAACATCAAGAGGCACTTACTAGAAAACTTTAAGCGTTTTCCTTACTGAGGAAATATCAAATTACAATTTAAGATAAGACTTCAGGGACTTCTCTGGTGGTCCAGTGGTTAAGAATCCGCCTTCCAAGGCAGGGGACACGGGTTCGATCCCTGGTCCGGGAACTAATATCCCACATGCCATGGGGCAACTAAGCCCACGTGCTGCAACTACTAAGCACGCGAGCCACAACTAGAGAGCCCACGTGCCACAATAAAAAAAAGATCCCACATGCTGCAACGAAGATCCCACGTGCCGCAACTAAGAACCAACGCAGGCAAATAAATAAATAAGTATATTTTTTTAAGATAACACTTCAAATTAGTAGTCAAAAATCCTTCCATTTTAATCTATACCTATCAAATATTCCCACAGTAAAACCATATTTATTGCTAAATTTCAGCTGTTTACTTTGTGAAAGATGTCCCTTTTTCCAGTATCTAAGTGCTTGAATTCTGTCAATTCTTCCTTCCCATCTCCACGATAGGTTGCTTTCTTATCTTTCCTAATCCAAGGTGAATTACCTCATCTAACTTTCATTATCACAACAGAAATTTTGAAAATGAAGGGAATCCTAACATAATATACATAGGCATTATAGCATTTAAATAGTTTCAGGATTGGGCTTCCCTGTTGGCGCAGTGGTTGAGGGTCTGCCTGCCGATGCAGGGGACGCGGGTTCGGGCCCTGGTCTGGGAGGGTCCCGCATGCCGCGGAGCGACTGGGCCCATGGGCCACAACTACTGAGCCTGCGCGTCTGGAGCCTGTGCTCCGCAACAAGAGAGGCCGCGATAGTGAGAGGCCCGCGCACCGCAATGAAGAGTGTGGCCTCCACTTGCCGCAACTGGAGAAAGCCCTCGCACAGAGACGAAGACCCAACACAGCCAGAAATAAATAAATAAATAAATAAATATTTTTTTTAAAAAAAAAGAAAAAATCGGTAAAGCACACTATAAGGTACAGGTCACATGGCCACTCTGGAGCTCCCTTATATGAAAGATGCTTCTCCAGGGGCAGATTTGTGAAGAGCTCTATTAGTTTGGGCCAGGCACTTCTGAATGATGCAATGAAATGCAGTGCAGACTTCAGATTATCCAAAGACTTGATATATATGAAGCACCACAGACTTGACCTATATGAAGCATCAGAATCTCCCCACCTCTGTTCCCATATCTTATCCCTTATCTAAAGTGCCCTCTCTCCTTTTTTTCAAATCTTTCTTCACCACTCAGACAAAAGCACCACAAACAATAGCAAATAGCAGAGGGCCTAAGACAGTAACTGCACACAACTTTTGTTGTCCCATGCACTCAGACAACACCAAACATAGCTTACTCCGGCATGCTAACAAAACTACTTCAACAAACATGGCATTAGAAGTAATTCAAATCCACATCAAATATTTTAAATATAGATCAGGAAATTCATACCTAACATAATTCTGTGAAAAAACAATGGGATAAGGTAATCCTATGAATAATATGTAAGTCCAATATCACTTCATATTTTACTTCATTTTCATTTTAAACACAAGAGAAAAGGAGCAAGCACTTCTTCTTCAATTACCTGTTGTATAAGACTGCTGAATGGCCAAATCTGTTGACATCATGGTGGAGATCAGGTCTGGGAAGCACTGACCATCGGTCACAAGCTAGGAGCAAGAAAAACACATTTCAGAAGGGACTGTCATTCATAATCAATAGAGACTGGCATTTTCTTTGGGAAAGAAGACTGTAATAAACACAAACATATCTCTCAGTTTTTCTTAGTCACACCATTATTTCTGAAGTAAAATGCAGTAGCAACAGAACAGAAGGGCAAGGAAGAACGGTAGGACTCTATAGCAATTCTAATTAGTGAATGCACATTCACGTCACTCACTCTGTTGCCTATCAATATTACCCACTAGAATTTTTTTTTTTTTTTTTTTTTTTTTTGCGGTACGTGGGCCACTCACTGCTGCGGCCTCTCCCGCTGCGGAGAACAGGCTCCAGACGCACAGGCTCAGCAGCCATGGCTCACTGGCCCAGCCGCTCCACGGCATGTGGGATCTTCCCGGACCGGGGCACGAACCCGTGTCCCCTGCCTTGGCAGGCGGACTCTCAACCACTGCGCCACCAGGGAAGCCCTAGAATGTTTTTTAACTTAAGCAAATTTTACATTTTTCAAAGCTCTTACATAAGTAAAACATGTGAATTCCATAATTATTTTTCACTCTATATTGCTTTGCCCAAACTCAGTAACTAAAATAGAAATGTATAGGTGGAAAATTAAAACTAAAAAAAAAAAAAAAAATCAAACTTTATCTAATTTTTAAAAGGTCCTTTCTTAGACCCCCTAGATCTACTAATTTTCCTTTGTTCTGATTCACGCTAGCAACTTCTCTTCTGGACCTCAATACCAACAGGTGCTGCTGAACCATGCCAACCTCTGACTCACTGTCTTCTGCTCCCAGACACACAGACTTTCACACTCACTAAACAAAGGTTCTTCCACTCAATCCGGACATTTATTCAACCCTGACAACAAAAGCTTTCACTTTCTTCTCCTACCCAGCCTAAACTCTGTGGTCTTCCTCACATGCAGGACAGAGGCCATCAACTCCCACAGCTTCCTGACCACCCACCTTGCTTCCTTCCCTAAAACCAGTGTGGCAGGAGCCCTTCCTCTTACCCCACCTGACTTTTACCACAGTATTTAAATATGCCCAAGGAGGCACTCAACTTACCCCTTTTCTTCCCTTCACAGACAAGGGTTTTTGGGTTTTTTTTAATTAAAATGGTCAACATTCACTGTGTACATCTCATCGTATATTACTTCTCAGCCTCCTGTAATCTGGATCATTCCTCCATGTCCAGAGGGTAATAAATGATCTCTTTGTTGTTAAATGTGAAAGACTCTCCAGTCCTTATTTTACTTAATCCCTCTGTAGCCACTGTTAACTGCTACCTCTCAGGTCCCCAGTCTTGCCTCACTTTCCTCCTATTCTCTGACATGGTTTTGCAATCTCCATTCTCTTTAAGACTTCTTTATGTATCTATTCCCTGGCTCTTTGCTTGTCCCTGATGACACATGCTCCCTACAGAAGTTCACCCCCTCCTACAGCTCCCCACTGATCTCTGTGCTGCTCTGTCCCACAGTCATCTCCAGCTGAACATGCCCCCAAATTCAATTTACTCACTTCCTCCCAGACCCTGTCCCTCTACTTCTATTTCCAGCCTTGGTAAAAAACACCATCTACTGTGGCCCACACCAGATACCAGATAAGGATGCTGTCACAGCTCTCAAAACACACTCGGGACAATCCTCGGGTTCCCAGTAATTCTCAAACACATGTGTCTCTTTATCCTCATTGCCACTTCCACAGTCTTGGCTCAAACCCTCATCAGGACTTCATCAACAGCCTCCTAACTCCCACCTTGCCCCTTCCCAACTACTCATCACAATGCCATAAAGAGATTTTCCTAAGACACAAATACAATTCTATCACCTCTTCTGTAAGATTCTTCAAAAAGCCCAAACCCCTCAGCATGACATAACAGGTCCCTCAAGATCTGACGAGACAGCTGCTTGCTTCTAGTTTCACTTAGAGCCACTCTTCCCTGATGTGCTACTAGAATACAGCCAAAACTAAATACTCATAGGCCCCAAGTATGTGGCATGGTCTCTTTCCACCTCTGTGTCTCTAAACATGGGCTTCCTTTGCCTGAGAAGTCCTGCCTAACTTGGCCCAGCCAACTTCCCAGTGCTAGGACCCAGCCTAGATGGCCCTCCTCAAGAAGGCTTTCCCTGACTGTACCCCTTACCCCTCATGAATTAAGGGATGCTCACAGGTGCTCTCATACGTTCTTCTCAGAGCAAGTAACACCCTGAATGCAATTATATTGTCTGCTCAGTTCTCTGCCTCCCCCACCATGAGGCCAAGGACTGTAACTTATTCTTCTTATGATCCCCAATGTATAAGTTCAGTGGCTGGCACATAAATGTCTGTTAAAAAAGAACATCTGATGATATTTATATTTATATCATATGATATATGATAAATATTAAAGAATTTCTAATATCTGTTTTGCATGAACCAATACTGCCCTCTTCTGGTCAGTAGATTACCACACCAAATTCTTTAAAAATCACTGTCCAAGTATTACATCAAGAATGTGTGAAATCAGTTTCAAGGGAATAAGATAAAGTTAAACTTAAACCAACTTAACACAATGCTGGTGGTCACAACTACATAACACATATTACTATGTAAGGTTTTTATCTGTGACACAGGAGAGCCCAATCACCCCAACTCATCAAAGGAGGGACTTCAAAAAGAATTTAATATAGAAGTAATGCTTTTTAACAGATTACAATATCAGTCAAATTAACATAAAAAATTCCATTTGGACCTCTTTCAAATAGCTTGACCATTTTTAACTAGAAATATTTTCTGTTTCTTTTAAAACGTTGCTTACAGACAAAAAAGATTCTTAAAGCTAAAATGGGGCTTCCCTGGTGGCGCAGTGGTTGAGAGTCCGCCTGCTGATGCAGGGGACACAGGTTCATGCCCCGGTCCAGGAAGATCCCGCATGCCGCAGAGCGGTTGGGCCCGTGAGCCCTGGCCACTGAGCCTGTGCATCCGGAGCCTGTGCTCCACAACGGGAGAGGCCACAACAGTGAGAGGCCCGTGTACCGCAAAAAAAAAAAAAAAAAGCTAAAATGGCTTTGGGAAACTTACCAATGTCGTAAGCCATGAAATCTGAAGAGAAGCATTTGGCTCCATGGCTCATGGATGTGTCATTGTGTGTGTTTCCTCCAAACACCAGCATGGTTCCACTCACTATCACAGCTGTGTGCAAGTAACGGAAAAATCGGCTCTCCTTAAGAATAGTCCTTTTGAGTTTATTTAAAAATAATAAATACAAGGTTAGTTCTTTAGAATATTTATCATCTATTTGCTAATACAAACATAACCATTTTCTTAACTTCAGATCCAAGTGTGCAAATAATTCTAGATTTTTCTCTGTATATAAGTAACTTTCTCAACAATAAACATGTAAAATTGAAAGACGTATGCGGATTTTGATATGTTAAGAGCCTTAAAAATGTTCATACTCTATGTTCATACTCTATAATTCCAGTTTCTGAGTAGATATCATGTGAAATATGGATGGAAGCTTACATACGTTTTATTAATAAGACAAGAGCTAGAAACCAAAACTTCCAACTGTATGGGCTCAGGATATCCACATGATAGAGTATTACCAGTCACTAAAAATGACAATTTTAATGACAGACAATGTAAAATGGTATCCACAGCATGGTCTCAAATATGTAAGGAAATATGAAAAGAAACCATTGCTTTATAATTATATTATTTCATAACTCAAATTTGCTTTACATTTTTTAAGATTAGCATACTTTATATAGACCAATATATAGTAGAGTGAGGACAGCTCTAATCTTTTAGGTACTAAGACCACCTCTGTTTGATGATTTCATGGAATGATGCCAGTAACTGACCCTAATGATAACACCTTGGTCAACAAGAAAAGGTTAAAAAGTGGATATATTCTACTTAATTACAACAGTGTGCATAAACTCAGCTATGTAGAACAATTTATTCCTTAGGATTCTGAAGAGCTATAATTTTACAGTGGTACTGAGTGTATGAAAATTGAAAAACAGTCAAAAAAACCCAAAAAAACCCAAGGTTCTAATCAACCTTCTACAAAATTATAGATACTACTACTTTATTACCTTCTGCTTATTTCACGATTTCTGTTTACAATGATGAAGAGAATTATCTGCAAGCCTGAAAACAAAAATGTAGCACAATTTTCCCAGCAATTGCCAGAATTCCCACCTTAAAGTGAAAGCTCAAGAAAAAGCACCCACCACATCTGGGTGTCCACATTGTATCTGTAGAGATCATCTGCAAGCCGGTATTTATTGGCACTGAAAGCCTTGTAGCCTCCATGAATATACAGGGACCTGGTCCTGTGGTCATAGACACTGCTATGGCCATAGCCCCCTTGGACAAGGGCACCCTGGGTATGTAATATACTCCACGTGTTCCTACCTGGAAAGGGCAAACAGTTAAAGGCAAACGTTGCAGGCTCCTCCTAATACTTAAAATTACCAATTAGCTTAAGACAAGAGAAAAGATTTCAGGAGACTTGATACATGTAACTTTCTTTAACCATTTTATTTTTAAAGGAAGGCCATCTAAAACTTGTAACAAATCCAGGTGGCCAAACTTCAACCTGTTAAATGTTCTGATGTTCTAATATGTAGGAAAAGAATTACATTAAATTTAAAAGACTCAGCTCCCCCTCAACTGAACACTTAATTCCCCATGACCTTTACGGACCAATTTGCAGACGTACTTTACCGGCCTACTTTCTTAAAATATCATCCACATCCACAAAAACAAATATAATAAAATTTAACCAAAGGAAAGATTATATGCTAAGGGGAAATCATGCTCCATTAAACCAATCTCTAAAGGGCTGTTCAAATATTTTTTTTTTTCTTCAGAATATTTGTTGTTTCAAACCCTCTTTATTTATTTATTTTATTTTCAACACTCATAGCATTTAGTGCCATTTTTGGCTCCTTGCCAAATTGACAGTAACAAATATATACCACATAGCAGCATCAATAATCTAAACTTCACTGGCAATTCATCAATGCTAACTGTATATCAAGATCAAGTACTGGGTCAATGTTAGGTTGAATTTTGTTAAACAGTCATAATAATAAGAGTAAAATTTTAAATCTGACATTCATTCAAAAACGATTCACTGAAAAAAATATACGTACCCAAGTCATACTCCTGCACATTGCTAATATATCCATAGAGAGGGCAGTGACCAAAGATAATCAGCATGACCACTCGGCCAGTTTTCAATGTGACAATGTGTGCTGAGTGCCCAACCACTGCATACTGCTCCTTTGCTTTAGGGGACAACAATATCCATGATTCATTATGAATATGAAACACTCTCAACTCATTGGTCACATTCCCTGTTGAATCAATTTTTCCTCCATACATGTAAATTTTATCCTAGGGAAAAAATGTAAACAAAATTCTAAAAAACATCAAAAGGATCAAATCTAAACACAGAAAAAGGAACAGTTCAAAACCTCAATATTATTCTTAGCTTAAAAAGTGTTAGTGAAAAGCACCTTTCAGTGAATTATTAGGAAAAGGATGTAGAAAGAACAAAATAAAATAAATCTAACCTATATCCCTAATACTTTGCCACTTTTCTTGGACTTCCTCACACAAGATCTTTTACAATATAAAATGGCTTGGAAAAATAAAGTTGAAATAAACTAAAAAACAGGGAAATGAAAATGATTACTCAGTTACATTGTAATGTCGCTATCCTTGGCTAAGCTTGCTAATGAACGTAAAAGCTAACCTACACTAGATTAATTTTTAACCATTTAGTATCACAATCATAATATCTCAGTTTGAATATGAATCCATTTAAATCTCTCGGGTTAAAGTAGTTTCAACTTTAATTTCCACTTATAACTTAGCCAATTATATACCCCCCACATTAGAAAGTTTTCCCCCAATTAAAAACCAACACTGAAGTCAAAATCTGAGACAGAAAGTAGAATGGTGGTTGCCAGGGGCAGGCAGGAGGAGGGAATGGGGAATTATTGCTGAATGGGCATAGAGTTGCAGTTTTACAAGATCAAAAGAATTACAAAGATGAAAAATAAAACCAAAGCAAAAAAAAAAAAAAAAAAAAAGAATTACAAAGATGGATGGTGATGATGGCTGCACAACATTATGAGTGAAATTACTATCACTGAATTGTACACTTAAAAATGGCTAAGTAGGGCCTCCCTGGTGGCGCAGTGGTTGAGAGTCCGCCTGCCGATGCAGGGGATACGGGTTCGTGCCCCGGTCTGGGAGGATCCCATATGCCGCGGAGCGGCTGGGCCCGTGAGCCATGGCCGCTGGGCCTGCGCATCCGGAGCCTGTGCTCCGCAACGGGAGAGGCCACAACAGTGAGAGGCCCGCATACCACAAAAAAAAAAAAAAAAAAAAAAGGCTAAGTATGTTATACATACTTTACCACAATAAAAAAGATTAGGAAAAAAAACAACACTAAATAGCTATTTCAATCACATAATATGAGAAGTAACAGTGGAAGAGTTGAGTTTCTAGCTTAGTACAGAGTGGAGACATTTTACCTTGTATAATGCTAAAGAATGACCATATCTAACAACCACATTGTTCACAGAACGGTTCAGTGCAAGCCACTCCCTGGAAGCAAGGTCATACCTACAAAACAAACAGATCATATTTTTACCCAAATGACAAAAGAGAACATCTTGTAGTCTTTATTTGTGATCTAATCCACTTTGGAGATGCTCGTTAAATCTGCAATGGATATGGTGAGGTACCTGGGCAAACAAACCTAACATCCGGGCCTATGGGGCACATGAGAACTCAAGAAGGGGGAGCTGGGTTCCACAGCTCTGGGAAGAGAAAGAAAATCTACTGGAATTTTCTAATGCTTCCTGAAAACCTCTTCTACACACTAAATCACTTGCAGGTTTGCATTATACTCAAGGGACTTTTATTACTATAACTTTTCTTTCATTTAACCATGCAAAAGTAAAGACACATACTGAAAAAGGGATGATAACTAAGTTAAAAAAAATTCTTAGCCTTTCTTTTTCTTTATCTAATTTATTTTAAAAAGTAATATTTTCAAAAAAACTAGAATATCATTATAGCATTTCAATTATACTATGAATACACTTAAAGACCTTTAAAATATAAAAATGCCCCAAAGAAAATCATTTATACTCTTACATTGCAGCATTAATCACATTCAATATCTTAGAATATTAGTTTTGTTCTTGAGGAAAACATCATTCTACTGTTTTTATTAAAATTATACATACTATAAAAAGTGTAATCAATGCAAAAAAAAATAAAGAGCCAAAAACTTAAAAATGACCCCACATTCTGTCACCTAGAAATGAATATCATTAAGTAAACATCATTCCAGACATTTTCTATGCATACATACAGATAGAAGAATAGACTGACAATATACATTTATACAAAGGGGATTCTAATATAGGTGAATTTTAATAAACAGTGTTAATGTTAATTTTATATAATTTAATAGAAAAAAGAAACCAAAGGAAAACCAATACTACTCTTATATTTTAAATGTTTATTTTCTATGTTTCCCTGAATACAAGATTTTTAAATTATGAAAAATATTATGTAAAGATGTAAGAAAGTTTTATCACAACATAATAGCAAAAAAGGGAAACAAATAAATATCCATCAATAGAAAATGGATTAATAAATTATAGATATCTATATAACATTTATAGAGTGAATATACTCAAGCAACGTATTATTAACATAAATCTTGAAACAATGTTAAGCTAAAAAAGCAAACTGCAGAACACTGTTCCTGTAAAGACTAAAACAAGAAAATTTATTAACTCTAAAAATGTTCATATATATTAAAAGTCTAAAGATAAGTATGTGAACAAACAACATCACAATATCAGGATATTGATTATCTCTGGGATTTTAGAGGGGCATGTGGGGTCTTAACTATATTAGCAATGTTTTATTTCCTAACCTGGATGACGAATGTTTTAGCATTCATTATTTTTCTCTAAACCTTTCCCTTTGTTTTAAATATTTTATACATGATCTGAAGAAAACATAAAATGGTGACATTCATTAAATATGAATAACACTTAAATCAATACCAGCTATTATTTTATGTATTTTTTTTGAATATTCTACATTTTTAAAATACATGAAAAGTTATTCAGAGAGTAAACTCCCTTTACTTTAAAATTACACGTTATTTAACTTTGGACAGACTCCACTAACTTCCTACTTTGAAAGTTGAAAACATTAGCACCCACATTTCCTCCCATTTCTTCTCCCAATTTTTGTTACATAATTTTTACATTGTCCAGGTTCAAAACATGCACATTCCATTCTATAATTTCATAGTTATTTAGTACTGGATCTATATTTTAGTTGAATCTGTCTCCTCACAGTCCTCTTACCACAACTTCTCCTTCTTGAGTCTTTAATTCTTAATTGGCTAGACTGCACTGTCGAGTGGTTATTCCTAGTGGAGATCATACATGCTCCTCCCCCTAAATTCTTTCATGTTGAAGAATATCTGCTTGCTAGCTTTAGAGGTGAATGACATCTTGGCTGCATATAATACTCATGGGCCATCCTTTCTTTCCCACACAACTTTGCTGACGCTGCTCCCTTGAATGTTGCTGGTACTGAATGCTGCCAGTGGAGGTCTGAGGCCACTCTGATTTTTTTCCACTTTTGTGTGGTTTGCTTTTCTGCTTGGAAGTCAGAAGTCTCAATCATTCTCATTCTCTCTCCCCCTCCTTTCTTCCCTCCCTCTCTCTAAATAAATAAATATACATAAATATATATATGTATTTCTCTCACTGTTTTTTAAAGACACAATATTGTACTTTACTTATGGTGGAAATAACTTAAATCCATCCAGGTAAATGTTTTAACAAAATGGACTGCATACTACTGCAACTTTTATGGCATTCTGGAAAGTGTTTCCTAAGAAGAACTAGCATGGCTTCTGAAAAACACATATACACCATATGTTCAAGCCAAAGGCCTGTTTCTTTAATCTTGAAAGAAAGGAAAGAAACAGAGGGAGCACAGAAACAAGTCTCCACGTGACCCAATCCATATCTCTTTCAAGTGACATGGAAGGTGCTCAATCTGTATCTTAATGCATTTTACTCTTCCTCAATCAATAACGTGTCAGCCCAAGAGCTGGTCAGAGACACTAAGGTGCCAGCAGGTGCTCAAATCTGGTTAAGATGAACTGCCAAAAGACACTTACATAACAGGTTGTCACTCTTTTCACAATACAGAGAAGCAAACACAAGACAAGAACAATGTTGATGCAACTGTAAGAAATGCCAAGTGCCAAATAAACGCTCCTTCTTCTGGGAGCTGAGTCCAAGATAAAGGAATATTGAACAATTAGTTCTAAGACCTGGACATGCAGTTAAGCAAAGACAAACCTCAGGAATTCAGAAGTAGGTGTCTTCCATAAAGGTGCAGCCACCTCTCTCACAAACTCCTCCCTGATGGCTGGTAACACAATGCCCATCATGCCACAGGGCACATCCTCTGCCCCTCACAGTGGCCTGGTATTCCAATTACAGTGTCTGGCCATCCAAAGACCACAGGAAAGGCTCTTCAGAGATTGAACTTGACCCCAGCCAGCAGGAGTCAAGAACTACCTGAGGCTTCCCACCCAATAATTTGTCCTTTATCCTAAAAGTTCAATAATTTGATCAAATCAGGTCTTGTCACTGAACAACTATAATATTTTTCCTGAAACATCTTGTACTATTTCAATCCACTTGTTCTGTTTGTTAGGTTCTTTTCTTCAGTGACAGCAATTATCTGTATTATATTGGACCTTCTGTCTCCCATGTCTTTGCTTTTTCTAATTATTTAACTTTTTCATCTGTATTCATTGGAATCACGTCTACCAAGCTGTCAGCAGTTCAATTTTCATTGTAGTTTTTGCTGTATGTAACTTATTTATATTTCTTTACATGTGTACTCTCCCATTTCATCTCATTGTTATTATCTTCTTGCTTTTCAGCTTGTTTTTCTGAATTCAAATTCTCATTATATTGATCCATAGCATAAAGCAGTTGGAAGGAATACTTTTCCTCTATGATCAGCTGTTGTCAGTTTTACACGCTGTGTTCTTTCCTCTTTACCTTTTCACCACAGATATTTGCATTTGCTACAATGTCACTTCTTTTGTCTTGCTTGTCTTACATTTGCAAACTGTGGGTGATTTAATTCTTTTTCCACTGTATCTAAGACAAGTTTATCTTTCCATCCTAGCTTTAGTGTGCGAGTTGGCATTTTATGTTATGTCCATTTTTCTGAAGTCTGAAGAAATGCTGGGGCTCAGGTGGGGGTGGGGGTGTGCAGTCTATTAGAATAAAATATCCAGAGTCTATTCGCCTCTGAGATTTTGTTTAAGTGTCCTATCCCAGGGTTCAAATTTGGGGGTAGCCAAATTACACAGAAGCCCTGACTTTTGGGCAGACTCAGCCACTTGGTCAATTTCCCCCTTTTCCACTTGATCCTCCTTAGCAACTATTTCTTATACTACTCAGTTAAAAGGGCAAGAAAACAATGATACCCACTCAGTTTGCTTCTCTCTAGATTTGGGGCTATTAGTGAGAACTCTCAGAAGTTCACTCATATGGTTTCTGTGGGGGCTTGCTGTTTCTGTGTGTCTGTTTTATCAGATTAGGTGATACTCCTTACCTTGTGTGGTTACCTGTTGCTCAATTTCTTATTATTTTTTTTTAGCTTAAAAAAAAACCTATTTTTTTGCTCAAGGGAAGGAAATTCAGTGACATTTCAATTGGAAATCTTAACCAGATGACCAAGATAATTTGTTTTGCAAGAGGACCCTTGGGTGACGTAAAATGGGAACTGCTTTTTAATGCAACTTAAAAGCTTTGGGTTAACAGGGTCGTGGAGAAAATAGAGAGTGAGGGCAATTCCTGCAATATGCTTATATAAGAGTATAGACGATGATAAAATTTATGATCTAAGTTCCAGAAATACTTCCTCTAAAAGGAGTCACTATATTCACTTTTCATGTTAGTAAAAATTTATTTGAAACTATATTAGTATTTACACAAAGTACACAAAGCTGTAAAAATCATGTTTTGATCAAGTACAAGAAGAAAAATGTTAAAACCTAAAAAATAAATGTGGAGATACATTCGTTAGATTACTGCTTTCTGCACGTGGCCGCCGCCGAGTAAGCATCGTTGACATCTTCCCTCTCCACTGCCGTCACGTCTGAGTCAGTCTCCCAAAGAGCCCAAACAAATGCGGAAGCTCTTCATCGGAGGTTTGAGCTTTGAAACAACTGATGCGAGTCTGAGGAGCCATTCTGAGCAGTGGGGAGCGCTCACAGACTGTGTGGTGATGAGGGATCCAAACACCAATCGCTCCAGAGGCTTCAGGATTGTCACGTATGCCACTGTGGAGAAGGTGGATGCAGCCATGAAGGCAAGGCCACACAAGGTGGATGGAAGCGTTGTGGAACCAAAGAGGGCCGTCTCAAGAGAAGATTCTCAAAGACCTGGTGCCCACTTAACTATGAAAAAGATTTTTGTTAGTGGCATTAAAGAAGACACTGAAAAACATTATCTAAGAGATTATTTTGAACAGTATTGGAAAACTGAAGTGACTGAAATCATGACTGACTGAGGCAGTGGCAAAAAGAAAGGCTTTGCTTTCGTAACCTTTGATGACCATGACTCCGTAGACGAGACTGTCATTCAGAAATATCACACAGTGAACGGCCGCAACTGCGAAGTAAGGAAAAGCCCTATCTAAGCAAGAGAAGGCTAGCGCTTCATCCAGCCAAAGAGGTCGAAGTGGTTCTGGAGGCTTTGGTGGTGGTCGTGGAGGGGGTTCTGGTGGGAATGACAGCTTTGGTCGTGGAGGAAACTTCAGTGGTAGAGGTGGCTTTGGTGGCAGCCACAGTGGTGGTGGCTATCGTGGCAGTGGGGATGACTATAACGGATTTGGTAATGATGGAAGCAATTCTGGAGGTGGTCGAAGCTACAGTGATTTTGGCAATTACAACAATCAATCTTCAAATTTTGGATCCATGAAAGGAGGAAACTTTGGAGGCAGAAGTTCTGGCCCTTATGGTGTTGGAGGCCAGTACTTTGCCAAACCACGAAACCAAGGTGGCTATGGCGGTTCCAGCAGCAGCAGTAGCTATGGCAGTGGCAGAAAGTTTTAATTACTGCCAGGAAACAAAGCTTCGCAGGAGAGGAGAGCCAGAGAAGTGACAGGGAAGCTACAGGTTACAACAGATTTGTGAACTTAGCCAAGCACAGTGGTGGCAGGACCTAGCTGCTACAAAGAAGACATGTTTTAGACAATACTCCTGTGTATGGGCAAAAAAACCTCAAGGACTGTATTTGTGACTAACTGTATAACAGGTTATTTTAGTTTCTATTCTGTGGAAAGTGTAAAGCATTCCAACAAAGGGTTTTAATGTAAATTTTTTTTGCACCCATGCTGTTGATTGCTAAATATAATCATCTGATCATGACACTGAATTAATGCGCCTTTTTAAAAAACGTGCTCTGTAAAGTTAGTCTACTCTGAAGACATTTTGGTAAACGACTGCAACAGTGTGAAGTCAGAATTTCTTCAGGGTGATGCTAGGTTCCATCTGAAATTTATTCACAACCTGCTTGTGAATCAAGCCAACGTCTTCAGAAACTTGGTGTAGTTGAACTGACAGTTACTGTGTTGTGACCTGGAGTTCACTGTTAAAAGGGTCACCCAGGGCTTCCCTGGTGGCGCAGTGGTTGAGAGTCCACCTGCCGATGCAGGGGACACGGGTTCGTGCCCCGGTCTGGGAAGATCCCACATGCCGCGGAGTGGCTAGGCCCGTGAGCCATGGCCACTGAGCCTGCGCATCCGGAGCCTGTGCTCCGCAACGGGAGAGGCCACAACAGTGAGAGGCCCGTGTACCACAAAAAAAAAAAAAAAAAAAAGGGTCACCCAAGCGAAGTCATGGAGTTTTTCGGTTATTAATATGATTGTTGGCACATCCTACACAATATATCTAAATAGAATTATGGTACAAGATAAAGTTATAGATGGGAATGAAGCTTGTTTATCACCCATTATCATGGGTAATCAATAAACTATTTAATACCCTCTTAAAAATAAATAAAATTAAAAAAAATAAACATGGCTTACAAGGTACACCAGTCAAAAGTAGTAGGTAACATCTATATTTCTAAGAATATTTGTGAAAGAAGTAGATAATTCATTTATTCTCTTATTCATTTGATAAATACTTATTTGAGCACATTCTATGAGCTAAGCCGAATTGAGTGAGTAAACAAGGTCTCTAACCTTGGAGAACATATAGTGGAAAAGGCAGAAAATGAGCAAGCACAACAATGGGCACAAGTAGAATAAAAATTATGAACACTGCTCTAAAGGAAATTAGAACTATGAAAAAAACCAGGGAGCACCTGTCTGAACTAGCTGATCGGGGAGGATCTCACTATGGGACAGTTAACTGACAGGATACGTAAAGGAAGAAACCAGCCCTGAGGTACAATGGCAGGAACAGTCTAGACAAAGGGAAGAGCAATCATAAGGAGTTTTAGGTAAGGAAAGAGGGCTGATGGGGCAGGAGGGGAGCAAGTTGAGTATGGAAAGGTAAGCAGCGGTCACATCAGGTAGGATCATTAAGTCCCATGGGAAGTCACTGAAGGGTTTTAAGAAGGTAGTAAATGATAAAATGTATACCCTAAAAAATCACCCCAGTTGATATTTAAAAAATGGATTAAGCGGAATGAATGGAAACAGACAGACTTTATAGCAACCTACTGCTGAATCCTAGATGAGAGACATTGGCAAGCTGGTCTTAAGAGAGAAAAGAATGAATATGACATGTATTTGGTGACAGAGTTGATGGGCTTGACATGAGATTATGTTATGAGGAGGTAAAGGAGAGGAAGTATCAAAATGACTCCCAGATTTCTTACTTCAAGGGAGGATGATGCCAGGTAGAAGTACAAAAATCACATAAATGGTAGAATATATGACTCATAATATCTAGTATAACAGTGGAAGGGACAATCACCTTCACATCTTTAATTTTACCTTTACTTCTCAGGGTGGCAGCACTAGAAGTAGTGAGAAGTGGTTAGATTAGGGATAGATTTTTTTTTTTTTTTTTTTGCGGTACGCGGGCCTCCCACCACCGTGGCCTCTCCCGTTGCAGAGCACAGGCTCCGGACGCGCAGGCTCAGCAGCCACGGCTCATGGGCCCAGCCACTCCACGGCACGCGGGAGCCTCCTGGACCGGGGCACGAACCCGCATCCCCCGCATCGGCAGGTGGACTCCCAACCACTGCACCACCAGGGAAGCCCTAGGGGTAGATTTTAAAGGAAGAGCTAACAAGATCTGCTGACATATTGTGGCAGACAGACACTAGGGTGGTCTTCATGATCCCTGCCTCCTGGTGTTCATACCCATGTATATAATATCCTCCCCTCGAGTGTGAGCAGGATCTATGACTTGCTTCTAACCAACAGAATATGGCAAAAATAATGAGATGTCATTTTCATGACATCTATCCTGCTAGCAGACTCAGGCCAGAGACTCTCCCTGTGGCCTGATAAGTAAGCAGCCATACTGGGAAACCCTACCGATAAGGAACTCTGGGCAGCCTCCAGGAGTTGAGGTGGCCTCCAGGTGACAGTTAGCAAGAAGCCAGGGCCCTTAGTCCTACAACCACCGGGAAATGGGTGAGCTTGGAAATGGATTCCTGCCCAGTTGAACCTCTGAATTAGAACACAGGCCAGGTAACACCTTGATTGCTGAGAACCCAGTTATGCCATGCCTAGAACCCTGACCAGCAGACACTATGAGGTAATAAATGTGGGTTGTTTTAATCTGCTAAGTTTGTGGTAATTTACACAGCAAGAGATAACTAATACATATACTGATATGGCGTGTGAAAAAACAAGAAGTCAAGGATGACTCTGAAATTTTTGGCTTAAGCAAATAGAAGAATGGAGTGGTCGTTTACTGAGATAGGGACTTCTGGGGCAAGAACAGCCTTGGAGGAAAGATCCGTTTGGGACACATGGAGTTTTAGATGCCTATTGAGATGTCAAATAAAGAGGTGGGGATATGGGAACAGGTGATAAGTTTAGGATGCAGATATAAATTTGGAAGTCACCAGCATAAAAGCCAAAATATTACATGAGATCACCAAGGGAGTGATTACACACTCTCACAGAAGGAGACCAAGGACTGAGCCCTGGGGCACATCATCATTCAGAAGTAAGTTAGCTGAAGAGGAACCAGCTAAGGAGACTGAGAGGGAATGGGCAGTTAGAAAAAATGTCAAGGAAGTGTGGAGTCCTGGAAGCCAAGTGAAGAAACTGTTTAAAAGAGGAGGGAGAGACTAGTTTTATCGAATGTTTGTGAAAGATCAAGTAAGATGAGGAATAAGAACTGAAAATTTAAAATCCATTCCTTAGTCATACTAGCCACATTTCAAGTGCTCAATAACCACATGTGGATAGTGACATGACAGTGTAAACACAGAGCATTTCCATCATAACCAAAACAGAAACTGTCCACTGGACAGTTCCGATGTAAAGAAACAGAAGACAGAAAAATGAGCAAGGGCCTCCCTGGTGGCGCAGTGGTTGGGAGTCCGCCTGCCGATGCAGGGGATGCGGGTTCGTGCCCCGGTCTGGGAGGATCCCATGTGCCGCGGAGCGGCTGGGCCCGTGGGCCATGGCCGCTGGGCCTGCGCGTCTGGAGCCTGTGCTCCGCGACGGGAGAGGCCGCAGCAGTGAGAGGCCCGCATACCGCAAAAAAAAAAAAAAAAAAAAAAAAAAAAAAAAAAAGAAAAATGAGCAATATGTAGGTAATTGCTAAATGTGGTGGTGGGAGTTTGTGGAAGTCCTCTTTTGATAACCTTTATCTTTCAAAACAGAAATGGGAAACAAGGCCACTAGCTGAGCAGGAAAACAGGAGAAAATGTGGTGGAGATCTAAAAAATGAAAAGACAGTATGACAGCTGAGCAGGAGAATGAGAGATGGAATAAGAAAGAATTAATGAAATGTAAACTCCTGTGGGAGTTGGGATTGTTGGAGTTCACCCAATCTCTTGACTCTGTACATGCATATCTTTTGCCAAACTTGGGCACTTTTCAACTATTATTTCTTCAAATACTTTTTCATACACACCCTCTTCCTCCTCTTCTTCCAAGGCTCCTCTGGTGACAGAAATGTTAAGATTTTTTGTTACAGTCCACAGGTCTCTGAAACTCTGTTCATTTTTTAAATGTTTTATTTTCTCTGCATTGTTCAGATTAAGGAATTTCTATTGTTCTATCTTCAAGTTCACTGATTCTCTCCTCTGTCCTCTCCATTTTGTTGTTGAGAGAACTGTTGAAGCATTTTTATAATGGCTGCTTTAAAATCTTTGTCAGATAACTCTAATATATGTGTCACCTTGGTGTCAGCATCTCTTGATTGCCTTTCTCATTCAAGTTGAGATTTTCCTGGCTCTTACCATGACAAATGATTTTCAATTGAAATCTCAACATTTTGGGCATCATGACATGAGACTCTGGATCTTATTTAAATCTTCTGTTATAGCAGGCCTCCTCTGACACCACCCCAGTGGAGAGAGGGGAAAGTCTACTCATTACTGCTGTTGCTGCCAGGCAGGGGTAGAAATCCAGGCTCCCCACAGTGTCTCCACTGATGTCACAGGGGTGGGGGAGGCCTCATTAATGCCTGGTGGAGAAGTAAGTCTCAGCTCCCTATATGGCCTTCTCTAACCCTACCCTGGTGGGATGGCGGGGGTGGTTGGAGCACCTCACTTTATCCTGGCATAAGTGGAAATCTAGACTCTATACTAACACTTTGCTAGCAGGGGTGGGGGTGAAGTCACAGTTCTTTCTGTGCTGTTTGTCTAAGGTCGAGTGGTTATTGTCTAAAAGTTTTCTGTCTTGATAAGCTGCCCCTTTCTTGGTCCTCAGGCTAGAGAAAACAGGGTTTTCTTGGGGTTTTTTCAGCTTATACCTATTAACATTTCCAGACTGCTGATTTTTCCAACATCAAGTCTGAGATATATGAGACTAAAGGAAAACCCTTGGAACTTACCATTATGTCATTTTTTGGGTCTTGAGGTCCCTAATAAGACTGCCTTCTTCAGAGTTTTCTTACGTTTGTTTTATATGTAATGTCCAGGTTTTTTAACTGTACTTATCATATAAAGAATAGGGGAAAATGACCTTCATTTATTTATGATTTTTTAAAATTTCCTTTTTCATATTCTATTTCTTTTTTTTTCATATTCTATTTCTAAAGGAGTATCTTTTGTGTTTATTTACTGTGTTCCTTCTAGGTTTGTCTTTAATTCTGAAATTATTTTAAAATTCTTTCCTAACTTCTATCATCTCATTATGAATTTTTCTAGTCCTGGTTATATTGTTCTTTCATGTCTTTTATCATTTTCTTATTGTATGTTAGCTTACTTTGGAATACTAAGTTATAATTTTTGTCAGGTTTTCTATTATGCTTTCATGTTTGAAGGGGTATTATTCTACTTATTCTCTTCTTTTTTATAATAACTTTCTATGAGATTTGACCTTGATATTTTTTCTGTTGCTAAATTTTAATTTTTTTAAGTTAATTTTTTTTAATTAAAAAAAAATTTTCCTGAACCCTTGTAGGAGATGCTTGATTTAGATAGTTTTTCTAGTTTCTCAGCTCACTAGCTCCTCTTCTGTTGTAGTGTAGTGTCCAACTATTTGGCACCTTACTTGTTGAGATCTGAGGCTCTGTTCTCCTCTCAGACTGTTATCTGGACTTTCTTTCTCTGCTGTCCCTGTCCTGTTCAATTTGAATTCTATTCCCAGCAGCTTTTCTTCAGTGTGGGACTTTCTCCTACAAAGAGTCTTTGGCTGGTTTTTTGAGAGCTAATAAGGCACAAACTGTTCCAGCCCCTTCAGATCCTACTACAGATCCCTTGAGCTCATCCCCCCTACTAGAACATGCAAAATCTTCCCAATTCCAGGTGCTGTTCTCAAAGCAGCTTGCTGAGCTTCCCAGCGGGTCTTTGGGTTTACTGCTGGTGGGACCACCACTGCCCTTTGCTTACTCCTACATAGATACTGATAGCAAACAGGTCTTGTAGCTGTCAATGGTTTAACCCCGCCTATTTGTGTAGATGCCTTCTGACCAAGTTTGTTATAGATGTTATCCATGTGTTTTTTATTTTGCTATCCTAGTTGTTCTCTGTGCTTTAATGACTATGTTTGGGGGATTCAGAAACTATACTATCACTGCCATATTTCCAGAATTCCTTAAAGAACAGATGCTGATTTTTGACAATCTTCATTAGTAGAAAATGTTTAGAAAAAATTTCCAGGGCACAAAATCAGCACAACAGTAGGTGTTCAAAAATTTCTCCCCAAAGTCAAACTCCATAGCTAATTCCACCGTGAAAATAGACTCTCCCTTCAGGATGAGCAGCATGGAACCAGCAAAAGACCTTGAACCCTGGGAAGTATTAAAGAATGGCATAATTTCCACTAGCAAACTATAAATGCAAGCCATTTAACCTACAGAAATGTTAATTAAGAGACAAAGCAATCCCCTATTTATACAGAACCTATTATATGTACCTAACACAAAATCTGAGAGACAGTTTCTGGAAAAGATGAATTATTCTTTATTACAGCAATGAATTCTTTGTGGCTCCCAATTTCAAAAACTAAGAATATGTCCCCAAAAGTCTAGAATACAACTACTAAAATACTAACAGAGAGTTTCTTCAGGAATGCAATTACTAATGATTTCTTTTCTTTTTGCTTATCTCTACTTTAAATATTTTCAAAATGGAAAAGTAAGCTTCTTGTAAAAATTTTTAAAACAACTTACGCTAGAACCATGTTGTAATCTGAGTGGTTGAACATATATCCTCCAACAACCCACATTATATTTCCACTGACCACAGCTTTGTGAGAGGCTCTGGGGAGCTTTAGGTTAGAATATTCCTCTCGTGTCCAAAATGACTGGTTAGCTGGTACAGGAACTGAACATCCAGGACCTAATAAAACATAATAAATTAGCTTCACAAAATGCAGCTTTAAAATTACTGCAATTCAGGAATTCCCTGGGAGTCCAGTGGTCAGTGCTCTGCAATTCCACTGCAGGGGGCCTGGGTTCAATCCCTGGTCAGGGGAACTAAGATTCCCACATGCAGTGCAGCAAGGACAAAAAAAAAAAAAAAAGAAAACTACTGCGTTTCAAGTTTGAATCATCTAAATACAGCAAATTATCTAAAGAATATTTACAGTCTTTCCTTTAGCATCTAAATATCAGACAAATCCCTTTAATTTGTGCTTTCAATTTACTCAAAGGTAGTGACCAAGGGTAATCTCTAATAAAATTCAAAATCACATACTTTCTAATGAAGACCTGACCATATCTAGGTTAGGATTTTTTAGTAATGAAATACTTGCTTAAGCGGCTCTCAGAGGAAAGAGTGGACAAAGGAATTATTAATTCAAATGAAAAACTTTAGGGACTTCCCTGATGGTGCAGGGGTTAAGAATCCGCCTGCCAATGCAGGGGACACGGGTTCGATCCCTGGTCCGGGAGGATCCCACGTGCCGCGGAGCAACTAAGCTCATGCGCCACAACTACTGAGCCCGTGCACCTAGAGCCTGTGCTCCGCAATAAGAGAAGCCACTGCAATGAGAAGCCCGCGCACTGCAACAAAGAGTAGCTCCCACTTGTCTCAACAAGAAAAAGTTCACACGCAGCCAGGAAGACCCAACGCAGCCAAAAATAAATAAATTTAAAAAAAAAAAAACAATAAAAACTTTAGAGCTAAAATGTAAAGACTAGTCCTGGGAGTATTACAAACTATCCATTGCCTGCAAAATCAAGAAACTCCTTTTTTGAGAGGTTTGGCTTCTGCTCCAACATTTGCAAAGTGGTAGGTAGTCAAATACTTCAATTATTTAACTGCTCAATGTCAGCCAAACCGAACAAACTAAAGCATCTTAACAAGCACATTTCTGGAAATTCAAAATAAATGTGTTTGAGAAAGGGGTAAATGTATTAAAAAAAAAAAACAAAAAACCAAATCAGTAACAGCTGTTATCACCCACCCCTTGAATTTGTTAAAGGGCTTCTTTAATAATCTGTATCTGCAGATAATTCCAATAACTGACTGCTTTAGGATTCTACTGTATAATCAACCCCAATTTTCTCTGAATTTATTGAAAGTTTCTGTGGAGAGACCATTATTGTTAGCTCTTGTTCCACCTCCCAGCTTGGTTCTCTATGTCTTATGGCTGAGATCAAGTTCTCTAAATTCATGAATGAACTGCAAAGAACGTTCAACTGCTCCACATCTCTAGAGACCACAACCATACATCTATGAAATTCAAAGATTTGTAAGAAGCTGAATAAAGAGATATGAAAACTTAAATGCTTCCTGATATTTGATTAACATAAATGGTACAGATATTAGGAATAAAGTCAATCTACAACTTATTAAACTAGAAACATCCTGTAAATTGAAAGAAAAAAAAGAAAGAAAGAAGTTCCTACCCTGCCACTCTGAGAAGCAGGAGCATCCTCTGACATCACTTGAATTGCAGATGCCTCGATGAGGAAAACCACAGTTATTTACACAGTGAGGGATGTCACATGCTTCACCTTTCCAGTTTTCAGAACATTCACATTGAACAGTGTTGCTGCTATTACTGATCATACATTCTCCTCGGCCTGAGCAATTATTCGGACACACATCAAAACTATAAAAATAGTGGAAGGAAATTAAATCAACACAAAGCAACACTTTGATTAACTTAGCAGAACTTCCTCCTACACAAGGCTTAAGAAATCTCACTGTCTAGCCAGTTCATTCACAAGCATAATTGCAGTACTTACCATTTAGCCTAAATGGGGTCACTCAACCCTGCAGAACTAGGGCAAGTAATAAAATCAAATTAAACCTGTTGGATTCTCATAAGAAGAGACAGTAAAAGAGATTACAAGAAGAGGAGAGATTCTTGCAAAATATCCAGGCTTAGCTCCTTAAGGACAGGATGACTACCCTAATTCTTGGTAGCCCACAAATGATGAGCATTATAAAATTGCCAAATGCATGCTAGCAAGTCTGGAGAAGAAAAGGATAAAACAAATTGCAAACAATACACTACCATCCTCATTCCTCTGGATAGTCTCTAAAAATTTACAGATTGCTTAAGATTATTGCTCAGATTGGTGTGTATTAAATTCCTTAGCAAGTTTATCTACCCATCTCAGATGCAAGAAAAGGGAGGGGTAGTTTAACGTAATACATGAGTTTAACCATAAAGTGTTGCATAGTAACGTGACAATGATATTGACAACACTTTGAAAAGACATAATTCTGATTTTAAAAAGGGGGGATAACAGGATTAGCAAGATACTGTAAGAGTGTAAAGAAAACTAAAAAGGAATTTTGTAGCAAAGCATGCCAGAAAATCAGGAATCAGTTACAAAACAAGCTAATTAACATTCAACCACATACAAAAGTTCAATAAAATGAGAGCAGATTGAATTGAAAAAAAAAAAAAAAAAATTCATGCCTACACCCTAACGTCAGTTCACGATACATTTATAATAAAACTTTATAAGTATGTATATACAGTATTTTTATAATCTATGTTATAATATAATATAATAAATGCATATGCCTACTTTTCAAACCCAGGCTTGTGATGAGCTGCCCAGGCTGCTAAGTCACAAACCTTGGGTACCTGAAAAACTGAATCACCATACCAATCAAGATAAAGATGGCTTTAAATAGGGTTGAAAGACTACTGAGATCCTGAGAAAATGGGCAAGAAAAAGAACCCAGTATAAAGGTTACACATGGGGGTTACCAGCTATACTAGGAGATGTCAAACGTATTGTGTAAAAGGTCAGATAATATATATTTTAGGTTTTGTGGGCCACAGAAGTTCTTTATCACAGACCCCCTGCTTATGGCATTTTATGAATTTAACTACTTCTGAAAATAAATATTTCTTAGGAAAAAAAGGAAAAGACAGAAGTTAGCTTCTCTCCTACTGCAACAAATTCCAAAAGCTGCCCAGAGTCTGTCTGTCTACATTTCCTTTGTAACCTCAACTAAGTTGTCATCAATGGGCCAACTACTGAGTACATGAAAACTACTAATATTTGTTAAATTGTACTTAGCAAACTCCTCCAAAGTTTTTATCCATTGGCAGGAATGGATAATGCCCCTCTTTTCCAGGAGAAGCTCAACAGCAGCAAGACCTGGGTTGCAACTCTGGTCCCACTGCTTTGACAATTTACTTTACCTTTTCCTGCCACTTGCCTCATTTATAAAAGAAGCAGAAAAACAGTGCCTGTAACTGGGTTTTTAAAAGAACTTTAAATGAGAAAATTCATGCAAACTGCTTAGCATAATGCCTGGCACATTGTAAACCCTCAATATGTTAGTCATTATTATTGTTAAAACAAAGTATACAGTCTTCTGAAAAAATTCACAAATATTAGACTTAAATATCTTACTTGTAAGTGATATTAAATCCAGTCAAATTATAAGCAGCATCACTAAAAAAATGCAGCAGGGCATAACCTGATGTGGCAACGACCTCTGGGACAGTCTCGTTGCCATCTCTCTCAGGAACAATGAGGCCGCTGAAATGAAAACACATGTCTTATAAAGGGAAGCAAAATCACAGACACATCACATGGTGACAGAACACAAATTCAACTGGATTTCACCCTTGTAATTTAAAAAGCCACTTCTAGGAAGAGGGCCAAATTCCTGTGATAAATGCACAGGAACAGATCTGAATCTTTTGCTAGGCTCTTCTCTATCCTAGGTTTTATATATATATATATATATATATATATATTTTTTTTTTTTTTTTTTTTTTTTTTTGCGTTACGCGGGCCTCTCACTGTTGTGGCCTCTCCCGTTGTGGAGCACAGGCTCCGGACGCGCAGGCTCAGCGGCCATGGCTCACGGGCCCAGCCGCTCCGCGGCATGTGGGATCTTCCCAGACGGGGGCACGAACCTGTGTCCCCTGCATCCGCGGTGGACTCTCAACCACTGCGCCACCAGGGAAGCCCCTAGGTTATATTTTAAATGAGATATGAAACCGATGACCTTATTCTTTTTTTTTAAGTAAAACATTTTATAATACTCCTTTGAAAAACTGAGTAAACCTCCACAATCACAGAAAGTAACAAACTTTATGAGTTGATGGATACCAAACATATACCATTGAAAGACATGAATAGTAAAAACAAAAATAAAAGTTTGATATACAAACATCCATCATCCCAATACTATTAGCATTCCGATGTACTTTCTTTATTTGATACCATGTTACATATCATATTCTATTTTACAAGTAATGTACCATAAGCATTTCTATGTCTCTAAGAGCTCCCTCAGAACTTTTAGAACCTTACTCAGAGCTCAGCCCACAATAATATCTGTTGGGTGTCTACAAAGAGAAAGAATTACCGAGTCAAAGGGTCTAAATGATGGCTTTAAGGCTCTTAATCCCTATACCAATTTGCTTTCCAGAAGAGAGATGGTGACTTGAAATCCCACCCATAGAGAATGAAAGGGTCCATCCCACCTAACCCTGCCAACAAGGAGAATTACCAGTCCTACTTTAGTTTTGCTAATTTAATATGTGAAAGTGATTTTTTTAACCTGTGGTTTTGAGCTTCTCTAATTATACTCCTGAGGTTAATCATTTTTCCTATGTTTACTTGCATCTTTTGCTTTTCTTCATATGCTCCTATCTTTTGCCCAGTTATTGTTCAGTACCACCATCATCTCATTCAGTTAAAGCCTAACTCTTTACCAGGCCCTGTGCAATCTGTTCCACACACATAACCCCATCCGATGAACAAACATCTCATCTATTACAGATGGTCCCCGATTTACAATGGTTCGACTTACAATTTTTTGACTTACAGTTTTTTGACCTACAATTTTCCGACTTTACAATGGTGCAAAAGGGATACGCATTCAGTAGAAACTGTACTTAGAATTTTGACCTTTTCCCAGGCTAGCGATATGCTGTTGATACTCTCTCATGATGCTGGGCACCAGCACAAAGCTGTAGCTCCCAGTCAGCCACACGATCACAAGGGTAAACAACCAATACATGTACAACCACTCTGTACCCAGACAACCTTTCTGTTTTTCACTTTCAGTACAGTATTCAAAATTACATGAGATATTCAACATTATAAAATAGGCTTTGTGTTAGATGACTTTGCCCAACTGTAGGCTAATGTAAGTGTTCTGAGCACATTTAAGGTGGGCTAGGCTAAGCTATGATGTTCAGTAGGTCAGGTGTATAAATGCATTTCAACTTACAGTATTTTCAACATACAATGGGTTTATCAGGACATAACCCCATCATAAGCCAAGCAAGATCCGTACTCTCTTCCTTTCACTCTCTCAACCCCAGCCACACGGGCCTCTTTTCTTTCCTAAAGCACATACTTTTGGGCTGATGACTATCTCAAATGCTCATTCATTATGACCTAGCAATTCTATTTCTTAGTTGAAGAAACACTTGCTCACATACACAAATATATAAGAATCCTCACCGCAGCACTACTCAGAATGAGAACAGGTTGAAAACCACCTAAATGGTCATCTGGGAGCTGGATGAATGAGTCATTACATACGTTAGGTCTGCAGGACTGACAAGGCGCTCATCAAGGCATTCTGATGAGTAGGGAAAAAAAACAAGCTGCGGGCTTCCCTGGTGGTGCAGTCGTTGAGAGTCCGCCTGCCGATGCAGGGGACGCAGGTTCATGCCCCGGTCCAGGAAGATCCCACGTGCTGTGGAGCGGCTGGGCCCGTGAGCCATGGCCACTGAGCCTGCGCTCCGCAACAGGAGAGGCCACAACAGTGAGAGGCCCGCGTACCGCAAAGGAAAAAAAAAAACAAAACAAAAAACAAGCTGCAAGACGATGGGCCTAGTATATGTGTACATTTATGTGCATTTATACAAGTGCATATAAAAATGAGTGGAAGAGCATATAAGCAGGGTGTGAGGAGGAAGAAGGGATGGGATTTTCATTCAACAAGTTTTTAATATGCAGGCAGAACTAGGGGTTGCAAAACAGTGAAGCATTTTCTACTATGCATTCAACTAACAAATACTAAGTACTTACTACAAATGAGGCACTGTTCTAGGTACCAGGAATACAACAGTGAAGACGTCTCTGCCCTTACTGGAGTTCATGTCAGAGAAAGAATAAGCCTAGATACGAACCCCCAACCCCTGGCCCACAGGTGTGTATATATAATGCCAGGTAGAGGTAAATACTATGAAGGGAAATAAACAGAGTAAAAGAACAGAAAGTGCTACTTTAGAAAGGGCATTTAGGGAAGGACTCTTGGAAGAAATGACATTTGATCACAGACCTAAATGAAGGTTTCAACCATCATCATGCTTTCATCAGTTTTATATACCAGAATCCCCTAAAATGCTGAGGGGTAAGTACTTGCAAGAGCAGGGCCACCTAGAAACACGTATGTCAAAAGCAATCTTGCCGTAAGAAATACTGGCACAGGAAAGGACTGGGGGATTCAGTCACATGTAGGACACTCTTTGTTATCTTAGCATGAGCTTCACGGTCAGAGATGTGAGCTCTGATTCTTGTTCCATAAGCCTGTGCATGTCACTGACATCTCTGAGCCTTAGCTTCCTCAAAAGCACAATGAAAGAAATCCTACCTCACAGCAATGTAATGAGAATCAAACTGTTTAAGCAAGTGAAGGGCTTAAATAGCATCTCACAGTAGTAGGTGCTCAATAAGAGATGGCTAATGGTATTTATTATTTATATGGTGGGGACATTTAAATGTATAGAACGAATGGCAGAATGGGTGGAGGGAGAAAGGATCGAGAGTCAGAAGGAGTGGGAGGGCCACCTGCACTAGATGACCACGTTGCTGGAGAAAGGGGATCGGCTTCCCTACTGTCAGAGAGACTTACACATTTGCTTCTTTTCACTCCAAAAACTTGTGACAGCTTCAGAATGTGCTTTTTCCCAGTGTGAAAATAAAACAACTGGTTTATGACAAAAATAAACTTTGTACAGAATAAATGAATATAAACCTCAACCCAGTGTGCAAGGCAATAGGAAGTGTGTGGGTGAGAAAGTGATGCTGCAGGCTTGCCGTTCAACTGTCACCCTGAGCTGCCTCCACCTCCCTGTCCCCTGCCCCTAGGCAGGTAAATAAATGCAGGCTCAGCTTAGGCTGCAGCCAGCTGTTCAACTTGAGAAAATCAAGAACTGCTTGCCCTGGGGTTCTTCATAATCTTATATTGTAAATACAGAGTACCATTGTTTAGAACCATTTCTGAAAATCACTGAACTAAAGATATTGTCTTAATTCAACATAACTGTCCCAGACAGATATGGGCTCTCTGAACACACCTGGGGCACGGTCTAACTTTGCCAACTATACTACGTAAGTTTACATAGTTGGCAAATCCTTAGTTTGACACACCTGTCTCCTTGCAAAACTATACATGCAAGGACAGGCAGATGTGGAAGGTAAGCCAGATTTTTAAAGTCAGGGTTAGGAGCCTGGGGATGGGTCCAAACAGCATCTATACTTCTGAGTGGTAAAGGAGGGTCCATAGCCACAAAAGAGGTGCCTGCCTTTGATTACCTGCCACAAACTGACCACGATTTCCATGGGGTGCTGGACAGGCTGACTCCCACTTACACAAGACTTCCTCTAACAGCTCTGCATCACAGCCTAAACAAATGCCTCATCAGTATTTGACTTTCTTAAAAATAAGAAAAACTTTCTTATTTTCTTAAAAATAACAACAACAAAAACCTCTAAAAGGAATAAGAATTTCCTCAGAGAGGAAAACTATTCTCCCTGCTCTATCACCACTACCACCTCTGCATCTCCCTACCAAAAGATCTGAGCAGAGCGAGCAGGTGCTCCACAAAGGTGCTGCACTTATGCATTTGTTGAAGTGAATGCACCACAAAGTCATAATGTTGTGCAGCTGGAAGAGACTTGCTCTAGCGGTTCTCAAATGTGTCCAGTAATGGAACTCTGTTTGTTAAACAAATTTTATTCAGAATTTCAGCACATAAAAGATAATGTGATCAACCAGTTCAGAGTCAAATTAAACTTCATGGACTGCAATACACCCAGAGAAAACACAGTACAACACCTTCATTTTAGGCTTCAGAAGATGAGGACTAGAGTGCTTAAACGAACTATTCAGACTCATGCAGAGCCTTAGGCAGAACGCAGATTAAAAGTCCAAATCTTCTGAATCCTGTGTGGCTCTCTTTTTCTTTATTTGGCTGAACTATCTGCTGCCAGGCTCACTCCACTCGGGGCCCCCAGCACATCACCACTGGGTTGATTCCTCTATCCAAAGTCCTCCTGACCCAACAGCACTCCTCAGCTCCCCATCTTGTGACATTGCCTTATGACCTAAACAGTTATTTTCAAATTCTTCTGCACATCAGTGCTTCAGGGGTTCTGTGTTTCAGGTAAATTTCAATTATTAAACATACATTATCTCACTATGATTTTAGAAAATGCACACTCAATTATGTCATCGGTTAAATTTTAACACAATCAATGCATTAATTTATACATTTCAGTAAGTAAACTTTTTTATAGAAGCTTAAAAACCCTCCTGTTGTCTGTACATATACTGTGGCTTCTCTCAAAAGTCACTGACTAAAACAGTTACACCCTTCTGCTTGTTTTATGGTCACTGTTGGTTCACATGTCTGCTCATTAAATACAGTCTGGGTGAACTACAGGGTTATGCATACCCTCTTGGCAGATGTTCCCACAGGGCTATGGCAAGCTGATGCAAAGTGCCTGGCACATAAAGAGGGGAGTTTTGATTAACAAATGCAGTATCAAGTAAACCTCCAACAAGTACTATTATCATGATAATATCATACTACAGATAGTTTTTGTGCTGTGTTAAAGTTTGGGGTGCCTCTTGCTATAAGACAAGGTATGAGTCAAATTCTGGCATAAAGATGTATATGCCCAACATGTAGCCAATGACGTTTTGATGCTTAGCATGGCCTATCCACCCTGTTCTTTGGCCCTCTAAGTGAATCTCTAAAACCCAGAAAATGGCCTTGGTTCTCAGTTCAAAGACATGTTGCAGAGATTTCTAAGCCAAAGGGAGTGGAGAAATACAAGGGCACATTGGTCCCCTGATCTCAGCTGTCCTTTGCCTCCTCACGTTCTGTTCACTCTCTGTTATCTCCTCACCCACAAGAGACATCAACCAGCCCCATGTGAGGAATACAAAAAATATTTGTTAAATTGATTTCTTTTTAAAGTCAGGGAAATCAAATATTTGAGGGAAAGAAATCCAGAAAGTCAGCTGACAACTATGACTCTCTAAGGATATGCACTTTAGAAAAAATATATTTTAAAAATCCTCTATCAAGTAAAAGGAAGAAAAATAGAACAGTTTTGAATTTGCATGTGGTCAAAAATATAATAAACAACACAGCTACTTACTGTGAATAAAAAGTAAAATGTCAAAACAATTCAGAGCACCCCATGTATTTGGTGTTAAGCTGTTTAACAACAAACACAGAATATACTGTAGAAAAAAAAAATCACAACACATAACTGGAATGTTCCTCATTCTCCACAGGTAACCACTGTTCATTTTACGTATACTCTTCCAAAACTTCTCCCTCACCCATATTAAGGTATATACATAATTACACATCACACACACACAGAGCTGTATCTGAATTCAACAAATAACTCCTAAATGCCTATGCAATGAAGAACACAACAAGGATCAAGATGAACATGGTTCCTGATTTAATTTTTCACAGAAATATTATATTCGCTATATTACTCACAAAACATTTTTAGATGTAAACTTCACCACCACCACAAGAAGTAGGTAAATTTGATACTACTATCACAATTTTATAGATCAGGAAACTAAAAAGAGAGGTCAAGTACTCTGCCCAAAAACTTACCCGGAAGCTACAGGAAACCAAAGTAGGACTAGCACACAAGTGATAGGACTCCATAACTAGTACTCTTTCCATGGAGTAAATGTTTTAAGTGATAAAAAAGGTGAATCCAGTAAAAATACAATCTAGGAGATACATGAATCCAGAAATCAAACAATGGTTAACCAGTATTTATATGACTGAGCTTACCTAAAGGCAGCAACTAGGGGTGCGTAAATTGAGTCCCCATCATAAACATATAAATGGTCCCAACTACACTCTGTAGCAAAATGCTTGAAACGAAGTCTCATTATTCTATTTGGCCTGAAAAGAACAGAAAAAAGTAATTTATAATAATCATAATCACTATAAAACATCTGAGAAAAAATATAGATTTTTAAAGAATTTATATAGAGAGAAGAAATTAATAGTATGTAATCAGTACTCCTTCACTTGTCAAAGATTTCCTTAGTACTTTCTATGTGCAAGAGACCACTAAATATGCAATGGTAAACAAAATAGACATGGTCTATGCATCTTTGGGCCTTATAGTCTATAACAGTGGCCATTCTTTACCAATCCATCAGCCTTTCTTATTCAACTTAAGATTTCATACTACAGCATTTTACAAACACACCTGCCAATCCTCTAAACTTGCCTGCCCCTCTGCCTTTTCATGGAACTCCCTGGAAGAAGCCCTGGTCTAGAGAAAACCAGTTATCTGCTTTGACCTAGACTGAATCTAGAGAAAACTAAGCCATGCTGGAGAAAGTCACAACACTGGGTAGGCTGGTTCCAGTACTGGTGCTTCGATTCTGCCAGCAGTCCTACTACTAGTTCTCAATTTCTATTTCAGACCACCCAGTCCCATCTCCCTGCTTATGCTCAGCACTCAGACAAAAATTTCTCAAATTTCCACCTTCTAAAATAGATATATCTACCTACTTTTCCTTCCATCTCTCAAATATTTAACATCTCCCTCTCATCTAAAACTTCCAAGTCCACACTTAAATCTCTTTAAGTATCACATATTTTACAAAAAACAACAAAACACAAAAAACTTTAAATCCCAACTCTCCTTCCAGCTACTATCAGACCTATCCCTTTCTCCTCTGAAACTCCACAGAAGACTTTGGTTTTCTCCATTTCCTCACATCCCACTCACCTTTTCACTCTCCAACCTGGCTTTAGGCCAAAGACTCTACTCCAAAAGTTCTTGGTAATATCAACACCATCTATATCCTGGTGATTCCTAACTATATGTCTCCAGCCTGAACCTTTCATCTACCCCATACTTCTTGTCTAACTAAAATCTCTAACCAAACAATTAAATAAATACATAAACAAGTTAACTCACATTGTGATGAATACTGGGAAGAAATTAAAGGAATGCAAAGTCGTAGTACAACAGGTGGTGGGGAGATACCCCAGAACATTTTGGAAAAGATTAGAATGGCGAGAGATAAGCCATGTGATACCCCAGAAAGTTTTGGAAAAGATTAGAATGGCGAGAGATAAGCCACGTGAAAAGCCTGGGGGGACAATGTTTCAGGCAGAAAGAATAACAGCCTTAAAGTCCTAGACTTTAGAAGTTGATGTGTCCAAGCAACATGAAGAAAATCAGCATGTCTGAAACATAGCAAACAGAAGGAATAAGATAAGAAGTGAGTGAGAGGTGGGCAAGGGGCAAAGGTAAAAACTGGAGGCCAATTTCAAGGCTATTACAGTGGCCCAGGAAAGACAGGATGGTTGGTGGTTCTTAAAATAACTGTAGAGCTGAAGATGAAGAGGACTGGGGAGATATTCTAGAGGGGAAAACTGATAGAACTTACTGACAGGCTGAATATGTGGATAAGGAAATGGAAGATTTGAAGTTTTTTGCTTAGTTTTATGCTTAGGCTGAGGTGGAGCAACCACTGACAGCATACTCAGAGCAACAGTGGAGAAGGACATCAGATGGGAGTGAACTGGTAGAAAGGGCAAGGGCAGACAGCTCCTTAGAGCAGCAGTTCTCAGAGTATGGTCCACACAATGCCAGGGTCCCTGAGGCCCTTTTAGGAGGTCCAAGAGGTAAAACCTATGGTTATTTAGACTTGGATATCTGGTAGATATTTTCGTAAAAATGAACAAAGCAAGCCTGTATTTGTTGCCAAAGAAAATATAAGCTTTAAAGCAATAATGAGTTTTGGAAAATTTGTACCTACCACCCAGATACAACTTCCCAATACTTAAAATTTTCTGATGAGATTGATGGTGATTTTTAACTAAGGTGATGTTTTAAATTTCATATAATGAAATATATTGACACCTGGAAGACCTGCATAATTCAGTAAACCAATATTTTCCAAATGTTACAAAATCATGCATGGGTTAAAGATCTATTTAAAGTAAAAGAAAACCAATTAAAAAAATTTTTTTAAATATATAGATATATTTTTTTTTGGCCATGCCATGCGGCATGTGGGATCTTAGTTCCCTGACCAGGGATCAAACCCATGCCCCCTGCAGTGGAAGCGTGGAGTTTAACCACTGGACCGCCAGGGAAGTCCCACAGAAAACCAGTTTTAACTTAACAAGTTCTAAAAGTTCATTAGGATCATTTCAGATTCCACACTGCAATTTAGTTTTAAGAAATTACCACTTGTCCAATTTTGGTCCAGTCTTCCAGACTGTCCACAATTATTTTAAAGGGTTATTAATGGTTGCAATGCAAGTGAATGCATGTGACACTTTCTGCAAGAAGCTTTTAAGAAGCAGGTCTGCTTTCTCCGTACTTCCTCCTTCCCCTCCTGCTGGATGCAGTTAGCAAACAGTGAAGCTAATGAATGAATGGCAGAGCCTGGGTCCTACTACCAATGGGAAGAAAGCTTCCTGCTGACCAGGAACACCTGCCTTGGAACTGTTATGTGAGGAAGAAATAAACTTCCATATGTTAAATCACTAAAAATAGTAAATAAATAAATAAATAGGCCTATTAAAATCTCTTCCCTTCCCTACTACAGACTTCCCTACTTCAAGTGAAGTCTAATTTTCTTCATATACCTCAACCATAATAAAATATTGTAACAGTTTTTTAACTATTACAACTGAAAATATACAAATTTCTGGTGTGTATAATTCATTTGCAAATCAACACATAAGTTTTTTTCAATTAACATTGAAGATTAAGAAAAATAAGAAAATCAAATTCACTTGTCAAAGTAAAGGTTACCAAATAAAAAATATTTTCAGTTGCCACAGATTGTTAATTTTACATGTTGGAAAAGTAATCTCACAATGAGCTCTATCCTGGAAAAAAAAAAAATTACATTAGCCATTACTACTTACTGTCCTTCAATGAGCCATGTGCACTTTGTTTTATATTTATAATTTCCAGGTCCATCTGTTATAAACCCAGAAGATCCAGTTAGTCTGTAATTCAAAAAATAAAAAAAATTTAATCCATCAAAATTTCATATATTAATAATATCTTTCTTAATTCTCAATACAATCCAAGTGGGTACACTGATGCATACTATGACCAGAAGAAAAAGACTGGATAGTTATACACAGATTACACAAATCTGGATGAAACAAATTCATGCCATACACTTAAGAAAAGGGGATACAAATACATTAAAAACAACAGGAATGAACAAAAACATACATCTTTCTAGCTGAGATGGGAAAATCACACTTTGTTTCCATAAAAATGCCCACAAGAAGTTACTTATAAATATCAGTTGGTTTTTAAAAAACAAGGCCACACAGTTACCATTACAAGTAAAATGTGTAAATGCAATAAATAACGCTGTGGCCAGCATAACTATGATGCGCAAGCACATCAATCCACAACACACAACAGACCCACCACAGCCATTTAGTTGCTTCTTCTGAAGTGGCAATCTACCACACTCTGTGAGCAGTGCACATCAGCACCTGACTTCCCACACACATGCCAAGCTTGAAGTTTATCAATATTTTTAGGTCTTGCCAATATGACAGGCACATCTTAGTATCTCATTAATATTTTTACTAGTACTAACCCTGATGTATGAAGATTCTCATGTGTTTTGGTCATTTACATTTTCTCCTTTGCAAATTAAGACTCAATATTCTTTACTCACTTTGCTACCAAGTTATCTTTTTCAAAATAATGTTTAAGAGCTCTATTTATATTAAGAAGCTCCCATTTGTATGGTAAATGTACTATAAACATATTTTCTCAGTTTATGTCCAGTATATATTGTAGAAATATATACTAGAAATGTAGAAATTTTTAATATTTAACGATGCTATTTCTTTCCTCTTTGCTGTTTCCAGATCACTTTTCCTCCCTCTTCCATCAACAATGTCAGCCCTCCTGAAACAAATGCTCTCTTCTGGATCTGCCTCCTTTACTTTCTGAGTTATCTACTGACATCCCAATTACTCCTCTCCACCCACTCGAGATATCAGCATCTAGCTCATTGCCTTCCATTCAGCCACATCCAAGATGTTCCATCCAAAGCCTAGCCTCTCCATTTCTTAACTTCACCATTAACGATTTTTTCCTCTACCCCACTTTAGTTACCCACTCTTTTCAGCCCTGCTGTTAGGAGTGAAAGCTCTACCATAAAATCTCCATTTAAAGCGACCTACACTCTGACCACCATCTCTGCTCTCTCTACTTCATTTAGCCTAGTTCCCCCTCTCCAATGAATCTTCAGCCCTGACCTCCAATCCACACAGCTATCACTTCTTTATGTTCATCACTCACACATTTCACTTTCTCACTTACCTAGGTATGATTCCAGGGTCCATCACAATTATCATCCCCTGCAAATCTCTCGACTTCTTTGCATTCTCTCTCTCTCTGCTGTACTTGCCTGATATAAATGTCTCTGTGTCTTACTCCCCAACATCCATTCCATTCCCAAAATATTACTCTAAGCCAATCATGGTTTCCTGTGCCCCTTGCCAATTAGAAATGTGTATTAGTTAAGATTAAGTTCTAACGCAACTGACAGAAAAACCTAAATAGTAATGGCTTAAACCAAGATATAAAGCCCAAACATAAGCAACCTGGAGCACATAAAGCATTTCTATGATCATCAGGGAGCTAATTAATGTTCTGCTATCTTGTTGCTCTGTCATACTCAACATGTGCTTCCACCTCATAATCCAAGATGGCTGCACAAACTCCAGTTATTATTTCCATATTCTACACAGCAGGAAGGAGTTGAAAGAAAACAAGGTACATACCCCTGCCCTCTAAGTCAAACATGACAATTCAACTTACCCCCTAGCCAAAAATTAGACATACCTAAATGTACAGGGAGGCTGAGAAATATAGCCATTATCCCAGATGACCATATACTCAGTGAAAAATCAGGACTCTTTACTAGAGAAGAGAAGACTACTACTTCTGTCACAGCATGTAATCTAATCTTAGATGTGAGGGGAAGTCTGATGGAGGGTTTCTAGGAAATATTTCCTCACTCCTAGCTACGACACCTAGATCTCTTCAAGAAAAGACTTGTTGCCAGCTGCAGAAATGAGTGTGGTCAACAGACAGCATCCAGCTGTCAGTTCCATTGGAGCTGCCTTGCCCCAGGTCATGCCCTTCCCAGCACAGCCCACACAGAGTGGGTATAAAGGGTGGGCATTTTTCAGTCTAACATGGGACAACTCTGGCAGGCAATCCTTACTCCAGAACTCTCCTTTGTCAGGCCTGCATTGAAGCTCAACTTCTTCCTTTGCCCAGTTCTGCTTCCTGCCCCTTCCTCTCACAGATGTTATAATTATAACTAACTTGTATCCCAAACTCCACCTCAGAAAATGCTTCCAAGAAACCCAGCCTATGACAGACAGACATCCAAAGAGACCATCCTTCTTCCTCTGGACTTTGCTATGTTTGGATTTTACTTCAGCCATCAAGCTATGAGCCTAAACACAAAGCCAACACCAAGGATGACAAATCAAAGGAGTGCAAAGGTCCCTGAAGAGCCACACCAAACAAGCACAGAGACCACCCCAGGTTTACAGGTAAATAAATTTCCCAGTAGTTCAAACAGTTTTGTGGCTTTCTACTATGCTTCTTTTGTTTCTAAGAATTTCTACAGACTTCACATGGACATGTTCAGGTATTTGCAAATCTGCATCCCTTTTGGAGAAAATATAGGTCAATTTTGAATATTTACTTCATATCTTTAAACATACACATTTACATAATTTTACAGATAATGAATAGATATGATCAGACAGGCTTTTCTGGGTCAACTAAAGGACAATTCTCCCTTTTCCAGTGATCTCCCCAAGCACTCCACCCCTTCTCCCCACCAAGATAAACATTTAACATTTAACAGAATTTCCATCCTGTTCCGCTGATCTATATTTCTGTTTTTGTGCCAATACCATACTGGTTTTTTTTAATGGTAACTTTTTTATATACATATATATATTTTTTTTAGTTTATTTTTGGCTGCGTTGGGTCTTCGTTGCTGCGCGCAGGCTTCTCACTGAGGTGGCTTCTCCTGCTGTGGAGCACGGGCTCCAGGCACACAGGCTTCAATAGTTGTGGCACATGGGCTCAGCAGTTGTGGCTCACGGGCTCTAGAGCACAGGATCAGTTGTTGTGGCGCACGGGCCCAGTTGCTCTGTGGCATGTGGGATCCTCCCGGACCAGGGCTCAAACCCGTGTCCCCTGCATTGGCAGGCAGATTCTTAACCACTGAGATACCAGGGAAGTCCCCATACCGTTTTGATTACTGTAGCTTTGTCGTATAGTCAGAAGTCATGGAGCCTGATGCCTCCATCTCCGTCTTTCTTTCTCAAGATTGCTTTGGCTATTTGGGGTCTTTTGTGTCTCCATACAAATTTTTAGCTTTTTTGTTCTACTTCTGTGAAAAATGTCATTGGTAATTTGATAGGGATTGCATTGAATCTGTAGATCGCCTTGGGTAGTATAGTTATTTTGACAATATCGATTTTCCCAATCCAAGAACATGGTATATCTTTCTGTTTGTGTCATCTTTGATTTCTTTCTTCACTGTCATAGTTTTTGGAGTACAGATCTTTTGTCTCCTTAGATAGGTTTATTCCTAGGTATTTTACACTTTTTTGATGCAATGGTAAATAGGATTGTTTCTTTAATTTCTCTTTCTGGTCTTTCCTTGTTAGTGTATAGAAATGCAAAAGATTTCTGTGTATTAATTTTGTATCCTGCAACTTTACCAAATTCATTGATGAACTCTAGTAGTTTTCTGGTAGCATCTTTAGGATTTTCTATGTATAGTATCATATCATCTGCCAACAATGCGTTTTATTTCTTCTTTTCCAATTTGGATTCCCTTTATTTCTTTTTCTTCTCTGATCACCGTGGCTAGGACTTCCAACACTAGGTTGAATAAAAGTGGCAAGGGTGGACATCTTTGTCTTGTTCCTGATCTTAGAGGAAATGCTTTCACCTTTTCACCACTGAGTATGATGTTAGCTGTAGGTTTGTCATATATGGCCTTTATTATCTTGAGATATGTTCCCTCTATTACAACTTTCTGGAGAGTTTTTATCATAAATGGGTGTTGAATTTTGTCCAAACCTTTTTCTGCATCTACTGAGATGATCATATGGTTTTTATTCTTCAATTTGTTGATGTAATGTATCACAATGACTGATTTGCGGATATTGAAAAATCCTTAGATCCCTGGGCTATATCCCACTTGATCATGGTGTATGATTGTTTGAATGTACTGTTGGATTTGGTTTGCTTGTATTCTGTTGAGGATTTTTGCATCTAGGTTCAGCAGTGATATTGGCCTGTAATTTTTTGTGTGGTATCTTTGTCTGGTTTTGGTATCAGGGTGATGGTGGTCTCACAGAATGAATTTGGGAGTGTTCCTTCCTCTGTGATTTTTGACAATAGTCTCAGAAGGATAGGTGTTAACTCTTCTCTAAATGTTTGACAGAATTTGCCTGTGAAGCTATCTGGTCACGGACTTTTGTTTTTTGGAAGTTTTGTTTGCTGGAAGTTTTTAAATCACAGTTTCAATTTCAGTACTTGTGACTGGTCTATTCATGTTTTCTATGTCTTCCATGTTCAGTCGTGGAAGATTATACCTAAGAATTTGTCCATTTCTTCTAGGTTGTCCATTTTATTGGTTGCTTATGATCCTTTGTATTTCTGTGGTGTCATTTGTATTTGAGCCCTCTCCCTCTTTTTCTTGATGAGTCTGGCTAAAGGTTTATCAATTTTGTTTACCTTTTCAAAGAACCAACTTTTAGTTTCATTGATCTTTTCTATTGCTTTCTTCATCTCTATTTCATTTATTTCTGCTCTGATCTTTATGATTTCTTTCCTTCTACTAACTTTGGGTTTTGATTGTTCTTCTTTCTCTATTTGCTTTAGGTATAAGGTTAGATTGTTTATTTAAGATTTTTTTGTTTCCTGAGGTAAGACTGTATTGCTATAAACTTGCCTCTTAGAACTGCTTTTGCTGCATCCCATAGGTTTTGGATCGTCCTGCTTTCATTTTCATTTGTCCCTAGGTATTTTTTATTTACTCTGATTTCCTCAGTGATCCACTGGTTTTATAGTAACACTCTTTAGCCTCCACGTGTTTGTGTTTCTTTGGTTTTTTTTCTTATGGTTGATTTCCACTCTCATAGTGTGTGGTCAGAAAAGATGTTTACTATGATTTCAATTTTCTTAAATTTACCAAGGTTCATTTTGTGGCCCAGCATATGATCAATCCAGGCAAATGTTCCACGTGCACTTGAGAAGAATGTGTATTCTGCTGCTTTTGGATGGAATGCTCTATAAATATCAATTAAGTCCATCTGATCTAATGTGTCATTTAAGGCCTATGTTTCATTACTGATTTCCTGTCTGGATGATCTGTCCACTGATGAAACTGGGGTGTTAATGTCCCCCACTATTATTGTGTTACTGTCAATTTCTCCTTTTGTGGATGTTAGTATTTGCCTTATATATCGAGGTGCTCTTATATTGGATGCATATATATTTACAATTGTTATATCTTCTCCTTGGATCATTATGTAGTGTCCTTTGCCTCTTGTAACATTCTTTATTTTAAAGTCTTTTTTGTCTGAAATAAGTATTGCTACTCCAACTTTCGTTTCTGCTTGTGTGTAATACATTTTCCATCCCCTCACTTTCAGTCCATAGATCTGAAATGGGTCTCTTGTAGACAGTAAAAGGGTCTTGTTTTTGTATCCATTCATCCAGTCTATGTCTTTTGGATGGAGCATTTAATCCATTTACATTTAAGGTTATTATCAATATGTATGTTCTTACTGCCATTTTGTTAATTGTTTTGGGTTTGTTTTTGTAGGTCTTTTATCATCCCTTCCTCTCTTGTTCCCTTCTCTTTGATTTGATGACTAACTTCAGTGTTGTGTTTAGACTCCTTTTTCTGTTTTGTGTATCTATTGTAGATTTTTGGTTTGTGGTTACCATGAGGTTTTGATATAGCAGTCTATATATAAACGAGATGTTTTAAGTTGCAAGTCTTTTAATTTCAAATGTATTTCCAGTATCCTGTATTTGTTCTCTCCTCTTCTCACAATTGCTGGTTTTGATATCATATTTGCGTGCAGATGATTTCTTACCTTTACATATGTTTGCCTTTACCGGTGGGCTTTTCCATTTGTAATTTTCTTGTTTCTAGTTGTGGCCTATTCTTTTCCGCTTAGAGAAGTTCCTTTAGCATTTGTTGCAAAGCTGTTGTGGTGGTGCTGAATTCTCTTACCTTTTGGTTGTCTGTGTGACAGCCTTGCTGGGTAGAGTATTCTTGGTTGTAGGTTCTTCCCTTTCATAACTTTAAATATATTGTGCCACTCCCTTCTGGCCTGCAGAGTTTCTGCTGAGAAATCAGCTGATGAGCTTATGGGAATTCCCTCGTACATTATTTGTTGCTTTCCCGTTGTTACTTTTAATATATTGTCTTTAATTTTTGTCAATTTGATTACTATGTGTCTCTGTGTTCCTCCTTGGGTTTATCCTGCCTGGGACACTATGTGCTTCCTGGACTTGGGTGACTATTTCCTTTCCCATGTTAGGGACGTTTTCAACTATTATCTCTTCAAATATTTTCTCAGGTCCTTTCTCTCTCTCTCTTCTCTTTCTGGGACCCCTATAATGAGAATGTTGGTGTGATTAATGTTGTCCCAGAGGTCTCTTAGACTGTCCTTATTTCTTTTCATTCTTTTTTCTTTATTCTGTTCCATGGCAGTGATTTCCACCATTCTGTCTTCCAGCTCACTTATCCATTCTTCTGCCTCAGTTATTCTGCTATTGATTCAAGTGTATTTTTCATTTCAGTTATTGTATTGTTCATCTGTTTGTATGTTTAGTTCTTCTAGGTTTTTGTTAAACATTTCTTGTATCTTCTCCATCTGTGTCTCCATTTTTTTTCCCCACGGTCTTGGATCATCTTTACTATCATTACTCCGAATTCTTTTTCAGGTAGATTGCCTACCTCTGCTTCACTTCGTTGTTCTTCTGGGCTTTCCTCTTGTTCCATCATCTGGGATACATTCCTCTGCTGTCTCGTTTTGTGTGACTTTCTGTGATTGTGATTTCCATTCTGCAGATGGCAGAGTTGTAGTTCTTCTTGCTTCTGCTGTCTGCCCCATGTTGGATGACACTAAGAGGCTTGTGCAGGCTTCTTGGTGGGAGGGACTGGTAGCTGCCCAATGGGTCTTGGGTGCTGGGTCTTGTTCCTCTGGTGGGCAAGGCCACGTCAGGGGGTGTGTTTATTGGGCAGCTGTTTATTCAGGAAGACTTTAAGCAACCTGTCTGCTGATGGGTGGGGCTGTGTTCCCACCTTGTTGGTTGTTTGGCCTGAGGCATCCCAGTACTGGAGGCTACAGGCTGTTGGGTGGGGCCAGGTCTTGGTGAGAAAGTGGCAGTCTCTAAGACTCACGCCTATGAGTCCTACCCAGAACTGCCCCTGCCAATATTCTTGTCCTCTCAGCGAGTCACAGCTGCCCCCTGCTGCCTCTGCAGGAATCCCTCCAATACCGTCAGGTAAGTCTGGCCCAGTCTCTCATGAGGTCACTGCTTTTTTCCCTGGGTCCTGGTGTGCACCAGACCCTGTGTATGCCCTCCAAGTGTGGAGTTTCAGTTTCCCCCACTTCTGTGGAATTCCTGTGATCAAACCCTGCCGGCCTTCAAAGCTAGATTCTCTGGGGGCTCCAACTCCCATTGCCAGGCTGCCAGGCTGGGGAGCCTGACGTGGGGCTCGGAACTTTCATCCCTGTGATATAATTATTTTCCAGTTTGTGGGTTGCCACCTGGCATGTATGAGATTTGATTTTATCGTGATTGCATCCCTCCTACCATCTCGTCTGGCTTCTTCTTTGTTTTTGGATATAGGATATCTTTTTTGATAGACTCCAAAATTTTTTTGTCGGTGGTTGTTCAGCAGTAAGCCACGATTTTGGTTTTTCCATGAGAAAGGGGGAGGTCATGTCCTTCTACTCTGCCATAGATCCTGGAAAGCACATGGCACACCTGGGGGCCACAGTGAGGTCAAGGGTAGAGAGCAAAAGTTTGTTTCTTCTAAACAGGACGTGGCTAGGTTTTGTTTCTCAAACTAGTCTGACAGTTTTACTGACACAGTATAATCTATTCACATTTAGCATAATGACTGTTATACTGATTTGACTCCTTCCAACCAAATTTTTAATGAGGAGCAATTTATATATAATAAAATGCAGCCATCATAAATGTACAATTTGGTACGTTTTGACAAATTTATACACATATAAAACCCCAAAACAAGGGCTTCCCTGGTGGCGCAATGGTTGAGAGTCCGCCTGCCGATGCAGGGGACACGGGTTCGTGCCCCGATCCAGGAAGATCCCACATGCCGCGGAGCGGCTGGGCCCGTGAGCCATGGCCACTGAGCCTGCGCATCCGGAGCCCGTGCTCCACAATGGGAGAGGCCACAACAGTGAGAGGCCCGCGTACCGCAAAAAAACAAACAAACAAACCCCAAAACAAGATATAAAACAGTTCTGTCACCCCCCAAAGTTCCCTCAGACCTCTTTGCAGGTAATCCTTCTCAATGCTGATCTTGTTTCTATCATTGCAGACCTGATTTATAGAACCCGATTTTATAGAACCTGATTTAATGGAATCATGCAGAGACACTTTTGTGCCTTGCTTCTTTCGATCAGCATGTTTCTGAGTACAATGTGTATCAATATTTTGTTCCTTCCTATTGCTGTGTAGTATTCTACTGTATGAATATACCACAACATGTCTATCCATTTTCTTGTTGATAGACACTTGGATTATGTAGTTACAGACGCTTATGAACAAAGCTGCTAAGAACACTTGTGCACAAGCCTTTGTGTGGACATTTCTCTTGGATAAAAACATAAAAAAGGAATCATTGGATCAAAATATAGATATACACATAAATTTAAAGAAACTGCCAAATTGTTTCCTAAGTGGTTATACCATCTTACACTTCTATCATCTAGGTATAAATCTTCTCTGCTCTCAGGTCTCCCAGTATTCCCACAGCCTCAGCAATATACCCCTTCAGCAATATATTGGACTGTGGAAGTCAGGAAGATCTACTGCACTCCATGGATGCAGCATCTTGCTTTCCAAATCTGCAGCTTTGTGGTCCTTGCACCTTGCTATACTGGCCCAGCTACACTGCTCTCTGTGTCTAGAAGAATCACAACAGAATGTGTATGTTATAGTTTCCTATAGGTCCCCAAGCAAGCTGGCTCAAGAGAAGCAGGGAGCTTGCAGTTTAGAAGAGCCAAGGAAGCAAGCCTCATTCAGGCTGCCACGTCCTTTCTCCCTATTGTCAAAGGCCGTCTGAGTCTGGGTTTTCTTGTTGCTTCTAACTAAAAGCATCCCGACTACTTATTTCACCAACTCCAAGATGAACATGTTTTTCTTAACAGCTCAGAAATCAGGATGCATTGTAAAACCAATGGCAGTTCGTAGTTTAAATGTTTTTTCTTTCTTAGAAGTACATAAGGGTGCATTTTACACTCGGTGGTATCTTAATAAACTGCAGTTACACATATGTCAAACCCTAAACCTGACTGAATCCAACTCTCTGCTTACTCTGTATATGAAACCAGGCAGCTAAATAAGGCTAGTGACACAACACTGTGCTGACTGGTCTCACTTCACATTTATAAACACATACCTCAAGTAGGTTCCCAGCACTGTGGGACAATCAATCCTTTCATTTCCCTGGCCAATTCTCTGTTATACCTTATCTTTCACCTTTCCAAACCCTCTTCCCTCTCTTCAATTTTAGCTGACGATCAATTGATTACTTCACTTGTTTCACATCTATTTACCACCAGTGGAATGTAAATTTCATGACAGCAAGGACTTTTGTCTGCTTTGTTCATTATTTCTAGTGCCTAGAAGTGTGTCTGGCATCCTAATGACAAAAAGTGAATAGCTGTGGAAAGAAGAAATAAATCAGGAGAGACCTATATTTTCTTACCATTACTAAATGCAGGTACTTTGCCTTACCCCTAGTTACAATGGATAGGGTCACACCCTCTACCTGGGTGCAGAATTCTAAAACTCTACTCAATCAAGGGCCTCACCAGAACAAACCTAATTCTAAACCCCACGCTAGACTTTTTCTATCTACTGGATAAGCATAGACTAGCTGTTGGATTCCCTTCTTAAAAAACAAACTCCCTTCTCATGTTCTCAAGATACTCCCTACTTTTTTTTTTTTTTAACTTTTACAACAAAGGTCTTCTTAAGAATTATCTACTGTTGGGAATTCCCTGAGGTCCAGTGCTTAGGACTCCATGCTTTCACTGCCAAGGGTGTGGGTTCAATCCCTGGTATGGGAAATAAGATCCTGCAAGCTGCACAAAAAAACCCCAAACAAACCAAAAAACAAACAAAGAAAAAACCACAAAGAATTATCTACTCTCGCTGACGATACTCTTACCTTGTAATTTCTTAACCCCATTCCACTGGGGTCTAACCCTCACTCCTCCTCTGAAATCCTTCTGTTAAGGTATAGAGGAGTAAATTCTCAGATTCCTTCTAATTTCATTCTCAGATCCCTTCTTACTTCACTCTCCTACACATCTGAAGTAGCTGATGACTCCCTCTTTATCTTTTTTTTGCATTTAATCTTTCGTTTTCTTCCAATTTTATTGAGATACAATTGACATACAGCACTACATAAGTTTAAGGTTTATAGTATAATGATTTGACCTACATACTTCATGAAATGATTATCACAATAAATTTAGTGAACATCCATCATCTCATATAGATACAATATTAAAGAAATAGAAAACAAAGTTTTTCCTTGTGATGAGAACACTTAGGATTTAGTCTCTTAACAACTCTCATATATAACATACAACAGTGTTAATTAAATGTATCATGTACATCCTTAGTACTTCCTTATCTTAAAACTAGAATTTTGTACCTTTTGACTACTTTCACTCAATTCCCCCTCCCCCCACTCCCTGCCTCTGGTAACCACAAATCTGATCTCTCTTTCTGTTTGTTTTTGAAGTATAATCGACCTACAACACTATGTTAGTTCCTGTTACACAACACAGTGTTTTAATATTTCTATACATTTCAAAAATTATCACAATGATAAGTCCAGGTACAATATGTCATCATACAAAGATATTGCATAGTTATTGGCTATAGTCACCACACTGTACATTTCATACCTGTGATTCATTTGCAACTCTAAGTTTGTGCCTCTTAATCTCCTTCACTTATTTCTCTCATCCTCCACTCCCCTCCCCTCTAGCAACCACCTGTTTGTCCTCTGTATAAACAACTCTATTTGTTTTGTTTTGTGTCATCTGTTTTTTAGATTCCACATGGAAGTGAACTCATACAGTATTTGTCTTCCTCTTATTTCACTTAGCATAACATGCTCTAGGTCCATCCACGTTGTCACAAATGGCAAGATTTCATTCTTTTTACAGCTAATATTCCATTGCATATATACACCACACCTTTATCTATTCATCTATTGATGGGCACTTAGGTTGCTTCCATATATTGGATAATGTAAATAATGCTGCAGTGAACATAGGGATATATATATATTTTCTAATTGGTGTTTTCCTTTCTTTGGATAAAATACCCAGAAGAGGAATTGCTGGATCATATGGTGGCTCTTTTTAATTTCTGAGGAATCTTCATACTGCTTTCCATAGTGGCTGCACCAATTTACATTGCCACCAACAGTGCACAGGGTTCCCTTTTCTCCACATCCTCACCAATTCTTGTTATTTGTTGTCTTTTTGAAAATAGCCATTCTGAATGGTATGAGGTGATATCTCACTGTGATTCTGATTTGCATTTACCTGATGATTAGTGATGTTGAGCATCTTTTCATGTGCTGTTGGCCATCTGTATGTTTTCTTTGGAAAAATGTCTATTCAGATCCTCTGCCCATTTTTTAGTCAGGTTGTTTCTTTGTTTTTTCATATTGAGCTGTATGAGTTCTTTGTATATTTTGGATATTAACCCCATATTGAAAATACCATTTGCAAATACCGTCTCTCACTCAGTAGGTGGCCTTTTTGTTTTGTTGATAGTTTCCTTCACTGTGCAAAAGATATTTTGTTTGATGTAGTCCCATTTGTTTATTTTTGCTTTTGTTTCCCTTGCCTGAGGAGACATATCCAAAAAAACTAAGAGTGATGTCAAAGAGCATACTGCCTATGTTTTCTTGTAGAAGTTTTATGGTTTATGGTTTCATGTCTTATATTTAAGTCTTTAATTCATTTTGAATTTATTTTTGTGCATGGTGTGAGAGTAGCCCAGTTTGATTCTTTTGCATGTAGCTGTCCAGTTTTCACAATACCATTTATTAAAGAGGCTGTCTTTTCCCCATTGTATATTCTTGCTTCCTTTATCATAGATAATTGCCCATATAAGTGTGAACTCATTTCTGGGCTCTCTATTCTGTTCCATTGATGTATATGTCTGTTTTTGTGCCAGTACCATACTGTTTTGATTACTGTAGCTTCATAATATAGTCTGAAATCAGGGAGCCTCCCTCTTTCTTAAAACACTTTCTCCACTTGGTTTCCCAAACCGTACACTCTGGACTCACAGGCAGCTTCTTCTCAGTCCCCTTTGGTAAGTCCAACTGCTTATCCCAATATCTAAATGTAAGAATGCCCCAAAGGCTGCAACCTCAGTCTGCTTCTCTATCTAAATTCACTGGATAAGTGATCTCAAACTGTCTCAAAGCCTTAAGTACCAACTGCATATATTTTTTACAAAAAAAAACTATCATCTCTATGATTGGAACACCATTCTCCTGGCTATCCCAGGCAAAAACTATGAACAATACAGGCATATTATCTGTAAAAAAAATTACTGTTTTATTTTCTCCTTTCTAACATTTTTATTATATTTTATTATCTTCTTGTCTTATTACAACTAGTTAAGATCTCCATTATTACACTGAAAAGAACTGGTAATGGTAAGTATCCCTGTCTTGTTCCCAATCTCAGGCGAAAGCTTTCAACATTTCACCCTACAGTGTGATGTTTACCCTAAATTCTTTGTATGAAGTCTTCACCAGATTAAGGAAGTAATTTTCTACTTTTTCTTTCTTTTTTTAAATTTATTTGGCTACACCAAGTCTTAGTTGCAGCACGTGGGATCTTCATTGCCACATACTGGATCTTCGTTGCAGCACGTGGCATCTTTAGTTGTGGCATGTGGTATCTTTTAGTTGCGGTATGTGGGATTTTTAGTTGCAGCATTGGGATCTTTTTGTTGTGGCATGCGGGCTCTTAGTTGTGGCATGCAAGATCTAGTTCCCTGACCAGGGATCTCCCTGACCAGGGATCAAACCCGGGCCCCCTGCATTGGGAGTGCAGAGCCTTAACCACCAGACCACCACGGAAGTCCCTATTCTTTAAACTAAGATTTTTTTTTTTACCACTAATGACTACTGAACTCTATTTTCTTTTTAAAAAACTGTCCATCTAATGAAATGATCACTTGGTTTTTCTCCTTTATTCTGTTAAATCGACCTTGAATTTCTCAAATCCAAGAAACTCAAAGTTGGGTTCAATTTGGTCATGATTCTTTTTACATTTTGCTGGATACAGTTTGCAAATATTTTAATTTTTTTTAATATGTAAGTTAGACTGACCTGCCGCTTTCCTTCTTTGTCAGGTTGTGATAATAAACATACGCTGGCTGCATAAAAATAATGGATTTCACCTCTCTTCCTATGTTCTAGAAGAGTCTGTGTAAGACTGGTCCTATAAAAGTTTGCAAGAATTCACTATTGAAGCCATCTGGGCCTGGAGTTGTCTTTTTAGTAAATTAGTTTTACTAGAGTTTGCCATTCCATTAAAATTTTTCAAATTTATTGGAATAAACTTGTTAATAATATCCTCGTATGATTTTTCCAATGTCTGTAGGATCTATAGTGATGGCCCCTTTATCATCACTGATATCAGTAATTTCTGTTTCTTTTTCTTTTTATCAATCTCTCTAGCAGTTTATCAATTTTACTAGTCTTTTAACGCTTACCTTTGTTAGTCCTCTGTATTGTATAGGTTTTATATTAATTTTTATCTTATCTATATTATTTCATTCCCATGGCTTTAAGTATATTTTGTAGTGCTTTTTCTATTTTCTTGAGTTGATAACCTAGATCACTGATTCAATCTTTCTTCTTTTTTAATGTATGCATTTAAAGCTGTAACTTTCATTCTCAGCATGGCACTAGTGGTATCCCAAAGCTTTGAGATAAAATATTTTCATTACCATCCGGTTTGAAATATTTTCAAATTACTGGGGTGGTTTCTTCTTCGATTCATGAACATTAGAAGAATACAGTAATTGTATAGTGCAGTATTCTCTATATGTCAATTAGGCCAAGTGCTTTCAAATCTTTCTTCTGTTACTGAGAGAGGAGTATTAAAGTATTTTTAACATCAATGGATGTAAAAAAGCAGGAAGAAAATCTGATGAGGAGCAGATATGTGTATGGTCTTAAAGCGTCTCCTCACATACTGCTTAACGGTTGCAAGGAGGAATTAGTGGAAAAATAAGACAATATCTCAAACAGGAAAATAAAATATAAAAAAATAAGGGACAGATAGGCATTGTATGCCTTCACATGTGATACCGTGAGAAGGATACCTCCCCACCTAAGCAGCATCTTGGCCAAGGATGCATAACTTGAATTTAACCATGAGGAAACATGAAACAAAAGCAAAATTTTTAAAACTGAATTAAAACCGGGGGGCTGTATTTATGAAAAAATACCAATATCATTAAAAACAACAAACAACAACAAAGAAAGGCAGTAGAAATGTTTTAGATCAGGAGCTGGCAAACTATAGTCCTTGAGCAAAATCCAGCCTGCCATTCGTTCATGAAAATCTTATTGGAACACAGCCACAATCTTTTGCACACTTACCGGCAATGGCTGCTCAGTGCTACAATAGCAGAAGTGAACAGTTGTGATCGAGACAAAGCCAAAAATACTTACTATTTGATCCTTTACAGAAAAGGTGTGCTGACCCCTGTTCCAGATTAAAGCAGGCTAAAGAGACATGACAATCAGATGCAATACCTAACCCTAGACTGGATCTTGTACTGGAAGCAGGGAAATGACAGAAAGGTCATTATTCGGTCAGTTGACAATGGGGAGTACAAACAGTAGATAAAAGCATTATATCAATGTCAGATTTACTGACGGTGAAAACTATACCTTAAGACTTAACTCTTAAGTCTCTTAATCACTATTCTTAGAAATTGCATGCTAAAGTATTTTAAAGGGTCAAGAGCCCTGATACATACACACACACACACACATATAGCTTATTCTCAAATGCTTCAAGGAAATAAACTGTGTATGTGAGTGTGTTTGTGTGTGTGAGACAGAGAGACACATACAGAGAGGGAATGATTAGGTATTTTTCACCCCTTTGTCTCTCTGTATTTCTGTCCAGTTATTTTATTCCAATATATTTTGCAATCCACTGATTTTCTCTTCATCTGTGTCTAAGGTTCCTAAAATCAGTAAATGTATTTTCAGTTTCCACTAATTTCTTTTCTATACTTCTAATTCTCTGATGAAATTGTTCATCTTGTCATTTAAATTCTTAAAGATAGTTATTATTTATCTCAAAGCCTGTTTGTAATCATTACGACTGATGGCTTCCTGGTGTGTGTGTGCCTCCACTAATGTCCTTTTCCTGTTCCAAGAGCCAAACCAGAATCCTACACTGCATTGAGTTATTATGTCTTCTTAATCTCCCTGAGCCTCTTTTTTTTAAATAATTTAAATTTTAGTTGAAATAATAGATTCACATGCAGTTAGAAAAAATACAGTGATTCCTTGTACACTTTAACCAGTTTCCTCGAATGGTAACACTTTTCCAAAACTACAGTATAATGTCACAACCATAATACTGACATTGATAAATCAGTCTTATTCAGATTTCCACAATCTTACTTATACTCATGTGTGTACATGTGTTTGTGTAAGTTCTGTACAATTTTGTCACCTGTGTAGATTCATGTATCCACCACCACAGTCAAGATATGCACAATTCCAACAATACATGGATTCCTCATATTGCCCTTTAATAACCACACACACCTGCCTCCCACATCTTCCTCACACACCCACTATACTTAATCCCTGCCAATGTTTAATCTGTTATTTTTATCTTTATGTAATGTCTCTCTTTATCTCTGGTAATTTTCTATACTCTAAAATCTAATCTATCAAATATTAATAAAGCCATTCCTGCTCTTTTTAATGTTTATATGGTACAATTTTTCCATTCTTTTGCTTTCTACCTACTACATTGTTGAATTTGAAGTGACTTTCCCAGAAGCAGCATATAACTTGGTCACGTTTTTTCATCACTACTGATATGTTAAGGCTTAAGTCTCCCACTCTATCTGTTGTTTTATATTTGTTTTCTCTGGATCTCATTCTTCTGTTTCTCTCTTTTGCCTTCCTGTGGGTCACTTGAACATTTTTAAAGATTTTACCTTGATTTATGTACACTGTTTTTATCCTTTTGTATAGTTTTCTCAGTGGTTACTCTAGGTATTAGAATATACATATGTGATTTATCACAATCTTTTCTTAAAGTAAATTAATTTTAGGGCTTCCCTGGTGGCGCAGTGGTTGAGAGTCCGCCTGCCGATGCAGGGGACACGGGTTCGTGCCCCGGTCCGGGAAGATCCCACATGCCGCGGAGCAGCTGGGCCCGTGAGCCACGGCCGCTGAGCTTGCGCGTCCGGAGCCTGTGCTCCGCAATGGGAGAGGCCACAACAGTGAGAGGCCCGCGTACCGCAAAAAAAAAAAAAAAAGAAAATAAATTAATTTTATTTATTTTTGGCTGCATTGGGTCTTCATTGCTGCACACGGGCTTTCTATAGTTGGGGTGAGCGGGGGCTACTCTTCATTGCGGTGCACGGGCTTCTCATCGCAGTGGTTTCTCATGTTGCAGAGCACGGGCTCTAGACGCGTGGGCTTCAGTAGTTGTAGCATGCGGGCTCAGTAGTTGTGGCTTGTGGGCTTTAGAGCACAGGCTCAGTAGTTGTGGCACACAGGCTTAGCTGCTCTGCGGCATGTGGGATCTCCCCAGACCAGGGCTCAAACCCATGTCCCCTGCACTGGCAGGCAGATTCTTAACCACTGCACCACCAGGGAAGCCCAAAAATCTTCTAGTAATAACATTTTACCACTTTGAGTGGAGTATGGAAACCTCACTTCCATTTAGGTCCTTTATCTTTACTATCATCATATTTAGTATCAAACTGTTTTATGTTTTTGATTCAATCATCAATGACTGCTAAAATTCAGGAAGAAAAGGAGAGTCTATTATTGTATGCATCGATATTTCTACTCTCTCCATCATCTCTTTCCTGACGCTCCAAGATGTGTTCCTTTATTGTTTCTTTAGGACTGCTAGCAACAACTTCTTTTAGTTTTTCATCACCTGAGAATGTTTTATTTCCCTTTATTTCCTGAGTGACAACTGTGCTAGATACAGAATTCACAATTGACAGTTCTTTTATTTCAGCACTTGAAATATTGTGCCACTTCCAATGGCACCCATGGTTTCAAATGAGAAATCTATTGCTATTTGAATTGGTATTCCCCATAGGTACTGCATCATTTCTATCTGGCTATTTTCAAGACTTTTTTTCTTTGTTTTTAGGTTTCTGGCCCTCTATTCTATTCCACTTATCTGTCTATTCCTTCACCAATACCACAATGTCTGTGGTACCATTATAGCTTTATAGTAAGCCTTGCTGTCAGGTAGTGTCAGCCCTCAAACTTTGCCCTCCTTCAATCTTATGTTGGCTATTCTGGGTCTCTTGTCTCTCCACATAAACTTTAGCATCAGTTTCTCAATATCCACAAAATAATTTGCTAAGATTCTGAATAGGATTACATTGAATTTATAGATCAAGTTGGGAAGAACTGATATCTTAGATCAAAAGACCACACTGAGTCTTTTGATCCATGAACAAGCAACATCTCTCCATTTATTTAGTTCTTCGTTGATTTTGTTCATCAGAGTTTTGTTGATTTCCTCATATAGATCTTATACATGTTTTGTTAGACTTATCCCCAGTATTTCACTTTTGGGAGTGCTGATGTAAATGGCATTGTTCCTAAGTTCAAATTCTACTTCTTCATTGCTGATACACAGGAAAGCAGTTGACTTCTGTATATTAACCTTGTGTCCTGTGCCTTTAGATTTCAAGAGTTTAATTCAAGATGCATTTGGTGTAGATTTCCTTGGGTTTTTCCTATACGGGATTTGCACAGTTTCTTGGGTCTGTAGATTTGTTTCTTTTGCCAAATTTGGTAAATTTTCAGCCATATTTCTTTCAAATACTCTTTCAGCCCCATTCTCTTTCTCTTTTCCTTCTGGGACTTCAATATCACGAATGCTGTATCTTTTGTCCTTCATAGATCATTTTTTTCTAGTCTGTTTTCTGTTTAGATTGGGTGAATTCTATGGTTTTGTTCTCAGGTTTACTGATGCCACCATCTATTATTCATGGTCACTCTTACTGTTGAGCCCATCCAGCCACTTTTTTGTTGTTGTTGCTGCTACTGTGTTTTTCAATTCTAAAATTTCCATTTGGTTCTAATATCATTTTAAGTTTGGTTCTAATTAATTTTATTTGGTTTGTTGCTAAGATTTTGTTTTTTTGTTTCAAGATATTTTTAATTGATTTTGAAGCATTTTTATAACAGCTAGTTTAAAATTCTGAGAAAATTCCAACATCTGATTCACCATGTGTTGGTGTCTGTTGCCTTTTCTAATTCAAGTTGCAGTTTCCTTTGTTATTGGTATGATGAGTGATTTTCTGTTGTATCTTGAACATTTTGTCTATTATGTTAGAACATCACTAACATAGGGTCTTATTAAATCTTTTGTTTTAGCAGGTTGTCACCCTGTTTAGTTTTAGCATGTGGTTCTTGGCCTACTTTTCTGGGCTACTGTTCAAATGACAGGTTAATTTTCAGAGCCTCTGTGGTCTTATTTGGCTTGCTTTGTTTATCTGGTACCACTGGGCTCCCACTGGTCCCTGCTAGTGCTGCCTGAGGGGGCAAAAGGAGTGTTGCCAAGTGTCTCTTGGTGGGGAAAGTCTGTGATGGCCCTAGGTTTCCCCTCAGTTTCCAAGTGTCTCTGAGTAGTAAAGGCAAGTCTTGAGTCCACAGAGACAAACAGGCTTCCCAGAATGTGCCCTTTGCTACAGCTGGACCCCTCTTGCCAGTTCCACCCATCTGTCCCTGTGTCTCTTGGGTAGGGGAGCAGCAGCTCAGGCCCACACAGCCAAAGAGACTTAGGACTAGGCCAGTTGTAGCTGTGTCCTTTTTGCCAGTAGTGCCCACCCTGGGGTCTTTGGGTTGGGGAGGAGAGTCTCAAGCCCTCAAGGAGAAAGACGCTTCTCAGACTAGAATGCTTACTGTAGCAGAGTCTCTCTTGTCAGTTCTGCCTACCTGCCTTGATATCTCTCAGCAGAAAAGGGAAGTCTCAAGACAGGTGGGAAGGACTATGCTTCTACTCAGCACTCATATTCAGTGGGGGCTCATAGCTGATCCCCCTTACCAATGGTATCGAATTTGCATGATGTTTTCAGAGGGACTCCCATTTGATTCAGGGGAGGCATGAACCTACCTGGACTGTGTTCTGTTGTTAGGTCAGGGTGGGGAGGTCAAGAAACACCAGAACTAGGTGGCCTTCTTCTGTGGGGGGAATGCAAAATGCTATGGCTATGCTGTTCTTTCAGTCCTATGGTCCAGAACCAGATCACCTTCCTAGAACCATTCACAGTTCTCCTTTGGTTGTCTTCTGCACAAATTCCAGGACTTATAGTTGGATTTAGCTGGGAAAAATGGGTATATACTACCTCATCTGTATGGAAGTCTCCCTATGGGTCTTTTCAATTATCTATTTTCTCTCTTGATTTTCAGTCAGTTCTTTCATTTTTATACATCATTTTTTTTATTGAATGCCAGACTAAGTTTTATATTTACCACATTATAAATATATACTATATATAGTTACATATAAATACATCATATATTATCACTAAGTATATAAAAACTATACAGATAACCTGAATCAATGATTGATGACAGTGTCTTCCTCCAGGGAAGATTTATATCTGCTTCCAGCAAGCAACAAAGCTAGGAACAGATCTTAATCCAATCAAGGATTGAGGTGATTTGAAAGCTTGGCTTCAGCTTTTTTTGAGAGTGAACTATTTTGAGTTCACCCTTAAGCATGAAGTGTAGTCTATCCTTCAGGGTTCCCAGTTAAAAGCTTGGGGTGTTTTCCAGTGCCTGTCATTCTTTGCAAGCTCTGAACTCCAATTCTGTCCCCCAATTCTGCATGACTGCCAAAAACTCTGCTTAGAATCTCAGCCTCTCTGCCACCACTTTCTGCTCAACCTCTTAGCTATGTTTCAAATCAACCAATCACTCCATGGGGAAACCTATACCAAAAGTTGGCCTCACCCCTCTGTGCTCTCCTTTTCTCCAAAATTTTGGCCTCTCAAGTCCTTGTTGTCTGCCTTGCTCACTCTCCAAAGCCTCCAAACAGACTTTTTAAAAATATTTTTTCACAGCTTACCTAGTTGTTCTCAGTTGGAGTGCTGCCTTAGAAAAAGCTATTCTACCATTGATAGAAACAGAAATCTCCCCAATAGCTTGTGATGTGATATGATAATATGTTCCAGGCTCATACTATAGATTTTCTGACTCCAACCTGAAATAAGACATTTATCCAAGGTATCCCAGGTTCCTTCTAGTGAGAATTATTTTTTAAAAGAACAAAGTCGGACACTAAAAGTGCTTAATGCTACCTAGCTTAATTTCTGAGATTTTTCAGTAGAGAGAATTAGGCAATACATTTTTAAAAGGGAAAAAATACATCATGAGCTCATACTGACATTTCCAACTCAAGTTTAGAATCCTAGAATTCTTACCCAACTCTCTGATTATATCTCTTTTCCATTCAAAAATCTAGGGTCTCAATCCAATATAAGTATTCATTTGTTTACTTTATGATACAAACCTCCAGAATAACAATACCAATATTACTACCAGTTATATGATTACTAGAAACAGTTTATGATATCTTTGCAGTTCCTTATCTTTGGGAGTATATACCACTAGAAACATCCAAATTACTATGCTTCAAGGTGACTTGAAATAGTCTCTATGTGCTTCAGCCTCAAACTTGATATACATTTAGGTTCATATTTCATTTTGCATTTGATTTTTAGGAATTACCTTTTTTCTCTAATTTCATTTCATTTTTGTTTTATAATATGGTAAAGCATTTGCATGATTCTAAAACCTAATCCACAAAGTACATTCAGAAGTCTAGGTTCTATACTTGTTTCTGCCAGCCCATTCCCTCCCTTTCCTTAGAGTAATCATTTTTCTTAGTTTTGGTTTATCATTCCTTTGTTTGGTCTATGTATATACACAACAATGTAGGTGTATATATTTGTATAGCCCCCTTATTTGAAAACTAGTAGCATACAATGCCATTGTTTTGCTCCTTGCTTTTTCCATTTAACAATATAGTCTTGAGATGACCACATAGCTGATATGTAGATTATCCTCATTCCTTTTTATAGCTACTCCATTCATAGTACTCCATTGTGTGGACATACCATATTTTATTTAACTAGTCCTCTTAGTGATCTGAGCCCATACTAACCTGCTATTGAATTTTGTTTCATAATTCAAGTTCACATAAAAATGCAAGTAGTCTCACTGAGGAGGACAGATCAACTAATCTACTGGTATTCTGGCCTCTGCTGTCACAGTATTAAGCAAAGAAGTTAACTATATAACCAAGAAAAAAATACACTAACAAATTTAGCCCCTGCCCAAATCCATGATATAGGGTTCTCAACTGGAATATACAACAAAATCACCCACAGAGGCTTAAAAAACAAATGATAAATGATAGGGTCACAACACTAACCACTTTCAGATGGGACCCAGCATTGCATTAGTGTCTTTAAAAGCTCCACAAATGATTCTAATACATACTCTGAATTAAGAACAAATCTTCCACATACAATCTTAGAATTTCTAGGTGTTAAAGTAAGTGGCTGAATTTTTGACACCAATACTAAAAATATTTCTACATTCTAAACTTTCATTTTTAGTTAGAAATTTTTGATCTAATAATTCTTTAAAATCAACATACAATGAGAAAAGTTCATCATGAAAATTTATAGTAATAGCCCTAAAATGTAACAGATTAAGCACATGTCCTAATTACTTAAAAATAATATATCTATAACTATTATGAGTGCTATATGCTTTAATGTTTAGAATATCCTACTATAACCATCCATAATGATAATCAAAACTACCACAGAGTAATATGGATCCCTCACATTTGTAAAAAATAATAAATCATCTACCTTGAAAGACTCCATAAAAGGGACAATTCCTTTGCTCAAATCCTGGGCTCTGTCCTTGGAGTTGTCCTGAATCCAGTTCTCTATGATCCCCCTAAATGCAATCCCATATGCATTCACAGCTTCCTCTAGAGTCTTTATGATAACAACTGCCCAAACTATATTTCTAGCACAAAGCTAGACCCGTTTCAGACCAATATTTCCTATATTAAAAATTTGAGTAATTAAATCCACTTCTTTTTACCTCTTGGTTTTTCCCCCCACAATTTTGTCATCATCCACCCTATCTTTCAAAACTTATCAACTCTTCCTTTACCTCACCCCATTCACTCAGCCTACAAAACTACTCCCATTTTTGTCCCTCTTCTCTCCCCATTTTGTCCCTCTTCTATCCCTAGGCCAATGATGCCCTAGATTAAATTCTCATCCAAGCTTATTCTCCTACAGTAGCTCAGCCCAACTCCCTGATCTGGCCAGTTCTCTATAGACGGTCTTAAATTCTGTCCCCAAACATATCAGCATTTAAGGGTGAAGACAAAATAAAGACAACAGACAAAATGTGATACCCTTGCCAAAAGAAAACCTCATGAACATAGATATAAAAACCCCAAACAAAATATTACCAAATCAAATCCAGAAAATCTATATTAAAAAATATATCATGGCCAAATTGAGTTCATTTCAGGGATATAAGGATGGTCAAACAATTAGAAAGTCTATCAGTGTAACTTAACACATTAACAGATTAAAAGATAAAAGCTATATGATCACTGGTCACCTACTGTGTGCCAAGCACTATTCTAGAAGATTTCTTTGAAGTCAGAAACAAGACTGTTCAACAATGTCCTATAGACCTTAAACAATTCAATAATTAGACAAGAAAAAGAAGCACAGAGTATACAGATCAGAAATTATTACGGGCTTCCCTGGTGGCGCAGTGGTTAAGAATCTGCCTGCCAATGCAGGGGGCAGGGGTTTGAGCCCTGGTCCGTGAGGATCCTATATGCTGCAGAGCAACTAAGCCCATGTGCCACAACTACTGAGCCTGCGCTCTAGAGCCCACGAGCCACAACTACTGAGCCCGCGTGCTACAACTACTGAAGCCCATGCACCTAGAGCCCATGCTCCGCAACATGAGAAGCCACCGCAATGAGAAGCCCGTGCACCGCAATGAAGAGTAGCCCTCGCTCGCTGCAACTAGAGAAAGCCCGCGTGCAGCATTGATGACTCAGTGCAGCCAAAAATAAATAAATAAATTTATTTTAAAAAAAGAAACTATAACAATTTATTGACAGCATGATTATCAACATAGAAAACTTAGTAGAATTCACAAGCTCTAAGTACTACAAGAATTTCAGAAGGTTTCCTAGATATAAGTTCAATATATAAGAAAATCAATTCTGCTTTTGCACTTCTACCATCACAACGATGGTAAGAATCAGACAGTTTCTGGTTCAAGGAGGATTAGAGAGTTTCGACACCCCATCCCTACCAGATAAGTCCAGCTAAGCTCCTGCCTAGACCCATACAGGTAAGCTCACTAGAGATCAGCCAAGTCACCCAGATAACCAGAGACTTATGAGCTAAATATTGCTTATTGTTATAATGATAATACTGATAAAAATAAAAATAAAAAATTTCATTCCTATGTACTACAGTAATCAATTAGGTTTAGCAATAGCAACAAAATTATATATATAGGGGTAAATCCAATAAATTTTGAAAAAAGTTATAAGAATTTACTTAAAGACATAAAAGACACCTAAATAAGTGGAAGTATAAAGCATGTTCTAGATGATAAGACTCTATTGATAAAGATGATGAACTTCTCCAGGCTAATCTCAATATCAGGTGAAATTCCAATCAAAAATCTCAACAAGGATTTTTGTTGAAATAAAAGGAACCAAGGGCTAAAAACAACCAAGAAAAATTTGAAGTTTTATGTAACTAAGGTGTATTTCAAATCTGTAGGGAGGAAAGTATACTATTATATAAATGGGACTGGGACAACTGCTTACCAAATAAAAATAACTAAATTAGGTCATAACAAACTATACATAAAAATAAATTACAGGTAGAAGAAATATCAAAAAGTGAAAAAGCAAATATTTTTTAACATTGAGGAAGAAATACAGGAGAATATCTTGACAAGGTCAGTAAAGGAAAGGAATTTTTTAATATAACAAAAAGAGCACAAGCCATAAAGGAAAAAAAGTGATAAAATTGACTACATTAAAATTTAAATTTCTGTTAAAAACACACCATAAAGAAGGTTAAAGACAAGCCATAATTGCTGGTGGTAATGTAAGTTGGCTAAATCTCTATGGAAAGCTTTTTGGCAATACCTAACAAAATCTAAAATGCACATATCCCTCTGATAAAGCAATTTTACTTCTGAGAACTAAACCTAAAAATACACCCAGAAATGTGTGAAATGACATGTGTACAAGGTCATTCAACACCTTTATATAAATTAAGACACAACCATGCAATGGAATACCACAGAATTTTTTTTTTCAAATGTACTGGTATGAATCTCTAAGATATGCTGCTCGGTGAGGATGGAGAGGGAAAAGCAAAGTACAGATCATTGGGGAAATATGCCATTCTTATGTAAAAAGGAAGGAGGAAGAACATACAAAATATGCAATTGTTTATATATGCTGCTAACATATCTGGAAAGCTACACAACTGATGACAGACTATTCCCAGAGAGGGAAAGGAAAACTTTCTATCATATATCCCTTTGTAGCTTTTGAATGCATTACCAATTTTAAAAAAGGCCATATTTCATCTGTTCGAAGACATGCCTTTCTTTTCTCATTTAATATCTCTGAAATCAAGGTGCTTCTTAGAACTGATACCAATATCGTAATAACACTAGAAACATTTTTCTTTCTTAGTAGTACATAAAATAATGGCATATCTTATAATTGATGGCATCTTAGATTCAACAAAATTAAGTAAAAACTTCTTAATAAATGTTTTTAAAATATAATTTTGGATTTACAGAAAAGTTGCAGAGATGATACAGTGAATTCCCAGACACTTCTTATCCAGTTTGACCTAATGATAACATATTAAATTACTATGATACATTTGCCAGACTAAGAAACCAATATTGGTACTTTTCTATTCCCTAAATGCCAGACTTTGTTCCAAGTTCTCCAGTTTTTACACTAATATACTATTTTCTGTTCCAGGATACCACATTACATTTATTCATCATGTCTCCTTTGTCTCCCCTGGTCTATGACAGTTTCTTAGTGTTTCCTTGTTTTTCATGACCTTGACAGTTTTGAGATAGTGTACTATCAAGCATTTTGTGGAATGTCCCTCAATTTGTCTGTTTTTCTCATGATTACCTTGGGGTTATGGGGCTTTGGGGAAAATGCCACAGAAGCAATATACCCTCCTAATCACATGATATCAGAGGGCACATGATATCAACACATTTTACCACAGCAATGTTAACCCTGATCATTTGGTCAAGGTAGTGCTTGCCAAGTTTCTCCACTGTAAAGTTACTATTTTTCCCCTCTCCATATTCTACTCTTTGGATAAGATTCACTAAATATGGCCTATACTCAAGGAGGGCAGTGGAGAGAAAGTAAGCTCCGCATCCTAGACGGGGAAGTATCTGCTTATAATATTCAGAATTCTTCTGTAATATTTGTTCCTTCTTATCAATTATTTATCCAATCAATTATAGGTAAAAATTTTAAACTGTGAAATAAAATAAGCCATTTACTAAAAGATCATTGCTGCATATATAATCTCAGGATTAATATACAGAATATATGAAGAACTCCTATAAACTAATTTAAAAATCAACCCAAATGACAAATGGGCAAAAGGCAAGAAAAAGCAATTCAAATGAACATAAACCAAATATGGCCTTTAAACATATTGAAAGATAGTTACCCTTACTAGTAATCAAGAGAATGCAAAATAAAACCACCATATAAGGGCCTCCCTGGTGGTGCAGTGGTTGAGAGTCCGCCTGCCGATGCAGGGGATACGGGTTCGTGCCCCGGTCTGGGAGGATCCCATATGCCGCGGAGCGGCTGGGCCCGTGAGCCATGGCCGCTGGGCCTGCGCATCCGGAGCCTGTGCTCCGCAACGGGAGAGGCCACAACAGTGAGAGGCCCGCATACCGCAAAAAGAAAAAAAAAAAAAAAAAAAAAAAAAACACACCATATACAATTTCATACCCATCAGATTGGAGTGAAAAAAAAAAACTAGAACACCCAAACACGAACGAGTAAAATGAACCCAAACATGGGAGTAAAATCTAGACCAATCCCTTTTAAGAACAATTTAGTAATATCTAAAATTGAAGTGCTCTGACCCAGCAATTTTACTCCTAATGAATAGGTAACAAATCCTTTTGAAAGTCAGGTGGTTTCCAAGTTTTTGCTTACAACAAAACTGAAGGCAGATATAACTCAGCTGTTGCCTGGTACATACTTAAAACGAATTTTCGATGAAAGACTATCATTTGACTTTTGGCATATAATTTAAAAGGACTTCAAATACTTGAGAGACCCTGCCACAACAAAGTTTCTTCCATTTGAAGATACTTATTTGGGACTTCCCTCGTGGTCCAGTGGTTAAGAATCCTTCTTGCAATGCAGGGGACACAGGTTCGATACCTGGTCAGGGAACTAAGATCCCACATGCCACAGGGAAACTAAGCCTGCGCGCCACAACTAATGAAAGATCCCGTGTGCTGCAACTAAGACCCAATGCAGCCAAAAAATAAATAAATAAATATTTTTAAAAATAATAAAAAAACTTATTTATGTTAACAAGGTTTATTAGTTTTACATTTACCAAAGGGGGAAAAGGGATTAATATTTACACTAAACTGTGTCTCATTCTAACAGTAAATTATTTCATCACAGATTTTTTTTTTTTTTTTTGGCTGCGTTGGGTCTTCATTGCTGCGTGAGGGCTTTCTCCAGTTGCGGCGAGCAGGGGCTACTCCTCGTTGCAGTGTGGGGGCCTCTCATTGTGGTGGCTTCTCTTCTTGTGGAGCACAGGCTCTAGGCGCGCAGGCTCAGTAGTTGTGGTGCACGGGCTTAGTTGCTCTGCAGCATGTAGGATCCTTGTAGACCAGGGCTCGAACCTGTGTCCCTGCATTGGCAGGCAGATTCTCAACCACTGCGCCACCAGGGAAGTCCCTCATCACAGATTTTTAAAAGTACTATCCATCTCAACAAGAGATGCTTTTCTAATAAAAAATGTTTAAAAGTTTTTTCAAAAAATGTGTATTAGATTTGTGTCGTTTGCTCAGCTGTATACTACAAATAACTGTAATAATTAGTTAATTCAGAAGAAAATCTTCAGCATGTAAGGTCTCATGGGCATAGAAATCTGAAAAAAAATCATTTATTTACAAATCCTTATTACAGAAAAGATAGGATATTCAAACCATCTTCAAGCATAGAACTATATTAGAATAAACTTCTATGGGGGAAATACACATACACACACAAATTAGTGCATGTAAAACTGGTGAAATCTGAATAAGGTTGATGGACTGTATCAATGCCAATATTCTGGTTGTGCTCTTGTACTATGGTTATGCAAGATGTTACTATTAAGAGAAACGGGTGACAGATATAAGAAATCTATCATTTCTTAGAACTGTATATGGATCAATGATTATCTCAAAATAAAACTTTTTTAAAACTATATATGAGGATTTTGAAACTTATTACAAAACTACTTATTACAAACTAATCAGGATGGTCTGGTACTGACATAACAACAAACATATAGTTCAATGGAACATAACTGAGAGTCTAGAAATAAACCCATTCATCTAGAGTTAATTGATTTTTGACATGGGTACCAGGACCATTCAATGGGGGAAAAATAGTCTCTTCAATAAATGGTGCTGGAACAACTGGATATCCACATGCAAAAGAATGAAGTGGAACCACTACCTCACAGCATGTACAAAAATTAATTCAAAATGGATCAAAGACCAAAATGTAAAAGCTAACCCTATAAAACTCTTAAAAAGAAAACACAGGTGTAAATCTTCATGACCTTGGATTAGGAAATGGTTTCCTAGATAAGAAAGACACTTAAAGCACAAGCAAATGAACAAAAAAAAAAAAAAGAAAAAAGAAAAATTAGACTTCATCAAAATTTTAAACTTTTGTATGTAAAAAGCATTATCAAGGTTGTTCTTGTGAAAAGCAACCAACAAAATGAGAGGAAATTATTTGCAAATCATATATCTGACAAGGGTCTAATATCCAGAACATAAAAAGAACTCTTACAACTCAACAATAAAAAGACAAATAATTTTTTAAATGGTCAAATGATTGGAGTAGACATTTTTCCAAAGGAGATATACAAATGGCCACACAGGCACATGAAAAGATACTAAAAACCAATAGTCATTAGGGAAATACAAATCAAAGCCATAATGAGATACCAGTTTGTACTTACTAGGATGGCCATTCATTCATTTATTTATATAAATAATTTTATAACAATAAATGTATGGGACTTCTCTGATAGTCCAGTGGTTAAGAATCTACCTTCCAATGCAGGGGATACAGGTTTGATCCCTGGTTGGGGAACTAAGATCCCACATGCCGTTGGGCAACAAAGCACACGCACACAACTAGAGAGCCCACGTGACGCAACTACCGAGCCTGTGCACCACAACCAGAGAGAAGTCCCCACACCACAACTAGAGAGACGTCCGTGCACTGCAATGAAGAGCCCTCGCTCTGCAATGAAAGATTCCACATGCCGCAAGAAAGATCCCGCGTGCCGCAGCTAAGACCAATGCAACCAAATAAATATTTTTAAAAAAAATAAATGAATGAATGAATACATAAAACCTCAGAAAATAAGTATTGATGAGAACATGGAGGAAATACAACTCTCATACACTGCTGGTAGGAATGTAAACTGGTACATTTGCTGTGAAAAAGTTTGGCACTTCCTCAAAAAGTAAACACTGAGTTACCGTGGACCCATCAATTCCACTCCTAGGCAAACACCCAAGAGACATACCCATATGTCCACTCAAAAATTTGTACATGAATGTTCACAGCAGCATTATTCATAATAGGCAAAGGGTGGAAGCAACCCAGATGTCCATCAACTAATGGATGGATAAATAAGATGTGGTATATGTATACTATGGAATATTATTCAGCCATAAAAAGGAATGAAGTACTGATATATGATACAATATGGATGAATCTTGAAAACATTACACTGAGTAAAAGAAGTCAGTCACAAATGACCACAAATGCCTAGGATAGAAAATCCATAAGCAGAAAGTATATTGTGGTTGTCAGGCACTGGGAGGAAGGAGGAATGGGGAGTGACTGCAAACAGGTACAGGGTTTCTGTTTGGCATAATGAAAATATTCTGGAATTAGACAGTGATGATGGATGAATACACTAAAAATCACTCAACTGTACACTTTAAAATGGTGAGTTTTATGTTATCTGACATCTAGATCAGTGGACAGAATTCATAACCCAGGGGGGAAAAATTGTACAGAGGAATTAGAATGAAAATAAGAATTTAGGCAAAAAAAAAAAAGGGACACTGCAAAAATTGACTGTCAAAGAAGACCCTAAATACGTATTTTTAAAAAGAGTGAGAATGAGGGAGACGGAAGAGGGAAGAGATATGGGAACATATGTATATGTATAACTTATTCACTTTGTTATAAAGCAGAAACTAACACACCATTGTAAAGCAATTATACTCCAATAAAGATGTTTAAAAAAAAAAGAGTGAGAATGGTTAACAAACTGCTATAAAATTTGCAGGTACCCAATAAATTTTGTAAAGTAATATAATGGGTTTTTTTCAGTAACTCTATTTATAATATACCAGAAATGACATTCTTTGCAACTACATAAAGACATTTTTTTAAAATGGTGTATGTCAACTGCATGTCAACCTAAAAGTATTCAAGGAAGTAAATAGAATTTTTAAATATTTTGGAGGTACTTCAAAAGTTTGAAGATCAAAGCCCTAGAGAAAAATCATACACAGGTACACAAAGAGATATGTAAAAATGTTAATTGTAGCACTGTTCATAACAGCACAAGCTGGAAAAATCTAAATGCCAAGCAGCAGAAAAATAGGTAAATAAATTGGAATTCTGTAATGAATATAGCTATGAAATCAACTAGCACTACATTTATCAACACAAGCATCTCAAAAGCATAAAAAATAGGTTTAGGAGTGGGGAAAAAACGTATTACAGAAAGATTACTTTTTATAAAGTTTGAAAACATGATCTTGTTTTTGGAAACAAGATGTGTGTGTGTGTGTGTGTGTGTGTGTGTGTGTGTGTGTGTGTCTGTAGTAAAATAGAAACATGCAAGAGAAATAATAAACATCAACTTCACCACACTAGTTACCTCTGGGGAGAGTTAAGGTAAACAGAATTAGGAAGGAGTAATATAGGAACCTTGGTGATATCTGTAATATTTTATATTACACAACTTATATTATTATGTAGTAATATTAATATGAAGGAATTCAGAAGAGCTAGGTTGCAAGTACACAGATGTTCATTTTATTATTCTTTGTATCTCTTCCACAAGCTTAAAATATTTCATGTTAAAAGGAAGTTAAAGTTAGCTCAGAGACTGAACCAGCACCAAATACATGCACCAAAGCAACCAGTTACTTGGTCAGGGTTGGTCAGTGTTTCTCAACCAATAGTCCAAAGGATGCTCCAATTAAAAGACAGTAATGGCATCTATTAAAAGAGACACATAAGACATGATATTTAAATACATGTTAGGGAAGGGCATGAAATTAATCTAATTCTGCAATTTGCCTCAAGATCATCTTGCTAAACCTTCTGATTAAAATCCCTGTATAACTTTGCAAGATGTCTCCAGTATTTCAAAAACCAATGTGGGGCCTCCCTGGTGGCGCAGTGGTTGAGAGTCCGCCTGCCGATGCAGGGGATACGGGTTCGTGCCCCGGTCTGGGAGGATCCCATGTGCCGCGGAGCGGCTGGGCCCGTGAGCCATGGCCGCTGGGCCTGCGCGTCCGGAGCCTGTGCTCCGCAACGGGAGAGGCCACAGCAGTGAGAGGCCCGCGTACCGCAAAAAGAAAAAAAAAAAAAAAAAACCAATGTGAAAGGGGAAAATTAAGTGACAATTACAGCCAATTTGGCCTTTTCATTCAATTTTGAAAAACCATCCACACAGGAAGTATGCTATTTGCAAAGGAATGCTTACAAACAGCTGAAAACCACTATCATTTTATCATTTAGAAACAAAACACAAAAGAATTCTAAGAAATAATTTTTAAAGCGCAAATGCATGAATAACAAACATGAGGACAGGAAAGTTGTCTATTTCTATAGTATAAAGCAGAGCCAAAACAATCTCTATTTTAATATATATCCGATCCCCAAACTAAATGTCACTTTTTATTTGTGTATAAATAATGCTTCTCCTTACTCAATTAATTTAAAATACATTAAACAACATGTGCCCACATGTTAGAGGGAAAAGAAATTTTTCTTTTTATATTGTGAATATCATTACAAATTGTATTCAAAATGTATGTTATAATGTTTAATAGGAAATTACTTTTTACTATTTAAAATCACCTTATCAAAAATAGGATACAGGGGCCTCCCTGGTGGCGCAGTGGTTGAGAGTCCGCCTGCCGATGCAGGGGATACGGGTTCGTGCCCCGGTCTGGGAGGATCCCATATGCCGCGGAGCGGCTGGGCCCGTGAGCCATGGCCGCTGAGCCTGTGCGTCCGGAGCCTGTGCTCCGCAACGGGAGAGGCCACAACAGTGAGAGGCCCGCGTACAGCAAAAAAAAAAAAAAAAAAAAAAAAGGATACATTTTTTAATGTGTAATTAAGATAGTCCACAAGATTATACATTTTTATTAAGATTATACATTTTTGTGAAAGGATTTGTGAATCAAAAAGTATAGGAAACACTGGTCAAGAGGTTACTTTTGTGTCCTTTAACAGCACCTGACACAATTTCAGCCTCTAATGCTTATAGGCTTACTAATAAACAAATTAGAAAATTCTTAATTAGAATGCAAAAAGTACCAAGAGGAATTAATTGGAAAATTCATTCAACCTAATAACTGTACACCGTTAATGTCAAATTCTAAAAAAATAGAGGCAACTCAGCCATAACTAAAATTAACTTCTATAAGTGAAAGAGAATTCTAGATAAGTAAACACGTAAATAAATAGCCTGAATTAAGGTTCACTCAAAATGTACTTGAAAAAACAGAAAACTTAAAGAATTAAAAACTGAAAGGATGAAATCGAACCAGGGTCTCACGTGTTAAAAGAAAAGCAGTTAAAGGGATATGACATCAATAAAATGAGGAGAAAGAAAAAAGCAAGGTAAATAAAAGAAATTCACCCTAAGGAGGAAAAATTAGAAAAAGTCAGGCTAACAATAAAGGGCCAGTTTGAAAGTATAGGGAGAAAAGGAAAAATGGAAGGAAGAAAGTAACAAGACGAAGGATTAGATTAGTATATAATATATGAATGAGTCACTTTTGCCACAATGCATTTGGGAAATCACAGAAAATAGTAAAGAGTATAAATGAGAAACAAGTTTCATAATAAGTTAGTGGCTGATGAATTTCTAGATACAATCATTAGGGAAAGTACAACCACAGTTTCATTCCAGTTTTAGAAACAAGATTGTATTTAAAGAGAAAAACCAATATGACTTCTGTTCAACCACGCTAACAGGTACCTACTTCTATATTTAATTCTCAAGATAAAGATAACCTACAAATTTATTAAATAAGTTAATCACAATTAGAAAAAACTGTTTTGATCATAAACATACTCTGCTTTTTTCCTATATATTTATCTGTCTTCTATATTGTAGTAAATAAAATGCATTTGCCTATCTTGGGAACCTTTCACAGAGGTAAAGTTTAAATGTCAGATAACTGCTTTCAAACATATTAGGCAATTATATTAAGACATTCATGCTAAATTTTTCTTTTTACTCAATAAACATATTTTTACCTTTTCATCTAAGTAAACCCTTCCAGGAATCAGCCAAAGCTTGAAAGGTCTGTTATGTAAGTATTTTATATAAAGTTTCCACCCAAAATAACATAAATTCACACAACATAAGCACATATTTTGTTGATTCTTCCCATAATCCTCTCTTTTTTCTCTGTCACAAAATCAAGGGATGAATAACTGCCATTCAATGACTTGGCTCTATTATCAATACACTTAATCTCAACACAGAACAGTCTTCACTGCAGTAACCTCAACATTCCACATAGTGGGTCCCTCATGGAGTGCATTTCTGATAAACTGGGGGACCAGCATCTCATTACATGATGCAATATTTTCCAGACCAATCCCAATTTTCATCATCAACACTTACTGAGTATTCACCAAACAGCAGGTTCTAAGAATACGCAGGGATGTCACTGTCTTCACTTGCCCGGTACTGGCCCCACTTTCTGGTGACAATAAGTGTGTTTTCCGTTTTCCTTCCCCTTTCTCAGTCCTGCCATCTATGGAGTTGGACCCTCATCCCCCAGCTCCAGAGAGGTACTCAACTCAAGTCTGATCAGTCAGAACATTCCCAGGACACTAGCCACAGTGACTGCTTCAGTAAAGGACAAGGGACCAACCAGCGAGACTCTCACCCTTCCTTATCTGTTACACGCTCCTAAGGAAAAGTTACTCTTTTCCAGTTTGATGTAGCTCCTGGAGACGTCACATGAAGAGAGCCTGCCTGAAAGTGAGGCCAGTAAAGAAAGAAGGAGAGAGACCAACTGGTCACCTGGATCTACCCACATATGAAGCCAACAATATCCCCTGGACTTTTCTGTCACATAAATCAATAAATCTCTCCCACCTTTTTCTCTTAAGCTTGTCTGAGTTGGGCATCTGTCAATAAAAGAACTTTGATAGAAATTGTATCCAATACAATTTACAAATAGAGTGACAATTAATGAGCCTCTGAATGTGAAACTAGATAAAAAGAGCTAAAGTACAGGGCAGTGAGAACAGCCTGATTCTGAGCTGGAAATTGGCAATCCCAGTTATGCGGTATCAAAGAAACCAGTTAAAACTACTGCCCGCGGTAACTTAGGGTTTGGATCATGTGCCCAACATGATTGGAACATTGGGAGATACGGTATTAAAGTCAGTAATTTAGACCATGTTATCAATTCCAAGAGGATAAGGCCCAGGTAGGGGTAAAATAGGTGAAGGGGATTAAGAGTTACAAACAGCCAATTATAAAATAAATAAGCCACAGGGATGTAATATACAGCATAAGGAATATGGTCAATAATACTACAGTAACTTTGTATGGGAACAGATAGTTACTAAACTTATCATGGTGATCATTTCATAATGTATGCAAATGTCAGATCACTATGTAGTACACCTGAAACTAACATAATATTGTACATAAATTGTATTTCAATCAAAAAACAAAAACAGGGAATTCCCTGGTGGTCCAGTGGTTAGGACTCTGTGCTTTCAGGGCACGGGTTCGATCCCTGGTCAGGGAATTAAGATCCTGCAAGCCATGCAGTATGGCCAAAATAAATTTAAAAATAAAATAAAACAAAATAAAATACAAAAACAAAACAAGAGGATAAGGCCCAAACTCCTTGGTATGGAGTTTAATGATCTGGCCCTAGGTCCCTCTGTATGTTAGGAAGGTTTCTGAGCAAGACAGTGATACATGTTCTCAGGGGATTATATGACACAGGGTAGAATGTATTCTGGAGGTGCAAGAAACCAGTCAGGGTGCAACAGAGGCAGGTCAGCAATAAGGTGAAGGGCCAGGTGCACTAGGATGGCAGCAGGAAGAATGGAAAGGAACACATTTCTAAGACTTTAGAGAAGGGAGAAAAAACAGAAAGAGCAAAAGATTACTCCTAAGTTTTGACCTTTGGTTATCTAAAGTAGAATTTGCTCCTGAAATAAGGAAGTACAAAGGAAAACACTAATTTTTTCAATGAGGATAAGAAGTTTGGTCTTCGATGTGGCTTAGTATGAGGTGGACAGCACAACATCCCCATAAAGATTCCCAGCAAACAGTGGAAGACAAGACAATGAAATTCAGGAGAAATAAAAGGGCAAAAGACAAACACGGCAGTCATACAGGTACAGATGACTTTTTTTTAAGTCATAAAGAATATATAGCAGAACTTCATTCCTTCATTCAACAACAGTTATTGAGCACTATGTCTCAGCCACTGCTCTAGGCTCTGGGAATATAACAGTGAGCAAAACAGATAAAAATTCCTGCCTCATGGAGCTTATATTCTACTGGGAAAAACAGACAAGTCTAAATTTGATTCATGAACATAAATTTAGGGCTTCAGGTTAATACTTCTTAGTAATTACTGTAAGCAAAGTAAGTATTTATTTTACCTTCTTTTATCAAATTTTATTTTCCAGAATTTTCACTTCACTAGTTAGAAAAGCATATATTTATATCCTCAGGCCAGTAGCCAGACAGATTCAAGTAAATTAAGATTTTTTTTTTTTTATGCTAGCTTTCCTATTGTAACAAACCTATTTTCCCTCCTTTGTTTCTCAGAGTATTGGGATTATGTCAGCCCTTCCAAATAATGTCCATAAAGGATGACTAGACTCAGAAAAAATGAGAGGCCAAATGGTACAATGGAAAGCATATGTTTGGGAATTAGACAAGGCCTGCGTTCAAATCTCAATTTTTCACAAGCTGTGTAACCTTGGGCAAGTTACTCTGTATCTCCAAGCTTCGGCTTACCCAACTGTGAGTGGGAATAACTTCACTCTAAGGATTAAAAAGAATAATTTCTAAAAGGCCCTTGACACAACACCTGGAAAAAATGGAGAAATGCTAGAAAAATGGAAGCAGCGACTACTGCAACTATTACTGCTACTATTACTGCAATGTGCTGGGCACAAAACAGACGCTCAATAAATGCCTTTCTTTTGCTTCTATAGACAGTATTAATATCACGGGCAACTACAAGGCTCTAATTCAGCAGGTTATTGTATTCTAACCTCCCAGAAGTTGTATACAGGAACTTAAAAGAATTAAATGCATATTAATTTCATAAATGAGCTTAACATCTTTATTTTCTAACTTAATGCGATATATTTATCCTCCAAAGAAAAATTGCGATGGTGATATCACAAGTAGAAAAACATGATTACTGAATCACATAAAAATGAATGGAAGCGGCACTGCTTTAGAAATCATCCACCAAAGATTTCATAGTTATTTTTATTAAACTGACACCATTAACTTTATCCTCTGTAATTAATCATTTCTATAGTATCTTACATTTGGGAAAAAAAATTAAGTGATTTCCTAACTATAACCACACAATAATCCAAATTGTAAACAATACCCTCAGAGTTGTCCTGAAGATTAAATGGCACAATATACATGAAAATGCCTGACCGGGTCCATGGCATGTCGTATGGACTCAGTATGATAAGTTTAGTGAAATCTAACTCTCTTATTATCCTACGTTCCTTTCAATTAATGAAAAGGACCTTATAACAGCAATTGTAACACAGGACTTATGGAACTAAAAGGCTTAAAAATCACACCAACCTAATGCTGACCCAAACCAGCAGGTATTCATTCTAATGTCTCGAAGTTTAATAATAAAGAGGTTTGTAAGTTAAATCAAGACACATACCAACACATAATGAAAACCAACATTTCACTCTTTCCCTAAAAAATCCTACAACTAAAAATTTAATGAAAGGTTTTTTTTTAAAGCCTAGAAATGTAAGTTCCTCTTACTTTCACTTTTTTTAATATTGCTTCTGGTTTTTTTAAGATTTATTATTTATTTATTTATCTTTGGCTGCATCGGGTCTTAGTTGCAGCATGCAGGATCTTTGTTGAGGCACGTGGGATCTTTTGTTGGGCACACGGGCTTCTCTCTAGTTGTGGTGTGTGGGTTTTCTCTCTCTAGTTGTGGTGTGTGGGTTTTCTCTCTCGAGTTGTGGTGTGCAGGTTCCGGAGCACGTGGACTCTGTAGTTTGCGGCATGTGGGCTCTCCGGTTGAGGTGTGCGAGCTCAGTAGTTGTGGTGTGGGCTTAGTTGCCCGCGGCATGGGGGAATCTTAGTTCTCTGACCAGGGATCGAACCTGCGCCCCCTGCATTGGAAGGTGGATTCTTTACCACTGGACCACCAGGGAAGTCCCTTACTTTCCTTTTTTTAAAATGCAAATTCCAGAAGCCCACAAAATATAATGAAATTATCAGAATAAAGGTCGTAACTCTTTGCCCAGGAAAGAGCACTGACACCAGCTGGAACTGGCTCAAGTGGAGTGTCCACAACAACCAGGGGAGCCCCTTCACTCATGGATGATGCCATTTGAGACAACCAGTGTCAGGACTGGCTGTTCCCCCTAACAAGTAGCTTTTCTCCAATCCTCTGGACTGTCCACGTGGACACTTGGACCTGCTTTCTCTATATGTAGATGACTCCAATGCTTACACCTGTCCCACAAGGTAGAAACCCTGTAAACACTCCAATCTCAGTATGTGCAAAATTAAACATCTCAAATCTGCTCCTCCTGTGTCCCTGTGTCTGTTCATGGTAACACCGTCCTCTCAATCACCTAAGATAGGATCTAGTTTTCTTTCCTTCACCATCCCCCTCTCCCTTCCCAAGAGCAAGCCAGTTTCAAAGAAAGATCTGTCATTCACCTCTACAATACCACCGAGCACCTAACCCTGCCTCCATTCCCACAGCTTATCTCAAGTTCTCATTACTGCTGTCCTGACCCAGGTCAACAGTTCCAATCTAGTTGCCCACCATCTCTCATGCTTAAAGTGAGTCCACCTTCTCTGAACATTACAGACAGACTGATCTAGCTATATACATCCCTCCCCACCCTGTGGACCCCCATGGTCTACTAAGGCATCCCAGATTTTCAGAACTTGAAGAACTCTCCTCTGACCCAACCATCCATTCACTTGATTGTGGAAGTTCCTCAAATTCAAAATGCTCTGGCCCCATCTTCAAAGGCCATTCCTGCTCTGGCGCCAACCTAAAAGCCTGTAACGTCATGAAAACGTGATGAACTATGCTATTCTACTGCTCACAGGCTAAAGGTCAAAATTCTCAACCCAACCAACAGGGCTCCACAAGGCCTGGCTCCTGCCTATCTCTCCAGTCTTGCCATGCTCCCCTTTGCTCTCTCTGCTCCAGCCACCTGGCTTTCGATCCATCCTGCCATGTTCCCTCTCATCTCCAAGCCTCTGTACATACTGGCCCCTCAGCACCCCACCTCCCATGTAGGTGGTGGCATTTCACACTTCAGATCTCAACTCAAAAGCCACTTATTCAGACACTAACCTTACCTTTCCAAACTAAATCAAGTCCTCTGTTTGCCCCCTCCTCTTCACTTCCATAGCTTTAAGAAAAATCATAAGAAATTGATTACTGTTCCCAAGCCAGAATGTAAGCTCCGTAAGAGCAGGACTGTGTCTGTCTCATTAACCACTATAATCTCATAACCTAACCCAGAGTAGCCCTCAACAAGTTTGTGTAGATTAATGTAGTTCATAAACCAGAACCACATTACCCAGAACCCTAAGTAAAGGTACAAGGCTGGCCCTACAGTACACTAGTCTTGAAATAACTTGCTTTCTCCATAACGACAAAGAGCTCAGCTCTTCAACGTTCTCCGTGTTCCCTTGAAGATCTGACAGCAACAGCAGCAGTGAGTCTATAATTCTACGGTTCCAAACTTCTCTCTCACAATTCTCTTCTATATACCCTGGCACTAGCAATACTTTACTTTCTGGTCTCCACAATTTTGTTTGCATCCTTTGTTCCATCTGAAATTTTTTTCCCAGTGCCACACTTCCAAATCCTACTATCCTCAAGTGCTCAAATCCAACGTCACCTCCTCCTCAAAATATCCCTTGTATTCCCTCAGCTAGTCACACCCTCTCTGCCCCTGAATTCCCACAGGTCCTCCCTTGCCTCATTCAGGTCTCAGATCAAATGTCACTTCAAATGAGTGCCTTTTCCTAAAGTTACCAACTGGTTATAACTGTCTATCAGGCCATCCTGACTTACCTTCTTGACAGCACTTACCATTACCTAAAATTATTTGTTCTTTTCTTTCACTTATTTACTTCTTGTCTGTCTCCCCACTAGAATGTAAGATCTATGAGAGCAGGGACCCTGTCCGTCTTGTTCTTCATATTTCCCCACTCTTCCATATCTGACATCAAAAAAGTTCAGTAAATATCTGCCAAAAGCATGAATGACTCTGTAGCCCTTATGATTATGGTTATCTATGTACAAATCTTTCTCTAGCTATATTCCAAACTCCTTGTGGACTAGGCCAAAGTCTGGCTAATCTATTTGTTTGTATTATCCAGAAATCCTTGCACAACTAAAGCAAATAATAGTTAACTACTAATTAATTAATCAATGATCTCTCCAAGAGGTACTGCCCTGAACCAGGCCAACTCAGAACTCCATATTCTCCAGAAACCAGGGCAAACAGGAACCTCCTTCGATGCCCTCTCCATGACAGACCTTGCTCCAATCCGCCTCCTCCAGTGAGCTTCCAAAGGCTAGTTTCTTCACTTTCCTTTAGCCAATAACCGCTGGTTCTTCTATCTCTAATATCTCACAATTCTACCCTTTTCCCTTCTATCTCCAAACAACGAATCTCTCCCAGGGCCCTGTTTCTTCGGAGTACCCCACATCTCCAATCAGTCCAGGAACTCATCAGGCTCTAGAGAACGAGGGAATGTTCCAAAGAAGTGTTTAAGGGAGACTGACTCTCTCACCTTTTCTTTTATACCTCGTTTTTCCGAAAGAGGCCCAGTTTCAGAGACTGGCTTAGAAACTCTTCGGGATCCTAAGCTTTCGTCCCATGTAGTCCGCCGTGCCCAAACCCCTTTGGGGTGCCCCCACCCTTGCCTCGAACCTTTTCAACTTATCTTACAGGAATACCCCAGGCCAGAGACGATGATCTCCCAGGTAGCAAATGGTCCTCAAACACCATGGGGCGGCCCTATCCCCCCCACTTTCTGTCGGGCAGCCGCCTCCGGCCTGGGGCCGTCTCGAGCGGCCCATAAGCCTCGGCCTCTGGCTGAGCCCTACCCTCCGACACCCCCCCACCACCACTCACCTGAAGCGGCCCCCGCAGTGCTGGCATTGCTCGCCCACCCAGCCGGCGGGGCAGACGCACTGGCCAGTGCCAGGATTGCAGCGGCCGCCGTTGACACAGGGCCGGTCGCATTCCTTGGCCTCGGCTGCGGCTGAGCCCGACACCGCCGTCGCTGCCGCCGCGGCCTCAGCCGGCCAGGGAAGCAGCAGCAGCGGCGGGAGCAGCAGCAACAGCAGCAGCCGCCGCCGCCGCCGTGGGAGGCGCAGCCGGGTCCCCAGCCCTGGCCTCCCAGCCCTGGTCGCGTCCCAGTCCCGGCACCGCCTGCTGTTCCTGCTCCCGGGCGCTGGCGTCGCCACCGTCCTCCTCAGCCTCGCCTCAGTCGCCGCCGCCGCCGCCACCATCTTCCCGGGGCTGAGACGGTGCCCCACGAACACATATACATACACACACACACACACACACACACACACACACACAAACACACACACACGCGCGCACGCGCGCGCGCACACCACAGGGCACGACCGGCTCTCCTTCCCCTGGCTGTGCGGGGCGGGGCTGTCTGGACGGTGGCTCGGGCGGTCAATCCTGAGGGCGGGGCCGGAGCTGCGCGGGAGGCGGGGTCGGCGCATGCGTGCGTGGGCGGGGCACGCGCGGCCCTGGAGGCAGACGTCTAACGCGGATCCTGGGTTTAAGCGAGGCCTTTCCGACCTCTATAACGAAGCGCCCTAGTGCTCTAGTTTTATCCTTTCGCCCGGCGAGGCGGCCCCTGCGTAGCGGTCCTGAAGCACCCTATTCCCGTTGGCTGCCTCGGATCCGGTCCCTCTGCTAACCAAGCCGGCAGAGTTGAGCGCTGCGGTCCCGAAGACCCCGGCTCCGGTCATCGCTCTACCCCAACTCTCGCTGCGGGGCAGAAAGGGCCTAGGAGTCAGCGTCGTGGTGTGACGCTAAGTGCGGTACTGTAGCAGTGCTGCCTTTGAGCTTCTGCTTTGTCCTCTGTAGTATAGGTTAACGAAGTAACACCTATGTTAAGAACCTAGCGCATTGGCTATGCTCAATAAATGCCTAGAACTGAAGACACACAGTGCGGCCTCCCTTGATACAGGCTTATTAAGTAGCAGACCAGACCACACACCTTTAATTCTGTACAGGCAGTTTGAGGTTACCTTGCTCCCTGCTATTTGCCCTCCAATCATCTCTGAAGAAAGGGCAGCATAAAATTAGGAACTGGAGCATCCCCCCTCTCCCCCCCTCACACACAATTCTGCCCCTGGAGCCCTTCTTGTCAGGTAGTTTGTTACTTCGGTGCCCCCCAGTGAAACATGCCTCCTGGCAGCACAACCTTGTGTGGTCCCCGACCCTGGAATCTGGACGGACCTGTGACTCGATTTAACTGAAGAAGAATGTGGGGCAAGTGATGCTGTGCCGGTTCCAGTTCTGAGCCTTTAAGAACAACCTAGCAATCTTGATTTTGAGCTCTTGATAGTCCTGAGCTGCAGCTGCTCTTCCACGTTGCTGCAGAGAGACCACATGGAGGAAAAGTAGGAACCCAGTTATCACCAAGAACTGAGATCCCAGACACAAGAAACTGGTGGACCCATCCCAGCTGAGGGACAAAGTCACTGAGGGAAGAAGCCATTGTTCCAGCCATCTGGGCCGTTCCACATTATGTAGAACAGAGAGAAGTCTTTCCTACTATGCCTTATCCAAAATCCTGAGAAATTATAAACTGGCTGCTGTTTTAAGCCTCCAAGTTTTAGAGAGGTTTGTTACTCACCAATAGATAACCAGAACATTGTCTGACATAAGCCTTGTGGTGGGATGAATATTCCCATGGCAGCTATCTCATAGTTTGGGCACCTTGCAGTCCGTGGGAAACAAAAAAAGGCCCTCATGTACTTGTGAAGCTTCTCTTCACAGAGCACAGAATTCTAAAATTCTACGATGGACCTCATACCCAGGTCCTGACCTTCCTCATTCCGCATCCCCTTAAGCCTGGTGAAGCTGAACTGCACAACAGCCAGCTCTCCACCCACACATCCCTCCTATTCCTACGTGAAACCCGTTGTTCAGCCTAGGCCCTAGCACTGGCATTCTGGTTTGCAGGTTATGTTTTGCTACATGGTTATGTTTGCTACATGTTTTGCACCATGTTTCCTACATGGTGATGTGCAGGATGAGACAGGAAAATGGAAGACATGGCCCTACCATGGGACAGACTGGCATGGAGCCATGCCCTGGCCTCAGGAGGCACTGCTCCTCCAGGCCAGAAGTGGAACCAGCCTATTCCACCACTCCCCACAGCAAAACTGAGCTCAGGCTGTGAAGTTTCATGTGACTTTACCAACACTTGAGGTTAACAGGAAATGGCTCGCATCTACACAGCAGCAGTATGGCTGCTCTCCAAAGCTCTCAAACCTTGCTGCAGCAAACATTCTTTTTCTTACTTCTTTAATCTACTCCCTTCTCTGGTTCTTTTTCCTTAGCCCCTCAAACATGCTCAAATTATCTTGTCCTTAAAAAACAAAATCTTTTCTTGTGACGGGAAGTATTGATATTTTCTTTCTCCTTTACTGTTGTTGTCAGAGTCCACTACACTTTCTCTTTCTGTATGGTGCATTAAAGATGGCTACAAATTCATTTACACTATTTATGTGGGGAGGTGGGGACTAATCCCCCAACTCCTTGAATCTGGGGTGTCTTTAATGGTTTGTTTAACCAGTAGACTATGATGGAAGTGATGTGTTGAGACTTTTGAGTCTAGGTCATAGGAAGTTTTGCAGCTTCCTCCTGAGTGTCTTGGAACACTTGCACTGGGGAAATCCAGCTGCCTTAAAAGAAGTCTAGCTACTCTAAGACTGCCATGCTATGAGGAAGCCAGCCCACAGCCATTCAAGTCTTCCAAGTTGAGGCCCGAGACATTCATGAAGCAGAGGGGTATCATCTCTGCTGAATCCACCCCAAATTACAGGTACACGAGCAAAATAAATAAGTATACTTTTTAAGGCACTAAATTTGTTACACAGCAATAGATTACCAGAATACTGTGTAACTTGCTTCTGCCAAGAACAAGTCTTGTGAGGTAAACTTGATTAAGAATTGATCAAGAATGGCTGTATAATTATGTATACAAATATCAAGTATAGCTGGTCATCTGTATATAATACTAAGTGGGTTCTGGTATAATATCCAGTCACTTCTAACGAAAGGGCTCACTGCAGCTCTGGAAGCACTTCTGTTGGACTCCTTATTCCTTATCACCAAGGTACTGTGGCTGTTCTACCTAAAATCCCATGCCACCTGTTTCTCCACTAGTCCTTATCAAAGCAGCCACCGCCAGGTCCCAGAAACATTAATGCCAACAGCAAAGAATTCTTAGCCTTTGATCTGGAACTGTTCTAAGTCCAGACTCTAAATAACATAGTTCTTACTAACTGCATGGCCAGGGACATTTGCCACTAAGATGGTTTGAAGTTGCCTCTGCCGGTTTTTTGTTTTTTTTCACTCAAGAAAAGCATTCTCTCCGTGTGGCCCTTCTGCTCTCTCTGATTTCATGTCATCATTTTCTATATCTTTGCTTGCATTATAATATTGGCTCCAGGTCATGGACATGGATGAATTTTTATATTTTTTCATTCATGCAGTGTCTTTTAGGTCTGTTTCCCTGGGAGCAGACCCTGAAACAGGGTTTGAGTGCATAATTTATTGGGAGAGTACTCTTAGGAGAAAGGCAATGAAGGAAGCAGGATAGGGCAGGGAAGGTAGCTGGTAAGATGTGGTCTTATCTGGAGCTTCAGCCTGATCTTATGGAGAGCTGTGGAGCATGAATTGTACCATAGAGTTGATCCCACCTTGAGGCAAAAGGGCCAGGATTTTGTACACATATCTCATTTAGCAGCCATCACTCACAGCAGTAAGAAGGATCCAGTAAAGGAAATTTGGGAGGGGTACCAGCAGTTTACTACATACAACGAATATTTATTGAGCACTATATAGCAAGGATGAATGCTTCCCTGGTAAGATCTACCTGATCAGCTGTCTGACCTTCCCTAAGCATCAAAAAACCTTTCTCTGAACTGTTTGAAACATCAACATATTTTAGTATGCCAAAGGTCTTCTTATACTTTTAGTACACATGAAATGAAGTAATTCCCTGATTACAGGTGTCAGGATCTCACCTAACAGGTAAGGTACTATACTGCCTGTGAAAAAGGCTGATCCTGAAACTTCAGAACAATCACAGCTGGGAGGGTTCTATGTAGGAATGAAGCTTAATGGGTAGCAGCTCCCATGTGAGGGATAGGTCAACTTACAAACATAAGATCCCAATACTCTTTGTCAGGCTCTAAGGGAAAGTATTTAGGGATCCTTGACCTGGGAGCGCAGAATTAGCCCCCTGAGCTATGGCAGAGCCCCTATGGCCTCCATAGACAAGCCCCACAGATATAGGAAGTGACCTTTACATCAGCTCAAGGGACAAAACCCAGTCTTGGGAAGAGATAACCAATTTAAAGGCAGAGGACTTGAAACTTCTATTGGATGAGCTGGATGCATGCCCTTTTCCCCAAATTTCTATGATAGAGAACTAAAAGGCTTCTCCTATACATGGATTAGATGTTATGAAAACAATAATAACATTAAAAGACAACTGGCCTTGCTAAATAGTACACCCATGGAGAATGACTTCAAATTAGAGCTTCCCAAACTAAAGCCATTCTTCCCCAATTTTATTGAGATATGATTAACATACAGCATTGTATAAGTTTAAGGTGTACAGCATAATGATTTGACTTCCATACATCATGAAATGATTATCACAATAAATTTAGTGAGCATCTATCATCTCATATAGATATAAAATTAAATAAAAAATATTTTTCCTTATAATAAGAACTCTTAGGATTTACCCTCTTAACAATTTTCATATAACATACAAGAGAGTTTATTATATTAATCATGATGTATATTACATCCCAGCACTTATTTATCTTATACCTGGAAGTTTGTACCTTTTAATCACCTTCATCCAATTCCCCGACCCCACAACCTCCACCTCTGATAACCACAAATCTGATCTCTTTTTCTATAAGTTTATTTGTTTATTTGTTTTTCAAGTGTAATTGACCCGCAACACTGTTAGTTCCTAGTGTACAACATAGTGCTCAGTATTTCTTTCTTTTTTTTTTCTCCAGCTTTATTGGGATAGAATTGACATAAAACACCTTAAACATATAAGTTTAAGATGTACAACATGTTGATTTGATACACTTATATATTGCAAAATGATTACCACCATAGTATTAACTAACACCTCCATCCCATCACATAATTACCATTTCTTTTTTTGTTGGTGAGAACATTTAAGATTTCCTCTCTTAGCAACTTTCAAGTATATAACTCAGTATCATTAGCTATAACATAGTGATCAGTATTTCTATACCTTCTAAAATTATCACCATGATGTCTAGTTACCATCTGTCACCATAAAGATATTACATTATTATTGACTGTATTCCCCACACTGTACATTTCATACCTGTGACATTTATTTAGTAACTGGAAGTTTGTCCCTCTTAATCTCCCTCATCTATTTCTTTCATCCTCCCACCCCACTCCCGAAACCATCCTTTTTAATAAAAACTTCTCAGAATTATGGGTAGCAGCCTGTATTAGTTTCCTGTGAGTGCTGTAACAAATTACCAAAATCTTGGTGGCATAAAACAACAAGAATTTATTCTCTCACAGTTCTGGGTTTCAGCAGGGCTGCATTCCCTCTGGAGGCTTCAGCGGAGAATGCTTCCTTGACTGTTCTAGCTTCTGATGGCTGTTGGCATTCCTTGTCCTCCTTGGCTTGTGGCCACATCACTCCAATCTTTGTCATCACGTTGCCTTCTCCTCTGTGTTGTCTTCTCCTGTGCATATCTCTCTTATAAGAACACTTTTCGGGCTTCCTTGGTGGCGCAGTGGTTAAGAATCCACCTGCCAATGCAGGGGACATGGGTCCAAACCCTGGTCCGGGAAGATCCCACATTGCCGTGGAGCAACTAAGCCCATGAGCCACAACTACTGAGCCTGCGCTCTAGAGCCCGTGAGCCACAACTACTGAAGCCCACATGCCAGAACTACTGAAGCCCATGCGCCTAGAGCCCATGTTCTGCAACAAGAGAAGCCACCACAATAAGAAGCCTGCACACCACAACAAAGAGTAGCCCCCGCTCCACTGCAACTAAAGAAAGCCTGCACAGCAAGGAAGACCAATGCAGCGAAAAGTAAATAAATAAATAAATAAAAATAAAGTTCCCTTTAAAAAAAAAGAACACTTGTCATTAGACTTAGGGCCCACCTGGGTAATCTAGGATGACCTATTCATCTCAAGATCCTTAATTAATTTCATCTACAAAGACCCTTTTCCAATTATGGTAACATTCACGGGTTCTTGGGTAAGGATGTGGACAGATTTTTTGTGGTACCACTGTTCATCCCACTACACAACCCGATACATGAAGTCAACTCATTCAATTTATTCATTTATGCAACTAATACTCGTTGAGTGGCTACTATGTACCAGAGATTGACCTAGGCTCTTGGGAGGCAGCAGTGAAAAAGCATATGAAAGAAAATCCCTGCTCTTCCTCACGTCCATTAGAATGGCTATTATCAGACAAATAAACAAACAAACAAAATCCAGAATAACAAATGGCGAGAATGTGGAGAAATTGGAATCACTGTGCACTGTTAGTGGGAGTGTACAATTGTACAGCCACTATGGTAAATGGTTTGGCAGTTCCTGGAAACATTAAAAATAGAATTACTGTATGATCCAACAATATCACTTGTGGATATATATATATCCAAAATAACTGAAAGCAGGCTCTTGAAGAGATATTTGCATACCCATGTTCATTGCAACATTACTCACATTAGCCAAGAGGTGGAAGCAGCCCAAGCATCCATCAGTGGATGAGTGGATGAACAAAATGTGGTAAATAAATACAATAGAATAGTATTCATCCTTAAAAAGGAAAGAAATTGTGACACAAGCTATAACATGGATGAACCTTAGAAACATTATGTTAAGTGAACAAAAAGATAAATACTGTATGATTCTACTTACATGAGGTAACTGGGAGGAGGGGGAAGTGGGCAGTGGTTGTTTAATGGATATAGAGTTTGAATTTTGCAAGATGAAAAAGTTCTGGACATCTGTTGTACAACAATGTGAATATGCTTAACACTACTGAACTGTGCACTTACAGATGGTTAAGATGGTAAATTTTATTATATGTGGGGTTTTTTTAACCACAAAAATTTTAAAATTGTGTTAAAAAAACCCTGCCTTCATAGAACTAATTAGGCATACACACACACACACACACACACACTCACACACACACACTCACACACACACACACATATTTTTTTGGTGTACCACTCGGCTTGAGGGATCTGAGTTCCCTGACCAGAGATTGAACCCCAGCCCTGACAGTGAAAGTGCTGAGTCCTAACCACTGGAACACCAGGGAATTTCCTCTCCTGACTTCTTACACTATAGATTAGTTTTGCCAGTTTTTTACTTTATGTAAAAGGAATGCTACAGTATGGACTCTTTTGTGACTGGCTTTCACTTAGCATTATGTTTGTGAGATTCATCCATATTGTTGTATCTAGTAGGTCCTTTATTTTCATTTCTCTACTATGAACAGTCTAGGAATCTAGCACAGGTCTCTTGGTGAACATATGTATACATTTCTGTTGGGTATATACCAGAGATATACTGATAAATGTTTAACAACCAGCTTGCTAGGGGGAAAAAAAGCTTTCATGTGTAGCATTTGTTGATTCCTACAGTGTAAATACTCCCGTCATGACCTATTTCAAGCTACCAACATGATGTCACTGAATGTGGAGCTGGGAGGGTGGTGCACAGAATCTGCTCCCACAAGCCAGTGGGAATCAGCTCCAGCACTGTGAATGCCTGGGAGGCCTACCAAGAAACAGACAGATGCCAGAACAGAGTTAGTTCAAGAGACTTATTAGGAGAAACATCTGTGAAGGATAAAGAAAAAGGAAGCAGGAAAAGGCAGGGAGAGGAATCAGACTGGAATAAAAAACTGACAGCTGTGAAGGAAAGGGGGAAAGCAGGACTGGTTAAGAAGAGTCTCAGACTGCAGTGCAGTTCCAAGAAAGGCTTGTCCAGGCCAAAGGCGAGTGTTGGAGCCAAAGTTTCCTGTTGGAGTGGCCCTGAATTTCACAGGAGGCGGCCTACATTAGCACAAATGTGGTGGTGGAGCCAGACTGGCGGCCGCTGGGCTGCCAGTCAGTCACACTCCACACAGCAGGAGATCTGACCATTGTATTTTCATGATCTCCACACCTGACAATATTCCTTCGTGCCACCTCCCTGGAGATGAGTGGGATGGCTTCTCAATCAGTGTCTTCTCTACACTTACTTTTCACATCTTACTTTTCACAAGTTAGATGCACAACCCTGGCTTGGCTGACTTGTTTGGAAGCTGGACTGGCCACTTTAGACTGAATAAGCCCCAGGTTTCTTGGGTAATTCACTGAAAGAGAGGGATTCTAGAGGAAGACATTATAGGATTTCCTCCTAATAAGGGCAGATAAGTGTTCTAGTTATTAACTAAAGTAACAGGAGTTGACCATACTATATTCCTAATGGATGATTTGTACCTTACTGATTACTTAAGGAAGGAATAGAAAAACGGGGTTAGCTAGTCAGAAATAGAAGCTGGAAAAGACCTTATAATCCAAGTTATAGTTAGCTATTGAACTAAAAGCCATGTGGTACTTTTTAAAAATGTCCACACATTCTTTGATACTCCCTTTATCTTTATAAGTTGGAGTTTAATTCCTCTCCTAGAATGTAGGCCAGGTTTTAGTGACTCACTTCTAACAAATAGAATGTGGTAGAATGCGACCATACAAAGGATAGTCAGTCTCTCTCTCCCTCTCCCCACTATCCCACTTCTTTTTCTCTCTCTTCACTTGCTTTGGAAAAAGCCAGTCATCATATCATGAGGCCACTCAAACAGCCTGTGGAGAGGCCCAGGTGGTGAGGAATTGAGGCCTCCCATCAAGAGCCAGCACAAACTTGCCAGATACCTGTGTGAGCCAACATGGAAGTGGATCTTTTAGTCCCCATCAAGTCTTCAGATGATGGCAGCCCTGGCCAACATCTTAACTGACCTCATGAAAGACCCTAAACCAGGATTGCCTAGTCAAGCTGCCCTCAAACTTCTGACCCACAGGAACCATGAGGGTAGTAACTTGTTCTTGTAAGCCACTGAATTTGGGGGTAATTTATCTCATGGCAATAACTTATACAGGCAGCAAGAGTTTGGAAGTCCCCCTGCATACAAACAATGCCATAACAGAAGATATTAGCATTGAGACAACATGGCAAATCCATGGAAGATGTCCATTTCCTCATTTCCTGCTTTGGCTCAGAGAGAGGCCGTCTCCTCTCCGAGCTGACTCCCATCAAAGTCCACTGTCCTGGTGCCACTAGAAACACCATCTCTATTTCTATAGCTCGCCCAAGGTCATAATACAGATTATTGCCAGGGGTGTGATCAAGGCCTCTGTTGCCTACGCAGAGGTCCAAGTTTCATGTTGCTGCTGAGCCGCTGGCACCAGCTCCCATCATCTGAGAAGCCACTGGCAGTAATGCAGACTTCCTAACAGCGAAGTGGTTCTTGCATCCACTTGTACTGTGACTGTGGCAGGAACCCCAAGGTGGGTGAGGAGTGGCAGGTAACCCTGTATACAGAGCCAGCTGACCAAAAGCCTGGCCTGTGACTAGAGGTATGGCCCAGATTGCAATGTTTACCAAGTTAAACAGGCTAAAGCCAGATCAGCATATAAAAAATGGCTCAAGGAACAGGGAGAGTTTAGCTATGAACCCCAGCAAGTCAGGGCCAAGGGCATGGATTATGGACAAGATTCAAAGAAGACAGAAAAAAAGCAGACCTGCAGGAGGTCCATGGGGCAGCTTTGAAATCTGTGCCTAAGGCCATGGTCTGGGCTTCCCCACATGCAGGGCTGGCTTGAAACCATCAGGGCCCTTCTTCCATATACATTTCAAGGGAGTCTAAAGGTTTTTTTTCATGTGGGAAAGACTCCCCACAGAGTTGCCAGGGTTCCGGCTTTGTCCCATACTGGCAAGGAAGCTTGAACATTTTCTATTAGCTTAGGTTCCCTCAGAAGAAAGCCCTGAGGCGAGTATTCAAGGTTACTGTGGGATGTAATCCTAGGAAGCTGGTAGGGGAGTGGGGAAGTGAGACATGGAAGGGAAGGGAACTCAACACAGGGTGCTTTACCAAACCAGTTTCTGGTTTCAAGGGAAACTCTGGGAAATGGTGTAGGACACAAACCCCAGGGAGGCAACAGGACTGGCATATTTGGGGGTATTTATACACCAACTCCAGTCAGCCATTGTTGAGAGCTGCTAGGGGAAGAGGTGTCAATTACTGTGGTGACCAAAACAGAGTTGCAGATATTGGTCGATCAATCTTTTTTTGTTTATTGGGCATTTAGGTGAATTGTGCGTTCATATACTTTTTGAATTGTGCGTTCATATCCTTTGCCCATTTTTCTATTGGTTTATAGTTTTATTATTGATTGATATATTTAGATACTAATCTTTTCTTCATTATATGTGTAACAAATACTTTTTTCCAGATTTTTGTTCAGCTTTTCACTTTATTGTATCACTCAATAAAGAGTCCTTATTTTTAGTGTAGATTAATTTATCAATTTTTATAGTCTGTGCTTTTTGAGTCTTGTCTAAGAAATCCTTTCCTGGGTCTTCCCTGATGGTCCAGTGGTTAAGACTCTGTGGTCCCAATGCAGGGGGCCCAGGTTCAGTCCCTGGTCAGGAAACTAGATCCCACCTGCCACAGCTAAAGATCTCGCATGCCACAACTAAAGATCCCACATGCCGCAACTACGACCCAACACAGCCAAATAAATAAATAAATTTTTTTTTAAATCCTTTCCTTTCTTGAAGTTACAAAGATGATAATTTGCCAGGCATTTTTTGCTTTTTACAGATAGTCTTTAACACACCTGGAAAGTATTTATATGATGATGCAATATTTAATTTTTAGAGATTCAATATTTAATTTTTATCATGAAAAATATCAAACATACACAAAAATGGAATAGTACAATGAACCCAATACCCAGCCTCAACAATCATTAACTTGTTTTAGTTGATCACTGCTGTGCGGCAAATTACACCCCAAACTAGCAAATTAAACCAATACTAGACATTTTTATCTCACACAATTTCTGTGGGTCAGGGTTTCAGGAGTGATTTAACTGGGTGGTTCTGGCTCAGGCTCTGTCATAAGGCTGCAAATGGTTGGCCTGGGCTACAGTCATCTGAAGCCTTAACTGAGGCTAAAGGATCTATTTCAAGGTGGCTCATACCTGTGGCTGGTAAGGTGTTAGCAGGAGGCACCAGTTTCTTGTGGCCTGGGCCTCTCCTAGAGCTGCTGGTGTGTCATCATGGCATGGTGGCTGGCTTCCCCCAGAATGAATGATCCGAGAAACAGCAAGGTGGAAGTTGCAATGCTTTTATAATGTAGTCTTGGAAGACATACAAGATCACTTCTACTACACTGTATTCATTAGAAATGAGTCACTAAGTCCCATCCACATCCAAGGTGGGGGGTGGGAGGGGTTAGGTTCTACCTTTTGAAGAGAGGAATATCGAAAAGTTACTGGACATTTTTAAAACCAGCACATAACTCATGGTTAATCTTGTTTCAGCTATGCCTTCATCCACTTTCCCTTACCAACTGGATTATTATGAAGAAAATCCCAGGTATCATATCATTTCATGTATAAGGACCTTAGTATGATTTTCTGAAAGGTAAGTCCAGAAGAATCGTAATGACTATACCATTATCTCACAAAAAGTTAACAATATGACAATAATTGCTTAGTATCACCCAAAAGCCAGTTAGCATTCCAACTTCCCTGATTTAGGGACTTCCCTGGTGGCGTGATGGTTAAGAATCCACCTGCCAATGCAGGGGACACGAGTTCGAGCCCTGGTCGGGGAAGATCCTACATGCCATGGAGCAGCTAAGCCCGTGCACCACAATTACTAAGCCTGAGCTCTAGAGCCCGTGAGCCACAACTACTGAGCCCGCGTGCTGCAACTACTGAAGCCCACATGCCTAGAGCCCGTACTCTGCAACAGGAGAAGCCACCACAATGAGAAGCCCGCGCACCCCAACAAAGAGTAGCCCCTGCTCGCCGCAACTAGAGAAAGCCCACGCACAGCAATGAAGACCCAATGCAGCCAAAAATTAATTAATTAATTAATTAATTAAAAGAAACTTCCCTGATTTATCTTGCCCTTCTCCCCTGCCCCTCTCCCTTTATACAGTTTGTATCAGACACCTCTGTGCCTAACTCCAGATCCTCTGGGGACCACCTGTCTCTTAATTCAGCAGTTGTTGCCTAGATCAGTTCTGCACAGTTCTGCACAGTTCAACACACAGGTACAGCCCGGAACCTGCTCCTGGCTTCTCTTTAATGCTGCAGTGTGGCCTACTGTGGAAATCTGCTTGGCACCCAGGCATGCACAACCCAGAAGTGCCAAGGACTTAACAATCTTCGAGGTAAACTTTGACCAGTGGAGAATGAGAACCAATGAACAACTGTTTCCCTTTCATCCCCAAAGCAACAGTCCTAAGGCACACTACATGCAGCCTCTTAGGAGGTCTACAGGATTAAGGAATCACCTTTAGCGGTGGCCATCTTGATCATGCTTTCTTGTGTTGGATTTCCCTGTTTCCTTGTTTCACTTAGCACCCCTCATTCCTGTTCCCTGAGGTCACACTGCTCAATAAAGTGTGTTGGCACAGACAGAGGAATGGATAAAGAAGATATGCTACATATATACAATGGAATATTACTCAGCCATAAAAAAGAATGAAATAATGCCATTTGCAGCAACATGGATGGACCTAGAGATTGTCATATTGAGTGAAGTAAGTCAGAGAAGGACAAATATATGATATCCCTTATATGTGGAATCTAAAAAAATGTTACAAATGAACTTATTTACAAAATAGAAATAGAGTCACAGATGTAAGAAAAAAACTTATGGTTACCAGGGGGGAATGGAGGGTGGGAGGGATAAATTGGGAGATTGGGATTGACATATACACGGTACTATATATAAAATAGATAACTAATAAGGACCTACTGTTGGGCACAGGGAACTCTACTCAGTACTCTGTAATGACCTATATGGGAAAAGAATCTAAAAAAGAGTGGATATATGTATATGTATGACTGATTCACTTTGCTGTACAGCAGAAACTAACACAATGTTGTAAATCAACTATACTCCAATAAAAAGAATTTTTAAAAATAAATTTAGTTAGTTAGTTAGTTTTGGCTACATTGGGTCTCCGTTTCTGCACGCAGGATTTCTCTAGTTGCGGTGAGCAGGGGCCATTCCTCGTTGCAGTGCACGGGCTTTTCACTGCAGTGGCTTCTCTTGTGGAGCACGGGCTCTAGGCATGCGGGCTTCAGTAGTTGCTGCACGTGGGCTCACAAGTTGTGGCTCATGGGCTCTAGAGTGCAAGCTCAGTAGTTGTGGCACATGGGCTTAGCTGCTCCGCAGCATGTGGGATCTTCCTGGACCAGGGCTCAGACCCGTGTACCCTGCATTGGCAGGCAGATTCTTAACCACTGCACCACCGGGGAAGTCCCGCACATAGCTTTTTTAAAAATTAGGTTATGCTTTCTGAGGGACCCAGACTAAGACATAATTGGTTCCAAATAAGGTCCACCCTTTGCATTTGACTGGCCTGTCTTTTAGCTCTTTAATCTACAGGTTTCATGCCCTTCCACTTCTTGTCTCTTGCACCTATTTGGTTATCGTAATAAATCACATTGTTTGTTCTCATGAGTTTACCACATTCTAGATTTTGCTGCTCTCTCTTGCTATGGTATTGTTTATCATGTTCCTCTGTTCCCTGTGTTTCCTAAACTGATAGTTAGATCTAGAAGCTTGATCAGGTCAGATTCTGGTTTCAGTTTTTGGCAAGAATACTTCATGGGTAGTATTACATACTGTCTGTTTTATCACATCAGTAGACATAATGTCTGTTTGTCTCTTTTTGTGATTTTAAGATTAATCAGTAAATTCTTTTCTCCCCCCCACCAACACTGCATAGCATGTGGGATCTTAGTTCCCCGACCAGAGATCAAACCCGCATCCCCAGCATTGGAAGCTCGGAGTCTTAACAGCTGGACCACCATGGAAGTCCCAATCAGTAAATTCAAGGGTAGTCACTCTAATCCATCCATTATAAACTCCCCACCAGTCTTTCACCTAATGATTTTAATAGCCAAAACTAATCAGGTCATAGAACCGTACTGTCCAATACAATAACAACTAGCTACATGTGGCTATTTAAATTGAATGAAAACTGAATAAAATTAAAACTTCAGTTCCTTAGTCACACTAGCCACATTTTAAGTGCTCAGTAGCTACAGAGGCTACTCTATTGAACAATGCAAATATAGAGTATTTCCATCATCCAGAAAACTATATTAGACAGAACTAGCCTAGAGTCATTATTTCATTTTAATTATAATGTTTATAATTTCTAATATTTCATTCTATCATCCTTTATGCATTTGTTAACTGTGGTTGTTCTATAAAGAATAATATTTCTCCATCAACTATTTAGCTATTCTGAGGTATAGTTTGTACAGTAGAAGTATGGTAAGTGCTTATGAGCCTTTGTTTACCAGTATTCAGAACAATGAAATAATTCCCTGGCATCCTCCAAAGCTGATCAAAGCATTTTGTTTTTCTATTGTTTTGAATATCATTATGAACTCATGTGCAACATGTTTGATGTTTTTCAGTTCATTGTAATCACTCTTCTTTTTGATTCTCAAATTGTCCCATATAGTAAGCCAGCTCCTACAGTAGTATTTAAAGTCCGCCCCACCGCCGCCCATCCCCACCCCAAGCCAAGCGAGGTTTATGGGATCTTAGTTCCCTAACCAGGGATTGAACCCAGGCCACAGCAGTGAAAGTGCACAGAGTTCCAACCACTGGACCACCAGGGAATTCCTTAAAGGTTTTACATTTCTAATGCAAGATGTTTCAGGTCATCTTGTACATTTTCTGCCCTAGACATGAAATCATTTTTTCCAATAGTCCTGGTCCCTTTTAGAGAAAAACAGTATTTAGAGATCACAATCTAGGGGCTAGGGGTACTCATTCCTAGAGACATGGCTGTTTTTGTTTTTGTTTTTAGTATACAGAGCTAGAAAATTTTTGTTTGTTTTTTTAAAGAAAATTCATCTTAAGTTCATGTCGATTTCCAAGTTCAAATTTAGGGCAACAAGGTTTCACAAAATTTTGATTCTATGTTTGTATCTCTGAAAAGAGATACAGGAGAAATTCTGTTCTGAGAATCTTGATTCCTAATGTTATCAACACAAGTACTCATTTTCTTTGTCCTATAATACCTATAATAATTGCTGATTGAGCTGTGTCCATAATATACTGATTGTTAAATATCTTGAAGGTGATATCTTAAGGGTGATCCCTTACCCTATGACCTTCAAATTCTGTGAGTTAATTATTCTCTCCCTGAATTTCCTCATTTGGGGGGAACTGCTATTTTCCTACCCATGATTTAGTAAACCTGTCAGCCAAGGAACTTGGTCTCCCCTTCTATAGGAGTGGAAAAGAATCCCAGGTCATGAGGGAGTTAACACCACATGTGTGAACTTTGGCCAGTGTAAGATAAGAGACAGGAGAGAACCAGGAAATAATCTTTCTTTTTCACCCCTCAGTGGAACATTCCAAGACATGGCGGGTTTGCATAACTTTTAAAGAAGACTCCTGTGTAACTAAGCAACCAGGTATGTTTTCTTGAAGCTTTGGTGAGCCCAGCAATAGACCACCTTGAATTTGTTTTCTTTCCTCCCCCTATTTCTATCTTCTGTTGCTCTGGGATTGTACCTCCCGTTAAGGCCCCACTATGAAACCTTTGCCTCCTGCTCTGTTCCTTAGGGAATACAGGCAAAGACAATTTCCCAGGATCTTTTCCTTTAGAACGGTGAAGAGCAGTGCTGGGAATTTAGGTTTTTAATAAGCACCCCAATTGAGTCTTATGATCAGGCAAGTATGGCTGACAATACCTTAAAGCATCCTAAGGCCTCAGATCTCACAACAACAGGAAATGACCTGCTAAAGCTGTACAGAATTCAGAAGGGGATCCATTCTAGAAACCTTTTAGATATGGCCATGGAGGACAGCACAGAGAGTAGCCAGGAGGCAGTGAGATGGACTGACCAAGGAACATTGTCAGCTATCAAAGCAAAGAACACTTGTATCAACTGTAAGTAGTCGTTTATTTGGGAGGTAAAGGAGAATACTGGTAGAAGTGTAAGGAAGTGACACAGGAAAAGTAAGAGAACAAATATAGGGTGTGTTATCATGCCAGTTACCATTGTGCACAATTAGATCTTAATCCCACGGTAAACTCTGGGAGCCACTGTAGGACATGCACCACAGTGTTATTCCACTACAAAGAGTAAGGGAGCTGAAATGTTTGTACATCAACTCCTGTCATTCATTGGTTGAGAGCAGCTCCCAGGAAGGGAAAAACATTAATTCCTCTGTACTTCTGGCCTGCTCTTTAGGTGACAAAATAGGGAACAGTCAGAGAAAGCCCTTATTCAGAGAAGCACACATACTGGCAGCTGGAAGTCAGGCCAGTATGCACTAAAGTGGTAAGGACAAGGGACTTTGGGAAAGGCAATGACAGCATCTGCTGCAAGAAGTGAAAGAGTTTCTCTTCAATTGTGAGCTAACTGCATTATCTTAGATGGGGGCATTTAAAAAGTTGTAGGCATGTGTGTGAGTTCTGAAGGGAACAGCAGACAATATCTGATTCTGCTTTTCAGAATCGCCCTTCTCCCATTGCATATGATTCTGGGGGGGGGGGGCTGTCACTCAAAAGGCTTATCTCCTTTGTCACAAGGCATACAAATGACCCAAGTAGGCCAATCATGCTAAATCATTGTAGTAGACACTGTTGGCACTCCAGTTAGATTCCCTTTACTGATCAGGGCACCCATCCTTCAGTTCAGGTGAGTGTTACTGACAACTGCACTTTTCTTCAGAGAATTGCCTGCAGCAGGAGAGGGCCGATTTGCACACCACGGCCCCCCCACCCCCACCCCCATTCCACATCTAAAGGTAAGGAGACCCAAGGGAAGAGAGGAGAGACAATTCTGCATAACGATTTATGCTTCAGCGCTCCCCAAGAGATCAGGTTAGACTGCAGCTGGACCCTCACCTTTGCCTAGTCTCTTCCTTGGCCCTATTCTGTTTCCCTCACTCCCTTATAAGATTTTCCTGAGAGCACTCTTCAGTCAATCAGGTGCAGCTGAATCCCTGGCTCAGGCTCTGCTCCTAGGATACCCAACCAAAAACCCATTCAGTGAGATACAATGATGGATTGGCCCAGGGGAAGGCACAGGCCCTGGCATTGCTAGAGTCTTTGGGCACATTGATATGGACTCTGGGAAATCTGTCTGTCTTTAAAGTTATGAGCTACATTTAAGAACGTTGTGGTACATATATATTTACTCCCTAACATATATTTCACTCTTCCTCATCAAGGATGAGGGGAACCTAGGGCTGCTGGAGGCCATAATGAGGAACCTGAATATAAAGCCAGCACGGCAGAAGGCAGGATACTGTGGAGGGAGTGAAATGAGTCCTAGTTGATGTTGTTGGAGCTCTTAGTTCAAGCTCCACTCAGACAGTCTTACTTTAGATTACACCTCTTTGATTACACAGGCTAATGAGTTCCCTTCTTTGTTTAAACCAGTTTGGGCTGGATTTTATAACATTTACAATCAAAACAGTTATGACAAATACAATGAGGGCAGCCCTCAGCTGCAGGAAAATATATTGCTGCCATGTAAAGAGACCCTTGGTGACAACGAAACCTACTCATAAGAAAGAAAGAATTCAAGCTAAGAGATGGAGAGAGGGAGAGCAAGCAATTGCTATGGGCAATATCTAAGCACCAGAATGCTGCCATTCCTGAAATATGTTGCTCCTTTGGGTTCTCAATTATTTGAACACAAAAATTCCCCACTCTTTTCCTTAAAGGAGTACGAGTTAAGCTTTATTACTTTCAAAGGGAAGAGTTCTAACACAATAACCTTTTCTCATTTTTCCTTTGAGCCATTTTATTTTTTCCTTACTGATTTGAAGGCTTTCTGTATATATTCTGGACTTGATCTTTTGTCCATTGTTTGCTGTAAATAATTTATTTTATGACTTATCTTTTACTTTTTTTATGCTATTTCTCATTATTGAGAAGGTTGTGGTTTTATGGAGTTTAAATCAACAAGCTTCACCTTTATCATCTTTGGATTATTGGACATGGTTCTTTGGTTGAAAGTGATGCGAACCCAACTCAATCTAGTTCTGATAAAAAGACAATTTATTGGCTAACAAAATTGGGAATTCTAGAGGTATTTAGTCCTAAGCCACAACTAGAATCATAACTCCAACCATATCATTAGGACCATTTCTCTCTCAGTCTATCAGTTCCCTGGGCTTCTTTCCCACTGAAGCTTCCTTCATCTTTTTGGAAACATGGCCCATATTATTACACTTCCTGGTTCCAAAGGAAGGGAGAAGGACTCTCCTGATGGATTGGGCATAGGAATTCCAGGAGAATCTGCTTGCTATTATGGGCACCCTGACCAGTATGTATTATATATCTATTCCTGTGTCTGGTGGCTGGTTCAGTCATTTCAGACTACTCAGAATGTGCTCCACATGGACTGAAAGAGTTTGGTTATGGAAGAACTGGAGGAGGGAAAACCTGGTAAGCGTATGATAGCTACCGTACTCACCTCCATCTTTTGTGTCTTGTTTATGAAAACCTTTCTTTTCCCAAATTATATTTGTATATATTTTATATATATATATATGTATGTTTATATATTTTTTAATCTGCTCATTTTTTTACTTTTAAAAAACTGTTTTTTATTTCAGATCTGTATTCCATCCAAATGTATTTTTATTTATGGCATGAGGTAGATATCTAACTTAATTTTTTTCCCATATGTAAAACCTATTATCCTAAAACCATATGTTGAATAGTCTATCTTTTCCCCACCAGTTGTAAATGTCACATTCGTTACAAACTAGATTCTACATTTATATAGTTCTGTTACTTGACTATGTATTGCTCCACTGACCTGGTTTTCTATCCCTGTAATAATTCCATGTTGTTCAAATGAGTTAACTTCATTGAGAAGCCCTGTTTTTCACCTGCCCCTAAACTTCTGGCAGGCATATTTTGGGCTCTGGTTCTCTTTGACCCTATCTCCATTAATCTGATTCTTTCAATTTTTATTTATTCAATAATTTAAAATTTCATTTAGGGAATTCCCTGGCAGTCCAGTGGTTAAGACTCTGTGTGCTTTCACTGTACAGGTCACGGGTTCAATCCCTGGAAGGGGAACTAAAAACAAAACAAAAAAAGACAAGAAAAGAGAAAGAGAGAAGGAAAGAACAGACAAACAACAGGCCCACTGACTTATTTTGTCTGTTTTGTCAGGTCCTGAGAGAGTTCCTGAGAGAAGTATGTTAAAATGGCTCACCTGAAGGAAGTATGTAAAATGGCTCACCATGATTGTGCACATATCTATTTTGCTTTCAAGTCCTATCAATCTAGCTTTTAACATTGAGGACCATGTTATTAGGTGCCCACAAATTTATGATTATTATAACTTCCTGGCAAATTGCACATTTTGCCATTATGAAAAAATCTCTTTCTAGATATTTTGTTTGCCTTAAAGTTTATTTTGTCTGATATGAATATAGCTACAGTAGCTTTCTTTTGGTTAACATTTGCATGGTATGTATTTCCCATCCTTTTTTATTCAAATTTTCTCAGTCTTTCCTTGTTTTCTTGACTTTCCTCTGTGAAGAGTACTGACTAAGTATTTTGTAGAATATTTTGCCCCTTAATTTGGGCTTGTCTGATGTTTTCCTCATGACTTGACTGTGGTTGTAGGATTTGGGGATAAAAAAACACAGCGGTAAAAGTAACCTTCTTATCACATCATATCAGAGACACGTATTCAACACAACTTATTACTGATGATATTAACCTTGATCACTTGGTCAAGGTGGTGTTCTCCATTGTAAAGTTACTATTTTTCCCCCTTCCATGTTCTATCATTTGGAAGTAAGTCACCAAGTCCAGCCCACACTCAAAGGAGACAGTGAAAGGAATTAAACTCTACCTTCTGCAAAGGGGGAAGCATGTCTATGTGTATTATTTGAAATTATTCCTTAAAGGAGATTTGTCCCATCTCCCCCATTTGTTTATGTATTCAATCACTTTACTGATATAAGGATCAATAAATATATATCAAGTATATTTATTTTATACTCTGTGTTGTAATTCAATATTACATTATTTTTTTTTTCCCAATTTGTTTCAGCCTTGGCCATTAGGAACTCCTCCAAGTTGGCTCTGGTATCCCTTTGACTTGCCCCATCTTTTGTTGTTGTTGTTGTAGTTTCTGAGCAATTTCTTTATTTCTGGTTCTATAAAATTCTCTAGGATCATTTTGTATTTTCTTGGCCCCAGACCTAAATTCAGTCCATTTCTCCAAGGAATTCTGGTTCCTTTGATTGGAGAATGGTATTAGAAACCAAGATCTCAGCACTGGGTGTACTTGTTTCTATTGTAGTGTCAGTGCTCCCAGGATTTCTCAGTAGAAAGGGGAAATATACATACATATACTAACCCATGTAGACATGCATTTATTTCTAAAGTTATTTCTGTATCTATTCATCTGTATATGTGTTAAGCTAAACATGAGTTCATATTGATTGGCTGGGTTTATATTTTTAAATTCATTCATTATGCTGGAAACCTGATGAGACCTTTCCAACCAGAAGTTTCAATTTTGAGATTTGGATTATCTTCTTGAAAGTTTCCTCCCACCATTTTCTTATTTCTCTCTCTGTCTCTCGTCCTTCTCTCTCTCTCTCTCTCTCTTTCTGTTCTATCTCACTATCTTTGTCTCTGTCTCCCTCTGTCTGAATTTAACTGGTATTTCAAGGATGTGCTGGTCAGGTGCCTATTTGCTTGTATATCCACTCCCTGCCTGCCCATCTTGTGCTTTCAGGGGACTGACCCTCATAGCTTCTCAAGCTCCCTTGGCTTGTGGGAGGCACTGGCAGGAGACTGGAAGGTGGGAAGAATTTCCTCAAGTTCCTTTTTTCAGTTTGTTTAGGTCTCTGATTTCCATGTTAGCAGCTTTCCATGTTAGGTGACCTATAGCCATCTGTTCATATACACATGAACTAGAGTTTTAGGTTTATGGATGGAGTTTATTGATTGTGGCCTCATAGTAACAGAAGAGCAGGGCCCTGGAAATCTCCTAGGGGGACTCCCCCAAAGGTCAATTTCTGTAGGAATTTTTCTCTGGGCTGGCCAGTTTCTCTAGAGAAGGCTCCTCCTATCATCTGCCTGGTAGGGGGCAGTGTATGTGTGAGTAGAAGGGAGACAGTGGATAGTGGTAGAATCTGCATGGCTCAGAGCAGGGGATGACTTCACTCAATTCCCCCATATCCACTCCAGCAGCCTCATCCTCAACTGTGCCTGATCTCCCTAAGCCAAGAGCTTTGGGATCCAACCTTTCCAGATGGCAAATTCTAGTTTTCTGTCCTGATAGATGAGGACCAAGATTTTCAGCTATTCCCACCATGAGATGTGGTATTTCCAATCTCTGAGCCTTTCTGGAGTACTAAAGCACAAATTGGTTTTTCCTCCTGTTGGCTCATCCCCATTTACTTTGCAGAACTGAGAAAAGTGAAAGCAATGTTAAAGCAAAATTCTAAAATGAAGAGATCGTGAGCATTTATCAAAATTGGATTTAATTCCTTAAGGAAAAAAACAGCATGTAGAAAAAAAAAAAGGCTGGTTTTCCAGTGCTTGAAAAACAGAAGTGTGTATGTGTATAAACAAACACTGAGTTAGAGTTAATGAAAGGAATTCCAAAGACAGTTTGCTAGGTAAGATTCGAGACCAGTTAACTTTCTACACGGCATTAAAATCCTTGTGTTTAACTGTACAACCAGGCTGTAAAATCATAGAATCTCTTGGTTTCTAAAGTTAAACTATAACTATAGTGGACCATAAAACTGTCTGTTCCTTCAATAGCTGTGAATCAATTAGACATCTTGTGGCAATGGATTACATTCCTCAGGACTCTAGTTTCAGCTTTCATTCAAACTGGGCATTTAAGGTATTTCCTCGAGGTATCAGGAATTGATCAATCATAATTTTGCCTTTTTTCTGAGCGTGGAATCATTTTCTCTTTCTCTCCTATGCCAGGTAAAAAACATCTAAAATACTATGGGCATCACTAACCCAGTCTTGCCTCAATGCCTGTTCTTTTTTCCTTGTGGGTTTTGTGTTTGTTTTCGTTGTTGTTGTTTTTTCTAATTTACTGTTATTTTAGTGAGGTTAGGAGAGGAAGCAGGCATTAACATGAGCTCAATTCCTCCTTTTTTTAACCACACATTGCTTTCTGCTCTCTATCTTCCAGGAGTTTTTTAGACTGTCTGGCCTGTTGGTTTTTCAGTTTCCTGATGCTTCTATAAAACTATTAGTTTTTCTTTTTCGTGTTTTTTCTGGATTTCACTGGGATACCAGCAGGGATGATACTGTATACTCATGCATTCTATATGCCATCCTGATCTAGGCTTTTTCTTAATTATATCAATGTTTGGTTCCAAATATCATCCCCACCTTTGGGGATAGAAGCAAAGGGTTCCCATTATTTAAAAAAACATTGCTGTAAAGGAAATAGTAGCTATCTCGCCTCCCAACCTCTCCACTTCTTACTCATCCCTCTGTACCCACAGAAGACAGACTTGCCTTTGCTGGTATTCTGGTCTTCCTTGCCTCAAAGGAGCAGCCTTTTCACATTTTAGGATTATTGCCTTGGTAGGGGGGAACCAATGTTAACATAAACCCCTCAGATGGTCCTTTGGAAGGGCTTCTCTTCAGCCTTTAAAACTTTAGTGGACATAAGTAGCACTAGGGGGAGCCAGTTATAAATGCAGAACCCCAGACTCCACTCCCAGACAATGGAGAAGGTGCCTTGGAATCTACATTTTAAAGACAGCCCCATGTCAAATCTGAGGTCATGCCAGCTGCAAATGAATAATGCAGAATGGGTTATAATATATTGAGTAAAAAGGAATCCATCTATCTATATTGATATGAACTCAACACATTTTAAGGGAGATAAAAAGGAAAGTTCTTCATAGAAGATTATCAACTAGTCAATGTGGAAGGAATGATAGAAATGGGAAAATCATTTTATAAGAATTCTAGTAATAATTGATTCAGACAGGAATCATCAATGAAAGATAAAACCACTGCAATGAAAGAGTTTGGGGAAAAGATATTGAAAAGGTCTGAAAGTGTCACCCTAAGGGTATTTACTAATTGCAAAGAGGAAAAGGTACCACTACCATAGAGAGATCTGGTAGTCACCATATTGATCAAGGGATTACACTTAGCATCACCACTAATGTGACTAACTGACTGATGTGATGCACTGAGATGGATACAGTATCACTTAATATTTCTATCAAAAATCTGAATCCAGATTTATTTTTAATAAAATCAGATGAAATCAAGGCCCTGTGTATCATGATGTCATAGTGCTTTTAAACACAATGTCTTATGTAATGGATATGATCAATACTTTGAAATTTTCAGTTCCCTTCTACCATAGCCTCCCTTATTTTCTGGAAAAGACCAGGGAATACTCTTGTGTAATCCTCTCAGAATCTTCCATTCTTCCTCTGGAAGTGTTACCCTCCAGGCCCCTGTCATATGAAAAGAATGAGCATGGGCTGTGTCCCATTTCTTATATCTTTGTGAAATGTGTCCAATGACAAGATCACTCTGTGTTGAAACTGCTGAAATATATCTTGAGGCCACTTTCTTATATGATGGTCCTAAAAGGACTACTTTAGACTTGCAGCATCTCACCAAGATTTTATGTGACAACCACTCAGTTTTTGTTCTCTCTCCTGTGTCCCTAGGACTGAGGAATGGGTCCATAGGCACTTGCCAGAGGAAAGTGGCTTAGTCAGCACTGTCTTTTAGACTTGCCCTCTGAGGCACAGGCTTCTCCTTCCATCTACCCCAGTCATCCAGCTCACTCTGGAACTCTCTCACCAGCCCACTTGACACCTTAGAGTATCATAACACAAAGAATTGTTCCACAAGAGGACACAGAGACCTGTGGATGGAAAGAATGCCAAAGCAGAAGAGTGGAACATGAGAGATTCAGTGGGCAGCAGCCTCCTTTACCCTCATGTCTCTCTGTTCCTCCAACAGGACGTTTCTGTGTTTCCCTGGGACCTCAAGAAACAGGCTTTCCTGCAAATTCCCTGTTTCCCTCGGTTATCAAAACTACACCCCTCCCCTTTTTGTTTACATTAATGATAGGACAATAGGCACATGGTTCTACATCTTGATTTTTTTCTTTTAATGATGTATTTTGAAGATCATTGCTTATCAATACCTGTGGGTGCTCCTCATTCATCTTTCTTGCTACAGAGTATTTTATTGCATGTGTGTACCATCACTTATTTACCCTGTCTTCTGTTGATGGACGTTTAGATTGTTTTCAATTTTATTGGTATTACAAACAATGCAGCAATTGATATTACCATCAAAATCTTTTGATTCAGTGAGGATTGGTTTTGGCTCAAGGTAAAAGAAAACTCAACTTTAAAAAACTTAAATAGAGTGTATTTTTCTCTTACAGAAAGGAGTCTAGAGGGAGGAATTCCAGAACAGAGACAGTTGCTCAATGCCATCTTCAGGAAGCTAGGCTCCTCCTCCCCTCTCTGCCTTCCTTAGTGTATGACTTTCATCTTCATACTTACAGAATGGCTGCTGCTCCTCCAGACATTGCTTCTGCATTCCAGACCAGAAAAAAAGAGGGTGAAGAGCCAAAAGACAGGTCCATGAGTTCTGTCCTTCTCAAAGAACTTTCCTTGAATTCCAACCAACGTCTTTGGCTTATTGACCATAACTAAGTCATGTGGCTACCCAGGCTGCAAGGTGATATGTTGTTATTGGGTTTATTGTCACCTTGAACAAGATCAAGTTTCTTTTATAAGGAAGAAAAGGAAAATGGATATTGGTAGATAGCAGTATCTGCCACATACTTAAACAGATAAAATTTCACACATATATGAAACAAATCTATAGCATAGATTCCCAGAAGTGGAAATTTCTAGGTCAAAAGACATATCCAGTGTGTATATTTGTGATTTTTTTAGATGTCAAATTGCCCTCCATAGACCAGTAGTACCAGTTTCCACATTACCAGCAAATATGAGTGCCCATTGTCTTAACTTTGCTAATCTTAGCAAAAATTAAATTTTAATTTGTATTTCTATTATAAAAGATGTTTAATAATATATTTTCTGTGTACAATTTGTTTATATCCTTTATCTTTGTCTTTTTTTTTTTTTTTTTTTTTTGCGGTATGTGGGCCTCTCACTGTTGTGGCCTCTCCCATTGTGGGGCAGAGGCTCCGGACGCGCAGGCTCAGCGGCCATGGCTCATGGGCCCAGCCGCTCTGCAGCATGTGGGATCTTCCTGGACCAGAGCACGAACCTGTGTCCCCTGCATTGGCAAGCAGACTCTCAACCACTGCGCCACCAGGGAAGCCCTATCTTTGTCTTTTATACCTATCTTTTCTTTTCCAATTTTATACTTTAGATTTTTTTAAATTTAAGTTATTAGCTAGTTGTCAAGAACAATATTAAATAATGGTGGTGACAATGGGTGTTTGTTATTTTAATGGGAATGCTTCTAGTGTTACACTGCTGGTTTTTGTTTTTAGATATAAATTACTAGTCGTTTGGGAATTCCCTGGTGGTCCAGTGGTTAGGACTCGGTGCTTTCACTGCTTGGGGCCCGGGTTCAGTCCCTGGTCAGGGACTGCAAGCTGTACGCCACAGCCAGAAAAAAAAAAAATGTATTTGTCATATTAAGATGAGCCAATTAATATCTGCTTCATTAAGAATTATGTTAGGAACTGATGTTACATTTTTTCAAATGCCTTTTCAACATCTATGGACATGATCAGATATTTTTTCTTCTTTGTGTTATTAGCACAGTGAATTATATTAATAAATTTTCTAATATTTAACCATCCTTACATTTCATAAGCCTGCCTGTAGTGTGTAATTCTTTGATTTGTGGCTGACTTTTTTAACCAATATTTTTTATTGTGATAAAATATACATAACATAAAATTTACCAATTTTAAGTGTGCAGCTCAGTGGCATTAAGTACATTCATATTGTTGTACAACCACCACTGTCATCCATCTCCAGAACACTTTCACTTCCCCAGTTGAAATTCTGTACTCATAAAGTAGTAAGTTCCCATTTCCTCCTCCCCAACCCCTGGCAACCGCCATTCTACTTTCTGTCTATAAATCTGACCACTCGAGGTACCTCATATAAGTAGATAAACAGTATTTCTGACAGGCTTATTTCACTTAGCATAATGTTCTCAAGATTCATCCATATTGTAGCATGTGCCAGAATTTCCATCCTCTTTAAGGCTGAATAATATTCCATTGTATGTATAAGGATCTTTACTTGCAGCTCAAAGTATCCACGTCATAGGTTGGGTTCTCTGGAATCAGATACTGAGATGGAGTTTGGGGTGCAAGACATTTATTATGGAAAAGAAGGGGATAGAAGCCAGACTGGGCAGAGGAAGAAATCAAACTATGATGCAGGCCCAGTGGAGCCTCAGCCAACCTGGTAGGGAATTTTTGAGTGAGTACTGCCCATGAAAGTGTCCCACATTAGACCAGAATAGCCAGGCCTTTACATCTCCACCTGACCCAGTCACCGCACATAGGCTGACTTGGGAAGGGCATGACCATGGAAGGCGTGTTTTTTTCAGCTAAGGCAGACCCTGAAGGAGCTGACAGTTGGAGGCTGGCTGCTGACATGCTCTCTGCAGCTGGGCAGCCAGTCCTTCTGGAAGGGGGATCTGAGCAACACATCTCCATGTCCACCACAATTCATCCCTCCTGGTGGGGTGCTGGTGAAGATTTGATTTCTTCCAGGACATAAACAAAGAGGATTTTTTTTTCAACTTTGGACATTCAAAACAGTTTTGCTGCATATCAATAGGCTCCAAAGCAAGGCATTGTCGAGAGGGAAATACTTTTCTAAATTCCATTAGCTCCATTTGACATAACAATAGCTATCAGATTGAAGCATTTCCTCCATAGTGTGCTTTCAAAACCAAGGCCTTGGCCTGACAGTATCATGGAGAAGAAAAGGAGGGAGAGGCTGCAGAGGGAGGATATGGAATGCATGGGCTCTAATTTCTCTGTTCCAGACTTCAGCCTGGAGAAAGAGTTCAAGAATTCAGCTATGATTCAAGGGCAGGAGAAATCACTCCATTCCCTATTTGGGGTTCTCGGAGGAGGCCACCATGTAGAGGAGCAATGCTTTAACCTGCTAGAACCTGCTAAAGAGCAATGTACAGAGTGGCCAAAAAGGGATTCAGCTTTTCTTGGGCTCCTGTCATGACTCCCATGATCCTTGGGTGGAGCAAATGCTAGGTGAGAGCCAGTGGGTCTGTCATGGGGCAACAGGGGCTGATGGGTGGACTGACCACCACGGACAGGGACAGAGGAGACAGGACAATGACTCAGAGTTGTCCAAAGAGCAAGTAAAACCCAGTGGGAGGCTAAAGACACCAGACCCAGCTCAAACTGAGAAAAAGAATTGATCTCATCAGCTATGGATATCAGGAGGTAGGAGATGGACACGTAAGTCCACCTCCCCCTGGTCATCCACATGTCCTCTTTGAAAGTGAGATGGGTGCAAAAAGCTAAAAATCTGACCATTTCTTCTTAAAAAGACACTTTTAGTTATACTCTTGCTGCATAACAATCATAAATCACGGTGATTTTTTTTTTTTTTTGGCGGTACGCAGGCCTCTCACTGTTGTGGCCTCTCTCCCGTTGTGGAGCACAGGCTCCGGACGCGCAGGCTCAGTGGCCACGGTTCACGGGCCTAGCCACTCCACGGCATGTGGGATCTTCCCGGATCGGGGCACGAACCCGTGTCCCCTGCATCAGCAGGCGGACTCCCAAACACTGTGCCACCAGGGAAGCCCAATCACGGTGATTTTTAAAAACAAGTTTGATTCCTTACTCATAGGTTTGAGGCTCAGTTGAGCTCTTTTGGCTTCAACTGGGATCAACTGAACTTGGCTCCAGGCCATGAGTAGGATTCAAGTCTGTTCTACAAGTCTCCTCATTTTGGGGCCAGCGGCTACTGTAACATGCTCTTCTCATGACAGAGGACAGGGTTGCAAAAGGCCAAGCCGAACCACACTCACATTTAAAGCCTCTGCTCATACCACATCCACCAATATTCCACTAGCCAGTGTAAATCTTATAGCCAAGTCCAAAGTCAATGGGTCAGGAAGCATAATGTATATTAGGGAGGGAGTGAAGAATTGGGAACAATAATCCAATCTATTGCAGGGACTAGGTATTACCTAAAAGGACCATCCAAATTATTACATTAGACTAAGGTTTCTGGACAGGACAGAAATGTAATTTTTTCCCACTACTCAGTAGATAAGGACTTGTCTTGGGGCAAGTTCACTAGAAAGAGAGCCTGAGATGGGGATTCTTGTGCACATAATGAAAGATGTATATCAGGGAAGCAGTGAAGAATATGGTCTCAGCTGGAGTCTAGTCTAAGCCTGATCCCACAGGGGAGTTCTGGAGTGAGAATTGTACCACTGAATTATCCGCCATGAGGCAACAGTTGGGCTTTTTTACCCCATGTCAGTAAACCATTGGTTGTCTCTCTCTCCCCTGGAGTGGGTATAACCTCCCAGGCACTTCTTTGTGATGTAGCAGCTGTAGGCCAAAGACAATTCTCTGAAAAAGGTAGCAGCTGTAATCTGAGATCAACCAAAACTCACAACAGCTAGGGATGGTATGTACTACCTAGGTTAACGGAATCTGGTAAGGGCACCTACAACATCTAACATATCGTTCATGAAAGACCATATCAAAATAAAATTACAGGGGCTTCCCTGGTGGCGCAGTGGCTGAGGGTCCGTCTGCCAATGCAGGAGACACGGGTTCGTGCCCCAGTCAAGGAGGATCCCACATGCCGCGGAGCAGCTGGGCCTGTGAGCCATGGCCGCTGAGCCTGCGCATCCGGAGCCTGTGCTCCGCAACGGGAGAGGCCACAACAGTGAGAGGGCCCGCGTACCACAAAAATAAAATAAAATAAAATAAAATTACATTTTCTCTACACACCCATAACAAATACTGCTATTTCTTTCCTAATATTCATTCTTCCCTATTTCCTTTACCAAAAAGAAAAACAAACAAGATAACTTAGCTGAACCAGAATAAAAATTACATTTCTCAGCCTCCCTTCTAACTAGGCATGTCCACATAACTAGGTTCAGGACACCAGATGAAGGCAGAATGTCATATGGAAGCTTCCAGGAAGCCTCCTTGAGAGACAGCTACTGTCATCCTTTGCTCTTTCTTCTTTGTCCTTTCCTCTATTCTGCTGTGTGATGGCTGGAGCATGAACAGACATCTAGGGAATGAAAGCCAGCAGATGCACAATTAGAAGGGACCTTGGTTTCTGACATCACTGTGCCACAGCCACCATACCTTCAACATAGAAAGATTCTTCCACCCAGGCTAAACTACTGTTAATTAACTTTTACAGGGTAAAATTCAATCACAGAGTAGTGTAATCCTAATCAGTCCAATATTCAAACCAGATTGAAAATGAATTTGAGAACCTGCTACATATATTTTGCCAGAGAACCCTCCGGCAAGATTGTACCCATTTTTACTCCATTTAGCAGATATCAGAGTGTTTATTTCTCCACACTGCTTTTTATTTTTTTTAGGATGGATTTATTTAATAAGCAAGAAGCCATCTTACTGTTGTTTCAATTTTCCTTTCCCAGATTTCTGGTCAAGTTGAACATATTTTCATCTTTTTTATTTTGGCCATTTGTATTTCTGAAACAGGAAGGAAGGGGGCAGGGCACAACCTTTAAAAGAATACCACAGCCCAAAGACATGTCATAAACTGATTAGAACCAAATAGGTCCAAGATGGCAAACAAGTTGACTTCCACTAGACCTTAAGCCTCAGGATACACCCACTGTAAACACGTCAGCAAGCTAAATGACACACCCACAGGTGCCATGACAGTTCTAAGGCTGACCATAAAGGTCAAAAAGTAGGCAATGGCCTAATTTCTGGAAATCCCTACCCCTTCCCCAAAATAGCTGGAATATTCCTCCCACTCATTAGCCTATGAAATTACCCACCTCTATAAAAACTGATAACCCCATACCCTGGGGTTGCTCTTGCTTTCTGAGATGGCCTATACTCTGTCTGTGGAGTTTGTTTCTCTCTAAATAAATCTACTTCTTAACTATCACTTTGTCTCTCACTGAATTCTTTCTGTGAAGCTCAGAAGCTGAGCTTCATTAAGTCCTGAGACCAGGTGTGTGATCTCGCTTAAAAGACTGTGGGTTTGAGTCCCAGTCTGGGATTTGGCTGGATTCAAGTCCCAATCTGAGATGCACAGTTTCATTTCTTCCTTTGTAAATTGCCTTTCCATATCATTTGTCCATTTTCTATGGGGGAGGGGGGTTATATTTTCATAGTGATTTAGAGGTTCTTATTTATTTGAAAAAATATAAATATGTTGATAAGAATAAGGAAGGTTGATATAAAAAAATACCTGGGTACCAATCACCCAAATGAACAAATGTTGATATTCTGTCATATTGGATTCAAATCTTTTAAAGAAATAAAACATTGTAGATGAAGATATATTCACCAAGTTTACCTTCCCCAGTCTCAGAAACAACAACTATCATATTTTTATACTTTTGCTGCAATATGCATGATATCATTTCAGGTATGTTTATTTTAATTTACATTAATTGTGTTGTGGTGGTTAACTTTATGTGTCAATTTAACTGGGTCACAGAGTGCCCAAGTATTTGATTAAATAATCTTTCTCTGTTTATCTGCGAGGATGTTTTGGGATGAAATTAGCATTTGAATCAGTAGACTGAGTAAAGCAAATTGCTCTCTGCAAGGTGGGTGTGAATCATCCAATTAGCTGAGGGCCTGAGTAGAAAAAAAGGTGGAGAAAGGAAGAATTCACTCTCTCTGCCTGACCACTTGAGTTAAGACATCAGTCATCTGCTCTCAGACCGGAATTTTTATACCATTAGCACTCCTGGCCCTCAGGTGGTCGGAACCAGACTGAAACTACACTACGGGCTTTCCTGAGTCTTCAGTTTGCAGACAGCAAATTGTGGGACTTCTTGGCCTCTATAATTGCATGAGCCAATTCCTTATAATAATATGTATATAAAACTGGTTTGGTTTCTCTGGAAAACCAAGACTATTACAAGAGTCATACTGAAAATATTCTTTTGTAGCTTACAGAACTCTGTGTTTTTGAGATTTATCCATATTCATTTAATCATTGTATAATATAACATTGAATGAATATTCCATATTTGATTCATACTTCACACCTGATCCCCTACTGATGGATATAAAATCCCCCCTCCCAAATTTTACTATTACAATGTGGCATAAACATCTATGGACTTACTTCATATATTCCCATATGAAAAAAATTTCTTGAAGTGGAATTGCTGGGTTATAGGGACATGTAAGCATCTTTACTAGATATAACTAAATTGTGGTGCAAAGTGGTTATATGAATTTATACTCCCACCAGAAGTGTTCAAGAGGTCCCATTTTTCCATATCCTGGCAACACTGAATAATGTGAAGCTGCTTAAAGTTTTTTTCCCAAATTAATAGGTGTGATGGTATCTCATTATTTTAATTTTCTTCTCCCTCATTACTAATGATGTTGAGCGTATTTACGTATGTTTATTGAATTTCCTCATCTTTGAAATGTCTATTCCAATTCTTTATGCATTTTTATATTGGGTTGTTTGTCATTTTTATTGCTTTACAGAATTCTTTGATATAATCTGTCAATAATATTCACTGCAAATATCATCTCCCAGCGTGTGGCTTACCTTTAAAAAAAGAAAAGTTTTATTAAGAAATAATTCAGGGGGCTTCCCTGGTGGCGCAGTGGTTGAGAGTCCACCTGCCGATGCAGAGGACACGGGTTTGTGCCCCGGTCTGGGAGGATCCCACGTGCCGCGGAGCGGCTGGGCCCGTGAGCCATGGCCGCTGGGCCTGTGCGTCCAGAGCCTGTGCTCTGCAGCGGAAGAGACCACAACAGTGAGAGGCCCGAATACCGCAAAAAAAAAAAACAAAGGAAAAAAAAAAGAAATAATTCAGGGACTTCCCTGGTGGTGCAGTGGTTAAGAATCTGCCTGCCAATGCAGGAGACACAGGTTCGAGCCCTGGTCTGGGAAGATCTCACATGCCACGGGGCAACTAAGCCCATGCGCCACAAATACTGAGCCTGCGCTCTAGAGCCCGTTAGCCACAACTACCGAGCTCGTGTGCCACAAGTACTGAAGCCTGCTCACCTAGAGCCTGTGCCCCGCAACAAGAGAACCCACCACAGTGAGAAGCACGCGCACCGCAACGAAGAGTAGCCTTGGTTCGCGGCAACTAGAGATAGCCCGCTCGCAGCAACAAAAACCCAATGCAGCCAAAAATTAAAAAAAAAAAGAGAAGAAAGAATTCACATACCATGAAATTCACCCATTTAGAGTATACAGTCCAGGCTTCCCCAGTGGTGCAGTGGCTGAGAGTCCACCTGCCGAGGCAGGGGACACGGGTTTGTGCCCCGGTCCGGGAGGATCCCATATGCCACAGAGCGGCTGGGCCCATGAGCCATGGCCCGCTGAGCCTGCGCGTCCGGAGCCTGTGCTCCGCAACGGGAGAGGCCACAACAGTGAGAGGCCCGAGTACCGCAAAAATAAATTAAAAAAATAAAATAAAGTATACAATCCATTGCTTTTTAAAAAAAATTTATTTGTTTATTTGGCTGCATTGGGTGTTAGCTGGGCACACAGGCTCTTTATTGCAGCACGCAGGCTCAATAATCGTTGTACACTGGCTCTCTAGTTGAGGTGCACAGGTTCTAGAGCGTGTGGGCTTAGTCACCCGTGGCATGTGGGATCTTAGTTCCCCAACGAGGGATCGAACCTGTGGCCCCCGCATTGGAAGGTGGATTCTTAACCACTGGACTACCAGGGAAGTCCCCATTGGGTTTTAATTATAGTCACAAAGTTGTACAATCATCACTACAATCTAATTTTAGAGTATGTTCGTCATCCCCCAAAGAAAACCAGAAGCAGTCACTCTCCATTCCCCCTCTCCTCCAAGCTGCTGGCAACTAATAATCTGTTTCTGTCACTGTGGATTTGCTTATTTTAGATCTTCCATTAAAAAGGAATCAAATAGGGCTTCCCTAGTGGCACAGTGTTAAGGATCCACCTACCAATGCAGGGGACACGGGTTCGAGCCCTGGTCCGGGAAGGTCCCACATGCCGCCAGAGCAACTGAGCCTGCCAGCCACAACTACTGAAGCCCGCGCACCTAGAGCCCATGCTCCACAAAAAGAGAAGCCACCTTAGTGAGAAGCCTGCACACCACATCAAAGAGTAGCCCCTACTTGCTGCAACTACAGAAAGCCCGCGTGCAGCAACGAAGACCCAACACAGTCAAAAATAAAATAAATAGATTTCTAAAGATGGCGGAAGAGTAAGACGTGGAGATCACCTTCCTCACCACAAATACATCTACATGTGGTACAACTCCTACAGAACACCTACTGAACGCTATCAGAAGACCTCAGATCTCCCAAAAGGCAAGAAACTCCCCACGTACCTGGGTAGGGCGAAAGAAAAAACAGAGACAAAAGAATAGGGAGGGGACCTGCACCAGTGGGAGGGAGCTGTGAAGGAGGCAAGGTTTCCACGCACTAGGAAGCACCTTCGCGGGCGGAGACTGCGGGTGGCGCAGGGGGGAAGCTTCGGAACCACAGAGGAGAGAGCAGCAACAGGGGTGCGGAGGGCAAAGCGGAGAGATTCCCGCACAGAGGATCGCTGCCGACCAGCACTCACTAGCCTGAGAGGCTTGTCTGCTCATCTGCCGGGGCGGGTGGGGGCTGGGAGCTGAGGCTCGGGCTTCGGAGGTCAGACCCCAGGGAGAGGACTGGGGTTGGCTGCGTGAACACAGCCTGAAGGGGGTTAGTGCGCCACAGCTAGCCGGGAGGGAGTCTGGGATAAAGTCTGGAACTGCCTAAGAGGCAAGAGACCTTTCTTTCGGGGAGCACAAGGAGAGGGGATTCAGAGCACTGCCTAAACGAGCTCCAGAGACGGGCGCAAGCCGCGGCTATCAGTGCGGACACCAGAGATGGGCATGAAACACTAAGGCTGCTGCTGCAGCCACCAAAAAAGCCTGTGCGAACACAGGTCACTATCCACACCTCCCCTCCCCGGAGCCTATGCAGCCTGCCACTGCCAGGGTCCCGTGATCCAGGGACAACTTCCCCGGGAGAACACACGGCATGCCTCAGGCTGGTGCAACTTCACGTTGGCCTCTGCCGCCGCAGGCTTGCCCTGCATTCTGTACCCCTCCCTCCCCCCGGCATGAGTGAGCCAGAGCCCCCTAATCAACTGCTCCTTTAACCCCGTCCGGTCTGAGCGAAGAACAGATGCCGTCAGATGACCTACACGCAGATGTGGGGCCAAATGCAAAGCTGAACCCCAGGAGCTGTGCGAACAGAGAAACGGAAATTCTCCCAGCAGACTCAGGAGCAGCGGATTAAATCTCCACAATCAACTTGATGTACTCTGCATCTCTGGAATACCTAAATAGACAACGAATCATCGCAAACTGAGGTGGTAGACTTTGGGAGCAACAATATATATATATACATTTTTCCTTTTTCTCTTTTTGTGAGTGTGTATGTGCATGCTTCTGTATGTGATTTTGTCTGTATAGCTTTCTTTTACCATTTGTCCTAGGGTTCTGTCTGTCCTTTTTTTTTTTTTTTTTTTTTTTTTGCGGTACGAGGGCCTCTCACTGTTGTGGCCCCTCCCGCTGCAGAGCACAGGCTTCGGACGCCCAGGCCCAGCGGCCATGGCTCACGGGCCCAGCCGCTCCGGGGCATGCGGGATCCTCCCAGACCTGGGCATGAGCCCGTGTCCCCTGCGTCGGCAGGCGGACTCTCAACCACTGCGCCACCAGAGAAGCCCTGTCCTTTTTTTTTTTTTCTTTTTTTTCCTGTAGTTTTTAGCGCTTGTTATCATTGGTGGATTTGTTTTTTGGTTTGGTTGCTCTCTTCTTTCTTTCTTTCCTTTTTTAAAATTATTTTTTAATTTTTAATAATTATTTTTTATTTTAACAACTTTATATTATTTTATTTTATTATTTTTCTTTCTTTCTTCGTTTTTTCTCCCTTTTATTCTGAGCTGTGTGGATGAGAGGGTCTTGGTGCTCCGGCCGGGTGTCAGGCCTGTGCCTCTGAGGTGAGAGAGCCGAGTTCAGGACATTGGTCCACCAGAGACCTCCCAGCTCCACATAATATCAAAAGGTGAAAATCTCCCAGAGATCCCCATCTCAACGCCAAGACCCAGTTTCACTCAATGACCAGCAAGTTACAGTGCTGGACACCCTATGCCAAATAACTAGCAAGACAGGAACACAACCCCACGCACTAGCAGAAAGGTTGCCTAAAATCATAAATAAGATCACAAACACCCCAAAACACACCACCAGATGTGGACCGGCCCACCAGAAAGACAAGATCCAGCCTCATCCACCAGAACACAGGCACTAGTCACATCCATCAGGAAGCCTACACAACCCACTGAACCAATCTTAGCCATTGGGGGCAGACACAAAAAACAACAGGAACTACGAACTTGCAGCCTGCAAAAAGAAGACCCCAAACACATTAAGGAAAGCAAAATGAGAGGACAGAGAAACACATGGCAGATGAAGGAGCAACATAAAAACCAACCAGACCAAACAAATGAAGAGGAAATAGGCAGTATACCTGAAAAAGAATTCAGAGGAATGATAGTATAGATGATCCAAAATCTTGGAAATAGAATGGAGAAAATAAAAGAAACGTTTAACAAGGACCTAGAAGAACTAAAGAGCAAACAAACAATGATGAACAACACAGTAAATGAAATTAAAAATTCTCTAGAAGGAATCAATAGCAGAATAACTGAGGCAGAAGAATGGATAAGTGACCTGGAAAATAAAATAGTGGAAATAACTACTTCAGAGCAGAATAAAGAAAAAAGAATGAAAAGAATTGAGGACAGTCTCAGAGACCTCTGGGACAACATTAAACACACCAACATTCGAATTATAGGGGTTCCAGAAGAAGAAGAGAAAAAGAAAGGGACTGAGAAAATATTTGAAGAGATTATAGTTGAAAACTTCCCTAATATGGGAAAGGAAATAGTTAATCAAGCCCAGGAAGCATAGAGAGTCCCATACAGGATAAAACCAAGGACAAACATGCCAACACACATATTAATCAAACTATCAAAAATTAAATACAAAGAAAAAATATTAAAAGCAGCAAGGGAAAAACAACTAATAATATACAAGGGAATCCCCATAAGGTTAACAGCTGATCTTTCAGCAGAAACTCTGCAAGCCAGAAGTGAGTGGCAGGTCATATTTAAAGTGATTAAAGGGAAAAACCTACAACCAAGATTACTCTACCCAGCAAGGATCTCATTCAGATTTGACGGAGAAATTAAAACCTTTACAGACAAGCAAAAGCTAAGGGAATTCAGCACCATCAAACTAGCTTTACAACAAATGCTGAAGGAACTTCTCTAGGCAGGAAACACAAGAGAAGGAAAAGACCTACAATCACAAACCCAAAACAATTAAGAAAATGGGAATAGGAACATACATATCGATAATTACCTTAAATGTAAATGGATTAAATGCTCCAACCAAAAGACATAGACTGGCTGAATGGATACAAAAACAAGACCTGTACATATGCTGTCTAGAAAAGACCCACTTCAGACCTAGGGACACATACAGACTGAAAGTGAGGGGATGGAAGAAGATATTCCATGCAAATGGAAATCAAAAGAAAGCTGGAGTAGCAATTCTCATATCAGATAAAATAGACTTTAAAATAAACTCTATTACAAGACACAAAGAAGGACACTACATAATGATGAAGGGATCAATCCAAGAAGAAGGTATAACAATTGTAAATATTTATGCACCCAACATAGGAGCACCTCAATACATAAGGCAAATGCTAACAGCCATAAAAGGGGAAATCGACAGTAACACAATCATAGTAGGGGACTTTAACACCCCGCTTTCACCAATGGACAGATCATCCAAAATGAAAATAAACAAGGAAACACAAGCTTTAAATGATACATTAAACAAGGTGGACTTAGTTGATATTTATAGGGCATTCCATCCAAAAACAACAGAATACACCTTCTTCTCAAGTGCTCATGGAACATTCTCCAGGATAGATCATATCTTGGGTCACAAATCAAGCCTTGGTAAATTTAAGAAAATTGAAATCGTATCAAGTATCTTTTCCGACCACAACACTATGAGACTAGATATCAATTACAGGAAAAAATCTGTAAAAAATACAAACAAATGGAGGCTAAACAATACACTACTTAATAACCAAGAGATCACTGAAGAAATCAAAGAGGAAGTCAAAAAATACCTAGAAACAAATGACAATGAAAACACGACGACTCAAAACCTATGGGATGCAGCAAAAGCAGTTCTAAGAGGGAAGTTTATAGCAATATAATGCTACCTTGAGAAACAAGAAACATCTCAAATAAACAACATAACCTTACACCTAAAGCAGTTAGAGAAATAAGAACAAAAAAACCCCAAAGTTAGCAAAAGGAAAGAAATCATAAAGATCAGATCAGAAATAAATGAAAAAGAAATGAAGGAAACAATAGCAAAGATCAATAAAACTAACAGCTGGTTCTTTGAGAAGATAAACAAAATTGATAAACCGTTAGCCAGACTCATCAAGAAAAAAAGGGAGAAGACTCAAATCAGTAGAATTAGAAATGAAAAAGGAGAAGTAATAACTGACACTGCAGAAATACAAAGGATCATGAGAGATTACTACAAGCAACTATATCCCAATAAAATGGACAACCTGGAAGAAATGGACAAATTCTTAGAAAAGCACAACCATCCGAGACTAAACCAGGAAGAAATAGAAAATATAAACAGACCAATCACAAGCACTGAAATTTAAACTGTGATTAAACATCTTCCAACAAACAGAAGTCCAGGACCAGATAGCTTCACAGGCGAATTCTACCAAACATTTAGAGAAGAGCTAACACCTATCCTTCTCAAACTCTTCCAAAATATAGCAGAGGGAGGAACACTCCCAAACTCACTCTACGAGGCCACCGTCACACTGATACCAAAACCAGACAAAGATGTCACAAAGAAAGAAAACTACAGGCCAATATCACTGATGAACATAGATGCAAAAATCCTCAACAAAGTACTAGCAAACAGAATCCAACAGCACATTAAAAGGATCATACACCATGATCAAGTGGGGTTTATCCCAGGAATGAAAGGATTCTTCAATATACATGAGTCAATCAATGTGATACACCATATGAACAAATTGAAGAATAGAAACCATATGATCATCTCAGTAGATGCAGAAAAAGCTTTTGACAAAATTCAACACCCATTAATGATAAAAACCCTCCAGAAAGTAGGCATAGAGGGAACTTATCTCAACATAATAAAGGCCATATATGACAAACCCAGAGCCAACATCATTCTCAATGGTGAAAAACTGAAAGCATTTCCACTAAGATCAGGAACAAGACAAGGTTGCCCGCTCTCACCACTATTATTCAACATTGTTTTGGAAGTTTTAGCAACAGCAATCAGAGAAGAAAAAGAAAAGGAATCCAAATTGGAAAAGAAGAAGTAAAGCTGTCACTGTTTGCAGATGACATGATACTATACATAGAGAATCCTAAAGATGCTACTAGAAAACTACTAGAGCTAATCAATGAATTTGGTAAAGTAGCAGGATACAAAATTAATGCACAGAAATCTCTGGCATTCCTATACAGTAATGATGAAAAATCTGAAAGAGAAATTAAGGAGACACTGCCATTTACCATTGCAACAAGAAAAATAAAATACCTAGGAATAAACCTACCTAAGGAGACAAAAGATGTGTATGCAGAAAACTATAAGACACTGATGAAAGAAATTAAAGATGATACAAACAGATGGAGACATATACCATGTTCTTGGATTGGAAGAATCAACGTTGTGAAAATTACTATACTACCCAAAGCAATCTACAGATTCAGTGCAATCCCTATCAAACTACCAGTGGCATTTTTCACAGAACCAGAGCAAAAAAGTTCACCATTTGTATGGAAACACAAAAGACGCCAAATAGCCAAAGCAATCTTGAGAAAGAAAAACAGAGCTGGAGGAATCAGGCTCCCTGACTGCAGACTATACTACAAAGCTACAGTAATCAAGACAATATGGTACCGGCACAGAAAGAGAAATATAGATCAATGGAATACGATAGAAAGCCCAGAGATAAACCCACACAACTAATCTATGACAAAGGAGGGCAAGGATATACAATGGAGAAAAGACAGTCTCTCAAAAAGTGGTGCTGGGAAAAACTGGACAGCTACACATGAAAGAATGAAATTAGAACACTCCCTAACACCATACACAAAAATAAACTCAAAATGGATTAAAGACCTAAATGTAAGGCCAGACACTAAAACGTCTTAGAGGAAAACATAGGCAGAACACTCTGTGACATAAATTACAGCAAGATCCTTTTTGACCCACCTCCTACAGAAATGGAAATTTAAAAAAATAAATAGGGCTTCCCTGGTGGCGCAGTGGTTGAGAGTCCGCCTGCTGATGCAGGGGACACAGGTTCTTGCCCCAGTCTGGGAAAATCCCACATGCCGTGGAGCGGCTAGGCCCGTGAGCCATGGCCACTGAGCCTGTGCATCCGGAGCCTGTTCTCCGCAACGGGAGAGGCCACAACAGTGAGAGGCCTGCATACTAAACACACACACAAAAAACTAAACTAAATAAATAAATAAACAAACAAACAAACAAACAAACAAATGGGACCTAATGAAACTTAAATGCTTTTGCACAGCAAAGGAAACCATAAACAAGACAATAAGACAACTCTCAGAATGGGAGAAAATATTTGCAAATGAAGCAAATGACAAAGGATTAATCTCCAAAATTTACAAACAGGTCATGCAGCTCAATATCAAAAAAAAAAACAGCCCAATCCAAAAATGGGCAGAAAACCTAAATAGACATTTCTCCAAAGAAGATATACAGATTGCCAACAAACACATGAAAGAATGCTCAACATCATTAATCATTACAGAAATGCAAATCAAAACTACAATGAGGTATCACCTCCACCAGTCAGAATGGCCATCATCAAAGAATCTACAAACAATAAATGCTGGAGAGGGTGTGGAGAAGGGGGAACCCTCTTGCACTGTTAGTGGGAATGTAAATTGATACAGCCACTATGGAGAACAGTATGGAGGTTCCTTAAAAAACTGAAAATAGAACTACCATACGACCCAGCAATCCCACTACTGGGCATATACCCTGAGAAAACCATAATTCAAAAAGATTCATGTACCATAATGTTCATTGCAGCTCTATTTACAATAGCCAGGACATGGAAGCAACTTAAGTGTCCATCAACAGAGGAATGGATAAAGAAGATGTGGCACATATATACAATGGAATATTACTCAGCCATAAAAAGAAATGAAATTGAGTTATCTGTAGTGAGGTGGATGGACCTAGAGTCTGTCATACAGAGTGAAGTAAGTCAGAAAGAGAAAAACAAGTACCGTATGCTAACACATATATATGGAATCTAAAAAAACAAAAGGTCATGAAGAACCTAAGGGGAAGACAGGAATAAAGATACAGACCTAGTAGAGAATGTACTGGAGGACACGGGGAGGGGGAAGGGTAAGCCGGGACGAAGTGAGAGAGTGGCATGGACATATATACGTTACCAAACGTAAGGTAGATAGCTAGTGGGAAGCAGCCGCATAGCACAGGGAGATCAGCTCAGTGCTTTGTGACCACCTGGAGGGGTGGGATAGGAAGAGTGGGAGGGAGAGAGATGCAAGAGGGAAGAGATATGGGGATATATGTATATGTATAGCTGATTCACTTTGTTATAAAGCAGAAACTAACACACCATTGTAAAGCAATTATACTCCAACAAAGATGTTAAAATAAATAAATAAATAAATAAAATTTATATATGAAGAAAGGAATCAAACAATATGTGGTCTTCTACAATTGGCTTCTTTTATTTAGCATAATGCTTTCAAGTTTCATCCATGTTACATCATGGATGGTTAAGTTGGTTATACTATGTATTGTTGTACATATGTTTTGAATTTTGATTTGATCAAATGTATCAGTCTTTTCTTTAGATTTCTGATTTTTCTGTCTTACTTAGGAAATCATCCCCTTTCTCTGAGTTATAAACATTAATATATTCTTTAATAATTGCAAGTTTTGTTTTTCATATGTAAATTACCTGCAGTTTATTTTGCATATATCACATAAAGATTTAATTCTTTTACACATTGGTAGTCAACTTCCCAGCACTACTTACTGAATAGTCCATCGATTCCCCCATTGTTTTTTGTTTTTTGTTTTTGCTTTACGCGGGCCTCTCACTGTTGTGGCCTCTCCCATTGCGGAGCACAGGCTCCGGACGTGCAGGCTCAGCGGCCATGGCTCACGGGCCCAGCTGCTCCGCGGCATGTGGGATCTTCCCGGAATGGGGCACGAACCCCTGTCCCCTGCATCAGCAGGCGGACTCTCAACCACTGCGCCACCAGAGAAGCCCTCCCCCATTGTTTTGTAATGCCTCATGTATTATACAATAAGGTCTCATATATGTTTAAGACTGTTTACCCTGTGCCATTATGATAGATTTATAGTAAATCTTAAGACAGAAAAGGCATTAAATTTGGTAGGGCAAGTGTCCTCTCCTTTTTCTTCTTTTTTGCAACTGACTTTAATGTTAATGACCATAGGGATCCGTTTTTTAAGTTCCATTAAAAATATCCTGTTAGAATTTTGTTGGAAATTTCATTTAATTCATAGAGTGATTTGGAAAGAGTCAACATTTTAATGTGCAATTGAATAAACATTGGCTCTATTACCTCTTACTCCATCTGTTGTACTCTGTAGTCCTCCCTTTCCCCCTGCTCAGAAGTAGACCCTGAGATAAGAATTTGAGTGCAAGTCCCCCCTTATCCTCATGTTTGCTTTCCGAGGTTTAAGTTACCTGCCGTCAACCTCAGTCCAAAAATATTGAATGGAAAATGCTGGAAATAATTCATAAATTTTAGATTGCGTCCCATTCTGAGTAACATGATGAAATCTCATGCTGTCCCACTCTGTCCTGCCCAGGACGTGAATCATCCTTTTGTCCAGCATATCCTGCCCAATAGTTTTGGTCATCAGACTGACTGATGCAGCATCGCAGTGCGGTGTTCAAGTAATCCTTATTTTACTTAATAATGGCTCCAAGGGCAAGAGTAGTGACACCGGCAATTCTGAAACGCCAAAGAGAAGTCATAGAGTGCTTCCTTTAAGTGAAAAGGTGAATATTCTCAACTTAATAAGAAAAGAAAAAAGGTCAGACGCTGGGGTTGCTAAAATCTACAGTGAGAACAAATCTTCCGTCTGTGAAATTGTGAAGGAAAAAGGAAACCCGTGCTAGTTTTGTTGTCACACCTCAAACTGCAAAAGTTACAGCCACAGTGCGTAAGTGCTTAGTTAAGATGAAAAAGGCATTAAATTTGTACAATAAGATCTTTTCAGAGAGAGACCACATTCACATAACTTTTATTACAGTATATTGTTATAATTGTTCTATTTTATTATTAGTTATTGTTGTTTATCTCTTACTGTGCCTAATTTATAAATTAAACTTTATATGTATGTATAGGAAAAAATATACTATATATAGAGTTTGGTACTATCCTCAGTTACAGGCATCCAACTGGGGATCTTGGAACATATTCCTCATGGATAAGGGTGGACAACTGTACCTTGTTTGTGAGGTAATCACAGGAAAAACCATCAGGAGAATGGGGAAGAGACTCAGGGAAGGGAAAACAGTCAATGGAGTACCCATTCTCAAGCAAGTTATCACTATGGGCAATTAGAGGTTAATCCTGGGGAATTTTTTTTTTTCTTTGCGGTACGCGGGCCTCTCACTGTTGTGGCCTCTACCCGTTAAGGAGCACAGGCTCCAGACGCGCAGGCTCAGCGGCCATGGCTCACGGGCCCAGCCGCTCCGCGGCATGTGGGATCTTCCCGGACTGGGGCACGAACCCGCGTCCCCTACATCAGCAGGCGGACTCTCAACCACTGCGCCACCAGGGAAGCCCAATCCTGGGGAATGTTGAGAAATGTTGCGGAAAAGATGCCTCAGAATCATCCCACCTGAGGAGTGAGAAGCTGGGGTATTTATACAACAACTTCTTTCAGTCACAGGGCTTCCAGCAGGCATTAATTTCTCAGCCCTTCCAGGCCGCTCACACGGAAGGTGGCTAGCATGCAAAGAAATGGTTAAGTGCCAAGGAGCACCAACAGTGTCTGCTAAATCACCAAAAGGTCTTTTGAAGGTTCAGATATAGCATGTCTCTCCCCTGCCTAAAGTTTTTTTTGTTTTTGTTTTTGTTTTTGTTTTTGTTTTTGTTTTTTACTGTAGAGGAATCCAAAATTGTTGGCATGACTTACAGGTTTCTTTCTTTTTTTAAAAAATAAATTTATTTATTTATTTATTTTTGGCTGTGTCTTCATTGCTGTGCGCAGGCTTTCTCTAGTTGCAGCGAGCGGGGGCTACTCTTAATTGCGGTGCATGAACTTCTGATTGCGGTGGCTTCTCTTGTTGCGCAGCACAGGCTCTAGGTGCGCAGGCTTCAGTACTTGTGGCACGCGGGCTCAGTAGCTGGCGCGCACGGGCTTATTTGCTCCACGGCATGTGGGATCTTCCTGGGCCAGGGCTCGAACCCGTGTCCCCTGTGTTGGCAGGAGGATTCTTAACCACTGCACCAACAGGGAAGCCCTGACTTACAGATTTCTATACACCAAATACCAGCTCCTTTCCGAAGAAGTTTCATCTCTAGCCATATTGAAGCAGCTGGATCCTGCGAAACTCTCAGTTCTTTGCATTTGTTGTTTTCTCTGCCTCTCATGCTCTTCCCTTATTCTCTTCCTAGAAAACCCTTCAAAGAGGCAGAGCATTGGAGAAAGATAGAGGTAGAAGCAAAACTCTGTTCTAATAGTGCCAGTATTTGCTTTGCTTAGTGGGAAATGCATGACAGGATATAGAGAGGAGTGTGTAAAATTGGGCAGCCTTGGGTTTTTTGAGAGAAGTTACAGCATTAGAGAAAAATTAAGGAGGTTCAAGAAAGCCTGAAGAGATTTGTTATATAAGCTGTGATGTTTCCCTTTATTATTTCTTCATGGAAATTGCAAAAAAAAATTTTAATTATTTGTCAAGGGAAAAAATTCTACTCTGATACTTATTTGGGCAAGTTCCTTAACCTTTCTGAAGTCCAGTTTTCTTACCTGTATAATGGAGGGGACTAAACAAAGGCCTGAATATAGGAGGTGAGAATCGCTGGGTGCCAGCTTGGAGGTTGGCTACCACAAAGAAGTACATGAAAGGTGCTTGGGACACAGTGTGTTTTTAAATAATAGCTTTTATTATCACTCATTTTCTGGACCCCCTGCACAAACGCCACTTCTACTGAGAAGCCTTCCAGACCACCATAGGTCGTTATGTAATAGCTTTGCCAAAAGAATCAAAATTCAATCTATTCAAGCTTTTATTATTCTGCATGTTCAAGACTGTGATTAGAGGCTTTGAGTGGGGGGTGGGATCAATACCTCAGGTAAGGTCTCATAGCTGGTCCAGGCCTTCCTACCTCTTCTTATTCCTACAGCCCCAATACCATAGCTAGCCACATTTACTTCTTAAATAAATGAGAAAATAAAAATAAATTAGACTTCATGGAAATTAAAGCATTCTGTTTCATAAAAGATACCCCTTAAGAAAATGAAAGTGCAACCCGCAGACTAGGAGAAAAAATTCCCAATGCATATATCTGGGAAAAAAATCATATTAAAAATACATTTAAAAATTCCTTTCAGGGCTTTTCCTGGTGGCGCAGTGGTTGAGAGTCCACCTGCCGATGCAGGGGACACGGGTTCGTGCCCCGGTCTGGGAAGATCCCACATGCCGCGGAGCGGCTGGGCCCGTGAGCCATGGCCACTGAGCCTGCACGTCCGGAGCCTGTGCTCCTTAATGGGAGAGGCCACAACAGTGAGAGGCCTGCGTACCGCAAAAAAAAAAAATTCCTTTCATTCAGTAATAAAATATATACAACTTAATTTTAAAAAGTGGGCAAAATACTTAAAAGTCACTTCACAACAGAAGATATTCAGATGCTAAATAAGAATATGAAAAGGTACCCAACATCATTATCATTAGGGAAATGCAAATTAAAACCCCACTGGGATACCACTGCATAGCCAGGAGAATGAAAGTTCAAGATTGGCACTACCAAGTGTTGGTGAGGTTATGGAACAACTGGAATTGTCCTGCACTACAGGTGGGAATGTACAATGAAAACAAACACTTTGTAAAACTGTTTGATGGTTTCTTATAAAGCTAAATATACATGTACCATATGACCCAGCAATTTCACTCTTAAGTATTTACCCAAGAAAAATTAAAACATATGGTCATGCAAAGACTTATACATAAATGTTTTTTTTTTTTTAAACAATTTGTGTTTTTTTTAAAATTTTATTTATTTATTTATGGCTGTGTTGGGTCTTCGTTTCTGTGTGAGGGCTTCCTCTAGTTGCGGCAAGTGGGGGCCACTCCTCATCACGGTGCGCGGGCCTCTCATTATCGCGGCCTCTCCTGTTGCGGAGCACAGGCTCCAGACGCGCAGGCTCAGTAATTGTGGCTCACGGGGCTAGCTGCTCCGCGGCATGTGGGATCTTCCCAGACCAGGGCTCGAACCCATGTCCCCTGCATTGGCAGGCAGATTCTCAACCACTGCACCACCAGGGAAGCCCTACATAAATGTTTATAGGAATTTACACATAATAGCCCCAAACTGGAAACAACTGAAATGCCTACCAACTAGTAAATGGATAAACAAATTACGTTTTGTCCAAACTATGGAAAACTACTCATCAGTAGAAAGGAGCAAACTACTGATATGTATAACAAAATGAATAAATCCCAAAACCATTATACTGGTTCCATTTATATAAATTTCAAGAGCAGATAAAGTTAATCTATGGCCATTAAAATCAAATCAGTAATTGTCTGGGGCCGAGGTGGGGATTTTACTGCAAAGGGGTCTCAGGGAACTTTCCTATGATCATGGAAATGTTCTGTATCCTAGCTGGGGGGGGGGAGGGGCACAATGATTCTAAAACTGTAAACATTTGTCAAAATTCATTGAACTGTACTGTATTTTATCAACCATTTTATTGTAAGGAAATTATACTTCCATTAAAAAAAGATTATTGGGGGAAAACTTTTAAGAAGATCCTCTTAAGTGGGTAACACACAATATCTCAGATCACTTATGAGTAGGGTTGCCAGATTTAGCAAATGAAAAACAGGGGGGCCTAGTTAAATTTGAATTATATCTAATTGCTTATGCATATCTACATTGATAGAAAAGAAAAATATTGAGTGGTACATATACTTTAAAAGTATTTGTTATTCATAGAAAATAAATTATAAGTATCTAAATTATACATTTTTGTAATTATATTCTTCTGATCATTTGGTTCTTTTCAATAATTCCTTGTTTTGTGGTATTTGCTTATAAAATTCCTTGCAGACACAGTCTATGCTCATTTTTTTTGTATCATAGCTTCTACAGTGGTCACATCTAACTTCTTTAGTTCTTTTGTCTATTGAACATTCATTAAAGAGAAAATATACTCAACATTAGCATTATGAGCCAATATACTGAACATATACTAGGATAAAGTTAACAACCCTGAAAATTGCTCTTCAAATATGGCTTGTTGAAGCAAATACCATCTTTCATGGAATGAGATGATTTTTCATTTTTCAGTATTATGTTGCATCTCTTGATCAATAACTTTTATTTTTTATAAATTTATTTATTTATGGCTGTATTGGGTCTTCATTGCTGCGTGCGGGCTTTCTGTAGTTGCGGCAAGCAGGGGCTACTCTTTGTTGCAGTGTGCGGGCTTCTCACTGCAGTGGCTTGTCTCGTTGTGGAGCACGGGCTCCAGTAGTTGTGGCATGCAGTCTCAGTAGTTGTGGCTCATGGGCTCTAGAGTACAGGCTCAGTAGTTGTGGCGCACAGGCTTAGTTGCTCCATGGCATGTGGGATCTTCCCGCACCAGGGCTCGAACCTGCATCCCCTGCGTGGGCAGGCGGATTCTCACCCACTGTGCCGCCAGGGAAGCCCCTGATCAATAACTTTTTAAAATGTTATCCAGTAACAGAAAAAGAACATTGTCATCAATTTTTCTTCCTTTCTTCTTCAACACTATACATGATGATTCCACTGGTTCCCATGCCAGAGAGTATTTAGTTCTTGTACAAGAATCAAATTCTTCATGAGATGGTAGTCATGAAAAATAGAACTACCATACGACCCAGCAACCCCACTACTGGGCATATACCCTGAGAAAACCATAATTCAAAAAGAGTCATGTACCATAATGTTCATTGCAGCTCTGTTTACGATAGCCAGGACATGGAAGCAACTTAAGTGTCCATCGACAGATGAATGGATAAAGAAGATGTGGCACATATATACAATGGAATATTACTCAGCCATAAAAGGAAATAAAATTGAGTTATCTGTAGTGAGGTGGATGGACCTAGAGTCTGTCATACAGAGTGAAGTAAGTCAGAAAGAGAAAAACAAATACCGTATGCTAACACATATATATGGAATATAAAAAAAAAAAGTTCTGAAGAACCTAGGGGCAGGACAGGAATAAAGACACAGACGTAGATAATGGACTTGAGGACACGGAGAGTGGGAAGGGTAAGCTGGGACGAAGTGAGAGAGTGGCATGGACATATATACACTAAGTGTAAAATAGATAGCTAGTGGGAAGCAGCCACATAGCACAGGGAGATCAGCTCAGTGCTTTGTGACCACCTAGAGGGGTGGGATAGGGAGGGTGAGAGGGAGATGCAAGAGGGAGGAGATATGGGGATATATGTTTATGTATAGCTGATTCACTTTGTTATAAAGCAGAAACTAACACACCATTGTAAAGCAATTATACTCCAATAAAGATGTTAAAAAAATCATTCTTTAGTTCATTTTACAGTTCCCTTAAGCAATGGAGTGCCTCAACAACACTGGTTTCTCTTCTTTCACTTTGCATAATCTACTGCTAAAGAGGTATTATAAACTATCAACAAGAGGTAACTAAGTTTCCCTTAAAGTCAATAAGAATTTGAGGGGCATTTTCTTTAGGATTAAAGTATGATTCAGTGCTTCAAATAAACTGAGGATTCTTCATTTATTAAAGCAAGCTAACAAGTTTCTGAATGCAAGAGAAATGAACAGTACTGAATGCCAACAAAATCACAAAAATTCCTCAGTTGTTCAGTTGGCGCTTAAGAGAACAATTTCATGACAATTACATCAAAGTCAACAGGAAAGACATCAGATGTTGTATGAGCAGCACCATGCAGAATATGAGCCAGATAGCCAAACGGCTTCCGAAGAACCATTCGTGCTTTACTTCAGCTTTGAATAAACAATGTCTGCACTTTTATGCGAACATCTACCAACATTTGTATTGGTATCATCTCCAACAAAAGCAGTACAATTTTCTTCGTTAACTCCTAAGTCAATAAGAGAGTTTCTGCAAAAATTTGCTCTTGTTTCTGAAGTCTAATCTGGAAGAGTCTTTACTTAAAATAACCTTAAAAGTGAGCCTTTTCACAAGAAGGGTATTGCACAAGCAAATTTTTCTGCTTTGTTATTACTTGCATCCATAAAAAGATGAGGCATTTAGGGCTTTGATAATCACTGCAATAGTAAATGGAGTTATTATATTTTTAATTATTGCTGTAGGTTTTGTCCTGGCATTTGACATTTTGCTTCCAGTTTTGGAATTAGAAAATCCTGCTGGTAGCAGTACATTCAATGAGTCATTTGAGCTGAAAGACTGATGACAATATACAATGTGGGAGACTGTTACAACTTCTGCTGTGATTATTTTGTGTTCTTCATCTAGATTTCTTTTAATCAAAATTTTATTTTATCACTTTCTTTGATACAAGTTGAAGAAATCATGCATCTTTTACTCTTAGCTGATAGTATATGCTCGCTTATATCTGACTTTCCACCATTTTCAATGCTGTATGAACACTTGCATACTGCACAAAGAGCTTCAAAAGGAATTTTCCTCATTTAATTCAGAAAATGTATCATGAAATTCACACTTGCATTTTGGCATTTAGGGGTTCAAATATAGCAAATAAAAACGAGGTAACAATTTATTTTCAACAAGGTTGCCAAGACAACTTAATGGGAAAAGAAATGGTGCTGAGACAACTGGATAGCCACATGCAAAAGAATGAAGCTGAACTTCTACCTCATATCAAATACAATATTTAACTCAAATGGATCAAATACCTATATGTAAGAGCCAAAACTACTAAACTCTTAGAAGAAAATGTAGGGGTAAATCTCTGGATTAGGCAATTGTTTCTTACATATGACACCAAAAGCACAAGCAACAAAAGAAAAAAATAAATTCAATACCATCAAAATGAAAAATTGTGCGCTTCATAGGACACTATCAAGGATGTGAAAAGAAAACCCACAGAGTGTGAGAAAATTTTTGCAAGTTGTATACCTGATAAGGGACTTGTATTTAGGCTATATAAAGAACTATTACAACTTAATAAAAAAACAACCCAATTAAAAAATGGGCAAAAGATCTGAACAGACATTTCTCCAAAAAAACATAAAAATGGCTAGTAGGTATAGGAAAAGATGCTCAACATCATTAGCTGTCAGGGAAATGCAAATCAAAGCCACAGTAAGATAGCACTTCACAGCTACTAGGGTGGCTATGAACAAAAAGAGAGATAGTAAGTGTTGGTAAGGAGGTGGAGAAACTGGAACTCTCATACATTGCTGGTGGGAAAGTGAATGGTACAACTGCTTTGGAAAACAGTTTGGAAGTTCCTCAAAAGATAGAGTTACCCAGCAATTCCACTCCTAAGTCATATACCCAAGAGACTTGAAAACATGTGCCCACGGGAGAACTTGTACACGAATGTTCACAGCACCATTAGCTAAAAAAAAATAGTAAAAAAGTGGAAGCAACACAAATGTCCATCACCTGATAAATGGATAAGAAATATGAGATAACCATGCAATAGAATATTATTCAACCATAAAAAATGAAATCCTTGTACATCCTACAGCACCGATGAGCCTTGCAAACATTATGCTAAATGAAATGTCAGTAACAAAGGACCACATACTGTATGATTCCATTTATGTGAAATGTTCAGAATTGGCAAATCCATAGAAGGGGGGCGGGAAGAGAGAGAGAGAGAGAAAGGTAGATTAGTGGTTGCCTATGGCTGGGATGGTTTGGAAGAAATGGGGGAATGACTACTAAAAGGTATAGGGTTTCTTTTGGGCGTGCTGAAAATGTTCTAAAATGACTGTGGTGGTGATCGCACAACTTTGTGAATATACCCATTGAATTATAAAAGAAAAAAATTGGTAATAGCGACCAACGCAAGAACTGAAAAAGTTGTATTTAATAAATCTCATGGCTGCATCATTGCATCTGTCACAAGCCCAAATTCATATCTAACGGTAAGGTGGGAGTTAAGTCGTGAAAGGGTTGCGAACTTGATTTTACGAAAAGCAAATTGAACTCAAAGGTGAATATCTAGTCTGCCTGCAAAGGAGAGCTGTACTTGTAAGGAACAGTCTCCCTTAACAAAGTCGGAGCTGAGCCAATATGGGTTGGCCAAAAAGTTCGTTCGGGTTTACTGTCTCATCTTACGGCAAACCCGAACGAACTTTTTGGCCAACCCAATCCAATGTTTTGGGAAGCTAGCGTTCAGGGACTGGCAGTATTTCAGAAGCGTGAGCGTCCAGCGATTGACGGGCTTCCAGCTTTGTTAGTGTGGTTACTGGAGTGAGGAAGCTGAGTACCTGTTAACTATCAGAAGCCTGGTCCCTGGAGTGAGGCACTTGCTGATTGGTTGTTGTCTAGAAGCATAGAGCTGTCAATGATTGGCTGACTTTCAGAAGCTCTGGACTGTCGTTGATTTACGAACTTTCAGAAGCCTAGCTACCGGAGTGAAGCTGTTGTTGACTGGCTGATTTTCAGAAGCCACTGGAGTGAGGCTGTCGCTGATTGGCTGGTTTGTAGAGCCTGTGTACTGATGTGAAGTTATCTCTAAATAATGGTGGTTACTTGATCAGGACTTACAACTTGAGCAAAAAAAGTCCTTTCCTTTCTTGAATATGAAAAATAAGTACTTTCAATTTCTAGTTCCTTCTTTTGGTCTTCCCTCAGCTAAACTCGCTGGAGGCACCGTAGACACTGTACAGATCTTTTATTTGTAAAGGTAGGATTTTCAGTTAGTGATTTAAGCACCAATTACTGTGGCGGAAAAATAGCTCTAATAGTTTTTAATTGATTATAAAAAGATAAATACAGAACATTTAAGGCATCCTGACAAAGTCAATATACGACGCAGGACAAAATCATTAAATACGTCCTGTATATACAGGATGCCTGGAAACTGTCAATTACACAAAAGACTGACGCTCGCTGGGATTAGGTTTCTTGCATACGGCCCTGCAGTCGGAAACGGGTCGAGTCAGAATCTTTACTGTAAAGGGTAGGGATCCTCTGGGCCCCTGTGAGCCCCTAACGTCTGCGCAAGGATGGGCGCGCACCGCTAACCTTAGGTCGGCTAGAAATCGGCTGAACGTCTGAAGGGAGGGTGCACAATTGACTAGCAGCGGGTGAGGAAACAGCAGCAAGGAACCGGCCTGGGAGACCGGGGCACGAAAGCCGAGCACCAGGGTGGTTCAGATCTCCGCGCCAGGGACCTTCTGCGGCAGCAGAAGGCTTTGCTGGAGGTCGAAGTGGACTGGGCGGGGCAGAACGAGGCCCCGCCCCCTGGCGCGCCCGTGTGCGTGGCTGGGGGCGCCGCAGAGTCCCACTCCACGATGCGAAGCCTGAGGACAGGCCAGCGCGGCGGCGCGGTAGCTTTCACTCTGGGCACCCACGGTCCCAACGTCCAACCCGGCCGCCTCGAAGTTTAAGAAAGACTCTACCCGCAGCCGTGCGCTTGCCCCCACCCCCAATCCGTCCCGACGCCCCCATCCGCCCTCTTTGCGCGCGTCCGGCTCCGCCCCAGCCCCCGCCTCCGCCTCCGCCCCCGACGTGTCCCCGCCCCCGACGTGCCCCCGCGCACTGCGCCCCCCGCCCACCCGGCACGCCCAGCCGCCCCGCCCGGCCGAAGCGGGCCAGGAGACGCCCCGCAGGCCTGAGTGACCCTCGCAGCGGCGCCGTCCTCCTCCGCCTCTCGCAGCCATGGACGTGTACCCCCAACACCGGCTGGGGCTGCCCCGCGCACGGTCCCCCGGCGGCCCTGGCCGCGGGTCGCCCTCTGTCAGGTACGCGGGGCCGAGGCAGCAGAGGGGCCGGCGGGCGGGCAGGCGGTTGCGGGCTGTTGGGGTCTGGAGACGCCTCCCGCCGAAGGGCGTGGTCCGATATGGCTTCCTTGCGGACGGTTTTTTTCCTGAACGGTTCCCTGACGAACGTTTTCCGAGGAACGGCTCTCGGTGCAGAGGCTCCCACAATGGCTCCTGTATCGACAACCCCACAACGGCTCTTCTGTGAAGACCCCCTATTATGACATCCCCAACCCCATAGAACATTTCCCCCCGGAAAGATTCGCCTATCGAGAACCTCCACAGTGCCTTCTGTATGATTAATACACTTGCCTTCCCCATAGGATATTTTCCCCAGAAACGGCCATCTATGGAGACGTTCCCTCACAATAGCTCCCCTTATAGAACCCCCAAATGGGTTTCCCTCGAAATGGCTTACCTCTCATGCTCCCCTACAGTAGGTCTCCTTTAGAGCGTTTCCCTCTCACTGCGCCTTCCCTAGAGAGTACCCCCCTCCCGCCCCCTAGAAACACCCACACGGACAGCATCTTCCCTGTTGCGCGTTTCCCCACCTCCCCCTACCCCAGCCCGAGGCTATCCCTCACTCCACGATGCAGAGTTCAGGTTGAGGACAGGTGGAGGTCATTAGGGGCCTGGATAAGGAAAAGGGGGCCAGAATCCCCGAAAGCTGCGGATCCCAGGCCACAGAGCCTAGAGATAGAGCCCCCGGGTGCCTCAGTATAGGGAGGGTCCCCGCCCCCTTTCGATATATGAAGATTTGTTTCTGCTGTCTGCTTCCTGTGCCTTTGGGGCTGACCTTGATAGTCTCGGTATTATTCGTGATGGAGCTGGTTTGGGGCTGCCAGTGGAGTGTGGAGGTTGGAATGATGGAGGGGTTGTGGCAGAGACCATTGAGAGGAAGGGAGGAAGAGAGAGAAATGGGCTTTGGTTCTGCTAAACTGTCATTAAACCAGAAGAGGATTTTTATCTGTTTTGTTTGCTTTTTCTTTATTCTAGCTACTTAACAAAGCAAATACGGTGTTGTTTCCTTTAACGAAGGTTGTCAACTTAACATGTGAGAATGGTCTTTCCTGTATCCTTGTTATGATATTTAAGGCATTGTATTTTGGAATTTTTGCCCTCAAATCTGTTTTTTTTTCTTTGTTTTTATTTTGTTTTAACTCCACCAGATTCATGGAGAACAAGAACTAAATCTTAAAATCCAGTCCCTCTCTTACTTACCGACATTCCTTCTTTCACCCCAGCTACTAACACATGTTGGTTGAATAAATAAAGGATGGGGAGGTGGGACTAGATACCCTTTGTTGCATTTGGGAGTACTAATTTGCTTCTGATTTGGCAGGTGACGTTAGGTGACATATTTGGACTCCTGTTCTGCTCTTCAGTGGAATTTCAGTGGACTTTACAGTTCCAAGTGTTTAGCAGCTTATGGTAACCATCTCCAGTTTGTCCTAACGTTTCTGGCAGCCAGTTTCACTGTTAGAAAATATTTAAACTTTGAATAAAATAGAAACTGCACAGGATACTTTAGAACTTGAAGCAGCCACACTTTAAATCCAGGGTCTCTGTAGACGGGGTTCATCCCATATCATCTTCAGCTTTGAAGTCTGGAGTCTTTGAGACTTTTGGGGAAAAAAGAGCTTCTGAATAAAATCCATCTCTAAAATAACTTCTTCCTTCCTTGCTTGTGGTAGCATGTCAGTATACATTTTTTTTTTGTAAGTAGTGTTTTTATGTTAAAAAGATCAATGTTGGCTAACTTTACTAATCATACTCAAACTCCGAATTTTTCATCACGTGGTTTGAGTGAAACTTGTTAGTCTTCAGACATGGGGTAGTGCAAGGAACCCCAAGACCTGGAGGTTGTACACCTTTGGTAAAAGAAATTTTGTGAAAGTTTCCCTCCTTTCCCTGACGTTTTTAACTGAACGTGCTTTTCTTACTCATTCAGTCAAGCCTTTCCCAGATTTTGACATTGAACGTTTCTGGAAGGTTTGTAATCAGCACTTTCCTGTCACCCATATTTGGCTTCTTTGCTGCACTCTGACACCTGAGTGATGAAAGAGGCGGGCCTAACTGGTGAAGCTACGTTCCTAGAGACCCATAGATAGTACTTTGCAAGTGAGTGGTTCTCTTCTAGCAATGGAGTTCATTTTCACAGATGAGCAGTAGAGATCAGGAGTTAAAATATTGTTGCTTAGATCTAAAAGCTTCTTTTTAATGATATGGTAGTCATCAGTGCTGTCCATCAAATATCTTTGGTTTCTGTCTCCTGGGCATGTGGTACCATTGTACTTGCTTGCACCCTTGAAGATGGATATGGCGTTGTTAGTTGCTTTTGGTCAGTGAAATGTGCACAGGAATGATGTGTATCCCTTAATGGTAAAAACTTCTGGTGTGTAATTTGCCACTCTTTCCCTCTGTTTTGGTGATTGTTGGTGCTCCAGATGGTGGCTAGTCTCAGTCTGGGAACCAGAGCAAGCTTCCAGGTGACCTATGTTTGACACGTAGAGTGAGCAAGAAGTAAGCCTTTGTTTCAAGCCACTGAGATTTTGGAGTTATTACCAAATAACTATCTTTACTTGTACTAAGGAACCAGTGGAAATAGTTGAAATATGCTTTCCTACTTCAGATCTTTTCCTGCAGAGGAATCTGACCCTGCTCAGGACTTGTTTAACAGTTTAAATTTCACTGCCTCTTTATGCAAATAATCCAACATACACTGTGCTAGGTGCTGTGGATTCAGAGCATTAAGGCAGGCCTCTGCCCTCCAAGAGCTCCTTTGTAAGTGGAGAGGGGTAAAAATCGTAATACAGAGTGATGAGAAATAAGTATTGGGGAGGAAATAGGGCTGAAGGAACAATAATGTAAGAAGGCATAGTCAATTTGGGGCTCAGCAGTTGGAAGAATGGAGTTGCAATTTACTGATATTGGGAACACTGGAATAAGAACAGATTTGTGGAGAAAATAGAGTTCAATTTTGGCCTTGTTCATTTGAGTTTCCTAATAGATAATAGATAGCCAAGTGGAGGATTAGCAGTTGGATATATTAGTCTGTAGTTCAGGGGAGAGATTGAAACTGGAAATACCACCCATATTACTGGTGACTCCAAAATTTTTTTTTAAAGCTGTGAGACTAGATAGAGACCCAGGGAGTAAATGTAGATAGAGAGGAGGACCAACATCCAAGCCCTGGGATACCCCATGTAAAAAAGGCAGTGTAGCAATGTCTTCCAAATTCTGAGGGGAAATGGTTTCCTACCTCTGAGATAGGGGAAGAATCAAGGATAGTCAAATGATAAATGCAAGAATAGACTATTAGATTTGGTAATGTGGAGGTCATTGGCGACCTTGACAAGAACAGTTTTGGTGCAGTGGGTTCAAGAGGATATAGAAGAGGAATTGAAGACAGTGAGTATAGATAGTCACAGTGATGTTGTTTCAAGGATTTCTGTAAGGGAGAGCAGAGTAATAGGGCTGTGACTGGAAGGGCATGAAGTGTTAGAGTTCTTTTTGTTTTTAGCTGGGCAGATAACATGTTTGTAAGTTAATGGGAATAGTGGAGTATAGAGAGACAAATTGATGATTAAAGAGAGAGAAGGGACAATTGCAGGGGTGAAGTCCTTGAGTAGATGAGAGGGAATGGCGTCTAGGATATAAATGGATATGTTGACCTTAAGCCCGATAGCTACATGGACAGTTCATCTGTGGTGATTATATTGACCCAAATACTGGTGAATTGGTAGCTTAGTAGTGGGACAGAGTGAATGTTCTCTTCTGATTACTTCCATATTCTCAGTTAAATAAGAAGGAAGGTCTTTAAGCTAAAAATGAAGAGTGGGGGAGGTGTTGGAAGTTTGAGGAGAAAGAAGGTGAAAAATTCATTCAGGAGAGTGGGAAAAAATGAGTTGAATAAGGAAATATTTTAGGGGGCATTTGTGGTCATAAATTTAAGGTGGGTGAGACCCAGTTAGCATGGTTGAATGCTTCCCCTTCAGCTGTGTTGAGCTGCTTGGATGTGGGCACTGTGGAAGAGAGTGGCTGAGGTAGGATAGAGGACGTAATTGGAAAATAGGAGTAAAGGAACTGAGAGGTAAGGATAGTGGAAGGGTTATCTCAGTGTATATTAAGATCATCATGAATTAAGATGGGAGTAGTAATAGCAAAGAGACAATGATCCAGAAGCTAAATCTTGAGGGAATGTGGAGGACTGAGTGACCTACAGGTTTGTAGATGTCTGTAACAAGGAGGGATAGTGGGTGGTTATTGTTTGTTGGCATGAAGAAATCATCCAAAATAAAATAGTTTCTCACAAACAAAGGTGTGTTTCTGGATGAAAAGTACCCTCCAAGAATCCAGCACAATTAATTTAAAAATATCCATGCCAAGGCACATCATCATGAAATTTTTTTTTTTTTTTTTAGAAATTTGTTTTTTATTTGTTTATTTTCGGCTGCATTGGGTCTTCGTTGCTACACGTGGGCTTTCTCTGGTTGCAGCCACTGGGGGCTACTCTTTGTTGCGGTGCACCGACTTCTCATTGTGGTGGCTTCTCTTGTTGTGGAGCACGGGCTCTAGGTGCGTGTGCTTCAGTAGTCGTGGCGTGTGGGCTCAGTAGTTGTGGCTCGCAGGCTCTAGAGCACAGGCTCAGTAGTTGTGGCACATGGGCTTAGTTGCTCTGTGGCATGTGGGATCTTCCCGGACCAGGGCTCGAACCCGTGTCCCCTGCATTGGCAGGAGGATTCTTAACCACTGCGCCACTAGGAAAGTCCCCACATAATGAAATTTTTGAGCACTATAAAGACAGAAGAATATCTATAAACCACAGAGTCATAAATCATTCGATTGTAGCAAGAATGGACACTAGAAGATAATGGAGCAAGGCATACCTTCTAAAAGAAAATGGGTTCCCACCCAGAATTCTGTATCCAGCCAAACTCTCAGGCAGGTGTGAGGGAATGATAAAGACATTTCACACATGCGAGGTCTCATAGTTTGATTTTCCATGCGCCCTTTATTAAGAACTCACTGGGTGGCGTGTGCTCTAGCAAAAAATTCTGACCGAGGAGTTCCTGTGCTGGTCTTCTTCTATACCACGTATAGGTGGGATTTTTTCCTTGTTAAGGGACTCATAAGGAAGGACCTTCTTTGTTGCTTCTGGAAATTACCAAAGGGCTGGAACTTTTTTTTTTTTTAATAAATTTATTTATTTATGGCTGTGTTGGGTCTTCGTTGCTGCGTGCGGGCTTTCTCTAGTTGTGGCGAGCAGGGGCTGCTCTTCGTTGCGGTGTGCGGGCTTCTCATTGTGGTGGCTTCTCTTGTTGCGGAGCACAGGCTCTAGGCACACGGGCTTCAGTAGTTGTGGCACGTGGGCTCAGTAGCTGTGGCTCACGGGCTTAGTTGCTTCGTGGCATGTGGGATCTTCCCGGACCAGGGCTCGAACCCATGTTCCCTGCACTGGCAGGCGGATTCCTAACCACTGCGCCACCAGGGAAGCCCTGGGCTGGGACCATTTTTTATTGCCATTTCCCATATTGCTTGCCCTAGTGCTTAGGTCAGTGTCTGGCACATAGTCAGTACTCACTAAATGTGAACTGCTGTTGTTAGCTATTATGAAACACTGCTTGCACTAATTATTTATTGAATGAATAAAGAATAATTACAGGTGAAACTGTGGGCTAAGGGTGTTCAGAGAATGAAGAATCACAGTTGTAAGCTAGATGGTGGGAAGGGGGGTCACCATAGTGATTTTCTATAGAGAGCACTTACATAAAGCCTCACAGAGACAGGTTATCTCTTCAGGTGATGTTTACTGGTCAGGTACCAATACCCGTGGTTCTCTTTTGGGTTTACAGATCTAACAGAAGTGGTAATTGTCCCTGCTTTAAGAAAACTCAAAATACAGAGTAAGACTATGACCTTGTGTGTTTGAAAATTTGAAGTTTCACCTTCAGTATACTTGCTTGGATGCTGGCCAGGGAGGCTTGGTGCTTATAGAAGTAAAAAGGGTTTACTTAGTTATGTTTTTATGACCTTATTTCTGGCCCGGGGTGGAGGTCTAAGTATGGGTTTCCCCCTGCTATCAGAAAGTAGAGCCTTCCTAAGAAACCTTTTGTAAGGTGAAACAGCCTAAAATGAAGGAGCAATTACCTTAGAACACATCTTGCTAACAGAGGCACAAAATAAATCAGGATAAAGCACAGATGCTCACAGACACAGTTCAAAGCTATGGAGGCTTGTTGCTGTTATGCTGAGTGTAGTTACCAGGGAAGGAGCTTGGCAGTGCCACTCTCATTGCTCCACTGCAAAACAGATGCTGGCTATCTTTGCTTTTCACCTTTTTTCATAAAAGCAAAACCCTCTTCAGATTTCTTTCAGTTAGTGAAAACAGGTAGGTCTTATGTAAAAGCGAACTTTGAAAAGCATTTTCACATATGTCTGGGATGACTGTGTTTTGAGGACTCTTTATTTAGTGAGTATAGTTGCATTAATAGCGCACAATATTGTAACAGTGTTTCCTAGCTCTTGGGCTCTTCTGTGATATTGTAATTTTTGGAGAGGGGGAGTAGATGAGATGCAGATGCCCTCAAGAGTTCCACAGCTTAAATATTGTTTTGCCCTGATATTAAAAAAAAAAGAAAAGCAGAGTTTGCTACTTGGGTATTTAAAACTGTATTCTGTGATTTTGAGCCCTAGTTCGAGGGAAAGTTAACTAACTTGGCATGCTTTTTGCTATCAACTTGTTTGAAATAATATTAGGTTTATAGATGAGTTGCAAATATGGTACATAGCGTTCCTATATGGCCTTCACTCTGCTTCCTCTAATGTTAACATGGTGCATTTATCAAAACTAAGAAATTAATATTTGTACCTTACATTAGTTTACTGTAAACTTTGTTTATTTAGTAAATTTGTTTTTATTTGGAGTTTATTACTCCAGACTTTATTTGCCCAGTCTTTCCACTAATGTCTTTTTTCTATTCCAAGATCCAATCCAGAATTCCACAGTGCATTTATATTTGGCATGCTTTTAATAGTCAAAGAAGTGAGGGAAAGTACTTGTAGATGCCTTTTGAATGAAGACCTGTGAAACTGACTTTACAAAGAGCAGATTGTGTGTGGAAATGCTCAGAGAAATCTGGAGAAAAGGAAGAAAATGGAAAATAATATATTGTTACAGTGGCACATAGTGACAGACTTTAAAATAACATTTTCCATTTGTGGTGGGGAGCATTTTCTGAAGTTCTCAGATTTAGTTTGTAGAGAGTCTTATATACCCCAATTTGTGAAATATGCATAGACATGAATTGCAGTTGGGTACAAGTTTTAACTATTTTAGATAAGGTGACCTGTCAGGAACCATGTTTGGCAGCTGGTAGAAGATGCTTAACAATGACTTAACTTTGAGGTTTACACTCTCTTGCAAAAGATGTCTATCTAGGGGCTTCCCTGGTGGCGCAGTGGTTGAGAATCTGCTTGCTAATGCAGGGGACATGGGTTCGATCCCTGGTCTGGGAGGATCCCACATGCCGCGGAGCAACTAAGCCTGTGAGCCACAACTACTGAGCCTGCGCGTTTGGAGCCTGTGCTCTGCAACAAGAGAGGCCACGATAGTGAGAGGCCCGCGCATCGCGATGAAGAGTGGCCCCCACTTGCCACAACTAGAGAAAGCCCTTGCACAGAAATGAAGACCCAACACAGCCATAAATAAATAAATAGATAGATAGATAGATAGATAGATAGATGTCTATCTAGAGGAGGGCAGGCTAGTCCTGGTATGGAACCAGGCCACTTCTGTGTTTGTATTTAGCAAATGGATTCCATTTTCTCCATAGCTTCATGGTCACAAAATGGCTGCAGGAACTCTAGCTATCAGGTCTGTCAGACAAAAAGGGGAAAGAAAAGCAGCAGCTTTCCTAGTTGAGTCAGTTCTTTCCCTTCAGAAAACTTTCCCAGAAGCCTCCACATGATGGCTTTTGCATGTCTCATTGGTCAGGTCTAGAAGCAAAGGAGCTGTGCCTATTGCTGCTCCAAATAAAATTGGGATACTATTGGGTTGGCCAAGAGGTTTGTACAGTTTTTTCCATAGTGGCTCTAGTAGTGCTTGGTTGTCTTTAACTTCATTCGAAACAATTTTGTTAGATTGTATTATGACAGCTGTCATATCAGCATGCATTAAAAAAAAAACTTATCAGGACTTCCCTGGTGGCACAGTGGTTAAGAATCCACCTGCCAGTGCAGGGGATATGGGTTTGAGCCCTGGTCCCGGAAGATCCCACATGCCGTGGAGCAGCTAAGCCCATGTGCCACAACTACTGAAGCCCGCGCGCCTAGAGCCCGTGCTCCACAACAAGAGAAGCCACTGCAGTGAGAAGCCCGTGCACCTCAACGAAGAGTAGACCCCGCTCACCACAACTAGAGAAAGCCCGTGCACAGCAATGAAGACCCAACGCACCCATAGATAGATAGATAGATAGATAAATTTTATTTAAGTAAATAAAAAATGTATCAAAATTGGTGAATTTTTGTGTAGCCACTTTAATATTGAAGATGAAGAAAAACAACATTTTCAGCATATTATGCTTTATTATTTCAAGAAAGGTGAAAATGCAACTGAAGTGCAAAAAAAAGATTTGTGCAGTGTATGGAGAAGGTGCTGTGACTGATCAAATGTGTCAAAAGTGGTTTGTGAAGTTTCCTGCTGGAGATTTCTCTCTGGACAATGCTCCACGGTCGGGTAGACCAGTTGAAGTTGATAGCAATCAAATCAAGACTTTAATTGAGAACAGTCAACATCATACCATGTGGGAGATAGCTGACATACTCAAAATATCCAAATCAAGCGTTGAAAATCATTTGCACCAGCTTGGTTATGTTCGTCGCTTTGATTGGGTTCCACACAAGTTAAATGAAAAAAATCTTCTTGACTGTATTTCTGCATGCGATTCTCTACTTAAATGTAACGAAAACGTTCTGTTTTTAAAACAAATTGTGACAGGCAATGAAAAGTGGATACTGTACAATAATGTGGAATGGAAGGGATCGTGGGGCAAGCTAAATGAACCACCACCAGCCACACCAAAGGCCGGTCTTCATCCAAAGAAGTGATGCTGTGTATAAGGTGGGGTTGGAAGGGAGTCCTCTATTATGAGCTCCTTCTAGAAAACCAAACGATTAATTCCAACAAGTACTGCTCGCAGTTAGACCAACTGAAAGCAGCACTCGACAAAAAGCGTCCGGAATTAGTCAACAGAAGCAAGACCTCATGTTTCTTTGATGACCAGGCAAAAACTGTTAGAGCTTGGGTGGGAATTTCTGATTCATCCACCGTATTCACTAGACATTGCACCTTCAGATTTCCATTTATTTTGGTCTTTATAAAATTCTCTTAATGGAAAAAATTTCAGTTCCCTGGAAGACTGTAAAAGACACTGGGAACCTTTGCTCAAAAAGATAAAAAGTTTTGGGAAGATGGAATTATGAAGTTGCCTGAAAAATGACAGAAGGTAGTGGAACAAAACGGTGACTATGTTGTTCAATAAAGTTCTTGGTGAAAATGAAAAATGTGTCTTTTATTTTTACTTAAAAGCCGAAGGCACTTTTTGGCCAACCCAATATTAGTTAAAAAAAAGAAAAAGGGGGAGAATGGATATGGATTAGGCATCTGTTTGTCTCTACCACAGAGAGGTAGCTGTGTGGAATGAAAGTTACATTGCTTAGGATTACTAATGGCTGTGATGAGCTACATGAAAATGCTGGGAGAAAATTCAAGTCATGGAATAGTTAAATGATGCCAACACATTTCTCAGTCGTGTGTGTGTGTGTGTGTGTGTGTGTGTGTGTGTGTGTGTGTGTGTATCCCTTCAGTTTGAGTCACTTTATGGTCACTGGTTAACCATGTATTGGTCATGACAGCAGTAATGTTGCGTTTGCTTTTTCCATTGCAAGTTGTTGCTCCAGAAAGGACATCAGTGGGAAAGGACAGTTATTGACTTGAGACACATCCTGCCTTCTTGGCTTTCTTCCAAGTCTGTTTTATGGAGGGAATAAATAGTTGCCACTTTAATGCAGGGCCAGCTTTCTTAAGCCCTTAAATCCTTTTCTAGCAGTCCTGCAGTAGCTCCTTGTAATCAGTACCTGAAGTCTGAATTAATGCTGATATGATAATATGTTGTATTACTCCTGCTGTTGATTTTCCCCCCCATATTTTATTATGAAAACTGTTTGGAAGTACAGAAAAGTTGAAAGAATTGTTCAGTGGACATTCATGTATATTCATACCTAGATTCTCTGCTTAATGTATTTGCTCTGTTTGCCTTATCATATAGTCATCCCGCTATCCATCCATCAATCCATCCTATGTTTTAATGCTTTTCAAAGTAAGTTACAGACATTGGTATGCTTCAACCCTAAACATTTCCTGGGTTTGATTTCATAATAAGAAGAATGCTCTCTCTTTCAAGTGACAGAAACCCAACTCAAAAGGTTAAAGTAAAAAAGGGAGTGAATGTGTTGGCTTACTTGGCTGGAAGGAATAGTGGGGAGATAGACTTGTAGGAAGACCTGTAAGAACTAGGGCCTCAGGAACTGGAACCAAGACTCTGCTATCAAAATAGTTGCCTCTATCCATATAGCCCGAAATCCACATTCTTCCTGCACTGTGACCCTAGAGGCCATTTCTCTTCTACCTCTAAAATAGGAAATCCCTGGAAAGGACTCCAGCTGACCTGGCTTGCTTCTGGGTGAGTCATGATTGGATGCTGTGGCAGAGAAGGGGCACAGTGTATGTTACCAAGGGAAATGAAAATGGAAAGCATGCTAAGTGAAGTATATACCTCAGAAAGCTTTGCCATTTGTTTTCTCATGCTGGCATAATGCTGGTGTTTGACTAGGAGAGTACAAAGGAGAACTACAAATGCAAAAGTCCTAAATAAATTAATATTACAGCCAGCCCTTCATATCCATAGGTTCTTCATCCATGGATTCAACGACCCCAATCAAAAATATATTTTTTGGCTTCCCTGGTGGCACAGCGGTTAAGAATCCGCCTGCCAATGCAGGGGACACGGGTTCGAGCCCTGGTCCAGGAAGATCCCACATGCCGCGGAGCGACTAAGCCCGTGCGCCACAGCTACTGAGCCTGCGCTCTAGAGCCCGTGAGCCACAACTACTGAGCCCATATGCCACAACTACTGAAGCCCGCACACCTAGAGCCCATGCTCCACAACGAGAGAGGCCACCGCAATGAGAAGCCCTCTCACCACAACGAAGAGTAGCCCCCATTCGCCGCAACTAGAGAAAGCCCAGGCACAGCAACAGAGACCCAATGCAGCCATAAATAAATAAATAGATAGATAGATAGAAAGAAAAAAATATATATATTTTTAATTTGAGAAAGTTTCAAAAAGCAAACCTTGAATTTGCTGCACACAAGCAGCTATTTATATAGCATTTACACTGTATTTACAACTGTTCACTTAGCATTTATATTAGGTATAAGTAATCTAGATATGATTTTTTTAAAATTTTTGGCTGCACTGTGTGGCATGTAGGATCTTAGTTCCCCGACCAGGGATCGAACCCACGCCCCTGCATTGGAAGCCAGAGTCTTAACCACTGGACTGCCGGGGAGGTCCCTAAAGATGATTTAAAGTGTACTGTAGGATGTGCATAGGCTATATGCAAATACTATGCCATTTTATATAAGGGACTTGAGCATCTGCAGATTTTGGTATCTGAGGGGGTCCTGGAACTAATCCTCCATGTATAACAAGGGGCAACTGTATAACACTGAAAATTCTAACCACACATGGTTTAGAAGTTATGGGGAAACAGGTACTCTGGTATATTGTAGGTGAACGTTTTAAGAAGACAATTTGGCAAGATCTATCAAAGTTTTAAATGCAGATACCTCTTAACCTGGCAATGCTAGTCTCTACCTTGCAGAAACTTTAGTACTTGTGCCAAAGATGGCTATATAAGGTTGTTCAATGAAGCATTGTTTGCTATTTGCAAAAATAATTAAAATCCTGAATGTTTAATTATAGTGTCTGGTTAAATAAAAAGAACATAGTACAACAGTTTTAAAAATGAGGTTGTGTTCTATTTACTAGCTTGGAAAGATCTTAAGGTACAATGTTAAGTGAAAAAAGCACGTTACAGAGCAGTTACATATGTCGTTACTATGATTTTATGTAAAACAACTCTCTCCCCAAAAAACTCACCCAAACTGTGTATTACTGAGAGATTCACCTCAGATTGTTCACAGCAGTTTAATAAGATAAAGTGATTCAGGTTGGTATGAGGATTCACTTTGTAAAACATTCAAAGCACAAAACATATAGAATATAAGGAGAATTATTCATGTTTTAATTGTTTAATTTTGAAAATCCCGCGGTACGCGGGCCTCTCACTGTTGTGGCCTCTCCGGTTGCGGAGCACAGGCTTCGGATGCGCAGGCTCAGCGGCCATGGCTCAGGGGCCTAGCCGCTCCCGCAGCACGTGGGATCTTCCCGGACCGGGGCACGAACCCGCGTCCCCTGCGTTGGCAGGCGGACTCTCAACCACTGCGCCACCAGGGAAGCCCTACCAGGTGTTTTTAATAGGTAAATACTTGAGTAAGTGAAAAGTTTAATGGTTCAGTGACAAATAATAGGCTATGTTCTGGTTAAAAATTAAATTTGGGAAGCAAGGAAATATTCAAAGGAAAAAAGAACTAACTTTAGTTCTACCCATTAGACAAGAAAATACTATGATAATGTTTTACTCTGGGAAGAGGAAGGTCTTTCTACATTTTATATGCTTTCACTTTGTTTTACTTTTCCCTTTATTTATTTCCCAAAATACTTGCAGGGAAAAAATCCTCTTTTTGCTCCTGTCTTCAGTATTGTCTTGGCTTCCCACCGCAGTAGTTGGGGAGCTGTTTGTTTCCTGGTCACATGACCTGTTAATGCTTTTTGTCACTGGCTGATTCTAAGTTTGAAAGCCCAAGAGCTCTTGGTAACCTTGGTAGTCAGCTAGGGTTGCGCAATGGACCAAAGGACCAACTTAATGAAATATTTGTCGTGTAGAGAATGATTGCAAAATGAATCTTATATTAAACATGAGAAAGTGGGGAGGGACAGGCAACCATTTCCCAGGGAAAGAAGTTTTCTTACTTTAATCTTAGTCATCTTGCAGCTTAAATTCTGCTACTTCCAAACCCTGAGTCCTCCTTACCTCCAGCCCCAAATTTTTATTATGAAAATGTTCAAACAATACAGAAAAGATGAAAGAATAGTACAGTGAATACTCTATACCCATCGCTTAGATTCACCAATTTTAACTTTTTACCTTATGTTCATTGTCTTTACTTTTTCTTTTCTTTTCATTCTTCTTTTCTGTTAAACGTTTTTCAGTTTGCAGATATAATGACACTTTGCTCCTGAGTACTGCCTCATGTGTCTGCTAAGAAAAAGACATTCTACTTTGTAACCACCATAATATTATCTCAGCTAAGAAAATTAATAGTCAATTTGAATATGCCCTGGATGATAGATGATAATATTATAATAATATATAATATAATTATTACCTATTATACAAGGCATATTCATATTTCCTCATATGTCTCATAGATGTTTCCCTGGGTTTTTGTTTGTTTGTTTAAATTGAATTAAGGTTCATAAATTGCATTGTCTTATTATTCTTTAATCTCTTTTACATAAGAAGAGCTTTCCCTCTCTTTCTGTTTTACATCACATTGGCTTCTTTTAACTTAAAAATTCTTTAATTATGGTAAAATACACATAAAATGTACCATCTTAACTGTTTTAAGTGTACAATTTAGTGGTATTAAGTACATTCACATTGTTGTGCTACATTCACCAGTATCTATCCACAGAACTCTTCATCTTGCAAAACTGAAACTCTGGTACCTATTAAACAGTAACTCCCCACTCCTTCCCTCAGGCCCATGGCAACCATCTTTCTACTTTCTGTCTTTGTGAATTTGGCTGTTGTAGGTACCTCATAAAAACGGAATCATATAATATTTGTCCTTTTGTGACTGGCTTATTTCACTTATTATAATGTCCTTAAAGTTCATCCATGTTTTAGCGTATGTCAGAATTTCTGTCCTTTTTAAGATTGAATGATATTCCATTGTATGGATATACCACAGTTTATCTGTGTCCATAGACACTTGGGTTGCTTCTTCCTTTTGACTATTGGAAATAATGCTGCTACGAACTTGGGTGTACAAATATCTCTTTGAGGCTTGCTTTCATTTCTTTGGGGTGTATACCCAGAAGTGGAATTGCTGGATCATATGGTAATTCTGTGTTTAATTTTCTGAGGATCACTGTGCTGTTTTCCACAGCAACTGCAATATTTTACATTCCCACCAATGGTGCACAAAGGTTCTGATTTCTCCTCATCCTTGCTAAACTTTATATTTTCTGCTTTTTTGATAGTAGCCATGTTAATTTGTGTGGCAGTAATACCTCGTTGTGGTTTTGATTTGCATTTCCCTGATGATTAGTGATATTGAGCATCTTTTATCTTTTCATGTGCTTATTGACCATTTATGTATCTTCTCTGGAGAAATGTCTATTCATGTTCTCTGCCCATTTTGAGTTGTTTGTTGTTGCTGAGTTATAGAGGTTCTTTATGTATTCTGGATATTAGCCTCTTAATAGATATATGATTTGCAAATATTTTCTCTCATTCTGTGGGTTGTCTTTTCACTCTGTTAATAGTGTCCTTTAATGAACATAAGTTTTAAATTTTGATGAAGTCTAATTTATGTATCTTTCCATTTGTCATCTGTGCTTTTGATGTCATTGGAAAATGACAATGACAAAAAATCATTGCCAACTCTAATGTCATGAAGCTTTTCCCATGTTTTCTTCTAAAAATTTTATAGTTTTAGGTTTACATTTAGGTCTTTATTCTGAGTTAAATTTTGTATATGGTGTAAAGTCAGAGTTTGAATTCTTTTTTTTTTTTTTAACTTGCATGTGACTGTACAGTTTTCCCAAAACCATTTGTTGAAAAAAACTCTCCTTTCTCAATCCTGGTACCCTTGTCAAAAATCATTTGACCATGAGCACATTATAGTAAGTGAAATAAGCCAGTCACAAAAAGAGTTTATTACTGGGCTCTCTATTCTATTCTATTGTTCTATAATCAGTGTTCCCCAACCTTTTTGGCACCATGGACAGGTTTAGTGGAAGACAGTTTTTCCACGGACCAGGGGTTGGGGGGAAGGTTCAGGGGGTAATTAATGTGAGCGATGGGGAGCTGCAGATGACGCTTTGTTCGGTTGCCCACCGCTCACCTCCTGCTGTGTGGCTGGGTTCCTAACAGGCCGCGAACCCTTACCGGTCCACAGCCTGGGGGTTGGGGACCCCTGTTCTATATGTCTATCTTTATGCCAGTACCAAACCATTATGGTTAGCTTTGTAATAATTTTGAAATCAGGAAGTGTGTCCTCCAGCTTTATCCTTCTTTTTCAGTATTGTTTTGTGTATTCTGGGTTCCTTGAAATTACTATGAATTTTAGGATGGATTTTTCTGTTTCTTCAAAAACAGTTTCTGGAGTGGAGGGGAGGGATAAATTGGAAGATTGGGATTGACACATATACACTACTATATATAAAATAGATAACTAATAAGGACCTACTGTGTAGCACAGGGAACTCTACTCAATACTCTGTAATGGCCTATAAGGGAAAAGAATCTAAAAAAAGAGTGGCTATATATATTTGTATAACAGATTCACTTTGCTGTACACCTGAAACTAACACAACATTGTAAATCAATTATGCCCCAATAAAAATTAAAAAAAATATATATATAAAAGTTCCTGGAATTGTGATGGAGATTATTTTGAATCTGTAGATTATTTTGTGTAGTATTGACAGCTTAACAGTATTAAGTCTTCCAATGCATGAACATGAATGTATTTCCATTATTGGTGTCTTCTTTAATTTACTTCAGAAATCTATGAATGATTCAGTTTCTCTGAATCCTCACCAGCATTTTGGTATCATCACCATTTGTTATGGATATTTTAGCTTTTCTAATAGATGTGTAGAAATATCTAATTGTGGTTTTAACTTGCATTTCCCTAATGGATAATGATGTTGAACATGTTTTCATGTGCTTATGTGCCATCTCTATATCCACTTTGAGAAAATGTTTTTTCATGCCTTTGGCCTGTTTTCTAATTGCATTGTTTTTTTACTTTTGAGTTTGGAGAGTTTCTTATGTATTCTGCTTGGTTAGGTAAGTGATTTGCAAATATGTTTTCCCAATCTGTACCTTGTCTTTTCATTCTCCCAGCAGGTTCTTTCACAAAGCAAAGTTTAAAATTTTGATGAAGTCTAATTTATCAAATTTTTAATGGATCATACTTTTGGTATTGAGCCTAAGAACTTCATTAAACCCTAAGCCCTGAATATTTATTCTTTTTTCTTCTAAAGATTTTATAGTTTTACATTAAAATGTTTAAATCTATGATCTATCTTAATTTTTGTAAAAGTTATAAGGTTTAGGTTGAGGTTCATGTTTTTGTCTATGGATATCCAGTTGTTTCAACACCATTTATTGAAGAGACTATTTTTCCTCTATTGAATCACTTTCCACCCTTTGTCAAATATTAATTGGCTATATTTTTGTGGGTCTATTTCTGGCTGTTTTGTTGCGTTCCATTGATCTATGTGTCTATCTCTCAGCCAGAACCACAATCTTGATTACTTTAGCTATATAATAAGTTTTTTAAATTTTTTTGAATTTTATTTTATTTTTTTATATAGCAGGTTCTTATTAGTTACCTATTTTATACGTGTTAGTGTATATATGTCAATCCCAATCATCCCAATTCATCCCACCACCCTGCTTTCCCCGCTTGGTGTCCATACTTTCGTTCTCTACCTCTGTGTCTCTATTTATGTCTTGCAAACCGGTTCATCTGTACCATTTTTCTAGATTCCACATATATGTGTTAATATAAAATATTTGTTTTTCTCTTTCTGACTTGCTTCACTCTGTATGACAGTCTATAGGTCCATCCAAGTCTCTGCAAATGACCCAGTTTCATTCATTTTATGGCTGAGTAATATTCCACTGCATATATGTACCACATTTTCTTTATCCATTCATCTGTCTATGGGCATTTAGTTTGCTTCCATGACCTGGCTTTGTAAATAGTGCTGCACTGAACATTGGGGTGCATGTGTCTTTTTGAATGATGGTTTTCCCTGGGTATATGCCCAGTAGTGGGATTGCTGTGTCTTATGGTAATTCTATTTTTAGTTTTTTAAGGAACTTCCATACTGTTCTCCATAGTGGCTGTATCAATTTACATTCCCACCAACAGTGCAAGAAGGTTCCCTTTTCTCCACACCCTCTCCAGCCTTTATTGTTTGTAGATTTTCTGATGATGCCCATTCTAACCGGTGTGAGGTGATACCTCACTGTCGTATTTTGGGTTTTTTTTTAAGATTTTGTTTTTGTTTTTTTGATGTGGACCATTTTTAGTCTTTGTTGAATTTGTTACAATATTGCTTCGGTTGTTATGTTTTTGGTTTTTTGGCTGCGAGGCATGTAGGATCTTAGTTTCCTGACCAGGGATTGAACCCACACCCCCTGCATTGGAAGGTGAAGTTTTAATCACTGGACCGCCAGGGACGTCCCCTCTTTGTAGTTTTGATTTGCATTTCTCTAATAGTGATGTTGAGCAGCTTTTCATGTGCCTCTTGGCCATCTGTATGTCTTCTTTGGAGAAATGTCTATTTAGGTCTTCTGCCCATTTTTTGATTAGGTTGTTTGTTTTATTATTATTGAGCTGCATGAGCTTATATATATTTTGGAGATTAATCCTTTGTCCGTTGATTCATTTGCAAATATTTTCTCCCATTCTGAGGGTTGTCTTTTCGTCTTGTTTATACTTTTCTTTGCTGTGCAAAAGCTTCTAAATTTCACTAGGTCCCATTGGTTTATTCTTGTTTTTATTTCCATTGTTCTAGAAGGTGGGTCAAAAAAGATCTTGCTGTGATTTATGTCAAAGAGTGTTCTTCCTGTGTTTTTCTCTAAGAGTTCTGTAGTGTTCAGTCTTACATTTAGGTCTTTAATCCATTTTGAGATTACTTTTGTGTATGGTGTTAGGGAGTGTTCTAATTTCATTCTTTTACATGTGGCTGTCCAGTTTTCCCAGCACTACTTTTAGAAGAGACTGTCTTTTCTCCATTGTAAATCCTTGCCCTCCTTTGTCATAGATTAGTTGCGTGGGTTTATATCTGGGCTTTGTATTCTGTTCCATTGATCTGTATTTCTGTTTTTGTGCCAGTACCATATTGTCTTGACTATTGTAGCTTTGTAGTATAGTCTGAAGTCAGGGAGTCTGATTCCTCCAGCTCCTTTTTTTTCCCCTCAAGATTGCTTTGGTTATTCAGGGTGGCATCTTTAGGATTTTCTATATATAGTTTCATGTCACCTGCAAACAGTGACAGTTTTACTTCTTCTTTTCCAATTTGTATACCATTTATTTCTTTTTCTTCTCTGATTGCTGTGGCTAGGACTTCCGAAACTATGTTGAATAATAGTGGAGAGAGTGGACATCCTTGTCTTTTTCCTGATCTTAGATGAAATGCTTTCAGTTTTTCACCACTGAGAATGATGTTTGCTGTGGGTTTGTCATATGTGGTCTTTATTATGTTGAGGTAGGTTCTCTGTATTCCCACTTTCTGGAGAGGTTTTATCATGAATGGGTGCTGAGTTTTGTCAAAAGCTTTTTCTGCATCTATTGAGATGATCATATGGTTTTTCTTCCTCAGTTTGTTAATATGGTGTATCACATTGATTGATTTGTGTATATTGAAGAATCCTTGCATCCCTGGGGTAAATCCCACTTGATCATGGTGTATGATCCTTTTAATGTGTTGTTGGATTCTGCTTGTTATTATTTTTTTGAGGATTTTGGCATCTATATTCATCAGTAGTCTTGGTCTGTAATTTTCTTTTTTTGTACTATCTGTCTGATTTTGGTATCAGTGATGTTGGCCTCGTAGAATGAGTTTGGGAGTGTTCCTTCCTCTGCAGTTTTTTGGAGGAGTTTGAGAAGCTCTTCTCTAAATGTTTGATAGAATTCACTTGTGAAGCCATCTGGTCCTGGACTTTTGTTTGTTGGAAGATTTTTAATCACAGTTTCCACTTCATTACTTGTGATTGGTCTGTTCATATTTTCTATTTCTTCCTGGTTCAGTCTTGGAAGGTTATACCTTTCTGAGAATTTGTCCATTTCTTCCAGGTTGTCCATTTTATTGGCATAGAGTTTCTTGTAGTAGTCTCTTATGATGCTTTGTATTTCAGTGGTGTCCATTGTAACTTCTCCTTTTTCATTTCTAATTTTACTGATTTGAGTCCTCTCCCTTTTTTTCTTGATGAGTCTTGTTAAAAGTTTATCAATTTTGTTTATCTTCTCAAAGAACCAGCTTTTAGTTTTATTGATCTTTGCTATTGCTTTCTTTCTTTCTATTTCATTTATTTCTGCTCTGGTCTTTATGATTTCTTTCCTTCTGCTAACTTTGGGTTTTGTTTGTTCTTCTTTCTCTAGATCCTTTAGGTGTAAGGTTAGATTGTTTATTTGAGTTTTTTCTTGTTTCTTGAGGTAGGCTTGTATAGCTATAAACTTCCCTCTTAGAATTGCTTTTGCCACATCCCATAGATTTTGGATCGTCGTGTTTTCATTGTCATTTGTCTCTAGGTATTTTTTGATTTCCTGTTTGATTTCTTCAGTGATCTCTTGGTTATTTAGTAACTTATTGTTTAGCCTCCACATGTTTGTGTTTTTTACGTTATTTTCCCTGTAATTCATTTCTAATCTCATAGCGTTGTGGTCAGAAAAGATGCTTGATATGATTTCAATTTTCTTAAATTTACTGAGGCTTGATTTGTGACCCAAGATGTGATCTATCCTGGAGAATGTTCCATGCGCACTTGAGAAGAAAGTGTAATCTGCTGTTTTTGGATGGAATGTCCTATAAATATCAATTATATCTATCTGGTCTGTTGTGTCATTTAAAGCTTCTGTTTCCTTATTTATTTTCATTTTGGATGATCTGTTCATTGGTGTAAGTGAGGTGTTAAAGTCCCCCACTATTATTGTGTTACTGTCGATTTCCTGTTTTATAGCTGTTAGCATTTGCCTTATGTATTGAGGTGCTCCTATGTTGAGGGCATATATATTTATAATTGTTATATATTCTTCTTGGATTGATCCTTTGATCAGTATGTAGTGTTCTTCTTTGTCTTTTGTAACATTCTTTATTTTAAAATCTATTTTATCTGATATGAGTATTGCTACTCCAGCATTCTTTTGATTTTTTTCTTTCTTTTTCCATCCCCTCACTTTCATTCTGTATGTGTCCTTAGGTCTGAAGTGGGTTACTTTTAGACAGCATATATATGGGTCTTGTTTTTATATCCATTCAGTGAGCTTGTGTCTTTTGGCTGGAGCATTTAATCCATTCACGTTTAAGGTAATTATCAGTATGTATGTTCCTGTTACCATTTTCTTAATTGTTTTGGTTTTTTTTTTTTTTTTTTTTTTGTCGTTGTTGTTTTTGCGGTATGCGGGCCTCTCACTGTTGTGGCCTCTCCCGTTGCGGAGCACAGGCTCAGGACACGCAGGCTCAGCAGCCATGGCTCACAGGCCCAGCCGCTTCGCGGCATGTGGGATCTTCCCGGACCGGGGCATGAACCTGCGTCCCCTGCATCGGCAGGCGGACTCTCAACCACTGCACCACCAGGGAAGCCCTTGGGTTTGTTTTTGTAGGTCCTTTTCTTCTCTTGTGCTTCCCGCTCAGAGAAGTTCCTTTAGCATTCGTTGTAGAGCTGGTTTGGTGGTGCTGAATTCTCTTAGCTTTTGCTTGTCTGTAAAGCTTTTGATTTCTCCATGGAATCTAAATGAGATCCTTTCTGGGTAGAGTAATCTAGGTTGTAGGTTCTTCCCTTTCATCACTTTAAATACATCGTGCCACTCCCTTCTGGCTTGTAGAGTTTCTGCTGAGAAATCAGCTGTTAACCATATGGGAGTTCCCTTGTATGTTATTTGTTGTTTTTCCCTTGTTGCTTTTAATAATTTTTCTTTGTCTTTAATTTTTGACAATTTGATTACTATGTGTCTCGGTGTGTTTCTCCTTGGGTTTAGCCTGCCTGGGACTCTCTGCACTTCCTGGACTTGGGTGGCTATTTCCTTTCCCATGTTAGGGAAGTTTTCGACTATAATCTCTTCAAATATTTTCTTGGGTCCTTTCTGTTTTCCTCTGGGACCTCTATAATGTGTATGTTGGTGCATTTAATGTTGTCCCAGAGGTCTCTTAGGCTGTCTTCGTTTCTTCTCATTCTTTTTTCTTTATTCCGTTCTGCAGCAGTGAATTCCACCATTCTGTCTTCCAGGTTGCTTATCCATTCTTCGCCCTCAGTTATTTTGCTATTGATTCCTTCTAGTGTATTTTTCATTTCAGTTATTGTATTGTTCACCTCTGTTTGTTTGTTAACTTTAAGTCTTCTAGGTGTTTTTTCTTTCATTCTTCTAGGTCTTTGTTAGACATTTCTTGCATCTTCTCAATCTTTGCCTCCATTCTTTTTCAAGGTCCTGGATCATCTTCACTGTTATTATTCTGAATTCTTTTTCTGGAAGGTTGCCTGTCTCCACTTCATGTAGTTGTGTTCCTGGGGCTTTATCTTTTTCCTTCATTTGGTACAGTACATAGCCCTCTGCCTTTTCATTTTGTCTTTCTTTCTGTGAATGTGGTTTTTGTTCCACAGGCTGCAGGATTGTAGTTTTTCTTGCTTCTGTTGTCTGCCTTCTGGTAGATGAGGCTATCTAAGAGGCTTGTGTAAGCTTCCTGATGGGAGGGACTGGTGGTGGGTAGAGCTGGGTGTTCCTCTGGTGGACAGAGCTCTGTAAAACTTTAATCTGTTTGTCTGCTGATGGGTGGGGCTGAGTTCCCTCTCTGTTGGTTGTTTGGCCTGAGGCGACCGAGCACTGGAGACTGCAGGCTCTTTGGTGGGGCTAATGGCAGATTCCGGGAGGGCTCATGCCAAGGAGTACTTCCCAGAACTTCTGCTGCCAGTGTCCTTGTCCCACTGGTGAGCCACAGCCATCCCCCACCTCTTCAGGAGACCCTCCAAGAATAGCAGGTGGGTCTGGTTCAGTCTCCTGTGGGGTCACTGCTCCTTCCCCCGAGCCCTGACACACACACTACTTTGTGTGTGCCCTTCAAGAGTGGAGTCTCTGTTTCCCCCAGTCCTGTCGATATCCTGCAAATCCCATTAGCCTTCAAAATCTAAATCTCTGGGAATTCCTCCTTCCTTTCCAGACCCCCAGCTTGGGAATCCTGATGTGGTGCTCAGAACCTTCACTCCAGTGAGTGGACTTCTGTGGTATAATTGTTCTCCAGTTTGTGAGTCACCCACCCAGCAGTTATGGGATTTGATTTTATTGAGATTGTGCCCCTCCTACTGTCTCATTGTGGCTTCTCCTTTGTCTTTGGTTTTGGGGTATCTTTTTTGGTGAGTTCCAGTGTCTTCCTGTCGATGACTGTTCAGCAGTTAGTTGTGATTCCAGTGCTCTCGCAAGATGGAGTGAGTGCACGTCCTTTTACTCCGCCGTCTTGGACCTGTCTCTCTAATAAGTCTTGACATCAGGTAGAGTGATTCCTCCCACTTTATTCATTTTCAGAAAAGTTTTAGCTATTCTAGAATGTTCCTTTGCCATTCCATGTAAGTTTTAGAGTAATCTTTTCTATATCTACAAAAAATCTTGCTGGGATTATGATAGGAATTGTGTTAAACTTGTACATTAATTTAAGGAGAATTGACATCTATATTATGTTGAGTCTTCCAGTCTGTAAATACAGTATGTCTCTCCACTTACTTATATCTTATTTGGTTTCCTTTATCAGTGTTTTGTAGTTTTTAGCATGTAAGTCCTGTGCATGTTTTGTTAGATTTATATTTAAATGATACTGTATTTTTAATTTTGGTTTCTGTGTGTTCATTTATACAGTTGGTTTTTATATGTTGATCTTGTGACTTTGTTGAATTCACTTATTAGTTCTCAGATTTTTTTTTTTGTAGATTCTGTGAGATTCCCTGCATAGGTCATTATGTCATCTGCAAATAGCGATAGTTTTATGTCTTCCTTTTCTATCTTTATGCCTTTTATTTCCTTTTTTTTTTTTTTTTTGCCTTATCGCATTGGCTAGAACTTCCAGTATTACGTTGAACTGGAGTAATGAGAGCAGACATATTTTTCTTGTTCCTCATTTAGTCTTTCACCATTAAGTATATTCCAAACTTTGCTTTGGAGGTTTTTTGTAGATGTTCTTTATCAAGTTGAGGAAACCCTATTTCTGGTTTTCTAAGTGTTTTTATTATGAATGCGTGTTGAATTCTGTTAGATGATTTTTCTGCATCAATTATATGGTTGTGTGATTTTTTTTTCTTCTTTAGCCTGTTAGATGATGGGTTATATTGATTTACCAGTAGTGAAACAGCCTTGCATCCATCTTGGTCATGGTGTACAATTCTTTTTGTATGTTTTTGAATTCTATTTGCTAATATTGTATTGAGGATTTTTATATCTATATTCACGGTAGATATTGATCTGTAGGTTTCTATTTTTTGGTGCTATCTTTGGTTTTGGTATTAGGTGGAAGATTGTGAACATCTTGAGGGAAGACGATGATAATGACCACTAAGTCATGGACTTGGGTTATGGGAACATCAGAAAGAATCCAGGGGGGAAAGAGAATCCAAGGAAGGGAAGTGGTGTTGTTTGGCTGGATATACTATTGCTTGGGTGAGTGTAGGACAGTGTACCAGAGCAGAGGGGTGAGGATGAAATCTGACTGTTATGGATGGAACAGTTACTGTAGTTGGTTTATGGAGGATCTTAGATAATAATGAAGTGGTAGGGCTGGGAATATGTTGACTGTAGGGAAAAAAATTAATATAGGAGTGTTAGGGAATGAATACTGGAGACAGATCTTAGACCTGAAGGTGATGTGGACAGACCTTATGGAAAGATCAGTCTCAAGCAGGAAAGTGACCAGCTCTCTCTTGGACTTCTGGGAAGGAGGAGGGATTGATATGGAAAGCATGGGGTCCTTAGAAGTGATATTAATGTCTGGTCGTGCCTCTCCTTATGCTTTGTTTGGGAGGAAGGGCATATGCCTAAAACTAATGGAATCAGAGATCTGCACAGAAATGGGAGCAAGTACCATCTACTGACACTCTCTGTGGGGGTAGTTATGATGATACATCAGAGCTTCCTTTAGGTCCTTAGGCCAGTTTTTGGTTTTTATCTGTTTGTTTTTTGTTTCGTTTTTAACAGACCAATGATGACCACAGTTAGGACAGGTAAGTGTAGAAACTCTTCTTTGATTAAACTTCAAAATTGGGAAGTCATTGAAAGTCCTTCTGGTCAGCTGCTCAGTTCTAGTCCTATCCAGCATTTATCATGAGAGGGCCTTTGGCTCCATCCTTTGTTGAGCCAGAGAGCCACTGTCCATCGGTTTGTAATCAGCAGTTCAGACTTAGTCTTCAGACCACTTCTGCATAATCTCTTCCAAAAAACAGAAGAAAAAAGAATACTCCCTAATTTCTTGTTATGATTCCGATACCAAAGTCAGATAAGGACCAGTTTCCATCCCTAGCAATCGTTCCCTTCCTCATGTCTTCATGTGCTGGCACTCAGGAAGCTGATTTCTGTTCTTATTGCAGCTGCAGTCGACTCCGCCAGGTTCAGAGCATCCTGACCCAGAGCAGCAAGTCTCAACCCGACGGGATCCTCTGCATCCTAGGTCAGTGCTTTTAACAAGGTGGGACTCAGGGCTGGGACAACTTGGCTTCTGTTCACAGGAAGATATTAATAATAGTATCATCACTGTGAGATAAGCTGTGAGTTAGTATTCTTCTCCCAGCTTTTGTTCCCCTGAGATCTGTTGCTGTTTTAATGAGGTCAGGTGAGATATCAGTGAGATAGGGAGCCTGTACCACAGAGCAGGCACTTTGTACATGTTACCTCATTTCTCCTCACAGCAACCTTACAAGAAGCAGTGTTGTCCCTTTTTTACAGAGGAGGAAACGGAGACTCTGGGAGATCAAACCGACTTGCTCAGGGCCATGGAGTGGCAGAATTCGGCATTTATTTGTTCTTTAACACTGTTTTTATTATGAAAACACATCATATAATTTAAAAATTAAGACATTACACAAATAATAATGAACAAAATTTTCTAATCATCCCAGTTACCCAGTCCCACTTCCCAGAGATAATATCAACCATATTTTTTTTAACACAAAAGGGGACATTTTATGTATATTGTTGTTAATCTAATTGAAAATTCTTCACTTGATAAGTATATCTTGGAGATTTTTCTATGTCAGGTCAGTCTCCTTCTTTATCTCACTTTCATTTACATTCACAGTATTGAGTCATAAAACTTGCTTAGGTCAGGTTGTTTGTCTGTCAGCCACCCAATTTCCTTCCCAGAAGCGAACCACTTTCTTGTTTGTCCCTCCTCAGATAGTCTATGCATAATTTTATTTTTTCACTTAATAGCACTTGCATTTAAACTTAACGATAGGCAGTGGGCAGAGTGGTTAAAAACGTGCACTCTGGAGCCAGGCAGGTTTTGGGTTTGAATCTTGGCTTCATCCCTCACTTAGCCAAGAGACATAGTTTATCGTGGGCCTAGAATTCCAGTCAAATGCTGAAACAAAACTCACTGGATTCTCTTTCCAGCTGCACCTATCAAGGGTGTGGGGGCTGTCTTTGCCATGAATTTACTTATGAATAAAATCACCTGTTTGTTACTGGACTTATGCTGTTATTTCTGTTAGTTAAGGCTCAACCTAGTAAAAATAGGCAGCATAAAATTGATCATGTGGGCTACTTGAATATAGAATACTAAAGGATTGAGAAAAAGGTCAACTTATAAGAATATCATGTGACCATATATATATATACATAATTATATATATATATTTTTAGTGAAAACACAAATGTTGCAGAAATTGATATTTGAAGTTGGGTGTGAAGATTGAGGTAAAAACTTAATAAACCTTCAGGACAGGGACTTCCCTGGAGGTCCAGTGGTTAAGACTACGTGCTTCTGATGCAGGGGCCGTGGGTTCGATCCCTAGTCAGGCAACTAGGATCCCACATGCTGCGTGGTGCGGCCAAAAAAAAAAAAAAACCTTCAGGACAAACAGCTGTATGTGAATGTGAAGCAAGAAATCAGTGAGGCACTTGTATGTTTTTAAACAGCTTCTGGGGTTTAGTGAATTCTGCTTTTTTGGGTAATTAGAGTTAACATAGCATCTCATGGTTGGTTGGTTGGTTTAATCTAGCCTTCTAGCCTCGACAGTATCCTTCTGAGCAACTCTGACTCAACTCCCTCCACTTTGGCATTTTTCATTTAGTTATTAGGGTGTAGGAGGTGTTCTCACTGAATTTCTGCTAACCTTTTTTTAAAAACAGCTTTATGGTGGTATAATTCATGTATAATAAACTGCACATATTTAAAGTGTACGATGTGATAAGTTTTGACATATGTGAAATCCCTCTTTTGGGATTTTTCTTATGTTTTTCTCATGCTTAGACTGGGGTTATGGATTTTGGAGTGCGAGACCAATGAAGTAACATGCCATTTTCATCACATATCAAGGATACATACTAACAACAAGACTTTTCACTGTTGATATTGACTTTGATCACTTGGCTAAGATAATATTTGTCAGGTTCTGCATTGTAAAGTACTCTCCCCACCCCTCCTTCCATATTGTCCTCTTTGGAAGGAAGTCACTATGAGCCCACACTTAAGGAGCAGGGATTATGCTCCATTGCCTTGAGGAAGGTAGTGTCTACATAAATTATTTGAAATTCTTCTGCATGGGATATTTGTCTCTTCTCCCCCATTTATTTATTTATTCAATCATTTGTTTGTATGTCTTCATGGAGATTTATTTTATACTTTGAGTTAAAATCCAGTACTACTTCATTTATACCTTAGGTTATAACCTACTACTACTTCAAATTGTTCCAGCTTTGGCCGTTTGGGGCTCTTTCAGATGGTTCCTACATCCCTCCCTTTAGTATATCACCATAAAAGTTTTAGTTTATTTAGTACTTCTGTACTTTCTGACACTATAAGGTGCTCCAGTCTTATTTTGTATATTACCTGCTTCAGTCCTAGAATCAGCCATTTCTCTAAGGAGCCCTGATTTCTTTTATTGGAGAATGGTATTAGAAACCAAGATCTGGGCACTGGGTATGCTCTTTGCTACTGGGATGTCATTGCTTTTAGGCCCTCTCAGCTGACAAAGTAAGGAAATATATGTGTGTACCTTAAGTGGTGTATATATACACATCTGTAAATGTTATATAACTGTCTCTACTGTATTCAGCTAAACGTGAATTCATATTAGTGTTTCTAGCTCTAACCCATTACTACATGGATCATTCTAGCCTCCTTCTCTTGCTTATCTGTAAACTTCCACTCCACCAGTGAGAAACTTGGCACCTACGGTCTACCATCCATTTACTTGTTTAATTCCAGTATGCATGTTTAGTAGTATCAGATTTGTAGCCCAAAATTCCCCCATGGGAAACAACTTTATTAACTAGAGTATGGTGGTTACATATAGTATCTTTTACCTTTAATTTTACATGGTCAGTCTTTTTAATGTTAGCATTTTTTGTGGCAGTTTATGTAGCTGGAATCCTTAGAAGAGGACATGCTGCCCAGTCCACTGGTTATTTTTTAACTCTGTAGCCCTTTCTACTTCAGGCCTTATGTAGGCCAGGTCATTTCTGCTTTTGAATCTTTTTATCTCTTTCTTCACTAAAGTGTTGGATGGCATAAAAGAGGGATGTGCTGCTTTGATCTAGCTGAGAAAGTAGTCTTCCCATATTTGAAGTCCCCTGCCACAGGTGGTCCCTAAGCCCCTCTGGTCTGAATGCCCATTACTTTTCACTGGTCTGAATAACTGACAGTCGTCCTGTTTCCCAGGCTCCAGCCATATTTCCATTCTTGGCGCTTCTGCCCCAACCCCTTCCTTTTAGCCTCACGTAGCCAGCTGCCTCCTGCCCTTGACATGTCCCTCTTGCCCAGAGTCATAGCTCTGGGCCTTCACAGATACCCAGGAACCAGGTAGTATATGTGCCTGTGGCATTGAAAGGCAGTTGCGAAGGCAGTATTTAATTTCCTTTTTATTAGTCTCTGACCCAGCCCTACTAGACTGTAAGCTTCGTGAAGACCATCTGTAGGCATGTTTACTACATGCTTCAGCACCCAGCAGAGTGCTAGGCCTTGGGCCTGATAAATATTTGTGAAATGATGGATGTCTGAGGTTTCATTCACTTGTCCTCTTTTTACTTCTTTGAGTTCTTTTCAAACCACCTTAATCCTCCTTTATTTAATTCCATGTGTTTTGGTAAAGGTCTCTTTGAGAAGAGAATACTTTTCTGATGCCTATTCCTATTCTAACTGAAAGTATTAAAAAAATTTAACCAACTATGGCAGGACTTGGACTATATTTTCTGGTTCCTTCTATCCTCAAGAATTGCTTTTGATTAAATTAACAGCTTCTATGTTCTGTGCTGTTTGACTATCTCAACTATATAGATCTTGAATCCATGTAAGAGTACTTGATGCTGAGGCCTGCTTCTTTCAGTTGTTTAGTTTGGCTTCTGGCACAAAACTGGTCTGAGGTGCTGCCTTTAACTTAACCACTAGGGTTTTGCTGAGCAGGGGCAAACTGTTGGGACTCATATGTTCCCCGTAGTACAGTACAGCTGATCAGAGCCTTTTTTGCCTTGCAGGAATCGATAGCAGGTACAATGAAGGCTGCAGAGAGCTGGCAAATTATCTCCTGTTTGGTTTGTACAATCAGAATACCAGTGATTTTGAGAAAACAGGGTTTTCTGAAGAAGTTCTAGATGGTAAGTATATGTTGGTGAACTCTGTGTGAGAGAGGAGTAAGTGATATAGTACTTTGGATTCTTATTTCATGGCCTTTTTATGGAAAAATATGATCAAATTTAAAATAGCCTGAAGATCCAGTAAATTTTTGCTTTTTTTATTAATGAAAAACGACATTTCTTCTTTGCTGATATGTTAAGTAATATGCTCTGTAGGTTACCTGCTGGATTATAAGAGACTGGTGACAAGTAGTTTTCAGAGTGTTTACTAGATAAATCGGTTTTAGAGGGAAAAAGTAAACATCAGTGTTTGGCTTTATATCTTCTTGGCAAGGTACTAGTTTTCCTCTGAATTTTCCATTGCCTCTACATGCTGGGAGGTTCATATTATGTGCCGTTGTCCTATGAAAGCACTTTCAGCTGTGATTCAAGGATAAGCCTGCAGGCTACTCCTGCAAGGAGGACTTCATGTGGATCTTCAGCTTAGGAACAAAGGCTCTTTATCCTGCTCTGTCTTTGGGAATTGTTTTCTGTGAGCTGTAATTTATGACGATGCCTGTGACTACAATGCAGACTTTCTGCCTACATTCCCCTTTCCTTGGCTCTGAGACACTCACCCTGTGTTCATGCTGCTATGGGGTGATGCCCAGGAGCTATCTCTGATATCACATACTTAGCATTATGACTTGTCTGCCAGGTGGATCAGGAGACACAGGAATAGACAAGTCAAAATGGATGAGAGACAGCTCTTGTGAAGCAGCTGGGGGATGCGTGAAAGCAAACATCTGATGTTGAAATAATCTTGCTGTGGACCTAGTACAGTGGTTTTCAACTGGGGGCAGTTTTATCCCCCAGGGGACGTTTGGCAATATCTGAAGACATCTTTGACTGTCACAACTGGGCAGAGATGCTGCTAAACATCCTACAGCGCGTACACAGGACAGCTCCCCACAACAAAGAATGATCTGGTCTAAACTGTCAGTAGTGCTGAAGGTGAAGAACCCTGGCCTAGTGTATGTGAAAATTCTTCTGTAGTAAAGTCCTTAATAGTATCTATCCTTACAGATTGGTGAAAGATTTTCTTTTTATTAGGAAGTGCAGAAAGCAGGGTGAAATTATTCCTTCTGTTAATTTTTTTTCAATTCAAATTTAGTTGCAGATTTTGATTTTAAAAAATGCTTTCTTACACTGTAAAACATATACTGGCTTGGAAAGAATTCATCTTGGCAGCTCATTTAGACAGTTACAAAAAGGCAGATACTTGTATCAACCACACATTTCACTGCAGTCAAGGTTGCTAAGGACATTGCAGTACTGAAATTAAGGAAGTAGTTTAAATCCTCAGAGGTGCTCCTTTTTGCTTATCTTTGTCTTTATCCTGTCACCTAGCACAATGAGTGCTTATAAAGTGAGCGTTTTCTTCCAAATTAATAAATTCATTTTTTAAATCCAAGTAGCTAGAAAGCTGAGTTCACCAGATTTATCTTCCACATTACAATCCCTAATTATCTGAGAGAAAAAGAGGCAAACACGAAGGATTTATTTTAAAAAGAAACTTTTAAAATAGTTTACGTACTCTTATGCTCTCTTCTTTTACCTGACTGTGTACTCTGTTAAAATTTATTTGTAGTGATGACGTCAGTCTTGTGAGATCCTGAGCATGCTTCATTAGGTTTAGTAGCTGTTGCATTATTTCTTTTACTGGATCCTAATTCTTTGCGGTATGTTACGCATTAGTATAGAGTACAGTCTATACAGGAAGCCCTCAGTGACATCAAACTCTCGCTATTGAGCAGGTGACCTACAGATGATTCAGGGTGGGTCTCCCAGCAGAAGGAGACGGGGCTTCTTTCCCATCCCTTGCTACCTTTTAACTCCAGCACTTAGCTGAGAGTCAGCAGTGAAGAGCCTGCTCCATACTGTGTTGCCTAGAACACCTAGGGTCTGACTAGGTGTGGAGCTCAGAGTGGCTTAAAAGGCCACCATCATGGAGCTTTATTTCATGAGGCCACCCAGCTGTGCAGTCAGCTGAGATCAGTATTCACTGGGCTTATGTTTTTGTAGATTATGGTCTGTCACGCTGTGTTACTGTGCTGGCACTGCCCTAAGCCTGCTGCCTCAGTTGCTTCCTGCCCCCACGCTCCTCTCTCACTTCCAGCCATCTCCTCTAGCCCCTTCCCTAGTGTCATCTTGTTAGAAAGAGGCCTAATGACTCTGGTTTCTGAGGAGCCCTAGAATGGAGCCTCTGCTTTTCTTCTGGAAGTGTGACTGCTTTCTTTCTCAGTGTTCAAATTGTTTTAATATTCCTGCCCCGTTCCATGGCTTGTTTGTTAGTTTACTCGGTTTTATTTGCACCTTTGGGATTGCTTTATTTATTTGACCCACCAACATCGATGGTTATTCCCTAAATCTGTGAGCTGCTGATCACTTGCCTTTACTTCCTTCCTCCCAGCCTTTCCTGTGTACGGAGTTTACATCTGTATACAATAACCCTTCCCAGGTTGCAAGGAAAGGGGTATCCTCGGGCCCACGATTTGCCTTGAGCCAGATGAGCCAGCAGCCAAGAGCTTTATACACTGATGTCTGCAGGAGAACCAGTCACTGGCCATATTTGGTGCTGTTTTCCTGCCTCAGTGGCTTTTACCTGTAGAGTTTTCAATTACTATCTATCTCGACAGCGAAGTACACAGTTGAGTTTGGTACAACAAATTTTGCTTTGTTGAACTTTGTGAAACACCCTGAAGGCTGTTCTTTTGACTTATTCTACCATAACCAGAGGGCCACAGTAGTGGAAGCATAGCATGGGGATGAGGAAATACTTGCTGTCCACACTTGAGTGTTCTGCAGTCACTTTGAAGCACATTGCCTAATTAAAGAATTTTCAGTTTAGAGTTTTGTTACATTGTTTCTGTAGTTTTAATGGTTTTACTGATTATGTGGGCAGAAGATGTCTAAAGGAAATGCTTTTGACAATCGTGTTTTAATTTTGTTTTTCTTACAGATGTGATTATATTGATTAAATCAGATAGTGTCCATCTGTACTGTAATCCTATAAATTATCGCTATCTTTTACCCTATGTGGCACATTGGAGAAATCTGCATTTCCACTGCATGACTGAAAATGAGGTGAGAAGAAACGATAAAATAGGCGCTTAGAGACACTCTAAGGATATTCGTTCAGGAAAATGTATTGATAGAATGGGAACAGGAGGTCCTTAAAGAAATCAAATTGGGGAGTTCCCTGGTGGTCCAGTGGTTAGGACTCCAAGCTTCCGCTGCAGGGGGCATGGGTTTGATCCCTGGTTGTGGAACTAAGATCCCGCATGCCGCGCGACATGGCCCCCCCCCCAAAATTGTGAAATGTGGTTACACAAAAAAGGTTATTTGTTTTAGTGGAACTTTTCATATTTCATTATGAGGCTACCCTAGCAATAAATTATATGCCTGGAAGAGACAAAAAGGACTATTAAAATTGGGACCTACTAGTGGGCTTGTGAACCTGCCTTCCTGCCCTGCTTCTTTATCCCCAGCCTGGGTCCATTCTCTCGGGCCTAGGAACTGCCCCAGGAGAATTTGATAAGCTCTGTGACATTTCCATGTTTGGATTTCTTGGTATTTGTTTCTATTTCCCTTTAGACCCTTTTCAAAGATTTGGCTAGAAATCAAATTGGGACTTAAGATTTAGGATTTTGTGGAAATTGTGACCCAATGTAGGTCCAGAACCCTTCTTTCCATATGAGCATTTAGGGGACTTTTGAGGACAAGTTTTATCTCTTGCATTTAGGTCTCTGATCCATTTTGAGTTGATTTTTGTGTGTGGTGTAAGGTAAGGGAATGACGTGTTTCTGACCAGCAAACACTGAAAGTTGCCTTTAAAAATACCCTCTTGATGGGAATTCCCTAGCGTTCCAGTGGTTAGGACTCTGTGCTTTTACTGCCAAGGAAGTGGGTTCAGTCCCTGGTCAGGGAACTAAGATCCCGCAAGCCACGCAATGCGGCCAAGCAAAACAAAACAAAACAAAAACAAACAAGAAAACCCTCTTGGGACATGTGGGACAACTAATAAAAATGCACAGAAAATATGGGATTTTGTATGATGTCTCATTAGAGCCTGTTTCCGTTCTATTTCCTTCTTTAGTATGAAGATGAGGAAGCTGCAGAAGAATTTAAAATTGCCAGTTTTGTGGACATGGTTCGAGACTGTAGTAGAATTGGCATTCCTTACAGCTCCCAAGGTGTGTATCTGACAGTCAGCCATTTTAGAACCTTGCTGGGATGGTGTGTGAATCGAATGTCCTTACTTCTTTCAGTGGAGGCATTCAGGTGGGAAACCTGTTGATCTGTTTTCACTAAAGGCAGAGAGGATCAAGCAGAATGAAATTTCGGAACTTTCCTATGTAAGCTTGTGTTCATAACCGAAGTTTCTGCAGCAACACAGCATGCTACCAGCAGCAGTCGGAAGAACTGATAAGGGATTTACCATAGTTGCCATCTATGCTATACCACTTATTATACTTGAAGTGTGGATGTGGGGCCTCTTGCTAATAAGAAATAGTAATTTGGGTAGCTGTTAAAAATATGCTGACAGTGAGACTCAAAAATAACTTGTAGGGGACTTCCCTGGTGGTCCAGTGGGTAAGACTCCGTGCTTCCAGTGCAGGGGGCACGGGTTCGATCCCTGGTCTTGGAACCAAGATCCCACATGCCAACACGGCATGGCCGAAAAAAAAAGTGTGAAAACAGAGGGAAAAAATCAAAAAGCTTAGCAGTGCTTGTATCTTATTTATAAAAAAAAAAAAACAAAAAACTTTGCACATTGAAGCTTGTTGTTATAAGAAAAGAAAAATTTTGATTTGGTAATTTTCCCTTGAGGAAATTGGTTAGCTGTGTTTCTTAAGGGAAAGGAGCCAAGTTTTGGTCTGTTAATAAATATATCCACTTAGTGATACAAGTCAGATGTAGTAGGCCACTATTTATTTATTTATTTACCTACTTAATTACTTACTTAGGAAACCAGAATGTGAAAAAATACTGTAGAGAAATCTGAATTTTTGTAACTTGTTTGTGTATCTGTTTCAGTTTTATTTTGCTTGATGAGGCTGTGGTGAATTTGTGAGAAATGATGTCTAATGACCACATTAGATCAGGTTTAGACTGCTATATCCAGGACGGTATTTGATACATGTTGTACTTGATTCCTCTAGGTCACTTGCAGATATTTGATATGTTTGTAGTGGAGAAATGGCCAATTGTACAGGCCTTTGCACTTGAGGGCATTGGAGGGGATGGATTTTTTACCATGAAATACGAGGTACGTATGAAAAGCAGTGTGCCTGGTTTTTGTCTACCACTGGGCTGTTTTTATGAAGGCCCACAATGTGGGTGTATAACACTCTGAAAAGCTGGCAGTGACTCCAAAGGGCATGGAGCAAGTTAAAAGACTTGAAATGGAAAATAGTTGCTATTTAAGGCTAGTCCCCAAACTGAGCTCCTGTGCCCTTTATTCTTGGAGTTCCTCTCTGTCCTCCTTCCTCTCCTTTCCCCGTTCTAAGTTCACTGTAGCACCCTAGGCTGACTCCTCTTATAGCTTTTATCGTCTGATGTCACCCACATTTGTCACACCCACTCACCCATTCACCCACCCCTGATCTCTGGATTAGAAGCTCCTTGAGAACAAAACCATTCTTCTTCCTTATAGCTCAGAAGTTCGTATAATTTAACTGTTCAAGAGCAATGAAAGGAGCAATGAGAATTTTGTATAAGTACTGTCTACTAGAGGAATAAAAGGGTTAGATTTTATGGTAAGAACAGTATCTTTTATTTCAGTATTCTTTGCATCTAGAAGATGACCAATAAATATTTGTTAAGTGAATTAATGAATGAGACTGGGAGAGGGGATCATCCAGGGTACATATTAGGGAGGATGACCTGGTATCCACATGCCTCCATAGGATCCGCACTGAAATGACCTGCCCCCAGTACAGGAAACCAGGGAGAGGGAACATTGACATGCTAGAAATGGGGGCATACTCTTAGGGATAGAAGTAAGTGAGACCTTTGGAAGCAAGGCCCAGGGCTAATTCCTACCCCCTTCTGAGAAGTAGCAGTGTCCCTAAGAGATGTTTGGAGGCTCACCTGGCAAACCCTGTAATGTAGAGGAACGTGGGCTGTAGGGATGAAGAGACACACACCACATCAGCCCTACTCTTCTTGCTCCAAACCAGTTTTCTCACATTGACCACAGGTAGCAGAACATCAACAAGGCTGTGGGAGCTGCCCCTGATAGCACCTAATGCCCTCTAATTTAGAAGAAGAGGGGCTTGAAAGGAGGCAAGTCATAAGAGGTAGAGAGGAAACTTAAAATTTTTAGTGATAATGGTAATGTTTATTTTTAATTAATTGTATAAACTAGGCATTTATACTGTCTCGTATACGCCAGGCATTTTGCATGAATTAACTTTAATTCTTACAATAACCCTCTGAAGTAGGTACTATTACCATCCCTGTTTTATGGAAAGTTTAAATGAATCTCCCAAAGTCACAGAGCTAGTAGCCTGTGAGTGGCAGGGCCCAGTCAAGAGAGTCTGGCTTCAGAGCCTGTGCTCCTAACCCCTGGGCTGCCACTAGATTAGCATTAGAAAGCAGTGCACTAGGAGGCTGTACAATTCATGCAGCTCAAATGGGGCAGGCCTCTGGCTTCTGCCTTAAGGTGCATCACACCATGAAGTCAAATCCAGGTAATGTAGATTTTTCCTGTAGGATGGTGTTTTTAGGGGATGGGATGGGCAGTGAGGAGGAAACAGCACACATCATATTGTAAGAGTTATTACTATAAGTCTTCTCTCAGGATCCCTTTCTTCAGATCCTGCCCTTCTCTGTAGCCACTAATTTTCATTCTCTCAGATACTTTCCTTTCATCTCCATCTCATTTCCCTTGACCTCACTTCTCTTCCTTACCCTGTCCTTCCTGGTCATTTAAAGTATGGAGCAGTTTGGCCTCCTGATCAGCTCTGCCATTATACTGTACTTCTCTCTGATTCACATATTAAAGGCCTCATAACTGCCTGAGCCAGAAAAGTTCTTGCCTCCTATGAAAGCTAGGAGGAGAACTACAGATACTTACAACTTAATTTTTCAAATTTCTTCTTTATTACATGCTCATACCCAGAAGAAAATCCTTAATTCAGAGGATGTTTTCATCCCTGATGTGTTAGGTGCCAGCATGAGAAAGGAAGCCAGACCCACATAGCATTTACTTGGTATTTAGGCTGAGCCAAACTAAGTTATGGATATAGGGAACTCTTTCTTCCTGAAAGCAGTACAGGGAAGTTCCTCTGCTAGGGCTTTCCCTGCCTCCAACTTCCTTCTTCTTACTCTCCAGCTGCTGGAACTATATGACCTGGTAATGTCAATTTACATTAACCAGCTCCCCAAGGGGAGGATTCTAAAATAATCCTCTGAATAATGAGAATAACTATAAACATTCACCTTTTTATGGACAAACGTAAGATTTTTGTACTGAAAGGTGGGATAAACCCTATGAAAAAATTCAGAAGGTAAGAGACCATAGCATATTAGATTCAGGGATACATCAACATGCTTTTAAAAAATATGTTCTCCAGGAAATAAAATAAAAATTGAGAAAAATATCTCTTTGTACTTTTTAAGAATGCAGTTTGTAAAAAGAGAAATAGATATGGTAGGTTGAGCAAGCAGAATTAAAAAGGGAGATGGATGACATGAGGAAATATTGTTATGTCTCAAAATTCATTAGTAGAATTAAGATTTGAATTTCAAAATAGAAATCAGGGAGATTGGCCAAATGGCAGAGTAGAAAGACCCACCTCCTCTCACAAGCACAGCAAAATCAGAATTATTTTCAGAGCAACCATCAATGAAAAAAGACCACAACCTATCAGAAAAGACCTCTACAACTAAAGACATAAGGAACGAACCACAACAAGACAGGTAGGAAGGGCAGACTTGCGATACAGTCAGGTCCTTTTCCCCCAGGTGGGTGATCCACAACTGGAGGATAATTACAGCAGTGAGAGTTCTGAGCCCCACATCGGGCTCCCCAGCCTGGGGGCCCTGCGCTGGGAAAATGAGCTCCCAGAACATTTGACTTTTAAAGCCAGCAGGGCTTAATATCAGGAGTCCCACAGGACTGGGGGAAACAGAGACTTCATTCTTAAAGGGCGTGCACAAAATATCACACGCCCTGCGACTCAGGGCGAAAGCAGTAATTTGATAGGACCCCGGGCCAGACTTACCTGCTGATCTTGGGGAGTCTCCCAGAGAGGTAAGAGGCAACTGCAGCTCACCCTGGGGACATAGACGCTAATGGCAGCCATTCCTTGGGAGCTCCCTTGTATCACGTGGACACTGATGCTAGTGGTCACCATTGTGGAATCCTCCCTTTAGCTCATTAGCACCAAGACCTGGCTTCAGTAGCCTGTAGGGGCCAGTGCTGGGATGCCTCAGGCCTCAGGCCAAACTAACTAGGCAGGGGAACAGCCCCACCCATCAGCAGGTAGGCTGCCTGAAGACTTCCTGAACCCACAGCTGCCTCTAGACATGGCCCTGCCCACCAGAGGCTCAGGACCCAGCTCCACCTACCCGTGGGAAGGCACCAGTCCCAGAATCCTCTGGGCCCCAGCCCTGCCCTCCAGGAAGCCTGCTTCGGCCTTTGAACCAGTCTCACCAACCAGGGGGCAGACACCAGCTGCAAGAAAACCAGACTCCCACAGCCTGTGAATGCAGCCTGCCCAAAGCAGGCCAGACCCTGCCCTGAGACCACTTTGGCCCTGGCCTCCTGTCCACTATCAGCCAAATACAAGCTTCAGGACACCCTGGACCGCAAACCCAACTGTGTCAGGACACCCCCCCCCACACACACACACCAGTGATCTGGGATCCCTAGGCCTAGAAACCAGACTCCAGGACCCAGGTCTGCCTGCCGGTAGTCTGGTACTAACTCCAGGACCTGGCTTCACCCACCTGTCGACAGGCAACAACCCTGGAGTCTTCTGGACCCTGACTCTACCTACCAGTGAGCCAGCACTAGTCCTGGGACTCCCTGAGGTTTTCCAGCCCCACCAACCAGCAGCCAGCAGCCTCTGCACAAGGCAGGGCCTGGCAACCAACTGGACCAGGCGCCAACAAAGCCTACCACATCACCCAAATAGCCCGCTACAAAAGAAGGACCCACACAGCCCTCATGGGAGAACCCCTAGAGCATATAGCATGGGTGACGAGGGAGGTGCACTGCCAGGATGCATAGGATGTCTCCTACAGAAGACCACTTCTCCAAAGTCGGGAAACATAATTAACCTACCAGATAAATAAAAATACAAACAGCAACTTAGGCAAAATGAGGTGACAGAGGAACATGTTCCAGTCAAAGGAATTAGATAAAACCCCAGAAGATGAATTAAGTGAAGTGAAAAAGGCAGTCTTCCCAAGCTAGAGTGCAGGGTAGTGATCATAAAGATGATCAAAGAATGTGGGTGGGGCTTCCCTGGTGGCTCAGTGGTTAAGAATCCTCCTGCCAACGCAGGGGACACGGGTTCGATCCCTGGTCCAGGAAGATCCCACATGCCGTGGAGCATCCAAGCCTGTGGGCCACAACTACTGAGCCTGTGCTCTAGAGCCCGCGTGCCACAACTGCTGAAGCCCACGCACCTAGAGGCCGTGCTCCTCAACAAGAGAAGCCACCGCAATGAGAAGCCTGCACACCGCAACGAAGAGTAGCCCCCACTCGCCACAACTAAAGAAAGCCCGCATGCGGCAATGAAGACCCAACACAGCTAAAAAAACAAATTAAAAAAAAAAAAGAATGTGGGTGCAGAATGGATGCACAGAGCGAGAAATTAGAAGTTTTTAACAAAGAGTTAGAAAATATAAAGAACAGCCAGAGATGAAGAATACAATAACGGAAATGAAAAATACTTTAGAAGGAATCATCAGTATATTAAATGATACAGAAGAATGAATCAGTGAGCTGGAAGACAAAGTAGTGGAAATCACTGATGCTGAACAGAAAAAAGAATGAAATGAGGACAGTTTAAGAGACCTCTGGGACAACATCAAGCACACTAATACTTGCATTATAGGGGTCTTAGAAGGAGAAGAGAGAAAGGTGCTAAGAACATACTTGAAGACATAATAGCTGAAAACTTCCCTAACCTGGAATAGGTTACCATTATCCACATCCAGGAAATGCAGAGTCCCATACAGGATTAACCCAAAGAGGAACACACCAAGACACATGATAATTGAAATGGCAAAAATTAAAGAGAGAATATTAAAAGTGGCAAGACAAAAGGAACAAATAGTATACAAGGGAACTCCCATAAGGCGGTGAGCTGATTTTTCAGCAGAAACTCTGCAGGCCAGAAGGGGGTGCCATGATAAATTTAAAGTGACAAAAGGGAAAAACCTACAAGCACAAATGCACTACTCGGTAAGGCTCTCATGCTTATTTGTTGGTGAGAGCAAAAGCTTTATAGACGAGCAAAAGCTTTATAGACGAGCAAAAGCTAAAAGAGTTCACCACCAAACCAGCTTTACAACCAATGTTAAAGGAACTTCTCTAGGTGAAAAAGAAAAGGCCACAACTAGAAACATGAAAATTATGAAATGAAAAAGCTCATCAGTAAAGGAAAACATACAGTAAAGATAGGAAATCATTCATGCACAAACCTAGTAGAAAGGTGAAAAGACAAAAGTAGTAAAATCCACAATATCTACAGATATACACAATAAGCACTTAAGGGATACACAGAAGAATTTGATGTAAAATGTGGTGTTTTGCCGAAAGCCTGCTTTCTGTTTTAAGATTTGTTGGATTTCCTGGCAAAATAACCACTTGTTTCACACAAATAAACAGCTTTAATCCTTTAATGAAAGATGATTTAGCTTAATTTTAATATACAATCATTAGAAGGAAAGGAATAAGAATATTAGAGAAACATAACACAGTATATATATGTCACGGAATTGGGCCGACACCTACTTCCAGATCCAAACAGCAGCTGGGAAGTCCTGAGTAACACCAGTCTGGAGCTCCAGTTGGGAAGAGTCCCAGGCGGTGTGTCCACCCCATGGGTGAGACTTCAGATCAGAGTTCCAGGGGCTTCCATTTGTAATTCCAGGCCACAAACTGATATCAGTTTGCGTGCCAAAACGCAGCTCTGGATTTACTTTAGCAATGCTGTTTGTTTCACCATGTGGGTCACAAGATTTTCCAGACCCCAGGGGACTGGCCAGGTCCCCGGGGCTCAAGAAGTTCCAAGACCCACTCCCTTTCTTATTGTGAGTGCTGCTTGCCTTGCTAGCAGCATTGTTAGGTGTGCAAGCAAGTGTGCAGTCCAGGCTGGGTCACGGGTCAGTCAGAGGCCTGCTTCTGCATCTGAAGCCTGAGCAAGACTACTTTATTAATTTTCCCAACAGATATCAAAAACAGTCATAGTGAGGGGAGGAGAGTACAAACTGTGGGATTGTTCAAATGCATTTGAAATTAAGAGATCAACAACTTTAAGCAATCAAGTATGTATATAGATTGCTATATAAAAACCTCATGGTAACCACAAACCGAAAGTCTGTAATAGATATACAGACTATAAGAAAAATCCAAACATAACACTAAAGATAGTCACCAAGTCACAAGAGAACAAAAGAAGAAAAAGGGGGAAAAAGACCTACAAAAGCAACCCCAAAACAACAAAATGGCAATAAGAACATACATATCAATAATTACCTTAAATGTAAATGGGCTGACTGCTCCAATCAGAAGACACAGAGTAGCTGAATGGATACAAAAACAAGAGCTTTGTATATGCTGACTACAAGAGGCTTCACTTCAGGTCTAAAGACACACACAGACTGAAAGTGAGGGGATGGATGAAGGTATTCCATGCAAATGGAAATTAACAGAAAGCCAGGGTAGCAGGTAGCAATACTTATATCAGACTTATATAGACCCTAAAATAAAGGCTGTTATAAGAGACGAAGAAGGACACTACATAATAATCAAGGAATCAATCCGAGGAGAAGATAAAACAATTATAAATATATACACACCCAACATAGGAGCACCTAAATACATAAAGCAAATATTAATGGACATAAAGGGAGAAATCAATAGTAACACAATAATAGTAGAGGACTTTAACACCCTGCTTACATCAATGGACAGATCATCCAGACAGAAAATCAATAAGGAAGCACTGGCCTTAAATGACACATTAGACCAAATAGACTTAATTGATATAGAGCATTCCATCCAAAAGCAGCAGAATACACTTTCTTTTCAAGTGCCCATGGAACATTCTCCAGGATAGGTCACATACTAGGCCACAAAAAAAGCCTTGGTAAATTTAAGAAAATTGAAAGCATTTTTTCCAACCACAACACTGACTAGAAACCAACTACAAGGAAAAAAACTGCAAAAACCACAAAACACATGGAGGGTTAACAATATGCTACTAAACAACGAATGGATCACTGAAGAAATCAAAAAGGAAATTAAAAATTACCTAGAGACAAATGAAAATGAAAACATGATGATCCAAAACCTATGGGACACAGCAAAAGCAGTTCTAAGGGGGAAGTTTGTAGCGATACAAGCTTACCTCAGGAAACAAGAAAAATCTCAAATAAACAACCTAACCTTACACCTAAAGGAGCTAGAGAAAGAAGAACAAACAAAACCCAAAGTTAGTGGAAGGAAAAAAGTCATAAAGATGGCAGAAATAAATGAAATAGAGATTTTTAAAAAACTAGAAAAGATAGATGAAACTAAAAGCTGGTTCTCTGAAAAGATAAAATGGATGAGTCTTTAGCCAGACTCATCAAGAAAAAAGGGAGAGGACCCAAATCAATAATATCAGAAATGAAAAAGGAGAAGTTACAGCTGACACCACAGGAATACAAAGGATCATAAGAGACCACTACGAGCAACTATACATCAATAAAATGGACAAACTAGAAGAAATGGACCAATTCTTAAAAAGGTACAATCTCCCAAGACTGAACCAGGAAGAAATAAAAAATATGAACAGACCAATTACCAGTACTAAAATTGAATAAAAAACAAACAAAAAACAAAACAAAAACACTCCCAGAAAACAATAGTCCAGGACCAGATGTCTTTACAGGTGAGTTCTACCAAACATTTAGAAAAGAATTAACACCTGTCCTTCTGAAACTATTCCAGAAAATTGCAGAGAAGGAACACTTCCAAAATCATTCTTTGAGGCCAACATCACCTGATACCAAAACCAGACTAAGATATCATAAAAAAAGAAAATAACAGGCCAGTATCACTGATGAGCATAGATGCAAAAATCGTCAACAAAATCATCAACTGAATCCAACAGCACATTAAAAGGATCATACATCATGATCAAGTGGGATCTATCGATGGAAATTTTCAGTATCTGCACATCAATCAGTGTGATACATCACATTAACAAGTTGAAGACTAAAAACCATATGATCATCTTAACAGATGCAGAAAAGGCAAAATTCAATACGCATTTATGATTAAAAACCCTCCAAAAAGTGGGCATAGAGGGAGCATACCTCAACATAATAAAAGCCATTTATGACAAAAAAGGAATCCAAATTGGAAAGGAAGAAGTAAAGCTTTCACTGTTTGCGGATGACATAATACTATACATAGAAAATCCTGAAGACACTACCAGAACACTGCTAGAGCTCATCAATGAATTTGGTGAAGTTGCAGGTTACAAAATTAATATACAGAAATCTGTTGCATTTCTATACACTAACAATGAACTATCACAAAGAGAAATTAAGGAAACAATCCCATCTACCATTGCATCAAAAAGAATAAAATACCTAGGAATAAATCTGCCTAAAGAGGTAAAAGACCTATTCTCAGAAAACTGTACGACACTGATGAAAGAAATTAAAGATGACACAAATGGAAGGATATATACCATGGTCTTGGATTGGAAGAAGTAATATTGTTAAAATGACCATACTACCCGAGGCAGTCTACAGATTCGGTTCAATCCCTATCAAAAATGCCAATGGCATCTTTCATGGAACTAGAGCAAATAATTTTAAAATTTGTATGGAAACACAAAAGACCCCAAAGAGCCAAAACAGTCTTGAGAAAGAAGAACAGAGCTGGAGGAAAATCGCAGTCCCTGACTTCAGACTATACTACAAAGCTGCAGTAATAACAGCAGTATGGTACTGGCACACAGACACATAGATCAATGGAACAGAATAGAGAGCCCAGCAATAAACCCATGCACTTATGGTCAATTAATCTACAACAAAAGAGGCAAGAATATACAATGGGGAGAAGACAGTCTCCAATAAGTGGTGCTGGGAAAACTAGACAGCTACATGTAAAAGAATGAAATTAGAACATAGTCTAACACCATATACAAAAATAAACTCAAAGTGGATTAAAGACCTAAGTGTAAGGCTGGAAACCATAAAACCCCTAGAGGAAAACCTAGGCAGAACACTCTGACATAAATTGTAGCAATAGTTTTTTGGATCTGCCTCCTAATGCAAATAAAAAACAAATTAAAAATAAGTCAGACCTGATTAAACTTAAAAACTTTCACACAGCAAAGGAAACCATCAACAAAATGAAGACAGCCTACTGAATGGGAGAAGATATTTGCAAATGATACAACTGATAAGAATTAATATCCAGAATATATAAAAAGCTCATACAACTCCACATCCAAAAAAAACAACCCAATCAAAAAATGGGCAGAAGTCCTAAACAGACATTTCTCCAAAGAAGACATACAGATGGCCAACAGGCATGTGAAAAGATGCTCAACATCGCTATCATCAGGGAAATGCAACTCAAAACCACAATGAGATATCACCTCACATTTGTCAGAATGACTGTCATCAAAAAGAACACAAATAAATGTTGGTAAGGATGTGGAGAAAAGGGAACCCATCATACACTGTTGGTGGAAATGTAACTTGGTTGAGCCACTGTGGAAAACAGTATGGAGGTTCCTCAAAAAACTAAAAATATAACTATCTTATATCCCAGCAATTCCATTCCTGCGTATACATTTGAAAAAAAAACCCCAAACTCTAACTCAACAAGATACATGCACCCCAGTGTTCACAGCAACATTATTTACAGTTGCCAATACATGGAAGCAACCTAAGTGTTCATCAGTAGATGAATGGATAAAGAAGATATGATGTATATATATACAGTGGGATACTGCTCAGCCATAAAAAAAAGAATGAAAACTTGCCATTTGCAACAACATGGATGGATTTGGGTGGTATGCTAAGTGAAATAAGTCAGAGAAAGACAAATATATCATTTTATGTGGAATCTAAAAAATACAACATGGGGCTTCCCTGGTGGTGCAGTGGTTGAGAGTCCGCCTGCCCATGCAGGGGACCCGGGTTCGTGCCCCGGTCTGGGAAGATCCCGCATGCCGCGGAGCGGCTGGGCCCGTGAGCCATGGCCGCTGAGCCTGCGCATCCGGAGCCTGTGCCCCGCAACGGGAGAGGCCACAGCAGTGAGAGGCCCGCGTACCACAAAAAAAAAAAAAAAAACAACAAACTAGTGAATAAAATGAAAAAGAAATAGACTCACAGATATAAAGAACTAACTAGTTACCAGTGGGGAGAGGGAAGTGGGGAGGAGCAATATTAGGGGTAGGGTAATAAGAGGTACAAACTATTATGTATAAAATAAGCTACAAGGATATATTGTACAGCACAGGGAATATAGCCAACATTTTATAATAGCTATAAATGCAGTATAAGCTTTAAAAATTGTGGATCACTATATTGTACACTTGTAACTTACATGATTTTGCACATCAACTGTACTTCAATATAAATAAATAAATTTAAAAAATAGAAATCAATTCAGTACCTCAAAAATCTAATCAGTTGACACACCTGTAAACCTGTTCCACAGTACAGAGGTAGGAGCCAAATAGGTTAAATCAGTGAGGAAGGTAATAAAATGGAGGATAGAGGATGGAAATTGGTGATATCAAAAATGAATTAATTGAAGGTTATGTAGGAGTCTGTGTCGTCCTCCCCACCTCCCAAGTGATAAACAACCAGACATTTACCAACTGCCACCTCCACACTAGGAAAAACAAGGAACAAGGTGAGTGGATGGGTGGGGTTTCTCTATAGAAACTGAAAAATAAAACAAAGAGAACTCATTGGGTAGTGTAGCTTTTGATGGCTGAGAGTAAAGCTCTCTACCTACACTTTTACACTTAGAATATGAGGGAGTAGAGATCCTATAATAACTGCCTCCTGCCTGTCTACTCTCCCTATAAAACTTCCTGGTAGTTGACAAGCTCTGCTGAGAGCAGAAAGCTTCCAATCAGCCTTTTCATTTGAAAATATAAACAGGCAGTGAAGCTCACCACACATTTGATTAAATACCTGTAACTTGAAAGAAAAAGATCAAGATTGTTTTAAAACTCTGATTGATTAAGACCAAAGATGATTTATGATATAGAGGAAAAGTTAAGATACAAAACTCTCCTTAGGATGCCCAGAGAAATGTAAGATTTGGTGACTTATTAGAATAAGTGTTATTTTGTGGTAAATGAATATAAGGAAAATATGAGCTCTGGAAAATGATAATTGATAAAATTAGCAGAGAAGTTGGGAGGTACAGTTAGGAAAATCTCAAAATATAAAAGTTTAGAAATAAAAGAGGTAGAAAATATGAGAAAAAACTTAAAAGTCATAGAGAACTTATCCATAAGGTTTGGTAGCCATTAAGTAGGAGTTCTAGAAAAATAGAGCAGAGATATCAGAAGGGAGGAAATTAAAAAAAAAAAAAGTAAACATTTCCAGTGATAAAGAGAAATAAAAGCTTTTAGCAAGCATCAATGAAAGTAGAAAAACCTTAAATCTGTCTCTGCCTTTTTGGAACACTGAGGATTAAAGAATATCATAAAAAGCAGAAAAAATAAGTCTTACGCAATAAGACAACAGAAACTTGATTTCTCTCCTTCCCCAACCAAAACAAACATTAAACAAAACGTGAGGCAATGACTTTCAAGACACTAGACATCAGGCAATGAGGAATAGTGATTCCCTTGAGTGAGAGAAATAAACAAGGTGAGCCCCACAAATGTCCTAGCTTACTACAGTTGACCCTTAAACAGCAGGAGTTTGAACTGCATAGGTCCACTTATATGCAAATTTTTTTCAGTAGTAAATACTATAATACTACACGATCCACAGTTGGTGGAATCCATGGATGCAGAATTGCATTTACAGAGGGCTGACTGTAAGTTACACATGGATTTTTGACTGCACAGAGGGTCAGTTCCCCAAACCCCCTTATTCAAGGGTCAACTGTACTTTGAGAAAATTTCCAGGCCATGGCACAGGAAGGGGATACCCAGGTAGATCCCAGTGCACTTCCTGAGCTGAGTAGATGCAGCTGAAAGTCCGGTGAGACCAGGACGGCTAGAGTACTAAAGAGGAAATATTTGCTCCAAAACGGAACTCCCAAGATCTGCCAAGATTCCTCTTTCTCCCCACCCCCACATCCCAAGTATTCAACGGACTATTGATCTATGTGTTCTTGTGTAATGTAACTACTGAAGGTGGAGGAAGGAGAAAATATCTGAAAGTATTCCAGAACAGTGCCTGATGCATGCTCAGAGCTGGGAATAGTACCTGTTCCCACCAGTTTGACTCGAAAAATGCATAATTCACAGGGGGCATTGGATAGAGTCCTCAGGAGGGTTTTGTCTCCTGTGGGGAATAATCAGCCCTTGTCTGAGCACCGCTCTGGACCCTCCTAACAATTTATAAAAGCAAGGACTGAAAGGATCAAACTGTTTCCAAGTAACTGCATTCCAGAACAAATCACAAGAATATTTATAGGAATACAAAAATATCTAGCACCCAACAAGGTAAAATTCACACTGTCTGGCATCCAAAGATTATCAGTTTACAAAGAAGTGGGAATACATGACTGATAATAAGGTAATCAGTCCATCAAAATTGACCTAACATTGACAGAAATGTTAGAATTAGCAGACAAGGACATTAAAAGTTATTCTCACTGTTCCATATGTTCAAGAAGCTAGAGGAAAGACTGAGCGTGTTGAACAGAAACAGAAAATATAAAAAAGACTCAGATTGAACTTCTAGAAGTGAAAATTGCAATATCTAAGGTGAAAAAATATACTGAATGGCAGTAACATTAAATTAGACTCTGCCAAAGAAAAGATTGAATTTGAAGCCATAGCAGTAGAAACTATATCCAAGATGAAGCACAGAGAGACTAAAGAATACAGAAGAATGGAAAGAGCATCACTGATTGCCAAATTAGTCGTAAGGAGAGAATAAAGACATTTTAAAACTAAAAAAAATTTCCTCCCATTAATCTTTTCTTAGAAAGCTGTTGGAGGATGTTCTCCAGCAAACAACCAAGGAACAGGAGACAAATTAAGCCATGGAATCAGATCCATCACGTGAGAGCACCAGGATGATAGCATAGAGAAGTCTCATAGTGAAAGTTGCAGTTGCACAGCAAGCTTACATAACAGGCATACCAGAATGAAGCAAGAAGAAAAAGAAATGATAGATTATCTGATATCTTAAAGCCAGTGGTTCTCAATTGGGGTGATTTTCCTGTCCCTTCCTCCCCATCCCCCCAAGTCACTTGGCAATATTTGGGCATGCTTTTGATTTGCCTGGACCGGGGCTGGGGGGTGGGTTGTAGGCATCTAGTGAGTAGAGGCCAGGGATTTTGCACAAGGCAATGCACAGGGCAGCCCCTCACAACAAAGGAATAACTGGCCAAAATGACAGTAGTGTTGCTATTGAGAAACTCTAGTGTAAGTGTACTAGCAAATGAAGTGGGAAAGGTAGAAAAAATTTTAGGATTGAGTTTTTAAATTATACAAGTGAAAAGAATGAAGCTGTTGGTAGCTCTTGGAAAAACAAAATTTAAGAAAGCAAATATGAGTATGGTATGCACTTGGCCTGCAGTAAATTTTATATATATATTATATATATTATATATATATCCTTAATATTATAAACAATAACTACTGGTATAACCAAAAAAGTCATATTATGATATTAGATAATGTTAAGGTGTATATGTGAGAAAACGTATGAGAATGGGGATAGGCGTAGCAGAGCTACATCTTGGCCATAAGTCAGTATTTAATTTCTAAATTGATAAATCAAGAAATAGTGATAGAAGCTTATATCAAAATATGGAGGTAATTACCAAAAAGAAAATGTTAAAAGACTTCAAAGTGGTTGCCTCTGAGGATTAAGACTAGTGGAGGTTTGTGAAAGGTTGGAGTAGGGATTAAAATTTTTTTATTACAAACCTTTAGGACTAGTATTTGATTTTTTAAAACTATAGGAATGTATTATTTTAATTAAAATTTTATTCTAAACAAAGACAATATTTTTGTGTGTATATGTATATAAATATATATATGCCCATCATTGAAGATATTCAAAAGATATACCAAAGTCTCTGAACACATAGTTTCCTTGAATGGGACACCTTTATTAATATGTATAGGTTCTAATATAATATAAAATTTTTATTTATTATTCTAATCATGGAGTTTTCACCAAGATAGTCCTTTCTAAATGTCAGGAAATAATTCTGATCATCCTAATGATACTGACTCAGTTATTTCAATGTTTTTCCCCTTGTGTTGCAGTTGCAGGATGTGAGTTTGAATCTATGGAATGTCTACAGCAAGATGGATCCTATGTCTCTGGAGAGTTTGCTTTCAGAAGTAAGGAGCCATACTGTATTTAACTTATAAATACTACAACCAGCTCAATTATCCACTAATGGTATTTAACTTGTAGAAACGCAGGATATATTTTAGTTTGCTTTAGTCAAAGAATTGAACAGTTTCTTCCCCAATTATTATCTTGAACTTCTTGGGGGGTGGAAGGGGACCTGGAAAAGAGACACTACCTCTTCCACTCTGAGGAAACCTCACCTGAGATGAGACCAAGGCTGCCTGTCTGGTCCAAGATTTAGGTTTTCCCCTAAAGACATTCTTTCCATTGGGCTGGACTTTAGAAAAACAATAAAGAGGGTGTCTTTTTGCACTCTTTCTCTGGCATGAAAAGATTAAAAAGTTGGTGTATGCCTTAAAGGAATCAAGGATTAGACAGGGATTGGCAACGTTTTTCTGTAAAGGGGTAGACAGTAACATTTTAGGCCTTGTGGGCCCTGTGTCTCTGTTCGAACTACTCAGCAATGTCATTATAGACAATGCTTTAACGAATGAGTGTGTCTGGGTTCCAAGGAAACTTTATTTATAAAAATATATGGCCTGCCGGCAGGCCATAACTCACTAACTCCTAGATTAAAGGGTCAGGCATTAATTTTTCATCTGAACTTTGAAGAAAAAATTCACAGTGGGCAGAGCAATTTGCAATGAGGAGCAACAAACAAAACTAAGGTATAGGTACTTTGTTTAAACAGCTCAATAGTGTCTCTCAGGGGTCATGGATGGATATGCATGGAAAAAGAACAGCTTGGGGCTTCCCTGGTGGTGCAGTGGTTGAGAGTCTACCTGCCGATGCAGGGGACATGGGTTTGTGCCCCGGTCTGGGAAGATCCCACATTGCCGCGGAGCGGCTGGGCCCGTGAGCCATGGCCGCTGAGCCTGTGCGTCTGGAGCCTGTGCTCCGCAATGGGAGAGGCCGCGGCAGTGAAAGGCCCGCATACCGCAAAAAAAAAAAAAAAAAAAAAAAAGCTTGTATGTAGCCTTTTAATGAAATGAGCTGTGAAATCAAGACCCAACAAAAATAATTCAAAAAATGAAGACTGCACATCAGTCTCACAAATATTAATGCCTATACTTTAAGTAAAATGTTAGCAAACAGTATCATATTAAAAGAACATTCATTCTGTGATGAAGCAGAGTTTATTAAGGGCTTAATATTTAGTTTAATATCAGGAAATCTATTCATGTATCACTACTGATTTTTCTCCTTGGAACCATTTATGATAACTCCATAGATGCTGAAAAGGCATTTGATGAAATTGAACATCCATTCTGTTAAACATTTCTAATAAAATAAGAATATAAAAGAAAATTAAAACCTGAACTTTTTGTTCTTTAAAAGGCCTAATCATCATCATCAATCCATGGCTTGCCTAATTATGGGAAAAAGTGAAAATGCAAAAATTACAACATTAAGAGTGTAAGAATGATGGTAATTCCCTGGCGGTCTAGTGGCTAGGACTCCGTGCTTCCACTGCTGAGGGCCTGGGTTCAATCCCTGGTCGGGGAACTAAGATCCCACAAGCTGTGTGGCATGGCCACAAAAAAAGGAAAAAAGAGTGTAAGAATGTTAAATAAAATTTAACCACAGGGCTTCCCTGGTGGCGCAGTGGTTGAGAATCCGCCTGCCGGTGCAGGGGACACGGGTTCGTGCCCCGGTCTGGGAAGATCCCACATGCCACAGAGCGGCTAGGCCCGTGAGCCATGGCTGCTGAGCCTGTGCGTCCGGAGCCTGTGCTCCGCAGTGGGAGAGGCCACAACAGTGAGAGGCCCACGTACCGCAAAAAACAAAAAAAACAAAACAAACAAACACACAAAATTTAACCACAGACAAATAAGAGAGATAAGTAGTTTAGGAGTTTCTGCATAGTATCTGGGACCCATGACCCACTTGCATGCAGTGCCCTGAATGTGAGGACGCTTCATGTCACACATGGAAGCTAGATATAGCATTGTAGTTTTGAGAACATCACAAGCATCTCTGGAGTCAATGGAATGGGACCACTCAGGATAGCATCTTTAATTACACCGAGAACAGCAGTGACATCATGCAACTGAAGAAGCAATAGCGGTAATCATCATGGGCTGTAGACCAGGCCATTTCCTGGTTTTCTGACTTCCAGTGAGCTTGGTATTCTTAGGTGATACCGTGAAGGAGTAGAAAGGGAGCCCTTTTAATGTCTGATAGTGGACTTCCCATCTAACAGCAAGAGTGAGGAGGACTCAGGGCCAGATTTAATTTTATTTAGAAAGAATAAAGTAAGGTGATATTTCTTATTCCAAAATATGATTGAGCACATTTATACCCACTACACTATGGAGAGCTCTTAAAATTGATAAGAAAAATACAACAGTGGGGAACTGGGAGACAACCGGAATTTGCTGTTCACAAAATAAGAAATAAAAATGAGCATGGTTTTCCACTCCCAGTTAGGGATATAGAAAGTCAAAAGAGACCATTATTCTCACCCTAATAACCAAAACAATCTGAATGTGCAACAGAATAATAGTGTAAAATCATTAGAGAGCTGAAGATGCAAGGAAACCTCAAAGAACTCTATTTCTAAAAAAGTAGGGCCCTTCATAGGACACTGTTCTCATTTCCAATGGAGCAGCAGGAGGAAGAGAAATCTATCACAGACAGGGATAAGTAAAAATCAGTTGACCTTTTAAAGAGCTTTTAATGGCTGTATGTGAGTGAGTGAGCACCTACCCCTCAACTCTAAACCATAGGTCTTCACAAGTGCTCAGGGTAGTCCACCAAAGACTAGGCACCAGGTAGGAGCACTGAGAACCATCCCCCCTGAGGTACTTGACACTCAACTATAACCTGGATTAGCGCAGGAGAGCTGAGAGCAGTCATTTGGAGGCATTCCAGGTCTTTACAGAGTATAAGCAGCTGCCCTCTTAAGGCTGGGTGCAAGGCAGCAAGACAAGGATCTCTCTACACAGACAGAGCCAAGGGGACTAGAGGGCAAAGAGAACTTAGCCACCCAGAAAAGTGGTAGACAGCTTGTAAAGCAGGGAGAGATTGTCCATGATTCTGCAAGCTGGTGGCTCAGCTATAAAATGCAAAGAGATTTCCAGAATCTTGTCCCAGTGCTCTGAGCAAAATCTTTATCAAAGTTCACACCCCACCCTTGAAATACTTGAATTTAGTGGTGAAGTAAACCAAACTACAAATGCTACAAAACACAGACCCTGATCAATTATAGATCAAATTGACTTAGATCCCTGCTTTAGTGGCCTAACAAAAGAAAGGGATCTAGTGGCCCTTTCCTAGAGGTAAATGGTACTATTACCTCTGTTTTTACTGGTCTTTTATACAAAATGTCTGGCATATGATTTTTTAAAAATTACAAGACCGGAAGAAACAAGAAAATTTGATCTGTTTAAGTAACTGATAAAAGTGCTAAAGCGTCTGGAAGAAAATGGGACATGTGTGAAGAGTTGAGGAATTTTAGCAGAGACCTGAAAACTATAAAAAGAACCAAATGGAAATGCTAGAAATGAAAAATATATGGTATAGAAATGGAGGATTTATTAGGTTGGCTAATTTATCAGATTAGATACAAATGAAGAAAAGTTCAGTGAACTTGAAGATAAGTCAATAGAAAGTTTCCAAACTGAAGGACAGAGAGAAAAAGAGCAAAAGGGGTAGAACAGAGCATCCAGTATCTGCCAGTGTCAAATGATCTAGCATAGTAGATCATTGGAGTCCCAGAAGGGAGAGTAGAGAGAAAATGGGGCTGGAAAGTTAAGTTGATAATGTCTGAGAACTTTCCAAATTGATGAAATAAAATACATCAATCCACAGATCAAGAAGCTTAGTAAACCCTAAGTAGGATAAAATAAATATGTATGAAAATGACTATAAATTTGTGCAGGGATCTCTGTGGTGAGTCTACAAGTGTTAATAAAATTCAAATCCAACAACCAAAAGAAGTTAAAATGCAATTCTAGTCATTACTTGTGCCTATAAAAAATTTTTTAAAAGGGAACCAATCTATACCCATATTACTTCTTTTTTTTTTTTTTTTTTTTTTTTGCGGTACGCGGGCCTCTCACTGTTTGTGGCCTCTCCCGTTGCGGAGCACAGGCTCCGGACGTGCAGGCTCAGCGGCCATGGCTCACGGGCCCAGCCGCTCTGCAGCATGTGGGATCTTCCTGGACCGGGGCACGAACCCGTGTCCCCTGCATCGGCAGGCGGACTCTCAACCACTGCGCCACCAGGGAAGCCCCCCCATATTACTTCTTAAAATCTACTTTTTTTTCCTTCTCTTGCTTAGCTGCTTCGTAGCCTCCAAAGTTCTCTTTAAAAGCTCTTTTTCTCTTCAATATCCAAATACTTTTCTGTTCACATGTATTTTCTCTTTGCTAAGACTGGTAATCTTATAGTCAGAATTAGCATCTAGGCCTTAATTTTTATTGGTCAGTCACTGCTGGCAGCTCTTTGATGAACAGGGAGCCTACAGCTCCATGCTTCTTGGTCAGATCCTGCAAAGAGAAAATGCATACTGCTCTGAGATTTGATTTAGAAAGATGTTCAAAATATGTTTGATGAGAAAAGTAAAAAGCAGAGTATATTTCCATCATCTTTGTAAAATAATTTGTGTTCTGTGTCTTAGAAACTTCAGATGGTAGTCTCACTGGTGATTGTTATTATTTTACTTATTTTCATTTTCTTATATTTATTACATCATGTAATTCTTTTCTTTTACATCTTTTTCTTCCTCCCTCCCTCCCTCCCTCCCACCCTGTGTTGGGTCTTCATTGCCATGCATGGGCTTTCTCTAGTTGCAGTGAGCGGGGGCTCTTCATTGTGGTGCATGGGCTTCTCATTGCAGTGGCTTCTCTTGTTGTGAAGCACAGGCTCTAGGTGCACGGGCTTCAGTAGCTGTGGCACGTGGGCTCAGTAACTGCGGCGCACGGGCTCTAGAGCGCAGGCTCAGTAGTTGTGGCACATGGGCTTAGCTGCTCCGCAGCATGTGGGATCTTACCAGACCAGGGCTCGAACCTGTGTGCCCTGCGTTGGCGGGCGGAATCTTAACCACTGCAGCAGCAGGGAAGTTCTACCTCATGTAATTCTTAAAAATACTTTTAAATATTGAAACTAAGCTTCTTTTCCCCCTTTGAGTCACCTGAGATCAGACACTGCCGGATGCCAGCCTAGGGGCAAGAGTTCTGTCTGAAGTTCAGGGTCCTTTCCTGGTGGCCAAGGGCCAAGGCACACTGGCATGTTTCTTGGGGTTTGCAGACTTCTGCTGCTTATCTGATCTTGATATCCATCTGGGCCTGTCTTCTGGATTCGGCCTTCAGGAGTCTGAGCAGATAGACTTTCCCTTCTTCATCATCAGATCCAACGAACCAATTCTACCTCCATGCACAGTATCCATTTCCACAAATGCACTGTTTGTGCTGGGGAAAAATTGGAGAATAGTGTGTCTGGTGGAAACCACACAGACTCTGGGTATCCCTTACCTAGATATATTTTCACTTTTGCTAGTTGTTAGTATCGCATCCTCAGGTCACTTTACCATTTAGTACCTCAGTCTCCTCATCTATAAAGTGGGCATAGAGAGGTACCCAAGGATATTAGGAAGATTTGAACACACACACACACACACACACACACACTCTCTCTCTCTCTCTCTCTCTCTCTCTCTCTCTCTCCCATTTCAGTCATAGCGTGGATTCCCAATGGTTTAGTGGTTAGGATTTGTCACTCTTCGGCATAGCATGGAGCTGAAGGCAGTATTTAATGATTCATTCCACCTTATTCTGTAATTAGTACTGACATATCTACCTCCCTCAGGGAACTCTTTTGGGAGCAAAGTGCCTATCTTTTCTGTGTATCCCCCAAAGCACGCAGTGTTTTTCTGTAGAAGATAGCCAGAAAATGGTGACTGCCCAACTGTATAACTCTACTTCTTATCATAGACCCAAACCAAGGTGAGTGTCACCATGTAGGCCATTAAAATAGAGACATACTTCTGAGTTTGTTTCTAAATAGAACTGGAAAACAGAATAAAGTGTATTCTGTACTAATAGCTATATTGGTTCTTTTTGTTTTCCTAAGCCTCACAAAGTGAAGCATTCTGGTATAGCCCAAGGGATTGGACAGAGCCAAGCAAGGAAAGCACAGACCCACAATGGGTTGCATAGCCTCAGATGTGACTTACCTGAGGCCAGTGATATGCATTATGGGTGTCTGAGAGATAGAGCAGACAAGTTCCAGGAAATTAAGGTGGAGGCTCAGATGTTCTTAGCCAACTCCAGCTAGCCAACAGTAGAAGCAGAGAAACTGACAAGTACTGCAGACATCTAGTGTGTAAGGCCTGGTAATAAGCACTTTCTACAGGTTATTTTATTTAAATCCTATAATATCTCTGTAAGGTAAATAATAGCCCCCGCCATTATGCACATAAGGCATTTGCGGCTCAGAGAGGTTAGTTCCCTTGCCCAAGGTCACACAGCCAGTAAGAGGCAAAGCAAAGTTTCCAGCACATGTCTTTCTGAATCTAATCATAGTTTAGCTTTGCCTGCTTGTGTGTGTTTTAGGTTTCTTCTCATGTATGGATTCCCCCTCCTTCTCTTTGTTCCCACCCACCCCTCGCTAACTGTCTGTTGAAGAAACCAGATCATTGTCATATGGTTGTCCTTACTGGGATTTTTTTTTTTTTTTTTTTTTTTTTTTTTTTTTTTTTGGCTGCTTTGGGTCTTTGCTGCACTCGGGCTTTCTTTAGTTGCAGCAAGTGGGAGCTACTCTTTGTGGTGGTGCATGGGCTTCTCATTGTGGTGGCTTCTCTTGTAGTGGAGCACTGGCTCTAGGTGCGCAGGCCTCAGTAATTGTGGCCCACGGGCTCAGTAGCTGTGGCTTGCGGGCTGTAGAGCGCAGGCCCAGTAGTTGTGGCCCACGGGCTTAGTTTCTCCACGACATGTGGGATCTTCCAGGACCAGGGCTCGAGTCTGTGTCCTTTGCCTTGGCAGGCAGATTCTTAACTCCTGTGCCACCAGGGAAGCCCCTTACTGGGATTTTGTTGATTGCATTCCCATGATGTAGTTTAACAGTTGCCCTGTCTTTTGTATTTCCTGATTATTAGTAATTGAATCTAGAAACCCTTAATCAGTTTCAGGGTTGATTTTTAGAGGGAAGATTACTTCATAGAGGGTGTTGTGTTCCTTACCAAGAAGTACGTATATCTAATTGATTCTCTTTATTTTGTGAACAGCCATTGATATGCAATCTTCAGATCTTTACTTCATTAATTAGAGTCTTAATTCACTATTGCAAAATGGTGGTATTCCAATTCTATAATTCCTTCTTCATTTATATTCTCCAAAGAGAAATATTCAGCTTGCTAATATTGTTTATGCAGTGGTGACATTCATGTAGGAAAAGCAATATAAATGCTTGAATTCTTGCTTTTACTTTTAAGTTTTCAAAATAAGGTTGGTTCCCAACCGTTTTCCAAAAGTAACCAGTAAAAAAAAAAATAGTTTTTTAAAATATATCTAATTTTGAACTCATAGATTTAAACATATTTGATATGTTTCTGTCCATTGCAGTTATCATCTTTACTGATGCTCTAAATTGTTCCATCTTTGGGCTGTGGTCTCACTTCAAGTTGGTCACAAATCCTTTTAACACAATCTTAATAGTCCTCAGTAACTTCTCTGCTATATACTGTGACAAGATATTCCAGGCTTATCTTGTACATTTCCTGTCTCAGACCTGGAATTGGTCATTTCTCTAGTAAGTTATGGTTTCTTTGAGTGGGAAATCACATTTCAGCACCACAATCTGGGTGCTAGAAATGCTCCTTGCTCCTGGTTTGGTCATTGTTTCTAGATCTCTTCAGTGGACGAAACTAGGAAATTCTCTTCTCTCCCTGCTCCCTCACCTTTTCTCTCCTTGTGCGTGTGTATGTGTGTATACACATATACATACTTATATATACATGCACATGTATATACATACATATGTACACAAATATATACCTGATTTTTTATCCTATGTTATATATAAAACATACTCAGAAAACAGTATCAGCACTGTCTCCTACATATTACTGAAAATAATTTTATACATATATTGACATATATGTAATGTAATACATGTGTGTGTGTGTGTGTATATATATATATATATATATATATATATAATAAACAAAATATAGATTGTCTGGGCAGCAAATAGTGAAGTCACTTGAGAATGTTGTTTACACTAAGTATTCCCAGCAGAGATCCATTATGCTTTATGCCTGGGACCATTGCATGGCTAACACAGAGTTCATAGGTATGAGTACTTGTGTATCCTTAAAGAGAAGAGTAGGGAAGAGCATAGATCCAGACAGCCAGTTTTAGTGCAGCAAACAGGATGCCTGCTGTAAGCAAGGCACTAGGCTGGGTGTTTGTCATGTACACTTACACAGTGTGAGATGGACAGTAAAGAGAACTATCCAATTTGAGTACAAATTAACAGCAACTTCCAAATAAGGACAAAGATGTCACTTGAGTATCTCAATCAAGCAAGTCATAGCTGATATTTTGGGTTAACTGATGATGCCTTAAAGAAAAGCCAGGAACACAAAGCAATGTGTGGTGGTTGGGAACAGGAATGAGTTCAGAGAGGAGGCTGAAAAGCAGCTGGGATGGGGGAGGGAGGCAGGCTGTATGTAGAGGAGAGTCAGCTGGGAAGGTGCAGAGTTCCTCATACTTGCTTTCCCGCTGGGAGGAGAGGATGAGGGAGGAAAGGGCTCTGGGCCACCTCTGGCCCCACTGAACTTCTAACTAAAGTCAACTGATTTGTCCTTGAACAAAGCTTCACTGCTGTGAGCTTATGGTACTAGGTGTAGTGTCTCATAAATAGCTTTAGGTGCCTCATAAATAACTCCCTCTTCAACAAGGGTTGCTAACTGTCCTTTTTAAAAACAGCTTTTAAAGGACATTACTGCCCTTTTTTTTAAAAAAAACAGCTTTATTGGAATATAATTTATATACCATAAAATTTACCCATTTTAAGTGTACAGTTTGGTGATTTTTAGTAAGTTTACAGAGATGTGCAACCATCACCACAATTTGAATTTTAGAACATTTCCTCAACCCAGAAAGTTCCCTTGTCCTCACTTGCAGTCAACCTCCATTCCCACTCTCAGCCCTAAGCAAACCACTAGTCTACTTTCTGTCTCTGTAGATTTGTCTTTTCTGAGTATTTCATATACTGTAGTCTTTTATATATGGCCTCTTTCATTGGGCATAATGTTTTTGAGGTCCATCCATGTGGTAACGTGTATCAGTAGTTTGCTACTACCTTTTAAACAACATATTTAAGCGGTCTGGTATTTTGAGATCAGATGTGGTTTCATGATTCTGGTTTTCTAAAGTACCTCCTTGAATGACCACATTATCTTTTCATTTTCTTTCTAGGATTTGGTGGCTTTTGAACATCAGTGGGCTAGCTTCTTTGCCAGTTTTGACACAGAAATTCCCTTCTTGCTGGAATTGTCTGAATCTCAGGCGGGTGAGGTATGTAAAGGAAGGGTTAAAGAGAAAGAAGAAATTGGCTAGTTTATTTATTGTTTTTACTTTTATTAAAAATTTTCTCAGAACACAGCACTACCAATCCGAATTTGGCTATCATTTCCTTAAGATTTGTTGCATGCTGTAAAGAAGTTTTTAACTCCCATGCCAACCCCTATATAAGAAGGTTTTTTTTTTCTGTGCCAGTTTCTCTACAAGAAAGATACTCATTTGTCAGAGGTGGTGCCCCTGTCAGCCAGGAATTCTGTTGGGCACCAGTTAATAAGCCTAGGAATAATTCTCCACATGTGAATAGCACACCTTTGTCAGTTGAACCTCTAGGTAATGCCAAGCTTTCTTTCTAGGCAAACAACAGTAGTGAAGTTACTAGGTTCAGGATAAGACCCACTCCATGAGTAAACTGAGGTATGTAAATCAAGAACTAAGGCACAGGGACTTCCCTGGTGGTCCAGTGGTAAAGGATCCGCCTTCCAATGCAGGGTACGTGGCTTCTATCCCTGGTCAGGGAACTAAGATCCCACGTGCCGTGGGACAACTAAGCCCACTTACCACAACTACTGAGCTCGCATGCTGCAACTAGAGCCCGTGTACTGCAAACTACAGAGCCCACGTGCTCTGGGGCCTGCGCGCCACAACTAGAGAAGAGAAAACCTGCAGGCCACAACTGGAGAGAAGCCCGCGCACCACAACAAAGAGCCTGCGCGCTGCAACAAAAGATCCTGCATGCCTCAACGAACATCCCACATGCCACAACTAAGACCAGACGCAGCCAAAAATTAAATAAATAAATAAAGAAAGAAAGAAAGAAAGAAAGAAAGCAAAGCACAAATCTAGTTCTCAAACTATTTCCCAAAACTAGTCAACAGGAAGGATCAAAAGAGTGATCCTGAAAAAAAAAAAAGAGTGATCCTGAGCTTGCACTTGAGCTTACTTTGGGCTTGCACTGCCAGTCCTCAGTTCTGCTGTGTTCCACTGCGACCCAGGACAGGCCCTACTCCTGACCTTTGGAACTGGAGTTGATCTTTGTTGCTGTGCATTTTACTTTTACATTATGTTATAAACCCCACAATATATTGGGGTTATTTTTGTTTAAACAGTCAGTTGTCTTTTTTGTCTTTCAAAAAATCTTTAAAAATATTTTTAAAGATTTAAATAATTAAAAAATCTTACATATCTGCCCATGTAGTTAAAATTTCTGGTGCTGTTCATTTCTTTGTGTAGACACAGGTATCCATTTGGTATGATTTCCTTCTCCCCGAAGGATATCATTTAACATTTTTTGTAGTGTGAATCTTCTGATGATTAATTGTTCCAGCTTTTGTATGTCTGAAAAAAATTTTTATTTCACTTTCATTTTTTAAAAATTAATTAGTTATTTATTTTTGGCTGCGTTGAGTCTTCATTTGCTGCACGTGGGCTTTCTCTAGTTGTGGCGAGTGGGGGCTACTCTTCGTTGTGGTGTGCAGGCTTATTGTGGTGGCTTCTCGTTGTGAAGCACAGGTTCTAGGTGCTTGGGCCTCAGTAGTTGTGGCTCACGGGCTCTAGAGTACAGGCTCAGTAGTTGTGGCACATGGACTTAGTTGCTCGGCGGCATGTGGGATCTTGCCGGACCAGGGATTGAACCTGTGTCCCCTGCATTTGCAGGCAGATTCTTAACCACTATGCCACCAAGGAAATCCCTCACTTTCATTTTTGAAAGTATTTTTGCCGTGTATAGAATTCTAGGTTGACAGTTTTTTCCTTACAGTACCTGAAAGATGTTGTTCCACTCTTTCTCACTTGCATTATTTCTGATGAGAAGTCTTTGATCTTTATCTTTGTTCTTCTGTATATAACTTGTCATTTTTCCCTCTGGTAGCTTTTATGATTTTCTCTTTCATTACTGGTTTTGAGTAATTTGATTATAGTATGTCTCACTGTAATTTTGATCATATTTCCTATGCTTGGGTTTTGTTGAGCTTTTTGGATCTGGATTTTTAGTTTCATCAAGTTTGGAAAGTTTTTGGCCTTTTTTTTTTCTGTCCTCTTTTCCTTCAGAGACTCCAATTACCTCTATATTAGGCCACTTGAAGTTGTCCCACCTCTCACTGATGCCCATTTCAGTTTTTTATTCTTTTTAATTCTTTTTTTCTTATTACTGATTCTAAGAGTAAACAATATTCAAAAAGATACACTCAGTGACATGTCTATCCTGGGTTCTTACTACCATGTTCTGATTCCCACTTTCTTCCCACCCTTTTTCCACCCATTCCATTTCCAGTAGGTAACAAATCTCTTCAGTTTCTGGTTTATCTTTTCTGTCTCTTTTGCACAAATGATCAGATACATAAGTATTTTCTTATATCCTTTCTTTTACTGAAGAGTAGCATACCATATGTAGTCATTTCCACTTTGCTCTTTTCACTTAACAGTGTATCCTGGAACTCTCTCTAGGTCAGTTCATTCCTTATTATAATTCATAGTACAGTTGACCCTTGAACAATGCAGGCTTGAACTACCTGGGTCCACTTGCATATTTTTCAGTAGTAAATACTACAGTACTACACGGTTCAAGATTGGTTGAATTCATGGATGCAGAGGAGCCGCAAATTCAGAGGGCCAACTATAATAAGTTATATGCAGATTAACCCCTGTCTTATGTATGTGTATTTAGGTTATTTTGCCGTTGCAAACAGTGCCATAGTAAATAACTCTGTGCTTATGTGTTTTCATATTGTTGGAGGTTTGTATACCTAGTAATGGGATTGCTGGGTCAAAAGGTAAGTGCATATGTAGTTGTGTTAGCTATTGCCAAATTTCCCTTCAGAAAGGTTGTACTGATTTGCATTCCCACTAGCAACATATGAGAGTGCCTGTTTTATCACAGCCTCACCAATAGAATGTGTTGTCATACTTTTTAATTTTTGACAGTCTCATCGATGAGAAATGGTATCTTGGTATTATTTTGTGTTTTTCTAATATGACTAAGCTTGAACACTTTTTCATATGTTTGAAGGCCATTTTATATTTTATTTTCATGTCTTTTTCCCATTTTAATATTGGTACAACATTATTAACTGAGCTATAGAGCACAGGTTTTAGGTCTTTTGTCCCTTTTTTTGTTGTTCTTCGTTTGGTTTTTTTGTGTGTGGTTTTTTTTTTTTTTTTTTTTTTTTTGCAGTACACGGGCCTCTCACTGCTGTGGCCTCTCCCGTTGCGGAGCACAGGCTCCGGATGCGCAGGCTCAGCGGCCATGGCTCACGGGCCTAGCCGCTCCACGGCATGTGGGATCTTCCCGGACCAGGGCACGAACCTGTGTCCCCTGCATCGGCAGGTGGACTCTCAACCACTGCGCCACCAGGGAAGCCCTGTCCCTTGTTTTTTACGAGTTCTTTATATATTTAGGCTATTACCTTTTTGTCTGTGATATATATTCCAAATATTTCTTCCTTATTTATCAATTGCTTTGTTTATGGTGGTTTTTTGCCATGCAAACTTTTTATCTTTATGTAAATTTATTAATATTTTCTTTTATTGCCTCTGGACTTTGAGTCATATACAGAAAGGCTTATAAATCTAAGGTTAAAGAGGAATTTACCCTTTTAGTACTTGTATGGTTTAATTTTTTAAATTTAGATCCGTAATTCACTTGGGATTTTTTGCGTATATGATGTGAGATATGGATATGATGTGAGATATGGATCTAATTTTATCTTTTTTTCCCAAATCCAGTTAGAATCCTGACTGTGCAGCTCACTAGCTCTGTGACCTGGGACAAGTTAATTAAATTAGCCAACTCATCTGTAAAGAGGGGATCATGAGAATGAACTGCATAGGTTGTTACTAGGATTACAGTTGACCCTTGAACAGCACTGGCATTAGGAACCCAGACCCTCCAGACCCTCCACACAGTCGACAATCTGCATTTAACTTATAGCCAGCTCTTTGTGTACACGACGCCTCCTTATACGCAGTCCTTCCATATTTGCGGTTGCTTGGCATCCGCGGTTTCACATCCACAGATTCAGCCAACTGCCTGTCATATGTTACTGTGGTATTTACTATTTTAAAAGACATATAAGTGGACCTGTGCAGTTCAAACTTCGTTGTTCAAGGGTCAACTGTGCTTGAGATAATACATTTAAATGCCTGTCACAGTTCACATGGTAAACCCTCAATAAACTTTAGCTATTATTCCTTTAATATATAAAGAGTTTTTGCAAATCAGTAAGACAAACTCCAAAACTCCAATTGATAAACATACAGAGGATGTAAATAAATAGTTAATTACCAAAGGGAAGTCCAAATGGCCATTGAACATATCTGAAATATTCTACTTCATTAAAAATCAAAGGGGTATAAAATAAAACAACAATAAGGTACCATTTTTCGTTTGTCAACTTGACAAATATATTTTTAAAAGGACATTTATTGGACAGTGCTTACCCTGAGATAGGCACACTCAGATATTGTAAGTGGAAGTGTACATTGATCAGACTTTTTTGAAAAACAATTTGGCAATATAGTTTTGCCTTCTTACCCTATAATTTCATTTCCAGATTTGCCTTAAGGAAATAATCAGAGCTGTAGATAAAATTTATGAAAAGTTATTCATTACAGTATTATTTATGATATAAGAGTTAGTAGCAATATAAATTTCCAAGAATAAAGGACTATTTAATAAACTTTGGTACAATCTATATATATTCTATGAATATACCATAGAAGAAAGATTTGAAGAAAATGTACCAGAACGTTAATAGTTCTTAGAGATTGTAGGTGGTTTTTATTGTATTCTAAAATAAGCATATATTATTTATTTAATCGGGGGTGGGGGGAAACAATCAGTATTATTTAAGGGGATTAGAATTGCCTTTTGAAGTTTTGAACTCTTGACAAAGACCCTGCATATCAATGTTTGATTAGTGTTTAGCCTAGCGCTATGCACATCAAAGCTGAGAAGTACTTCTGTGGTTTCCTGGGAAACTTCTGTCAGTACTTCTAAGTCCCTTGGATTCTCCCTCATTACTCATTTTAAATTAGTATATTAGAATTAATATATATTATAATTTATAGAATTAACATAATTCTAATTATTGGAAATGTAGAAACAAATTTAATAGAAGAAGAAGATTCCTATATGGTTAGTAACTTAGAGCACAGATGGTGGTTTGTCCAGTTTCCCTTCAGTAGTTAAAAACTGTAAAATTTGACAAGGATTTTTCTTTACCTTCCTTTTCCTTTCTTTTTCTTTTGCAGCCTTTTGTCTTTTTTTTCTTTGCTAATTGTTGTTTGTTTGCTTTCTGTCTCCAAAATTCATGTTGTTATCCACCACATATGTCCTCCCATGTTCTTATAACAATCTATAAACATGCATCTCTCCCTCTTTCTCTCTCTCTTTCTCTCTCTCTCTCACACACACACATGCATGCACACACTATATACATACATACATGCATATGTGAGGGGTTTGTCATTGTTTTATAAAATTGTGATCTTAATATATATAATGTTGACTTCTTTTTTAGCCATTCAGAAGTTACTTTAGTCATGGAATGATTTCCAGTCATATAACTGAAAATAGGTAAGATTCTTGGGAAAGAAATTGAATGGTAATAGAGAAAATGGGGTTGACAAGGGGGTGGAAATGGGAGAGAATCTAAGTACAGAAGGTGGAGTCAGGAAAATATGGGTTGACTTTAGTCATCACAGAGTAAGAAATCCATACTCTATAAAATTGTCTGTTTCACTGCTTTTGTATTTTTGTATTAAAAACCGTTTTATATTAAGGTGGCTTTTAAAACATTGTAACTTGCTAAAATCTAAAGAAAGGAATTTTTTATTCCATCTGTAACCCAGCAAAGCTAGAGGAAGCAGAGTGTCCAAGGGCTGGGCAGTGATCGACAGTGGCTTGTTGGGGAGTAAAAGGGATAAAGGGATTGGGCATAAAGGTCCAGCCCCAGGAAGACATGGGAGCAATGAAGGTTGCTGCATTTGTTTTCTTGAAGTGTTTCCTTCAGTACCTCTCTTGCAGTGATAATCAGGAGGGCCCAGCAACGGATAGTTCCTCTGATGGATAAATGCGAGTAGATCTTTCTTTTCTTCCCCAGTTGCAGTCCAATCTGGTAATGAGACAGACTACCCTGACTGGGACTCAGAGTCATCTTTTTCTGCACAGAGTCTCACTTAACTTGAATTAAGCATCAGAATAGAATCAGGGTCATTTTTACTTTTAACAGCCCCAGTTTGCCTGAAGCTTAAGGAAGTATGTTTAAGAACAATGAGAAGAAATACAAAGGATTTTCCACATGACGTACTCTAAGGGCAACTTAAGGAAAGGGTATGGGATAAAGAAAGCTGTCTTAGTCTGTTTTAGCTCCTGTGACAAAAATACCATAGACTGGGTAGCTTATAAACAACAAACATTTGTTTCTCCATTACAGTTCTGGAGACTGGGAAGTCCAGGATCATGGCACTGGCAGATTTGGTGTCTGGTGAGGGCCCACTTTCTCATAGATGGGTGTCATTTCACTCTAACCTCACATAGCAGGAGGGGCAAGGGGGATCTCTCTGGAACCTCTTTTATAAGAGTTTCTTTTATAATCCTGTTCGTGAAGGCTCTATCCTTATGACCTAATCACCTCCTCAAATCCCTACCTCCTAATACCATCACTTTGGGGGTTAGGATTTTAACATGTTGAATTTTGGGAGAACACAACATTCAATCCATAGCAGAAACTATCTTTTTAAAATATCCTTTAGTCAGACTATTTGTTAACAAATAGGTATGACATACTAAGCAAGAGATACATGATTTAAAAATAAACCAGACACAGTCTCTGCCCTTATGGAGTGAATAATGTGGTGGAGAAATAAGACATTAATCAAGCAACCTCACAAAGAAATATGTAATTGCAAACTCTGATTGACGCCTTGAAGGAGAAAAGAACGTGGTACTGTGAAGACCACACTGGAGAGCTGACCTCTGGGGGGAGATGAGATGTGAATGATGAGTAAAGATAATTAAGGGACAAAAGCAGTGGTCCTGAGATGAGAACGTAAGGAACATAAAAGAAATGTGTGTTGAGGAACCTAAAAGAAGATGAATTTGGCCGGAGTGTGGAAGTTGGGAGAGAGTGGCCTTATATGGAGCTAAAGAAGTTGGCCAGGCCAGACCATATTAGTCTTTGTTGGCCATGTGAAAGATGTCAGCCCTTCTCCTGAAAATAAAGGCTTTGCATGTTTAAAAGATGATCTTCTCTGCAATGTGGAGAATGGATTATAGGAGGGCAGAGTGGAAGCAGAGTGGAAAGTAGGGAAACTATGAGGAAGCATTGCAGCCAAGAGGAAAGAGGGAAGAGAGGGATGGGTGCAGGGACGGGTAGGTGTGGTGGTGAGAACCCTACTTTCCTCCTTCCCTCCTAAAGCTACTTGGGAATGGTTAACAGCTCTATTGTTTGTCTACAGTGTGAGTATCACAACTGCTATCATTCTTGAAAATGTATATTTCTATCAAAATGCTATTGTATAAAACTGGGATTTTGCTCCATCTCTGCATCATGGACAGCAAACTTAAAGAACTTTCTCCTTAAGCAGAGGACAAGCTAAAAATATAAACATGGCTTGGGTTAGTTATGTCCCTATGGGTCAGTAGGAGGAGTCAGAGATAATCTGGTATCTCTTCCCAACCAGCAGGGAGCATTAGGTGGACTGTACTAATCACCTTGCTCAAACTGCAGGATGACAGTCAGAGAAGCCCAAGAACTCATTCATTTGGAAGTTTACCTAGCCAGATATCTCTTCACTAATCACATGTTTTTGATTTGCCACTCTAGCCCTAATAGGCAGCCATTTGTTCTCTTTGGTAATCATTCCACACGAGAAAACCTGAATGCTGGCAACTTTAACTTCCCTTCTGAAGGGCACCTGGTACGCAGCACTGGTCCCAGCGGGAGCTTTGCCAAACACATGGTGAGTGGCTTGACTACCTGGTGCTTAATTGGTTTTATTATCAAATAGGGAGGAGGGGAGCTGGATAAATGGAACCTTTCCAACTAGTGTATTGATTTAACCTTGAATTTGAAGTTGTTTTGGTGTGAAAAGTGAATAAAAACTGACTGTGTATTTTTATGTAAGTACTAGATAGGATTTGAAAGTATCATATTTAATTTTTAAATATTGAAGGGAAAAGGTTAAAAAAATACTTTCACAAACCAAACTTTCATTTATCCAAGTAGTATCAACAGTAGAATAAGAATTTTAAATTAACTTGAAAATAGAGTCATTCCAAGCCTAAATTTGTTATGTCTTGACTGTCACATTTCAAGTGTTAAAAGAGAACTATCATCTAGAAATCTATATCCAGTGAAAACCTCCTTCAGTAATGAAGGGGTAATCCAGACATGCTCAGATGAAAGAAAACTACAAGAATTTGTTGCCAGCAGACCTACCCTAAAAGAATGACTAAAGGAAGTTTGGTCAAAACAAAGAAGAAATGATAAAAAAAAAAAAAAAGAAGGAATCTTGGAACAATAAAGAGGACAAAAGAACACAATGATAAAACCAGTACATTTTTTTATACTTTAAAATAGTGAATATTATCTCAAAAAAATTGCAAAAAAAGAAACTAACCCCAGTGCACACCCACATTGTGGATGACTTAGCCGATTTCTGTTTTTAGGTCTGTATGACTCCAAAGCCAAAGGGCTTTCAGTCATTAACTCAGTAATCATTATTGAGTGTCTACTATGTGCCAATCACTGTGCTAGGTGCAGGGCAAATTTAGTCATAGTCTTTGCCTCGAAGGATCTCATAGACTAGTAGAAGAGTCAGTGAGGATCGTGCTGTGAAATGTTTGGAGCAATAATTTAGCCATCCACTACACACCTTAGAATGGCTGAAACACCGACAACACCAAATGTGGAGCAACAGAAACTCTCATTCATTACTGGTGAGAATGCAAAATGGTACAGCCACTTTGGAAGACAGTTTGGCAGTTTCTTGCAAAACTAAACATACTTTTAGCATCAGTCATGCTCTTTGGTATTTACCCAAGTGAGCAGAAAACTTAGGTCCACACAAAAACCTACACAAGGAATTTTTTCTTATAACATCACTTTTCATAATTGCCAAAACTTGGAAACTTAGAAGCAGCCAAGATGTCCTTCAGCAGGTGACTGGATAAATAAACTGTGATACATCCATACAGTGGACTGTGTTTCAGTGATAAAAAGAGCTATCAAGCCACAAAAAGACATGGAGGAACCTAAAATGCATATTGCTAAGTTAAAGAAGCCAGTCTTTTATGGCTACATAGTATATGACTCCCACTATATAACATTCTGGAAAAGGTACAACAGTGGAGACAGTAAAGGGAATTCCCTGGTGGTCCAGGGGTTAAGGATTCCATGCTCTCACTGCCACTCTCACTGCCGAGGGCCTGGGTTCAATCCCTGGTCGGGGGAACTAAGATCCCACAAGCCACGCAGTGCAGCCAAAACAAAAAAAAAATGGAGACAGTAAAAAGATCAGTTGTTGCCTGGAGTTTGGGAGGAAGGGAGAATAGATGGATCATAGTGGATTTTTAGGGAAGTGAAACTATTCTGTATGATATTGTCATGATGGGCACATGTCATTATACATTTGTCAAAACCCATAGAATGTACAATACAAAGAGTGAACCCTAATGTAAACTATGGACTCTAGTTAATAATAATTTATCAATATTAGTTCATCAGTTGTAACAAATATTATATTACAAGACAAATAATAGGGGAAATTGTGGAGGCAGAGGGAAGGACAGGAGATAATGTGGGAACTCTCTGTGCTTTCGGATCAGTCTTTCTGTAAACCTAATTAAAACTGCTCTAAAAAAAAATAGTCTATTACCAAAACAAAAATGTAGCAGGTTATTTATACAACTTTCTGTAATAATTGGGGTTCTTTATTTTACAAACATGAAAACCTAATGAAGTCAAGGAACTTACTGAGACCTGGTCCTGGGGTGGTGGGGGCCCTAGTTATGAACTTTCATCTTCATTCAGCTCTGTTTCAAGGTGACATACTTATCTTTTCCATTTCTGTGCCATTTGTGAATAATTTACAAATTAATAGGTGATATTAAACCTGAAAATCCAGATTATCTGAGCAGTTTTACATTACACATGCAATTTCTGTTGTACCAATTTACTTTTTTTTTTTTTTTTTTTTTTTTTTTTTTTGCGATACACAGGCCTCTCACTGTTGTGGCCTCTCCCGTTGCGGAGCACAGGCTCCGGACGCACAGGCTCAGCGGTCATGGGTCACGGGCCCAGCCGCTCCGCGGCATGTGGGATCTTCCCGGACCAGGGCACGAACCCGTGTCCCCTGCATCGGCAGGTGGACTCTCAACCACTGCGCCACCAGGGAAGCCCCCAATTTCCTTTTTAATGTAAATGTCAATAACATTTTTTTTTCAGGTATAGTCGATTTACAGTATTGTCTTAGTTTCAGGTGTATAGCACAGTGATTCATTTATACATATATATGTGTATATGTGTGTACACACACACACACACACACACACACACACACATTCTTTAGATTCTCTTCCCTTATAGGTTATTACAAAATACTGAGTATAGTTCCCTGTGCTATACAGTAGGTCCTTGTTGGTTATCTATTTTATATATATAGTAGTGTGTATATGTTAATCCCAGCCTCCTAATTTATCCCTCCCCTCATGCCCTTTTCCCTTTGATAACCATGTATTTGTTTTCTATGCCTGTGAGTCTCTTTCTGTTTTGGAAATAAGTTCATTTGTATCATTATTTTTTTAGATTCCACATATAATATCATATGTATTTATCTTTCTCTCTCTGGCTTACTTCACTTAGTATGATAATCTCTAGGTCCACCCATGTTGCTGCAAATGGCATTATTTCATCCTTTTTTTGGCTGAGTAGTATTCCACTGTATATATATACCACATCATCTTTATCCATTCATCTGTTGATGCACATTTAGGTTGTTTCCATGTCTTGGCTACTGTAAATAGTGCTGCAGAGGACATTGGGGTGCATTGTATCTTTTCAAATCATGGTTTTCTCCAGTATGTGCCCAGGGGTAGGATTCCTGGATCACATGCTAGCTCTACTTTTAGTTTTTTGGGGAACCTCCATACTGTCCTCCATAGTGGCTGCACCATTTACATTCCCACCAACAGTGTAGGAGGGTTCCCTTTTCTCCACACCCTCTCCAGTATTTATTATTTGTAGATTTTTTTATGATGCCATTCTGATCGGTATGAGATGATACCTCATTGTAGTTTTGATTTACATTTCTCTAATAATTAGTGATGTTGAGCATCTTTTCATGTGCCCTTTGGCCATCTGTATGTCTTCTTTGAAGAAATGTCTATTTAGGTCTTCTGCCCATTTTTGGATTGTGTTGTTTGTTTTTTTGATATTGAGCTGTATGAGCTCTTTGTATATTTTGGAGATTAATCCCTTGTCAGTTGCATCTAAACATCAATAAATTTGATGTTAATACAGGCTTACATAAATTTGTGACCTCATCTAAGGAAGCAGGTTTGAAATACATGGCACCTTATAAAAAAACCTTTAGTTAGGGAAAATTTGGAAATCCAAGGAACATGTTTTGAGGAAATAAGCCTATTAACCAACAGTTAGAATTATGTACATGATTTTTCATTTAGGATCATGGCAGTATTGATCATATTCACTATGGTATAGTTTAGATTAGTCAGAATTAAATTTTTATTTCAAATCTATAACTTGGATTACAGAAAAATGCCATGTATTCTCTTGTGACTTCCTTAATGGAGTAAAATAGAAGGAATGAATATTTGTGTCATATTTAGCTGTTTTTAAGATACTGTGCTGGGCTTCCCTAATGGCACAGTGCTTGAGAGTCTGCCTGACAATGCAGGGGACACGGGTTTGAGCCCTGGTCCAGGAAGATCCCACATGCCACGGAGCAACTAAGCCCATGCGCCACAACTACTGAGCCTGTGCTCTAGAGCCCGTGAGCCACAACTACTGAAGCCTGCACACCTAGAGCTAGTGCTGTGCAACAAGAGAAGCCACCGCAATGAGAAACCTGCACACCTCATGAAGAGTAGCCCCCACTCACCGCAACTCGGGAAAGCCCTCGCGCAGCAACAAAGACCCAATGCAGCCATAAATAAATAAATTAATTAATTTTAAAAAAATAAGATACTGTGCTAATTTCCTTTCCTCTGTTTCTTGTGGTAGCATTTTTGCATTTTGTACCTACTATCCTAGGAACCCTGATGAGATTGTTGGGTTTTCAAAATAGAAAAGGACATCCATTTCTATCTGTATAAATGAGCAACTAAGCAGGGAAGAAAAATAAGAACTTAAAAATCTAGAGAACTGGGCTTCCCTGGTGGCGCAGTGGTTGAGAGTTTGCCTGCCAATGCAGGGGACACGGGTTCGTGCCCCGGTCCGGGAAGATCCCACATGCTGCGGAGCGAGCGGCTGGGCCCGTGAGCCATGGCCGCTGACACTGCGTATCCGGAGCCTGTGCTCCACAACAGGAGAGGCCACAACAGTGAGAGGCCCGCGTACCGCAAAAAAAAAAAAATCTAGAGAACTTAGCAGAGATGAAATACAAGTGAAGGTGGGGACCTGGGTATCACCTCCTTTCCTGAATTTGTAGCTGCCTTCCCACATCTGCATATCATGTCAGCCAAGGTTCAAATTGTGAAAGTTCTGCACTAAACATTAATGACAGTCAAAACCCAAGCACATTTTTTCTTCTTTTCTTTCTAAGTTGTTAATTCTTTAGCATCCTGGGCTGACCCAACAGCAGCCTCACAATGTAGCCAAAGTTATAAAATACACACAAGATACCTTTGGAAAAAGAACAAAGGTGACCTTTTCCCCTATGCGTTTAAAAAATAATAAAGCAGCTGTTGGTAAAATAAAATGGATTTCTATTAACTATACACTGTTTGTTTCTCTAACAGTACACACTTAAGTCTCTGCTCCTTTTTTCCTTTTTTTTTTTTTTCTGATATCCAGGTAGTACAGTGTGTTTCACCAAAGGGACCCCTTGCTTGTTCAAGAACATACTTTTTTGGAGCTACTCATGTTCCTTACTTGGGTAAGTCCATGTAAGTTGTCGTCTCATCAACTTATCTAATGAAAAGTTTCTCCCATGAACTAGAAGTGGACTTGAGATTTACTACTTTCCTCAGAAACTCATTTTGTAGCCTGTAATTCCTTGTTGATGTGCCTAACACATTTCTCACAGAGTGTATTTCAGGAGGAATAATTATCAGCTCAGTATATATTAGATCCAATCATGTGTGAGACCAAGTGCTTGGTATCAGAGGGAAGGCAAAGATGAGTCAGCTGTAGTTGGAGATAGCAGGAGGAGATATGGGCTGCAATGGGAGTTTGGATGACTCAGCCAGGTGCCTGTTGTTCTAGTGAGGAAGGTGAGGAAGAGCCATGGTAGAAGGGTACCCATAAGCTGGGAACATTGACAGGAGCAAGTGCTCTATGCTGAGGAGCCATTCAGAAAGGCTAGGCTGACTGAGGCTATCCTCTTTGCTGGGGTAACCAGAAGCTGCAGACATGCAAAGAGACACAGAGAAGAACTCTTGAATGAATGAGGGTCCCAGCACTGTTTCACAGAGGAGAGTACATCAGAAACCAGGTTTTCTCCTGAGCATTGTTATATAAGCCAGGAAACTCTGAAAGAAGCATGACTTGGGTTGGATAATTAAGGAGATGAAGAAAGAGGCAGAACTGAGCCTGCTTACTTATACCTCCTAATTTAAAAATTTAAAAATAAAGGCAAAAACATTCCAGAGCTGAAGATTCCACATGTCTTCTCTGGTGTTTAGTGGTGATGCTGATTGGTTGTCAAGGTCAGTGTCAGGGATGATGGTCTGGGAGGATACTGGCAGAAGCTAGGTTTCACTGTTTGTGCTTGTACAGTATTTAACTCAAAAGAAAAAAATGTAGTTCTTGACATCTCCTTCAAATTAAGAAATTCTAGCCTCCTTGTGAAAGTGTTTGCATCTCCTATAATCTTGTCACATTCTTAATACATGGTCCTCTTTCACAGGAGATGACAACAAGCTGCCCAAGAAAACTGAACAAATGTAAGTCTTCATTTCTATTACATTTTTTCTTTCTCCCATTGAGTTACTCAGATGTTGAGATTGTCCCATCTACCTCCTTTTGAGATCAGCGTTGGGTAGGACATTTGGTTTAAGAGGTGAGCAGAGGGACTTTCCTGGTGGTCCAGTGGTTAAGAATCCGCCTTCCAATGCAGAGGAGGTGGGTTCGATCCCTGGTCGTGGAACTAAGATCCCCACATGCTGCAGGGCAACTAAGCCCGCACCACAACTACCGAGGCCGTGCTCTCTGGAGTCCACGTTGCTGCACCTAAAACCTGATGCAGCCAAATAAATAAATAAATAAATAAGTAAGTAAGTAAAATAAGTAAGTAAAGTAGAGCTGTGTAGTCTCCCAGAATGTCCCAGCCCCTGTCTTTCATCTTGAAGTCTAGGCTAGAGACTCTGCCAGGTTTGCCATCTGCTCCTCTCTCCAGACTCAGAGACCTTCTGCCTGCACACCCATGCATTTAAATGGCATAATGCTTCTTAATATATTTAATATATTGTGCATTTTGTAACAGGGCTTTCCAAAAAATAAAACATCCTGAAACCCATTGGTAGAACCTGTGTGAAACCACATCTGGTCTGAGAGGTGTTTCCTCTGAATTTGACACTGAGACTTATGGAACAGAGCTAGGATCTCAACTCAGGCCATGCAACTCTCTAGAAAGGGCCTAGTGTTGATTTCTCCACCCCACCCCACCCCCCCAGTTTAGCAGGAAACCAAAGACACGAAGTTAACTCATTAATGCTTGTCTGCTTGGGCTACCGTAACAAATTACCACAGACTGAGTGGCTTAAACAACAAAATTTATTTTCTCACAATGCTGGGGACTAGAAGTCCAAGATCTAGGTACTAGCAGAGTTGGTTTCTGGTGAGGCTTCTCTCCTTGAGTTGCAGACCACCACCTTCTTAGTATTGTGCTTACATGGAGAGAGAGAAAGATCTCTGGTGCCTCTTGCTTTTTTTTTTTTTTTTTTTTTTTTAGCTGCATTGACACATGGGATCTTTCGTTGAGGTGCACAGGCTTCTCTCTAGTTGTGGCACGTGGGCTTAGTTGCCCCATGGCATGTGGGATCTTAGTTCCCCGACCAGGGATCGAACCGGTGTCCCCTGCATTGCAAGACGGATTCTTAACCACTGGACCACCAGGGAAGTCCCTAGTGTCTCTTCCTCTTATAAGGACACCAATCCTACTGGATTAGGAGCCCACCCTTTATGACCTCCTTTAACTTTAATTACCTTTTAAAGGCCCAGCCCTATCTCCAAATATAGTCACATTGGGGATTAGGGGTTCCATATGAATTTTGGGAGGATGTAATCAGTCCATAATAATGCAGGAATTTCTGAATTCCATAAAGGGATTTTCTTTCAGAATTATGAAGGTAATAGAGTTCTGTTATTACCTAATTAAATATCCTAGCACAAACGAATTAGGTCTGTGCTTCCCAAAGGCTAACAGTGACAGGCCACAGAGAATCATTTAAGGATCTTTTTAAAAACATACATTTCCCGGGCTATAGTAGTTCTCAGAAGTACTGAATCAGAATCTCTAGGGTAGAACCCGTAAGGCTCTGTTGGAAAAATATAAAGTAATATAATCACACTTGAAAATTTGAGATATAAGGGGAAAAAATAAGATTAACCATAATTCCTCTTCTTAGACACCACCCGTTAGTATCTTTTTTTTTTAGCATATTGACTGATTGATTGATTGATTGCTGCATTGGGTCTTTGTTGCTGCGCACAGGCTTTCTTTAGTTGCGGTGAGCAGGAGCTACTCCTCATTGCAGTGGGCGGGCTTCTCATTGCAGTGGCTTCTCTTGTTGCTGAGCATGGGCTCTAGGCACATAGGCTTCAGTAGTTGTGGCACATGGGCTTAGTTGCTCCATGGCATGTGGGACCTTCTTGGACCAGGGCTCAAACCCATGTCCCCTGTGGACCAGAGCTTAAACCTGTGTCCCCTGCATTGGCAGGTGTATTCTTAACCACTGCGCCACCAGGGAAGCCCCACACATTAGTATCTTAATGTGTATCTTTTTGTTGTTTTTTTTTTTAATTATACATATAGGTTTTGTGTAGCTGTAATTGTAGTGTGTATGCAATTTTTTTGTGCGGGTTTTCTTTACGTTAGCAGCAAGTCAACCACATTCTCATGTGTTGGTGGATATGTATAGTCTTGCTTTGTACCTGTTTGTGTTTCCATGCCAGCTGTGCTTAGCCATTGCCCTGGATCCTCATTCTAGACCTGTAGACATTTTGCTTAAACCAAAGTCACTGGTGCTGTACTTCAGGGACTGGTGTTGAGAGGTGCTTGGGCCCACATCAGGAGACTTGTTAAGTCACAGGGCTGGTGGAATTGGGGCCTAATGGAGTCCTACTGAAGGCAACAGCAGCACCATCCAGGCATAGAGCAGGCCCTTCCCTAATCATGGGTCTCAGGCCTCCTGTCCAGGCCTTTCTATGAGTCAGAAGCCAGATAGCTTTGTACTGAACTCTTGCCTGAGGGTCTATATAGGACAAGGCCAAGCAGGGGGTTAGCCTGAACCAGTGTTGGTACTGAGTGATGTTTGAATTAAGCTGGGTGAGGGAGGGAGTAAGGGTATCTTTATATGTCTTTGGTCTCTATAAATCTTTGCCCTTAGTGTTGAGATGTGGAGGATTCTTGTCATACCTGGAAGTGGCCAAGCTCTTTGGCAGTGTCCCTGCCGGGCACTTTCCTACCAGGACATACCCCTCTGCCATGGCCTGGTCAACAATCTTCAGGATATGTCGAACCTTGGAGCTGTCGTTTTGTTATGTGTCGTTTCTCTTTTTCTTCTACCTTATTCAAATCTCTTACCTGCAATGCAGAGGTGTGTGAGAGCCAAGGAGGAAATTGAAGGTGCTGGCAGTGTGATGTGGCACAATGGAAAGGCACCAGGCTGAGAGCAGACCTGAGTTCCTCTACAGGCCCTACTTGTTTCTTCTGTAAGATGAGAGTGTTAGACCAGATCATTTCTTTGTTCTTCCTGCTATCAAACTGTTGCCGAGTCCAAGCTCGCTCTGCTCGCCGCACAACAGGCCAATAAATTGGGAGACGAGGTGTTGAGGCAAGGAGTAGAGACTTTATTCGGCAGACCAAGAAGGTGGCCAAATAACCATCTTACCAGGGTTTGGATGCCAGTTTCTTTTCTAGAATCAGAGAGGGAGAGGTGGTGAAGAAGTAAAGTAAAAAGGCCATTTGTCTTGCAGAATATCTCCTGCAGTGGGAAGGGGTTGTGTTAATTTCTTCTTTTCTGCAGCCATTCACAGGTGGGCAGGGTCAGAATGTCTTTCTGTGAGCTGAACAAAGGCCTTTTAGTTTAACAGTCAGGCAGAGGGTCAGGGTTCCCTGTGGCAGGCCATTATGTATGCTTACAGCTATAGATAGTGATTATAATAATAACAAAAGCAATGAAAAGCAAAGGTTAAAGTAGAAGAAACAGATCCAAGTGGAGTCAGAATTTGCTCTTCCCTGTTACAAAACTCCTTTCGCCTTCCTTTACCTGTTACAAGATTCTCAGGCTTAAAAATAAACATATTCTTAGATAAGGCAGTTACTTGCCAAACACCTCCCTTGCCTTTGAGGCCTTGTGGATGAGCCCCTTCTCTCTGTAATTATCCTAATAAGACCCTGGGTCTCCTTCCCCTAAGGCAGTGGTTCTCAACCGAGGACAGTTCTGCCACATCACTCCCACCAGTCCCTCCCCAACCCCCCACCCCCAGGGATGTTTGGCAGTGTCTGGAGACATTTTTGCTTGTCACAACTGAGGTTACTACTGAGAGGCCAGGAATGCTTCTCAACATCCTATAATGCACAGGGAAGTCCTCTCAACAAAGAATTAGCTGGCCCAAAATGCAGAGATTGAGAAACCCTGCCCAAAAGGGAACCAGACTTGGATTTTCTAGGAATCTTCATGGCATTCCCTGTCTGGCAAAGAAAAAAACCTTCCTCTTTTAAATAAATTTATTTATTTATTATTTATTTTTGGCTGTGTTGGGTCTTCGTTGCTGCTCGCCGGCTTTCTCTAGTTGTGGCGATCAGGGGCTACTCTTCGCTGTGGTGTGTGGGCTTCTCATTGCGGTGGCTTCTCTTGTTGCCGAGCACGAGCTCTAGGCACTCAGGCTTCAGTAGTTGTGGCACGTGGGCTCAGTAGTTGTGGCTCGCGGGCTCTAGAGTGCAGCATCAGTAGTCGTGGCCCACGGGCTTAGTTGCTCCACGGCATGTGGGATCTTCCCGGACCAGGGCTCGAACCCGTGTCCCCTGCATTGGCAGGCGGATTCTTAACCACTGCGCCACTAGGGAAGTCCCAAGAAAAAAACCTTATAATGTCTTTGGGAAGTGTGAAGTCAGATAGGAAGCGCAAGGTTGGGCAGGAGCAGGGGATGCTTCCCCTCAAAAGACTCTATTCTCTAGGTCAGGTGAGCTATTTAGAAAGTGGTCTCTGGCTATTAATTTGCATTTAGAGACTGTCATACAGAGTGAAGTAACTCAGAGAAAAGCAAATATATATTAACACGTGTATGTGGAATCTAGAAAAATGGTACAGATGAACCTGTTTTCAAGGCAGAAAAAGAGACACAGACATAGAGAACAAATGTATGGACACCAAGGCGGGGAGGGGAGGAAAGGTGGGGGATGAACTGGGAGATTGGTATTGACACATATACAGTAATATGTATAAAACAGATAACTAGGGCTTCCCTGGTGGCGCAATGGTTAAGAATCCGCCTGCCAATGCAGGGGACACGGGTTCAAGCCCTGGTCCAGGAAGATCCCACATGACGCAGAGCAACCAAGCCCATGTACCACAACTACTGAGCCTGTGCTCTAGAGCCCATGAGCCACAACTACTGAGCTTGCGAACCACAGCTAATGAGCCCACGTGCCACAACTACTGAAGCCTGTGCACCTAGAACCCATGCTCTGCAACAAGAGAAGCCACCACAATGAGAAGCCTGCACACTGCAATGAAGAGTAGCCCCCACTCACTGCAACTAGAGAAAGCCCGTGTGCAGCAACGAAGGCCCAACACAGCCAAAATAAATAAATAAAATTAAAAAAACAAAACAAAACAGATAACTAATAAGAACCTGCTGTATAGCACAAGGAAGTCTACTCAGTGCTCTGTGGTTACCTAAATGGGAAGGAAATCCAAAAAAGAGGGGATATATGTATATGTATAGCTGACTCACTTCACTGTACAGCAGAAACTAACAGAACACTGTAAAGCAACTATACCCCAATTAAAAAAAATTTTTTTCGTTTAAGTGGAGAGAAATTGGATAATCTCTTTTGCCCCCTGAGGAGTCCCACCCTGAGGTTCCAGTAGCAGCCAGCCCTTAGCAGGCCTGGGGAGGAGACGACTTGAAGGTGTGCTGTGGTTGGTTCCTGGAAAAGCAGCAAGTCTGTGTCATGATACCTTTCGGGTCCTCATAGAGGGTCAGGGAGTCTACACAGTTTTCTTCTGTTGGATCACAAACAGGGAGGGTTGGTCTTTTGAGCAGAATTAAGAAAAGGTGGTCCTTATCATGGTTTAACAAGAGCAAAGTAAAAATTGGAATGGGGCACATAGCTTTTAAAAGGTCTAGAAGTCAACAAGTTCTGTTATTATACTTTTCTCATTCTGTTGAAAAATCTGTTTCTTAGAGAATGTCATTTATGTGCACGCAGCTTCTGATGAAACTTGTGATGCTGTAATTAACCCTTATTTTTTGTTTTTAAAGTAGGCTCTTGTCACAGGTATATGCTGCTGTTATTGAGGCTGTTGTGGCTGCCATCGCATGTTATGCTAAAACTTCCAGTCTAACAAAGGTAATTTAAATACCGCATTTCTCTTTCCTTAGTGGTTATTTTAATGTGAAACTTTTTATCGATCTGTTTTTAATTTGGACACCTTATAGTACTTAATTTTGTGTGTGAACTTGGGCACCAAAGAGATGCCTTTAGTGTGCTGAGCTTGTCTTATGAATGACAGCTAATCAGCACTTTGTAGATATCTGGTTGTGTTAAAAAAGAAATCATTCTGTAGTATATTGTTTTACTTAGTAGTTTTTTAAAAGGTTTTCAAAAGTTGAAAAATATAGATTGTTCTACTGTGAATTTTAATAAAGTTAGATAAGTTTATTTTGAGCTACATAGTTTGATTTCCTATAATTCTGTGTTTTAAAAAATTAACTAAAGATGAGAAATTCTGACTTGTCTTTCCTAGACAGGCACATGTGTTCCCTTTCTCTGACCGTTTACTTCCTTGCTGTTTTGTGGTTAACCTGCTGTGCTGAGTTGAATTCTATATCTGACCGAGTGACAGATGAGAACGAATTGGCTTGATGCCTCCCAGTGCCAATAGGACCTTTCCTGAAGCAAACTGTTTGATATTGGAAAGGTTGTGTTGTAGATATCTAAGAGACTATCGCCTAGTCACCAGTTCCTTGTCACCAGTTCCTTGCCATCTTCCCTCCTCACTGAACTTGATTCCCCCGTACTTGGGATTTCCCAGCCCTTTAGCTGAAGGCTTATGCAAAACTGTAGGTTATTCTTCAGTATCAGTTGTGCACCTTTGTTTTTTAACTGATTTTTTATAACTTTAGTTATTTGAATGTGCTTAGCATCTGGGCAGAAACACTGAGGGCAGTGATCTCTCAAGGGGAGGAGAAAGCGCTTTTCCAGGCCTCACAATGGCACCGTCCCAGCTGGTTACAGGTCACCAGATCAGATTCCAGTGGCCACCTGCCTGAATGAAGTGTTTTCATGTGAACCCAGCCCGAAGAAAGCAGGCTCCTGTTTCCCCTAACAAGATGTTTTCACTTTAATCTATTGATGTATACAAAGTAGTCACTTAGAGGGGATGGGAAGTGTTCTCCTGGCCATATGTGAGAAAGGCCCTTCTAAGTGTATTCTTTCCTGCTGTGAAAGCTAATTGTCTCTGTTTTGTTACTGATTTTACAGGCCAAGGAGGTAGCTGAGCAGACCTTTGGATCTGGGTTAAATTCCTTTGAGTTGATGCAGTTTAAGGCAGCCCTGCGGTAAGCAATAGCTGATATTGTCTATAAAAGCTTTTCTTTAATGTTTGTGTTTTAAAAACCCTTTTCTCCTTTGTATTTGATAATTCTGTCTCCCCTTTGAGAAATGTTCCAGTAGATCAATAAGATATGTGAAGGAGAGTCATTCATGATCAGGGTTTTTTTTGAGAGGCCAAGGAGCCAAGGATGGAGGAACTGTTTGAGAGTCAGACACACTGCCTGAGGCTGGAAGGGGAAGCAGATCAGTATTAGAACTGACAGACCTGGGTTCAGAGGTTGGAAAGATGAAGCTGGGGACATGAGTGGTGAGGTTTGTTAGGATTAGGGGCCTGGGCACATGAAGATGGTCACTGCTTAGAAGAGAGTTGCCCTGGGCCTCATCTACTTCTCAGATGGTAGAAACCCCTGAGCCTGGCCATGTCTCAGGGTCTAGAAGGTCTGGGAATTTGGCTTCCTGGCAGTCTTCCCATCACACATGTCCTGGCATATCACAGTGGATCTCTGTGTAGTCTTTGTCCATAGCTAAACCTTCTTGAACCCAGTCTACTCAACCTTCTGTCCCATATGAGGACGACTTGGTGTACTTTTTTTTTTTTTTTTTTTTTGCGGTACGTGGGCCTCTCACCGCTGTGGCCTCTCCCGTTGCGGAGCACAGGCTCCGGACGCGCAGGCTCAGCGGCCATGGCTCACGGGACCAGCCGCTCTGCGGCATGTGGGAGCCTCCCACACCAGGGCACGAACCGTGTCCCCTGCATTAGCAGGCGGACTCTCAACCACTGCGCCGCCAGGGAAGCCCAGGTGTACTTTTTTGCGGACTCTCAACCACTGCACCACCAGGGAAGCCCAGGTGTACTTTTTTGCAAAGGAGACAAAAGACACCAATATCAGAGAGTTTCTTTAAGGACACTTCTGGGATGTGCCCTGTGGTACCTCAGTTCCGTACCCCACATTTTCTTACATCTGCAGCCCTGGGTAGTGAGAAGGAACATTTGGAAAACTAAGTTAGTTAATGATCTAACAAGAAGGATTCTATTGCTATAGCTCCAGGAGTGTAGGAAAGAGCCAGAACTCTTTGGTGCAAAGCTGTAGGCTTGCTTCAGGTTTCTTTTCCTTTCTTCTGGGTCTTCTGAATCTTGTAGCTCTGACCATGAGAGGAGAGGGTTAGAGGAAATTTGGTCCCTTAAGGCTGTGTGCTGACCTGCACTGTCTGTTCCTGGCAGACCTGAGTTTAAGGAAGCTTCTTTGCTTTCAGGCTGTGTGACCTTGGGCAAGATAGGGAGCTCTCTGTGCATCTGTTTCATCATCTTCCTGCCCTGTAGAGTGATTGGGCAAGTGAATGGTAGCTGCTGTCTCATTGGGTTCTCCTCTCTTACCATTGGCATGGCTGACAAAGTCATTCCATTCCTCCTGTCCTCGGGGCCTTGCCTAGCCCACCCTGTCTTTCTAGGGCAGGCCACGCTCTCAATCCCATGGTCTCCTATGCATGGGGTGTACCACCCTGGCTGGAGGAAAGAACAAGGAGAGAATACATTCCAGGCAATAGGAGGAGAGTCTTCCAGGGCCAGCCCTCCACCCAAGAGCCCCACTTCCTTCTCTTCACATGGTCACTTCCCTCAAACTGCATCAAATTAGCAAATCTTCTCCCAAGAGGAACACGGGAAGTTAGCATATGACTGACCAGTACTTGTTAAGGCAAAAAAATTAAACTTAATTCAATTTAGAAACTTTCTTTTACAAAAAGAGTTGATGCCAAAAGGATTTTCTGGTTATTCCTCAGTTCTAAAGGCCTGACCATGCCCATTATTACATAGCAGTTGACTGTGGGTAGCAGTCTGACTCCGAGCAGGGATGGCAGCTTGACTTCAAAGGTGGTGAAGAGGAGGAGGAGCAGGAGAATATGTCAAGCTGTGGGCCAGAGGCCTGGGACAAGTAGAGGTTTACTCTCAATCTGCCATGGATGGCAGGCACATAGTTCTCTCCTGCTCTGTCCAAGAGTCAAGATAGCCCTCATAATCTGCACAGAGGCAGGGCCGTGACTGGAGTCAGACACTGACCCCATGTTTGCTGATGGCATGATACCCTAAGGCAGGTAAGGATGACACACACCTCACTGGTGTCTGTGAGAGCCCAGCACAGGTGCACTGCAGTGGCAGGTGTCTGGGGAGGATGCCAACACAGTGGTCACAGAAGCAGACTGACTTTTGTTTTATTTTGTTTTGGGTCTACAGCTCCAAGATGGCTTTTCATATACATGCTGTGAATAATCAGGGAAGGTAAGTATATGTTTATGGTGTGTCCTCACTGGGGGCAAGTTTTAGGAGCAAAATGAAGAGCAGCTACCTTGTAACTGCTGGCATGGATGATCTTTTCACCCTTCTACACCTGGCAGTGGCATCATTCCAGGGCTGGGCTTGGAAGTGGCTGTGTTCAGCTGAGACCCTTTGCCCTGAAGGCTTCCCACTGAAAGACTAGGGTGGGCTGGGGGGTGGACCTAGTTCCCTCCAAGTGGAATTCTGCATACATGCAACCCAGTGTTTTGAAAATCCCTGAGAGAGATCTGAGTGTGAGTTGCTTCCAAGTTGAAAAAAAGAGAACACTGTAAATTTAATATGTCTCTCCCATCAATTTCCTCTTATAGAATTGTGCCTCTGGACAGTGAAGATAGCTTATACTTTGTGAAGACGGTAAGCAGAGCTGTTACAGGTCAGCTGGCAGGGAATGGCCTGTAGAGGACATCTACAAGGGGTGAGGTAGGAGTGGGTGGGAGTCTTAGGCAGCCCACCCCTTACCTGAGAAAACTAGTCTACTTTCAGGACTGTTCCAGCTGCAGTGGTGGTGAGCCTGTGCTTTCTGAGGGTGTCCAGCAGCTGTACAAGGCTTACCACATCCACACTCCCATGTCTAGGCGCCCCTTGGGTGCAGAGTCTTAGCTGGGGGGGGGGGTGAGGGTGTGGGGTGGTAGACACCTCTTCCTGATATTAGGAAGGCTTCCTCCAAGTGGCTGAGGTTTCTCTGACCTCACATGGAAATGGGAGCTGATGACAAGCCTACCTCAATACAGACCAAGTTTTCAGTGGCTTCTGTGTGTTCCAAGGCCTGTGTTGATGCCCTTTTTAAAAAATAAATAAATACATTTGTTTATTTATTTATTTATTTATTTATTTATTTATGGCTGCATTGGGTCTTCGTTGCTGCTCACGGGCTTTCTCTAGTTGGGGCCAGTGAGGGCTGCTCTTCGTTGTGGTGCATGGGCTTCTCGTTGCGGTGGCTTCTCTTGTTGTGGAGCACAGGCTCTAGGCACGTGGGCTTCGGTAGTTGTGGCGCACGGGCTCAGTAGTTGTGGCCCATGGGCTCTAGAGCATAGACTCAGTAGTTGTGGCACACGGGCTTAGTTGCTCTGCGGCATGTGGGATCTTCCTGGACCAGGGCTCGAACCCGTGTCCCCTGCATTGGCAGGCAGATTCTTAACCACTGCCCCACCAGGGGAAGTCCTTATGCCCTTATTTAACAGACGCTTATGAAAATAAGAACAAACTAACGTTAAAAAAAAAAAAAAAAAACGGGCCTGAGTCTACTGTGAAGTGGGGTAGTGAGAACAGAGCTTTCTGACCTCCGTGCTGAAGGCAGAACTAATGGGCCAAGGGAATGGGTGTAGAGATGCAGAAATATTGGTCCCTGGGGTGAGCTGGCATGGTCTTGGGGAGCCAGAGTTTCTAAACCAGTTGCTCCCAGCCACATCCAAATCCTCTCTTTACCCCAGTGTATCCTGATATGAAGAAAATTGGCAAGCAATGCATAAGAGGATGGTGGACATCCAGCCAAGATTCTGATTGTAGTATATATGGGTACAAGTTGTACCTTCAGTCCATTCTGTGGCTACTGCCTGAACCTTAATTTCAGTGAGCTTTTGGTCATAGGGAAGTGGGTGGGCAGGCGTGGATGACTTGGTGCAAATGCATGCCCACTGCCATCACCAGGAGACAAGCATAGTGTTATCTCATCTACAGAGAGTGGTACAACATGGTTAATTTTTTAAGGTTGTGAGTAGTTTCTGTGTTTATAACATACCTGCTCCCTGTCTCTGTCAGTATTTTGTGGTGATGTTCTTTTAGAACTAATGGAGACTTTTTTGTGACATTATTAAGACACTGGGAAATACTTTCTGATATTTAGGTAATAATACTTTGTCTCCTTGCTGGACTTTAGTTTCCCTGACTTCTCTTCTTAGACTCTTGTGCAGTGCTCTGGAAGATGCTTTGCACTGGAGTAGGTGATTAGCAGTCCAGTAGAATCATACTACTGTGTTAAGTACACATTCAGCAGCAGCTAATGAAATAAGAAAGAAAAGATAGGATGTTGGTGCTTTCTGTCCAAATCCTATCCTCCCTTCCAGGCAGAGATGAAGTTCAGCCTCCTCCTCCAAGCCTACCCTACTGATTTCTCCCTACAAGTACTGTATTCCTATAGGAATACATAATTAGGGAGTAAATTACATAAATTAGGGAGTAATTCTGTAGTAATGTGTCACATGATGACTTCTCTGTAAGAATGTTCTTGTCTCTCCAGCTATACATTATAGGTTTCCTGAAGATAGGAATGATGCTTCATATGTTTTCTCTCCCCATGCCACATGTGGGAAGTACATAGCAAGTGTCTAAACAATACTACATGTATTCTTTTTAATGTCCTCTCTCCCCTTCCTCAACACCAGAGGCCAAATGGGGAAGTGGGGGATTAGGAAACCACAGGATTTGTCTTCCTAATTGATTTGGGAACCTAACTGATCATTATCACTTAAGAAGAACCATGTAGCCCAGGAAGGTTCTGTGTCTTCAGATACTCAAAATTCTTTGAAACAAATTTAGATAAACCTTCCAGTTGTCATGCCTAATGAGAAAGTTAACTGAAGTATAAAGCCTATCTGTCACTTTGTACATTCCTTTATCACGACAACATGGATGATTAAGGACTAACTATGGTTTTTTTCCTTTCAACACTTCTGCCATCTTTTTTTTTCTTTTTTATAAATTTATTTATTTTTTATTTATTTCTTTTTGGCTGCGTTGGGTCTTCATTGCTGCGCGGGCTTTCTCTAGTTGCGAACAGCGGGGGCTACTCTTCATTGTGGTGCTGCACGGGCTTCTCATTGCAGTGGCTTCTCGTGTTGCAGAGCTCAGGCTCTAGGCGCGCAGGCTTCAGTAGTTGTGACGCATGGGCTTAGTTGCTCCGCGGCATGTGGGATCTTCCCAGACCAGGGATCGAACCCGTGTCCCCTGCATTTGCAGGCAGATCCTTAACCACTGCACCACCAGGGAAGTCCCCTGCCATCTGTTTTTATTTGAGAATCTAGCAGTCCCTTCAAGAGGCCTAGGTCTTTTGTCTCTGTACTGAGGATAGAGCAGGGATCCCATATGAGGACAACAAGGTGTGAAAATGAGCTCTGGCTTTAGGAGCTCTGTACCTGGCCATTCAGCATCGTCAGGCCAGGAAGGACAGGAACCTGGGAGCGCTCATCATGCAGCTTATCCTTTGTCCTTCACCAAATCTTCACGGTCATCTCAAACTCTAACTCTGGCTTGTACCAATTTCTGCATTTCCTCTGCTAGATTCATCTCAGAATTATTTCATTTTCAGTGGTTTTTAACTAAATTATAGCCTTCTTACCAGCCATTCAGGAGCTTTCTCTGAGTTGCTCTAGTTTTTTTCTGGCCTACTGAAGCCTCTGTTTTTATTTGTCTTGGCCATTAAAGCTCGAACAGCTTTCTTTTAATTTTTTGGTACTGAAAGGAGCATTTGCATGTTTTGACAGGTATCCAGAAATATCCATGAAGACATGTATCCCCCTTTCCAGATTTGTTCAGAACTCGAGCCCAAACCAAAGAAGGAGTGGATGAACATGTGGACACACTGGGATGTGACACTGGTCATGGTTAAGAAGGAAGGCTGTTGCATTGCCTTTTAGGGAGGATAAGCAATTTGAGGGAATTTACAGAAACATAAAGATATTCTTCATCTAGCCCACGTGTGCCTCTGACCAAGGAGCAAAAAGCCTGGGTGATCCTGAAGTCATCTCCCAGTTTGAGATGTATTTCAAGATATACTTGAGTTTTCCTTAGAAATTCTCCAGTATTCTTTTGCCATGTGCCTTAGTGTTCTGTGGTCTGTTTCTTATGGATTTTCCCCTGTATGTTTAGGACTGACAACTGGACTAACTCTGGTTTCTTATTTGATACAGGCTTGTATGACCATCTATGACATTCCTGAGTTGCTGGGAGGAAGTGGGTGCTTAGGATCTGTGGTCTTCTCAGAATCATTTTTGACATCTCAGATCTTGGTTAAAGAAAAGGGTAAGTGTATGTCATCTTTGGAAAGCAAAACTTGAACTTGTTTAGATGTATATTTTTTTTTGGCAAAATAAACCATAAACTAAATCAAAAGACCAGCAATAAACTGGTAAAAATATTAGAATACTTAAAATAAACAAAGAGTATATATCCTAATTTATGAAGAGCTTTTATAAATTGATAAGAAAAAGACAAGCTACCCCATGGTAAATGGGCAAAAAATATGAGCAGGCAGTTTACCAGAGTGGAAAACAAAAAAAATTTTTTAATATTTTAAAAATATATATTTTTTAATGTTACACATACACAGACACACATAATTGACCCCTGAACACAGGTTTAAACTACACAGGTCCTCGTATACACAAATTTTTTTTCAGTAAGTACATACTACAGAACTACATGTTCCATGGTTGGTTGAATCGTGGATGTGGAACTGTGGATACAGAGGGCTGACTGTAAAGTTACACATGGATTTTCAGCTGTGCAGAGGATCAGTACCCCTAACCCTCACATTGTTCAAGGGTCCACTGTATGTGTATGTGTATATATATATATATATATGAATATGTACAGCCTTACTAGTAGTCAGGAAAAAAGCAATTTGAAATAATAATTAGATCTGTTTTTTTACCCATTATGTTAGCAAAAAATTCTAGAGAATGATAATATCCAATGCTAGTAGGATGAGCTTGATAATGTTTTGTTTGGTTTTTAATATGTACATCTGTACTACCTTGACAAAAATTAAAAGTATAGATGAAATGGACTCTTTATTTAAATATGTATTTCTATTTGGCGTAAAAAGAATAGAGTTAATCACATGGGGAAGCCTTTCTCCATCCCCTCATTAGACTCCCTGTACCCAGATGAGGAAGTTTTCATTTTCTGAAGGTCTCAGACTCTGTATACTAATAAGAGGAGCCCTCACTCCTGAGAAGGGGAAGCAGTCTGGGGCCTGCAAGGTGGGCTCTTCTGGTGGGCAGTAACCGGCATATCTGTGGTCTTCCTGCAGATGGCACTGTTACCACAGAAACCAGCTTCATAATCCTGACAGCTGCCATACCCAGATTCTGCTCCTGGCTGGTTAGTGTCATTCATCAGATGAAAGTGGACATAAACGTGGAGAAACTGGGGAGAACGTTTAAGGAAGAGCCTCTTCATTGGGTCCTGGTGGGACGTCAGATCCTTACCTAGCGACTTTTCAGGAATAGAAGTTTTTATCTCTGCTCTTTTTCTTTATACAGATGAATCTAGTTTCTTTAACTTTTTTATAATCTTGGAAAAGTTCCAAAAGAAAGGAACTCAGTTATCTGGGTCCTGTTAAATTGTGAAAGGAAGAAATTAACACCCTAATTTTACAGATGAGGTTTAGAAATTGACCAACCTGTCCAAGGTCACACGGAAAGTGAGAAGTGGATCACGTGCTCCCTTTTCTGGTCAGAAAAGTTGCTGCTGAATTTTTACAACCATGTGGAACGGTCCCATCTTCATCTGTGGGACTTGTCTGAAACTCTGGTGCCTTGGGACACAGAAAATATGACAGCAGTGAGTCTAGTAATGGTCTAAGTACCTATTTCAGAATCTGTTTATATTCTGTTTCTACAATCCTGACATGAATAGAGGAGAGCAAGAGTCATCCTCTAATGTGAACATGTTTAAATGAGAACACATTCAAAATACTTTAAAATGTTCTCTTTCCTTCATCCCTAAAAATAGTTTTCTCCGAAGTGAAATGTAAGTGGAGACTAACATATCCTCTCCACATATCGTAGGCTTATTTAGCTGGACTTCAGGTCCCCATGAGAGAGCCCGTCATGGCCTGGTGCTCTGAGCTTTGTGACCAGCAGCCAGCTCTGCCAGCCATCAGGGCCTGAGAACACTGGATTTGGTGGAGGGACTGCTCTCTTAGAAATATGTGAACACAAGGGAGACCTAGCAGAGTTTTGCCTTTGAAGTAGTAAACTGAAAATCTGCACTCCTTTTGGACACAGGTAGAAGATATTGAAGTAAAATTTTCTGAGAAAACCCAGCAATCGGTTATGGTAAGCAGCCTTCTTATTCTTAATGTTAACATCATATCAAAATGAAATGTAAACAATTTATAAAAACAACTTAAAATATTTCCTCTTACTGCTAATCTAAAGGTTCTGTACCTTCTTGTCTCAATTCCTTTTTGTATTCTTCCCCTTCCCAGCAGAGCTCTAGAAATAACCATGTATGGGGTACAAACTAGAGGGATTCTTTCTGCCACTTAAACCTTTAGGTGTTTTTTCAAAATCTCCCAGTACTTTTAAAAGCAGATCTCAGGGACTTCCCTGGCTGTCCAGTGGTTAAGACTTCCCGCTTCCAGTGCAGGGGACGCGGGTTCAATCCCTGGTCGGGGAACTAAGATCCCACATGCCACGTGGTGCGGCATAAATAAATTACATACATACATACATACATACATGAAGATCTCAAATTGGCCTAGACATGTAGAGCTAAGAGGTCAAGGCTTTAGGCCAAGGAGAAGTTGCCTCTTTTATCAGAGGATATAAATCTACAGGAACATGAACAAGCATTGCAGACCATGGTGCCTAGACTCAGAGAGGACCTTAACATTTTTCTCAGCACGAGTCATGAATACCAGTAACATGGCAAAGAGCCAAGCAGTGCCAAAGGCCATGAAAGAAGCTGGGTAAATCTGAGGCTGACTTAGCAGCCTCTGTAGACAGATTAACTTGGGCAGGACTTTTGATTCTCTGAATGTTTATGCTGTAAATCACCTGCTCTTTGTGTTTGTTTTTTAAAGGGAGATGAGTGTTTCCTGGGCACTTTTCTAACTAGAGGAGAAGGGGCGTATCTTTATTCTAGTAATCAACAGTCTTGGCCTGAGGAAGGTGAGCGGCTCTGACTTTTCTGTTTTTGACTCTGTCTGGCTACCTCTTTCACAGGTTTCAACATGAGTGTTGTAATTAATAATACATCTGATATCTGAAAAAACTTATTGGTGTAGAAGTGTTTTCTTACAGCTTTTCTCTTTTGATCTGTCCATTTTCCAGATGAGGAAACTTGTGCTAGAAAGGACTGGTGCCAGAACTGCACCTGGTCCTCTTGCTGCTGCCTGAGGATTGCTCTCAGAATGGGCTAGAGCAGCAACATGTCCAGAAATAGGTTCTGTTGGGCCAAAACAAAACCTGGGTTAGTTTTTTACTGCTGTGTAGCAAATTACCACAAATTCGGTAGCTTGAAACAACATGCATTTATTTTCTCACAGTTCTGTGGTCAGAAGTCCAGGAAGGCTTTGCTGGATTCATGTTCAGGGTTTCATAAGACTGAAGTCAGGGCATTAACCAGGCTTATATCTGGAGGCTCTGGGAAAGAACCTGCTCCCAAGCTCATCCAGGTTGTTTGCAGAGTGCATTTCCTTCAGACTGTAGGATTGAGGGGCCTCTTTCATTGCTGGCTATCAACTGGGACCACTCTTAGCTCCTCCTCCCAGGAGTCCTTGCCCTGTGACCCCCTCCATCTCAGCAACAAAGAACCTTAATTGTGTTGAATCTCTTTCACACTTCGAATCTCTCTGAACTCCTCTTCTACCAGGCAGAGAAAAGTCTGCTTATAAAGGGCTCATGTGATTAGAGGAGGCCCAATCAGATAATCTCCCTTTTTCCATATAATGTTACATGAATACAGGAGTAACCTAAGAGGATGAAGATCATGGGGGCTCTTTTAAATTTCTGCCTATCACAGTGTGCCCTCTGTGCCCCACGATTCTCACATGCAAGGTATAATCACCCCCACCCAAGAGCCTCGTTCCATTATGGTAACAATTCAGAGTCTTAAATCTCACCAACTGAAAAATCCATAATCTCATCATCAAGATTATTTAAATCAGCTGTAGGTGAGGCTCTGGAGCTAATTCATAAAGTACAGGTCCTGAACACAATTCCTTTCCATCTGTAGGCCTGTGAAATTAGAGGCAAGTTATCTGCCCCAGCCCTCACAACATACAAGGTAGGACTGGCATAGGATAACAGTTACAGACATTCATATTAAAAAGGGGGAAAAATGAAAGGTAAAAAGGAGTCCCAACCCCAAGGCAGCTTTGAAATTCAGCTAGACAAACTCCAGTTCCTACATTAGGTTTCAAGGCCTAGGAATAGTCCTCCATGGCCCTTAGTTCTGCCCACTGGGCTCTTGGTTCTACCCTCTAAACTCTTAGTTTTGCCCTCTAGACTAATGACTCTGCCCTCTGGTCTGTGGCTATACCTCTGTCGTCCTTCCTTTTCATGAAGGTGGCACTTTGTAGCTGACTAGTTCTATCAGCCTGCTTCTTGCTGCTAGAATTTTGGGGGTCCAACAGTCTCCTTTCATTTTTCTATTCTCTCTATCCCTTTCAGTCCAAGCTGGCAGTGTTTCTGCTGATGTAAAATTCTCAAGAACTGTGTTGGTCTTACATGGATTTCCTGGGGATTCAGTCCATGCTCCTGTTTGGTTTCCTCAAAATAACATTTTCTTATGAGTCCTATTCTTTCCCTGTTAGATAAGCCTTTTTTGTGGAAGAAGAGTTGTGACTTACTCCACAAATTCCTCATCCTTTACTAAGCAAATTCCCTCTCTGGATAATTTGTTCTTCTTGAAAATATTCTCTCCAGTGACAAGTTGCTCTCCATGTTCTCAGATCACTGGTTAAACTTGGCTCCTCTGTTGTCATAGAAGATAAAGCACAAGGAGTCCTGGTTTTCGATCCACAAAATGCCAGGTAGCATTTTTTATCATGCTGTGCCCCCTGCATTTCTGCCTCTCCAGATCCTGGTACAAAAAACCAGGAAGTTAGGAACATTTGCCAAAGACAGGAGAGTGTGTGACAGTACTCCTAGCCTTGAGGCCAAGTTGCATAATGTTTTAAAATCAGCTTGTAGACACAACACAGAGGTGGTTGTGCTGTGTCATAGTTGAGCCAGTTATAATATTTAGCAAGGATATTTGCCAAAATTAGTTTGCACCTTATTAGCAAAAGTCCTTGTTAGAAAAATAATCTTACACTGTATTGAGTTATCCAGCAAGATTCAGTGTATCCTGAGGTCTCTACACACGAATAAAGCCAGGAATTTCTGGGGCCTTGTTAGTCACACACTTGAGAGCTTAGATTTCACACTTTCTTAGTTCCTGAGGAAAATGTAGTTTGAATAGGAGATGGTTTTCTGAGGCAGGAAATTTCAGTAGAGCAGAGAATTTAAATAGGAATATCCTCTGGCTGTGTATTAAGCATTTCACCACTTCAGGGCTCGGGTCAGTTTTATAGGGTTTGACGTTTATACCACTTCAGGGCTGTCTTAAGGAAAAATAGTACATACAGAAGGGTTAGGTCTCTTCTCTGGGCCTTGAAAAGGGGCTTGAGCAGGTGAAGGGTCCTGAAGCTTAAATGTCATTTAAGGGTCTAGGTAAATATGCCTGGAGTTGAGACTGAGATTTATTTGTTCCCATCCTCTGAAGGCATTTAAAGAGCTCATCAGCATGCATTATCTTGATTGATCTTCATATCTTGAGCCCCATAGAAGGTGAAAAATGGTTCTGAGTTAGTGGTGACATCTGGGGGGGTGGTCCAGGTCTTTTGATTTTTGGTCTAGGGATGGCCCAATGAACTACTTATGGATAAAAAGAATAGTACTTCCTTTACCTTGAAATGTTTCCAGCTCTGGTATTTTTTCCCTTTCCCAGTTAGTGACTTCTGCTATCAAAAGACTTTTTGTTATGCAGCTTCCTTTTCATTCATTTCCTTTATGTGCCCTTCTCTTCCCTACCCTGCTGACCTTGGTCAGGCAGGCTGCCCAGTACCTAATCCTCAGGAGCCTGCTTTAGAGTTTTACCACATATGCCTATATCCCTAAACAATGTCTTATTTTTGAATTCAATACAAATTAGGATCACACTCTATCGTGTTCTTCTGGGACTTGCTTTTTTCACTCAGTGTTCTGGTCCTAAGGTTCATCCAGATTGTTGTGTGTAGCCATATGGCTCATTCATTTTCATGGTTCCATAGGATTGCTTTGTATGAAAATATGCTGTTTATCCTTTTGACTCTTGATGGACATTTGGGTTGTTTATAGTTTTTTGCTAGTGCAGACAGTGCTCTCATGAGCATTCTTGTACATGTCTCCTGGTGCACCTGGCACCAGGACAGTGCTTTGCACCACATCTTTCTTGTGGTGTGTAAAGACATAATTGCCGTCTACGGTCTCACTCCTCTGATTTTCCTGTTACATTTCTGGCTGGTTGTACCAGCCAGCACTGAGATCTCTGGTCCAATGTTGGTCTTCCCTGAGTGTGTGCCACTGTGTTGTTGTTGTTGTTGTTGAATACTTATTTTGTTGTTGTTGTACCAGGTCTTAATTGTGGCAGGCGGCCTCCTTATTTGCGGTTCTCGGGCTCCGTAGTTGTAGCATATGAACTCTTAGTTGTGACATGCATGTGGGATCTAGTTCCCTGACCAGGGATTGAACCTGGGCCCCCTGCATTGGGAGCACAGCGTCTTATCCACCACGCCACCAGGGAAGTCCCACGTTTGCCATTTGGATTGCTTTGGTTTTTGATATCCCTACGTATGGAATTTTCTGTGCTTTGCCCCCAAATAAAGTCAGCCACTCCAGCAGGCCAACCTCTCTCCTTCATAAGACTTCTGCACCACAGAGCTGGAGGGGAGGTAATGTGAATAGCCCCAAGCTAAAATACCATAGATTTCCACTGTTCTTACCAAGCTTCAGTAGAATTCCTTAAATGCTTCTCAGTTTTGTTGTATAACTTTGGTCCGTTTCCAGAGTCCTTAACTAGTTGTTTTTGACAGTCCAGTTTTATGGCTGCTTCCTGGGGAGAGAATTTTCCAGACTCCTCACAGCCATTTCAGAAGTCCCAACCCTGAGGCTTTTGAAAGATATTTTCACTTGGTAAAGAATTGTAGGTTGACCATTTCTTTCTGTGCTTTAAAGATGTTGCTCCACTCCACTGTCTTCTTGCTAACATTATTTCTGAGCAGAAATCTACTGTCATTCTTATCTTTGTTCCTTTCTATATAAGATGTCCTTTATTACCAGCTGCTTTTAAGATTTTCTTTCTTTTTATCACAGATTTTAAGCAGTCTGATCTTTATGTGACTGGTGTGGTTTTCTTCATGTTGCTTATGCTTGGGATTCATTTAGTTTCTTGAGTTGATGGATTTAGAGTTTTCCTCAAATTTGGAAATTTTTTGGCCATTATTTCTTCAGTTTTTCCCCTCTCCTTCAGGGATTCCAATTACATACATCTGGCTGCCTAACGTTGTCCCACAGCTCCCTGATGCTCTGTACAATTATTTTTAGTCTTTTTTCTCTTTGTGTTTTATTTTGCATAGTTTCTACATATTCTGATTTACTAATCTTTTGTTCTGCATTGTTGTTATGAGTTTGTTAAATTAACATTTGTCAAACGGAACACAGGCTGCTGGATGGTGAGCCAGGTTCAACAGAAGACCACGAAAGAAATTGAAATAAAGAAGTTTATTATTCACAGGTCCAGGAGGAAGTACATGGCATACCTTGAGGGGCTACACGGAGGTGCGGGGGCCAGGGGGTGGTGGTCAAGGCAAGGTGCAGGCTGGACCTGGGTACATGCCTTTATTAGGGTCTGTGGGTTGGAGTGCTTTGGGATTCCTTAGCCTTTTGGCTAAGGCCAAACTGGTCAATTCAAACTAAAAAGAGTGGAATTTTGTTAAGCTCATGGAGGTCTTATATAAGGGGCACACAAGGGGAAGGCACTAAGGAGGCAGGGGAGACTCTTGATGACAAGGGCTGCTGGGAAAGTCATATCAGGAACTTACATTTGCTTGTGACTCTGCAGGCTGTTGTCTAGGACATGTGCTCGCATGCGCGGGCTAGTGTCAGTTTAAGGCCCGTGCAGGCCGCTTGGCCAAACGAGATGGATGCTGAGGCAGCAGAACCACGGAGTAGCTAAGCTGTCAACAGCTGTCATGTCATTAGTCTTACCCAGTGTGTGTTTCTTCTCAGAAATGGTATTGTTCATCTCTAGAAGTTCAATTTAGACATTTTTTACATCTTTCATGTCTCAGGTTAACGTGGTTCAGTCTTTCCTCTAGCCGCAAACATAGGGAATACAGTGATAATAACTGCTCTGTTTCTCTCTACTCTTATCATCTGGGCCTTCTTTTAAGCTTTGTTAGGCAAGAAGCAGAGCAGCATTTAGTTTAGGACTAATTTTACCCCAGTAGTGAGACAAAATCATTCTGAGAACACTACCTGCCATCCCTATGAAGTACGAAGTTTTCCACTGTGGCTGGTGCTAATGGGCAGAATATCTGGTGCAAGGTATGAATTGATGTTCATTGTTTTACATGGGAATATCCATTTTTTCCAGCACCATTTGTTGAAAAGACTCTCCTTTCTACTTTGAATTGTCTTTGCACCTTTGTTGAATATCAGTTGACCATATATCTACTACTTCCTGCAAGCCTCAGTGAATGGTTGGCCCTCGGGCAGCACCTTCATTATCTCTGTAGCAATTTACAGATTCCAGAGTATTTTTTCCATCAGGCAGAGATTTTTTAGCAATGAGGAGCAGAGATGCTGGTACCATTGACACATAAAGTCTGAGAACTCTGGTGACCAAGCTTAGTTTCACCTTCCTGTGATGGGAAGGCCCAGGCAGTGGCCATCTGCTTCATTCTGCACCCTCTCATGTGTTCCCTTGTGTTGATATGAAACTGTTGAGGGACACTTTAAAAGAGAAAGTTCTCTGCAGCACTGAGCATGAATGAATTATATAGCATATACCTACAACATACATATTACCCACAGTTGCATGTTACCTACAGCATGGATGACTCTCAGGAACAGGATGCTGAAAGAAGTAAGCCAGTCACAGAAGAACACATGTGTTAAGATTCCATTTGTATGAAAGTAAAAGAGACAAGACTAAATCATATATAGTTTATAGATACATTGAAGTATGGTAAAGCTACATAAAATTTGGGATGTTGGTTCCCTCTGGATGGAAGAGAGAGGGCCTTTGAGGAAGGACATTGAGGAGGCTTCAAAGGCACTAGGAATACTTGATTTCTTAAGCTGAGTGGTGCATACACAGGCATCAGGGTTTGTTGTTGTTTAGGTTTTTTTCTTTTATTTTTTCCTTTTTTTTTTTGCGGTACGCGGGCCTCTCACTGCTGTGGCCTCTCCCGTTGCGGAGCACAGGCTCCAGATGCGCAAGCTCAGTGGCCATAGCTCACGGACCTAGCCACTCCGCAATGTGGGATCCTCCCGGACCGGGGCACGAACGCACATCCCCTGCATCGGCAGGCGGACTCTCAACCACTGCGCCACCAGGGAAGCCCAGTTTTTTTTCTTTAAATCATATATGTATACTTCACATACTGTCACACACACAGAAGGAGAATTATCCAGCCATTGCATCATAATATTTTCCCAGCAGTGATAATGTTCCCTCTTTACACAGGCTGGACCACTGGAGGATTTTTATTTTATTTATTTATTTTTTAATTAATTAATTTATTTATTTTTGGCTGTGTTGGGTCTTTGCTGCATGAGGGCTTTCTCTAGTTTGTGGCGAGTGGGGGCTAGTCTTTGTTGTGGTGCACATGCTTCTCATTGCGGTGGCCTCTCTTGTTGCAGAGCATGGGCTCTAGGCACGCGGGCTCAGTAGCTGTGGCTCAGGGGCTTTAAAGCGCAGGCTCAGTAGTTGTGGCACACGGGCTTAGTTGCTCTGCGGCATGTGGGATCTTCCCGGACCAAAGCTCGAACCCGTGTCCCCTACATTGGCAGGCGAATTCTTAACCACTGTGCCACCAGGGAAGTCCAAGCGTTTTTATTTGTACAGCCAGTTGTCTGAAGGAGGAAAAGCCAAATTCTTCATTAACATTTGGTGTCTTATTTTGCCCTGAGGGCTCATTCCTGTTAGATCTCCGGGGATGTAGAGGTCAATCAAAGACAGCCCTGCTGTAGTCCCCTGCTACTTCTTGGGTACTGAGGGGGACCTTCCTCTTACCTTGGGTTTTCAGGCTCACAGAATGGAGAAGGAATGAAAGAGCCCGTTAAGCAAGGCACCAGGGATTGGTTAAGGAGCCAGGGAGATCTCATCAGGAATTGGCTCCCCCAGTCACTGAGAAGCCCTTGCAAAGGCATGTCCTATCAGATAACAGTTTGACAGTCACAAGTCCAGAACAGATACTGGAAGTGTTACTACTTCAAGTGGATTAGTATCTAAGAGACTGGGGCACTGGCATTGGACCACCCAGTGAGAGACTTCAGTTATCTCATGTGTGCCCTGAGAATAATAACAGAGTTACTATTCCCAGAGCAAAGGGTAGTTGCAACACAGAACAGTCTGCACCAGTACTAAAATCAGCTCTTGTCCTGGGCCAGGTCCCATAGTGAGTGCTTTTCCAGCACTGCCTTGTGAATTTCTCTCTGCCTCTTTTCCATTTTGTTTTGAGGCTTTAGAATCTAGAGGGAGAAGAAGTGCTGGAGATGACCTCCCTGATCCACTTCTTTTCCCATCTTCCCAGTGACTACTTGGAATGTACCAGCTCTCAGATATGTGCTGTTTTCTGGAAGCTTTGGAATGATTTTGAGGTTTGTCCAGGAGGCCTTTGAGTGGTACTTGTTCCTGAGAAGCTTTCTGTTAGAGGTATACAGGTGGATGGTGAGCCCAGGACATGGAAGGGTCCAGATACTAAGCAGTAGGTAGGGGAGCAGTTTCTACCTGATTACACCTGTTGACCCCTCTTTCCTCTGTAACAGTAGGTAGAGTCATCTTGTGGCTGGAGTTTAAGAAGTTGTGGTGTTAGGAGAGTGTTAAGGGCTTTGGTTGGGCCCTGGAGGAGTTGATGGAAGGAGATGGCAGTGGTGGGACTGCCAGGCAGCACTGAGGGCTTGTTGAGGTTGAGCAAGCAGAGAAGGTACCTCATCAGATTAGCCACAGATGGGCTGTGGAGAGAGCAGAAGTAAAGGAAAAAAGAGAACCGAAGTGGCTAGCGTGGTACAGTGCCCTGACATCAGACAAACCTGTGTTCTGTACTTGGCTCCACTATCAAGCAGTTCTATGACTTTTGGGAAGATCTCTCTAAGCTTGAGTTTCCCATCAGTCCTCTAAAAATAATACTACCTCTTACAGTTGTTGCAAAGATGGAAAACTATAATGTATATGACATGGTTGGTGCTTAGTAAATACTAAATAAAATCTGTTCCCATCCCTTTCCCTGACAAAACAGAGATCAAAAGCTTGTCTTGTACCTGGGGATTGGCCCTGAATGTGGATGAGAGGAAAGTCAGAAACTTCTGAGCAATAAGGGAAAATGGGGGAACTGAAGGCTTCAAAGGCTCAGTGACATCATGAGATGAGGTTTGGGGAGTGAGATAGTTAAAAGTATGATGGCATTTTGTAGTCAGAGAGTAGGTTCTGTAGCTGAAGATTTCAGAAGTTAAGACATTCTGGGTGCTGCTTTACTGGTATGGAACTGGCATTGAGGAGCAGCAAGGCCAGAGCGTGGCATGGCCCACCCCCTGATCTCTCAGAGGGAATGGGAGTGTCGGCTTTGGAAGAGAAGACTGTGAACACATTCAGAAGCTGTTTGAAGTGTTGTAGCATAATTAGGAGGGAGTAGATGTGAGCAGTGAAGGAAAGGAGGGGCATGAGTCTGAGGGAATGAAAATATTGTGCCATTGTGGGAGGGAATGGTCTGGGAACAGCAGTGATGAACCTTGGCATGGGTGCAGGATGAGGCTGGGGCATGAGGAACCTCCACTCAAGAGGGCCATAGGGCAAGACTGTGTGTAGGTGAGGCTAGATTTTACTTGTTAGAGGGTAGAAGCCTTACAGGACTTGAACCATTGAGTGCCTTGAACTGGGCTGGCTGGTAAGGTTGGCATTAGTTCCCTCTGACTGGTTGTCTTGTTCTTTTGTTGAGATTCAGGCTTCAAACCGTCCTCTAGTACCTAAAAACTGCCTCCACCTCCCCCACTTCTCCCCATCCCCCATTAACATGCACACACACAAGCACACATACTCTCTAGGCCCCTCTCTGCCTCCTGAAACCCCACCTTCTCAGGAAACCTTCAAAACTTGGCCTTTGCTCTCCTTGTCATTACAACTTACACAGCTTTGGGGCTGCCTTTTTAGAACTACAGCTCAAGGAATCAGTCCCTCTTCTTGGTCTCATGTCCTCTGCCTTAGCAATAAGATATTGGCGGTTTTCCCCAAGCCTGTGCCTTGAGCTCTAAGAAATACTTTATCTCTTGTCTGTTTGTGAAGACATGGAAAGAAAGGCTATTACAGGAATAGGAAGGATCCAGCTTGGACCATTCCAGAGAGCAGCTTCACCTAGGGGTCTTATGGGTGCCCTGGGTACTTCATTTGGGTCTCCAAAGCAAGCCCAGGCCCAGCCTTAACCCTTGTGACCTTAGTGTCCATCATTTCTGTGATCTACTCCCTAGGGCCCATACTGAGCTGCTGTGTAACCTTGGCCACCCAGGAAACAAGCAGCTCTCCTTAAACCTGAATCCTTATTCTAAGGAACCCACATTCAGTGTCCATGTCCCACCCATCTTGCTTTTGGGAACTACAGAACAGCAGCCTCCAGTGTCTGTAGAATTCACTTATTGCCTAACTCACATGTTCCTTTCCTGGCAAGGGGCCCTTAAGCACCCTTCACCAGTCTTTCAACAACTCATGCCCTAGTGCTCTTTCTTGGGCCTTATGAGAGAGATGTGGTCATTTCAGAGCCGAGCCAGCTTCTGCCAAGATAGTAGAAAGGAGCATCTATAAACTCAGTAATGGAGCAGACATACCAAAGTCTTTTTTAGTGTATTTCCCTGGAAGACACCCATAAGTGAATGTGAATTTTGCCTCTCTCCATCAGCTGATAACTTACTCACTTGTTTCTTTTTCTAATTCTTATGCAAAGACTGTATCTGATGCCTCATTTCTCTCTGAGACCCTAAGAGGGTACATTGGCTTTCTCAGCGCACAGGGCTCAGCATAAAGATTGTTTAACTTAAGCACTTCAAATGGTCTCTAGTAACCACTCTGTCTTGGCCTGGAACCTGCAGGAAGAACGTTGTGATACTGGCCCCCAGAATCCAGCCCTCCAGCTCTTACCAGCTCTCTTTTCCTTCCAGGGAAAGTACATTTCTTCTCTGGTGGACTTCTGTTTTCTGACCGTCATCACGGAAATATCATCATTTCCAAGGATCACATGAATTCCGTTTTGTTCTATGATGGGGTAGGTGTTTTACAGTCCATGGTTTTGATGTTCAGAAAGATACTCACACTTCTAAGGGAAAATCAAATAACTCCCTGTCTTCCCTCTACCACCACAGGGCAGGATGTTAGGAACCAGCGCTGCCCTTGAGGCAGGCAGGCAGGCAGGAAAGTCATGGAGAGGCTCTTGTGAGCCATAGGGGTAGCTATGAGTTTCCCCTAGCCTGTACCCTTTGGCCAGGGCACAGCTCATCACAGTGTGACACCAAAGCAGAGGGCAGGCCCTCCACCCTGTGTGGTCTCAGCCTCAAAACCAGCTTGTTTGGGAGCCAGGACAGAGACCGGGTAAAGTGGTTTGGTCAGATAGCTCTGAAAATGAATTCTGTGAGCAAGTCAGGAAGAGTTATGTCTTTCTTCCACATAGAACCTTGTTCCTTAACGGCTATTCAAAAATGCAGGCAGACCAACCAGACAAGTTAGATGGCTATATTAGGTGAAAGCTTTGATATGTGATATTAATTAGGTTAAAGAGTCTTCCAGCATCAGAAAGGAAAGGGTGAAACTTAAGGGCTGGAATGATAAGTTACCTAATTTTGGGGTGGGTGGGGATGGATTTTTAACTCATATCAAAAATGAAAATAAACTTCTGAGAAAATTAAATATTTTAAAATTTCATAAGTAGAAAAAAGGGTATAGTTACAAATTATTTTTCTTATGAGAACTTTTTTAAATTTAATTTTTATTTTATATTGGGGTATAGTTGATTTACAGTGTATTAGTTTCAAGTGTACAGCAAAGCGATTCAATTATACATATATCCATTCTTTTTCAGATTCTGATGAGAACTTTTAAGATCTACTGTCTTAGACATATATATTATTAAATTATCACCACAATAAGTCCAGTTAAGGAGAATATAAAGATGAATATTTATTAAATCTTTAGGGACAGGAAGACTTTCTAATCTAAGCTTAGAAATGATACAAGAAATTCTAAAGAAACAGTTTGTCAGATTTGGCCACTTAAGGATTTTTTAACTTTTTGCTGATAATTTATTGAAATATACTTTAAGTGCAGTTAACTGGCTACAGGGACTTATTGTACAACACAGGGAATATAGCCAATATTTTATAATAACTATAAATGGAATATAACCCTTAAAAATTGTGAATCACTATGTTGTACACCTGAAATTTATATAATATTGTACATCAGCTATACCTAAAAAAAAGCATGTAAAATATCTCATAATATTTTTATATTGATTACATTTAAAATATTTGGGATATGTTGGATTGAATAAAATATATTATAAATACATACATACATACAGTTAACTGTATCTGTTTAAAGTTTTGACAGATGTATATATTCATGAAACCACCAGCACAGTCAAGATACAGATTTTTGTCACCCCCCCAAAAGTTTTCTAATACCTTTTTGCAGATCATCTTTTCCCCCAGCTTCTGGCTTCAGGCAACCACTTATTAGCTTTCTGTCACTGTAGATTAGTTTGCATTTTCTAAAATGTTATATAAATGGACATGATACATTCTGTACCCTTTTGAGCCTGGCATTTTTCACTCAACATGATTTTTAGGTCATCCATGTTGTGGTGTGTATCAATAGTTTTTCCTTTTTATTGCTTTATTGATGAGTAGTATTCCACTGTATGGATGTAGCATAAATTTTATCACACTGATAATTTAAAACTCTGAAAAGTATTCAAAAAGGGAATTAAAAGACAAAAACACAAACCAGGAAAACTGTTTTTGGTGATTAAAAAAAATGAGTTGCTGTTTCTTTTCTATGAAGAGCTCTAACTTTATCAACATGAAAACACTGAGTGCCAGGTCATGGGTGTTCAGAGGACGTGAGGTTAGTTAACAGATACGTGGAAGCACATCAGATGCATGCTACCATGTATAACAGTAAATTAGTAAATTAGTAAAGAGTAGATAAAAGGTACAGTGAAGTAGACAAAAGGTGAAGTGGAATTGATAATATGAATGTCCAGTCATAGTGGTGGGCTAAGAGGGGAGTCGGATGCAGCCTTTGAAAATGTTTACAGATAGTTTACAACAACATGGTAGATTAAGTTTTAAAAGCAAGATATGAAACTGTAAAAGTGAATATGATTTCCCAATACATAAAAAAGGGAAGTCAATGAATGCATAGGAAGAAAAGACTAGAAGGAAAAAGTACTAAAATGTTAGCTGTAGTTGGAGTTGGGTGATGGGACCTTGGATTAATTTTTTTAACCTTTATTCTCTATTCTATTTTTATGTTTTTCTCACATTTTTATTTAATGAACATATGACTTTCATAATGAAATCTTAAATGATTTAAAAAAAAAAAAAAAAAAGGGACTTCCCTGGCAGTCCAGTGGTTAAGACTCCATGCTCCCAATGCAGCGGGCCCAGGTTTGGTCCCTGGTTGGGGAACTAAAATCCCACATAACACAACTAAGCCCATGTGCTGCAACTAGAGAAGCCCACAGCCAAAAATAAATAAATAAAAATTTTAAAGTATATATAAACAAACTTAAAAAAAAAAAACCTTTTCCTCTAAGATCAGGAACAAGACGAAAATACTTGCTTTTGCCACGTCTATTCAACATAGTATTGGAAGTCCTAGCCAGAGCAATTAGGCGAGCAAAAGAAATAAAAGGCATTTAAATTGGAACGAAAGAAGTAAAAGTAGCTCTGTTCATGGATGACATGATTTATATGTAGAAATTCCTAAAGATTCCCTCCACACACACACAAACTGTTAGAATTAACAAACGAATTCACCAATTTGCAGAATATGAAATAAACAGATAAAAAAACAGTTGCAATTCCGTAGCCAAACTGTGAATAATCCGAAACGGTTCTTAAGGAAACAATTCCAATAAATTTAACCAAGGAGTTGAAAGACTTAAAACACCAAAATCCACAAAACATTGCTGAAAGAAATTAAAGAAGACCTAAATAAATGGTAAGACATCCCACGTTCATGGGCTGGAAAACTTAATATTAAAATAAGATGACAGTACTACCCAAAGCAATCAATAGATTCAGGGCAATTCCTGTTAAAACCCCAATGGTGTTTTTTGCAGAAATGAAAAAACCCATCCTGAAATTCATATGGAATCTCAAGGGACTCCCCTGCCAAAATAGCCAAAATGATCTTGAAAAAGAAGAAAGTTGGAGGACTCACACTTCCTAATTTCAAAACTAGCTACAGACCTACAATAATTATAACAGTGTGGTATTAGTGTAAGATTAGATATATAGACCAATGGAACAGAATAGAGAGCCCAAAAAGAAAGTCTCGCTTATATGGTCAAATGATTTTCAACAAGGGTGCCAAGATCATTCGATGAGAAGAGGACAGTCTTTTCAACAAACAGTGCTGGAAAAACTGGATATCCACATGCAAAAGAATGAAGTTAGACTCTTACCTTACACTGTATACAAAAAAAACCCTCAAAATGGAGTATAAACCTAAATGTGGGAACGAAAACTATTAAATTCTTAGAAGAAAACATAGGAATAAATCCTCGTGACCTTGGATTAGGCAGCAGTTTCTTGGGTTTGACACTAAAAGCACAGACAACAAAAGAAAAAAATATATAAGTTGGACTTCATCAAATTTTAAAACTTCTCTGCATCAAAAGACTCTATTAAGAATGTGAAAAGCAGCCCACAGAATGGGAGAAAATATTTGCAAGTCATTTATCCGATAAGGGATTAATATCCTAGGAAGAGATGATATTTTCAGTTTAGGAGAAAAGACCCTGTACTTCCTATATCTCCTAAAACTGGGTGTGGGTAAGCACATCTATAACTGAATCCCAGTAAACCATGTAATGTGAAAATAACTGGACTGACATTCACCGTATGTGTTCTGACAGTAGATGTGAGGGCTTGTATCATGCATATGGCTTTTCTCAGTGATGCTCCCTCTTTTTCTCTTTAGGATTCCACCAGTATTGTTGCTGCCCTTCTGATAGACTTCAAAAGTTCATTGCTTCCCCATCTTCCAGTTCATTTCCGTGGATCAAACAATTTTCTGATGATTGCCCTTTTCCCCAAATCCAAGATATACCAAACATTTTACTCAGAGGTAACATCAATCATTATTCAGCAAAACAATTACTCCCCTTTTTCCTAGCAATTTAGTTGGTAAGGCAGTGTTTCAGGGCTAACAGTGAGGTGCTGAGAGGGAGAGTTGGGAGGGCTGGTGTGAGGGTGGCTGCTTCTGATCTTTTCGGGTCCTGGAATAGTACTCTTGCCATTGAAAGGTGAGAACCTAAAGGAACTGAACAAAAGGGTTTTTAACTTCTAAGAAAAATCTTCTTTGTCCCTTATAAGTCATAATTAGACTCATTTTCCTTTTAGCTACTTTATTGAGTTGTTGGGCCCTACCTACTGGGTCAGAGCTCTCTACCCCACCCCAAAATCTCCTTCCCCATGGTTCATAGGCCCTGCCCTTGCAAGTGGTTCCACCTAGCAGGCTGCACACCATAGGCTCTCAGCGCAGATTGCACAAGTGAGGGAGCTCACCAAGAATTATACAGCCTACTTAGAGACCAAGCAGTAGCCAGAGTCATACAAATGGCCAGTCTTATTCTGGTGGAAATGCTTGGAAAGGTGTGATGCAACAGCTTCTGAGAGGACAGTCCCTCCCTCAGGATAGATTCGTAGAACAGAGAAGAGGCAAGAACTGGCCTTGGCTGCAGAGCGGCTTTTAGGGCCTGTCTGTGTCTCCATCTTACTGCCAGCTGGTCCTTCTACCTCCTTGTGCTTGTCCTTTCAGTCTAGGAACCTAGAGATTCTCTTCAGCTATTCCTCTGCCTCTAGGCAGGGGTTGCTTGAACTCCTTCTCTCTGGCCCTATCACCAGGGAAGACATGCCCCTGCTGCCAGAACAGTATTACCTGATACCTTCCTCTGTGCTTCCTGGCCTCTTAAGGAGCAGAATCCCTGGGAGAAGAACCCAGAAAGAAATTCTAGTTTTTAAAAATACAGAACAGAATTGCTTCAGGCCTCTATTTTTGGAACAAACTTGTTTGTTATGATGGTTTTTCTCTGTACTGACAGTCTAGATTTTCAACAGCCATCAAATCCCCATGTGGGTTCCATATCCTGTTGTTGGGTTTAAAGTGTTCTTTGCTCAAATTCTGTTTTGTTTAGGTCTTCTCCCCCTGGCAACAGCAGGCTAACTCAGGGCTGTCTTTAAAAGTGATCCAGGAAGATGGATTATCTGTGGAACAAAAGAGATTGTAAGTGGCTGCCTTCAGTGTTTATGCTTGCTTCCCTAGGCTGTGTGTGTCTGCTCTCTCTGCAGGATGACTTGTGTTATGTAACACAGGGGTCCTGGCTTCTGAAAGGGCCGACACAATCATTCCAGTGCTGCCAACTTGCAGGTAGCCAGTGCCCTTGGGGAACAAAAGTCAAGAGAGATGAAATCCACCAAGAATCAGAAACCTGTAGTATTACCAAAGATTTTAGGCCAGGCTTCCTATGTGGGCAAACCAGTCATCCTGCATTAATGCTGAATTTTGCTTAAGTCAGTGAGATGCTTGTTTTAGAAGTATTGACTCTGTCACGGGACTTTGGCTTGAAAATATCAGAACAAGTTATGTAAAGTATGTTTGCTGTAGAGAGATGGAATTCTAATCTGTGAGCCTTTGATATTCCAGACACTCCAGTGCGCAGAAGCTCTTCAGTGTCCTGAGCCATTCTGCTGGGGAGAAACGGAGTCCTCTAAAACTACTCTCAGCCAAACTCCCAGAGCTGGATGGGTGAGCTCTGTTTTTCTGTTTCTGACTTTTAAAATGTCAGAAACCTCAGAGTTGGTGCTTTCTAAGCTCCATTTTCTTTCTTTATAGCTTCTTAAGAATAATTATAAAAAGTAGTAGTGACACACCATATACAATTTTATTCTCTGGAGATATTCACTAAGGTTTCTTTTCAGCAATTAAATGTTTATCATGTGAATGGGCACATTCAGGCAAGGCTGGTGACGGTAACGTAATAGCATTGTCTTTCTTTTTCTAGGTTTCTCCAGCATTTTGCCGTCAGCAGCATTAGTCGGGAACCCGTGATGAGGACCCATCTCCCTGTCCTGCTGCAGCAAGCTGAAATCAACCCTACTCACACAGTAGAAAATGACAAGGTACAGCAGCTCACCAAATAAGCTGGGAATTCATGGGAAGATAATCCTGATAGCCTGCCCTTAATCTTCAGTGTCAATTAACAAAAGGAGCTCAGGCGGAGTCCCTTTTATAAGACTCTCCACCTCCCTGGATACTGATGTAATGATATACATGAAACCTACTCTATATAATGACTGTGTACAGGCATCTACATTAAACCCAGCTGAGCCCCATAGCAATGATGAAACCCTGGCATATTGCTGTGCCTTCCCCCTTGCCCCTCCAGGTCTTCCAAACTCCTGCTCAGTACTCTCATGCCATCAGCTCTTGCTGGTTGCAAGGACTTACCTGGCACATTGAGCTTCGTAAGGGGAAGTGTTAACGAGACCTTGCTAGCACCACCAGGTGAAGGTGACACTTTATAAACACTGTCTTCCCAAGAGTGGATTTTAATCTCCTGCTTCACACGTCTCTCTTCTTGACTCCTCCCACCATTTCTTTGGAACCATATGTCATAATATGCTCAAAGAGGGCATTTATTTCTGTGCAAATCTAAAAGACACTCAGCTGCAAAAGAAAATAGAAGCATTAAGCAGTCAGAAGCCTCATTTTTCCCTTAAGCAAGAGTTTAAAAATGAAAATGTTATATTTTACATATTTTAAATATTTTTTAATATATGTATTGATATTTCATATAACAAAGTGCTACAGGACTGGCCTTAAAGTAAGAAGGTATCTGGCTGTGAGCATGTTTGCTGGGATTTGAGAGGCTGAGGCGTGGGTGCTGAGGAATGGGAACCAAGATGGAGAAATTTGGATGGGAAGAGTATAAACAGAAAGTCAGTTACATGGAGTACTGCCCATAGGCACAGAAAGGGATACAGACTAAGGGTCTGGTCAGAGGGGAGGAGGGAGAACTGTTTCCCATAAAAGAGGCATCCATAGCCATCTCTGTGCTGATGGGACTAGCTCAAGTGATGAGTGCCACCAAGTTGAACTTCACTCCAGACCTGTCCCAGTGAGTCTTGTGTATTGTGAAATAAAACATACTTAAAGAAGCCCTTGCCATGCTATGTCACTGACATCGTTATCCTTCAGCAAATGCATGGTTCCTTTCTTCTCTGCTTGACCCCTTCTTTGTTGGTGAATTTCTTGAGTTGCTTTGGAATGTCTGCCTGCAGAGGGCCCTGTTTTCATGTGGTCGTGTGCCAAGATTAGGAAAGTGCAGCCTGGCACCTCTTCTCCCCATCAAGATTGAGAAGTGCTTCCTCCACCCAGTTTGTTTCCTTAGCTCAGGCCCTGTGGCTTGGAAGGCACAGGCCACTCCCCTCCTTCGCTGAGTTTACGACACCAATTTAGCCTGTGGCATTTTTGTCCCAAACCTCCTTTCTGCCCAGTATTTTCCATTATACTTTTTTTTTTTTTTAGCTTATTGGGTATAGCTGCTTCACAATGTTGTGCTAGTTTCTGCTGTACAGCAAAGTGAATCAGCCATATTTATGCACATATCCCCTCACTTCTGGATACCCCTCCCATCTAGGTCACCACAGAGCATTGAGTAGAGTTCCCTGTGCTATACAGCAGGCTCTCACTAGTTATCTGTTCCACACATAGACTGATCTAGTCACAGCCTACTCCATGGAAATTATTATAGTAACACTACATTGTTGTATATGGTGTTTGCTATGTGCCAGACACTGTTGCACGCATTTTGTTTACATATATTAACTCAGTTAATCATTACATCCACCCTGCAAGGTAGGTTCTGTTGTGAGCCCAAGGTCACATAGCTAGTGAGTGCTGGTGCTGAGGTTCAAACCCATAGAACCTGGCTCAAGAAGTCAGTTCTTTTAACCTCTTACACAACGCTGCCTCCCAGTTGAATCACAAACCCACATGGCTTTTCTTTCATGTAGGTAATTATCAGCATTGTAACTGGTCTCCCAGGCTGTCATGCTAGCGAGCTCTGTGCTTTTCTGGTCACTCTGCATAAGGAATACGGCAGGTTAGTATGGCTGCTGCCTTTGCTTTGGGGAAAGGGATTCTATGTCTGGGTCTGCCTTGGCACTGGGAAACCTTCAACATGCACTGACCTTTGGTGTCACTGGTATCGGCGCAGTGGTCATCCATCCATCCATTCATTTAACATATTTATACTGAGTACTTTCTGTATGCCAGATACTGTTCTAACTATAGGGGACAAATGAACAAAACAGATGAGAAAATCTCTGCCTTCATGGAGCTTGTATTCTAGTTTGGCAAGATAGACAGTTAACCAGATAAGGAAAATAGTATATTAGCTAGTGAAAAGTGCTATGGAGAAATTAATGCAGAGAAGACTATAGGGAGTGCTGGGCTGGGGGAGGGATTCCAGTTTTAAATTGGGTACTCAGGGAAGACCTCACTGAGAAGGTGACATTTGAGCAAAGGCCTGAGGAAATGGGGGAATGAACCCTTGGATATCTGGGCAAGAGCCCTGTAGCAGCAAGACCAGCATGGGCAGAGGCCTGGGAATGTGCCTGGTCAGCAGGGGAATTCAGAACCAGGGTGGTTAGAACTTGAGAGCTGGTGGATGTGATCCTTCCGTGACCACAAGGGGACTGCGTGAGCTCAGGTGGAACTGGGACATGCTGGCTTAGGCAAAATTGGGGAAATCATTCATCCATCACTTCCATTTGGTTGGCAGATTGCTAAACAACCCTTGCCGACCAGGCTTTTAATAACTAGTTGGTCTACCTCAAAGTAAGGGATCCTGGGCTTCCCTGGTGGTGCAGTGGTTAAGAATCCGCCTGCCAATGTAGGGGACACGGGTTCGAGCCCTGGTCCAGGAAGATCCCACTTAGTTGCCGCGGAGCAACTAAGCCCATGTGCCACAACTACTGAGCCTGCGCTCTAGAGCCTGCGAGCCACAACTCCTGAAGCCTGCGCACCTAGAGCCTGTGCTCTGCAACAAGAGAAGCCACCGCAGTGAGAAGCTCGTGCATCGCAACAAAGTGTAGGCCCCGCTTGCAACTAGAGAAAGCTCACACACAGCAACGAAGACCTGACACAACCAAAAATAAATAAATAAAATAAATAAATTTATTTTTTAAAAAAAAAAGGCAAGGCATCCTGCAGGAGGCCATATAGCAGAATTGAGAAGACTGAAATCACCTAGAAGTTTGGGAGTTTAGAGTGGGAGATTGGTGGGGGGAGCGCTGTGGGGAGGTGAGTTCTGGAGAGATATGGGGAAATATTAGACCTCCTTCATAAGTACTCAATAGCTAACCAGTTCCTCCCTCATTTCCATTGATTGTTCTGTAAAGAATCTGAATTCTTCACCCTACCCATTATCCCATTATTCTTTTTTTTTGACTGGGCCACTTGGCATGTGGGATCTCAGTTCCCCAACCAGGAATTGAACCTGGGCCACTGCAGTGAAAGTCCCGAATCCTAACCACTAGGCCCCTAGGGAACTCCCCGTCCCCCCATTACTTATTCTTAGCAAGAATTTTACTGAAAACTAGACTGAAGCCATTTTACTGAATGATCCTTCAGGAAGTGACTGCCTGTTCAGGAGTCTTTCTCAACTCTGAAATCTGTTGGTCATGTGCTTATCTGACCTTTTTTCCTGTGGCAAGGCATTTCCTGCCAAAAGCTCCAGCAGTGAGTGCAGGATACAGGGCTCCCCACCCAGCCAGTGCACTCTACCTGTTTCTGTGGTGCCAGGATTGCTTTCTCCTGTATGGGTTCACTGGACAGAGAGGCTGTGGGAGTACTGGTCACATTTGAATCCACTGGCAGAGCCTGTGGGCCTGGTCCTCATGCTGAGATTACACTTGCCATTTCCAGGTGGATGGTGTACCGTCAGGTTATGGACAGCTCCGAATGTTTTCATGCTGCCCACTTCCAGAGATACCTTTCCAGTGCCCTGGAGGCCCAACAGAACTGCTCTGCCCGCCAGTCAGCCTACATCCGCAAGAAGACCAGACTACTGGTGGTGTTACAAGGGTGAGCACTGGGAGTCTTGGGGGTAGTGGGGTAGGGTGGTGACCTTGCCATTATTGTTATTTCATGTGTGGCTAACTTGGGGCACAGAACAAACACGCATGCATGAGAAGTGTCTGTGTTACACAGATAGGCCTTCAACAAGAACTGTTGCCATCCTGTGGCCCAGAGTGACTGGTGAGGATGGCACACAAGTTTTAAGTTTGGCCTCAACATCATAATATCCTCAGAAGGCAGAAAGTTAGGGAGGCGGTTTTCTGGGCAAGATACTTTGATAATTCTTCTAACGGTAATGGTCCCTAAGCTTCTTCCTTTGCCACCGAGGCAAGGGAGCTTCAGTTTTTTCAGTCCTCCCTCCTGTGGACTTGCAGAGACAGTCCCTACTCTCTAGTCTCGAGCCCCATTATCCACGGAATGGCTAGTGCAGGAGGGTTTCCTTGGCCCCTCAGTGAGGAGCATGAATAATCCAGTTGGGCAGGGAGCTCCCTGTGAGGACAGTTTCGGAGTGTGTACCACTGCTTGGGGAGCCCTGGCTGCAAGGAGCTTCCCTTGACCTGTTCTAAGAGCTTCCAGGGAGGAAGCAGGCCCATCATCCCCTGGGCCCAGAGGAGAACGTGCCAGATCAAGAAAACATGGGCTGTGCTCTTTGCTGCTGTCATTATAGTTGGTGATAAAGAAGCTTTTGGCAGTTCTCACAAAGTGCTTTTGTGCTATGCTGTGTTTTTTTGTGCTCATAATAATTAGTATTTGCAACTGGCTAATTGTTTCCGGTAGAGAATAGGCCCAGATCCAAAGCCCTGTTTGGTCTCTGGGGTGTGATGGTGAGAACTAGAGGAAAGCCAGGCCAGTGGCGCTGCAGGAGGCAGTTGGGAGTATGTGCCCTGCCAGGCCATCTTTTCTCTTCTTGAGATCTTGTTCTTACACCTGCTTTGGGCTTCCCTTCTGTTGACCCTTTTGTCCTACTAGTGGGCTGAGTTTGTGGAAGCCACAGAGCCAGAAGGCTAGAGATCACTTGTTTTCCATCGCCTCTAATGGTCAAAGGAATGGGTGGGCCTAGCTTCATCACCTCCTGCTGCTTCTCCAGAGTTGAGAGTCATTGGGGGTGTGGACCTGGAGTCAAATTTGGTAGCTTGACATTGTGCAGCTGAGGTCATATCCATCTTCCATTACTTCAGAAAGCATTGTTGACTCCTTGTCTCTAACTGTACAAGTCTGCAAAAGTGCTAGGTGTCCTGGCTGCTCTGGACTGCAGTGACAGTGTATGGCCAGCCCACTTGTACTCAGACCCAGTTCTTGCCCAGTCATAGCCCCAGGACACTAGGAACCTCAGATGGATTTCCTGCTGTGGTGCTCACTATGACACTGTTATTACAGGCTGAGCCCATTCTCTTGAGGCTCAGCAGGGAACACATGGCAGCCTCTTTGTAGCATGTCCATCTCCTTGGGGCTGGGCCTTAGAGCCCAGTATTGAGGTTGTTGGTGAGGGGACACCCCAGAGGCTTCTCATGTTGAGAATTTTATTCCTTGAATGTGGCCTTTATTTTGATTTACAGGATTCTGTGCTGTAGGGCAGCATTTTCTTTTGCCCCTAGAGTGGCCTGGTCCCATTCTACTTACTGCAGCAGGTGGGCAGTGGTGCTGAGCTTTGACATCAAGTGGATTATTAGGTGGTTGTTTTAAAAATTAATGTATTTTGAAATGATAAAATTTTAGGAATGGAGGACTGATTAGTGGTTGCCAGGAGTTAGGGATGGGAGTTGGGGGCAGGAGGGAGGTGGGTGTGGTTATAAAAGGGCAACACAAGGGAGCTTTGTGGTGCGGAACTGTCCAGTATCTTTATCGTGGTGGTGGAGCCTACACAGGTGACAAAATTGTATAGAACTTAATACATACACAAATAAGTAAAACTGCGGAAATCTGAGTTTTAATAATTTTAAGGAATTTGAGAGGCTGTATTTGTTTATACTCTGGAACATTGTAAAATTATTCTTTACATTATCTACATTTAAAACAGTATTGCTCAAAACAAAAATTGAATTAATGTAAAACGAGGTAAAATTGTAGGCTTAAATTTCAAATGTAAAATAGAGCCTGAAAGACAATTGTATGGAATATCTGTTGTTTCAGAGGAAAGAAAGTTAAAGCCCTGCTGGGTTTTTCATTTCTGTTTTGTTTTTGTTTTTAATAAAGAGAATACTGAAAAGAAAGAGGCAACACAAAGAGTTAGTTTTTTGCCTTCGTCATGCAGTTGGGGCAGTTCAGCCAGAGTGGCCAGGTACAGGCTTCAGCAGCTGGATCAGTGTGCATCCTTCTGAGGTGAGGGCTGCCTCCTGCTGTCTGGAAGCCATGCCCAGGATGGTTATAAGGCAGTGGCTGGGCAGTAAGGGAGGGCATTAGCAGGCACCCCATTAACAAGTAGAGTGATTGACACCAAAGACCTGCTGTCTGCCTCAGTGGCTCCTGGCTGCAGTGCCCAGATGCTTCACCTAGATACATTGGCCTCACCAAGAAGCCTGGGGCCTGATTTTTGCTCTTTTTTCCATTAAAATCAGTGAAAATTAATGTAATCCTCTGAAAACTTGGGAATTCCCCAGTCACCCTGTCTAAGGGAAATCTATTGTATTAAAATTGCCAAAATCCTCAGGACTGACTTATAAATGTTTCAGTTCTTTTTTTTTTTTTAAATAAGATTATTTATTTATTTATTTATGGTTGTGTTGGGTCTTCATTGCTGCACGTGGGCTTTCTCTAGTTGCGGCGAGCGGGGGCTACTCTTCGTTGCGTTGCGCCGGCTTCTCATAGCAGTGGCTTCACTTGTTGCGGAGCACAGGCTCTAGGTGCGCAGGCTTCGGTAGTTGTGGCTCACGGGCTCTAGAGTGCAGGCTCAGTAGTTGTGGTGCACAGGCTTAGTTGCTCTGCGGCATGTGGGATCTTCCTGGACCAGGGATCGAACCCATATCCCCTGCATTGGCAGGCGGATTCTTAACCACTGTGCCACCAAGGAAGTCCCTTTCAGTTCTTTTTAACCCTAAGAAATGAGAGTCTCTACAGCTTGTACCAAACATGGAAAGTAAAAAGCCCCAGACACTTTTTTTTTTTTTTTTTTTTTTTTTTGTGGTACGTGGGCCTCTCACTGCTGTGGCCTCTCCCATTGCGGAGCACAGGCTCCGGACGCGCAGGCTCAGCGGCCATAGCTCACGGGCCCAGCCGCTCCACGGCATGTGGGATCTTCCCAGACCAGGGCACGAACCCGTGTCCTCTGCATCGGCAGGCGGACTCTCAACCACTGCGCCACCAGGGAAGCCCCCAGACACTTTTTTTTAGAAGAGGAGGAAAAAGCTGATGCTGAGGAGCAAGGCTAGGGCACTTCACCATGAGCATTAAGGCCATTAAACACAACTACAAAGAGATTTAAGGCAGTTCGTAAGCTTCAGGCCTGCTTACCAGAGTGTTGCTGCAGTGTGAGGGGCTCTCCTAGCATCTAGGACCATCCAGACACTACAGAACCAGTGGAAAGCACTCTACGTGGTCATATGCACACATGCTCAGGCAGTGGGAGAAGCCTCCAAGAGAAGCCAGGGAGCAGAGGGCTCGCTCTTTGTAGAACGTAGCACACCATGTTCTCTACTGAAGCGCCCACTGCTGTTTGGTCAGGACTGAGGCAGACCTGGGCTTGGCGGTGCTAATGTTGTTGCATGGAGTAAAGTCAAGTACCGTTGTACAGATGAATTGTTTGTAGGAACTCAGGAAATAGCCCAGGCAGGCTGTACCTATCCCCCCAGCCCCAGGCTAAGACCCAGGTCTGTATGATCAGCAAGGCTGCCCATCAGATTTGCCTTTTCCTCTGTAAGAATTGACCTTTTGTGATAGGCTGGGTTAGTCAGGAAAATGTTCTTGGAGTGGCCAGGGGTCTTCCTGGAGTTCAATGTCCAGTTCATTCACCTGCCCTGCTTTAGGCACCATTGATTACAGCACCTAGCAACTACCTTACATTCTTATTGCAGAGACACACAATAAACAAATTAGAAAATACAGTGTGTGTAGCTGTAGTCAGTGCTTTGGAGAGGAATTGGGGTGAGGGTGGGGAGTATCAAGAGAGAGGATTGCTATATCCCACAGGCTGCGTGAAGTCAGAGGACACCTCTCTCATAAGATGCCAATTGAGCAGAGACCCGAAGGGGGTTGAGGGAGTGAGGCTAGCAGACATCTGAGGAAAAGAACATTACAAGAGAGGGGACAGAGAGTGCAAAGGTGAAAGTATACCTGGCACATTCTGGGAAGAGCCAGGAGGTCAAAATAGGTAGATTCAGGTACAGGAAGAAATAGTAAGAAATTAAACTCATCCCTGCAGTGCGGGTCAGATCTTAGAGGGCTCTGTGGGCCATTGTAAGAGCTTTGGCTTTCAGGCTGAGGGGGATGGAAGCCACTCACTCAGTGGCTTATCTGATGGGGTTAGTATGACCCCTCTAACTTTTGTGTTGAAAACAGGTTATAGGGAGATACAAAGACAGAAGCAGTTTGGACTCAGTGGTAGAGTGGGAGTATGAGCATAGTTATATTTTAAAGATTAAGAAAAAATGGAGTCAAAGAAGATGCCAAACAAACCTTTGGCCTCGCAGCTGAAAGAGCGGAATCTCCTCTGCTGAGAAGGACAAGACTTCAAGAGGAGCAGATGTGGGAGAGTTGGATCAGGAACATATTAAGTTGTAATTGAAAACATCAAATTGGCCCTGGAGGGAGTTCCAGGCAGGAGATACAAATGCAGTTGGTGTTTGACATGTGTCTACTGACTTGGAGATATGTCTCATAATCCCTCTTTCTCTTTCCTGCATGTTCTGTGAGATGAAAGGAGAGGAAAGAGCTATTAAAGAAAATATACCAATGCGGGAGCTCCTAACTTGATTAGAAAACACCAGGTCCTGGGCTTCCCTGGTGGCGCAGTGGTTGGGAGTCCGCCTGCCGATGCAGGGGACGCGGGTTCGTGCCCCGGTCTGGGAGGATCCCACATGCCGCGGAGCGGCTGGGCCCGTGGGCCATGGCTGCTGGGCCTGCGCGTCCGGAGCCTGTGCTCCGCGACGGGGGAGGCCGCGGCAGTGAGAGGCCCGCGTACCGCAAAAAAAAAAAAGAAAAGAAAACACCAGGTCCCACCCTCAGAGCCCTAGGGTCACCTGCAGGCTTCTCTAAGGGAAGTGGGCAGTAGGGTTCTTTCTTCCACTCACTCTTGCAGTTAGAACTAATGGAACTCGGAAATACAGAAGCACTGTGGACTCCGGGGGCTCTAAATCATGAAGTGGGTGACCCCAAGGAACCCAGTCGCAGTCTCCCCCTTTTGGTTTTCCTTCCACCCTTACTCAGCCACTCGGCAAGCATACCCCTCTTCCCGCACTCTAAAGCGCCAATCAGTAAACTAATTATTCCCTTTTTCCCCCCCAGCTACACAGATGTTATTGATGTTGTCCAGGCCCTGCAGATACACCCGGATTCAAATGTCAAGTCCTCCTTCACCATTGGTGCCATCACAGTGTGCGTGGAGCCCCTGAGCTGCTACATGGAGCACAGGTACATACTTAGGACCACCTCTGGCCCACAGGGTGTGTTGTGTTTAAGTGTACAGAAAGCAGTTTTCTCCCACCTGCCAGTAGGAGACACATCTTTACGTGTGTTTATCTTTTGGAATGCATCAGTCTACCTTATATGTAATAAATGCCCAGTTGTCATTTGATTAGTGCTAGGTCCTCAGAGCTACCATTTGGACTGTCAGCTTCTCACCACTTTGTGCACTGAAAAGTCACCCTTCTAGGATAGTGGGACTTGAAATAGCTTCTCCCAGGAAAAAAGAATGCCTATGGCAGGCTTTTCTTTTCCTCTTTACTGCAGGGGAGGGGCTTTGTGTCCCAAGGCACTTGGAGTACCTCACAGATACTTTTTCATGTGGTTAAGCCATCTTAAAGCATCTTACCTCAGTTAATGACACTTATTCTCATTACAAACAGGTGAACTTTTTTTTTTTTTTCTACTTTGGAAGTAAATATAATAACAACAAAGAAAATTGAGTATAATTCACTCATAATCTCACTCAATGTTAACTATTATAATTTTTGTGAATTCCTTTCTGGTCTTTTATATGCATGCTTTTTTACAGTTGTGGTATACATATAATTTTATATCCTTCTTCTTAGGTTAACATATAGACATGTTATATAAGTGAACATATATATGTTCCTGCAATTACAGTGGTAATTACATTTTGATTGGGTATATAATCATTATGTGCATGTATGGACATAATAGTCTTAACCAGCTCCCCACTGTTAGTCACATAGGATGTCTCCAACTTTTCACTATCATAAATAATGCTATGAGAACATCTTTATCCATATAAATTTCTCAAATTTCAGATAATTTCCTTAGAATAGATTCCTCAAAGATACATTATTAATTAATTGTATGATAGTTTTATTACTCTTTATTCATATTTCCAAATTGCTTTCTGAGTGGGTTTTGCAGTTTATACTGCCCCAGTGGTATCTGGAATACCTATTTCATCATGAGAGAAATCATCACTGGGAAATTTCAAACATTACAGTGTCCCTTCATAGAGCTATTTGACTTCCTCTCCCTTTAGCCTAGTAGAATGTATCCAAGGTCTGTAATCATGTGGTTTTTCTGACTAGTCCATATTATTATCATCTCCTGGTAACTGATTGATCTCTCCTTAGATCTTCATCTGAAAAATCTCCCTTCTTGAGTCCCAAGTTGATATCTTTAGACTTCTCATAGAATTTACATTAGAAGTTACTTCCCTAGTCACCTTAACTGATCCCAAGAAATGTCTTCACCACTCTCCCTTCTCTTTAGCTCTGACCTAGGTTCTGCTCTCCCATAATAAAGCTAAGGTGGTCTATTTTTCCTTCTGCCTTAGGTTAGGTTATTGTAGTCAATGCTGAGCATCCCCAGTGTGCTTCAGAATGCCATATTGAGTCTTACATGCCACTCTTTCTACCATCCATGTCTTTTCTTTTTCTGAAGTTTTTACTTAAAGATGAATGAAAGCAGAAAGGAGTCCAACAGGGGACTAGACACTACCAGAGATATTAACATAGAAAGGTAGGAAAAGATAGTAATAAACAAAGAACAGACAAAGGTTACACTCTAGACAAGTACTCTTCTACACCGTCAAGAAAAAGTTAAGGAGAAGAGAAACTAACAGGGTGGTGAGGGAAGAGCTCAAGGAAGAGATATAAAAGGTCTGGGGAAATGGGGAGGAGGGATCTTCCTGGGGTAGTGGAAATGTTCTAAAACCGAATTGTGGCGATGGTTGCACAACTCTGTAAACAATTTACTAAAAATAATCATTGAATTGTACACTTTAAATGAGTAAATTTTATGGTGTGCAGGTTATAAATAAAGCAGTTAAATAGAAAAGATCAGGGGGAAAGGAATTTAGCTGACAAAAGCAGCTGAAAGATAAACTGTTAGAGTCCTAGAAAGAAAATAAAAATTTCACTAGAGAAATGAAAATCTCAAAGCAGTGAGAAGTAAAAGTAGACACTGCTAAAACAAAATGGAGAGGAAATACAAATTCCCGGGAGATCCAGTGGTTAGGACTCCTCCCTTCTACTGCAGGGGGCACAGGTCCAGTCCCTGGTCGGGGAACTAAGATCCCACAGGCTACACGACCAAAAAAAATTTTTGAGAGGAAATAGACAAAGAAATGAAGACAATTAGAGAAAAGAGAGGAATTATAGAATACAGATTTAGCTTTTGCGAGGACAGAAATCATTTCTGTTTAATGCTTAGTACATAGTAAGTGCTCATGAAGTGTCTGTGGAATAAATGAGTGTGCCAGCATGTGAGGAATAAATGTCCTTGAAGAGAATTTAAATAAGTAAATCAATAAACAAGCTAAAGATAAGCATATAACCTCTTTAAATATAGAAATAAGGGTAGAGTATATAAATTATAGTTATGGAATATAAAAATATAAATGACAAAATCAGGTGGGTTAAAAAGTATGAGATTAGGACTTCCCTGGTGGCGCGGTGGTTAAGAATGTGCCTGCCAATGCAGGGAACACGGGTTTGAGCCCCCGTCCGGGAATATCCCACATGCCACGGAACAACTAAGCCCATGCGCCACAACTACTGATCCTGCGCTCTAGAGCCCGTGAGCCACAACTACTGAAGCCCACGCACCTAGAGCCTGTGCTCCGCAACAAGAGAAGTCACCGCAATGAGAAGCAAGCTCAATGCAAAGAAGAGTAGCCCCCGCTCACCGCAACTAGAGAAAGCCCGCGTGCAGCAATGAAGACCCAATGCAGCCAAAAAAAAAAAAGTATAAGAGATCAAAGATAATATTTGTCAATAAATCAAAATTACTGATTTGCTCATTTTTTAGATATTAATAAGAAATTTCCAAATTTACTTTTGAATCCATTCCAGAAAGTAATTTACTATAGTGGTTTACTAATGCTCTGTTGGAAAACTAATGATTAGCCCCTGTGCGTGGACTGTGGAGTTATTCTGTTTCATGTGCATGGGGGTGCATGTGGAATAGAATAAGAGAATTATGGGACTCATGATCAAGAATAGAAAGTTATCGGGACTTCCCTGGTGGTCCAGCAGTTAAGACTCTGCACTCGGGCTTCCCTGGTGGCGCAGTGTTTGAGAGTCCGCCTGCCGATGCGGGGGACACGGGTTCGTGCCCCGGTCTGGGAAGATACCACGTGCCGCGGAGCGGCTGGGCCCATGAGCCATGGCCGCCGGGCCTGTGCATCCGGAGCCTGTGCTCCGCAACGGGAGAGGCCACAGCAATGAGAGGCCCGCGTACCACACACACACACACACACACACACACACACACACACACACACACACACACACACACACACACACACACACACACACACACACACACACACACACACACACACACACACACACACACACACACACACACACACACACACACACACACTAATAATTATAATATTATTAATAATACTAATATTACAGGGAGGACGATATGTAGAGAAGGAAAGGAGTGAGCCAACATTTGTTTTCCACTGTTTGTTAGACACTGTGATGCTTTACCCCTTTCAAACCTCAGAATCCCCTTTAGGTATTTTGGGAGGCATTTAAGGTAGGCATCATTACCATGTTTTACCATGAGGAAGCTCTTGCTCAGAAAAGTTAAATAATTTTCCAAATGCCACACCCATGACATGTACACAGTTAATCATGATGTAGGGTAGGAAGTGCTGTAATAAAAAATTCATGTAATTTTATAAGAATTATAAAAAAGCAACGATAACTCATAGTTGGGTTAGTAAAGAAAGCCAGCATATGAATTTGAAGGACCAGGATGCCAGAGATGACAAGATATGAGAAGAAATTGCATGAATATGCAAGTCCATGTGTTCTGAGTATTTTCTTTGCAGCTGTTTAAAGTGAGCAGCTGAATGGCCCTCTGCCCTGTCAGAGGTTTAAAACATGAGCATCCAACCTGTGATTGTATAAGATGCCTTGAGGGGAAACATTGCTCAACCTTGTCTAAGATGCCACTGGTGTGAATTGCTGTGGGCTGCTGCAAGAAAGCAAGCAGGACGCTGAGAAGGGCTTTTAAGGGCACGTACTCTAAAGTCACACGCACTTACTTGATGGGGACAGACATTTTTCTAAAAATGCATTTGCTGTGTGGCTGGCCATTCAGTGGACTATGAGTGCAGTGAAGTCAGTGAGCTCTATTCTTGGGACACTCTGGTGCGGATGTCTCTTCCTTTGTTCCAGGGCTCCTGACCTTGCTCAGAGCACATGGGGATTCTCCCATGGAATTCTTTAGAAACCATGAAGGAGTCAGGCAAGTGAATTAGATCCACAGCCCAAAGTTGTATTCATCCAGCTCACTGATCCACCAAATTTGGTTCCAAATGGTGTGTGTCTGGCTGTTGTCAGAAATCAAATTAAAAGATGAGGATTTGCCACCACCAAGAAAATTGCAGGAGAGAAACTCCCCTCAGTGTTTTGAACAGCATTAATACCTGCCAACTACACCAGCAACAATTCACAGGGTGGCTTTATCAAGCATCTTATTTGCAGGGGAAGAAAGCACAGAGCTCTGTGGTGCCAAACGAACCTGGGTCCCTGTATAAGCTCTCCCATTTCCTAGCTGCATGTGGGACCTTGGGCCAAGTGCTTAGCTTGCTTAGCCAACCTAAACCCACTCTTTGTGGTTTTTAGGTACCCAAGGCACAGGGTGGATGTGAGAACAGAATTGTATATATGAACTGCTTGCACAGTGCCCAGCCCATGGTAAGAACTTGATAAAAGGCAGCTATTCTCATTAGTGTTAGCTTTCTTCTCTAAGAAGAGCACCGTGGTGTTTTAGAAGTTTTAAAGCACTGAGAATATGGGCTTTTCTCTGGAGCTTACTGCAGAGCTACAGTTGTTAACTCACACTTTGGATTAGTCACCCTCAATCCAATCAGTCAGTTTCCTACATTTCATTCACCGTTTGAGCTCAGGATAGGATTAAAGGGAAACCAGGATTCTGTTGTGCACATAAAGGGAAATATGGCAACTTTGGTACTGAAGGCCCTTGGCACAGTTAGGCAAAATAATTCTCATTTTCCTTTGAAATTTCCCCTTCACTGTCAGGACAGTATCTCTTTGGGAGGGTGGAAAAGAAGACCAAGTTCTCTTTCTCCATTTCCTATAGTCTTGAGAGCTGGCCCTGTCCTCAGTATCCCCTCTTCAACATTCCACCAAGAGTTGGCCACTTTGGGACTTCTGTGGGGTTTCTGGCTTAGGGGACTTTGGTTCAAAGCTATGAAAACCTTTTGTATAACCATGGCTCTCCTTAATGTTCAGTGTTGCCTGCCAGTTGCCCCACTGAGTAAGTCATCTTGTATGTTAGTGATATTCACATTTTTGTGAGAAATAACCAATGAAAATTCTGAGATTAATGGTTTTAAAATATTTCTTTTTTCTCCCTAGATTTCTCTTTCCTAAATGTCTCGACCAGTGTTCACAAGGTAAGCAATATGCTCTATTTTCGCTTGCCTGCCTTTCAAATTATGTTTAGACACGACAGACTTTTCTTCATGCTCCCACCTACCATTCTGAAATCTAAAGCAAATAAAACTGATCCAGGGAAAACTTGGGCATTTTTTGCTTTTATCATATTTGATAGGCAGATTTCTTCCAAGAGTTTGTCTCTTAATGATAATAAATTGCCATGGCAACACCTCTTCTGAGCTGGGCTTAAGTCTGCCCTAGCCTTCCAGCTAATGTCAGTGGACTGAATAGGAATTCCTAGCCTGTGGATCAGCAAGATTTTGATGCATTTCTCCTGTCCCATGAGTGAGAGTATGGCCAAGTAGAACCTCCTCCCTTAGTCCCCTCCTACATATACTGAAATTTTCCACGTCTCCTTTATAACATTTAGAAAAATCCACCCATCCTGTAGGTTATACTCAACCTTGCATTGTCCTACCATCTGGCAGCCTGGGAGCAGCACTTTTTAGTCATATTAGCTATGATGGCTGGAGACCCAGAATAAATTCTAAATTTCCTACAGTTAGTGATAAAATACTTATTGTTGTCAGAAGGCCTGGGGTCTGGGCTTCCTGAAATAACCCAGCAAGTAGAAATTAGATGGAAGAAAATAACTCAGTGTCACCAGCACAGTTGTGCTCTGCTGATCCCATTGCCAATCCACAGGGAATGGAGACAACAGAGCATTCGTAGAGCTGTTGTCTTGGGGAAGAGCTGAGCTGGAGGCTGTGCAGGGCAGGAGGCCGGGTCACTGGAGAGAAGAATGTGTGTGTTGGACTGCTGCACCAGGGAGTCTCAAGTCTAGCTTTTAGAAGCCCCTGTTGCTTTCTAGGCACTGCACCCCAGAAGCAGAGTTGAATGGAGGTTGGCTGGGTCTATCCACAGTGTCCACCCCAGGTAGATTAAAGAGATTTTATAGGGGCTGGATCAGTAGGGTCTGGTAACAGACTAGATGGGGGGACATTGAAAAAGGGGGTATGTGAAATGACTCCTAGGTTTCTAGCTTGGGAGATTGGGAAGGTTGGTGGTACCTATCCTTGAAATAGACTACATAGGAGAAAACATAGGTCCAGGAGATAACCAAAGAGAGCTGTCTGGTCCTTCAATAAATGTTTGGAAGTCATGATCAAAGCCAAGGGTGTGAGCTATAGTAAGCCCCTCTGACTATATGATCGATCATATAGTGATCGATCACATGATCGATCACATGACGATTGCCACCCTAGTGCCCCTTGGCTTCTTGACACTTTCTCCTTCAGTGCCCCTCTGCTTTTTTTGCATTTGGGAAAAAGATGATCAGACTACCTTGGCAAAGAACCTTAAGCAAGTGTTCTGTGTTTACTGCCCATGAACCTGGGCCAGTATTACAAGAGGAAAGCTCTTTTAGGCCAAGACAGAATGAGTTCTGTCTGGAATTTTGTAGGCATATTTCATTAACACTGCCTTCCAACTCATTGTTCAAAGGCAGTGTGTGTCAATTCTGTGCTTATATAAAGAAAGCTGGGGTGGGGGTGGGAGGACTTCCCTGGTGGTCCAGTGGTTAAGAATCCGCCTTCCAATGCAGGGAACTTGGGTTCGATCCCTGGTCAGGGAACTAAGATCCCACATGCCGCGGGGCAACTAAGCGCATGCGCTGCAACTACTGAGCATGCGAGCCACAACTAGAGAGCCTGCATGCCGCAACTACAGAGCCCACATGCTTTGGACCCCGCACGCCACAAGAAGAGAGAAGCCTGTGCACCACCACAAAAGATCCCGTGTGTCACAACTAAGACCCAACACAGCCAAAAATAGAATAAATAAATAAATATGTTTTTAAGAAAAGAATTAAAAGAAAAAAAAAGAAAGCCGGAGGAATTCCCTGGCAGTCCAGTGGTTAGGACTTGACGTTTTCACTGCCACAGCCCGAGTTCAGTCCCTGGTCGGAGGACTAAAAGAAAAAAAGAAAGCTGGGAATGTGATCAGATGTAGACAGATAACCTTGAGGCCATATATGCTGTTTTCTGAACTGCAAAGGGCTTGTTAAGTGATAGTGCCTTGGTAGACATCTTCCCCTTACATCTGGGCCAAGAGGACCCTATAGACTGATCTGACCTAATTCACCATGGGCATGGACCCTCTGGGGAGAGAGGAGATAAAATGCAAGTATTTCTTCCTCCTCAGAGATTTGGTGGCTCTCTTAGAGGTAGGATCTGCCACCGGTAGACAAACATTTCATGTCCCAAGGGAGCAGTTGCCTCCCTTCGCTCCTGTTCATGAGTCAAGCTCCCTGATTCATTACTTTTACAACAAAGGATTATTTTACAATGAGAAAATCACTGTATTGCAGCCACAAAATGATGTGTATTACAGAAATCCAAGGATTAGGAAATAATCTCAATGCTTAAACAACAAGCAAGGCTCATTATAATGCTGGCTTTAAAACAGAGCGCAGATAATTTACTACCATGACCTGCTTTTAGATGTATCTGTAGATAGAAAAAAGAAGTGAGATTTGTATTCTTCTGGGCTGCTGGAAGTCTTTAGCCAGACTGGGATGGTCAAACAGACCTCAGAGATGTTTCTCCACTCTTGGGAACGGGCCAGTCCAGGCTGCCTGCTCACTCACAGCCAGACTGGTGAGGCATTGGCCAAATCAGAGTATCCACTCCTTGATAACAGAGCAGAAGGCAGCTCCCAGCCCAAGCAAGATGAAACCGCTTATGATGGCCTCTTCACCCTGTGCTCCAGATAACTGCTGTACCTTGCCTTGAAGATGGCATTTCCTCTTGGCAGGTAGCAGATTGCATAGCTGGCCCGAGGAATGCTGGGGATAATCCTTTTGCTTGTTCCTCCACAAAGCAAAGCCCCTTTTCTATGTCCAATTCCTGACCTAGAATCCAAAGCCCACAGTGTTTGTCTACACGATACTCATGGGGCAGACAGGACTTTGGGCAAGGTATCTGTCAGAGACTCAGACCCTAGCCTTTTCTCAGGCAGGCCAAGCCTGTGCTTGTGACCCTGCTGCATGCCACTCAGGTTGGCACATTTGTAGTAGTCTGACTCTCCAGTTTCTTCTGCCCAAGAAGATGCTAAGTAGAGTCCTAGGGCCTTTATAGATCTTCTCTCAGCCTTTCCTGACTCCTCACTGCAAGATCCACCACAGCTATTTTTGTCTTCCACCCCTGGGAATGTCATGGGCCTCTTGCAGGAACCGGCTCCCATAACTGCCATCTCTGGAATGTGCTGAGCCTTCTAGAACCCTGCCTGCTACCCCACTGTGCCACATTCTGGGCCTGGCTGCCTGGCCTTGCTTTACTCAGTTTCCAAAGGCCCCAGCCACTTCCTGTGGCCGCACCAGGACATGGGGTTCTGGCAGTAGGCTCACCAGGCTGTCCTCACTGCCTCCCCACAGCCTCCAGAGTGACCTTTCTTTTTTTTTTTTTTTTTTTCTTTTTTCTTTTTGCTGTACGCGGGCCTCTCACTGTTGTGGCCTCTCCCGTTGCGGAGCACAGGCTCCGGATGCGCAGGCCCAGCGGCCGTGGCTCACGGGCCCAGCCGCTCCGCAGCATGTGGGATCTTCCCGGACCGGGGCACGAACCCGTGTCTCCTGCATCGGCAGGCGGACTCCCAACCACTGCGCCACCAGGGAAGCCCCAGAGTGACCTTTCTAAATGGGGATGGAAGCACAGGCACTGCCAGTGTCACCTTTGTTAGGAGGCTTTCCTGAAACTCTAACTGCAGATGGTCCATCTTAATGTTAAAGCTTCTGAACAAGGAAGGCATGTGAGGAAACTTTTTAAAATAGAGTAAACAAAATGCAGACATATTCTCCATTTGAATTCCTAAGTCTTGTGCTGTTACCACATCTAGGCCATACCTGAAGACCTTGAGAATAGAAGTTTTAAGTGTAGGAGAAGCTGTTAAGAAAATGTGGTTCTGTATATTCCTATATACTTGTATATGCATAGACTATCTGAGGAGGCATACCCCAAATCTGGTTATTAGTTGTTGCCTCTGCGGAGGAGAAATAAGGCTCAGGGTGCCAGAGAAGGGAAGAAGAAACTGAACACCCTTTTGTACCTTATGAATTTTGTACCAAAAATATGTATATACTAATAAATCTTAGAAACCTTTCCAGATGGCTGTCTGATGAATGGTACTTGCTCAGACCTGCAAGTGGGAGAATTTTTGGCATATGGGTACCCACAGGTTAGTTTCTTAGGCAGCTGCCTCGGAGGTCAGGTTGCATGTGTCTTTTATTACACTTTGTTCATTCGTTCATTTATTCAGCAAATCTTTATCTAATGCCTGCTGTAACCCAGTCCTGGGGGATTAAGAAAGGCTTCTGGAAGGGGTGCTATTCAAATTGTCTACACCCTGAAGGAGGAGTTGGCCCTCCTTCAAAAAAATGAGAAAAAAGATGGCTCCAGGCAGAAGAAACAGCAAGACTGAAGGCCTGATGGTGATTAGAGTACGACTAGGTCCCTGAGGAAGTGCATCATGCAGATAGGTCAAGCAGGCCAAGAAGTTTAGATATCAGCCTAAAAATAATTGGAATGCATTAAATATTTTAAGTAGGGAAGTGACTTGATCAGATTTATGTTTTTGAAAGATTACTCCTACTACAGTAGGAAGAATGAATTGTAGTAAAGGAAGCCTGGAAGTAGAAAGAATGAGCAGTAACCTAGTGAAAAGAGAGCAGTGGTCTAAACCAGGCAAATGGTAGCAGGGACTGAGTGGAGGATGGACGATGGCCCAGGTTTGGGGAACTAGGCAGTTGGTGTGCCTTTCACCAAGTGACCACTTGGATGTCAGGGGAAGCCATTGAGGAAACTCACCCTTGAATCCTCAGAGGTCTCTCAAGCACTGTGCAGAGGCATACAGGCCATATTTACCTAAGGCCGACTGACTTTCTATGGAGCACTAACAGATACCTGCAAAGAGCAGGACTCCTGTCTCAGAACCAAGGAACCAGTAGATTCCCAAACAGTGTGTAAGCACTCATGAAGCAGATTATGTGCTCAGCAGCCCTATCTACCTCCTGACATCTATGATCCTAGGCATACCGTATACCCTTTGTGTGTGCCCTGTCCCCATTGTAACACACGACCTTTGACATGAAGCTCCTACCCCCTGTTCCCTGGTTGCGAATGGAATGTGGTTATGAGGTTAGATTCAGTCTTCAGAGTTTTGAAACACTTTTTATAAGTATGATTGGTGAGAGGAAAGAAGTATCACTAACTTCTGGCTCAGACCAGAGGCAGGGGCCAGGGGTCCTGGAAGTTGCCTTCAAACCAGTGATAGCCACTCATCTAAACCATGGGCTCAACAGCCTAGGCTGGTGAGAGTCATGTGACTTACCTTCCTGCTTGTTGCTGTGGCTAAGGTGTGCCACAGCCACCTCTGTCAGTCTGAGGAATGGATCGGTCCAGGCTCCTTGATGTACATGTAGGGGTCCCATTCCCAAATGATGAGATGGTGGTGGTAGTAGTGTCAGGTTGCATTTAATGAGTTCTTAATCTCTGTAGCCTGTGATAAAGCATTTCACAGATAACCTGGAGGTATGTGTTCCCATCTGACAGAGGAGGAAATTTGGGCTCAGAGAGAAGGTTGAGCGATTTGCCTAATGTCACCCATGAATAATTAGTGGAACCGAAAATTCAGACTCAGGTTTGCTTGGCTCTAAAACCCATGCTTTAATCTTTACCTTATGCTATCTTTGTACATATATGAAGAAGATAAATAAAAATATAAGCCTTATATTTTAAGCACCGCCTGTGTTATTCAAAGGAGCTCTCATAGTTCAGAGAAAGGGAGACAGCAAGGTGGCATGAGGGGAGGATTGGGATGATAAGGTATGAGAGAAGATTGTAAGGAAGAAGTAAGCTTCACCAAAAATATTTTTTAAAGGGCTTAAGTAAAAAAAACAAGGTACAGAATGGTATAGTATTTTAAAATTTTTAAAAGGGCTTAAGTGAAAAAACAAGGTACAGAATGGCAAGTATTCAGAATGGTATACTGAATGGTACAGTATGCCACTGCTTGTGGGAAAAATGTATACATACACATTTACTTGTAAATACTCAGCACATATCTGGAAGAAAACTCTGATAAATATGGTTGCCTCCAGGGAAAGAAGTAGGTTGCTGGGTAAGAAGGGAATTTACTTTCTCTGTGAACCCTTCCGTACATTATGAGTTTTGCCCTCAAAAACTAAGTACAGCTAATTCTTTAAAAAACAAAACACTTGACTGAAGTAAACAGTAAGAGTCCTCTGTACTGAATATTCATTATTCAGGATCCTACAATTACAGGGTTACTTAGGAAAGCTGAATTCTCATAATTTAGAGACATTCACTTATGAACTAATCGTTTATAAAACTAGTCTCGGGCTTCCCTGGTGGCGCAGTGATTGAGAGTCCGCCTGCCGATGCAGGGGACACAGGTTCGTGCCCCGGTCCGGGAAGATCCCACATGCTGCGGAGCAGCTGGGCCCGTGAGCCATGGCCACTGAGCCTGCGCATCCGGAGCCTGTGCTCCGCAACGGGAGAGGCCACAGCAGTGAGAGGCCCGTGTACCGCGAAAAAAACCCAAAGACAAAAACAAAACTAGTCTCTATTAGTAAAAAGATTGATGGTGAGCATTGAGTCTTCTTAGGTATAGAATTAATTATAACACCTATGAGAATGCTATTACAAAATAGAATATAAAAGTTGAAAATCTCAAAACCCTATAAATGAAGTTATATTTAATAAAAAATTAGGAGGCAACAAGAGAGATATTACCTCCACATCTTCTCAAGTGGGAGATCAGTAAATTTTAAAGCTGTTAAGTCAAGTTGTAAAGAGTTAGTTACAGTCTTTAAAGATACAAAATTATCCACTCGGGCTTCGCTGGTGGCATGGTGGTTAGGAATCCAACTGCCAAGTCAGGGGACACGGGTTTGAGCCCTGGTCTGGGAAGATCCCATGTGCCACGGAGCAGCTAAGCCCATGCACCACAACTACTGAGCCTGCGCTCTAGAGCCCACGAGCCACAACTGCTGAAGCCCGCGCTCCTAGAGCCTGTGCTCCACCACAAGAGAAGCCACCGCAATGAGGAGCCCGCACACCGCAATGAAGAGTAGCCCCCACTCGCCACAACTAAAGAAAGCCCGCAAGCAGCAACGAAGACCCAACACAGTCATAAATAAATAAATAAATAAATAAATAAATAAATTTATAAGAACAGTAAAACTTAAAAAAGAAAAAGTATCCACTAGAGGATCTATAAAATTATTAATGTAACCAACCAGAACGTGATAGTGGAGAAGTGGGACAAATTTAAGGGTATATGAACTTCCTTGTCTGTCATATGGAAAAGTCAGAAGACATTGTCTAAAGGTGACATAAGGATAGCTATCATAAGAACATAAAACAGACTATAAGCCCACCACTTATCAGAAGGAAAGCAGAAAACAGAATGCAGAAATCATACTGCTAGAAGTTAAAAAAAAATTTTAATAGAATTCCACATAAACAAGGTAACAGAAACAAAGTGTCAGTAAATATAAATGGAATAAACACCTATTAAAAGGAAAAGTATCTCAGATTAAACCAAAAAATAGAATCTAATTATATGATGTTCTGTACAAGAGAAGCATCTAAAACTAAGTAAGGATGGTGATAAAAGAATGGACAAGGTATAACAGACGAATGCAAACAAAAAGAAATGAGGTTGATACTAATAACAGCAGGGTTGAATACCAGGCAAAATATTGCAGAGTCTAAAAAGGGCAGTTTTGGGACTTGCCTGGTGGTCCAGTGGTTAAGACTCCGTGCTTCCACTGCAAGGTGCACGGGTTCAATCCCTGGTCGGGGAACTAAAATCCCGCATGCCACACAGCACTGCCAATCAATCAATCAATCAATAAATAGGCAATTTTTAATGACAAAGGACACCATCTACAACCTGTCATGAATATTTCTGTACCAAATAATTCAAAAGAAAGCATATACCTTTAAGTTACTAAACAAGAAATAATTTTTCTTTTTATTGAGATATAACTGACATATAGCATTGTATTAGTTTCAAGTGTACAACAGAATGATTTGATGTTTGTATACATTGCAAAATGAAGTCACAATAAGTCTAGTTAACATGCATTGCCTTACATAGTTACAAAACAATTTTTTTCTTATGATGAGAACTTTTAAGATATACTCTCTTAGCAACCTTTAGTTATTCAATACAGTATTATTAACTATAGTTACCATGCTGTACATTACATCTCCATGACTTATTTATTTTATAACTGGAAGTTTGTACCTTTTGACTCTCTCCCATTTCTCTCACCCCCTACCCCCTGCTTCTGGCAACCACCAGTTTGTTCTCTGTATCTATGGGTTTGGTTTTTGTTTTTAGATTCTGCATATTAATGAGATCATATGGTATTTCTCTGTCTGACTTATTTCATTTAGCATAATGCCCTTGCGGTCCATCCATGGCAACATGGCAAGATTTCATTCTTTTTATGGCTGAGTAACATTCATATATATATCATATCATACATAAGATATATCTATCTTATATATAAGATATATCCATCTTATATCTCCTTTATCCATTCATCCACTAATGGACACTTAGGTTGTTTCCATATCTTGCTATTGTGAATAATACTGCAATGAACATGGGTGTGCAGATAGCTCTTCAAGATAGTGATTTCAGTTCCTTCTGGTATATTCCAGAAGTGGAATTGTTGGATCATATGGTACTTTTATTTTTAATTTTTTGAGGAATCTCCATCCTGTTTTCCATAGTGTCTATACCACTATGGAATTGGCATTCCCAGCAACAGTGTACAAGTTTCCCTTTTCTCCACGTCCTCACCAACACTACTTATGTCTTGTCTTTTTGAGAATAACCATTCTAACAGGTGTGAAATGCTATCTCATTGTGGCTTTTTTAAATAATGAAATAAGCATTCAACTTAAGAAGTTAGAAAAAGAACAAGAACTTTAAAAAAACTAGATTATAATAAAAAAGATTGAATCTATAAACCAGATATATCTAGCATGTTAAGCAACAGCAATCAGCAAAATCTAGACTGAGAGAAATATACAAGATGCAGTTTTTCAACAAATAAATCACAAAGAAGTAAGAAGAAAACTATAGATTGAAAGAGAATTACGAGATGCATCAGTGAAATATAATGTATGGGCTTTGGTTCCTGTTTCCAAAAAATTAAGAAAATATTCTTGAGACAGAAAAATTTGAGTGTGGACTAGATATTTTATATTAAAGAATTTATTGTTAATCATACATTTTTTAAAGAGTCCTTATGATAATACATACTGAAATATTTTTGGATGAAATAATAGGATGTCTATTATTGGCTTCAGAATCATCCAGTGGGGAAGGAGAGGAAAGGAGAAAAGGTTGGGGTATGGTATAGAAGAAATAGTTAGCCAAATGTTGATCTTTCTTAAAGCCAAGTGATGGGCTCGTGGGCATTCATTATACTATTTTTTTCTACTTTTGTATATGTTTGAAATTTTCACAATATTAAGTGAATAAAAATGGTTGAATAACACAAATGCAAATGATATTATAGCAGAAATGGTGTATATGCTGTGATCCTAGCCATGTAAAAATAAGTATGGAAGAGGTATTACAATTGTGTCGGCATGGTGGGATGTGGCAAATTCTCTGATTTCGAAATTATCTGTAGTGCTGTGGATTTTACTTCTATATTTTCACAGAAAGGTTGAGAGTGACTGTGGCCCACTCCACAACCTCTCTTTACATGCGTCACCCTTCCTTACTGTGTCACTCTGAATATCTTTGTTAGCACTTACCTTGGAACTGTGGGTCCATGGGTGAGACTTCTTGACTGTGCACTCTTTGAGAATGGTTAGCACTTGACATATGGTTTGTGCTTGGTACATGTCTGTGTTCTGAACTGGTGAAAAGTCACTGGCACCAGTTCCTGATGAGGTTAAGTACATGAGGTATAGAAAGGGCCCTTAGATGAAAAAGCTCCAGGTATCAAAGCGGAATTAAGAAGACAGAGGAGGGGGCTTCCCTGGTGGTGCAGTGGTTGAGAGTCCGCCTGCCGATGCAGGGGACACGGGTTCGTGCCCCGGTCCGGGAAGATCCCACATGCCGCGGAGCAGCTGGGCCCGTGAGCCATGGCTGCTGAGCCTGCGCGTCCAGAGCCTGTGCTCCACAGCGGGAGAGGCCACAACAGTGAGAGGTCTGTGTACTGAAAAAAAAAAAAAAAAAAAAAAAAGAAGACAGAGGAGGTTAGGAGGTGAGGCAGCTACAGAGTTGAGGCCGTTCACTCCAAGAGGTTGCAGTGGCAGAAAGAGGAGCAGAATGATGGCTATGTATATCAGTGTTGGGTGGCAGGGGTGTCTACATGAGGGGGCTGCTAGAAGCGATGATCAGGGGAGAGGGAGCAAGGGCTCACATTTGTGCAAACCCTCAGCCCCAGTCAGGACTCTATAAAGGCTGAACTGTTTTTGGTTTTGTTCCCCAGGCCTGGTGAGTAATGTGGTGTTCACCAGTCACACCACAGAGCAGAGGCACCCTCTCCTCATTCAGTTGCAGAGCCTCATCAGAGCTGCCAATCCTTCCGCAGCCTTCATTCTTGCAGAAAATGGGATTGTCACCAGGTAAACTTACCAGTTCACTTCACTCCGCAGGACCAGCCACTTTCTCAGATGCAGCAGTCTGGCTATGGCCCACTGGGTCTTTCCACTGTGTCAAAGACCTGAGCATTTATAAAAGTCAGGTCTTGAAGTGCTTTTTTATTTTTATTTTTTTAAATTTATTTATTTTATTTTTATTTATTTTTGGCTTTATTGGGTCTTTGTTGCTGCAGGCGGGCTTTCTCTAGTTGCGGCAAGCGGGGGCTACTCTTCATTGCGGTGGCTTCTCTTGTTGCGGATCATGTGCTCCAGAGCGCAGGCTCAGTAGTTGTGGCTCACGGGCTTAGTTGCTCCACGGCACGTGGGACCTTCCCGGACCAGGGCTCGATCCTGTGTCCTCTGCACTGGCAGGCGGATTCTTAACCGCTGAGCCACCAGGGAAACCCTTGAAGTGCTTTTGATGCTATGTAAAAATCACCAAGAGGACCCCACATGTTAGTATCCTGTACTGTTTTTTTTTTACTTTTTAAATTTTTTAAAAAATATATAATTTTTCATGTATCAAATTGGCTATTTATTTATTTATTTATTTTTGGCTGTGTTGGGTCTTCGTTTCTGTGCGAGGGCTTTCTCTAGTTGTGGCAAGCGGGGGCCACTCACTATTGCTACCTCTCTTGTTGCAGAGCACAGGCTCCAGACACGCAGGCTCAGTAGTTGTGGCTCACAGGCCTAGTTGTTCCGTGGCATGTGGGATCTTCCCAGACTAGGGCTCGAACCCATGTCCCCTGCATTGGCAGGCAGATTCTCAACCACTGCGCCACCAGGGAAGCCCTCCTGTACTGTTTTGAGATGTTTTGTTTTGATGCATTCACGTTCTCATCATTAAAGGAGGGAAGTCAAGACTCTCTCAATGTTCTTTGTGTTAATATGTGAGAGAAATGGCATGGAAACATAGGGAAATTATATCTTTACTTCATAGACCTGGGTTCAAATTACAAACTAAAAATAGAGAATTAGTGACTTTGTGTGTATGTATGTATGAAAACATCTTGTCATATAGCAGTTTTGTTTGCTCAGTAAGGTGCTAAAAGGTGTATACTTTTCATATAGTTTTGACTTTTGAGCATTGCACATATTTTACACATTCAAAAATTAAGTCAACAAGGAGGGAAAAAGAACAAACAAAAAAGTGAATCCATCTGTATACCAAAGTAATAAGAACCGTACATATGCAAAATAATTCAAGTAGCTTCTGAGCATAATCCTCTGTTGGAACCCTGATTCCAAACGACATCACTGGGCTTCCCTGGTGGCGCAGTGGTTGAGAGTCCGCCTGCCGATGCAGGGGACATGGGTTCGTGCCCCGGTCCGGGAAGATCCCACGTGCCGCGGAGCGGCTGGGCCCATGAGCCATGGCCGCTGAGCCTGCGCGTCCGGAGCCTGTGCTCCGCAATGGGTGAGACCACAACAGTGAGAGACCCGCATACCGCAAAAAAAACAAAACAAAACAAAACAAACGACATCACTGATTAGAGAAGGGAGATTATAAATATGAAATGGGAAAGGTAAGGAAAAACCCTGCAAATGTTGGAGTTGAATTGGGGGACTCAGTATAAATTCATTATTTCAAAAAAAAAAGTATATTCTCTAGCTCTTTCCATTAAAAGGGACCAGAAATAATACCCTTTCCATTAAAAGGGACTAGAAATAATAATAGCAATTAATACTTCTACCTCTAGATCTTAATTTCCAAGTACCAATCCCTGCTACAAGGTATCAGGACTCTTTGGAGAACTGGCTGATTGCAGGTTTAGGGAGTGAAAGTACAAGGTGAGCCTAGTACATTTTGTGACAAAAAAGCAGGGAAGTATTCAAAGATAAGTGGAAATATGTCGAAAGGATACAGAAGCTAGCTTTAAGAAGCTCCCACTAGGCAAATTTGGGACAACTTGAGTATACGAGAGAACCATGATAATAATGGATTATATAGCATGTGAAGTAAAATGAGTCTGTGGTGATACTAAAAAAAGGGAGATGGACAGATCAGTAAAGCTCTTCTTTATAGAAGAATGCTAGCTAATAAATAAATACGGATTTATAGTACTAGAAAGTCACCATTTTGTAACCTTTCGTATAATACTTGATTTAGGCAAGAATTATCAATGGATGCTAAAAGCAGTGGATGAAAGATTGTTGAGGAAAAGGATATTCACTTGTCTCAAAGTATCTGTCACGGGACTTCCCTGGTGGCGCAGTGGTTAAGAATCTGCCTGTCAACACAGGGGACATGGGTTCAATCCCTGGTCCGGGAAGATCCCACATGCCACAGAGCAACTAAGCCCATGTGCCACAACTACTGAGCCTGCTCTCTAGAGCCCGCGAGCCACAGCTACTGAGCCCATGTGCCACAACTACTGAAGCCTGTGCACCTAGAGCCTATGCTCCGCAGCAAGAGAAGCCACTGTACTGAGAAGCCTGCACACTGCAACGAAGAGTAGCCCCCGCTATTCCGCAACTAGAGAAAGCCCATGCACAGCAACGAAGATGCAATGCAGCCATAAATAAATAAATTAAATAAATAAATGAATAAATAAAAAGTATCTGTCACTCCACAGACTACTTACTACTTACAAAGAGGGAAAAGTACCTTCACAATGGAGAGGTCTAATCTAGAAGACATGACATTGACCAAATGATTAAACTTAGCAAGACCACTAATGGGATAAACTGACATCATGTGCCTCCTTCGTGACACTGTGGGAAGGACACAACATCACTTGGCCATTAATCTTGTCAGAAATGTTTAGCTGCATCTAATCATGAGGAGCAGCCAGACAAACCCAGGTTGTGGGACACAAGACAGCTGGCATGTACTCTTCAAAAATGTCAACTCTATGAGAAACAAACAAACAAAAAAAGTTGGAGGAATTGTTCCAGACTGAAGGAAAATAAAGATTATAAATTAATGAGCAATCCTTGATTGGATCCTGAGTGCCCTATCCCCCCAAAAAGGGGAAATTTGAAAATGGATGTATATTAGATCAATACTTCTCCAACTTTAATGTGCATATGAACCTCTTAGGGATCTTATTAAAATGAGGGTTCTGATTCAGTAGGTCTGGAGTAGGCTGGAGATCCTGCATTTCCACCAAGCTCCCATGTGATACCAGTGCTGCTTGTCCTCAGTATTAAATTCCCTCAGTGTGATAATACTGTTGTGGTTCTTCAAGAGAATGTGCTTGTTCTTAGAGATGCATACTAAAGTATTTAGGGGTGAAATAACAGAAAAAAAATATATATGCATGTACTTGTATGTGTGTTTGGGGGTGTAGAGAGTAAGCAGAATGTACAGGTTAAGGTTAATATTTCTGATTAACCTGGGTTTTCTGTATGTTTTCAAAGGAATGAAGACATTGAACTGATTCTCTCAGAAAATAGTTTTTCGAGTCCTCAGATGCTACGATCTCGATATCTAATGTACCCTGGCTGGCAAGTATCATCATTGAAAAGTAGCTAAGATTTCTTTATAAACTCAGTGATTTATTTATTTACAGGAAAGAAAAAAAGAAAGTGAAAATACCAGGTGTGCTCTAGGAGGGTGACAATGGCAGCTGCAACAGTCTGCCATGTCCCAGTAACCACTGGCCTTGCTGGAAGCCCAGTGATCCACATCTTGGGGTCCAAATTGCGACCCTTGCTGGATGTTGAGACTTAAGGAGTCATCTTATAGGCCTTAAGCACAATGGTATCCTTTGTTTCCTCTAGCCTCTAGTGAGGGTGAGGTGGCCGGCATTGAACCAAGGAGTTATGACCCTCCCGGGTGAGAGAGTCTCTCCTGAGAATAGTCAGTCCTCTAGGGTTCCCATCTGACAGGTAGGTTCCCTGCTCTTGTGGCCCAGGGGATATTCTGTGCTCTGCAGGTGGCCTCCTAGCCTGAACCTGTCTTCCAGATAGGAGAGGAAGAGAAAAGAAAGTGTGAAGTGCACTGTAATCATATTTCCAGCATCACTTGAGCACTTACTGTGTGCTACACATTGCCCTAAGACTTCGCTCTCCAGTACGGCAGCCACTAGCCACATTTGGCTAGTTAATAAAATGTAAATGTATATTAATAAAAATAAAGTAAAATTTAGCCTTTTAGTCACACAAGCTGCATTTCAAGTGCTTAACAGCTACCTGTGACTAGCAGCTACTGTCTTGGACAGTTCAGATCCAGAACATTTCCATCATCACAGAAAGTTCTGTTCACAGTGCCACTCTAAGAGTTCAACCTGTGTTATCTCATTCATCCTCACACCAAGCCTGCAAGGTAGATTCCATTATTTTCTTCATTCTAGAGATAAGGTAACTGAGGAAGCAAGGACTTAAATGTCTTGTCGAAAGTCCCACAGCTAGTAAGTGAAAGAGTTGGGTTTCAAACCCAGGTTGTGCGGCTTCAGAGCCTGTATTTTTTTTTTTCTTTTTGGAAGTATAATAGATTTACGAAGTTGTGTTAATTTCTGCTGTACAGCAGAGCCTGTACTCTTAACCACCATGCTGCACTTGTCCCTGTATGGAATGGATAAACTAGTTTTGCTCTGTTGAAGGTTCAGGGGAAGACAGTTGTTAAAGCTTAGACAAAATTGATCCCTCATGTTGATTTGGATCATCTTTATTGTCCTCACTCACTTCCCTCAGCCACCTCTGTGAGTCCTCCAACCACCCCTTACATTACCAGTATTTTGTACCAGCAAAAAACTGATTGTACTATCCTGTTTAAAAAAAAAAAAAGGTCAATATGTAAAATTGAAGGTTTTCAGGCTTATTTTTAGAAGGAACCTCTGGTTTGAGTCACATCATACTTAAACAGTGAGTAGGTGGATCATTCCTTATGCCTGAATAAGACAATAATATCTTAGCTAAAAAGAAAAAGATGGAGCTTCTGGGGTGAAACTCTACTCTCCAGTGGCTGCAGCTACTGACGTTTTTGCTGCCCACACCTCTGGGCCTGGTCCTGAGACTTCTGTCGTCTCCACCTGGTGCCTAGGGAAGCACCTATTCTCCAGTCCATACCAACTCATTGTGGGCATGGCATACATTAACCTAGCTCGGGGCACAGACTTTTCTGGAGGCAGACCGATCTAGGACAGAGACAGGTATGAGGGAGTTCATTAGAAGGCTCTGTGAATCTAGAGTCTGAAATCTTACTTTATCAGGAAGATCAGTCCTTGTAGAGAATCAGAGATGGAGGGGCCTCAGAATCACCCTTCAGGCCCTCCCTTCCAAGTTCATTCCTAGGAATCAGATGATTTACTCTTTTAACAAGATGGCAGTCATCAGATTCCTGCTCATCGCTGTACATTACTCCCCTCTCTCCTTGGGTGAGGGCCACCACCTCAGAGTGAACAGGCCTTAGCTGCAGGATGTGCTCAGCTCTGTGCTGTGCAAATTCTCAGCCATTCCCCTCCCACAGCCCTCTGTTGTCATCGACCCCACCCCCACCTCCCCTGGTAGAAGGGCTTGTTCCTAGTCTGTAAGGAAACCTTGTACTCTTCCCCTGGCCCCTCCAAATTCCCCTAAGGAATGGAACACACCTCTGAACACAGAAGCCTGAGAAGCCCGTGGTCTCCAAATCTCATGTTTGGATGGGGAGAGAACAAAAAGAACATGTCAGTCTTGCAAAAATGTTATGCCACCACCTTACTTTAAAGAAGTTGCTTTAAAGAGTAAGATACTTTGAACAATGTAAAATTCAAAACTGCCGTGCAGTTTTCAAACAAAGGAAACTAATACGAAAATACAGTAGACTGGAGGGAGGTGTTTGCATCAAATGTGACGAAGGGTTAATATAGTATTTGGGAAGCTTGTTTAGATATTTAAGAAGAGTAACCCATATTATATAGATGTGAACAGTCCACTTAAGACCAAGTATAAATGGCAACTGTGTTAACAGAATTCCATGTAGGTAATACTCAAATGAAAAATGGTGTCTCACTGTTGCTTTGATTGACACCTGTTACATTTAGGCAAAAATATCTATAAAATTCATTGCTGGGGGAATTGTTGTGAAACTAGTACACTCATCTACTGCTGCGGGTGGTATAAATTACCCATGAGATGTTATGCCCTCTCCTGGACTGATTCCAATCAAGGGATTCATCTCAATGAAATCATTCAAAAGAAGGAATGACAGTTTCATAACTTTGGAAGCTGGGTGGTAGGAATTCATTACACTGCCCTTCTATCTTTGCATATCTTTGAAATTTTCCATAATAAAAAGTTAACTTTTTTAAATGCTGCATTCTTAATGAGTCTGTGGCAGTCAGTAAGTCTGCTGAACTCAAAACTGAGAAAATAGATCAGAGATGCCCCAGCCCTTTAGTTCCTTCTGGAGAGACTGCACATCCAAATGTACAGTCTGTTAAACTTCCCTCAGTGAGGGTAGGGCATAATGGGAGCCCTGAAGAGAGTGGGAGGGGATCCTGAGGAAGAGCTCCAAAGGTACCAGGAGGGACCCCTAATCACAGTTGGGATACTGGCAAGCTTCAAAGGTAGAGGGGGTCTTTGACTTTAAGGAATTGCTAGTCCAAAGAAGGTAAGACCTTCCTGCTCTAAGGGGGCAAACATGCTTCTCAGTCTCAAGATGAAAGAGACATAAATGCTTTCAAATAAGTGCTTTGTACACAAAATGACGTACAATTAAGGGAGAATTCAAATATGATAAGTGATACGTAGTTCTTTCCAATGTAGTATGTAGTAACACTCAAAGCCCCAATTACTTGTATTTATAATTTTTTAAACCTTTTAAGGTATGAAGGTAAATTTGATGTTGGATCGGTCTTTCCATTAATGGTTCAGATTTGTGTATGGTTTGGTCGTCCCTTGGAGAAGACTCGCTTTGTGGCCAAGTGTAAAGGTAAGCCTTGACCGGAACATGTCCCAGACACTGGTAAAAGAATGCCCCAGAGTTGTCCCCGCTTCCTGGCACCATTTTAGTATTCTGTGTGTGCTGTCTCTTCTCACCATTTGGGTCTGAAAGCAGGCAGAAGAATTTGAGGACCCAGGAGTTCCTTACCCCTGGGAATAGTGGCAGAGCCACTGGGGGAGGATCTGGTGGGGGTACCTGTGAACCCTGGCCCCTAGAGGAGGTGCCTTTCCAGTCCCTAACCCTCCCAGCTGTGCCACCCTGGACTTGGCCTCTGCCCCCAGGTGAGTAACAACCCTGTCCTCTTCCTCCACCAGCAATTCAGTCCTCTATCAAGCCAAGTCCCTTCTCTGGAAACATCTACCACATCCTGGGCAAAGTGAAGTTTTCAGGTAACTGGGTGCTTGGATTTGGGAGCGCTACTCTATGGAGCGCTCACATCTCATGATGTGAGTTCATAGCCTCTGCTGGTGCTTTGCAGACCACTGATGCCTCTTAAACTCTCTCAAAAAACCCTCCCCTCTGGGTCTTACACCATAGGCTCCTCCAGTCATCCCTTTCAGTCAGGGTCCCAATCTTTCTCCAGGTCCTTCTGCTCTGCAGTGGAGGATCTGTTTTCCTGCCCCTGGATGAACCTGCCCAGGGCCTCTCCTCACAGCTCCTTGACTTCCTTGTTCTAAAGACTCACACTCCACCCCTCTTGAGCCATTCATGGCCGCCTCCTAGACCTGTCACCAGGAGCTACCCCAATGCTGAGCCTTCCAGCTCTGGATCCGTTTCTGCCAAAGTCTTCAAGCCTTCCACTTGCCTTCTCCTCCCCTCTGTTCAGTAAACCTGTTTATCAGCCTTTGACCCTGGAGCCCTTGCAACCTGAAGTCTGTCAATCCTGGGCTGGGGTTCAGGGAAGGTGTGAAAACAAGGAGCCAGTTAACTCATCATTGAGAAAGGGGAGAATGTTCCAGGGAAAAGGCAGAGCATGTGCTGTGGATGTGAGGCAAAAAAAGGCACGTTTCAGGAACCAAAAAGGGTTTACTGTGTCTGGGTCCCAGGGGAGGAAGTGAGGGAGTGTGTCTGTTAGGGCATCTTTGGCAGTTATAACAGAAAACCCCAGCTCAGCTAGCAGGTGTTAGCTACATAGCAAGAACTCACGAGGTCTGGCAGGATAGCAAGGCCACTGAAGACCCAGGTAATATATGGCTTTTGTGTTCTTACATTCTTGGTGTCAGCTTTTCCTCAGGTTCCCACCCCTCATGGTTGCCAGGTAGTGCTGCAGGTCTAGGTGTCACATCCAGATACAACAGCCAGCTGATGGAAGAAGCTGGCTCTTCCGGTGGGTGTCTTTATCAGTTCCTCAGCAGACTTCTCTCATTGGCCAGGATCAAGTTGCCATTGCCCATGGGGAATTGGTATTGGAGGAGGAGGGGGATGCTGGGCAGGTAACCTGGGGTGTCTGCAGCAGGGAGCCACTGAGAGTTGTAAGCATGGAATCATCTGGGTTCAGATAGGAGAATTAGGTGGCAGAGCCTCTATAAAAGAATCTCTCAAGGTCCTTAACCTTTGGCTTAATTTATGTTATTGAATCTGAAACTTTGGCCCTTCTCTACAAGCCCCTTACTCAAGCCCACTTCCCTCAGGCTCTGACAGAGCCCCCCCTGCTCATCCCTCTCCCCTGTCATCACCTCCTTTTCTTTTTTATTTAGACTGACTCTTGACCCCTTTCTTGTTAAAGGTAAACCTTTCTTTGTTTTAGATCTCTTTCTCATCATGCCTTTTTGGGGAACCTTACCCTTTTCTTGTGTCTCCAGTATATCTTAGCCCCCAGCGCCTCAGCTTATAAACCCGATTACATCTTTCCTGTTCCCACCCATGTGTCCCTCCTGCAGCACTTGTACTGTTGAGCTTGCCCTCCTCCCATGGACTCTCAGACCTCAGCTGAGACCCACCTCCTCCACCTCTACCAAGGGAGCTTTCCTTGCTTCTCCTCAGCTACCTCTTCCATAGGGGTGACCCCAGCCATTCCCTTCTTCTAATGACTGTGTAGATGTCTCCCACTCAGGGTCCTACAGTCTTTCAAATGCCACAGATGCAGAGTCAAACTCTTCTTCTCCCACTTGCAAACCTTTTCTTCCTCTTGTAGTCCCCTTCTGGGTTAATGATGTCCACCAGATCACCCAATCAGCTTAGCTAGAAACTTACATTGTTCCTCCCTCTCTTACTTCATCCTTTCTAATTTGCTGTCAGTCATGTCAGTTCTCCCTCCTGCATGTCTTGTGAATCTGTCCCCCACAGCTGCACTAATCCAGTCTTAGTGTAGCCTTATCCTTTTGGGACAGGGTCTCAGGGACTAAAATGTTCTCCTTGCAGACTCTGAGAGGACCATGGAGGTCTGCCACAACACTCTGGCCAATTCCTTGAGCATCGTGCCAGTTTTGGAGGGACCCACGCCACCACCTGACTCCAGAAGCACACCTCAAGGCAGCAGCGGGCAGCAGGAATGCTACCTCGTGTTCATAGGCTGCTCCCTGAAGGAAGAAAGTGTCAAGGACTGGCTGCGGCAGTCAGCTAAGCAGGTGGTTTCCAAAGCCCAGACAGACCTGGCACTGATATGACAGACACTTCAGAGTTGTTGTTGGACCTGAGGCAGAAGCCCCTCCACCTTCTCCCTGCTTTCTCCCCACTGGTTCACCCCTCACAGGCTCAGCCAGCGTTTTCAGGGACTCTGAGAGTGGGAGGAAGCCCCTGGGGCAAACTCCAGACAGACTTGTTTTGCTGCCTACCCTGCGAGCCCAGGTTCTCAAAGCCATTTCCAGTTCTGCTTCCCAAGGCAGACTGGAGTTATTATCAGATGGCTTAACCAGGACCTAGGTGAAACTTAGTTGTTTCATGTGGACCCTGGATCAGCTTAGTGTTCTAAACTCAAAAATGTCTTCTTAGCTGAACCTAATTCATAGGCTCTCCTGTCTTCTGAGCCCAGCATCTCCTGTACTTTGGTTCTCTCTCTAGAAAGGAAAAACAACAAAGATATGCTTAGAGTCCTTTGCAAACCAAGACTCCAAGCATAGACAGCAGTGAGCCCGGAGGCCCTAGAGAGAGGTACAGGGGAAGAGGAGGCTTGCCTATAGAGCCACACAAACATCCAATACTACAAAGAAAAAAAAGTCCGGACTGGAGTTTAAATCCTTTCATATGCTGCTAGCTTTGGGTTCTAAGCCTCTTAGCACAGTCTGAGCTTAAGCTTATTCTAGAGCTCTGGAAATAGAGTTGGCTGGGGCCTGGGTCTTCTGTACATGCTCAGTTGGGACCTGTCTTTTATACTAAGGAATGGGTGCTTGCAGACTGGGTCTTTCTCAGACTCACTGGATAAACTCTTAAATGGTATTTGACTGTGAGACCACCAGTTGTTCTTTTGTCTGCATGTCTGTCACTGGTGGGGCCTAGGATTGAGAATCTGCAAAGAGGCAGAAACATGCCTATTTGCAAATGCATCAGTCTCTCTTCTGCCGTTTGTTCCCCACTGGCCCGTAGGACTCTGTGGTGGGAAAGTGGTCTTCTCAAGGGGCAGACAGGCAGGATATTGTATCCATGACGATGCTTGTGCTTCCCCTTCTGGCATCTCAGTCATGTAACTGGCCCCCAGAGCCCTGAGCCCTCACCCTCCCGTGTACCCATCAGCTCTGTTGGAAACTGACACCTCCTTACATCTCTGCACAGAAGCCTCAGAGGAAAGCCCTGAAGACCAGGGGGATGCTGACCCAGCAGGAGATCAGGAACATCCATGTGAGTACCCTGCCCTGGGGGCCTAAGTCCCCTCAGTGTCCCAAGGATGTTCTTGTGCAGCTCTATCTTTTAGGATTCCTGAGTGAGGTAGCTGTTTGTAGGCATGCTGGAGGTCCTGCTTCTCTCAGGCCACAGAGGGAAGCTGGGTAAAGAGAAACCTTAGCTCACCTGGCCTTGCAGCCTCAGTGAGAAGGGCAGTGTGACCTCTGGTGTGATGTGGTTACAAAATTGGGAACTAGTGCCTGTGGGAGAAACAGGTGACATGGAGGTCTGTTTTGTCACCGTGTTCAAGCAGCTGCAGAGAAGTCCTTTCCTACTCCCATTCCTCTGTCCTAGATAAACCACAGAGAAACCAGCGAGGGCCTAGGTAAAAACTAGATCCTGAAGCTGCTTATGGGCAGGTTGTGAAATCCTGAGGCCAAGACGAGAGGCCCTTTGAGGAGCCCTCTCCCATGCTGACTCCCAGGCTCTACCCCAGTTCCCATACCCACTGAGGCCTTTTCCTGATGGGTTTGGGGACAAAGGCTAAAAGGGACAGAGAGTCCAGGTCTCAGCATGAGCTGTGTCCCAAGTCCCAGTAATGAGCAGGTGGGGCAGGACTCTGGGCTTCCAAGAGCCCCTGCTGTGGATTTGAGGAGGGCCCCTTTATTCCGACTCCAGGGCCTGGGCATCTCTGGGTGTTCCTGCTGAGGACACCATGGGCACCTCAGAAAGCAGGCAGTGTGTGTTTCCCCAGAAGCACACCTTAAATAAGGATTTAAACGCAGGTAGTTTATTTTGGAAGTGATTCTAGAAAACACTATTAGGAAAATGGGAAAGTAAGAGAAGGGAATCGTGTATTGTCAAACCAGTACCACTGTTGGCACCTGGGGCTTGGTCCCATTAATAATCCCAGAGTTCCTCCCTGAGAGGTGAGAGAACCTCTGTCAGTCATTGTTTGATGGCTGCTGTGAGGATGGTGTTATTCCCTGGCACACCTAGCCTTCCACAGAGCAAAGTGGGCTATTTTGCTAGGGTAATAGGCGTGTTTGTTTTGGGGTGTTTTTTTTTTTTTTGGCCGCACTGCGCAGCATGCAGGATCTTAGTTCCCCGACCAGGGATCAAACTCACGCCCCCTGCAGTGGAAGTGCAAAGTCTTAACTACTGGACCACCAGGGAAGTCCCTGTTTTTGTTTTTAATGAATGAGTGAATGATAGAAAATGGTCAGATAATTCTAACAGGACTCTTCTCCTACAGGTGAAACGCCACCTGGACCCCCTACCTGCAGGTTACTTTTATAATGGCACCCAGTTTGTCAACTTCTTTGGTGACAAGACTGATTTTCACCCACGTATCCTTGGAATCTGGGGCAGAGAGGCTGGGGGTGTGTGAAAACCTGGCTGTAAAGAGGGTATCTGCTAGAGCCATCATAGCCTAGCCCCTGGTGCCGGCTGGGTTTGGGAATACACAGCAAGCCACAGAGGCTGACTTTTCATTTTGTCCTCTTAGAGTCATTAAAATTACATTTATTCTTCACTCAGTGATGGCTGAGGTTACTCTGTGGGTTGTAGTTTAAATGCAGCTGTGGTGACATCCTGTGGTCATCAGGGAGTCATGATTTACAAGTTGGAGACTGGGTCTGATTACAGTAGTTAATTTGTGAAAAGGTGGATGGGGTGCTGCTGTGGGCTAGTGAAAGCTGAAGGGCTCAGTTCTAAGAGCTCATGAAGGGCCCTGTGTCAACCCCTGTCACATTCTTTGCAGCTGTGGTGCCGCCAGTATATAAAAAAAGCCAGTCAGGTACCTTCTGTGCAGGCTGAGCACTCACTACCTCAGTGTCCCCTACTTCACCCGTCCACAGATTCCTCTGGCCTGGGCAGCTCCCTTGGCCCCGAGGCTCAGGGCCTTCTTCCTTAATGAGGTGCCAGTCATGGACCAGTTCATGAATGACTACGTGGAAGAAGCCAACCGGGAAATCGAGAAGTATAACCGCGAGCTGGAGCAGCAGGAGTATCATGACCTCTTTGAGCAGAAGCCCTAGAGGAAGAAGACCCTGGAGATGGACGTTTTAAAACGGGGTGTCTTAACCTCAGCTTTTCCAGAGGCCCCTCCCTAGAGGGGCCGTCTTTGTTCTCCTTGGCCTTTGTGTGCTGGCTTGAGTGCATGTTGTCTTTATTCTCTATACAGCGCTGAAGAGCGTCACCTGCACCACTGATTTGGCGGGGGAGGGGGGTCCTCATGGAGGATGAGCAGACGGGGGGCTGCCCTTTGTGTGCAGCCAGCAGTCCAGGACCTCTGGGTCTCTGATAACAGTATTTTCTTTGGGCTGTTGCAGCAGTGTGTGAGGGTGGGAGGAGCATTTGGGTTTGCACAGGGTGGCTGCTGGGACATAAAGAATCCTGGCTGCCAAACTGTGGCCACGCCTGGGGGCCCAGGCCACCACAGGCCTCGGGCCTCAGACACCACCCCAGGAGAGCCTTTCACCCCAGTGGAGTGCCTGCCTCCCTGTTGAGGCCCCTTCCACTGAAGGCTTGGGCCCTGCTGACCCTGTGCCCAGTCCTAGAGGGAACAGCACAAGCCTTGGCCAATCCCAACCCACAGAGCCAACAGCTTGGGTGGAGATCAGCAGCTTATTCTAAAATGAGGGAATTTCCCTTACGGACTAAACAGAAGGGAAAGACTTGTTGCTTTCCAGAAGTATGTGGCTTTTGAGTTGACACAAGCAGCCCCCCTTGGGACTGGTCTTGAGCCTCCTCACGTCATCACTCTGGTTTACCTCATTCGGGGACGAGAAAAACTGCTGCTCAGGCCTCCCTGGTGACGCTTTGCCTCACTGTTAAGGGCAGTGTCCTGCAACTGCATAGTCTTATGCCCAGGGTTCTGGTCGCTTATGGGGCATCTTCACTTGAAGGGGGTTCAGTCTCAGCACCCATACCTCCCCCAGTCTTGCCAGGGAAGGCCTGGTTTTCAGCCCAACCTTCAGGAATCTCATGTCTCCAAGCATCGTTGCTAGCCTTGTATTTGTTTGGCTCCAGGGGACCAGGAATTTCGGAGAACTCCAATATCCAAGTTAGAATTCCTTCTAGTAGCTTTGTTTTCAGCTGGACTAAAAAGCAGAGGGGAATTTCAAGTGTATCCCATGCCTGACCTCCAGAATTAATGTGGGGAAGAGGAAGGTCGCAGGCACAGATACTTAGGTGATGTCTGTTAGGACTTAAGCGCCTCAGCTGCCTAGATTGTAAATGCTTTCTGAAGTTCACGTATTTTTTTGCATGCCTTAGGAAGGAGCACATAGGCAAAACCAGCAAAGTTTCTAGTAATGTAGAGGGGTTTTTGAGAAGGGATCCTGGCATAGAGGAGAGACAGAAAACCGATGGAGCACATGTAGTCTGTCACACAGAGGCCTGCATGCAAGTAGTAAAGCAGTTGTTAAGGGCTTGTTAGTAACATGTACTTATATTAGAAAAAAATTTTTCATTTGAAGCCAAATGAACAATACTCCAAATACCATTTAATAAGAACTCTTGCTTGAAGAAAGGTTTCTGAAAAGGCCCATGTGCTCCAGTCCCAGCTCCCAAAGTTGCTGGTGACAAGGGCCCAGGTTTGGAGCCCCAGTCTGGGAGCCCCTCACTTCTAGCTGGCCAGAGGCTGGGGTCCACAATGGGCCTGCCTCTGCTTCAGAATCAATAATAGAGATCTTAAGTGCAATTGATGAAATAATAATGAGTTACTGTAGCTTCCTTTAGCTCTACCGAGCTCTTTTTAAAAACTCAAGCAGCCTTAGAAAAGGGAGCTGGGGGTGGGAGGGTGGCGGTGGGGGGAGACGACAGGCCATCTCCTCCAGGTGGGTTGCTGTGAACATTTACATGAAAGCTCTCTTTCTAGGAGCTCGAGCCATTTCCTGGCTGCTGCACAAAAGAGTTTTTAAAGAGGGGTCGGAGCCCGCCCATAAAAGTGGGTCTTAAACACTGCATGGGGCTATACCTCCTGATGGTCTTGGTTTCTGACCATTGTCCATAGAAATGCTCTCTCACCAACTTGCCCCACTGTCCCAATTCCTCTCCTGTTAGAGGGGAAACTGTGATTACCTCAACTTGAATATGAAACTGTGATTGAAAAAAGTCAAAATGTTAAGTTTCAAAGCCAAAAAGGCAAAACTGGCTGAGGCTTCCGTAGACACTCCTCAGCCTGCTTGGGAGTGTGAAGGGCACACTGGCGAAAGGGCATTCCTTGGGGCGTACTTGCTGTGCCCCTGGTGAAGAGGCACACTAGCCGTGCGCTGTGTGAGCTCTTTGAGGACTGAGGCCGGGAGGATGCTTCCTCCCCACACTGCCCCTTCTGTAACCTTTGGGGCCTCTGGGTCTTGGATGTGAAGATTAATATCCACTTGATTCCTCTGGACACTCCAGGTGGAGGTGTGGGGTCTTAGACTGTCTCTAGAGGAAGAGCCATGACACTGTGTTTGAAATTTTGACCTTAGAAGTGGATACCAGAGATCCAGCCAAAGACATCAGGTTCCTAGGGATAGGCAGAAGTCCTCCAGGGTCTTACATGCTTTCTGCCCACTCTTCTATTAGCAGCTTCAGTTTTATATCACCCCGAGTGAGTGTGATAGTGTTGAAGTCGCTGAAGTTATAGGTTATTTTACATTTTGATGTGGGATTTTTCTGTTTTTGATTGGAAGGAGGCAGAAATTGGAGAAAAGGGATCACCCTAGGAAGGGGCCGCTGGCAAGGAGTGGAGTTGGCCCCACAGAGTCCTGGGGGCTGTGACCTGAGGCCTGGACACCAGGCCCTGTGGGTCTCAAAAAAAAAGTACCCTCCTAAATTCTATTAGGATTTCGGAAATTTTTTGCACAGTAATAAGCTCTGGATTTGCTCTTTGGGCTTGTCAAAAGGGAAAAGTTAACTCAAAGATTGTAAGCTATTAAGTATTCCAGCCATGTTGCTGACCTAGATGGATAGTGTACCTCAAAAAGTAGGTGAGAAATAGCTTCCTCACTGTTCCAGGTTGTCAAATACTAATGACAGAAGAGCTCACTTACGTGCCAAAATTCACTTTTATACTAGTTTTTCAATGCTTTAATATTCATAACTTAAATTTTAAAACTCCTATTTACAAACACTACTGTAACTTCAGTGAAACAATTGTGTGATTGAAGCTTTTTGCTTATTATAGTATTTATTACACTACTTAATTCAGTAAATATATAAAAGTAGCCTTCAATTTATTTTTATATTATTTTCATGTTTTTTACCTGCAGTTGTGTATGTGAATTTATCTTGTTAACTGAGATGTAATACTGAGGACCAATAAACTTATCACTGAACAAGCAGGGCCTCCAGTAGTTGCCTGTTGGTGTATTCCCGAAGTGTCCCTGGGGGTTCAGGAGGTGGCCTTCCCCCTGGGACTGGGGACCTCCCCGCAGTTTTTCCCCCGGGACGCCTCTTTGCTGGGAGGGATCCTCAGGAGGGATCCTTGGGTGTTCCACTCCCCTCCCCAGACCCCTGAGCGGCTGCGGAGAATACAGTTTATATGAGGAGACCACCATGGCTTGCAGTGGGCACTCTCTGGGAGTCCCAGATCCCAAGGAGGGGCTCGAGGAAGCTGGCTGTGGGCGCGGGGGACTGGCGGGGCCCCAGAGATAAGCTGTCCCACCCTCACCCAGAGAAGCCGCATCCGCAGTCCCGGCGCTTGGCCTGCGGGGCACCCCACCTGCGCCAGGCTGCGGTAGGAACCACTGCTTCACAGGCTGGTAGCTTGGTTTAATCCCGGCCAAAGCTCCGTCAGGTGGCCACTCGGTCCGCTTTACAATCGGGGGATGAGCAAAGCGCGAAGGGACAGTAGTTGGCCCGGGTGGCAGAGTCACTGCCCTCGCCGGGTTAGATCCGAGCACCCCTCCTGGCGCTCCCTAGGTCAGGCGGGCCTTGGAACCGCACGGTCTAAGGGAGAGGTCGGCCGGAACCCCCAGAGCTCTCAAGGACCCACCCCGTGCAGGGGCTTCTGTCGTTTCGGAAAAAGGGCCGACTAAGGAGGGGCACCGCCGGTGTCCACAGAGACCCTGCTTCCTATCCCACCCTCAATGCAGGGGCCTCCGGACGAAGGAAGTGACCCACTGGGAAGATCTGTGAGCTGGCCCGAGGGGGAGGGTGCAGACTCCACAGGCAGCCTCCCTCAAATGGTTGGGAAGGTGGTCTTGGGTTTGGAGGCTCTATGTGATTGCAAAACCGTGCGAGGAGCCGAGAGAATTGGGGGAGGGGTCTTGGCCTCAGTACTATACACCCTCCTCAGCACCGGCTTACCCAGAGCCTCCCAGCATGCCCCCTCCCTCCCCACTATGCCCCCCGCCCCACCCACCCACCCACCCACCCCGGACACACCACCACACCCGCCATCCTACAGGGCTTGAACCTTGAAGGAGCTCCTGTGCTTGCACTTCCCAGAAACCGCCAAGGTTTGGGGATTACCCCCAAAGAATTGTCAGAGAGAAGGGGGGACAGTAAATGGCAAAGAGCTCCAGGACTGGATGATCTTTGAGGGCCAGGAGGACTTGGAGGCCAAGAAGTCCGGGGATGGCGAAAGGGGTCCTCCCCACCAGTGGCCCACAGTAGGGGCCGGGGACTACTGAACTGAACCCTGAGGGCATGCTTGACCAAGCCAGAGTCCTAGAATCAAGGAATCCTGGTGGGATAGACATGTGGAAAGTGATTTGAAGCAGAAGGTGGAGCTGCTGAAAATCACAAGGCTCTCTGAGGAGCACAGAGAAATGCTGATGTATTAATTTCCATCATATAATCTAGGGAACAGTCCTGCCCGAAGAAAATCTGACCATGGTCCTACTGCCAGCTCATGACGGAAAGGGAATGGCTCGGTTGCTCTAAGAGGAATCCAGGGTGGTACCAGCTTCAAGTTCAGCTGGTCTCAGATGTCATCAGAGCCCCCTCTCTGTCCTTAATGGCTTCACACTCCCCTGGCAGTAAGCTTCCTCTGTGCCATCCAACAGCCCCAACACCCCAAAGGCAAGACCCGACCTCTCTCTCCAAAGGCAGGCCCAAAATCTGGGGTCACATTTGCATCCCTGAATCAGTCACAATGGTCAGGAGTATTCTGATTGGCCTGGCCAGGGGTCGCTGCACATTTATGAGGGCGCTTCAACATCATTTGGGAGCTGGGTTCCCCAAAGAAGGGTTTGCTCCCCTGGATCAGCATTGCACATCCACCTGAAGGCCATTTCTGAGCTTTTCTGTTAAAGTCAGATACCTATCTGATTTAATTTTTTTTGCTTTCTGCTAGTCTTTTCTACTACAAGTGATAGCAAACACAGTTGTTCTGTTGTGGTGGTGGTGATGGTAGTAGTGACTTTTAAACAAGGGAAGAAACATTTTAACTTGAAAATGTTCTATTCGCTAAGATAACTGCCCCCCTGAAGATGGAGAAAAGGCTCCTACTGCTTCTGTATACCCAGGAACACCAGTGTTCCATGGGAGCCATGGGAGCCTGTTTGATACTTTTTTTTCTCCTAAATAAAAGAAGGATCAGGAATTCCCTGGTGGTCTAGTGGTTAGGATTCTGCACTTCCACTGCTGTGGCCTGGGTTCAATCCCTGGTCAGGGAAATGACCCAACCAAAAGAAAAAAAAGATCATGTAGACTGTAATGCTACTCCACATTGGTGGGGGTGAGAACTGGACCAACTAAAGAGTGATTTTGAAGGAGCAATTGACAAGACGAAATGACTAATTAGACAAGAGCCAAAGGGATGAATGACCTCAAGGTAGAAGTGGAAAAAGCCAAAGTGGAAAAAACCCCAACATTTTGAAACAATTCCAAAATTCTTTTGTTTCATTCTCCAGAAATTTGAAGAAAAATAAATTTGTTTATCCACAAATTATACCTGTTTTGCCCAGGCCTCAGCATTGCTAAATTGACTAGCCAAAATAATTTGGTTAAAAAAATTGCATCAGGGCCTCCCTGGTGGCGCAGTGGTTGAGAGTCCGCCTGCCGATGCAGGGGATACGGGTTCGTGCCCCGGTCTGGGAGGATCCCATATGCCGCGGAGCGGCTGGGCCCGTGAGCCATGGCCGCTGGGCCTGCGCGTCCGGAGCCTGTGCTCCGCAACGGGGGAGGCCACAGCAGTGAGAGGCCCGCATACCGCAAAAAGAAAAAAAAAAAAAAAAAAAAAAAAAAAAACTTGCATCAGGGTTGACAAATTTTATGTCAAACGAATAAATGATTAGAAATCTGTTAAAAAAAAAAAGCTAACCAAATGAAGTGTGACTATATTTCCATTTTATCCTACCACTACTACTGTTTTTCCATACCAATAAACAAGTTTAATTTTTTCCTTCATAGCTTCAAAATTTTAAGAAACTTTACATCTTTACTCTGAAATTTCATGCCTGGGTGAATGTACACATAATAGCAAAATAAGGACAACAGGAGGAGGAAAGATGGTTTGATAACCAAAACTTCATGGAATTTTCTAACTAAAAAAACTATTTCTAGATAACTAATAGGAACCGACTGTATAACACAGAGAACTCTACTCAATACTCTGTAATGACCTATATGGGAATAGAATTTTAAAAAGAGTGGGTATATATATATGTAAAACCAATTCACTTTGCTACACAGCAGAAACTAACACAACATTGTAAGTCAACTATACTCCAATAAAAATTAAAAAAAAAAAAAAGCACTCGATTTCAACCTCTTTGTTTTATAGATAAAAAGGATCAGAGACCCAAAGAGGCTGAACGTCTTGCCCGAGGGTGTTGCCCTGTATGCCTTCCCCACTAACTTTTCCTTTCTGTGCATCCAGCTTCCTTGGAGGAGCTGGGAGGAGCTGGAGGTCATTTGAAAGACAGCTGAAGTGGGGCAGCAGGCAGTGTCAGCCCTGAATAGTGAGCTCGAAGCAGAACCTTGGGCAGCTCCTTGACACAGGGGACCAGTGAGAATGAGAGCCATGGATAAGGAGGATGTGGGGTACACATAAAGGCTAAGGAGGGCAGTGATGACCAGGAGGATGATAGGCCACCTGGATTCACCACTTGGAAGGACTCAGGTGGCTGGTGATGGGGTTCAAATGAAGTGGGGCCTGGGGGTAGATGAGGGTGGGGAAGTTTGGGGCCAGCTCTGATGGGAATGCAGGTTCCTGGCCTCTCATAGGGATACCCTGGAGCAGGATGAGTGAAAGTAGGTCAGTGTTTAGTGGTGTCTGTCTGCCAGGGGTTTCTTGGCTGAGAAGCTGGGCTGTGGAACTGGAAACCCAGGTCAGAAGGCATGAGGGCAGTGGGGCAGCTCTGGAACCTTCCTGCTCAACAGCCTGCTGTCTAGCACTAGATTCTGACTCTGAGTATGGGGGGCACAGAGGGATATTGTCCTGAGGGGAGCAGGTCCTTCTGGCCCTCCATAGGGCTCCTTGCCTTCCTAGCTGTCCTTATAGGAACCTGGATCTTCCTCTCAGTAGGGGTGGATGGCAACTGGGAGAAGGCTTCATGCTGTGATATTTGAGCACCAAAAGGTCTTCCTCTCACCTACCCAGGGGGCCTGGAGGTGTCCCCCAGGAAAGAGGGGAGGCCAGTGGAGGCCCTCTTCCCTCCCTCAGCCCCCTCCAGCACCACTGGAGGGATAGTATGGGAACATCATCTCTCCTCCCAGGAACAGCAAGGGGGTGGTACAGCCGCAGCTGGAGAAGGGCTGTTAAGGGTCTGGGAATGCTGGTCAAGGCTGCCTGCCCTGGGCAGCAAAGAGCCCCAAGAGGTTTGTGACTCCAGGGAAAGCCTAAGGCTGCAAGGTGCGGAAAGCCATGCTTGCCAAGGCTATCCAAGGAAGGTGAGGGCAGTAGGAGAGGGCAGATTGGAAGTAGAAATACAAGGACTTGGACATCTGAAGAGTCCAGGCGACAGGAAGGAGGCAGAGGGAGTCAGGAGTACCTGGCTGGAAAACCTGAGTGGGAGTGGAGGATGGCGGCTGAAGAGGTCATGTGGGGGGCTTCATGGCTTGAAAGCCTCCAGGAACTGTACAGGGAGGTGTTGGTCATGCGTTCAATATGTCATGGATTTATTGAGCACCTACTACACCGGTGCTGCGCTGGTGAAAGACACCATAGCCTTGCTCTCAGGGAGATCCCAGTCTAGCCTGGGAGACGGCCCAGGCAGTAAAGTAAGAAGGCTGTGCTGCAGAGTTAGGGGCCATGAGGATCTGTGATGGCAGAAAACAGGAACCTACTTTAGATGGTGTGACCAGGGGAGGCCTCTCTGAGAGCTGAAGGATGAACTGAGCCACGAGCTCAGCTGTGGACACACCTTCCAGGTACTCAGACTCTCCAGGCCTGGAGGCAGGTGGGGGCCGGTTGTGTTGAAGGAACTGTTGGCAGCCAGATGGCTGGAACAGTGCTCCCCTGGGAGCAGGAGGTCTGGGATGAGATGGGAAATAGGCAGGTGCCAGGCTGTACAGCACCCCCTACCCCACACCCCTACTCCCCTAGGCCACAGCAGGGAGTTTGCTTTTATTTATTTTTTTCCTAAATGCCATGAGAAGCCATTGGAGGTGGAGAATGGATGGTGGGTGTGGGCAAGTCAGAGGGCCAGATGATGGACCAGGCTGGGGATGCAAGGGGGCAGAACTGAGCTCTATTTTGAAGGTAAACCCAACAAAACTTACTCATGGATCAGATGTGAATGAGTCGGGGGGACTCCCAGGTCCAGAGCAGCCAGGTGGATGGTGGTGGATAGTGGACTCGGGAGCTCTATTTTGCCTGAATATCATCTGAATTCCCTACTAGCCATCCAGGTAGGGGGGAGGGTGTAAGTAGGCTATGTCATGTTGAAGTCAGGAGCTCAGTGACAGGTGTCGTGAAATCTGGTGGCCAGCTGTGGCTGGTAGAGAGCCATGGATCCAGGGAAAGATCCAGGGCAGGCCAACACTCCTAGGTCCGAGGAGGTGAGAGAGAGAGAAGGAAATGCTGCAAGAAAAAAGGAGGGGTACTTCCCTGGTGGCCCAGTGGGTAAGACTCCACTCCCCTAACGCAGGGGCCTGGGTTTGATCCCTGGTCGAGGAACTAGATCCCTCATGCATGCTGCAACAAAGACCTGGTGCAGCCAAAATAAATAAATATTTGTTTTAAAAAGGAGGGATTGGTGGTGTTGGGAGCTGCTAGGGGGTGGGGGAGGGGCTGGCAGAAAGCTGAGGCAGGATGATCTTGAGAGCAGTTTCAGTGGGGTAGTGGGGACAAAAGATCGGTATGCATCGGTGGAAGAGAGGTAGGAGAGGCATGGATACAGAGAACTAGAGACAACTCTGGAGAAATTTGCTCTGAAGTGCAGCTGAGGAAATGGGTGGTACCTGGAGGGGGGAGTATTTTGGGTTTTGTTTTTTAATGAGATACTATAGAGTTACTTCTCCAGGTTCTAAAATCTATAGGCATAGTGGCTAAAGGAGAAAACTCAGTTGAAAGTACTTCAGAAAGCCATTAAGCGCCTTGTGGAACCCAGAATTCAAGGTTGTGTCCACAGCCCAGTAAAGTCTGAGACTTCAAGGATGCGAATGAGGGGAATGTGTGTGTCTATGTCCAGGTCCCTAAACCCCCTGTGTAAGGACCCACTGGGGCATGGAGGGTGGGGGGGAGGATGGGGAGTGTGGGGGGAGGGAGACCTGGAGCACCTGTATTTGCCCTCAGCCTCTGGTCCACAGAGGGCAGGTGGTGGGTGGGAGGACTAAAGGAAACAGCTTCTCACTTTGCAGCAGGGGTGTGGGGGTCAGGGTCTCTCCAGGACAGCCAGGGGAATAGAAACCACAGGGGCAGAGCGCAGGAGGCTATAGTGGGGAAGGGGTCAGAAGGGGTTGGTGTCAGTTTCTGTGAGAGTCAGGTCCATAGACCACTGCGGGAGATCTTGACTGTGGGCTCCTGTTTCCTCGGTGAGCTCAGTGGTAAGGGCCTCAGATGAGGGAGGAGGCTGCAGTACGGGGATGAGAGGTGTCCCCTCCATTCCAGGGTGGCTTCCAGGAACAGCTGGGTTGGAATGTCCAGGTGTTTGGGAGCTGCTGATGACATGGGGAGGCAGATGTAGAGGCCTAGGCTTTCTGAGATGAGAGGGGCTGAGGGCAAAATGGGTGTTTTTTCAGGGGTCCAGCCCCTGCACCTCCCACATGGAACTTTGCTTCCTGGGCAATCAGCCTGCCTGTCTTCAGCTCCCCTTCAAATCTCCATCCCCCACCCCGCTGTCTGGGGGAGTCTGTGCCATGGGCTGCGGGTCTACCTAAACGGTGACCTAGAGACGGTCCCTAGGCTGAATGGAGGGGATACCCATGAATGGAGGAGACCCCATGTCTCCACCCAAGCTCTGCTCACCACAACCATAGGAGCATGTGGCCAGCCCCGTCAGTCGTGGTCAGAGTCCCGCAGGTCTCTTCTGCAGCATCTTCTGCAGTAGTAGGGAGCAGGGTGCTCAGGGCCATCCTGACCCCCAGGCCTTCATCTGCCAAGGAGGGCACCCCATGAAGTTTTGCTCCTAATGCTCTCTTATCTCGCTGGGAGGGGAAACCAGGTCAGCCTCACCCCATCTATGCATGGGGCTGCCCCAACGCACCAGGAACCCTTGGGGGCCGCAGGGAAGCCCCTGCCGTAGAGGTGGGCTCACCCTGGGCTTGCTTTGCCTGCCCTCTTCCATGCCTGGGGGACAGAGGCGGAGAACTTTCCAGCAGGAGGTCAGATGGGGGGATTGCTGCTATTCCTAGGGCTGGTGGCCAGTGTGGAAGGAATGGGGGGTTAACACTTTGTTATGGGGAGAGTTCCTGGGTCAGTCCGGGGCCTGAGGGCTGTGTGATCATTTGTTGAGAAGCCACCAAGGGTCAGATCAGGGGTTCACCGCATGGGCTGGACTTGCCTGGCCGCGCGCATCACCGCCTCCCTACACAAGAGAGCTCGCGCCCCACCCCGCACCCATCCTCCCGAACACATACTCTGCTGGCAGAGGACCAGGCGCCGGAGAAGGCGCGTTCCCGGGCCGGGCTCCCTCGTGTCCGGGAAGGAAAACCGGGCGGCGGGGCCATCTTGAGAAGGAAAAAAGCCGCAAGCCAAGACCTTGACCGAAGAGAAGGCCGAGGGCGCAACGAGGCCGGGAGAGAAACCGCGAGGCGCGCTGCCAGTAAACCCGACGCCGCCGAGTCGGGAGGGCAGCGGGCTCCGCGGGGCAGGGCGTAGCCCAGAGAACGCGCGCCGGCCCGTGTAGTTAGTCGGGGCGCGCTTCCTGGAGGAGGACTAGGAGGATTTACCGCTCGAGCAGCCGGGATGAATGGAGGGGGCGGGGCCCAGGAGGGCTGGGCCCAGCGGAGGTCCCCTGCCTAGAGGAGGGGGTGAGGGGGCCCGGCCAAGTGCTTAAAGCCGACTGCAGGGAGGCCCTACCCACACCCGCCTCACTGTCTCAACTCCGAGGGTCTCCGAGCTCACCGAGCTTCTTCCCAGAAACTTCGCAGCCCCGCTCAGCCACTAACGCTCACTGCGCGGGCCCGAAGAAGCCCAGTCTACGCGTTCTGGCTAAGTCGCCGCGGGCTCCCGGGAGTAGCCCGCCCGGGCTGAACAGGAGCGCGGGTGAGGGCGCGGGGCGGGCGGACGGGACCCCGCCCGGGCAGCGCTGGGGAGGACCGTCGGCGCGGCATTAGGACCCAGGCGCGGCGCAGGCTTGTGTCTCCGGCTCCAGCCTCAGGCCCGCCCAGGACGCCGAGGTTGGGGTCCCGCGGCACCTGGTGAGGAGCCAGGGCGTGCGCGCTGGTGTGCAGCCGTCCCGCGGCTGATCGCTGGGGCCATGGCCGCGGCCACCAGGCGCGTGTTCCATCTCCTGCCATGCGGTGGGTGCCTGCGGCTGGAAGGCCGTCCGGTCTCCGTCGCAGAGGCGTGCTAAGCTGGGACGCGGAGCCGTCGAGGCGCTGGGGGGAATGCGGACGCCGCCGGCCTGCACCGGTCCCCGGCGTGGTGGGCGAGAGGGTCGTGGGGGCTTCCCAACTGGGACGGGGGTGACCGGGGGTGCCCTGGGTGAGTTCAGCCGCGAGGGAGTGGGAGCCCGGGTGGGTATGCGGGTGGCTGGGGGAAGCCCAGGACGACTTCGTGGGCACTGCGCGCTTGACTTAATGCCGTTTTGAAACTCTTAACAGTTTTTGAACCTACGAGGTAGCTTGTGGAGGAGTGGGGGGCTTGCAAATGGCGGGGCGGAGTTGCGGGTCCCTAGCACCCGGAGCGCCAGGGTCTTCGCAGCCGGGCGTGCAGCCACCTCGGAAAGCCTCATTTTACGTTCTACCCGACACCTTCCCGCCCCTGGCGCTGCGCGGCAGCCTGCCCACTCTTAGGGATCCTTGGGCCTCTGACTGTCCCCAGCGCGGCCGCAGCTGACACCTGAGGGCCACCCCGGGGTTTGTACTACCATCTATTTACGTGGCACTTGAACCGCCCCGCATGGGAGTAGCATCCCCACCCTTCCATACCCTCGTCATTCTCGTCCTTTGTCCATCCCTGCAGCCTCTGGTGCTAGCTTTACTGACCCCGCCCCTCCCTTCTGATGCCGCCCGGGCTCCCGCCCCGGGAGTCCGTCCGCATCCTGCCCCCCGACCCCCAGGGTCTCCGAGTCTGGAGGCGCTTTCCTCTCGTGCACGCGGCCCTTCCTGTCGCTTCCTTCCTCGCAAAGCGAGGCACAAACAGCCCGGACCATCCATCCGGGGCCCGGCGCTGAGAGCACGGACAGCTCTCTTCCTCCCCCCCCCCACCCGCCCCCCACCCCGCGGCATCTCCCAAGAGGACCAACGGCTCCGCCTCCCAGGAGAAAGTGGGTGGTGCTGAGGGCAGGAGGCCGTTGCCGGGTCGCCCCCGTGTGACCCCTGGCGCGTGAGGTTGGGGGCAACTGCCCGTGTGATGGGTGTTGATGGCATCAGGGACCGACGTGAGAGTGAGGGCCGAAAAGTGCTGGAAGAACCCCAGCCCAGTTACTGGGCTTGGCAGCGAAGGCTTGAGAGAGGGAGGCCGGCTTCCACAGGGAAGGTGGCCAGGCAAGTCTCCTCCCTCCCGAGTCCTGCAACCAGCGAATCCTTCCTTCCTTCACTGGGTACTCTTAATTACTCCTGGAGAAAACATGCTGAGAGCATCTCCCTGTCTGCCTCGGTCCTTTCCCACCTGGGCAGCCCCTAGCAGATGGGCTGAAGAATAACAGGCCTGGCTTCCTCTGGCTCCTCAAGGAGCCCCTGTCTTGTACTGTCCCCTGCTCCTTTTTCTCCCAGGGTCTCTGGGAAGGGTAAGAAAGACTCAGCAGGGTTGGTGTGGGGTGGGCAGCAGATGTGCCCTGAAGACTGTCCGGGGCTGGTGCATGGAGCTGGTGACAATTCTTTGCCTTGCCTTGCAGAAAACTCTTCTATCATGTCGCAGAATGGATACTTTGAGGATGCAGGTGAGTACATTTCAGGTATGGGTGTGTGTATAGAGAGAGCTCCTTGGTCAAAAGTCTCTAGGGGACCTAGTCCATCCACCTGGGTACTCATGGTACTCTGCTGGTGCTGGGATGCCTTTGGATTCTACCCTCCAGAAAGCTGTGATGTGGTCAGAGGGGCAGCTGATAACTGCCCTGGGCTCTGGCAGATCTCTGGTTGTCCTGTGGTCCTGGGAGGGCAGGCTGCTCCCATCCTGCACTATGTGGACCATGATAGCCCATGGTTTTGCTGTTACAATGCTCTGGTTGTCTGACCAGCTTTTAGGCTAAGTGTTGTGTGTGCCCACATTCCTCAGACCCCGCCCAGCCCTCTGAGGGAGGGGCTGCCATTGTCCCTCTAAAGAATTGTAACCTCTCTGCACCTCAGCTTTCCCTGCTTGCACCAGCCTAGCTCTCTCCCTCCCCATATCTCTGGGCTGGCTCTGTGCTGCCTCTCCTGAGCCCAGATTCGGGAGCTGGCCTCAGAGGGGTGTTTAGTGGGACAGTGCTTGGACACAGTGGTGATGTGCTCCTACCCAGGGTCCCCAGGGCATGGTGACTGCATGTGCCAGGCTGCTGGTGGGCAGGTTAGGTGTGTGATTGGGCTATAGGGTGGAGATAGGGCACGCATGGCATCCCAGGAGCCTTGCAGGGAGCTGGTAGTGTCTGCTGGGTAGGTCCTAGATAGAGCCCAGGATAGTGGAGAAGAGGGACAGTGTGAGAAGCATGCTGGGGAATAGTGGGTGCTGGTGGGGGTGACAGAAAGGAGGTTGGGATAGGTTGGGGCTGGGGAACCAAGCATTCTAAGCAAAGCAGGTCTAGAATTGGGGAGGAAGGTGTTTTTCATGGACATGAGCTCCATGACAAATGGGGGAATGACATCTTTTGAATAATAGTTCTTCTCTGGGCTCTGGGTGCAGTGCAGACCTGGAGTTAGGGGTCACCAGTCCATGAGGGCCTTGACAGGGGAGGCCTAGTGCCTCCTACCCAGAAAGGGCCCAGGCTGAGCACAGGACATTGGGGGAACAGGGCCTGGGATGTGCAGAGGAAACCAGTGGGAGGGAGTGGAAGTGAGTCAGGGTGAGTCACTGCCTGGCAGGTGGAGGCGTGCTGCTGACCCGTCCCTGTTCCTGCACAGGTGTTTTTCAGGCATTGGTGGGGTCTCAGCTACAAGGGCTCCTGGGTGAATCACAAGTGGTGGACCACAGGGGACTCACAGGACAGTGAGGAAGAGGTGTCAGCTGGGCCAAGAGTAAGGCAGGGAGGGCCCTGCCAGAGGAGAAAGGGTCTGTCAAGGCTTGAAGAAGGCCCTCCAGGGAGGGAAGCCCTCAGCTTGGAGGACAGGAGCTGGCATGCCTGGGGTGCTAGCCGCCTGGCCTGAGGAGTGAGAGATGGAGGTGGGCGGTGTGGGACTGGGCCTGAGGGGCCAGGGGTAGCAGGGCTGGCTCAGGCTGTCATCCCAGAGGCTGTGGGGAGCCCCAGCAGGACTCAGGGCAGACTGGAACTTTTGCATGTCGTCAGGAAGGCTTCCTATAGGAGGGGGCCTGTGTTGGGGGGCAGTTGCAGGAACTGAGACGCAGACCAAAAGAAAGGGGCAGCAGGCTCTGTGCTCTGGAGTCCCCAGGTGCCATAACAGGCCCCTTGCCCACCATGGGTGGAGGCCTGAGATGAGGCCTCCTCTGGGGTCCTCTCACCTCTGTCTCTGGCTCTGTTTTTCTGGCTCTCTTGCTTCCTGGGCCTTGTCTGATGTTGGACTAAGGTCTCTCAGCCTTGATGCTTTGCCCCACATGCCTTCCCTGTGCCAATGAGGTCCGGATACTGCAGGGCTCTGGCTTTCCTTGAGTTGCTTCTGGGGAGCCAGACAGGTCCAGGTCCCGCAACCTGGAGGTTCTGAGAAGGCAGGGGCCAGTCAGTCTTAACTACATCATTGTACCATGTGCCTGGCTCAGTGTCTGTGGAATGAACATGTTCTTTCTCTAGCTAAAGGATATGTGTGGCACAGAACAGTGCAGGGTTCCCGCTGCTGAAGAATGTTGGAGAAAACCATTGGGTGGGGGGTGCCAGCTGGCTGCCGTACGCAGGGGGCTGGGCCAGGACCAGATATTGGGCCTAGCTGAGGTTTCCTTCCTAGCCTGCTAGAGGCCTCCCTTACCACTCACCGAGATTGCACCAAGTGGGACAGCCCAGGGGCCCCCGCTCCTTTGGCTTGGAGCCCCTTTGTCCTGTGTGTAGCCCGGCCCTCTTGGGGGGGGGTCTCTCTTGGTGGTGGTTGGGGCTCCAGGCTACCTCAAGCGTGACACGGATGATGCCTCTGAAACCCGTGAGGAGAGCCTGGGGGATGAGGCCTTCGACACGGTCAACTCCTCCATTGTGTCTGGCGAGAGCATCCGTTTCTTTGTCAACGTCAACCTCGAGGTGCAGCCCACCCAGTCTGGTATGGGGGTTGTAGCAGGGATGGGTCGGGGGAGGCATGCAGGGGACTGGGGACTGGGCAGATACGGCCCTGCTCCACCAAGAGAGACCTGAAGGGCTGGGGCCGCCCCCTGAGCCCTCCCGCTTTCCTCCAGCAGAGAGTGAATCGCCTGGCGGCTACGGGCTCCTACACATCTCCCGCAAGGTGAGTGGCCCATTGACCGGATGGGAGACATTTGGTCCTGGACCACTAGCTGGGGGTGGAGGTGGTTGCTTCCCTGAGAGAGCTCACACCGATGCTGGATCTCATACTAGCCCAGGGCCCGGCTGCTGGGGCCAACCACGCTGGTCTTCTCTCCAGGAAGGGGGTGTCGGGTCCTGGTGGGCAGGGTCAGCCGGGGACCACCACAGAGGAAGGACCCAGACAGCGACAGGAGGTCTTTCTTATTTATGGGCCTGTGTGGTTCTGTGTATGGGGTCCCCACAGTACCTGAAGCTAAAGAACTTTGAGGAAGAGATCCGAGCGCACCGGGACCTAGACGACTTCTTGGCACGGGCCAGCATCATCCTGAACGAGACAGCCACCTCCCTGGATGATGTGCTACGGGCCATGCTGTGCCGCTTAGCCCAAGACTCCCAGAACATCGAGCCCGACTGCAACTTGGACCTGCTCATGGCCATGCTTTTCACTGATGCCGGGGCCCCCATGGAGGGTAAAGGTAAGGGCTGTCCCTCTGCCTGGGCGAGAGAGAGGTCAGGGAGGTGGGGCCATCTGACCCTCCTGTTCCTTCCACTCTGTCAGCAGTTCACCTACTGTCAGATACCATCCAAGGGGTCACTGCCACAGTAACGGGGGTGCAATACCAGCAGTCGTGGCTCTGCATCATGTGAGTTGCCAGGCCGCCACAACTGGCCTCCCCACGTCACCTTGGAGCCAGGCATCCAGTCCCTGTGGAGGCTGGCCCGCTCAGTTTGCGGGGAGAGAGAGTGAGGAATCCATCCCATTTGGTCTTTTTTTTCCTCCCTAACAGAGGTCACCGGGGTCATGGTTGGGGGCTCGGGGAGGGGGGAGCCCCAGCTCCCAAGGGTGGCAACTGTGTGCTGTGTGCCCTCTCTGTCCCTGCCAGCTGTACCTCCAAGGCCCTGCTGAAGCGGCACGTGTGCATCAGCCGCCTGGTTCGCCCGCAGAACTGGGGGGAGAATTCCTGTGAGGTGCGGTTTGTCATCCTGGTGCTGGCCCCACCCAAGATGGTGAGGAGGGGTTTCGGGTGGCTGCTCTGTTTCCCAGGAAGGAGGGTTCCAGGTTACCCTGCCCTCTTCTTGGGGGCATCTCTCCCAGTGCTGGAAGCACCACAGTCCTGGCCTCTGAAGGCCACATTCTCACCCTCTCTGTTCATCTCCACCCTACTGGGGTTCATCTGAAGCATACTTGTTAGGTCTTTATCAAGCCCTAATTTCCCCAGAAGTTGCCCAAAAGGTTGTATTTCTTCCCTGACTGAAAAGAGATACTTTTTAAGATTATTACTATTCAAATATAGGGGCCTTTCTTTGGCCTGCCCAACCCTAACTCTTCTAGTTGGCTATGATTTGTTGACCAAAGATCCCCACTCCTTCCTGGGGTATTTACCCCCCGGCCAGGGGCATCTCGCTTTTGTGGGGGCTGAGACTTATACAATTTGGGGAATCTTCTTTTATGGAAAAGGATTTTAAAATCATTAATAGAAAATGGCTAGGGCCCCTCCCCAGGCCTGGGAAGGGCCTTAATGCTTAAGATTCCATTGGCTTCTTTTTTTTTTTTTTTTTTTTTTTTTTTGTGGTATGCGGGCCTCTCACTGTTGTGGCCTCTCCCGTTGCGGAGCACAGGCTCCGGACGCGCAGGCTCAGCAGCCATGGCTCACGGGCCCAGCCGCTCCGCGGCATATGGGATCCTCCCAGACCGGGGCACGAACCCGCATCCCCTGCATCGGCAGGCGGACTCTCAACCACTGCGCCACCAGGGAGGCCCTCCATTGGCTTCTTGATGACTCTGCCCCTGCCTCTGGTGTAGACTCAGAGCTTCGGATGGCCCCTCTCCAGGCTTTCTCTAAGCAAAGGGGGTGCTAATGGGATCGTCCCTCCCAGGGCTTTCATAGACATGCTGTGAATCTCTCCAGATGTTACTGTGCTGGGGAGAGAGGAAGGGCATTTAGGGCAGTGGGCAGCTCATGGGTCAGAGGGAGTGACAGCTGACAAGGTGGCCAGAACAGCTGGAAGGAAGAGAATCCCTAGGATTGAGTGGCTAGACTGGTGCCTTGAGACAGGCCAGCCATCCTGACACCTGGCTCCTCCTCGGGGGAACAAGCCTGTTCTAAAGCTACCAGAAAGCACAGTGTGCACAGTGCAGCCCCGGGACTGTAGCTTTGGGCAGCATGGAGGGGTGGATGCTGCTCCCAGGGGACCTAGGATGGGGAGGTGAGACAGGCTGCTGGGATGGAGGTTGAACACTGAGTTCATGGACAGGGTTGAGCTTGGCCAGGCAAGAGGCACAAGGCTGGATGGGCCTGGAACCCCTCTGAAAATCATAAACCAGCCGACCGTGCAAATGCCACCAGTGAAAAGTAGCTGGGTGAACATTTTTCTCCACCATCATGATTTCATTATCCACAATTACACAGATTTAATACCTGAGTTTATTAAAAAAAAATACTAGGTTGATGGTAGTTCTAGTGATCTGCTAACCTGGTGGAAATCGTGGCAGAGTCCACTATGCTTGAACTTTGGGGGACTACACCCAGGTCATGGGGAGAGCACCTGCCACGTGCTTGGGAATGTCTGTCCGTGAGTGGCCAGGCTGGGGTTGGGCACCCTTCGCTCTACAATGGCTACAGATGTGATTCTCTTGCCCCATCCCCAGAAAAGCACCAAAACTGCGACGGAGGTGGGACGCACGTTTGCCACCATGTTCTTAGACATCACCTTCCGCCAGAAGCTCCTGAAGACCCGCACGGAGGAGGAATTCAAGGAGGCCCTGGTACATCAGAGACAGCTGCTCACCGTAATGAGCCACTGTCCGAGCATCAGCATGAAGGACTACAGCATGAGCTCCATCTGCACCCACAGACCCCCGCAGGTGCAGGGCAGAGGTGGCCTGGGCGGGCAGCACGGGGCAGGGACACAGGGCTGATGGGCGCGTGTCCTCTTCTCAGCCCCCACGGCACAAGGACTTTCTCCCCATGGGGAGGGGCATCCGGGAGGACATCGCCCGCAGATTCCCTGTGTACCCACTGGACTTCACTGATGGTAAGTGGCCCATGGCCCTCCTGGAGCTCGGCCTGTAGCTCAGGCCCCAGGCTTGTCCTGTATCCCCAACACACCCTCCGCCCTGTCTCCCATTCCTAGGCATGATCGGGAAAAACAAAGCTGTGGGCAAATACATCACCACCACCCTGTTCCTCTACTTCGCCTGCCTCCTGCCCACGATCGCTTTTGGGTCCCTCAACGATGAGAACACGAACGGGGCCATTGGTGAGGGGTTGGAGCCTGGTGGGGCATGCCGGGTGGAGCCCAGGGCCACGGTTCCCCCCTGACTGCCCCGCATCCTCAGATGTACAGAAGACCATAGCTGGGCAGAGCATTGGAGGCCTCTTGTACGCACTCTTCTCCGGGCAGCCACTGGTGGTGCTGCTGACGACCGCACCCCTGGCCCTCTACATCCACGGTGCAGTGGGGGCGGCAGCGGGGAGATGCTTCCTGAGGTCGCTGGTCCCAGCCTGGCCCTGACTGCTCACTCCTGTCCCACCGCCTGCAGTGATCCGTGGCATCTGTGATGACTACGATCTGGACTTCAGTACCTTCTACGCATGGACAGGCCTGTGGAACAGTTTCTTCCTCGCGCTTTATGCCCTCTTCAACCTCAGCCTGGTCATGAGTCTCTTCAAGAGGTGACAGGGCCTTCCCTAAGCTTCTGGGACTCGCAAGCAGGAGGGAGACCAAGGCCAGGGGCCTGGGTCAGCCTCCACGCCAGCCTCTGAGGCCCTGTTAACCCTAGAGTAGATGGGGTGCCCCCACCATATCACTGCTCCAGGGGGAAAGCCTGGGACCCTGGTCCTCTTCATGGCAGGAGGTAGGGGGCCATGCTGAGGCTCGGGGAAGGCTCCCCACTACTAACAACTCACCCCGTCTTATGAGGCATATCCCCTGCTGGCAGGTCAACGGAGGAGATCATTGCTTTGTTCATTTCCATCACATTCGTGCTGGATGCTGTCAAGGGCATGGTCAAAAGTGAGTGTATTGCCGATGGCCACCTCCTGCAGGGGAAGCTGAGTTGAGACGGGGGGCTATGGAACTGTGCCCAGAGCAGCCAAGAAGCATGCAAGCGTTAAGGTTGCTTCCATGGCCCAGGGTGCTCTGGGAGCCATGACTAGCAAAGAGCAGCAGGCCCACGTGCTAGAGGGTGATAGAGCTGCCCTAGGCAGGATCAGAGGCACTGGGCCAAGCAGGATTCGCTGTCAGAAATGGATGAGGGCAGGGTGTGGAGTGGTGGGTAGACAGGCAGGTCAAGGGGTCCTGGCTGACAGAAGGCCAGCTCTCTCCCCTCCTCCCCCCAGAATCCCTTCCTCCCCTCGGGGCTCCTTCACCCCCACATCCAGGAGGAAGCTGCTGGGCCCCCAGGCTCCCAGAACCCAGATGGCTGAGTCCTGTTGGCCTGTGTCCATAGTCTTCCAGAAGTACTACTGTGGCCACAACCCCGGGAACTACTACGAAGATAGGTCTTCCCCGGTGAGCCTGCTGGGCCTCAGCCCCAGCCTCAACAGCAGCCTCCACGCTGCCCTCAACACCAGCCTCCTGGCCAGCCCACCAGAGCTGACTTCAGTGGGCAGCCAGGGCCCCGAGCCCCTGGCCCGGGACACGGCTGTGCTCAGCCTCCTCATCATGCTGGGGACACTCTGGCTGAGCTACACCCTCTACCAGTTCAAGAAGAGGTGAGGAGTGCCCCCTCAGGGTGAGGGCAAGGGAGCACAAGCCGCAGGCCACGCTGACACCCACCTGCCTCCCTAGCCCTTACCTGCACCCCTACATGCGTGAGATCCTGTCAGACTGTGCCTTGCCCATCTCAGTGCTCACCTTCTCCCTCATCTCTTCCTACGGCTTCCAGGAGATTAAGAGTGAGTTGGGACTAGGCGTGGGGTGGGGTGGGGTGTGGTGGGTCGCTCTGTGGGGGAGGAAGGCTTGAGCAGGGGCCTGTACCCGGCTGCAGTGGGCAAGTTCCGATACAACCCAAGCAAGAGCCTGTTCGAGATGGCCGAGATGCACTCGCTATCCCTGGTGGCCGTCAGCGGCGCCATGGGCCTCGGCTTCCTCCTCTCCATGCTCTTCTTCATCGAGCAGAACCTGGTGGCCGCCTTGGCTAATGCCCCGGAGAACAGGTTCGCAGGGCTGGGGAGGGAGGGGTAAGCATGTGCCCAGCCCTCCAGGGGCCATGGGGCTTTGTCCACATGTGACCCTGCCTGCTGCAGGCTGGTGAAGGGTACTGCCTACCACTGGGACCTCCTGCTCGTCGCCATCATCAACACCGGGCTGTCTCTGTTTGGGCTGCCCTGGATCCACGCTGCCTACCCCCACTCCCCGTTGCACGTGCGGGCACTAGCCATGGTGGAAGAGCGTGTGGAGAATGGGCACATTTACGAGACGTGAGTGTGAAACTGGCCCCTTGAGACGTGAGGCCAGAGTCACGTGGACCCTGAGGTGGGGGGTAGCCCTGGGCCACATATGACCTAAGGAAGGATATGGCTCAGGGGATAAGGGCTCAGAAGTAACAGAGCCCAGTGACCTGGGATGGACACGGCCCTGTGGACCAGGCCGGCGGTGACCCAGTGCACTGGAACCTCACAGGATTGTGAGTGTGAAGGAGACGCGGTTGACCAGCCTGGGCGCCAGCATCCTGGTGGGCTTCTCCCTCCTGCTGCTGCCCTTCCCGCTGCAGTGGATCCCCAAGCCTGTGCTCTACGGCCTCTTTCTCTACATCGCGCTCACCTCCATCGACGGCAACCAGCTGTTTGCACGCATGGTCCTGCTGCTCAAGGACCAAGTGAGTGTCTGACCCTGAGAGTGAGGGGTGGGGGTGGGGGTGGGGGATATGGCTGCAGACCTGCCCACACCTGGTCCCTGCCACCCACAGACCTCGTACCCACCCACCCACTACATCCGGAGGGTGCCCCAGAGGAAGATCCACTACTTCACAGGCCTGCAGGTCCTGCAGCTGCTGCTGCTCTGTGCCTTTGGCATGAGCACCCTGCCCTACATGAAGATGATCTTTCCCCTCATCATGATCGCCATGATCCCCATCCGGTACGGGAGGGTGGCCAGCAGGCAGGAGGGACTCGGCTGGGCGGGAGACGGTGGGCTGGAGTGGCTACCCTCAGCCTGTTCCCTCCCTGACCCAATGCTTATCCTCCTGCCTGTTCCCCCTCCCCTCAGCTACAACCTGCTGCCCCAAATCATTGAAGCCAAGTACCTGGACGCCATGGACGCTGAGCACTGAGGTCCTGACTACCAGGCCCTGGCCACACCCCATTCGCCCATCCTTCTGGGTCTTCCCAGGCTGGCTCTGTGGCTGTGTGTGGGTATCTTGGGGTGCTGCTCTGTGCTGCACCCCCTCACAGCTGTCCCAACTGGCCTAGGGTGTCTGGGCATTGAGGGGGCTCCAAGGTGTGTGTCTGCTCCTCTTCCCATTAGCCTTTTGCTTTGGGTCCGGAACTCTGCTCAGGGCAGCTTCTGCCCAGGGTGGGACTAAGCAGGACGGATTTTCTTTTGATAAAAGAGCCTGAAAGAGAAACCATTTCCTTGATTGTGTAAGGAACTTGCTGTATGCATGCACATTAGAGAATAAAGCTCCTGTTTCTATGCTTCTACATACCGCCTCCATCCATGCTGCCCTGCCCCAGCCTCTGAAGGCCACCTGAGGGCCCTGAGGAGGGAGAAACCATCCCAGGGGAAATGGGGTAAAAGGGACTGATTTGTTGAGTGCCACCTAAGGGCTATTACTTCCAACTCCACACAGTAGCTCAACAGGGAAACGTGGAAGATCCAGGAGGCCTTTGTTCTGCCATGTTGCCAGGAACCTGCAGGGAAAGTGGGCTTGGGGCCAGTGAAGAGCCCAGTGGCTGGTAGGGTGGGATGAGCACATTCACGGTGCTGCTTGCAGGATGGGTAAAGTTTAAAGGGGACAGAAAATGTACTGTGCATCCAGGACAGGACTCTGAGGAAGCAGCTGAGGAGCAGACACAGAGGGGTGCCCTGCTCCAAGTGCCACGTGGCAAGTGATCCTTCTTTGGGGCCCCCACCCCAGTAGCCTGTGTGTTTCCTGCAGGTGGGGCTGTGTCCAGGATCACCAGGCAAGGAGTAGGCAGGCCCCCCGAGCACCCCACACCTGAGCTCCAGCCGGACACCACCCACCGCAAGCAGACAACTCAGAGGAGGCTGAGCACCACCACCGGCACTTCCTGAGGAAACCACCCCGCTGGGCTTCACAGACAAGACGGGAGCAAAGGGATGAGGTCCTGTCCTCACCCACACGTGCTGATGAATTTTAGGGGAGGAAACAACCGTTAAATCTAGGCCCTGGGCCGTGCTGCTAGGACTGAGGAGGGGATGTAACTTAAGCCTGGGAGTGACACACCATCATTAAGGACCCCCACCCCCGCAACCCGCTGCACACAACAGGCTTTTCTGATTGTCCTTGGGGTTGGGCACCTCCTCTTTACCAGAGTAACACCTGCAGGAAGGCAGGGAGCCACCCCGGGACTCTGAAGTCCCTCCCAGGGAAGGGCTTCACCAGGACACAGTACGGGTCTGAGATAGCTGAGCCGGGCCTCCTGAAGGGCTCAACTCAGCTGCCCCCCCAGGCTGAACCGTGGCATGTCAACCCAACTGGGGTCAAGAACTCCATCCCTCCTCCCTGCCATAAAAATGAACCTGGCGTTATAACCATAAGCCAACATTTTAGCTGCTCTAATGTACACCAGAATAAAGCAAAAGCACTCAACATCCCACACTGCCCGCCCCCCAACCCAGCAAACACAATAGAGGCCAGCTGGGTGGTGGCATTGCTCAGTGGCTGGGTGGGCGGGCAGCAGGGATGTGGCATGGAAAAGTTCAGCCCATGATCAGAGGCTTCAAGGACAAAAAGATATAATACTCCAGCTAGCAAGGGCACACGAACAGCCTCGACACAGCACTGCCCTCGTCCAGCCACCCCCCACACCCCTTTTGCCCCCCCCACCTGAGAGGTTTCCTGCTCATGCCAAAGGGGACTCAGGAGACAGACACCTGTCTGGGGCAGGTTTCAAAGCAAATATACCCAGTTTATTTTGGAAGCAAGTACCCTCCGGAATTTTTATTTGCTGCATTTAAAAAACATCTAAGGCTGTTTGTGTGGTTCTTCCCCAAACCCTCAACCCTGCCAAGGCCAGTTTTAACACCCAAGGTCCTTTCCGGATTCCAGGCCTGGAGGCTGTAGGAGACCACTGAATCCCTGAGGGCAAGAGGATGGTGTCCTCTGGCCAAAGTTCCAGGCAGAGCCAGCTGCTCCTGACGGCTGGTAACACCCCCAGGAAGTGGTAACCCTGAAGGCAGTACTTGGACGGGTGCCTGCCTGATAGAGGCGGTTTCAGGCTAGCCCTCCCCGGATCCTCAGGCAGAGTGGTCATCACCAGCTCCAAGTAGAGTCAGGTTGCCAAAGTATTCTTGCAACTCAAGCAGGGCCTGGAAGCGATGGGAGATGGTGTTCTTCTCAGCCTTGGGCATCTCTGCATATCTAAGGGGCAACAGTAGCAGCTCAGAGAAGAGGGAGCCCAGATTCAGGGAGGGTGTGTACACCTCACCTCATCCTGGAGCCCAAAGCTCAAAGAGTCCCTAGGAAAGGGTAGTGGGGCTACCAGCTCCTGGCAACCAGAGTTAATTTTTTTTAAAATCAGAGTCTTAAATTCCCCTGTAGGTAGAAACCCATATTAATAAGTGTGAAAGGATCTTAAACTGGTTCTAGTGTGTCCAAAAGTCATCAAAGGGAAGCTGGGGACAGGGGGATGGGTTGCATGTTTGATCAGCTTTGTCATCTGTTGACGGGAAGCAGTGGGGCCTGACAGAGCAAACACAGCAATCTCCTCCAATGCACTGTGGGGTGGGCAGGTGGGGGCAGGGGGCAGCAGACGAGCCTTGAACAGCCAGCCAGTGGCCTGCCACCCATGGCAAGACTCCAGTGAGGTAAGAATCCCTACTCCAGTTGTCACTTTCACATCTACGCTGTCCAATATGGTGGCTACCAGCCACTGTGGCCATTTAAACCAATTACAACTGAATAAAAATAAATTCTGTTCCTCAGTTGCTCTAACCACATTTCAGATGCTCCGCAGCCACATGTGGCTAATGGACACTGGATTGCACAGTGCAGATATAGAGCATTTGTGTCACCAAAGTGCTGCTTCATGTTGTCCTCAGCCCTGCCTGGCTGTTGTGAGGCCTCAGGCCACACTCCCTAAGGGCCCCCCTCCAGCTTGACAAACCTGATTCCAATAATGGCCAACATGCCCCATGTAAATAAGCGGGGGCTAGCATGAAATAATGAGAACACCTGGCACTGTGGGGGTGTAACGTGGTGGCCAAGTGCTAACATTTTTCCAGACTAAATGGGGGTCAGATAATCATCCAACAAAGCTGACAAGCCCAGGTCAGAGCGGGGAAGCCACTGAAGCTACAAAGCTGCTCTGTACTGAGCTGAGCCCGAGAGCCCAAGACTTCAGCTATGCCCAGCTGCCTCCCAGCTGTGGACCGGGCCACCCAGATTCCTTGCATCCACCCCAGCAGAGCTGCCTTCAGCCGGAACGGCACCTCAGAGCCTGCCCCGCCTGTAACCACGTGCCTGCACCTGGGCGGGGCACTGACCCAACCCAGACCACGGCCATCCCCACCCCACACCCCTGAAAGAAACTGGGGCTCCTTACGTCTGCTCATATCCATCAGGCTGAAAGCAGGGGTCCCAGCCAAAATCTCGGCAGCCACGGGGCACCACAATCCGGCCCTGCCAGAGGAAAGGGGGACAGGTGTGCCACTGGGTGTGGAGGAGATGCACTGTGAGGAGGGCAGTAGCCAGCTTGAGTTTGGTTAGTTTATGAATTTGGTTAAACCCTATTTACTCAAAATATATGATCTCAAGGGGTCTATGGTGCCGGCAAATGTTTGCTGAACACATAAAATGCAGAGCAGGACAGCTCGCTCCCCAGAGACAGGGAGGAACCACATGCTTATCAGCCCACCGATACCCCTGGGACCAGCCTCCCTCTCTGAAGCTTTGACAGACTGTGACCTCACTGAAGAAGAGAATCAACTTGGAAAGACTGACAGAAAACATTTTCTCCTAATAGGAAGTTTGAGGGCCCTGAACTTTGCAGCCAAGCCCTGTGCCTGCTACTATTACTGCATTTCTCATAATACAAGGGAGGCTCTAACAATTAAATGAAATAACAAAATAGAAATTACTTTGCACAATGTTCAACACAAAAATGAGCTCAGTAAATACTGGCTGTAATAGGCAAATTCCAAAAGGAAAATGTGACAAAGATAACCAGTGTCGGGCTTCCCTGGTGGCGCAGTGGTTGAGAGTCTGCCTGCCGATGCAGGGGACACGGGTTCGTGCCCCAGTCCGGGAAGATCCCACATGCTGCGGAGCGGCTGGGCCTGTGAGCCATGGCCGCTGAGCCTGTGCGTCCGGAGCCTGTGCTCCGCAACGGGAGAGGCCACAGCAGTGAGAGGCCCGCGTACCGCAAAAAAAAAAGAACATTCTAGGTGGAGGACACAGCTGTGCCGAGGTCCAGAGATGGAGAAGGGCTTAGCATGTGCACTGCTGAAAGGACAATGTGGCTGGGGTTTAGAAAGCACAGGAGAGAACAAAACAAGGAGAAACAAGGCTACTTCAGTTAAAGTCGGGGCTGGCAGCAACAAAGTAGAAACAGCAGCCCAAGCTGGGGAGATAATAGGGAATGGTCGAATGGCAGTGATCAGGCCCCGTCAGCAACATAGGTGCTAGTCAGTCATGGTGCAGGAAGTTGGGCCTGTGGTTGTTCATACTTTTGATTTTTGAGAGAACATTTCTGTGAAAGTAGCAGACCACTAAAACTGTTAAAAATGTAACCAGGCAATATGATCCAGCAATCCCATTTCTGGATATATATCCAAAAGAATGAAAACAGGATCTTGAAGAGATATTTGCACACCCACATTCATAGCAGCATTATGAGCCAAAAAGTGGAAGCCACGCAAGTGTTCATCAACGAATACAGGCAGACCTCTGAGATATTGTGGGTTCAGTTCCAGACCACTGCAATCAGGCAATTATCGCAATAAAGCAAGTCACATGAAATTTTTGGTTTCCTACTGCATATAAAAGTTATGTTTACACTATATTGTAATCTATTAACTGTGCAATAGCATTATGTCTAAAAAAGTGTACATACCTTAATTTAAAAATACTTAATTGCTAAAAATGCTAACCATCGGGCTTCCCTGGTGGCATAGTGGTCGAGAGTCCGCCTGTCGATGCAGGGGACGCGGATTCGTGCCCCGGTCCGGGAAGATCCCACATGCCGTGGAGCCACTGGGTCCGTGAGCCATGGCCACTGAGCCTGCGCGTCCGGAGCCTGTGCTCCACAACGGGAGAGGCCACAGCAGTGAGAGGCCCGCGTACCGCAAAAAAAAAAGCTAACCATAGTCTGACAATGCAGGATTGCCACAAACTTTCAATTTGTAAAAACATAATATCTGTGAAGCTCAATAAAACGAGGTATGCCTGTAAACGGATAAAGGAAAAAGTGGTATACATATACAATGGAATATTATTCAGCCTTAAAAAAGGAGATCCTGTCACATGCTACAACATGGATGAAACTTGAGGACATTATGCTAAGTGAGATAAAGCCAGTCACAAAAAAACAAACACTGCAGGATTCCACTTATATGATGTATCTGAGGTAGCTGAACTCTTAGCAACAGAAAGTAGAATGGTGGTTGCCAGGTGCTGGGGAGATGAGGGGAAGGTGGAGTCGTTATTCAATGGGCATAGTTTCAATTCTGCAAGATGAGAAAGTTCTAGAGATCTGGTGCACAACAGTGTACACTATTGTATTGTACACTTAAAAATGAAGATGGTAATTTCTGTCACCTGTTTTTTCACCACAAAAATTAAAAATCTAATCAGGGAGCGTAAAGTAAAGCATCTGTGGACAGTCCCTGTGGAGCCACTGGCATAGGGCTATGGGAGCTGTGGTGGGGCTCTGGCTTTCATCCTGAGCAGAGAGGACAAAGCAGAGAAATGATGGGCCTGAACGTACACTCCCGCCACGGGGAGGGGACGGATGGGCTGGGGCAGTGGGGGGAGCAGGCCAGCCCAGAGGGTGGTCTGGAGCCTGTGAGAAGCAGCTGAACCTATGGTCTGATAGGTAAGCATGGGGGCACTGAAGGGCAGTTTTGAAAGGAATGAGTTGGGGGGAGAAGGAAGATTCTATATGAACATAGAAAGTTGGAAAGGCTGTGAGATGTTCAAGGGAAGCTGTTGCCTCAGCAGTGGGATGAGGAGATTCAAGCTTGGAGAAGTCTGGGCTATAGATGTAGCTCTAGGAGTTGTCACCTTCAGTTTCCACATCTGCTTCTCAGGAGAGCATACACTGCAGAGCTCTGGGTATACCAGGCCCCAACAGCTGTAAGCCATTGTGCCTTTCCAAACACCAGACTCAGGGGTCAAATAAGTTTCGGGATTGACAGCACTTCTAGCTGTGGTACCCAGGGGCGAGCCCTCCCCACCACAGTCCTGCAGCACCACCGCAAGTCACAGCGCCCTCTGGCGGCACGCGGGGGAACGAGCATGGGTACACACCGAGGTCCGGCCCCTGAAGAGGCGCACAGGCTCACTTGGGTCCCCAGTGCTGAGCGCGAACGTGCAGAGTGCATAGGCCGACTTGTCTTGGAACCCAGCCAGGAGCTGGTGGAGACCTGCGGGCAGGTGCAGTGAGGGCTCAGGGCACTCTGTGCTGCCCAGCCCCAGCCCCCTCTTCGCACTCAAGGGGCCCAGGTGGCGAGGGGAGTTATACATATCACCAAATAGGCCCTGCACTGATAACCCAGGAAGTTGGGTGATGGGGACGTGGGGTTCCTTATTCTACCACTGTGGGCTTCAGGGTATGCGCTGCTGGGACGAGGAGGAGCAACAGGGTGTCCCCCTCCCCGCCCCACACTGAGGCAAGGACAGCAAGCAGTGGGGCCAGTCCGTCTCTGAGCCAGAATCAACTAGAGCCCCTTTGTCCCTCAAACGCAAAGCTCTCACCACCCACCCCCACCCCATCCACTCCTCCCAAATCTCAGTGCTCCCTGGCACCAGGTGTATAGGGAGAGTGTGAGCTGTAGATTATAGATGGGGAAACTGAGGTGAATGGAGATTCCGTGAAGGGGATGGAACCCGAGATTCCTGATTACTAGTTGGAGCTCCTCCCGTAGAACCCACAGATTCTTAATTTCAAACAAGTCTAAAGAAAGAGCCATGGGGATAATACCTTCAGGCTTTAACTTCTCCAGAAACCACTTTCTGCAAGAGAAATAAAGGTGAGTCAGACACCACAAGCAGATGGATGTTCTTACCACCTTGTTTCTGGGCTGCGTCCCCCAGGGATTAGAGCCCTGCGAGAGCCAAGGAGAAAAGATAAAGAATGTCTCAACTCAAAATGAAGAGAAATAATCCAATAGGAAAAAGGAAATGGAGACAAAGAGGCAATCCACAAAAGAACTGATAAACCAGTGAAGCCCTCAATCTCACTGGTAATTAGGGAAATGCAAATTAAAATTGCATGTGGTAACATTTCCCACTCCCGCCATTACAAAATACTAAAAAGTCATAAAACAGTGCTGGTAAGAATATGGAGCAATGTACACTGTAAGTGTGTAGGGGTGCTACTGCCTTGGCAAACAAATCAGCAATCCAAAAGTTAAAGATACAGTTAACCCTTGAACAACATGAGTTTGAACTGCATATGTTCACTTATACATGGATATTTTTCAGTAGTAAATACTACAGTAACATACAGTTGAATCCACTGATATGGAAGGCCAACTGTAAGTTAAATGCTCGTTAACCCCCCCGAGTTGTTCAAGGGTCAACTGTATACATACCCAAGACCTAACAAATTGGGGTATTTGTACCCTAGAGATACACAAAGACCTTCTGAGGGGGCCTCCCTGGTGGCGCAGTGGTTGAGAGTCTGCCTGCCAATGCAGGGGATACGGGTTCGTGCCCCGGTCTGGGAGGATCCCATATGCCGCGGAGCGGCTGGGCCCGTGAGCCATGGCCGCTGGGCCTGCGCATCCGGAGCCTGTGCTCCGCAACGGGAGAGGCCACAACAGTGAGAGGCCCGCATACCGCGAAAAAAAAAAAAAAAGACCTTCTGAGGGGGTCCAGGGTACTGGAGAGCTTTAAGGAAATCCATCTGCAGATCTCAACTTCCTTATTTCCTCTTTCCTGAAACTGATCTGCCCACGAATGTACCTCTCCAATGGGTGAGTTCCCCTTGCCCATCTCAACTTACATAATCACATTCTTACACTTTACAAAAGAAAGGTATGCCTCTTCCCCATCCCTAATCCTCCCTCAAGACGATCTGACATACTGGTGTTGATGCCAAGACAGTGAATGACCCGCAGCATCAAGTAACAAATCATTTCAAAGTTCAAGTGGTTTTGTGGCCAGGGCCCTGCAAAAGGGTGGGGGAGCACTCACATGTAGGGGCCAGGGAGGCCCCCAAGGGCGTTGAAGCACAGACAGGTGTCTTCCACCAGTACAGGGCCCTGCACCTGCAGCACAAGGACATGCAGCCCTGAGACCCGCGCCCAGCAGCAGGCCCCATCTCCACCCTGAATTCCTCGGCCACCCAAGCCAGGGCCACACTCACAGCTAGCTGGGATGTGCAACAGCAGCAGCAGATAGAGGTCTATCTGCTCTGGGTAACAGCCATTGACTAATCTCTTATCTTCATTTTAAAGGTAGGGACATCAAAGCCTTGGCAGGTTGTAAAGTTTGCTCCAGGTACAGTGACAGGAGAGCTGGGATTCATACTCAAGCAGCCTGTTTACAAAGCACTCTTTTTCAGTTCCACAGAGATGTGTGAGTGCAGGGTGGATGTATGTGGGGAGAATGTAGGGGTGGAATGTATGTACCTGAGAATTGGGAAGAGTGAATTATGTGTGTGTGTGGTCATCTAGGGGGATACTATGCAGTCAAAGTTGAGAAAGGAAGGCAGTATTCCAGAGCCAACATTAACTGACTCCAGCCTAGCTAAGCCTGGAAAGGTCCTTCAAGTCATTATAAACTGTGCCCACCATATTCTCTACCCATCCCCAGCAGGCACAGACCCCAGGAGCCACCAGACAAGAGGCGCAAGTACAGGACGTGTGGAGCAATCACCTGGCGAGCTGCCTCCTGACACTTCCGAATGGAAATCTCATCAGGCTCTCCTTGGTACTCTGGCACTTATCAGAGAAACAGACACACAGTCAGGTCACAGAGAGAGAGAGAAATTGAATCATCTTTTAAAAATAGAACTAATCAGAGACATACGGTCAATCTTCTGTGCCACCAAAGTGCATGGAAACTTATCTCCTAGAATCTGAATGACCTGTTCCAAAATGAAAGAATATTTATCACCATTTGTTTAACTATTCCCCATTACTACACAAGCTGTCACCCACCTTTCTCGTCAGGTAACTCTCCTGTCAGTCCCCTAAAGCTCACCAAGTCAAGCCCACGAGCCTCACCCCAGCCTTCAGGGTCCCACCCCAGCAGGTCAGCTCCCCCATCTCCTCACTCTCCGATCCCTCCCTCCTACTTCAGGTCTCTGTTCATGCTAACCACCTACCTAGAACACCCTCTTCCCTTCTCAGTGCTCCCAAAACCTATCCTTTGGGCCAGGAATTTTCTATCAGGGGTTACCCAGAATTCAGGAGGTCTGTGAACTTGGATTAGAAAAACAAAAAAACAAAAAAACAAAAAAACAAAAAAAAACGCTTTATTTTCACTAACTAACTGCTACCTGAAATTTAGCATCCCTTTCAATAGTGAATATAGAAAACAAACACAAATAGCATTAGCATCTCCTGTGATATTTAAACCTATTAAAATCACAGATGTGGTCATATCCCATTACAGTTGTAGCAGATATCTCAAAATATCATTTACAAGGGGCAGAGTCAAGATGGCGGCATGGGAAGACGCAGAGTTCGTGTCTCCCTACAACTAGGGCACCTGCCAGATGCTGGTGGGAGACCTTGACGCCCAAGGAGATGGGAAGAACCCCCAAGTGAACGGCTCCTGCGATGGGAGCTCTGAGTCTGAACCACTGGACTAACAAGAGAACCTCAGACCTCAGGGAATATTCATTGGAGTGAGGTCTCCCGGAGGTCCTCATCTCAGCACCAAGACCCAGCTCTATCCAACAGCCTACAAACTCCAGTGTTGGAAGCCTCAGGCCAAACAACCAGTTAAACAGGAACACAATCCCACCCATCAGAAAAAATGAGAGGGTAAAAAAGTATGTCACAGATGAAGGAGCATGGTAAAAACCTATAAGACCAAATAAATGAAGAGGAAATAGGCAATCTACCTGAAAAAGAATTCAGAGTCATGGTAGTAAAGACGATCCAGAATCTCGGAAGTAGAATGGAGGCACAGACTAAGAAAATACAAGAAATGTTTAACAAAGTTCTAGAAGAACTGAAGGACAAACAGAGATGAAAGCACAATAACTGACATGAAAAATACACTAGAAGGAATCAATAATAGGATAACTGAGGCAGAAGAACAAATATAAGTGAGCTGGAAGACAGAATGCTAGAAATAACTGCCAAGGAGCAGAATAAAGAAAAAAGAATGAAAAGAATCAAAGACAATCTCAGAGACCTCTGGGACAATACTAAACACACCAACATTTGAATTATAGGGGTCCCAAATAAGAAGAGAAAAAGAAAGGGTCTGAGAAAATATTTGAAGAGATTATAGTGGAAAACTTCCCTAACATGGGAAAGGAAATAGCCACCCAGGTCCAGGAAGCGCAGAGAGTCCCATACAGGATAAACCTTAGGAGAAACACAGCAAGACACATACTAATCAAACTAACAAAAAATAAATTCAAAGAAAAAATATTAAAAGCAGCAAGGGAAAAGCAAAAAATAACATACAAAAGAATCCCCATAACATTATCAACTGATTTTTCAGCAGAAACTCTGCAGGCCAGAAGGGAGTGGCAGGATATACTTAAAATGATGAAAGAGAAAAAACTACAACCAAGATTACTCTACCCAGCAAGGATCTCATTCAGAGTCAACAGAGAAATCAAAAGCTTTTCAGACAAGCAAAAGATAAGAGAATTCAGCACCACCAAACCAGCTTTACAACAAATGCTAAAAAAACTTCTCTAGGCAGGAAACACAAGAGAAGAAAAAGACCCACAAAAACAAACCCAAAACAATTAAGAAAATGGTAATAGGAACATACATATCGATAACAACCTTGAATGTAAATGGATTAAATGTCCCAACCAAAAGACACAGACTGGCTGAATGGATACAAAAACAAGACCCATATATATGCTGTCTACAACAGACCCACTTAAGACCTAGGAACACAAACAGACTAAAAGTGAAGGGATGGAAAAATATATTCCATGCAAATGGAAATCAAAACAATGTTGGAGTAGCAATACTCGTATCAGATAAAATAGACTTAAGGGCTTCCCTGGTAGTACAGCGGTTAAGAATCTGCCTGCCAATGCAGGGGACACAGGTTCAATCCCTGGTCCAGGAAGATCCCACATGCTGTGGAGCTACTAAGCCCATGCACCACAACTACTGAGCCTGTGCTCTAGAGCCCATGAGCCACAACTACTGAGCCCGTGTGCCACAACTACTGAAGCCTGCATGCCTAGAGCCTGTGTTATGCAACAAGAGAAGCCACCTCAATGAGAAGCCTGCACACTGCCACAAAGAGTAACCCCTGCTTGCCGCAACTAGAGACAGCCCAGCAACGAAGACCCAACACAGCCAAAAATAAATAAATAAAATAAATTTATTTTTAAAAATAGACTTTAAAATAAAGACTGTTACAAGAGATAAGGAAGGACAGCACATAATGATCAAGGGATCAATCCAAGAAGAAGATATAACAATTATAATCGTTTATGCACCCAACATAGGAGCACCTCAATACATAAGGCAAATGCTAACAACCATGAAAGGGGAAATCGACAGTAACACAATAATAGTAGGGGACTTTAACACTTCACTTACCCCAATGGACAGATCATCCAAACAGAAAATAAATAAGCAAACACAAGCTTTAGATGACACAATAGACCAGATAGATTTAATTGATATTTATAGAACATTCCACCCGAAAGTGGCACATTACACTTCCTTCTCAAGTGCACATGGAACATTCTCCAAGACAGATCACATCTTGGGTCACAAATCAAGCCTCGGAAAATTTAAGAAAATTGAAATCGTTATCAAGCATCTTTTCTGACCACACTGTTATGTGGAAATCAATTACAGGAAAAAAACTGTAAAAAACACAAATACATGGAGGATAAACAGTGCACTACTAAGTAACCAAGAGATCACTAGAGAAATCAAAGAAATAAAAGAATACATAGAAACAAATGACAACAAAAACACGATGATTCAAAACCTATGGGATGCAGCAAAAGCAGTTCTAAGAGGGAAGTTTATAGCAATTCAATCGCACCTCAAGAAACAAGAAAAATCTCAAATAAACAATCTAACCCTACACCTAAAGCAACTAGAGAAAGAAGAACAAAGAAAACCTAAAGTCAGTAGAAGGAAAGAAATCATAAAGATCAGAGCAGAAATAAATGAAACACAAATAAAAACAACAGCAAAAATCAATAAAACTAAAATTTGGTTCTTTGAGAAGATAAACAAAATTGATAAACCCTTAGCCAGACTCATCAAGAACAAAAGGGAGAGGACGTAAATCAATAAAATTAGAAATGAAAAAGGAGGAATCACAACTGACACTGCAGAAATACAAAGGATTATAAGAGACTACTACAGACAACTATATGCCAATAAAATGGACAACCATGAGGAAATGGACAAATTCTTGGAAATGTACAATTTTCCAAGACTGATCCAGGACGAATTAGAAAATATAAACAGACCTATCACAAGTAATGAAATTGAAACTGTAATTTAAAATCTTCCAACAGGACTTCCCTGGTGGCACAGTGGTTAAAAATCTGCCTGCCAATGCAGGGGACACAGGTTCGATCCCTGGTCCGAGAAGACCCCATATGCCACGGAGCAACTAACCCCATGTGCCACACCTACTGAGCCTATGCTCTAGAGTCCACATGCCACAACTACTGAGCCCATGCGCTGCAACTACTGAAGCCCACCTGCCGAGAGCCCATGCTCCAAAACAAGGGAAACCACCACAATGAGAAGCCTGTGCACCACAATGAAGAGTAGCCCTGGCCTGCCACAACTAGAGAAAGCCCACGCACAGCAACGAAGACCCAATGCAGCCAAACATAAATAAATAAAAATAAATAAATTTATATATATAAAAAATCTTCCAACAAACAAAAGTCCAGGACCAGATGGCTTCACAGGTGAATTCTATCAAACATTTAGAGAAGAGCTAACACCAATCCTTCTCAAACTCTTCCAAAAAACTGCAGAGGGAGGAACGCACCCAAATTCGTTCTATGAAGCCACCATCACCCTGATACCAAAACCAGAATAAGATATCACAAAAAAAGAAAATTATAGTCCAATATCACTGATGAACATAGATGCAAAAATCCTGAACAAAATACTAGCAAACAGAATCCAACAACATATTAAAAGGATCATACATCAGATGCAAGGATTCTTCAATGTACGCAAATCAATCAATGTGATACACCATATTAACAAATTAAGGAATAAAAACCATGTGATCATCTCAACAGATGCAGAAAAAGGTTTTGAAAAAATTCAACACCCTTTTCCGATAAAAACTCTCCAGAAAATGGGCATAGAGGGAAACTACCTCAACATAATAAAGGTCATATATGACAAACCCACAGCAAACATACTCAATGGTGAAAAACTGAAAGCATTTCCTCTAAGATCAGGAACAAGACAAGGATGTCCTCTCTCACCACTCTTATTCAACATAGTTTTCGAAGTCCTAGCCATGGCAATCAGAGAAGAAAAAGAAATAAAAGGAATACAAATTGGTTAAGAAGTAAAACTGTCACTCTTTGCAGATGACATGATATTATACATAGAAAATCCTAAAGATGCCACCAGAAAACTACTAGAACTAATCAACGAATTTGGTAAAGTTGCAGGATACAAAGTTAATGCACAGAAATCTCTGGCATTCCTATACACTAACAACGAAAAATCAGAAAGAGAAATTAAGGAAACAATCCCATTTACCACTGCAACAGAAAGAATAAAATACCTAGGAATAAACCTATCTAAAGAGGCGAAAGACTTAGACTCGGAAAACTATAAAACACTGATGAAAGAAATCAAAGATGACATAAACAGATGGAGAAATATACCATGTTCTTGGATTGGAAAATCAATATTATGAAAATGACTATACTACCCAAAGCAATCTACAGATTCAATGCAATCCCTATCAAACTACCAATGGCATTCTTCACAGAATTAGAACAAAAAATTTTACAATTTGTATGGAAACACAAAAGATCCTGAATAGCCAAAGCTATACTGAGAAAGAAAAACAGAGCTGGAGGAATCAGGCTCCCTGACTTCAAACTATACTACAATGCTACAGTAATCAAGACAATATGGTACTGGCACAAAAACAGAAATATAGATCAAGGTACAGATAGAAAGCCCAGAGATAAACCCATGCACATATGATCACCTAATTTATGACAAAGGAGGCAAGAACATACAGTGGAGAAAAGACAGCCTCTTCAGCAAGTGGTGCTGGGAAAACTGAACAGCTACATGTAAAAGAATGAAATTAGAACACCACCTAACACCACACACAAAAATAAACTCAAAATGTATTAAAGACCTAAATGTAAAACCAGACACTATAAAACTCTTAGAGGAAACCATAGGAAAAACACTCTTTGACATAAACCACCACAAGATGTTTTTTGACCCACCTCCTAGAGTAATGAAAATAAAAACAAACATAAACAAATGGGACCTAGTTAAGCTTAAAAGCTTTTGCACAGCAAAGGAAACCATAAATAAGACGAAAAGACAACCCTCAGAATGGGATAAAATATTTGCAAATGAAACAACGAGCAAAGGATTAATCTCCAAAATATACAAACAGCTCATGGAGCTCAATATCAAAAAAAGAAACAACCCGGGCTTCCCTGGTGGTGCAGTGGTTAAGAATCTGCCTGCCAATGCAGAGGACACGGGTTTCAACCCTGGTCTGGGAAGATCCCACATGCCACGGAGCAACTAAGCCTGTGCGCCACAACTACCGAGCTACTGAGCCTGCGCTCTAGAGCCCGCAAGCCACAACTACTGAGCCCCCGTGCCACAGCTACTGAAGCCCGCGTGCCTAGAGCCCATGCTCCGCAACAAGAGAAGCCACCGCAATGAGAAGCCTGCGCACCACAACAAAGAGTAGCCCCTGCTCACCACAACCAGAGAAAAGCCCACGCACAGCAATGAAGACCCAACGCAGCCAAAAATAAAAATAAATTAAAATAAAATAAAATAAATTTAAAAAAAAAAACAATTAAAAAATGGGCAGAAGACCTAAATAGACATTTCACCAAAGAGGACATACAGATGGCCAAGAAGCACATGAAAAGATGCTCAACATCACTATTAGAGAAATGCAAATCAAAACCACAATGAGGTATCACCTCACACTGGTCAGAATGGCCATTATCAAAAAATCTAGAAACAATAAATGCTGGAGAGGGTGTGGTAAAAAGGGAACCCTCCTGCACTGTTGGTGGGAATGTAAATTGATACAACCACTATGGAGAGCAGTATGGAGGTGCCTTGAAAAACTAAAAATAGAACTACCATATGACCCAGCAAACCCCACTACTCGGCATATACCCTGAGAAAACCATAATTCAAAAAGAGACATGCACCACAATCTTCACTGCAGCACTATTTACAATAGGCAGGACAAGGAAGCAAACTAAATGTCCACTGACGGATGAATGGATAAAGAAGATGTGGCACATATACACAATGGAATATTACTCAGCCATAAAAAGAAATGAAATAGAGTTATTTGTAGTGAGGTGGATGGACCTAGAGTCTGTCATACAGAGTGAAGTAAAGAAAAACAAATACCATATGCTAACGCATATATATGGAATCTAAAAAAAAAATGGTACCGATGAACCTAGTGGCAGGGCAGGAATAAAGACGCAGACATACAGAATGGACTTAAGGACACGGCAGCGGGGGAGGGGGAAGCTGGGGCGAAGTGACAGAAGCATCGACATATACACACTACCAAATGTAAAATAGCTAGTGGGAAGCAGCGGCATAGCACAGGGAAATCAGCTCAGTATGCATTAATAAAGCATATGTAACTGGATCACAAATATTTATAATATTTTGAGAATTGTAAACCAATAGAATTGATTTCCTTTGTAATCCTATGTATTTTATTATGTACATTTAAAAATATTTTCCTGGGCTTCCCTGGTGGCGCAGTGGTTGAGAGTCTGCTTGCCGATGCAGGGGACGTGGGTTCGTGCCCTGGTCTGGGAAGATCCCACATGCTGTGGAGCGGCTGGGCCCGTGAGCCATGGCCGCTGAGCCTGCACGTCCGGAGCCGGTGCTCCGCAACGGGAGAGGCCACAACAGTGAGAGGCCTGCATACCACAAAAAATAAATAAATAAATAAATAAATAAATAATAAAAAATAAAAATAAAAATATTTTCCTGAGAAAGGGTCCAGAGGCTTCATCACTCTGCCAATGGGGTACCATGAGATGAAGAGTTAAAACTCCCTATTTTAAGGGCTTCCCTCATGGCGCAGTGGTTGAGAGTCCGCCTGCCGATGCAGGGGACACGGGTTCGTGCCCCGGTCCGGGAAGATCCCACATGCCGCGGAGCGGCTAGGCTCATGAGCCATGGCCGCTGAGCCTGCGTGTCCGGAGCCTGTGCTCTGCAACGGGAGAAGCCACAACAGTGAGAGGCCCGCGTACCGCAAAAAAAAAAAAAAAAAAAAACCTCCCAATTTTAGGCCAACTTCAAGTCCATTTTCTCCAGTGAGCCTCCTCTGGCTACTCCAGCATCTTCTTTTTTTTTTCTCCTTTTTTTGGGGGGCCATGCCACATGGCTTACAGGATCTTAGTTTCCCGACCAGGGATCCAACCCGGGCCCCGGCAGTGAAAGCTGGAATCCTAACCACTGGACTTCCAGGGAATTCCCTCCCTCTTCTTTAAATGTGGGATGGCCACATTCTCAACCAGAGGTAGAGATGGCCTTGGGAGCTGGCATCCACCATTTTGCATGGGGCTCTGTTCAGTGTGGCACTGCCTGTCTGCTTGTCTGGTCTGGCCTCAAGATCCCAAACCTTTTATCAGCACAGGGCTCTGACTTCTGAGGCCACCCTGTAACAGCACACAAGTGTCATTGGTCCCTATGCTGTAGACAAATGACCCTAATGACTGCACCCCATTGGTCTGCCTCAGACATCTAGTGGGTGTCATCCTGATTCTCCACACATATGACCCACATCCTTGACCATGGCTGACTAAGAAAGGGCAAACCTTTGATCCAAGTAAGGCCAATCAGAGCTGATGCCTGGCAGAAGCCTTACTGCCTCCTCCATCAGAAGGGAAAAATGCAGAAAGACCTCAAAAGGAAAAGGGATGAGCATCCAGAGAGAACTAGAAGGACAAATAAACCCCTCGACAGGGACTCCTGAGAAAGACTCCTCAAGCCCTGTGGGACAGCATACCATTGTATTCCCACGATTGTCACCTGGCTGTTTACATGAGCTCCCTGTGTCTCTCTACTATTTGCAGCCAAAGCGGTTCCATCAACCCCCAGAATTCTCAGAGCCGACCACAAAGTCCCTGTAGGCAGGAACTTTGGATCCACTGCCTCCTTCACTCCTCCTCCCCATTGCGCTGTGAATCAGACCTCCTGAATAATGGCCATTTCACAGATGGCGGAAAGAGGCTGGGAGAGGCTGAGGACCACATTTCTGGACCGTGGTGGGGTGTGGAACTCAGTTTGGATGCCTCGCCCCACAACCTGTCCGGCCCCTGCCAACCCCAGGACAACAACGGGGTCTGGATCCGCTCGAGAGAGGTGTCAGGGTCCCGGTTTGGGACCTAGCTTAAGAGATGACCTTTGGGACAAGTGTTAAGGACCCTACCACTCCTTCAGCTCCCGATGCCCCTAAGCTCACAAGCCCTGTGCCCGGATTTGTCAAGGCCCTCATTCTATCGAGTCCAACCCCGGGTCACCCCCACTCCGCATACGTGCCGGTCCACTCCGCGCGGCCCATCCCCTTCCCGATCCAACCCATCCCTCCCGGTCGGACTCTGTTCCCCCTCTGCTCTTCCACCCGCGTGCTTCCCTCCGCCTGGAAGCCACTTCTCTGCCTTCTCCCCAGCCAACCTTGCCACACGCTACCCCCCAACCGCCTCCTGGTCGGCTTCCCACCCCTCCCGTCACCTCCTCCAGCTTCTTGGCGTTCCCCGTGACAAACACGATCTTCTTCCCGGAGAAGGAGGCCGCCATTGTGAACCACAAGTACCTGGCCGGCTCACCGGAAGCCCCTCTACTTCCGCCTGGCGGCGGAAGGGGGTGGCTCGGTTTCCGGCCTGGGGTCCCAGGAAGGCTGGCTGTGGATTTTGTTGCGTGCTGCGCGCTATGATGGCGGAGGCAGCTGCAGTCTGGGCACCTTAGGGGCGGGAATGCTGCGCTGGGCGCCCAGAATCCTTGCTCAGATCCCTGGGAGCACAGCGCCCTTTTCCGTTTGAGCAGCCTGGGGCCCCGGGCGCTAGAAGGGAAGAGAAGGGCTCGGCCCTCCTGCGTCGGATTTGCTGGGGTCTTCCCAACGCTGGAGGTTGTGTAAGCCGAGACCAGTCCCTCCCGCAAAGAGACGCTCTCCTCAAGGTCAGAAGAGACCGTTCCAGCCACCTGCCCCACCCCTGCTTTCGCCCCTCTCTGGGACAGGGACACCGAGGAAGCAAAGAAGCCCAGCGTACCTACCTCGAGGCTGGTGATGAACTGCCTAGGCTCTGGACGATTCGCCTTAACCGCGGGCACTCTAAAGCTGTCTCTGGAAACTGTTTCCTTCTGGACAAGGGCCCCCAAACCTGGGTCTTTGTCCTGACGTCACCTTCAGCCTCGCTTCCTTAGTTCCTCCTTGCTTGCCAGCTCTTATCTACTTGACTATGATCTTAAACTTGGCATAGCCTAAATCTAGCCCGGTCTTTCCCCCCATCTACCAGATTTGCGACTTCAGTATTTAGACTCCCTTATTACCTCATCCCTCCAGTCCTTTAAGTCCATCATCCCTTCTCAGCCACATCTTTTCATCCCAAACACAGCAAAGAGTAGAAAGTGCCCCAGCAGACCCACCTGTGCGATAGGCCTTGACCCACTGCTGACACCCCCACTGGGCAATTCAGCTGTCTCCCTCCTTCATGGACTCACAGCCAAAGGTTAACAGTAAGGGCAGATTCAGGGCCAGCTCTGCTCCTGGTGAGGCAACTCCTGTCAGAGGAGTGTCATCGGAAGTCTGGAGGACTGTCAATGCCTGATGAGTTATTTTCATTAATGTTAAAGACCTCTAATAATCTGGATGATTTTTTTTTTTAGATCCCAGAATTTGTCCTCGGGGTGGGGGGGGAAATCCCATTGCTCAACGACTTTACCATAGCGGGAGTATTGCATAGGCCAGAAGGCCTCACTGTGTCCTAAGGCAGGTCCTGAAGTTTCCCATTCTACCATGTGATCCCTTTCTACCATGTGATTTGCGAGGCTCCTTGGAGTTGGCCTGAGAAGTAGTGGGTTACATCAGGAAGTGGTTGCTTTCCCTGTATGTCATTTGTCTTCCTAATTCATGAAGTCATGGTGAATCTTCAGGGAGGTGGAGGGGCAGGAGAGGTTCCCGGCAGCAAAGCTGACCTCCTGACTATTGAAAGCTTCAGCTACAGGGTTATTAAGCATGGAGTATTGGAAATGAGTATTCACTTTAGATAGACCTCACTCTGAATCTGAAGGTCTTGGGGAATTCCCTGGCTGTCCAGTGATTAGGACTCTGCTTTCACTGCCGAAGGCCCGTGTTCAGTCCCTGGTCAGGGAACTAAGATCCCGCAAGCCAATAAATAAATCGTAAATAGTTAGATAAATAAATCTGAAGGTCTTGGAGCCCAAGAGCTTGGCAGGGTGGGGGGGAGGGGAGGAAGGAGATGTGTGAATACCTAAAATTGTTTGCAGAAGTTTGTGTATGTGTGATCTTTAGTTAGGATCCTTGGTTGCAAGCGACAGAAATCCTCTTAGGCAACAACAAAACAAAAAAGAAATGTATCAGTTGCTTCACTTAACTGGTGAGCCAGGGTAAATAGGTTCTTAGTTTCTCTGAGCAGAAAGGAAGGGGACTGCATTATTCATTAAGTAGCCTATGCCAGAATTAAAATGTAAATTTTTTTAAATTATTATTTTTTTAATTTTTGGCTGGGTTGGGTCTTTGTTGCTGCGTGCAGTCTTTCTCTAGTTGCGGTGAATGGGGGCTACTCTTCAGTGTAGTGCGCGGGCTTCTCATTGCGATGGCTTTCCTTTGTTGTGGAGCACGGGCTCTAGGCACGTTGGCTTCAGTAGTTGTGGCACATGGGCCCAGTAGTTGTGGCTAGCGGGCTCTAGAGCGCAGCTCAGTAGTGTGGCACACGGGCTTAGTTGCTCCACAGCATGTGGGATCTTCCCGGACCAGGGCTTGAACCCATGTCCCCTGCATTGGCAGGCGGATTCTTAACCACTGTGCCACCAGGGAAGTCCCTAAAATGTAAATTTTTATTTCCTTTAGCAAGGAATATGACAGAAAATCTCTTTGGAATTGCACTTCCCTCATTGTGGAGGAAACCAAGTTAAGCAAAGAAGGACAATTCTTGCCCTCGAAGGAGATTGTCAGGTCCTATCAATTCTGCCTCTGAAATAGTTCTTGAATCAGTCCCCTCCTCACCACTCCAATGCTACTGTCATGAATCCAGCCCTGTTCTGTTCTTACCTGGACCAGGGCAGCAGCTGTCTCACTGTTGTTCTCTCTGCCATCTTCCACCCCACTCAGTCTGCCCACAAACCTTAAGCAACATGCTTAGGGTCCAGAACCCTGACAATCTGAGAACTCCAAATGAAAGCTGTGAAAGTGATATAATCTGAGGCAGCAAGGAAGTTATATCTATTGACAGTTTTTTGTTTCGCCCTTCCAAACAACTTTCTATGCACATGCAAATTACACACAAAAATGTATCAAGTCTTAATTTTTACTTTTTAACAATATTTTTTATTATGGAAAATTTCAAAGTTGCACAAAAATGTCAAACTTACCAAAAAAAAAAAAAGTAGTATAATGAGCCCCTATATAACCATTGACCAGCTTTAACGATTATCAACATTTATATGTTTTAAAAGCACTGTCCTGCCCTTTTTGCTTGTTTATAAATTATGAACTATTTCAAAATTACAGAAAATCATAAATGCTCAAGTTCCCACCATTCCAATTTTTTTTTTTTTTTTTGCGGTACGCGGGCCTCTCACTGTTGTGGCCTCTCCCGCTGCGGAGCACAGGCTCCGGACGCGCAGGCTCAGCGGCCATGGCTCACGGGCCCAGCCGCTCCGCGGCATGTGGGATCTTCCCAGACCCGGGGCACGAACCCGTGTCCCCTGCATCGGCAGGCGGACTCAACCACTGCGCCACCAGGGAAGCCCCTAGGTTTTTTTTTTTAAACAACTTTATGGAGGTAGAATTTGTCCCCAGTTTTGTTTTTGTTTGTTGGTTATTGTTTTTTTTTTTTTTTGGCCGCACCACATGGCATGTGGGATTTTAGTTCCCAGACCAGGGATCGAACCTGTGCCCTCTGCATTGGAAGTGCTGAGTCTTAACTACTGGACTGCCAGGGAAGTCCCAGTTTTGTTTTCTTTTTTAACAGTGTCAAGAATTAAAAGAAAATTTAAATTTCCTGTATTTAATTTCCTAGTGCTCACTATGGAAAACTGGATCAATAATTCTTGTACAACCCAATAAGTTACTTTAAAATGGTGTGAAATTGCAAGTCTGAGTACAAAAGTATATTACAATTTATTGTTTTGAAGATTTGGTCTCCACTTTTAATGAGATGTCACAGATACAGGCAAAGCTCTGCCATTAATGCCATCCAACTTCTTTCCTCCCCAAAGGTAACTGCTATTCTGAAGTTGGTATGTATCATTCCCAAGCATCTTTTTTACTTTTTCTGCATATGTATGCTTCCATAAACACTGTGGTATTGTTTAGTGCTTTTAAGACATACATAAGGTGCCTCCCTGGTGGCACAGTGGTTGAGAGTCCGCCTGCCGATGCAGGGGATACGAGTTTGTGCCCTGGTCCAGGAAGATCCCACATGCCGCGGAGCGGCTAGGCTCGTGAGCCATGGCCGCTGAGCCTGCGCGTCCGGAGCCTGGGCTCCGCAATGGGAGAGGCCGCAACAGTGAGAGGCCCGCGTACCGCAAAAAAAAAAAAAAAAAACCTATAAATGTCACGCTGCACATAACCATTTGCAATAATTTCCACTTAACTTTTTACTCCCCCAGAATTCATTTTAAAGTTAAAAATTAGGGCCTCTCATTTGCAGCAACACGGATGCAGCTAGAGATTATCATACTAAGTGAAGTAAGTCAGAAAGAGAAAGCCACATACCATATATCTCTTATATGTGGAATCTAATATATGACAAATGAGCCTATCTATGAAACAGAAACAGACTCACAGACGTATAGAACAGACTTGTGGTTGTCAAGGGGTTGCAGGAGGGATGGAGTGGGAGGTTAGGGTTAGCAGATGTAAGCTATTATTGATATATATGGAATAGGTAAACAAGCGCCTACCTTCTGTGTTCCTATAGCACAGAGAACTATATTCATTATCCTATGATAAACCATAATGGAAAAGAATATTAAAAAAAAAAAAAAGTAGGGAATTCCCTGGCAACCCAGTTGTTAGGACTCTGTGCTTTTACTGCCAAGGGCACAGGTTCAATCCCTAGCTGGGGAACTAAGATCCTGCAAGTTGTGCAGCAAGGCCAAAAAAAAAAAGGATATATATGTAAAGCTGAATCACTTTGCTATACAGCTAATTAATTCATTCATTGCTGTACAGCAGATTAAGAAAAAAATTAGGGCCTCTAAATTTAGTGTGCGGCCTGGGCGGGGCCGAGTGGTGGGCGGGGCCTAGAATGGGAAACGGGAGGGGCCACATGGGCGTTAGGCGGGGCCTGGGAGATCCTGGGCCTCAGGGTGGACGCGCTGGCTGGTTCCACCTGGAAGCCGTTGTTATGGTGGCCCCGGTGGTGTACTTGGTGGCGGCGGCTCTGCTTGTCGGCCTTATCCTCTTCCTGAGTCGCAGCCGGAGCCGGGTGGTAGCAGGTAGGAGTTGTCGCCACGCCATGGCCGGTGGGACCGCGCCTTCTCTGACTCCGGAGCCTCTGTAGGCCGTCGAGCCGCGACTCCTGCGCATGCGCCAGCTTGCCTGGCTGGGCTGACGAGGTAGCCGCGTCTTTCGCGGCAGGCAGGCTGCGCGCATGCGCATACGTGCGCGAAGGGGGATCAGCGGGGAGCCGCAGAGCAGGATTGCGGCTAGGGGACAGAGTAGCAGGGAACATACGCCTTTCTCCTGGCCCCAAAAGAGAGCCTCGCCTCATCTCTCCCCCGGCCCCTTGGCACTATAGAAGGGTCAGGCCCTGGCGGGCACTCACATCCCTCATCCGGGCAACCCTTCTCTGCGCCCGTTGGGGGATCCACAGGGGTTTCCCATCCCTCCTAGGCTGGCTCCAGAGCAGCTGACGAGGAGGGGGAACCTAAGTTTTCTACCTACCCATGAGCTGAACAGAGCATGAGGTGGCTCCAGGAAGCTCTCTCCTTCACCCTCAAGGAGAATACACATGTGGCCATGCACCTTCCTCCTTGTTTTGCACCCCGCCCTCCAGGGCACAGAACCCATACACCTGTCATTCTCCATCCTGCCCCCCTCCCCATCATTTCTTATCAGCATATGGGTTTGTGTATATGTCTCTCCCCCTCCTTGGACCTACAAGCTACTTCAGAGCATCTGTGGGAGTGGGAGGGTGCACAGAGAAGCTGAGATAAAGCAAATAGCCAACAAATCTTCCTGAGAGGAGAGACTCAGCCCTCGGGTGTGATCTCTGATTGGGGTGCCAGATAAAACCATGGCAGGTGGTGTTAGGCAACAGATAAATGCAGTCCTGCCGTGGGCATTCACATGAGGTCTGGAGAGGTCAAGGTGGGCTTCCTAGAGGAGGTAGAGCTTCAGCTCCATCTTGCCGGGTGGTAGTTTCCTGACAGGTCAACTGGAAAAGTGGGGCCTTGAGAGGAAAGAAAGATATCAGCACAGGTGGGAGGGATGGAGTGATCTTGCTGCATAGGACCAAGGTCTGGGTTTAGGATATGAAGGCCTCCACAGTCAGACTGAGAAATTGGGACTTTGTGCTGTGGGCAGCGGGAGCCTGGAGGAAGTTGAGCCAAGGAGGGTGAGGCTTCCAGGACGCTGTTCCCCCTGCCATGAGGTGGTTTGGGCTGCCAGACAGAATCATGGTTCTTCTCTTCCCTACAGCTGTCCATGGGCCTTTGCACAATGAGGAGGAGGCAGTAGTAGCAGGCCGAGTGGCCCAGCCTCAGCCCCTGGAGCCCGAGGAGCAGAGAACTGGGGGCAGGCCCCGGCGCCGCAGGGACCTGGGCAGTCGCCTGCAGGCCCAGCGTCGAGCCCAGCGGGTGGCCTGGGCAGAAGTAGTTGAGAATGAGGGGGAGGCCGTCATCCCAGGTGAGAGGGGCCCAGCCTGGTGGAGAAAGGGCCTGGGTTAGAGGGTGAGGGGACCCCCAAAGCTGGGCAGAAGAGTGGGGTGTGAAGCCATAGTGTGGGAGGGTTATCTGGGAGCCATAGGATGTAGTTAGGGGAAACTTAGGACCCAGCCTTTGCTCCCGGGGACTAGCAGCTCTGGACCCTGATCCCTATTCCATTGAGCCAACCCCCTCTTCCTTCATTTTGGCTCTCAGTGTCCAAACAGGAGGGCAGGAGTCTTTTATTTATTTATTTATTTATTTATGTCTGCATTGGGTCTTCGTTGCTGCGTGCGGGCTTTCTGTAGTTGCAGCGAGCGGGGGCTACCCTTCGTTGCGGTGCTCGGGCTCATTGCAGTGGCTTCTCTTGTTGCAGAACAAGGGCTCTAGGCGCATGGGCTTCAGTACTGGCAGCACGTGGGCTCAGTAGTTGTGGCTCATGGGCTCTAGAGTGCAGGCTCAGTAGTTGTGGCACACGGGCGTAGTTTCTCCGGACATGTGGGATCTTCCCAGACCAGGGATCGAACCTGTGTTCCCTGCATTGGCAGATGGATTCTTAACCACTGCACCACCAGGGAAGTCCAAGGGCAGGAGTCTTTAGATTGACCTAGAGAGTTCTTCAGTCCACTCCTTTTTTTTTTTGGCGGTACACGGGCTTCTCACTGCTGTGGCCTCTCCCGTTGCGGAGCACAGGCTCCGGACGCGCAGGCTCAGCGTCCATGGCTCACGGGCCCAGCCGCTCCGCGGCATGTGGGATCTTCCTGGACCAGGGCACGAACCCGTGTCCCCTGCATCGGCAGGCGGACTCTCAACCACTGCGCCACCAGGGAAGCCCAGTCCACTCCTTCTATTCCAGCACTCTCCTTGTGTGGGCACACTCATTTCCTGAGGGCTTAACCCTTGGGTTAGAGTGCTTTCTTTATGGCTATGCAGATCTAAAGTTATCATCTGTTTTCTTACCCATGGTTCCCTCACCCCTCCCCCACACCTAACACACACACCCCCAGATGAATTTCTGCGTGGCAGAGGCCTCTAGAGGGCAGAGCTGGGCTAGTGGTATTTGCAAGTGAGTGGAAGGAGATCCCCCCCATAAGGAGAGGGGCAAGGGGTAGGGTGGATCCATCATCATCAGTCCTCCATGGCCAGGACCTGAAGTGTCTTTCTCTGACCATACTCAGCCCAAGAGGAAGAAGACATTGAGAAGCCAGTGGAAACTCACCTGTTAGGGAAAATTGGAGCTAAGAAACTACGGAAGCTGGAGGAGAAACAAGCACGAAAAGCCCAGCGTGAGGCAAGCAGGAGGGATGGGGTGCGGCTCTGAGAAGTGGGAAAGGGTCTTCTAAATGGCAGACCCTCCCCTCGAGGCTCTTTGCATGCTGGGCTGGTATTTGATGCTTGCCTGTCTCTGTCTCTTGCAATGTTGGTCTGTGGCCAGGCCTTGCCTGGCCTGGCCTGTTTGGGAGGTGGGCAAACTCTAGCTGGCGGTGGAGATGTGCCCCCCATGAAGGCCTTTCTCCAGGCAGAGGAGGCTGAGCGTGAGGAGAGGAAACGCCTTGAGTCGCAGCGTGAGGCAGAGTGGAAAAAGGAGGAGGAGCGGCTTCGCTTGGAGGAGGAACAGAAGGTGAGCCAGGCCCCCGATGCTGACTTCTGACAGCTGCCCAGGTAGCCTTGATACCCATGCCGCTTCCCAACACCTCCAGCCTAGAAGAGGGGCCTTGAGCCAGGTGCCGGCCCTGGTTTATTTGGTCCCTGAGCTCTAGGCACAGCCTCTGTAAAGCTGCTGCTGAAAAGTGAGCCTGAGACTGAAATTTTGTGCATGTGATTTATTGGACACACCTGAAGCATTTGAAGAACATTGAGGCAGAGTGGCTAGAGCAGGGTAAGGAAGTAGGAAAGGGGTCAGAGAGGTAAGGTGGCAGAGCGGGGGTTCTGGATCCCAAGGGTCTTGAGGCTGTTAACGGACATTGTAAGAGATGGTGGATTGTATCTGTACCAGGTTCTGTTTAGGGCCTGGCATAGAGAAGATGCTCAGGGAATGGAGGCCACTGCAGTAAGGGCGGTGAATCAACCTTTGTTTGCCAGGTGCTTCCTTCCTTCTGAGAATCATGTGCTGAAGAAAGGCAACATCAGAAAGATGTGGGGTATACAGGGTGAGAGCCAGGGCTGCCCAGATGGGAAGACCCCATAACGTGGTGCCTTTGGCCTCTTCTGGCCCTATTGTCCAGGGACACTGGATGGCAGGAAGCCTGGCTATGGGTGCTATAGCAGATGGGCTGGAACACAGCAGAGGGGAGGCATTAGTTGAGAGAGTTTTTTACCTTTCTGAATATTGATCCTAATAATGCACCTTAAATACTCTGGGACTCTTCTCCCCTGCACCCTAGATTCCCTTATTATTAACATCATACCTTACTGTGGTATATTTCTCACAACTAATATTAATACATTATTATTAAGTGAATTTGACACATTATTGGGATTTCTTTAGCTTTCCCCAAATATCCTTTTTCTTTCCCAGGGTTCCGTCCAGGATACCACATTACACTTAATTGTCATATCTCCTTAGGTTCCTCTGGGTTGTGACAGTTTCTCAGACTTTCTTTGCTTTTGATGATCTTGACAGTTTTGTGACCTGTTGGGCAAGTATTTTGTAAAATGTCCCTCTATTTGCGTTTGGCTTATGTTATTGTCACGGTTAGACTGGGGGTTATAGATTTCTGGGAGGAAGACTGGAGGTGAAGTGTCATCCTCACCACAACATAGCAAGGGTACGTTATCAACTTGACTTATCACTAGTATGTTAACCTTGATCACCTGGCTAAGGTTATATTTGCCAGATTTCTCCATTTCTCATGCTTCTTTGGAAACAAGTCACTGCACAGCCCACACTTAAGGGGTAGGGAGCTATGCTCCACCTTCTTAAGAGGAGAGTATTTACATAAAGTATTTGGAATTCTTTTGTACAGATTTATCTTTTCTTCTTTCTTTATTCAATTGTTTTATTTTTTTAAAGCAATTAAAACAATTTTTTTTCTTTTTTTTAAATTAATTTATTTTTTGGCTGTGTTGGGTCTTCATTGCAGTGCACAGGCTTCGCATTGTGGTGGCTTCTCTTGTTGTGGAGCACGGGCCCTAGAGTGCACAGGCTTCAGTAGTTGTGGCACGTGGGCTCAGTAGTTGGCTTGTGGGCTCTAGAGCGCAGTCTCGGTAGTTGTGGCACGTGGGCTTAGTTGCTCCATGGCATGTGCCATCTTCCCGGACCAGGGCTCGAACCCGTGTCCCATGCATTGGCAGGCGGATTCTTAACCACTGTGCCACCAGGCAAGTCCCCAATTGTTTATTTGTATCCACATGGACTTATGGATATTTATTTGAACTTTGTATTATAATCCAAATGCTATCTTTTTTTTTTTTTTTCGGCCACGCCATGTGGCTCGTGGGATCTTAGTTCCCCAACCAGGGATTGAACCTGGGCCCTCAGCAGTGAAAGTGCAAAGTCCTAACCACTTGGCCGCCAGGGAAGTCCCATCCAGTGCTATCTTATTTACTTTTTTGCTTAGATTGTTCCAGCTTTGGCCACTGGGAGCTCTTTTAGTTGGCTCCTGTGTACCTTTGACATACCCTTATTGTTTTTGTTTTTTTTTTTAAGTACTTTCTTACTTTTGACACTGCAAAATGCTCCAGGCTCATCCTGTATATTCCGTGTCCCAGCTTTAGCTTCATGTTTAAAATAGATTGTTCTGAGAATTCTGGAAAATGGGTTGATTTGGGGTGAGACTGTTGCAGTAGGTTGTGCTGGTGATGGAGTGACATGGGTGGATCAAGTTTTCCACAAGTTAAAGAAAGAAGTGGTAGATGGGGCCTCATTTCTGACCAGGGCATCTGGCCAGATGGTTGTGTGATTCACTGAGCCAGGGGCCCAGGAGGAGTACCAGATGTGTGGGGAGTAGATCACAGGGTCTTTCTGGGACATAATCAATTTGAGGTGCCTGTGAGACAGCCCAGTGGGTGTGCCACTTGGGCAGTCATGTGTTTGCAAGGAGAGATTTGGGTGGGGATACAACTGTGGCGGCCACTGGCAAGGACATAACTGTTGATGCTGTGGGCATGGTGAGGTGGCCCAGAGAGTGAAGGAGAAAGAAGGGACAGGGCTGAGTGATGGAGGAGGCGGGAAGAATGGCCCAAGGAACAGGAGGAAATCCAGAAGAGGGTAGGGTCTGGATGCCAAGGGAGGGAAGAAAGGATGGTTGGCTCTGCCCCAGGCCACTGAGAAGACAGGGGTATGAGGCCTGATGGTTGTCCTTTGGCTTTTGTGGTTGGAGGACATGGGTGAGACCATAGCAGGACTTGTTTTGGTGGAGCTGAGTATGCAGAAGCCAGATTGGAGTGGGCTGGAGGGATGGATGATTGGTGGGAAGGGGAAACTGGGTGTTTGTTCACGAAGTTTGGATGTGACAGGACAGGAAGTGGGAGGGGAGGTGACTGGAGGATATTATGGGGGGGGGGTCATGGCAGGATTTTCAGGGAAAGGGGGGCTGAGCAGCATTCACCTGGGAGGTGATGGAAGTGATTGAGAAGAGGGATCCTGCTGTTCAGCTTAGGAGCCAGAGGGATCAAGGTCTTAAAGGAGCTCTGTCCCTGAGAAAGGGCTGGTCTGGATGCTCTGCTGCCCTGTGGGGGCAGCAGAGACCAGAACAGGATAGGGTGGGCACTCACCCCAAAATATCTGACTCTTGTCTCTTCTGTGTCCACAGGAGGAGGAGGAGAGGAAAGCCCGGGAGGAGCAGGCCCAGCGGGAGCATGAAGAGTATCTGAAACTGAAGGAGGCCTTCGTGGTGGAGGAAGAGGGTGTGGGCGAGACCATGACCGAGGAGCAGGTGGGCCCACCACCCCTAGGAAACCCCTCCCTGTGCCCAAAAAGATGAGCCACCCCGTCCCAGACACCCCGCTGCTCCTCACCTGCCTCCCCAGTCAGGCAGTGAGAGGCGGGTGGGCATCAGGATCAGCAGGTTCTAGCGGCTGAGACCTTGTCTTTGGGAGAAGTGGCGCCTCGATCCCCGCACCACAGGAGGCTCTAATGCTCATGCAGGTGGTTGGACAGGCACACAGGGCAGGCAGGTGGCACTCACATGGGCAGGTGTGTAGGCATAGACCCTGTGGCCCTTGCCAGGGGGACACTCACCTTGATTTCTCTGCTCCTCTAGTCCCACAGCTTCCTGGCCGAGTTCATCAACTACATTAAGGTAAGAAGCCACAGAGCAGAACCTGGGTGTCGGCTGCCTGCTTCTTGTGTGCATGTTGGATGCATCTTCAGGGCCTGGAGGGAGTAGGCCTGAGCGGGGGCTGCAGGCCTTTCACTCAAGCTAGTGCAGGAGTGGGCAGGTGGACAAAGAGAGGCTGAGCTGCTGGGGTCCTGGCCAGGAGAGTCCCTTCTCTGACCCCAAAGGTGGAGAAGGACCTGGTCTGTGTGGGAAGTGCGAGTCTATGATCGCTTCCTCATGCTTAGGGTTTGACAGTTTCCCTGCTCTTCAGACCCCATGCTCAGTGAGTCACTGTGTTTTCAAGTTTCTTCACGTGTGTTTTCTGCCAGTTCTGTCATACTGAGGCTCTACTGAGGTGACACAAGCATCCCCTGCCATGTGTTCCCAACCAGTAACTTGGGTCTTCCGGGGGATATAGGATGATGTTTCCTTTGGAACCTGGGGCAGGGCAGCAGGTGTGCCCCCTTCTGTCTACAGCTGCAGCGCAGGCCTCCCGGATACTGCTCCAGGTTGCGTTGCATAAGCACGTCCTGCTCTGCTTTGCTGCTAAGCAACTTCTCCTCTCCCACAAAGGATGCAATGAGGGGAGAGGTTTTCAAGTGCAGCTCAGGGGTGCAGAGGCGGCTGAGGGAAGGAATGCAGAGGGAGCGGAGGCGGTGGTGGGAGTGGTAACCAGGGGCGCCAAGGAGCTGGGGGCTTGCTAACCCTCCCCCACCTCTCCCAGAAGAGAGAGGGGTTTAGACAGCTCCCAGCCAGCGAGGGGCTAGGCTCACAGCTGGGGGCCAGGGCTCCCGAGAGGGAGAAGGCTCCCTCAGACTGCCGCCATTTCCCTCTGATGGAGCCCATTCTCCACCCTGGCACACTTGATTGAGGGCTGCAACCCTGGGCAGGGTATCTCACGCTTTCCTGCTGCTGTTTGGAGCTCACTGTCCCCACCTACCCAGTGGGGAGCAATGTAGTCCTGAGTCTCTTCCGGGAAGCCCTCCTGCATCAGCTTCAGGTCCCCCTCTCCAAGGCAGAGGCCTGAGAAAAGGTACCCAGGGCAGTGCCAGCCCTCGCTCTCAGCACCTCTCTGGAGGGGCCATTTTCTGAGGGTTCTCCAAACTCTTTTGGAGTTTAAAAGTCTCTCCAGCCTATGCTAGCTGATTCTCCCAGAGCTGCTGTCTGCAGAGAGAAGGAGAACTTCCAAAATTCAGCCTACCCACCTTCCTCTTGGTTCCAAGGGGATGGGCCCTTTTGTCTTAGGGTTTCAGAACTGGAGGGACATTTCTGTGAGCAGCAGTTATGTGCACAGGCATAGCTTGCTCTTGTTACTCCACTCTTCTTTCTGATTGAGGCTGGGTTGGTTGGTTTGTTTTTCCAAACATACTTTTGGCCCCAGCAGCCCCTCAGGCCAGGTTTTCAGGGACCACCTGGAGTGACTCCATATTCCCACTCTGAGCTGTCGCTCAGAGCCCAGCACCCACTCCCTGCTTTGTAGGTAGAGGCCAGCTGGCCAGGTCACCTTGTGCTCGCCCACACTCTGGCCCAACTGCCGCTCACTTGCCTGCCTGCTTACATATTCGGTTTGGCATTTCAAACAGTCACATGCCATCTGCAGCTGGGGCGGTGTCACCGTGTCACTCCTACCTCAGCTCATTTGCTATGGAAGATTCACAGAAACGCAAAAGACCGCCTTCTCTCAAGTCATATGCTGTTTGCGGGGGAGGCGGGGGCAGGTGCATGTGTAGGATCCAGCAGTGGACCCTCAGCTGCATCCCTGGGAACTAACGTTTCTCCTGAGGATGTGAGGGAGGCACGTGGCACACGGCTGTGTGTGGAAAGCACTGAGCAGTGTTGTCAAAAGTTATGTTAAGGGGGTCTCATACGGTGAGAAGAGGATGGGTGAAAAGTAGTATGGGCGTGTCAGGGTTGTGGTACTCTCCAGGCCAGGGGGCATTGAGCAAAGGCAAGGCAAGAATGAGCTTCTACCAAGGCCCTGGCTTATTGGGGCCTTTGCTCTGCTCTGTTCTTCTCCACGTTCTCACCTTCCTCCTGGCGGGGCTGTGAGCTATGTCTTTTTCAACATTGCTTCCCCAGCAGCTTCTCAGTACCTTGTCCTGGCAGGTTCTCAGCAAATACAAGTCCTAGAAAAAGTTTCTTTAAATAGCTTTTGGTGACTGTCACCCCTCCCCTTCATCTCTATGGTGCTTCCCCTTCCAACCTGCCCAAGATGTTAGAAAGATACGTCTGGTTGCAGAGGAGAAGGTGGCAGCTATGCTTGGTTCTCCACTTGTAAGTCTTTCTCAGGGTGGTCTTCGGTCCCGGAGCCTGGGGGACAAGTGGTAGTTTTGGGCAGATCTCTGCCCACAAGCAAGGGAAATGAGATAGGTTATGAATGTGTGTGTCTCTCCATATGGGTAGTTGGGAGAGTGCGTGAGTAGTGTGTGAAGGGAGCAAGGCTCTCCCATAGGAATCTGCACAGTGTTTATCCAGCCACCCAGAGCAGATCAGACCGGAATGCCAACTTCAGAGGGTTCCAGTGCTGAGAAGGATTTGCTCAAGCTCAGCCTCACTCCCTTTCCACCTTTTGTTTGTAGCAGTCCAAGGTCGTGCTCTTGGAAGACCTGGCTTCCCAGGTGGGCCTGCGGACTCAGGTAAGCCCTACAAGGTGGCCTGTTACATGGAGTGTGGCCATGGGGTCTGTGTGGCTGTAAGAGAGGGCCTGCCCTAAAGATGGAAAGTCTTGATGCCCCTTCCACCCTGCCCCCAACCAAGAATGAGTAGACTGTAGGAATCTCTTGGCACCCCAGGAATCCTGCCTTTCTAACTAGTTGGAAAACAGGCAGGGAGAAAAAAGAAAAATGTCTAAACCCCATCACTCTTAGCAGCCCAAATCCAGTTACCTTGACAGCTGTCTTACAACAGGCTATACCAGCCTTTTCGGCCAAATGTCACCAACGGTTCTCCCCTGGTTGGAAGAGCGCCTCTCTCAGGGGTCCTGCAGGGTCCCAGGACCAGAGCCCTTTCTCTCTGGGTCCCTCCAAAGGAGAAACATGGAGTCACATTGCAGGGTGGCCATGAGAAGGAGAGTAGGAGATTTGGCTGTGGTGGGAGGGAGGTTGTGAGTGCCTTTTCTGGGGATGGCAGCACCCATCTCTGCTCTGAGAACTGTTCTCCTCACAGGACACCATAAACCGCATCCAGGACCTGCTAACTGAGGGAACTCTTACAGGTGAGAGGATAAAAGTCAGTCATTCTGGGCCCTGGCCTTGGGGAGTATCTAGCCATGTGGGGCTGCAGGGACTTATTGCAGAGGTAGGATGACCACCCCGGGTTGGGGGAGCAGTGTACTGAGGAGGGGGATGCAGTTACAAGGAGGACATGCTAAGGCCTGGGGATGGCTTTGAGTGACGAGGACAGGCAAGGAAGCCTGATTTGACTCACCTAGTCAAGATTGGATACAGCCAGGAAAGGCCAAGTAGACAGGCAGGAAGGGTGGGTGGGTGGGCATCCTCAGGCCAGGTGGGGAGGGCTCAGCCCCACAACCTGCATGTCCCCACAGGTGTGATTGACGACCGGGGCAAGTTCATCTACATAACCCCGGAGGAACTGGCTGCCGTGGCTAACTTCATCCGACAGCGGGGCCGGGTATCCATCACCGAGCTTGCCCAGGCCAGCAACTCCCTCATCGCCTGGGGCCGGGAGCCCCCTGCCCAGGTCCCAGCCTGACCTAGCCCTTCCCTCTTGGACTCAGAGCTGGCATGGTCTAGCTGGCTATACATCTTTATCCCTCCCTTGCATGCTGGGGCAGTGATGGAGTGTGGGCCAGGCAGTTACAGATTCAAGGTCTATGAGCACTGGTGAGCTTGGCGTGGCTTGGTGTGGCAGAAGGGGTGCTAGGTGAGCAGGTGAAAATCTCAGCCTCAGAATATATCTTGGGAGTGGGGGTGGGGTCCTTTGGAGGCAGATACAAGTTCCGTTCTTATCAAGCATGTATTCATCCATTCATTCAATAAAAAGCGTTTACTCTGTTCCTTTGTGTCCTGCAAGCCCAGCCCCCAAGGCCTGGATGAGGTCTTACTCCTCCTCCCCTACCTTACCAGAGCCAAAGTGGGAATCCTCTCGGGCCACATCTCCCCGAACTGAGGAAGGAGTTCCCACCACGAGAGCCCGTAGGAAGAAGAGTTAATGAGAAGTGCCAAGGATAGAGTCCTAGGGAACATCAGCCATCAGAAGGGAGGTCAGGGAGGAGAGAGGCTGGGCCAGCTGCTTGTGGGACAGGGAGAAGAAAGGGGAAGACCTGTGTGAGCTGGATAGAACTGTGCAGTGGAGGGACATTGCTTCATATAGTACTTCACATGAATTCAGCTCTGCATCCTTGACAAAAAGTTTGAATGGTGTGGGTGATTCCACCCACTGGTGGATATAAGGACCATATGCTCGAGAGTGGGTTGAGATGGGAGATGTGTGTCTCCTGCAGGGTCAGCACTCTGGTTCCTGTGAGCTGTTCATGGCATGAGCTTACTGCTGTGCTGAGGGTGAGGCATCTGTTTAAATGTGTATTTTTTATGCAAGATGGCCCCTAAACACAACCACCTACTTCCTCTGGTGCCTGGTGGAGGAGGAGGCAGCTTTCTGTTCCTGTCTAGGAGGAAACAGTCTATGTATATGGTGATGGGGAGACAGGACATCAGGCTCCCAGAACAGAGCCTTCCTGAGGGATTGTCAAGGGTGATTTTGACTCATTTGGTGTCATAAGCATAGACTATAGAACCTAAATTCCAAATAAGGCATAACTCTGCTACTTCTGTCAGCAATGGACACTTGAAGTCACCTGGAGCTGGGAAGGGCCACATGCATTGTTTGGAAGGCCATTTGGGAGCCCACAGTCTAGGAAGAAGGAAGAAATAGTCATAGATAACCACAGTATGAGATAGAAAGATAAAATTCCAAAGGGAAGAGAAGAGCTTACAGTTAGAGCAGTGGTTCTCAGCCCGCCCTGGTTGCTCGTTAGAATCACCTGGGGAGTTTACCGCAGTCTCGTGCCAGGCTGCACCCTGGACCAGTTCAATCAGAATCTCTGGGGTTGGGGTCCAGGGAACATAAGTAAGAGATTACAATGTGTAGCTGAGGTTGAGAGACAGCGAAGGAAGTGAGGGTGGGGTGGAAAGGCAGGCCGTAAAGTTGCAAGTAATTAAAATCCCCAGTCAAAGGAGCTTCTCTGGAAGAGCAAGACAGTAGCTCCAGGTCTCTTCCATCCTTTCCCTCAACCATCCTCAGCCACTGCCATCCGCGTAGCAAGATGACTATGGCGGCCCAAGCCGCCACATTCTACCTTCAGGACACTGCCCACAGGCCTGGAGTAAGAAAAAGGCACAACCCTTCCTCATATCCCAGAAGGCTTCTAAGACTCTTAATGTCCCAGGGGCTTAGTGTAGAGGGGGAAAACCTATAACCCTTTGTGCATTATTTAGTAATCAATCTATTAATCTAATAAAAGTATCAAATGAATAGTTCTTCAGATAGTAAGCGATTAACATTTTTCTAAATATGTACAAACTTTTAACAACTAATAAATGAAAAGTTTAACCACTGAGACAAATTTTCAAGTGTTTAAACATTAATTATTACTTAAATACTTCTAAGCATTTAAACTCCCCAAATCAGTACAGTTGACCCTTGAACAACACAGGGGGTTGGGAGCGCTGGCCCTCTGCATAGGCAAATATCTGCATATAAGTTATGGCTGGCTCTCTATACGGAAGTTCCTCCCTATCTGTGGTTCTGCACCCACGGATTCAACCAACCACAGACTGTGCTGTACTGTAGTGTTTACTGCTGAAAAAAATCTGCGAGTAAGTGGATCCAAGCAGTTCAAACCCATGTTGCGCAAGGGTCAGCTGTATATGAAATTATTTTAAATACTTTTATACCTTAAAAAGTTGACCAAACACACATGGTATCATAGTGATTACATTACTGATCTGTACATGTAATGCTAAAACTGATTATAAACATTTAAATACCATGGATTTCCATTTGCTTATTCACTAACTCCAGTTTTATTTTTATTTTTTCCTGGGGGTACAGTTTTTACTTATCCTGGAGCACCAGGGTGGTTATTTCAGGTGGCTGAGAATATAAATGACTGAAGGATGGTGATTCAGAACCAGGGACCCATCTGAGTCCTCAACCTGTTGTGTGGCTCCTCTTTCACAGATTTCCCCCTTCCATCAGGAACTCCAGACTGATGGCTTCAACCAATCAGATACGTTTTGGTTTTTGTAACCCCTAAATTACACAGTGCTTGTTGTGCTAGGTCTAGGTGCCTTATCTTCACAGCCCAGCCCAACAGGTCTATTTTGAAAGCACTTTGCTCCCAATAGAGTCCAGTATGATTCAGTTCAGTTCTATGACTACTTTTTTTTTTTTTTGGCCACACCGCACAGCATGCAGGATCTTAGTTCCCCGACCACGGATTGAACCCGTGCACCCCTGCAGTGGAAGCATAGATTCTTAACCACTGGACTGCCAGGAAATCCTACAACTTTTCTTTTTTAAGGCACCTTCAAGGTATATTGACAAGCAGGTTGGAGAGCCATATAATAAACTTGTCTTATCAAAATGGTTGTTTACAAAATTGGTCAAGAGTTGGAAAATTATTAAATACTAAGTATGAGGAAGGATACTAAGCACCCCAGGGAATCACAGTAAACAAAACATGGCCCCATCCACAAGTGGGGGCAGGGTAATGCTATTAATATAGCAGGGATACCGCCCATCATTCAGCCAACAGGTGCACGGCCTGTAATTACAAGGTGAGGCCTTTTGGGCTGAGGAGAAGCCAGGTGTGCCGAATGTAAAGCTTTGTGATTGAGGGGCATGGAGTGTTGGGTGGAGGAAAGGAATAGGTGGGGGCAAAGGTGAGACAGGTTGGAAAGGGAGCTTGGGACCCAGCTGGGAAGGGTGGTAAATACTGAGCCCAGAGATTTAGGCTGTATTTAGTGAAGTGTCGGGGGGATGTTTAATTAATGTTTTAAATCACTAACTCATTTCTTAAGCCTTCTTCGCAATCTTCATATCCCACAAATCTTTATCAGTCTATCATCTCTTCCCTCCACGCTCCCGTTGTACTGTTGGAGGGCACTGCAGCAAGCCTTCACAAGCGCATTCCCCAGACACCTCCAGTCCTAAGCCCTGGCCCCAAGATTGGAGACAACTATTCTACCAATGCTGTGTTTTTCAAAATTTTTTGACAGTATCTCTTACTAAGAAATTGGTTTTATATCAAGGACTTGGTACATGTGTGTGTGCATATATAGAGATAATGAACAGGCTAAAGTTTCACAGTAATCCTTTGCTTATCATGGTTTGATGCATGTTGATATTTGTTTCTCTATTCTTTTTTTTTTTTTTTTTTTTTTGGCTGCCCTGAGCAGCCTACGGGGTCTCAGTTCCCTGACCAGGGACTGAACCCGGGCCACGGCAGTGAAAGCGTAGAATCCCAACCACTAGACCACCAGAGAACTCCCTGTTTCTCTAACCCACTCACAGATCTCGACCTATAGTTTGAAAAACAGGGTTCTAAGGAGGCTGTTCCTTTTGTATTGACAGGGCAGTATCTGAGTGAAGAGTTGTGTATCATACATAACTTTTAGTAGTCACAGAATTGTACCAAAAGCAATGTAGACTATAGTGGGGACATTGAAAAGAATTTTTTTGCTTGGTTTATTCTGACACCATATATAATTTTTGACTGGTTAATGCAATATTTGATTACTCATTACAGATAAGTGTGTAAAGGAACCTCATAAGAGAACCTACCAAATACTGATGCTGTAACACTAAACTTGTTTAAATATATCCCTTTATATAACCTGCTAGATTTACTCTGACCACTTTTAGTCACTTTAACTTTCTTATATGATTTTACAATTTGACTTAAATTTCTAACATGATACAAAAAACACATCCATAATAATAATAATTACACCAAAACTAAAACCAGTAATGTTATGACTGTATCGTAACTGAGTAACTGAGATAAATACTTCTGTTGTTTTATTTTCCTTTATTCCTCATCAATGAGGTAAGTCAAGTCACTTTTTTGTTGAGCTAAACCTCATAGTAGTTGTGTAGACACACGTTTGATGTCTAGTTTGACAGTTGTCTTGATGCCTTTTTAGTTTGTGTGTATTGGACACATGGGAAATGTGGGCCCCCAAGGCAGGTTATAAAAGTTTCATTTAACCACCAGTGTACCTATCTGTAATGATAATGTACAGAGTTTACAGAGAAGACTTTCTGCTGGACAAATTTACCCCAGATTTTACAAAAATCTGGTAATATTTTTGGAGTTTGCAAGTTTCCATAAAATTGATTAGAGGGGGCTTCCCTGGTGGCACAGTGGTTGAGAGTCTGCCTGCCGAGGCAGGGGACACGGGTTCGTGTCCCGGTCCAGGAAGATCCCACATGCCGCAGAGCGGCTGGGCCCGTGAGCCATGGCCGCTGAGCCTGCGCGTCCGGAGCCTGTGCTCCGCAACGCGAGAGGCCACAACGGTGAGCGGCCCGCGCACCGCAAAAAAAAAAAAAAAAAAAAAAATTGATTAGAGGTTTGGGCATGACCATAATTTCCATGATGCAATAATAATTTAAAATATTATTTTGCTTGGGGCTTTAAGAAGGACCAACATGCTTCACAAATAGAGGTGAGTGCATAAAACTCACCTGAGATGGCAGGTGGGGTGGTGACTTGTATTCCTTTTTACCTTGTTTCTAAATAGCTTGCAGTGAGGTTTATATCGTATAGGTACAGATAAGTCTGTTTGTTAATATTATATAAACAAAGCATCAATTATGTAAAAACAGAAAAGAAAAATGTTACAGAAAAGAAAAATTCCTGGGGAACATAAAACCATATTCTGTCTTAGGTAGAATGTGCCATTAGTAAAGAGTAGTGGTACAAAAGAGAATATAGTCTAATAATGTTTTTGTATTTTTCCTTTAAATTTTCTTTTTCACGGGCCGTGTGTGTGTGTGTGTGTGTGTGTGAACATCAGCATTTTGTAAAACACCCCAGCATGCTTGGGTCATCAACATTTCACTTATAGTTTTATATTGGTCTAGATAACCACCAAGACTTTTACTGGTCATTCCTAAGAATTTTTGGCCCAATTCGGGAGGTTTTTATTTCCTTTATAAAGCAAGCTGGAAAAAGCTTTGGTACAAACATCCAAACTTTAGCATGGATTTAAGTGCCTGCTCCTCAATTTGGCATCTGGAGATACTGCCCAGTCATCCCAGTGAAGAAGCCCCTAATTCCCTTCTGGATAACTTGGTGGGTAGGACGCCCAAAGGATCACAACAGCCTGCTAATTTGATAGGTTTTCATTTGCATCTCTTCAATATCAGCTGAAGATGTTTACAACTGCTTATTAGACATTTGTATTCTGTGAATGATATATTTCTATCTTTTACCCATTTATCTATAGACCCAGGGTTTTTGTGGTTTCATTCATCATTCAGCAAATGAATGTTGAGTGTCTGTTATGTGCTTGCATTAGTTTTCTAGTGATGCTGTAACAAATTACTACAAACTTAGTGTTGTAAAACAACACAAATTTATTATCTTGTAGTTATGTAGAAGTCCAACACAGGTCTTACTGGGCTAAAATCAAGGTGGGCTATGTTTCTTTCTGGAGGCTCTTTTCCATTTTCAAGAGACCACCCATATTCCCATGGCCCCCATCCTCCATCTGCAAAGCAAGCTACGTTGTATCTCTCTAACCATACTTCCATAGTCACATCTCCCTCCCCGCCCCCCCAATCCACCACCAACTTCCTCTTCCATTTAAAAAAAAATATATTTATTTATTTGGATGTGCTGTGTCTTAGTTGTGGCATGCAGGATCTTCATTGCCGTGTGCAGGATCCTTAGTTGGGACATGTGGGATCTAGTTCCCTGACCAGGGTTCAAACCCGGGCTCCCTGCATTGAGAGTGTTGAGTCTTAGCCACTGGACCACCAGGAAAGTCCCCCGCTTCCATTTTTAAGTACCCTTGTGATTACATGGAGCCCACTTGGATAATCTCCAAGTGGAGAGTTATTAGAAAACTTAATTCTATCTATAATCTTAATTCTCCTTTGCCATGTAACCTAACATAGTCACGGGTCCTGGGAATTAGGACTTGGACATCTTTGGAAGGCCATTATTCTGCTTACCAGAGTATTAAGATGGAAATATGGAATTTTAAAAAAGGATCCTGTCTACATAGGTGCTACAAGCTAGTGGGGAAGACAGGTGATTAATGAATCACACAATTTTCTTCTTTTGTCTCATTTGTCAGATTTTGGCATTAAGATTATTCTACCTTAATAAATTAGAGAGCTTTCCTTTTTTTAATTTTACTGAAGGATAAAAAAGTTGATTTACAGTGTTGTGTTAATTTCTGCTGTACAGCAAAGTGACTCAGTTATACATACACATTTTCTTTTTCATATACTTTTCCATGATGGTTTATCACAGGATATTGAATATAGTTCCCTGTGCTGTACAGTAGGACCTTGTTTATTATTCCTATATATAATACTTTGCATCTGCTAATCCCAAATTTCCAATCCTTCTCCTCCCCAACCCCCCTTCCCCTTGGCAACCACAAGTCTGTTCTCTATGTCTGTGAGTCTGTTTTTGTTTCGTAGATATGTCCATGTGTGTCGTATTTTAGATTCCATATAAAAATATCATATGGTATTTGTCTTTCTCCTTCTGACCTACCACGCTTAGTATGATAATCTCTAGGTCCATAGAGCTTTTCCTCTTTTCCTATGATTTAGAATGACCTGTTTATAGATAGGTAGAACTCAGCCATAAAACAATCTAGGGCCAGTGCCGTTTAAAAGGGTAGACCTTTGGTACTTCCCTGGTGGTCCAGTGGTTAGGACTCCACACTTCCACTGCAGGGGGCACAGGTTCGATCCCTGGTTGGGGAACCAGATCCCGCATGCCATGTGGCGTGGCCAAAAAAAAAAAAAAAGGTAGATTTTTTTTTTTTTTTTTTTTTTTTTTTGCGGTACGCGGGCCTCTCACTGCTGTGGCCTTTCCCGCTGTGGGGCACAGGCTCCAGATGCGCAGGCCCAGCGGCCGTGGCTCACGGGCCCAGCCGCTCTGTGGCATGTGGGATACTCCCAGACCAGAGCATGAACCCGTGTCCCCTACATCGGCAGGTGGACTCCCAACCACTGCACCACCAGGGAAGCCCCAAAAGGTAGATTTTTAACAATGCTAATTCTTTTTGTAGTTATTGATCTTATTAAAAACTATAATGTTTTAATGTTTAACCATTTTTCTGTCTGGAAGCTTTAGTGCAATAAAACAAAACATTGAAAAAGAAAAGCTCATTTTGTTATAGATAAAATGATTGCATCCTAGGAACCTCTTTTATACTTCAGGCTTGCTTCCCTCCCCTCCAGATCTGTAACTTGAGTGCACTTCTTCAGCAAGACCTTCTATCTTATTCAGAGTTGGGATCCCCTGCAGTCTCAACTTCTCCTTAGTACTTACCACTTTCTAATTCACTATATATTTTACTTATTGTCTCCTCCCACTAGAATGCAAACTCCATTGGTGCAGGGATTTTTGAGCAAATATTTAATATCTAATAGCCTGTCTAAATTTTCAGAGCTTACTCACCTGTTTATTCTTTTTTTAAATTTTTAAAAATTTATTCATTTATTTTTGCCTGTGTTGGGTACTCGTTGCTGCTCGCAGGCCCTCTCTAGCTGCGGCGAGTAGGGGCCACTCTTCATTTCGGTGTACAGGCTTCTCGTTGCGGTGGCCTCTCTCGCCGCGGAGCACAGACTCCAGGCACGCAGGCTTCAGTAGTCTTGGCACGTGGGCTCAGTAGTTGTGGCTCGCAGGCTCTAGAGCACAGGCTCAGTAGTTGTGGCGCACGGGCCCAGCCGCTCCGCGGCACGTAGGATCCTCCCGGACCAGGGCCCGAACCCGTGTCCCCTGCATTGGCAGGCGGATTCCCATCCACTGCGCCACCAGGGAAGTCCCTCACCTGTTTATTCTTGCAAGCAAACTTCTTTACCTTAAAAAAATTTTTTTTTACAAAATTAATACATGCTTGTTTTAAAAAGTGCAAACATTACCAAAGTGCCTAGAGTCCTCTCTTCTGTCATACTCCCTGAAATCCCACCATCTCAAGGTAGCCACTGTTAGTAGTTTGGTATGTATCTTTCCAGACTTTTCTATGCGTGTACATATATATTCTTTAAAAAATAATAGAAAAATTAGAGTATAGTGTGTATACATGTGATTCTGCCACTTGCTTTTTTGGACTTGCATTGCATTGGTTGCATTGGTATTCACTTGTCAATCTTCTCTTAGTAGATTGATGTATTTAGGTTGAAAAAAACTTTTCTTTTTTTGACTATTACACCATCATGTCAATGACTGTCTTTGTACATCTGTCATATTATTTGTGATGGTATTTCTTCCAAAAATGGAATTGTTGGGTCCAAGGATATACGCATTTCTCATTTTAATAAATTACCCAATTGTCCTCCCAAAAGGTTGTACCAATTTATACTCTCAAAAATACTTTGTGGGGCTTCCCTGGTGGCTCAGTGGTTACGAATCTGCCTGCCAGTGCAGGGGACACGGGTTCTAGCCCTGGTCCTGGAAGATCCCACAATCCACGGAGCAACTAAGCCTGTGCGCCACAACTACTGAGCTCATGCTTTAGAGCCCATGCAGAAGCACCGCAATGAGAAGCCCACGCACCGCAACAAAGAGTAGCCCCTGCTCACGGCAACTAGAGAATGCTGGCGCACAGCAATGAAGACCCAACACAGCCAAAAAAAAAAAAAAAAAAAACACTTCGTGATTTCCTATTTCCCTACATCCTCACCAACATGGATTTTTAATTTTTGTTAGCCTGATATACTCTTTGTTTTGGCTGTGCTTCGCGGTTTGCGGGATCTTAGTTCCCGGGCCCTTGGCGGTGAAAATGAGGAGTCCTAACCACTGGACTGCCAGGGAATTCCCTGTTAGTCTGATATACTCTTGTTTTAATTACTTGCTCTTCACCCCATTGGTGAGGCAGAGATTCCCTCGTTAGGGTTATGGGGATGGCCAAACACAATACCTGACACTGAGCAGGTGAGATTGACAGCACATATACTCACAGCCCAGGGGAGGAGAACACCACAAGCCACCCAGGGCCACAGAGGTGTTGCATTCAGGAATATAGTGAACAACCAGGGACTGTGGGAGGCAGACTTTGTAGCAGCAAGAGGGTGAGTGCCCCCTGGTTCCTGCAGGGGATCTGACTGGCTTCTTTGAATAAATCGGAGGGCCGGCAGAGAACTGAAACCCACTACAATACTCAGAGATAAGCAGAAACTGCACCTCGTCCATTTGATAAGGAGGATTGTTTGACTAGGGCAACTTTCAGTTAGGCCATTTGAGGCCCTCTAGATTTTGTCAAGATAGCACAAAATATTGAATTTTTTTTAAAATTTTATTTTATTTTATTTTTTTGCTTTATAACAAATTTAATCAGTTATACATATACATATGTTTCCATATCCCCTCCCTTTTGCGTCTCCCTCCCACCCTCCCTATCCCACCCCTCCAGGCGGTCACAAAGTACCGAGCTGATCTCCCTGTGCTATGCGGCTGCTTCCCACTAGCTAGCTACCTCACGTTTGGTAGTGTATATATGTCCATGCCGCTCTTTCACTTTGTCACAGCTTACCCTTCCCCCTCCCCATATCCTCAAGTCCATTCTCTAGTAGGTCTGTGTCTTTATTCCTGTCTTACCCCTATGTTCTTCATGACACAAAATATTGAATTTTAATTTCAACCATTCCTGGTTAATTATGAGGGTTCTTTGGGGTATTGATTTTTGAATGACTTTTTGGCATCTATTATGATGATTGTTTTTCTCATTTAACACACTCATGGATTATTAAGTTCATATACAATGATATTTAATTTTATTTCCTTGATTTGTATTTAGGATTTCGTTTCCCCTCTGAGCTGATAAGTATGACTGGTTTGTAGTTCTCCTTTCTGATCTTCCTTTATTGCGAATTGTGGCTTCATAAAATGAAATATTTACCATTTTTGGTTTTCTGTGCTCTGATACAGACTTATAGGGTGAGGATTATCTGTTCACTGAAAGTTTGAGAGAATTCTTCCATTAAACCATCTGGGCCTAGAGCCTGTTTTGGACATCTTTCTTGGATAATATTTTCAACATCTTTCTTATTTTTATAATTTTATTTCCCAGAAAATTGTCTACATTATCAAGGTTTTCATATGCATTAGAACAGAGCCAGATACGGTTATTCTCTTATTTTCCTGGTGTTCTTAAGATGCAAAACCACATTCTCCATGACATAAGAACAGAGAACTATAAAAAGAGATTAAGTTGAGATCAAGACAGAGGTGGGTAGAAAATGGCTAAAATGAAAGGAAAATAAAACAAACAGAATGAAATATTTTATTAGAGAAAACAGAGTACCTTTGACTCTGAAGAAAATTAAATCAGTGATGTTGAAAAAACAAAAACAAAAAACTTGAGATAGTGTCTCCAGGATTCAGAGAAAAGGGACAAAGAGATTTCATTGACAATGGCAATCCAACGTGATAATTTTAGGGGAGAAAAAAATCCAAAACAATCTGTTCATAGAATGGACAAGAAAGAACATAGAAGAAAACTTTTCTCAGTTGAAAAGAAGACCTTTTTTATTTCTGTAAAAGTAACAGAAAAATGCCTATACTGAGAATTATACTGGCAAAATGTTTGACTTTTGAGGGTAAAGAAAAATCCCAACAAGCACCAGGTGAATTGCTTGCCTAAAAGAGACCAGCCCAGGGACTTCCCTGGTGGTCCAGCGGTTAGGGCTCCACGCTCCCAGTGCAGGGGACCGAGGGCTACATCCCTGGTCTAGATCCTGCATGCCACAAGTAAAAAAAAGATCTGGCATGCCCCGAAGATCCTGCTTGCTGCAACTAAGACCCGCCACAGCCAAATAAATACATAAATATTAAAAATAATAATAATAAAAGAGAACAGCCCAGCTTTGTTACCTTTTTTTTGAGCTATAATTGACAATATAACATTATATTAGTTTCAGGTGTACTTGCTACCATTTTAAGAGCCAAAAGAATGGGATAAGGACGAGAGTCTTGATGGGGATAGTTTGAGATTCAAGAATTCTATAAATAGTCAAGCCACCATGTGTGTAAAGACAGTAGGGCACCTAGGGCAAAGACTTAGAAAAAGGTAACATCCCAGAGTTCTCCTTGAAATCACCAGTCAAGTGGGAGGTAAGTCTGAATGAGGAACAGAAAAATTAGTGCATAAAAAACTGGCAGTGACATTGTTACTAATTAAATGAAGAGTTGGCAAAAGCCAAAAACAATGATTGAAAAAGAGGATTTTGTGACTTAAAAAAAAAAGTGTAAACAAAAGCTGGGTCTATCATCCTGGATTAAGTGGAAGATAAAAGTAAGTTTGAGGGCAGCAGGCCAAGAGATGGAAATTTCTCATTACACAAGGAGGAACATAAAAATGAATGATTTGTCATTGACTTTAATGCTTTGTGAAATATAAACAGTATCTTTATTTGATAAAGGCAACAACCAGGAGAATTAAAAACAGGCTTTCTGCATTGCAAATCACTATAGCAGATAAAAGCAAATATGGAAAAATTCAGAAAACAGGAAATAGCCAGAAATAAAAACTATAAGATAGGATGACAGATGACGAAACAAGTCATCTGTTAACAGTAGAGCTACAATGGGTTAAATGCCAGCCGGAGTGGAGACGCTGCAGTTTTTAGGACAGACACTTTGTACCTCCAGGCTCTTGCTAATTCTGAACCCTAGGCCTGGCTTGCTTGTCTACCCTATTCAAGGCTAAGGCCTCACTTCCAGACAGACTTCTTCCTCCCGGCAGTCCTCCCGGCATTCCTCCCGGGCCACCAGGGGCGGAATGAGCACTCTTCTCACAGACCTGGCAAGCGCGTGCGAAGCTGGTGCTCCAGATCTGAGACGAACCACCTTACTCCCTCTCACTCCGAGGGGCTGGGCATCCTGCCAGGTTCGGCCCACAGGGTGAAGCAGTCAAACCCTGCTCGATTGTAATGTTATGTCTTTTTCCTTGTCACCCGCCTTTTCCCCCACGACGGTGATCCTCCGCGACAATCAAGTTTCAAACCGGTTCCGATTGCTGACGGACACAGTCACGACCCGCGAAGCCTCCCCTATACCTGCGAAGCGTCTTCCAAGAGCGTTGTCGGATACACTCCGGACGGCTCGCCCCGCCCCCACCTTGCAGACTTGCAAGGTCTCCACGGCGTTCGCTGGGAGTCGCGTCCCGAAGAACGGGAGAGCGAGAGGAATAGGGCTCAGGGCTTAGCTTTTAGAGCCCCTTCCCCAAGCCAGAGGGGCTCCTCCCTGTCGCCAAAGATGTGGGGTTCAAGGAGGGCGCGGTCCTACTGGATTTGTTGAAGAGGAGAGACTGGGGGCTGAGCCCAAGGGTCTTGAGGGTTAACAGGGAATGAGCAGGGGGCTCGGGGTAGACTCGCGGCGCCCTGGGGTGGGTGAAAGAGAGGGATCCCACGCGCGGGCCTGGACGCAGCGACGAAAGGGTTAAAGCATTGGGCCCCGCCCCAGCCCGGGGATTGGCGGGACCGGGGGGCGTGGCTGGAGGGCGTGCCCGCGTTTGCCGCAGCCGCGAGTGGGCGGGGCCCAGGCGGGGAGCGGGAGGGGAGCGGGAGGGGCGCGGAGCGCAGCCGGGCCCGCGCCTCGCGCCCAGCCGGGCGGGCTTCTGGCTGCGCCAGCTAGCCGGGCCGTCAGCGCCCGCGCCGAAGACCCCGCACCGGACTCTGAGATAGCGAGTAAGTGAGGCAGGCCCACTGCGGCGCCCCTCCCGGCTCCGACCTGTCTGTCGCCTTGCCCGCTGCACCGCGAGGCTCGTTCGGTAGGACCCGGAGCCGGGGAGGGGGCGCGTCCCACTGCTGGGATCCTTGGGGGTGAGGGGAGTGAAGATGAGGCCGATGATGTCATGGATGCTTCGCAGGGCCTGGGGGAAGGTGGCGGCCGGAGGGGGTGCGGCCCGGATTATGTCACCTCTTCCCTCTGCGCCCCGCCCCCCGGGCCACACGCCTTGGTGGGGAGCATCGAGAGGGGAGGGATTTCCCCCACCGCAGAGACCACCCCACCCCCGGGCACCTCCTCGGGATGGCCTGTGGCCGGGGTCTCTGTCGTGGGCAGCGCCCGAACACCCGCCCCCCGCCCCCCCAACCCCCGTGCGGGAGGCTCGTATGTGCGCGTGTGTGTGCTCGGAGTGTGTGTGGGGGGGCGCTGTCAGCCCCCTCAGTCCTGAAACATGGGATTTATCAGAGCCAGGATCTAGGGGATGGAGCCCTTCCCCCTTTGTCGCCAAGGGAAGATGGATCTTCCCTCACACATCCCAACCAAGAAGTTCTGGAGACCTCTGCACCCCCAAAAGCCCTACAGTGCCCCTGATACCTTTTCTCCCTCAGTCCTTCTTCTCGGAAGCCCTTCCTGATTTTCCTGTCCGATTCACTGCCTCTTTGCATTGCTCATAACTAGCATTCCCACACACATTCTCTCTGTATCTCCTCAGTGCCAGGGGCCAGAGATGCAAGACTCTGCCGTCCGTTCCCCCTGGGGGTACTCACAGGCCAGTCTCAGAATGAAATATCCCTGGAGTGGCCTGAGCCAAGTGCTCCAAGACCACCCTCCCCCCTCTCCCAGGGTAGATCAGGGATGCTGTCCTGGGAGGCAGCATTTGGATTGGTCCTTGAAGGATGCAGGATGGGCACAGAGAGCTGAGAAGAGATTTTGTGTGTAGAGTGGAGAGGGGCTCAGGTCAAGGGAAATAGGATGAGCAACAGGAGAGACCTTGGGGGCCCTGCTTCAAGCTCTGCTCTGGTTCTGAGGGCTGAGATGAATGCCAGGCATTTACCCATAATACATTCACTTCTTAAGATTCCTGTAAGGTAGGTGTGAGAACCCAAGGTGGAATAACCTGCATGCAGTTCCACCCCTAATCAGTTGAGCTGGGATTTACACTTGGAGCTGATACCTCCATAACTCTGTCTGTTGCACTTGGTGCAGGAGAATTTGGGCAGAGCACAGACAAGATCGGCTTTGCCCTTTAGAAAGGGTCCCTTGGCAGCTGCACAGGGGAGGGAGTGCTGAGGAAGAAAGCCCAGTGAGGAGCCCCCCGCAAGGATGCTGGCAGGAGGGGCTGCTGAGATCTTTAGGGGGTGAATGGGCTGAGCTTGGGGCCTCTGAGACCCAAGAGAAGGGTGGGGTGTTCCTAGTTTTGGGAGGGACACAGCTACGGTGGGGTGGGTGGGTCACTGTAGGATGGAAGGACCTGGCCATGTAACCCCCAGGTATTGTCTCTTTGGCCCGTTCATGACCACTAATACTGTGTGTAATGTCTTAGGCGCTGAGAGCTGATAGGACAGAGATAGAGGCAGAATCGGGCAACAGGCTGTCATCCCAGGTTGTTGAGCTGAGGCCATGAGGCTGTCTTTGCTGACCACACTCAGCTACCTGGGCTAGTTCAGGACCCTGACCCACAAATGAAGCTCAAACCCTTCCCCTGGGCTCAGTTTCCACCTATCAGGGAAACATACGCCCCTCCTTATCCTACCAGTCCCTGCTGGGGTTTTGTGGAAAGAAGCTGCAGCAGCTCAAGCTTGGGAGAGAGAAGGGGCAGGGAAAGCTTGTATGGGGTTGACCACAACAGGTTAGAATTATGGCAAGAAGCTCTTTGGGGAGCAAGACTCCAGGGAGAGCTGCAGTGGGTTGGTAGTCAAAGATTCCCCAGGTAAACCACAGGGATAGGAGGCTCAGGAAACAGTTCTGGGACCTCATTTCCATCCATCCAGGACTCTGGGCATCCAGGCCTTCCTGGGGACCACACACAATCCAGGGAAACAGTGGGTCAGAGTGGAATATTATCAGCCCCAACCTATGGTCAGATTCTCCTTTCCTGAATTTCAGAGAAGGTAGTATTGCATGTTTGTACTGCACCTTACAGTTTGCAAAGAACCTTCCTGTCACTCTCATGATCAACATGATCACTTCTGAGGTTTGCTCCTGTCCACACCCAGGCTTCTGGTGGCACCCCCTTGCCTAGATCTCTAATCTCACTATTGATGCCTTCCTTCAGGATATCGCCACACTCAGGTTTCTACCATGTTAAATTCTAAAATTAGAAGAGAGCCCTTGGATCCCAAACCACCTTAAATTACTGCCTTCTCTGGCCTCCTCTTAAAAGAGAGGGGAACACTTCCACCTTTCCCTCCAGACCCCCCTCCTATTCCTGTAGTCTGGCTCTGCCTTGCACCACTTTTCTGAAATCATTCTCTCATAGACACATGATGTTTCCACCTGCCAAATTGAGGACACCCTCGCCAATCCCAATTTTACCTGGTTCCTTAAAAAAATTTTTTTTAATATAAATTTATTTATTTTTGGCTGCGTGGGGTCTTCGTTGCTGGGCACGGGCTTTCTCTAGTTGCAGTGAGCGGGGGCTACTCTTCGTTGCAGTGCGTGGGCTTCTCATTGCGGTGGCTTCTCTTGTTGCAGAGACGGGCTCTGGGTGTGTGGGCTTCAGTAGTTGTGGCTCACGGGTTCTAGAGCGCAGGCTCAGTAGTTGTGTTGCACCGGCTTAGTTGCTCCGCGGCATGTGGGATCCTCCCGGACCAGGGCTCGAACCCGTGTCCCCTGCATTGGCAGGCGGATTCTTAACCACTGTGCCACCAGGGAAGCCCTGGCCCCTTTTTTAACACCAGGAGCTGCCCCCACATTCTTGCAGCCCACTCCATCTTGGTCTTCAGGGCCTGCCTTCTCCTGGCCTTCTTCCCACTCCCACACCACCTCCCAGTCTTCTGGGGCTCTGCCACTCGAGCTCCATGCTGGGCGCCACCCACACCACCCTTGAATGCTCATGATTCCAGTCTCTCTTTCCATCTGGTAAGTGACAGATATCTTTCTCTGGTCTTCCTCAAATCACCCATTTTCCCCAAACATTCTCCTCCTGTCAAGTTAAGGGTGTCACACCCATCCTGGTGCCCCAGTCCAGATTCCTCTCTTGCCCCCACCCCCTGAACACCATCTGTATGAAATTCTGTCCGTTCTTCCTCCCTGCCCAGATCTTCCCACTGGTTCTAAGCCTCAGGCCTCACACCCTCCATCCTCTTAGTCCCCAGCTGCTCCCTACACTGCATCCAGAGATGGCAAGAGAAGGGGGTCATGCTTAGGATGGGAGGGGGATATCTGGGCTGGAGTATACTGGGAGTGGAGACAGCATGGCCAAGGTGAGTCAAGAGGCACGTAGGGCTTCCCTGGTGGCGCAGTGGTTAAGAATCCACCTGCCAATGCAGGGGACACGGGTTTAAGCCCTAGTCCGGGAAGATCCCGGATGCCGCGGAGCAACTAAGCCCGTGCACCACAGCTACTGAGCCTGCGCTCTAGAGCCCGCGAGCCTAGAGCCCGTGCTCTGCAACAGTAGAAGCCACCGCAATGAGAAGCCCACGCATCGCAACGAAGAGTAGCCCCCATTCACTGCAACTAGAGAAAGCCTGCGCGCAGCAACGAAGACCAAATGCAGCCAAAAATATATTAAAAAAATAAATAAAGGGAGGCACCTAGGGCACCAGATGAAAGGAGGCACTCACTCTCAGGGTCCTGCACTTGCTGATCCTGCACTTAAATTGCGCGCTAGGTGCCTCTCTTGCCTCACGCTAAGTCTCAGCCTTGTGGGACATGTGGAACAGATTGCTTAAGGGAGGAATGTAGTAAAGTCCTGTTCTCCACACCTGGGGGGTCGGGGGGAGATGCTGATAGAATAGAATTTTACCAGGTCAGTGTGGACTGGTTTGTGGTAAGTCTTCCAACCACCTAGGGCTGTAATTCCAGGTGTGATGCCAGAAGACTGAAGGGCAAGAGTTTTGTTAAGGCTCCCCTGGTCTGGGGCCTGATAGCACAAACACAGCATTAAAAATGGGCATATGGGTAGAAGACAGTTTGAAGAGCACTCAAGGGGCGAGGGCTGCTACCTGTACCCCTTCACCTTGGCAGAGAAGGAAGGCTCCCTGCCTGGTTTCTGGTGGGAACAGGGGTTAAAGGCTTGAAGGGCGCCCGCTGCCATTTCTGGCACACGTATTTGAGCGTCTACACTCACAGCAGGCACTGCCTGCTCCCACTGCCTGGCTGGATATGAGGATCTCTGGGGCAGGTCTTCCCAGGTGCGGACTTGAGACAAAGGAACCAGGAAGCGGGGCCTTCCTGAGCGCAGGTAACCCGAGGCCCTGCTCCCCCTGCTCCTGGGGGCCGGCCCTGGGGGAGGAGGGACGCACGTCCACTGAAGGGCTCAGAGAAATTCACGGTGAACTGAGCAGGGTCAAGGTCCACAAGGAGCGGGGGAGGGGAGTAATCCAGGAAGCCTTCCCGAAGGCAGTGAATTCTTGGAGGGGTTCTGCAGGCGCGGAATCCTCCTGGGCGCCGCTGGGCACGGAGGCCCCGCCCCTGCCCCCGCCCACCTGTAGGAACAGAAGGCCAGGAGGGAGGCATGGCAGGCGCCCGCGCTGGCGGCGCTGCGTCCTCTGCCCCGGCCTCAGCCAGCCCGGGGGCCTCTGCTGAGGTACTGACCATGGGTAGGGGGCCCTCTCGTGCCAGGCCCCCATGCGGCGGAGTTGGGAGGACCTCCGGGAGGGCCCCCTGCTAGGCGCTGCAGCTGGGGTCCCCGGCCGTCCGCGAGGGGCGGGGCATGCCCGTGGTGACCCAGATGCGCGCCGCCGCAGCAGCTCCCGCCCACCCGACCCCCAATACCCTTGTCCCCTCCCCGCGCCCGCCTCCCTGGGGTTCCTGGCATGCGGCAGCTCTACGAGGTAGGTCCTCCATTCCTCCCATTTCGCAGAGGAGAAAACTGCAGTCCAGGATGGCTCAGTCGGCCCGTCCAAAGTCGCGCAGCTGGTCCTGGCCGAGCTGCGAGAGTGAGGCACATGGCCCCTGCAGACCGGGCCTCGGAGGGTCCAAGGCTTGAGGACCCGTCGGCCCCCCACCCCCTTGGAGAGGCAAGGAGAGGATCCTGCGCTGGTAGTGAGCCTCCACTTCTGCCCTTGACTGCAACACCCTAGGTTAGGGGGCCGGGAAGGACTCCCATCCACAGTTTTTGGATAAGGGTGGGTTTCTCTCCCTCCCTTAAGTTCTGAGGTTCCCTACTGAATTCAGGTACCGCTGTCCCCTTCCAACCCCATCTCCCCAGCCCATGAGATTGGGATATAGGGGTCCAGACCCAGAGTAAAGTACACCTGAGTTCTGGGGGTTGCAGTGAAGAGTTGAGGGGGTCACTGAGTCTGGGAGGCTCATGAAGGAGGTGGGTTTGAGGTGGGAGTTAAGAATGGAATACTGAGCAGAGCAAAGCTAGGAGGGTAGGTGCATGGTCCCTGGGGGTTGGGCTTTGTCAGGTGTGCAACGGGCAGCCCCTATGACGAAGCTATCATTATTTACCCAGCCCCATTCCTTTACCTTGGGTGTTTGGGAACTCTTGTACCCACTATAAGGAAGGGGACACTGAGGGGCAGGGTGCAGGTGGTGCCGGGTCGGGCTTGCATGGGGTGGTGGGAGTGGAGGTGGAGCTGACCTATCTGCTTTCCCACCTGTGCCCACAGTGCCCCCCTGGCTTAGTCATGGCGAAGCTGGAGACACTGCCTGTGCGCGCTGATCCAGGGCGGGATCCCCTCCTGGCCTTTGCCCCTCGGCCCTCTGAGCTCGGACCCCCAGACCCTCGTCTGGCCATGGGCAGTGTGGGCAGTGGGGTGGCCCACACTCAGGAGTTCGCCATGAAGAGTGTGGGCACCCGCACGGGGGGTGGGGGCAGCCAAGGCAGTTTCCCCGGCCCCCGTGGCAGTGGGGCCAGCAGGGAGAGGCCAGGCCGCTACCCTTCGGAGGACAAGGCTCTCGCCAATTCACTCTACCTCAATGGCGAGCTACGGGGCAATGACCACACAGATGTCTGCGGCAATGTGGTGGGCAGCAGTGGTGGCAGCAGCAGCAGCGGCGGCAGTGACAAGGCCCCACCACAGTATCGTGAGCCCAGCCACCCGCCCAAGCTCCTGGCCACCTCTGGCAAGCTAGACCAGGTCAGTCCCCAGGGCCTTTTCCTGGGGCCGGAGGCAGCCCAGAGAGGAGGGTGAAGTGGGCCTTCTTGGACGTTTTTGGGTTGTAGGGGCTGAGATAGAAGCTGGGCTGGGGAGCCTTGGGGGCCAACTCCAGCTGGTGGGTCTAGGGCAGAGACCTGGCTGTGAGGGGGGCAGGTGGTGGATATAAGGTGGGACTCCAGCCAGGAGGGACTCCCAGGATGGAGATCCAACGGGGGTGGAAGGTGGGGCTGAACAAGTCTAGATCAGAGGGAAGAGACTGGGGGCAAGGCTAAGGTCCCATCCTGATGTCCACTCCCCCTTCCTTGCTTTTATGCAGTGCTCAGAGCCGCTAGTTCGGCCTTCGGCCTTCAAGCCTGTTGTACCCAAAAACTTCCACTCCATGCAGAACTTGTGCCCCCCCCAGACCAACGGGACGCCTGAGGGACGACAGGGCCCTGGTGGCCTCAAGGGTGGACTGGACAAGTCTCGGACCATGACCCCAGCGGGTGGGGGAGGGGGCGGCCTCTCAGACTCAGGCCGGAACTCACTCACAAGCCTGCCCACCTACAGCTCCAGCTATAGCCAGCACCTGGCGCCCCTCAGTGCCTCCACCAGCCACATCAACCGCATTGGCACTGCCAGCTATGGTAGTGGCAGTGGTGGCAGCAGCAGCGGTGGTGGGTCAGGCTACCAGGACCTGGCGACCTCTGACAGCGTGCGGGCCTCCAGCAAGAGTGGGTCATCCTCATCCATGGGGCGGCCAGGCCACCTGGGATCAGGGGACGGCGGAGGGGGAGGCCTGCCATTTGCGGCCTGCTCACCACCCTCACCCAGTGCTCTGATCCAGGAGCTAGAGGAACGGCTGTGGGAGAAGGAGCAGGAGGTGGCAGCTCTGCGGCGTAGCCTGGAGCAGAGCGAGGCGGCAGTGGCCCAGGTGCTGGAGGAGCGTCAGAAGGCCTGGGAGCGTGAGCTGGCCGAGCTGCGGCAGGGCTGCAGTGGGAAGCTGCAGCAGGTGGCCCGGCGCGCCCAGCGCGCCCAGCAAGGCCTACAGCTGCAGGTGCTGCGGCTGCAGCAGGACAAGAAGCAGCTGCAGGAGGAGGCAGCCCGACTGATGAGGCAACGGGAAGAGCTTGAGGACAAGGTTGCCGCCTGCCAGAAGGAACAGGCCGACTTCCTGCCCCGGATGGAGGAAACTAAGTGGGAGGTGCAGACTGGGGGGTTGGGCATCACCCTGTGTCCCCTTCCTTCTGTCTCTCTGGAGAAACCCAGAGTAGCAGCCCACAACTATCACAAGGGGAGTGAAGGTTGTGCAGGGATCAATTAGGAGTGTCTGTGAGGACCAGAGCTGTTCCAGGCTGTGTGAGATGAGCCATGTCTGTCCCAAGTCTGAGGAGGGAAGCCTGCATGTCATTTCTGCCATGATGAGGAGCTGACCCTGAGCCCTGGGGCAGCTTGATGCCCTGGGGCTGGGTATGGGGGCTGGGGTGGGGGTGAGCAGAGCTCTGCCTTCACCCTGACTTTTCTCACCTGTCCCTGCCCAGGTATGCCAGAAGGCTGGGGAGATTTCCCTACTGAAGCAGCAGCTGAAGGACTCGCAGGCGGACGTGTCCCAGAAGCTGAGTGAGATCGTTGGGCTGCGCTCGCAGCTGCGGGAGGGCCGGGCCTCGCTGCGGGAGAAGGAGGAGCAGCTGCTCAGCCTGCGGGACTCCTTCAGCAGCAAACAGGCCAGCCTGGAGCTGGGTGAGGGCGAGCTGCCCTCTGCCTGCCTCAAGCCGGCGCTGACCCCAGTGGACCCGGCCGAGCCGCAGGACGTGCTGGCCACCTGCGAGAGCGACGAGGCCAAGATGCGCCGTCAGGCTGGGGTGGCTGCTGCCGCCTCCCTGGTTTCCTTGGATGGGGAGGTGGATGCTGGGGGGGAGAGTGGGACTCGGGCCCTGCGGCGGGAGGTGGGGCGCCTGCAGGCTGAGCTGGCAGCTGAGCGGCGAGCCCGGGAGCGCCAGGGCGCCAGCTTCGCAGAGGAGCGCCGCGTGTGGTTGGAGGAGAAGGAGAAGGTCATCGAGTACCAGAAGCAGCTGCAGCTGAGTTATGTGGAGATGTACCAGCGCAACCAGCAGCTGGAGCGGCGGCTGCGAGAGCGGGGGGCTGCGGGAGGTGCCAGCACGCCTACACCCCAACATGGGGAGGAGAAGAAAGCCTGGACCCCCTCCCGCCTCGAGCGCATCGAGTCCACAGAAATCTGATCCCCTACCTGGGCATGTGGCCTTTTGACAAATACCCAGTCAAAGGCCAGAGTCCCCAGTATCCCCTCCCTGCCATCTGTTTTCCCCATGTCCCCTCTATCCCCAGACCAAAGAGGTTCTCAAAGCAGCTGTGACCAGGCCCCTCCCCTCCCCTCCCCTCACTGGGTGCCTCCCAGCGCTACCACTGCCCGTCTGGGCAGCCCACTCGACCCTCCTCCCAAGGAGGAAATAGGGGAAGGGCAGGGTGAGTGGGGATGAGGAGCCCAGGCAGCAGGGGAACTCCTGCTCCTTTTCTTGGCACTCCCTTGTTGGAGAGGTGGCGGGCCTAGCAGTGCCATGAGGTGCCCAGCTCCTTGGTGGGTCTGCGCTGCTACTGTCGGCCACCCTGTGTCCAGAGATGCTCTCTGTACCCATCTCCTAGGCCATGTAACCTGAGGGGGCTTGCGTGAGTTCTGCCAAAGCTGACACCTTGGACTCCTGGCCTCTCTCCTTCCAGTACTTTTCTCCCTCCCTGGGCAGACTGGCAGGACAAGTGGGGGCAGGTGGCCTACCTGCGGTTGAGAGGGCTACCTGCCCAGCCCCTCCCTGCCAAGGTCTCTTGGACTCAGGCCTCAGAGCCTGGCCTGGTCCTGAGTGTGTGTCCATATGTGTGTGTTGGAGGAGAGAAGGGCTGGGGCTGGAGGCTCAGTGCCCAGGGAAGATCTGCCATCCTATGCCTGAGAAGGGTCACCTGGAGGCTTCTTAGCTTTACCCTCACCCTTCTGACCCGGATCCCACAGCACAACAGCCCCATCTGCTTGGCTGACCCCACACCCAGGGCCACTGTCCAGCTCTAACTACAGCTATTAAGTGCCACCTGCCTCTCAGGCACTCCCCTCACCTAGTTTCTGAGGCCACATGAGTGTCTGTGATGTCTTCTTGTGTTTTCCCCGACTTGATTCCCTCAGCCACCTCTGCTTTCGTGCTCAGCCTACTGCTTTCATGCTCAGAACATCATTGTCCTAGGCCATCTCTTCCCCCAAACCTCACCTTTTCTTCCAGTAGAAAACTGCTTGATCTTTGGTGCACTGCCCACTTCCAAGTTCCACTGGGCCCAAGCTTGAGCCTGAGGCCCTTGTTTTGGGGGGTGGGGGTGGCTATGATTGCTCTTGAAGAGCAAGACTGAACTGAGAGGATCACTGACCCCTGGGTCCCAGAGGCCTGAAGTAGCCCAGTGTTTGCCCAGGGTAGGCCTGGCATGGCCATCAGTGGGGACTGGGGCAGCCAATGTCACTTCCTCCTCTGGGGGCCCTCTCAGAGTCCATCTCCCCAAAATAAGAAGGGAAAGGCAAATTTCTTAACACACCAGCAATAAAAATCAGAGGAGGCTTGGCCCTCAGCCCTTGTATTTCTCTTTTTACTCTCTCCTTCCCACCCACAGACTGGGTTTGTGGGGCAGGGTGGAGGGAGCTGGCAACTACTGTGAGCAATCCCCCGACCCCTGACCAGCCTCCTCCCATGACTGGTGACTGTTTAATGAGCTGTGCATCCCCCACAAAAACAGGAGTGCCCCTGTGGTCTCTCCTTCTGCACAGCCCTTTCCAGTGCCCCTCACCAGATCTCTGAGCTGGGTGGGGGGCCGTCCTGGCAATCACTGCCCATTCCACTCACCCTTCACTGCACCTGCCCCAGAAACTGGGCCTGGGCCAGAGGGGCAGGGGGAAGAGGAGGCATTAGTAGGAAAAAAAAAATAGAAAATAATATGAACAGACTTAAGCTTTGGGATTTCCAACTACAAAAGAAATTATATATAAATATATATAAATATATATCTCTACCACATGTGATGGAAAGACTTCGTTTTCTTTTCCCAGAGAAATAAAATGGAGAAAGCCTCTTGAGCGGCACTCTTTTGGCATGCTTGTGTCTTTGCAGGTGAGGGGGGTGTAGAGGGCAAAGCTGGAGTAAACATTTCCCAGAGGAGGCATGAGACGAGGTGCTCACTGGGCCGTGCCAGGAGGTTGGCCCAAAGCCCAATCTCCTCCCTGTTGCCCAGGAGGAGTAGTGTTTCCACGTTTCTGCCCAAAGGGGCTTTCTCTTCAGCTCAGACTGTTGCCAAAAGGGTTTCAAGCTAGTTCCAGCTCAGAATCTGGATAACAGACTGCTGGTCAGAAGGCAGGTGATGCAGGACAACTAGATGCAGCCTGCAGCATCCTGAGCCACCTTACAGTGATTAGCCAAAGTCTGAGGGCAGAACACATGAAGGCTGAGAACTGGTTTGTAATTAGTGGTGAGGCCCCAAAGGCAGAAGCGACCCAAGCGTGCTTCAAGTAGCGAGCTGTCCTTTATAATTCCTTTGGTCATCCTCACAAAGACCCTCAATCAAGAATGCACTCTGGGCTTCCCTGGTGGCGCAGTGGTTGAGAGTCCGCCTGCTGCTGCAGGGGACACGGGTTCGTGCCCCGGTCCGGGAGGATCCCACATGCCGCTTAGCGGCTGGGCCCGTGAGCCATGGCCGCTGAGCCTGCGCGTCCGGAGCCTGTGCTCCGCAACGGGAGAGGCCAGAGCAGTGAGAGGCCCGCGTACCACAAAAAAAAAAAAAAAAAAAAAAAAAAAAAGAATGCACTCTGCTACAAGTAACACAACCTGATACACAGGACCTCAAAGAGTGGTTCATTTTTCCTCACCTGACAAAAAGTCTGGACATAATCATCCTCTAAGTGTCATAGGTGTTGGTTCATCAAGGACCTAGCCTTTTCATCCTCCTCCTCTCCCATCTTGTGCATGTTGTTCCCTCCATGCCACAAGGCGGCAGCCACAGCTGCGTGAAGTGACTGAGGCAGCAGCGCTCTATCGTGAACGTAAAAGCTTTCCAAGAAGCTTCACAGCACCGTTCCCTTTAAATTTTGTGGGCTGGAACTGAGTCACATGCTCTTCTCACTTCAGGGGAGCCTGGGAAATTGAGTATTGGCAAAGAGGAACGGGATTGTCGTGGCTGCCAAGGAGCAGTTACAGTTCATTTCATCGCCTAGGCTCTCTCTCTGGGTTCTGCTGGCAAGGACAGAGTCATAATCAGCAACTCACAGTGTTTGCCCTGGTCCGGCCCCGGTGAGAGAACCCTCTCTGAGCAGTGGTGTCAGTGGTCTAGGGCCCCAAATGCTCACCCCCAGGCAAACAGTGCCCTCCACAGAGCTCAGGAGTTGGGATGCCAGGCTTGCCTCTCCTTGCAGTGAAGTGTCCTCCCTACATTGGTTTTGTCTCCCTGTCAAGACGGTGCCCTGGAGGGAGCACCATTTCTCAGGTCCCCTTCACAGCCCTTAGGATGGGTGGACCAGCAGCCAAGGCACGGACAAGGTGTGACCACCTCGTCTCCAGTGCCCCCAGGGACGGCTGTCTGGGGCCAAGTCCTCCTGGAAGTCTCGAGAGCCTCTTCCCTGCCTGGTTGCCCATACCCACTCAGGTGGGAGCCCCCCTACTTGGGGAGGTGGAGGATCACCCTGGCTCATCTGCCAAAGCTCTGGCCTTTTCAGCCCAGCTCCTCACATTCATTTCTCCTAACAGGCTCATCTATCCATCACTAACTCTCCTCCTGAGAACGCTTTCTAGATATATCTCTATTATAAATGCATGATTACCTCATTGTGCAGATAAGAAACTTGGCTTAGAGAATTTACGTGACTTCCCCAAGGCCATAAAATCCTGAGTAGCGGTCTGAGATTCGAACCTGTGTCTAGGCTATTCAGTGACTTTCAGAGCCGTCCATCCACAGCGGTGTTTTCCCTCTGCAGGTCCTGTCTCTGCAGCAACATCTTGCTGTGGAAAACGTCTTTGGAAAACGCTGACAGAGTCTTTTGAGCCTCGGCCGCACCCGTCACTCGCAGAGCATACGGAAGTAAAGGGCACTTGGCCGGAAGTGGGGCTGTGCGTCCCGGGTGTAGCTGGAGAAGTCGCCGAGGGGCGGCCACTGGCTGGAGTGGCGACTGGTGTCGCGGCGCCCGCGCTCCACAGGCTCAGGTGAGTGACGGCGGCCAGAGAGGAGGCCGCGGCGGCGCTCCCAGCCCGGCGCGGGCTGCGGGCACCTGTCCAAGGCCCGGCTCTAGGAGAACCTCGGCGACCCGGAGTTCTGTGGCCTTTGGCAGGCTGCTTACCTGAACCTTGAGTTTTCCTCTCTGAGACGGAGATGATAACAGTACTTGCTTCACAGGTCTTTTGTGAGAGCGTAGTGAGATATTCTGCCGCTTCTCTTATCACACTTCAATCTGCATGCGATTCATTGGGATCTGGAGGTTCGGATTTTGTAAGCCTGGGGTGGGGCCTGAGATTCTGCGTTTCTCACCAGTTTCCAGGTGAGGCTGATGCCGCTGCTCCGCAGGCCGCACTTTGAGCAGCAAGGCCCTGCGGCATTTTGCTTAGTACCTGGGACAGGTTGAGTCTTCAGTAAATATCAATACGATATATACCCTTTCCCCATTTTTTCCCCCATTTTTTTAACAGATAGTTTCTGGTGTTATTGATGTCCCCCTCCCTTTTTTCTCTCCAGGGATAAGAAAAATAATTGCCATTTCTCTTTCCGTACAAATCATGACACAGCTCTTCTTTCCTGACTCAGGGAGCTTTTGGGCCTCTCCACACCAGTTACGTTCTTGGGCCTCCTCGGGTGATGCTTCATTGCCCACTCACTGCAGACCCTTGGACGGTGCTTCATCCTGTGGAGCTGGAGCCAAGTGCTTTAGCACCAACATGGCTAATGTTTTGTGCTTTAGTCATTTGTTGCTGCTGGAATCTGAATTTATGTTTTCTGCACTTTGCTCACACTTTGTGAATAGTAAGAATGGTCACCTAGATTCTGTGACTCACTGCTCTGAATGGCCTTGGGCAAGCTCTGGGATGAATTTGCTTCTGCCTGGCAGACCAGAATAAAACCTAAAGACTCTGTGCTGAATAAGATAACTGAGAAAGTGAGGTTTTTGGCAGTTATGCACATCTAATTTGTCAGTATGATTTTCTTCCCCATTCATTGGTTTATTTTTCCTGGTCCCCAACAAAGCCTTGTCATTCATCATGCAAATAAGTCAACTTTGATACCAAAGAATTCTGACGTTTCCCCTTGACTTGTCTGAAATACTATACTGTGCAGCCTTGCAAATCTAGGAAAACAGATAAAACCAAATGTTCGGTTGTGCTAACAGTGATAGGTACTTGGACTGTTTATTTGGAAATTTTTTCACATGATTGTGGGTGCAGATAGTTTACATGTTGGGATTTTTGTCAATCCTCTCGTAGACTGCAGTGCCTAGAGGAAGTTCGTTTTTTGCTATTTTAATTCTCAGGGCTATTCAACATATTTGCTAAAACAAAAATGGAGTTTGAAGTATCCATTTATTTGTGGTAATTTTATCAGGATATAAGTGGGTTAAATTTTTCTAGCAAAAGAATCAAATCAGAATTAAGGGATGAGATCTGGTAACTGGTAAATTGAATATGCTGAGGGTGTCATATACTTAATCTACAGTTAGCATGGCTGCCTTCCTCCGCCTGGCTCCCCTCCTCTAACTACTGGACTGTAGTTTAAAACGAAGCTATTCGGCCTTGCTCAGACCTGTACCTGGAAGGTGGAAAGGTAAGATTTCTCGCTCTTGTGAAATCACATCATTCAGGGTGGTTTGGGCAGTGCCTTTCAGAACAGCCATGGTTGGTCCAGTGGTCTCTGAGGCTCCACTCTGGTTCTTTAGGACCCCTAAAGAGGAGATGGGAAGGAGAGTATCCTTGGGGCACTTAACTAGGAAAGGGGTTTTGTGAAATGATGTCACATAAATTTGAACCTTTAGAGGAGACATGGGGAGTTATTGATTGGGCATCTCATAGTGTTCTCTTTCCAGCTTTCTTATGGATTGTCTGGGAGCCCTTAAGTAAGGAGGAACTAACTCTCAGCTATATTTTTCTCTATCTGGGCAAAACATTCTGGCCTCCTCTCCTTTATAGTGCCTTTTCCCCCAGCTCTTCTGCTTTATTGGTTCTGTATCTTCCTTGTGTTTCTTCCCTTTCTTTCTCCACAGTACTTAATATCCAGCTTCTGAAGTGGTTATATTTCAGATCTGTATACATAGATATGGTGTCTATCCAGTTGTGCTAAAAGTTACATGGTGGAAAAGTGAGTAGCTGCTGTTTGCCATTTGCAGTTTCACTCTGCATGGCTCTAAGATTATTTATTTTGTCATTGTTCTGTTACTGAGCATCCACAGAGAAGTTCTACAGACAATAGGAAGTGCTTGTACTAGAAATAACTTTTCAGCATTTTCCTTGAGTATGTAGGTTGCTTTCTTTTTTTAATTATTATTAATTATTTATTTATTTAATTTTTTTTGGCTGTGTTGGGTCCTCGTTGCTGCACGCAGGCTCCCTACAATTGCAGCGAGCGAGGGCCGCTCCTCGTTGCGATGCACGGGCCTCTCACGTGGTGGCTTCTCCTGTTGCGGAGCGTGGGCTCCAGGCGCGCAGCCCTCAACAGTTGTGGCACATAGGCCCAGTAGTTGTGGCTCGAGAGCTCCAGAGCGCAGGCTCAGCAGTCGTGGCGCACGGGCTCAGCCGCTCCGCGGCATGTGAGATCCTCCGGGACCAGGGCTCGAACCCACATCCCCTGCATTGACAGGCAGACTCCCAACCGCTGCACCACCAGGGAAGTCCCAAGGTTGCTCTCTCTATTCACTGATTGTCTTTATTTATTTATTTATTTATTTATTTATTTAGGCTGCACTGGGTCTTAGTTGCAACACGTGGGATCTTTGTTGCGGCATGTGGGATCTAGTTCCCCGACCAGGGATGGAACCTGGGCCCCCTGCATTGGCAGTGCGGAGTCTTACCCACTGGACCACCAGAGAAGTCCCTGATTGTCTTCTTGAAGAACACTTTAGTTTCCTGTTAGAACATGCATTTTGTAAATTTAAGTTTTTAAATTAAAAATACATGGCTTGGGCTTCCCTGGTGGCGCAGTGGTTGAGAGTCCACCTGCCGATGCAGGGGACACGGGTTTGTGCCCCGGTCCGGGAAGATCCCACATGCCGCGGAGCGGCTGGGCCCGTGAGCCATGGCCGCTGAGCCTGCGCGTCCGGAGCCTGTGCTCCGCAACGGGAGAAGCCACATCAGTGAGAGGCCTGCGTACCGCAAAAAAAAAAAAAAAAAAAAAAAAAAACATGACTTGGGACTCCCCTGGTGGCGCAGTGGTTAAGAATCCACCTGCCGATGCAGGAGACACGGGTTCGAGCCCTGGTCCGGGAAGATCCCACATGCCGCGGAGCAACTAAGCCCGTGTGCCACAGCTGTTGAGCCTGTGCTCTAGAGCCCGTGAGCCACAACTACTAAGCCCATGCGCCACAACTACTGAAGCCCACGGACCTAGAGCCCGTGTTCCGCAACAAGAGAAGCCACTGCAGTGAGAGGCCCGCGCACCACAATGAAGAGTAGCCCCCACTCGCACAACTAAAAGAAAGTCCGTGTGCAGCAACGAGAATCCAGTGCAGCCAAAAATAAATAAATTTATTAAGAAAAAAAAAGTACATGGCTTATGTAGTTAAATTCCCTGGTGGTCCAGTAGTTAGGACTCTGCGCTTTCACTGCCGAGGGCATAGGTTCAGTCCCTGGTCCAGGAACTAAGATTCCACAAGCCATGCAGCGCCGCCAAAAAAAAAAAAAAAGGCAAATAGTTTGACAGATCTTATAACACTAAAATTAATTTCCTTTCTTTTCTCCCTCCATTTTTGTTACCCAGAGTCACTTTTCAACTATTTGCCTGTTTCTTTTGGCATTCGTTGGTGTATTTCTAAATAACATTTGTGTTTCTATTTCTTGATTTCTAGGATATATCTATGTCTATAAAATCTTTTGACTTCTCTGTTATGGACTTTGATGCTCTAGGTCTCTTGTATCACTACTCAGTTTTCTTCTACCCCACTTCCCCTCCCTTTAATGTCCCAACATAGGTTGCTCATCATTTTTGGTGAGGCAGATATTCAAGGTTTATATAAGTAAGATTATGTAAGTATTGTTTACAGCTGAGTAAGGAGAGTAATATGATAACATTTTCTGTCTTGTTCAACTTTTTTGTGTTGTTTGGAATTAATCATTTTTGTTGCTGTTACTGGCTTGGTTTTCCATCTACCTATTACTTGTTCATCCTCAGATTACCCATCAGAAATGTAAATCTTCTCTCCTATGTAATATCCATCTCCTCCAGCATAAACTAGTTGCTCTCTGTGTATGCTCACAGCTGTAGTCCTGGGATCTTCCTTCATCATTATCCTGGGGCTTCCCTTTACTTCCCTTCTATGTTGAACTTATGTATAAACTTCAATTATAGTTCTCTTTACCTTAATACTGGGGCATCTTGTAAACTCATTCCTTCATGTAGATTTTGGTCTTTGAGATTTTCTTTTTGTTCTTTTTACAAGTAGTATATACTAGTGATAGCTAGGATCTTAGACTATTAGAGGTATGAGGGGCTTTTGGGCTCACCCAGTTCTAGTCCTCTAGCTTCCTGGCACCTAGAAACCGTATACATTGTTTGGGGTCCTCCCCACACCCCTGTCTGGAATCTGACTCCCCTCCTTGTCTCTCCAATACACTAGCAATGTGGGTTTTGGAATCAGATAATCTTTGATGTGATGTCAAACCCCATTCTGTCCCTTGGCTGTGTAATCTTCAGCAGGTTTCTTAATCTTGTGAAGACTCTTTTTACTTATCAACAGTATGGAGCTAATAAAACTTACCTTACAGAAAAGTTGTAAGGATTGGAACTGATGCAGATAAAGCAGCTCATTCAAGGCTTGCCACAGTGGAGACCCTGAGACAATTGTGGCTCTTGTTATTTCCATCTTGGGACTTAGCCTGGTTTTTTTTTGTTTTTTTTTTTGGGCTGTGCCGCGCAGCATGTGGAATCTTAGTTCCCAGACCAGGGATCGAACCCGCGCCCCCCTGCATTGGAAGCGTGAAGTCTTATCACTGGACCACCAGGGAAGTCCCTTAGCCTGTATCAAAAAGAGCCACATCAATTCAAAACACTGGATCTACACCAGTCAAATGATGTTCCACATGGTTCTTTTGTTCATTTCAGGACAACATACAGTAATCTCATTAAGTACGCTTAGGTAGTATTAATTGCAGTAACTTAAATTATTTAATGTGCTTTTAAAATTATATTATTTATAAAAGTATTTGTTAAATTAATCCATGTACTCTTCTATTTAACAGCTTTAACCCCAATAAAAAGGAAAAAAAAGTGAATTTATCAAAGGTGTAGCAGAAAGTCTCCCAACAGAGAAGCTACATAGTTACTTTCCTTTTATATAAGTATTGGGTTGGCCAAAAAGTTCATTTGGGAAAAACCAAATGAACTTTTTGGCCAACCCAGTATATTTTAAGTGATGGCACTTGTGTTCTGTTTGTTCCACTATTTGTATGTACTTTTCCATGTGTTGATGCCTGACACACACTTACTCTGTAAATCACCCTCCTCGTTCTGGAGAGACATATGGGTTTTCAGTTTTTTGCTATTGTTAAAAAAAAATTTTTTTGGTCTTTTTTTTTTTTTTTTAAGTTATTTCTTCAGATGTAGTTCCCAAGATGAGAAGAAGGACTTTGAACAATTGCTTTAGTTGCACATTGTGTTGAACTAAATTTAGATTCCAGCTTCCGAAACAGGTATTCTTTCTTTTTTTTTTTTAATATTTATTTATTTATTTATTTGGCTATGTCAGGTCTCAGTTGCAGCACGCAGGACCTTTGTTGCAGCATGTGGGCATTGCGGTGTGCAGGCTTCTCTCTAGTTGTGGCACACAGGCTCCAGAGTGTGCAGGCTCAGTAGTTGCCCTGCGGCATGTGGGATCTTAGTTCCCCGACCAGGGATTGAACCCATATCCCCTCCATTGGCGGATTCTTAACCACTGGACCACCAGGGAAGTCCTCTGAAACAGGTATTATTAAAAGCCCTGTTCTGTCAGCTGAAGAGTTCTATTAATTGCTCTCTCCTTTGTTCCCACCATGCCTGTGCTGCAATATTAATTGAGATTCCTAGTGACTATTTTGAGGCATAAATCTTTAATTATCATCTAAGTGTTAAAGAAAAAATTATTTCAGTACTGTTTTTCTGATGTTTTCTAATTTTTAAAAAGTTGGCCATATGCATTCATAGGAGTAAGCTAATGGTCTATAGCAAACTTTTTCTGTAAAGGGCCAGATAGTAAATATTTTATGCTTTGCAGGCCATATATTCTCTGCCAAAATTACTCAGCTCTGCTCTTGTAGTGAGAAAACAGCCATAGACAATATTTAACAAATGGCCTGGCTACGTTCCGATAAAACTTTACTTAGAAAAACAGATGGAGGGCTGGATTTGGGCTCTGAGCCATAGTTTGCTAACACCTGATCTATAGCATCTGGACCCACAGATTGAAACATAGTGGGCAGAATGGTCCCCAGGCCACAGTAAGAAACCAAGCGTATAAAGATTTGGCATGAGAGAATTCCGTTCTGGTTCACAAAGAAATTAGAGCATGCATTTCTGCCATCCAGAGAAGCCTGTGTAGCTGGGCTACCTGAAAAAAGCTACCGGCCTGCCCTGCAGTCCTCTATTTCTTATGCTGTGGGCTCTGGAAGGAAGGGACTGACGGGAGTTGCTTAGGCATTTCAGAAAGTCATTCTGGCACCCTCGGAACCCTCATGGGATTTTCTGCAGCAAGAGCCCTGTCTGGTCCATATCTTGGCAGCTTAGGGCTCCCTGGGTTTTCTTTGTCAGGCCTTGGCATTTCTCAGGTGGAGGGAAAGACAATAAACATTGAAAGCAAGAGTACAGCAGAGTCATTTTCATAGCCTCTCATGGTTTCTACTATAGGAGAAAAATGGGACTTGGGCTGCTCACAGGCAGGATAATCAACACCTGACTCACTGGAAGCATTGCTAATCTGCCTCCTCCAGAGGAAAGCTGTGCTGTCCCCTTGTCATCAGGGCAGTTGCATGAATTGGTGCTCCCTGAGCCCAGCTTTGAGATGCTCTTTGTGTCCCACCCATGAATTGACAGTGAGTAGGGCCTGGGCCTTCTGCCCTCCCCCACCAAAGTGGGTGAGTTTTTTTTTTTTTAATGTTTATTGGAGTATCGTTGCTTTACAATGCTGTGTTAGTTTCTGTTGTACAGCAAAGTGAATCAGTTATACATATATCCCCTCTTTTTTAGTTTTCCTTCCCATTTAGGTCACCACAGAGCACTGAGTAGAGTTCCCTGTGCTGTACAGTAGGTTCTCATTAGTTATCTGTTTTATGCATAGTAGTGTATATATGTCAATCTCAATCTCCCAATTCATCCCACCCCCCACCCTTGGTATCCATACATTTGTTCTCTACGTCTGTGTCTCTATTTCTTCTTTGCAGATAAGTTCATCTGTACCAGTTTTTCTAGATTCCATATATAAGCTATATTATATGATATTTGTTTTTCTCTTTCTGACTTAATTCACTCTGTATGACAGTCTCTAGGTCTATCCATGTCTGCAAATGGCACAATTTCATTCCTTGTGAGTGAGT